>NC_072386.2:17426252-18672752 GCF_028885625.2 Pongo pygmaeus | reverse complement strand
ACACAGTAGGCCAGGCGCAGTGGCTTATGCCTGTAATCACAGCACTTTGGGAGGCTGAAGTGGGTATATCACTTTGAGGCCAGGAGTTCGAGACCAGCCTGGCCAACATGGTGAAACCCCATCTCTACAAAATATAAAAACTTAGCTGGGCACAGTGGCCCAAGCCTGTAATCCCAGCTACTCAGGAGGCTGAGGCACGAGAATCACTTGAACCCGGGAGGCAGGTGTTGCAGTGAACCGAGGAGGCACCACTGCACTCCAGCCTGGGTGAAGGGTGATACTCTGTCTCAAATATTAAGAATAATAATAATGAATGCAGAAGTAGATATGAGAAGTCAGCTATTTTCCATTGAAACAGACATTTAGGAGATGTGTAAGAATGTAAAATAACACAACTTCTGTTATGGGAATTTCTGTTTTGGGAAATACAGTTTTTTTCATTAAAAAAGGTAATTTTTGTAAATGTGATTTATTGTTATTTTGACTGAATTAACAAATATTTTTAAATTTAAAAAAGACAGGAAACCCAAATAAATGGGAAAATGGCTTGAACAGACCCTCACACAGGAATGGAAGTGTATGGAAAAGTGCCCAATTGTACCAATCATCAGGGAAACATATTAAACAACAGTGAGTGCCATCATAACCCCAAAAAAGCAGGAAGGACCCCCACTCAAAATTTGGCCCAGATGTTGAGACTGACGATGCCACACACACCAGGAGATACGAAAATGTTCACTGCCGACATAATTGAATTCTCTGGGGAGCCCAGGGCAGGCCTCTCCAGCAGATCCAAAATAACTTGAAGGAGCAAGAAAAAGAGACTGCCCCGGGATTTTACTGTGGTTAGGGGTGGTCTGGGGTGAGAGGCCTCACATGAGGGCAAGGACTTGCATGGGCTGAATCTCCTTTCTGTGGGCACCAAAGGAAAGGAGTAGCAGCATTTCTTGTCTGCCCACATGTGGGGCACAGGGGGAAGAGGGAAGGGTGAAGCTGAAAAGCTGTCAGGAGTCAAACAGCAAAAAATGCAGTCAGAGTCCCCAGTGCAATTAGAAAGCACCACACACCCACTAGAAAGGCTGAGATGAAGGCCTGAGAACCCAGCACACTGGAGATGACGTGGAACAACTGGAACTCTAAAGTTCTGCCTGGAGGAGGGTCACACAGCCACTTAGAAAACTTTTCACCGTTTCTTTAACACACACTTAATTCATAATAGAGCAATTCCACTTTAGGTAATTCCTCACAGCAAAGTGAAAAAAAATCATAAAAATTCTTGTACTAGAATATTGATAGTTGCTCTTAGTAATAAGTGAAACTGGTAATAAACCATAAATTCATCAAGGGATAATGAATAAAGTGACTGTGGCATATTCCTAAAACGGAATCCTACTCACCAATAAAAGAATACATTTACTTTACATGCAGGTGACCAAAAAAAAAAACAAACACATTGTGATACATGCAATAGCATGACTGACTACCAGAAATACTATGCTGAATAAAATAAGCCAGACATACTCAAGTACATACCGTGTATGACTTCATTTATATATAAAGTTCAAGAACAGCCGAACAAATACACGGTCATAGAAATCGCAACAGCAGTATGATTTTTTGCATGGTGACTGACAGGGACACAAAGGAAATTTCTGTAGTAATGGAACTTCTCTATATTTTGAATGGATGTAAATATCAAAACACACTGGAGTGTACATTATGAACTTACTTTTCACAGAATGCAGATTTTACTATAATTATCTTTTATAAAAGGAATCCAGAAACGGAGAGACGATATGCGTAATACATATATTCCATGATACTAATATCCAAAATATATAAAGAACTCCTAGAAATCAATTTAAAAAGACAGATACCCAAATAAAAATACACAAAATACTTGAAAATCTATTTCACAAAAGAGGATATCTGCATGCACACTAATCATATAAAAAAGTCCTCAACATCATTAGTCACCTGATAAATGTAAATAAAACAATAATGCCACTATATACCTACCATAATGTCTCAAATTTAAAACGCCTAAAATACTGAGTTTGGCAAGAATTTGGATCAACTGGAACTGTCTCACATTGTTGGTAAAAGGATAAATTGTTTGAGTCCCTTATAAAATATTCTGGCAGTTCCTGCTAAAGATAAACCCACACACAAATATACACACATACGTGCACATCTTATGACCTAGCAAATCACTCTTAGGCGTACACTGAAAGGAAGTGGGTACTTATGTCCAAGAGTCATGAACAATAATGTTCACAGTAGAGATATTCACAATAGCCCAAACCCCAGAATTATCAAATTCCTATCAAATCTAGAACAGGTATATGCATATTGGGATATTCATACAACAGAATACTACACAGCAATAAAAATGAAGTACAGTGACATGCATCAAATGTCACCAAGGGCTTCCAGTTTCAATTAGAATACAAGAGATTCCTTGAGCACAACAAAGCCTGGTCGCGCCACCCCTCTCCTTCCTCTGTTCTGCTCCTGCACTCTAGCGACACTGTGCTTCCTGCCCTCTCTTGAACAAAGGAAGATGTGCTGCTCAGAGACTAGTTTCTGAAAGGTCCTTTCCTGGACTTCTGACATGTCTGATTTTTCTCTCCTGAAACTCATCTTTGCCTCAAGTACCCAATAATCCACCTCCCTAGTCACTCTCCATATCCTTACTCTAATTTCCCACATCAATTGTTATGCACTGGATTATTTTGTTAATCTATTTATTAATTTGTTTACTTATTAACTCCTTCCCTCAACTAGAATGTAAGCTATTTGAAGAAAGGAGTCTTTTCTTTTCTTTCTTTCTTTTTTTTTCTTTTTGAGAGAAAGTTTCCCTCCATTGCCCAGGCTGGAGGGCAGTTGCTCACTGCAACCTCCTCTTCCTGGGTTCAAGCGATTCTTGTGCCTCAGCCTCCACAGTAGCTGGGATTATAAGTGCTCGCCACCACACCCAGCTAATTTTTTTGTCTTTTTAGTAGAGACGGGGTTTCACCATGTTGGCTAGGCTGGTCTCAAACTCCTGACCTCAAGTGATCCGCCTGCCTCGGCCTCCCAAAGTGCTGGGATTACAGTCATGAGCCACTGCACCCAGCAAAGAAAGGAGTCTTATATGTCTCTTTAATTACCCAAAATAGTCCCAGCTAGATTCAAAGCCTATTAAATATTTGCTCAATAAATCTGTGGTTCAAAGGCTTTCTCATTATATCAGTAGAATATTAGTTATAATAGAATATTATATATCCATCGAGAGTGATTTTAAATATTTAGTTAATATGAATAAATTTTCTTCTGAGAAAATAAAGTTAGAATGAAAATTTTAAATTGTATACTTAGCATTAGAAAAACTGTGCTGGACAAGGTAATGTATACAGAGCAGTTGCTGTAGTGCAGATATTGTACAAACTTCTTGAAATATGTGCGTATTTGTCCAGCATTGCGTTAGGTCCTGAATAATTAGTTTAAAAAATCCCTGTCTCTACGTAGTTAGTATTTTATTAGGGGGGAGTGAAAAGATAGACTACTAACAAGTAACGAAACATAGAATAAAGTTGTGATAAATATGAAAATATTATATGAAGCAATGGAAAGGACTAGAAGAATCAACTTTAGACAAGGGCCCGGGGAAAACCTCTCTGAGTGGGTAATATTTGAGCTGACTCCTGAAAACCGAGGACAATTCCACGATGTGTGTGAATTTCTGGGCGGAAATCTGAGCGGTCCGTGCCTGAAAGGGACCAGAAACAACAAAGCAGAATGTGTGAGAATTTAGCACTGGTCTGAACTCACGCAGGTGTGAGATGAGGCTCTGGGAAGCAGGCAAGTGGGGAAAGCGTGAGCATCACTGCAAAGCATTTAAAGATCAAGAGAGAGCTGAACCACAGCCCAAAAAGCGCACTGAGCTGTATTATGAACCTGAGCACTCTGTTGTTGTCTGAGGACTCTCTGTTGAAATAACAGGTGTGAAGCATATCCAGTCTCATGATGTATAATAATACTCAGCACATTCAGGATACACTCCAAAGCTATTCATTATACCAAGGACTATAAAACAATAAACTTGCACAAGAAAATACAATCTTTAGGCACCAACATTGAGATGAGACAGATGTTGGTATTATATGATGAGGATTTTAAAGCAACCATCACAGCAGTGCTCCAACAAGCAATTACAGGCATACTTGGAACAAGGGGAAAATATGAATTCATGGCAAAGAAATGAAAGATACCAGGAAGAACTAAATGAAAATTTTAGAAGTGAAAAAAGTAATAGAAATAAATTGCACTGGACAGACTCAAGAGAATGGAGATGACAGAGGAAAGATCAGGGATCTTGAAGACAAGTTTAATAGAAATTGTCCTGTTAGAATAGAGGAGACAAAACACAATGGAGAAAAGTGAATATAGCCTCAGAGACCTGTGGGAAAATAACGAAAGGTCTAACTTTCAAATGATTGGCTCCCAGATGGAGAAAAGAAAGGAGTACCTGCCGGGCGCGGTGGCTCATGCCTGTAATCCCAGCACTTTGGGAGGCCAAGGCAGGTGGATCGCTTGAGGTCAGGAGTTTGAGACCAGCCTGGCCAACATGGTGAAACCTTGTCTCTACTAAAATACAAAAATTAGCCGGGCATGGTGGCAGGTGTCTGTAATCCCAGCTACTTGGGAGGCTGAGGCAGGAGAATCACTTGATCCCAGGAGGCGGAGGTTGCAGTGAGCCAAGATCATGCCACTGCACTCCAACCTGGGTGACAGAGGAAAACTCCATCTCAAAAAAAAAAAAAAAGTACAGGACTGAAAACATTTTTGAACAAATAATGGCAAAAAACATCACAAACATGGTGAAATACATAAATTCAAGGAGATAAGATAACCACTAAGAGGTCATGTCCAAATGAATCCATGTCCAGATACACCATGACCAGATTTCCGAAAACTCGAAAAAGCCAGAGAGAAATGCTCTATTCCCTATATGAGGACAATTCCCGCGACATCAGAAACCATGGATGCCAGAAAGAAACTTCCATAATAAGGTGTTTATTTAAAACTACTCAAATTCACTAGGATTATAACCAGGCTCTGTTACTTACCCACTGTGGACTTCAAGCAATATTCTGAATCAGAATTTCATTTTCTTTATCTTTAAGAGAGGGACTATAATTACAGCTACCGTAATACATGTGTGAGAATTGATACAGTACCATATACATAAAATGCCAAAAAGTGTGTCTGGCTAAGACATGTTAGCTAATATACCATCATGATCCTCAACAACCACAAAATAACAGTAACCTAATACACTGTTATAACTCACTGGAACACGTCCCTGTTTTGTGCATTCCTCACGCACAGAGACTTGGAAAGGTGAGGCTCTTACCAAAGGGAACTCTGCTGTTCTGCAGCCGCCTCCTCACACACACGGAGCCTTTGAGAGCAGGGGCCTGGAGGGGAATGACAGAGAAGGTCCCCAGATATAGGGAAGGATCCTGGAACAGACCTCCCCACACCAGCTGTGACTATCATCGCAGCTGCAGTCTCAGTGACACTGTCTGCAAAGGGGTGTCTGACAAGGTCCCAACAATTAAGGCCCTGTCAATGAAGTGAAGTTTTCCCACTGACCCACCTGGAGTAACCTGAAAGGCACAGTATCAGCATCTGCTCAGCACAGGATCAGCCTCTGCTCAGCATGCCTCCTGAGACCAGGCCCTTCACCATTGGGCTCTATGGGCTCTAAATGGAACCTAAGAGATGATCTGTTCCCAGCATTAACATTTACAAATGAAAAAACTGAAATTTGTGGATAATGAGGAAAGTTTCTGCAGCCATTTGTGGCAAATCTAGCAGTGAAGAGTCTTCCAGTTCCCACCCCTCATGTCCCTCTTGTTTTCATTGCTCTCCACAGAGAAGAGAAACACACTAGAGGAAAGCCCCTCTGCTTCCCCATCATGCCCACTTTCATCCCAAATCTCTGTGTGTTTTCATTCTCCCCAATTCAGAGACCTTCACTGAAATTTAAAATGCTCCTTCAGGCCGGGAGTGGTGGCTCACGTCTGTAATCTTAGCACTTTGGGAGGCCGAGGCGGGTGGATCACTTGACGCCAGGAGTTCAAGACCAGCCTGGCCAACATGGTGGAAACCCCCTCTCTACTAAAAATACAAAAATCAGCCAAGCGTGGTGGCGCACACCTGTAATCCCAGCTACTCAGGAGGCTAAGGCAGGAGAATTGCTTGAACCCGGAAGGCAGAGGCTACAGTGAGCCAAGATTGAGCCACTGAACTCCAGCCTGGGCAATAGAGCAAGACTCTGTCTCAAAAAAATAAAAAACAATAAAAAATAACATAAAAATAAATAAAATGCTCCTTCAAAGATCAAAGCACAACAGGCACTCCCATCACTGAGGAACAAAGAAGTAGGGAAGAAGTGTTCATGCTAATGATTAGGGAATATTCAGAGGAAGGATTCTACCCAAATAGCAATTTAACTATGATGTTTTAGAAACAGAGAGAAATATATATAAACCAGATAAAAGAACCCATGAACTTAGGAAATGACATAAAGAAAACTTTAAAATCCTAGAAAAAATATGAGAGTGATGAAAAAAGATTAAGTATTCAAAAGCTGCTATATGTTACAAATTCAATTTATTGATAGAATTGTAATCAAGGAACAAATATGCTATAAAAAAGATATTCTGAAATTCATTTAGAGTAATAAATAGGAAAGTATCATCAATAAGTGATGTTGGAAAAGTTCATCATGAAAAGATGAAAAGTTCATTCATGAACTTTTGTATATGCAATGCATTTCATGTAGTAATAAGAAAGATAAATAATTAAGTTACGAGCATAGAAATAACCTGATAAATAAAAGAAATAGAACACAGAGAAAAGAAAATCATTATATTATAAAGAAAAATAAAGTACCTGATAATTTGATGCTATAAATTTGGTGGAAAATTTAGAATAATTTACTGAACGGTGTTGTGGAAACTAGGTAATTATTTGGAGGCTATAAAGTTGTTTGACAACTTTTACACACAAACAAAATAAGTTCTAAACAGCTGGACAATTAATTACATTATAATAGAAATTTCATGTTTTTTGAGAGGTCTTAGGATTTCTTAAGCAAATCAAAAAAGAAAAGAAAGAGGCCGGGCATGGTGGCTCATGCCTATAATCCCAGCACTTTGGGAGGCTGAGTCAGGCAGATCACTTGAGGCCAGGAGTTCGAGACCAGCCTGATCAACATGGTGAAACCTGGTCTCCACTAAAAATACAAAAATTAACCAGGCATGGTGGTGCACATCTGTAATCCCAGCTACTCTTGAGGCTGAGGCAGGAGAATTGCTTGAACCTGGGAGGCAGAGGTTGCAGTGAGCTGAGATCGTGCCACTGCACTCAGGCCTGGGAAACAGAGTAAGACTCTCTCAAATTAAAAAAAAAAAAAAGAAAAATTAAATGGATTAAATTAAAATAATTAGAAACTCTTCATGCATAGCACAGCATAATTAAAAAATAGACAAACTAGAAAAATATTGAAAAATACATGAGAAATACAAGGTTAAATTATTACATGGACCATTTATAAATCAATGGCTAAAGACAGAATGCACAGAAATAAAAAATGAGGAATATATGAAATTACTTGCAACTTCATGTTGAAATGAGAACATTTTGTAACACTTTATGCCTATCAAATTGGCGAGGTAACATTTTAATTTACAAATCTGCTGTTGTAAAAATATAGCAATAAAATTATCCTTTTTTCTTTTACTATTGGTGATTCACTTGTTGTGGAGTGCAACTTGGCTACCGGCTTCAATATTCTTAAAGTGTTTTATACCCGCTGATCCCCCAAATTCAAGTACTAAAATGTAATTGCCAATGTGATAGAATTGAGAAGTTGGGCCTTCAGGGAGTGATTAAGTCATGAGGGTGGAGCCCTCATGGATGGGTTTTGGGCCTTTATAAAAAGACTTGAAAGGGTGAGTTTGTCCCGTTCCATCCTTTCCACCATGTGAGGACACAGTGTTATGCTCCTCTGGAGGATGGAGCAACAAGGCATCATCTTGGAAACAGAGAACAGCCCTCACCAGACATCAATCCTGTTGATACCTTGATCTTGGACGTCCCAGCCTTTAGAACCATGAGAAATCAATTTCTATTGTTTATAAATTGCCCGGTCTGTGGTATTTCGTTTTGGCAGCAGAAATGGACTAAGACAATCCCCCAAATTGTTTTTTAATATTCCAAGAAATAATCAGAAGCACAAATAATGACCTAAAATAACTTGATAATTCTATTTTGATGAAAATTAATAGGCAACACACAAAATGGGGACATGGTGTAATGAGCTATAATAGTATATTATGTTGCTATTATTTTTTGTTATTGTTGATGATGACGATGATATATTAGCTTGCAAATTTTGTTCAGTGCTGGGAATTGTTTTCAGCATTTTATACATAATAGGATATCAATTCTCATACACCCAATGCAGTAGATATAATCCCCTTTAAGGATGAAGGAAATGAAACTCAGGGTGCTTAAGACTATTCCTTAAAATCACATAGAATGTAAAATGATGGAGGCTGGACACAATCACAATCATTTTGACTGTTGTTTGTTGAATGTTTTTTGTATAAAATTTTTCAAAAACCAGAAATGCATTAAAAATAAGAGGGTATGAACCAGGCGGCGGCTCGCGGAGGCGCTTCTCTGAGCATGACGCCTGGACTCCGCTCCCGCAGCCCGCCCGCCCGCCGGTCCAGCAGGCGCCTCCCTCGCTCCCTGAGCCCGCCGAGCGAAGGCCAGAGGCCGCAGCGACGCGGCGCGGAGAGGGCGGGCGGGCGGTGGGAGCGCGGGCCTCTGTATGGCGGCGGATCTGTCGGGCCTGGCTGTCCGGCTGTAGGGCTCGGCCGCCGCCCGCCCCTGTGGGGTCTTCTGCAAGGGGCTGACTCGCAAGCTGCTGTCTTCTTCCATCTGGCCTGGCGGCTGCGCATCAACTTCCCCTACCTCTACATCGCGGCTTCCATGATGCTCAACGTCCGCCTACAGGTTCATACTGAGATCCATTGAAGGCCCTCCCGGACTGACGAAGGCGTGACCTCAGGCCCACCGCATCCAAGGACACGAAGCATGAGGGACAGGAGAGGGCCCCACGGCACCTGCCTGGCACAAGTGCAGCGGGCCGGAGGAGGTGACTCGGACAAACTATCATACAGCCTTAAGAAAAGAATGCGGACGGAGGGCCCTTGGCCTGCAGATGCACCCTCCTGGATGAATAAGCCTGCGGTTGATGATGGAAATTCAGAGTGAGGCATTATCACTGGAAATGAGAAAGGATCCGAGTGGGGCTGGCCTCTTGCTTCCCGGTGGCGGCCCAGTTCTTCCATATGTGAAAGAATCAGTAAGAAGAAATCCAGCCTCAGCAGCCACTCTGAGCGCAGCCGTGGGTTTGTTCCCTGCTCCAACAGAGTATTTTGCTCGGGTGTCCTGCAGTGGTGTTGAAGCTCTGGGGGGGGACTGGCTGGGAGGAGGGCCCAGGGCCACCCACGGCCACAAAGGAGAGCCTCGGGTGTCACGACTGCCATGCCATCAAAAACTGCCGGAAATGGGAAGTTTTCAGGATGACCCAACAAGTGCTTTTCCCAGTGGTCTGGGCTCTGAGTTGGAACCCTCTTGCCCGCATTCCATCCTGTCTGCAACACTGCACGCGTGTCCTGAAGTGCTCCTGAATGATGAGACGAAACGCATTTTCCTTGACCGTTTAAACCCCATGTTTTCAAAGCAAACAATAGAATTCAAGAAAATGTTTAAAAGCACCTCACGTGGTCTGCAGATAACACTGGGGTTACTGGCGCTGCAACATTTTGAATTAGCAAATTCATTATGCCATAGTTTAAAGTACAAGCAGAACAATGCAAGTAGATTAATTTTAAGAGTTGTCTTAAAATGATTTCTTTCGCATTAAGTCTGGATGCAAACTATCCAGCCCTTAGGTTCCTGGTGTGGTTTGTACGACCTGGCAGACTTAGTTGAGTTTTAAATTCAAAGCTGGTTGATGCCGAAGGAAATTTTTTAGCATGTGTTAAATTGTGCTTTAAAAGACATATAAAGAATTGGGAAACGTTTCAGGAGACCATCATAGCCTGTATAAATATCAGATTAGAACATACGGATTTACCATGAAGTTCTGTCTTCAACACCCAACACTGTCTAAAAAGCCACTGTCCCAAATCCTGTGTGTCCCTTCGGCTTTTCTGATCACCCAGTGGAAGTGGATACTTGTGAGGTCTACACCGCTGTACTTGGCGTTAAATCTTGCTGAATTCATGGTAAGCTATTATCATTTCTACATTTTGTAGAATGATTTTGGTCTGCAGCAAAATTCTATTTCACTTCTCACACCCCTTTCCTTCCACTTGAAATACAATTTGGACAGAGGCCTTGTGGTGAAAGTTGCAATATTAAGCTTACCTTTAGAAGATCCCTTCTCAAACTCGGAACCCTAGCAGTGTTACCTTAAAAATGAGCTAGAGAAAAAAGTAGCTCAGTTACAGAGAAGCAAATCAAGTTATTTCCCACATAAAAATTTTCCCACATTCTAGGAATTGCAGTATCTTGTACCCTAAAATTTTTCCAGATGACTCCTTTTGTTGTCTGTTGATAACTTTGATAAAGGTCATTTAAGAGCATAAGATTTTAAAGACTCCCAAAGTGAGACTTAACCATTTTTGGGATTAGTGATTGCATATATCAGTTTATGCTGTGTGCTGAATTACTATGCCATGTGCTATTTTAGTGTTTGGGGAAAATGAAAAATAAAATTTGTTCTTTAGCTTAATAAATATGTCTTATTAAAAAATACAATGAACTGAATGACAATGAAAATGCAACACATCAACATTTGTGGGCATGTATAAAGCAGGGCTGAGAGAGAAATTCATAGAACTAAATGCATAAATTAGATGATAAGAAAATTATCAAGCCAATAATTTAAGCTCCCACTTGAAGTACATAGAAAATAAGAGAAAAAAAAAAACACTCAAAATAAGAAGGGAGGAAATAATGACTATAATAGCAGAAATCAATAAAATTTAAAACTGAAAAACAATAAAGAAAACCAATGAAACAAACAGCTAGTTCTTTAAAAAGATCTATAAAATTCACAAACATCTAGCAAGAGTGACAAAGCAAAAAGGAGAGAATTATAGATCATAAATATTAGGCATGAAACAGAAGGTATCACTAAAGACCTTGTAGATGTTGAAAGGATAATAAATGAATACTACAAACAACTCTAAACACATACATTTGTCAACTTAAATGAAATAGACCACTTTCTTGAAAAGCATAAACTACCACAACTTATCAATATAAAACAAATAATGCAAAGAGCCCCACATAAGATCTCCAGGCTCAGATGGTTTCACTGGAAAATACTGCCCAAAGCTTAAAGAATAATAAATACCAATTCTATATGTCCTCTTCCAGAAAAAAGAAATACAAGGGGATACTTTTCAAGTGATTTTATTTATTTATTTATTTTTACCACTATCAGAATAATCACATTTATTTACTTGCTGTCTTATTTCACCATTTATATGTAAATTCTGTGGGTAAGGGCCTGCTCTTACATCCCACACCTCTAGGTCTACAGAGCCTAGAGACACGAGATGTAAGGAAAGCACTCCGTGACCCTCCCTGGCCAGGCCAAATGAGTTCTGGATCTGAATTTGGAGCCACAGACTTTAAGCACTAAAATAAACCTAAGATTTTCTAGAGGCATTTAACTTTCTCCTTTTATAGACAAGAATGCTCCTAAGAATGGAGAGTGGCTTCCTGTAGTAACCCGGCCACTCAATAGAGACTAAGCCCACAATGACCTGAGTCAAAAAGTCTGCAACCTTTCCCCCCAAATCCCACCTTCTCCTTCTCTCAATTCATTTTTAAAAGCTAGTATTACCTTCATACCAAAGACAAAGACAGTTAAAAAAAAACAAAACAAAACAGGAACTGCAGACCAATATCCCTCATAAATATAGACACAGAATTAAGCGATATGTAAAAAGAATTATATGCTATGAGCAAGTAGGGTTTATTCCTGGAAAGCAAGGCTTGTTCCACATTTGAAAATCAATGTAACCTACCATATTAACAAGATGAAGAAGAGAATCACATAATCATATCAATTGATGCAGAAAAATCATTTGACAAAATGCATGATAAAAACTCTGAGAAACGCCAGGTGTGGTGGCTCACACCTGTAATCTGAGCACTTTGGGAGGTGAGGTGGGTAGAACACATGAGGCCAGGAGTTTGAGACCTGCCTGGCCAATGTGGCGATACCCTGTCTCTACTAAAAATAGAAAAAAATTAGCCAGGTGTGGTGATGCATGCCAGCTACTTGGGAGGCTGAGGTATGAGAATCACTTGCACTTGGGAGGTGGAGGTTGCATTGAGCTGAGATTGAGCCACTGCACTCCAGCCTGGGTGACAGAATGAGACTCCATCTGGAAAAAAAAAAAAAAAAAACTCTGAGAAAAATAATAGAGAGGAACTTCCTTAATTTGATAAAGAGCTTTTACAAAAACTCCAACATTTAACATTATACTTAATGGTCAAAGAAAGTATGTTTTTCTCCTAAGAAAGGGAATAAAGCAAAGATATCTGCTCTTACTACTCTAATTCAATATAGCACTGGAAGTTTCAGTCAGTTTAGTAAAGCATTTAAAAAAAGGCATATTGATTGGAAAGGAAGAAATAAAACTGCTCACTTTTGCCGATAACATGATGGCTATGTGGAAAATCCAAAGAAATCTATTTGAAACCACCAAAATCAACAACTCCTAGAACTAGTAAGTGAATTCAGCAAGGCTGCAGGATACAACATAAACATACAAAAAAATCAAGTGTGCTTTGAGTGATGAACACTTGGATATAAAAATTAAAAATACAATAAGTACCATTTATAATTGCTCAAAAAAGGAAATACTCATTTCAAATTCTAACAAAACATTCATAAGACTTGAATGCTATACATTAGAAATTCTGATGAAAGAAATCAAAGATCTAAACAAATGACGAGACACATCATGTTCTTCAATTTGGAGACTCAAAATAGCAAAGATGTTAATTCTTCCCAAACTCATATATACAATTCCTATAAAAATTTCAGCAATATTTTTTGTAGATGAATACAAGATTATTTTAAAATTGTCATGGAGATGCAAACGAACTAAAATAGCTAAAACATTTTTGAAAAAGAATTACCAAGTTGGAAGAATCAGTCTATCCCATTACAAGACTTATTGTGTAGCTATTGTAATCAACAGCACGTGGTATTGGTAGAGTGAAAGATACACAGACAAATTAAACAGAACAGAGAACTCATACCCACATAAATATAACTGACAGATTATTGACAAAAGCATAAAAGTAATTCAGTGTGGGGAAAGGAAGTTTTTTCAACAAATATTGCTGGAGCATTTGCATATCCATAAGCAAAGTTGAATGGTGACATGAACCTAACACTCCATACATGAATTAATTCAAAATAGACCACGGACTTAAATGTAAAACTACAAATCTTTTAGAAAAATACATTAAAACCCTTCAGGACCTAGGGCCAGGCAAAGAATATTTTAAACTTTACAACAAAAGCATCATCAATAAAAGCAAAAATTGATAAACCGGATGCTATCAAAATTAAAGAAAAATATTTTGTTCTGTGAATGACCTTGCTAAGAGTATGAAAAAACAAACTACCGACTAGGACAAAATGTTTTGAAAGCATATAGTAGTCAAAGGATTAGTATCTAAATAACATAAAGAACTCTCAAAACTCAATAGTAAAATAAACAAACAGAAAATGGGCAAATGATATGAACACGCATTTCACCAAAAAGCACAGACAGAAGTCAAGGAAGGACATTTAACATCATTTGCTATTATGAAAATTAAAATTAAAATTATGATGAGCTATTACTATACACATATGACAATGGTTAAATAAAAAATAGTGACAACTCCAAATGCTAGTGAGGATGAAGGGAAACTCTTTCCCTTATTTACTGTTAATGGGAATGTAAAATGGTACAGCCACTCTGGAAAAAAGTTTGGCAATTAAAAAAAAATGAAACTGGCAGTGCCACACATCAGCAACTGCATCCTTGGGCATTTTTCCCAGAGAAATGAAGACTTGGGCTCACACAAAAACCTGCACATAAATGTTTTGAGCAAGTTTATTTGTAGTGGCCCCAACTGGAAACAACTTACATGTCCTTCAGTTCGTGAATGATTAAACAGTCTGTGGTACATCCATAGCACAGAATACTATTCAGCAATAAAAAGGAATACACTATTGATATGCACAACATCCTGGATGAATCTTCAGAGAATTACAGAGTCAAAACAGCCAATGCCGAAAGGCTACAGAATGCATAATTCTGTTGATATAACATTCTTGACATGACAAAACTATAGAAATGGAGAATAGATTCAGTGGTTGTCAGAGATGAAGGAGGGACTGGGGACAGGAGGGAAGGGGGTGTAGCTAGAAAAGGAAAACTTGAGGGGGCTTTTACAGTGAAGGCAATGTGTCTTGACTGCATCAATGCTAATATCCTGGTTGTGATATTGCAATATAGCTTTGCAAGATATTATTGTTGGGAGAAACTGAGTAAATGGAATGCAGATCTGTGTAAATAATATCTTAAAATTGTTTGTGAATCTACGAGTATCTCAAAATTAAAATTTTAATTAACAATACATATGTTCTACCTCTATCCACTCAATATTCCAGGAAACAAAAATCTAGAAGCAACAAGCACTCCTGTTGTCTGCATTGTGGACTCTAAATGTCACTTCCATCTAAAAGAAATGGCTTGTTCCCTACCTGGTGCAGGAAATGTACCAGATGAGCCTGGCGCATCTTGTTATAACAGATGCCAAGGAGCCATCAAGGTCTACTGGGCACACGTGTAAAGGGTCAAGACGCCAACATGAATAGGCTCTCACTGGCCAAATATGGGATAATTTGAGCTATAAAAATAATAATTGGAATGTTTTGAAACACATCAAATCTTTGAAAAACTCAAGACTTTATAATAATATTAAGAATGCTCATTAAGCAGGATGTGGTGGCTCACACCTGTAATCCCAGCACTTTGGGAGGCCAAGGCTGGAGGATTGCTTGAGGCCAGGAGTTTGAGACCAGACTGGGCAACATGGTGAGACTTTGACTCTAGAAAAAATAAAAAAGTCAGTTGGGCATGGTGGCACATGCCTGTAATACCAGCTACTTGGCTGAGGTGGGAGGATAATTTGAGCCCAAAACTTCAAGGCTGCAGTAAGCAGTAATTGAGCCACTGCACTCCAGCCTGGGTGACAGAGCCAGACCCTGTCTCTCTAAAAAAAAGGCCCCATTTGTTTCCTTTGGAGGATGCTGGGGAACCAACTGATTGCTATGACAATTGGTAAATGAAGGAAAAGAATCAAGCAGTGATCCTACATTTCCTGCACAAACAATACTGAAGACTCAAGTGATGAGGGGAGGCTGCTGCACATACAGTCACCTCTGCCCTGACCTCCACACTTTGGCTGTCCAATCTATTCTCAGCGCTTCAGGAGATGTTCCTGTTAAACAAAAGTCAGATCATGTGACTCCTCCACTCAAACCTGCCAACGGCATCCCGGTTCACTCATGACATGGACCCAAGCCCTTCCATGAGCTAAAGGGTCAACACCATCTGTCCCCACTGCCTCCTAACATGGGCCCCTCCCTCATTCTCATCAGCCATCCTGGCCTCTTGCTCTTTCTCACACTCAGCACATGCGGGCCCCAGGGCCTGTGCACTTGCAGAGCCTTTCCCAGATTCCCGTGTGGCTATGCCTTCCTCACTTACTCAACGCTTGGCTCAAGGGTATCCTTATTAGAGAGGATTCCTGTTTTGTGTATCCACCTGTGGTCCCAAACCTCACATGGTTCCATCTGATTCTACAGACCGCATGCTTCTCCACTAAGCTGGACTGTGTCAGGGACCAAGTGGAGAGCAAAAAGTCAAGGGGCTAAGTGGAGGGCAAAAAGAAGAAAAAGACATAGTCCCTGCCCTCCACGATCTTCAATTTATAGCAGAAAGCCAGGCACACACACACACACACACACACACAGCCTCCTCAAAGTGAGTCTGCCCTGGAACATGTGGGAAGCTGGCCTAGCTCTGCACAAGAAGGGAACCCTGTATAAACTGACTTAGCGGAGAAGGTCATCCGAGAGGAAATGAACCCTGTGCGCTGAGCTCTGAAGAGCAGGAGGGCTGAGGTGGTGCAGGGGATGGTGGTGTTTGTGGGACTGAAAGTAAGATTATCTGGAATTATCTGGGTGGGTCCAATCCAATTCCAGAAGCCCTTAAAAGCAAAGAACTTAGCCCGGAAGCAGAAGACAGCTGCATGCATGTACTACAGTTTGGTTATTCACTTCCCAGTAGATGGACATTTGGGTTTCTTCTAGTTTGGGGCTTCTGTAAACACTTTTGTGCAAGGCTTTTTGTGGACATGTGTTTGCATTTCTGTAGATGCTGTGGTTAAATGGAAGAGGTATGTATAAATGTTTTAAGAAACTTGCAAACAGTTTTCCAAAATGGTTGTATCATTTTACACCATACAGTAATGTATGAGAGTTGCTGTTGCATTAGCAGTGATTAACCGTTTTCATTTTAGCAATTCTGGTAGGTCTGTATTCGTGTCAGGGGGCAATTTTGATCTGCACTTCCTTGATGACTAATGATGCTGGGCATCTTTTAATGTGCTGATCTGCCATGTATCTTATTTTGTAAATTGTCAGTTCAAAGCTTTTATACATTTTAGAATTTGGATGTTAGTCTTTTTATTATTGAATTGTAGCAACTTTTAGAAAATATATTCTTAACATAAGTCCCTTGACAGATACATATGAATATTTTCTGTCAGTCTGAGATTGCCTGTTTCTTAAGAATGTCTTTTGATGGTCAGAAGATTTAAATTTTAATGAACTCAAATTTTTCAAAACAATGTGGCCAGTGCTTTCTGTCAATTCCTTAACAAATTTATGTCCACCCCCAAAGTCATAAAGATATTCTCCTACTTTTTCTTCTAAAAGCTTTCTAGTTTTACTTTATTTATGAGTAGGCCTGTGATCCCTTCTGGAATAATTTTTATATAGGGTGTGAAGTAAGGGTTGAGGTTTGTTTCCCCCTCATATGGATATCTACTTGTTTCCACATCATTTTTTGAAAAAAATTGTTTTCTTTTCATATTGAATTGCTTTTGGGTTTTTGTTGAACAAATCATTTGACCATATATACATGGGTTTATTCCTGGAATCTTTTTTATTGCCTTCACCACTACATTATATTGTCTTCACCACAACATTATAATCTTGAAGATTGTGAGTTTATTCTAAATCTTGAAGTCAGGTAGTTTAAGTCCTCTAAATTTCTTCATTTTCAAAATTCTTTGGGCTATTCTAGGTTGCTTTTCCATATATATCTTATATATTCTAGATTGAATTTCCATATATATTTTTAAATCAGCTTGTTAGTTTCTATTTTTAACAACCAACTAGAATTTGGAATGGTATTCCATTGCATCTATAGATATATTTGGAAAGAAGTCATCTGTTAACAGTAGTTTTATTTTTCTCAGCAAAGTTTTAGTTTTCATTAGTTTTCTTACACACTTTTGTTAAATGTATCCCTATGATTTTAGATGCTATTCTAAAAGGTATTTAAAATGTTTAATTTTCAAATGCTACATAATTATGCATGAATGTACTATGGGTAACTTTGGGTTTAACCAACATGGATTCACAGAACTTTTTGGATTTGTATATTTACATCTTTCCTCCAGTTTGAGAAGTTTTTGGCCACTACGTCTTCAAATAATTTTTCTGCCCTTTTCTCTTTCTTTTGTCTGGGGACTTCCATAATGTATATGTGTTTGGTATATGGTGTCCCATACTCTCTTAGGCTCTGTTTGCTTTTCCTCACTCTTTTCTTTTGCTCCTTAACTTGATAGTTTCAATGGACTTATCTTCAAGTTTGCTAATTCCTTCTTCTGCCTTTTCAAGTCTGCTTTTGTATCCTTCTAGTAAATTTTTCTATTAGGTTACTCTATTTTTCAGCTCCAGAGTTTCCATTTGGTTCTCTTTACAATTCCAATCTCTTTGTTGATATTCTTATTTGTTTATATATTGTTTTCCTGATTTCCTTTACTTCCTTATCTGTGTTCTCCTTTAGCCCTTTAAGCTTATTTAAGACAGCTGTTTTGAAATCTTGATCTAGTAAGTCTGAGACCTGTGTTTTTTCAAAGATGAGTCTGGATATTCATTTTCTTCCTTTGAATGGGCTATGCATGTTTTCCTATTTGCTTACACACCTTCTAAGTTTTTGTTGAAAACTGCAATTTGGATTAAATGGCCACCTCTCCCAATCTTTGAAGAACGGCTCTGCGCAGAGGAAGATCTTTGTTAATCACTGTAGTGTAAAGACTTAAGGTCTTTTGGACATACACCTTCCATGGGCCTATGTGTGTGCTATTTTTCCAAATACCCCACATAGACAGCTGTTATTAATGTCTTAATTTCCCTAGGAGATTCACTCCTGCCTCTTCTAGAGGCCTCAGCATTCTTCTTTAATCAAAAACCTCTTTCCGCTGGCATCCCTGGTTCTGTAGTTTGGTACATTTTTCACAAGCCATACTCACTGCTTCCTGCAGATTCCACTACCCTGAGATTTGAGCTAGTCACTTTTGCCATCTGAGTTCTGATTTAGGCCACACAAAGACCAACTCCTCAGCCACCCTCAACAGGTGAGAGTGTTATTTATCTGGTCTTCTCTGCATTTTATAAGTTGAGGTTTCATGGCTGCTAGGTATATTTCATAACTTATTTTATTGTATTTTATTTATTTATTTACTCCAGTATTTACTATTAAAACTTCCTAAGCCTACAGATATTTCCAAAGAAGGTCTTGGAGAAAATTAAGTAGAGGCAGTAAAAAGCTGACATAGAGATCCACATGGAGATTTGCAGGAAGTCATGGCATTATGATAGTAAAATAAAAGTTTCTTTGTCCTCATGCAATTCAATCATTCTTTTAACAGGCGTTTACTGTGTGCTCACTCTGTAAAAGTCATTGGAGATAAAGCAGCGACAAAGTGGAAAAAAATCCTGCCCTCATGAAACTTACAATCTAGCGATGAAGGAGAGAAATACACAAATAATGATGGTATTTGGCATACTGAATGATAGTGAGAGCTACAAGAGAAATGAGGCAGGAAGTTAATAGGGGGTGGTGGTTTGGGGGTGGGTGTCAGCACTATTCCTAATGGATGATCACTACAAGTGATCTGGGGAGACATCATTGACAAGGTGGCATTTCAGCAGAGATTGGAACAGAAGAGAGACCATCGTTTGGGTATCAGGGGTAGCAATTCAAGGCAGAGGGAAGAGCAAATGCCAAGCCCTGGGGCAGGTGCATCTTCATGCATTCAAGGAGCAGCAAGGTGACCTTTTAGACTGCAGCAGAGTGAGCAAAGGCCCAGCTCTGGAGTTAGATCAGAGAGAAAACCAGTGGCCAGCTCAGCCTGGACTTCATGGGTGATGGGCATATTTTGGCTTCTACTCTGATGAGTGGAAATATGTTGGGGTTTTGAGCTGAGGAGTCACCTGGGAGGCTATTCTGGTGCTGGCTGGAGCACAGACTGGGTGCAAGGGCAGGAGAAGGAATATTGTTAGTAGGCAGCCACAGTCATCCTATCAAGAGGTGATGGTGTCAAGAACAGATGAAGGCAAAGACGTGGTAAGACACAGGCATATCCTGAAGGTAGGGATAGAGGCTTTGCTGATGGGATGGAGAAGAGGCAACAGGGGAATAAGTCAAGAAATACCACAAAGCTGGATTCTGAACACCTGTCAGGATGATATTGCTTTCACAGCAAAGGGGTACTGAGGGACAGTAAGTTTGGAGGATAAGTCTAAGGTTTGGTTCTGACATGTCAATTGTTCACATGAACAGTTAGTTTGAGAGGAGTTAGTTTTCAGGGGCCTTTTCAATATCAAAGTAGAAATAACCAGTGCTCAGGAGGATATAAGGGTCTGAGGCTCAAGAGAAAGGTCATAGCTGCAGTTACAAATGTGATGGCTCATCAGGGAGTGAGCTGTCCAAGTTCTGTGCAGATTTCAAGGGGTAAATTCAATGAGCCTGTTTGTGGCCACAGCCTTCCTCAGGCTTCCCAGTATCCACATTACCACAAAAAGCCTCAATGGTGATCTACTTGATTCTGTCCCCACATGTTGGGGCTTGAGTTGTGCAGAATCCCCATCTTGCTCTCTTTCTCCAACATGACAAGAAGACCTCAGTTAGCCAAAATGTCCTGAAGAGGGCTGAGGAATTTGGTCTGAATCATCCCACAAATTCATGGTACAGGAAATAAGTGCTGCTCTTGTCGTTGACTCTAGAAAGATGATATCGGCCGGGCGCAGTGGCTGATGCCTGTAATCCCAGCACTTAGGGAGGCCGAGGTGGGCGGATCATGAGGTCAGGAGATCGAGACCATCCTGGCTAATACGGTGAAATCCCGTCTCTACTAAAAATACAAAAAATTAGCCGGGCATGGTGGTGGGTGCCTGTAGTCCCAGCTACTCGGGAGGCTGAGGCAGGAGGAGAATGGCGTGAACCCAGGAGGCAGAGCTTGCAGTGAGCTGAGATGGTGCCATTGTACTCCAGCCTGGGTGACAGAGCGAGACTCTGTCTCAAAAAAAAAAAAAGAAAAAAAAGAAAGAAAGATGATATCAACCAATGTTTTACCATAAGACTTTGCTTTGGATTGGGATTTTAACTCTGGAATCCGGGTCCAGGTCTCTTGCCTTCCTCTTTACCAGGTTAACTTGGGATGGTTAGCCATCCAACAAAGTCCTCATGTTTCTGAGAGTCACTCCCAGCCATATCATCCTATTAACCATTGAATCCACTGTCTACCACTGCCCAAGGCTGGGATGCAGTTTTATTTTTTGTTTGTTTTTGTTTTTGTTTTTGTTTTTGGCTAGCTTCATTGAGATATAATTGACAAATAAAAATTATGTCTTTAAGGTGTACAATATATTTTGATATGTGTATACATTGTGAAATGATTACCACAACCAAGCTAATTAACATTCCCATCAACATACATAGCATTTTTTTTTTTTTTTTTTTTTTTTTTTTGAGATGGAGTCTCACTCTGTCACGCAGGCTGGGAGTGCAGTGGCACAATCTTGGCTGACTGCAACCTCTGCTTCCCAGGTTCATGCGATTCTCCTGCCTCAGCCTCCTGAGTTTTTTGTGGTGAGAATATTTAAGATACACTCTCTTAGCATATTTCAAGTATACAATACATTATTATTAACTAGAGTCTCTATGTTCTACATTAGGCTTCCAGAAAGTTACTCATTTTATGTTTAAAAATTTGTACCCTTGAACCAACATCTCTCCATTTTCCTCACCCCCTGACTGCTGGTAACCACTCTTCTACTTTTGGTTTCCATGAGTTCTTTTTCAGATTCCATGTATAAGTGAGACCATGTAGTATTTATCTTTCTGTGTGGCTTATTCATTTCACTTAGCATGTCTTCCACGTACATCCACATTGTCACAAATAGTAGGATTTCCTACTATTGCTTGAACCCAGAAGGTGGAGGTTGCAGTGAGCCGAGATCGTACCATTGTACTCCAGCCTGGGTGACAAAAGTGAGACTTCATCTCAAAAAAAACCAAAAAAACAAAAAACAAAATTTGAAAAGAAGTGAGGATTTGAGGCTTGGCACAGTGGCTCATGCCTGTAATCCCAGCACTTTGGGAGGCTGAGGTGGGTGGATCATTTGAGGTCAGGAGTTCAAGACTAGCCTGGCCAACATGGTGAAAGTCCATCTCTACTAAAAGTACAAAAATTAGCTGGGCATACATCTGTAGTCCCAGCTACTCAGGGACTGAGGCAGGAGAATAACTTGAACCCAAGAGGTAGAGGTTGCAGTGAGCTGAGATCACATCACTGCACTTCAGCCTGGGGAACAGAGTGAGACATTATCTCAAAATAAACTAAATAAATAAAAGAATAAAAAGAAATGCAGATTTGGGACAATGGGGACACTTAGCTGATGCACAGCACAGGTGGGCAGTCCTTCTTTTGTGACCATGAAGACACAATTCCCAGGAGCCCACCTTGGGATCTCCTAGAAAAAGCATGTGGGCTGCTCACCAGCTGCATGTCCATCTTTCCTTTCCTGCACTCTCAGGAAGACGGGAGTTCTGGATTCAGCTGAACTGAGTTCAAGTTCAGACTCTGTGACTCACTGGCTGTGTAATTCTGGGTAAGTTACTTGCTCTTCTTGAGTCCCGTATCCTCCATGGTAAAATGGAGAAGTGGAGTTATTGTAAGGATTTGAAGGCAAGGCAAGAGTTAAAGAAAGACACACACACACACACACACACACACACAGGCACACACAGAGATTGGCCGCTTCAACAGCAACACAGGTTTATTACTAGCAAAACCCTGCGGAGGGGGAAACCAGCTTAGTGTCAGCACCCACTGCCGCTCACAGGCTGGGGTAATCATGGGGCTGGGAGTGAGCGCACTGGAAAGTATAGCTTGCTGCCCAGTAGAAGATGATAAGGATGTTCCTGAAGTCAGGCTGTTGGGCCTTTGCCCAGCAGGATGTGATAAGGATATTTCTGCAGTCAGGTGGTTAGGATGTTTCTCACAGCCCGAGTTCCCATGGAATGTTTTACTCTGACCAGGATCTGCAAAACAGCAAGGGGTTTACCAAATAGTGCAGCTTAGATTAACAGTAACCTCTCCCAGGTAGACAGTTCTTCAACAGTAAACTTCCCTTGAGCACCTACACTGTACCAGACATGGTGCTAGGACCCAGGCCACCGGAGGAACGGGACAGATGAGGCCCCTGCCATCCTGGTGCTCATGTCTGATGAAGGAAGCTAACAGGTCGTAAGACCAGGTCAGATGGTGGTGGTAATGAAAGACATTACCAGAGTGAGATGAGCTAGAAAGAAACTGAAGGAGCTGTTCCAAACACAGTGACAAGGAGAGACCCCTCTAAGAGGTGACCTTTGAGCAGCAACCTGAGAGATGTGGGGGAGGCATGGAAAAGGAGCTGCCCCTGAAGCCATGCCAGGAGTAAAGACCCAGCACGAGGTGGGCAACAGAATGGCCTGACCTGTGCGTCCTTCATGCTTCCTTCCTCAGTGGTGCCCAAACAGAAACATGGCGCAATTCCACGCAGGGTCCATGGAGGGAGCAGAAAGCAGCTGCAATGAAGAGCCACGGTGGGGATGAAATCTGGCCCAACAGTGAAGCTAGAAGCAGGTGCTGCCTACCACTCCCCACAACACAGGTCGTGAAGCATAACCAGCCCCTGAAGACACATCCTGGGCCAGACCAGCTGGCTGGGCTGCCAGCATCCTAGTAGAGATCCCAGGAGATCAGATAAGCTGGTTGAAGGTGGGGGAGAAAAGGAAAGCTTCAGAAAATTCCATAGGACCCATGACACTTAACATGAACTTCCCCTGAGTGGGATCTGTTTGGCATTGCTGGTTCTAAAGAGTTGGTCCCACCACCCGCACCTGCCCGGTGCCCGACCAGGGGAAAACCTGGGGTAAGGTCCACAGAAACAATCCCTGTGGAACGGGAAAGGGTGTTCTCATCCAAAACCAAGGGAGGAATCCCATAAAACACCACTCTTAAGGAGCAGAGGGGCCTGCAGGGAGAAACAGGATTCTGCTGCTCACTGGGGAATCTGCTTTTCAGCAGGAAAGGGGAACATGCAGGATACAGAAGCAAAGTGGACCCTGAGCTGTGGGGTTAGGGGAGCTGGTGCTGACACTGTCAGGGATGAGCCACCATAGGAGGCTTAGAACCCCTTACTTAGAACACACTAACTCAGAGGGCACCTGAGTGTAACCTGAGATGGTCCCTGAAGACTTTTCATCCAAGCAGGATCCCTCCTTTGCCATCTCCAGACCTGCCCCACAAGCTCCCTCCCTGGTCTCCTGGCTCTTGTTCACTCCTTCCAGGAAGCCTTCCACAGTCATCTCTAAAACACAGCTGACTGTCCCTTTATCCAGAACCTTCCATGGTTCCCCAGAGCCCTCCAGATCAAGTTCAAGTTCTTTGATCAGACACTTGATCTGAAGCTGCATTCTACCTCCTGAATTAAGATCCCAGAGATGCCCACCTTGCTCGGCACAAGTGCATCAGTGAAGTCCAAAGTCTTGAATGTGGCCTTGGCCTTGAGGCCGTCGACACCCTGGCTAGTGAGGGTGTAGCGCTGCTCCAGGACGATGGTGGCTAAAGTTGTGCACCAGTTCATAGGCCCTGCAGAAGCATCTCCCCTCAGGAGTGAGGTAGTACAGGAAGTCCATGCACAGGCAGATCTGCTGATGCCACTATACTATGAGGTCATGGAGCTCCAAGATGGTGGCAACATAGTCACTAGAATTCCTACAGGGTAAGGCTGGGGAGAGGAAGTAGCTGCATAACACATAGGATAACCTGGAAGCACTTCCCAGCCAGAGTCTCAGGACCACATTACATCCAGATACAGGTGCCCTCTGAGCATACTTCTCTCTCTGCCTCCCACTCTGAGCTGCCTCCTGGCCCCACACGGGCAGCCTGGCCCAGGGCTTGGAGCCCAGCAGGTGTTCAGTCCATGGTGTTGACTGCTCCCTGGGCCAGGTGAGCCCTTGGTGACTCTGTGACTCCTCCCGTGGAACCTCTGACTCTGCCTCGGGACCTCCCAATTCCCATGGGAAGCCCCCATGGCTCTGGACTGCCCCACCTTGCCTGGGATCCTCCAGCCCCATAGGCCTTACTTGATGCCTTAGCCCTCCCACAACATGACGTTTCTCAGAATGTGGCTGATGTCCAGGGCCATCTGTGGGTGTTTGCTGGGGGCCTCTTGCTGTTCTCCTTTATGGTCTGTAGGGCAGGGCAAGGCCAAAAGGAGAAACCAATCCAACCTCAGAATGGACAAAATGCTCACTGCTACAAATGGCAGCCACTTACAGTCAGCAGTGCTTCTGGAAAGAAAGGTTTCATTCTGCAAAACGCTCCTTGTTGGCTTCTTTCTGAAGCCAAGGAAGGGTACAAAGCCCAGCTTACCTGCGGTGCCTACATTAGCATCTGTGCCTAGGATGTGCGATGGGCCCCTGCTCCCACTGCAGGGTTGACGTTCCCTCCAGCTGGAGACCTGGGCTCCTGACACCACCTGGCCTGTTTGTCCTGCTCTGGATGAGGGTGGAAAGGCTGTATCTGGTATTTTCCTAGGTCCTTAATTTCCACCTTCTAGACATCCAGCAGGAGTGACCATGCCTAGCCCCACACCTGAAATGGGACTCCCTTGTAGAGCAGCTGAGACATCTACAGACAGAAGAGTGCTCTGGTGAGACAGGCCACAGGGGTCCCCAGGGAGGGTTGGGGGCCAGAAGATTCTGAAGGTTTCCAGTCTTGGGCTCTGTGGTTCCTCAAAGAGGTTAGGTTTACCTAAAACCAGGCCTCCCCTCCCACGATTCAAAGAGTGGATGAGTGCTCTTCGTCAGGAACTCTGATCTGGACTTATTTTTTCATTTAGGTCACCAAGAGACAACCCCTAACCTCTGAGCTAGGGATGGTCCAAGCTCTGGCATGAGATTTTCTTCTAGCAACGTGATGCTTACAGGGACATGTAGAAAAGCTGGTGATCAGGCCTGCTGTCCTCCGGGTAAGGACAGTGTGCCACCCACCCTCTGAGAGGCCAGTGGTGCCAGGCCACAACAGTGTGTGCCTGTACCCCTGGCTCTGCAGACACCGGTCATGGAGGCCCTCCCCTCTTCACATTACATTCTAGCTGCTCCTATATTTCTTCTAGTCATTAAACAATTTGGGCCATTTTTCTGTGCATCCGATCTGACATTTTTGCTCTCAGATGAAACATGATAAAGGAAGCCAAACCGCCAGCATTCCTGGAGGGGACCTTGGGTGCTGGGTCTTGGGCTCCAGGGTCCTAATGGGACTGAACCAGAAGGAGCCAGGGAAGGACAAACACCGAGGCTGAGGCCCTAGGACCCAATGGCCATTGGCGGCCAGGCCTTATGGCCCCAACACACCCTGTCCTCAGGCCACACACACCATGGGCTTCAGTCAGGTCCCAGCCTCCCAGTAGTGTCCTGGTACTAGCAGGTGCTGACCCCTGAGCCACAACCACAGTTCTGGGTTTTGGGTTTTGGTGAAACGACCTCAGGGACAGAGTTCTAGGGTTGGGTTTGGCAGGAACCATGGTGCCTCCCAGGGATGGTGTCACTCCTACTTGCCACAAAATGTGCACACAGGCTGTCCCACTGTCCAGCCCATCCTGCTGGACAGGATGGAGGAAGTCAGGGAACAGGTAGGGTGGACATCTGGGGTGCAGGGAGAGGCAGGTGCATGCTGGGAGGTCAGACCCTGAGAGGGCTGTGGGGGAATCAGGTGGAGTGGGCTCCAGGTGCACCCTCAATGCACTGGGCGGGTCTCAGGCCAGGCTCCCTGGACCCCGGCTGGGTGACGTTATCACTCCCTGGGGGACTGCTGTCAGGCCCTGGCCACCCACCCTGGGCAGCACCGTCCCATCTCAGGACTGGACTTTCTGAGTCCTGAGACAAGACAGTACTGTCCAGGCCTGACAGACTGGGAGGACCTGTTAAGTCCTCCATCCCTAGACCAGCCTCACACAACAAGGAGAGTCTCTTAGCTCTACCTTCAGGGCACTGACTGATACTGCTCACTCTAAGGCAACCAAGGCAGAGCTGAGGACCTGTGCTAGGCTGGGAGCCAGTCTCCTCCCTAAATGGGCCTGAGGGAAGCACCATCCCTGTCCCATTCCGCTGCAAGTTTCAGCCCAGGAGACACATAGGGAAGGGAGGACAGAGCCCCTCTGCTTGCTGACACTGGAAAAGCAGGACCCGGGAGAAGAGGGAGCAGAAGGCTGGCAGGGGACACTCCAGGCCAATGGAGAGCTCTGGCTGCACCAAGGGGCTGCCCCTCCTGGGCTGGAGGCTGTGTCCTCTGCAGGATCTGAGAAAGTCCAGTCCTGAGATGGGACAGTGCTGCCCATGGTGGGTGCCCGGTGCCTGACAGCAGTCCCCCAGGGAGTGACCACATCACCCGACCAGGGTCCAGGGAGCCTGGCCTGAGACCCACCCAGTGCATTGAAGGTGCACCTGGAGCCCACTCCACCTGATGCCCCCACAGCCCTCTCAGGGTCTGACCTCCCAGCATGCACCAGCCTCTCCCTGCACCCCTGCTGCTCACCCTGCCTGTTCCCTGGCTTCCTCCATCCTGTGCAGCCCATAGACTGTGACCATCTATCTGGCCACTCCAGCCCTTCCTTTACCTTTGTCCTGTTGGAATCTCTGAGCAAGATCTCCCAGGTCCATCCAAACACCTGCTTTGTCCAGTTTTGACTGGGCCTTTGGGCACTACTGGGCCATCCCGACTGTCCACAGGGCCCTCGATAACGTGCATCGCACCTGACATCTCCCAGCAGTGCTCAGCAGCCCCCGCTGACCAGGTCCCTGCTGGCCATATCCCGCACATCAGGTCCTCCCTGTCCACACCCTCACTGATTAGAACCCCATGACCAGGCCCCACTAACCAGACCCTTGCTGCTAGGCCCACAGTGTCCAGGACCCCACTGACCAGGACCTTACTGACCAGGGCCTCGCTGACCAGGTCCTTACTGACTAGGCCTCATTGATCAGGTTCCACTGATCATGACCCCATTGCCTGGCACCACAGATGAGGCCCCACTGACCAGGCCTCCAGGGAACAGGCTGCCACTGACCAGGCCCCTATTAACCAGGCCTTAGGTGACCAGATGCCCCTGACTGTGACCCTAGCGAGTAGGCCCCACTGAAGAGGCACCCACTGCTCAGATCCCCGCTGACCAGGTCACCCACAGGCCAGTGCTACAAAAGCCACCACTGAATGCACTCGCTCTGAACAGGCCCCCACTGATTAGGTCCCACTGACCAGGCTGCGCTGACCAGGGCCCCACTCACAAGGGCCTCACTGATGAGGACATGGCCAGGAGGCCCTGCTGACTAGGTCCCATGTGACCAGGCCTCCACTGAATAGCACCCCTTGAGCTGGTCACCAGTGACCCAGCCCATGCTGACAAGGCCACCACGAAGCCCCAGCTGACCAGGTCTCCATTGACAAAGTCCCGCAGCCTAGTTTTACACTGACCAGACACCAAACAAGTGGCTGCCACTAGGTCTCCACTCACCAAGACCCCACTACTAGATCCCCCTAATGAGACCCTCTCTAAGCAGACCCCTGCTGACCACGCCCCCAGTAAATAGGCCTTACTGACCAAGTCCCAACTGACTAGGTCCACTGATGAGGCCCACACTGATCAGGGCCCTCATAACCATACCAGAAGGCCAAGCGACAATGAGATATTTCATATGGCAGGAGTAGGAGCAAGACAGAGAGAGAAAGGAGGTGCCACATCCTGTTATACAACCAGATCTCATGAGAACTCACTATCAGGAGATCAGCTTCAAGAAGATTAACCATTGGTGAAGGAACCACCACCCACACCACCGCCCACTGTTTGCGGGCAGAAGCCTCCTGCAGAGGCAGAGCCTCTTGGGAAACTTCTACCACGGCAGTGCAGAAGGGAAATATGGGCTTGGAGCCCCCACACAGGAGGCCACCATCCTCCAGACCCCAGATTCATAAGCCCACCAACAGTTCACACCCTCAGTATGGAAAAGCTACAGGCACTCCACACCAGCCTAGCCCATGACAGCAGACATGGGGGCTGAAGCCTGCAAAGCTGCAGGTGCACTGCCCTAGCAGAGGTTTCCCATGAGTCTCACCTCTGAAGCAGACTACTCCCCCTTCCTACTACCCACCACCCTCCCACCACCCTACTGCCAACCTACTTCCCACCCTACCCACCCCTTTTCCTTCCAACCCCAACCCCCTCCTGCCATGATTAAATCACCTCCCACCAGGCCCCACCTCCAACATTAAGGAGTGCAATTCACAGGAGTTTTGGTAAAGAAACACAGCCAAACCATATTATTCTGACCCTGATACCCCAGAATTTCATGTCCTTCTCACAGAGCAAAATACATTTATGCCTTTTCAAAAGTTTCCAAAAGTCTTAACTCATTCCAGCATTAACTCAAATGTAAAAAGTTCAACATCTCATCTGAGACAAGTCTACAGTCCCTTTCACCTATGAGTCCCTAATTGAAAAGGATGTTCTTTTCTTTCAGGGTACAATGATGGTACAGGCATTGGGTAAGCTTTCTCAATTCAAAGGGAAGAAATTTCCCAGGAAAAAAACCACAAATAGAATCACAAGCCCAGTGCAAGTCCAAATCCCAGGAGGCCAGTATCCATTCAATCTCACAGCTCCAAAATCATGAAGAGAACTCACTATCATAAGCACAGCAATAAGGAGATGGTGTTTAATCATTTGGGAAGGATCCGCCCCCCACCACCACTTTTCACCCCTCACCCCCACCATAATCCCCTCATTCTCCCTACCCCCCACCTTCCAACCCCCACTCTCCACCATGATTAAATCACCCTCCACCAGGCTCCACTTTTAACTTTTATTATTCTGTCCCTGGCTCCCAAATCTCATGTCCTTCTCACATTGCAAAATACAATGATGCCTTCCCTACAGTCCGCCCAAATCTTGTATCATTCCAGCATTTATACAAATGTCCAAAGCTTAAAGTCTCATCTGACACAAGGCTACAGTCCCTTAGGCACATGAGCCTCTGAACTATAAAGCAACTTAACTACTTCCAAGGTACAATGCTTCTGCAGGCAATGGGTAAGCATTCTCAACTGAAAGGAAAAATTTTGCCAGAAAGAACAAAACACATACAGGACTTACAGGCCCCATGAAACTCCAAACCCAGAAGGCCAGTCATTCACTCCTACAGTTCCAAAATCACCCTTTTTGAAACCTCGTCCCACATCCAGGGCACAGGGACATGAGGGCTGGGCTCCCAAGGCCTTGGGCAGCCCTGCACCTGTGGCTTTGCAGGGTTTATGCCCCACAGCTGCCCCCATGGGCTGGGCGGGTGTTGAGTGCCTATAGCTTTTCCTGACTGATGGTACAAGCTGTTGGTGGGTCTATGAATCTGGGGTCTGCATGACGGTGGCCTCCAGTGTGGGGGCTCCAACCCCATATTTTCCTTCTGCACTGCCCTGGTAGAGGTTTCCTATGAGGCTCTGCGTTTTTGGGATGCTTTTGTCTGGTCACCCAGGCATTTCTGTACATCTTCCAAAGTCTACAGAGAGGCTCCCAAGCCTCTAGTCTCATGATCCATCCACCTAGTGGCTTAACACTATGAGGAAGTTACCAAGGCTTCTAGCCTGCACCCTCTGAAGCAGTGACCCAAGCTGCATCTGTGCATTTTCAGCCATGGCTGGAGCTGGAGCTGCAGGGACGCAGGCAGCAGTGCCCTGAGGCTGCACATAGAGGCGGGTCACAGGACTGGCCCAGGAAACCATGCTTCTCTCCTAGGCCCCAGGGCCTGTGACAGCAAGGGCTGCTGCAAAGGTCTCTGAAATGCCTTCAAGGGCTTTTCCCTATTATCTTGGCTATTAGCACTGGGCTCCTTTTCATGCAAATTTCTGAAGCCTTCCTGAATTTTCCCCCTGAAAATCAGCTTTTCTTTTTGACCACTTGGCCAGGCTGCAAATTTTCCAAACTTTTGAGTCCTGTTTCTCATTTAATATAAGAGTTGGGACTCATTTAATATAAATCCCATCCAGAGGTCATTTTCTCAGTCACACATCAGAGCACAGGCTGTTAGATGCAGACAGGACACCTCTTGAGCTTTGCTTCCTAGAAGTTCATTCCACCAGATATGCACTAAGTCATCACCCTCAAGTTTAAAGTTTCACAGATCTCCAGGGCAGGGTCACTGTGCAGCCATGTTCTTTGCTACAGCAAAACAAAAGTAACCTTGGCTTCTGTTCCCAGTAAGTTCCTCATTTTTATCTGAGACCTTCCAAGTCTGGTTTTCACTGACCATTTTCCTGTCAGCCTTCTGATCACAAGTAGTTAACAATTCTTTACAAAGATCCAAACTTTTCCTCATTTTCCTGTCTTCAAAGCCCTCCAAACTCTCCTCATCTCTGCCTGCCACCCCCTTCTGAGCCTGCTTCTACATTATCAGCTATCTTTGTCGCAGCCTGGCAATGTGGTAAAGGAAGACAAGTCCATTTTCAGGGAGAAAATTCAAGAAGGCCTCAGATACTTGAATGAAAAGAAGCTGAGTGCTGATTGCCAAGACAATAGGGAAAAAGCCTTGAAGACATTTCATACATACACTTCCCAGTACTAATTTTCTCTATGATCATAAAGAACCTCATGATTCTGCAGCAGGCTGTAAGGAAACATACTGGCTTCTGAATCTGGGAGGACTCAGGAAGCCTCCCAATCATACCAGAATGTCAAGGGGCAATGAGATGATGCACGTGGCAGGAGTAGGAGCAAGACAGAGAGAGGAAAGAGGTGTCATGCCCTATGATAAAGCAGATCTCGTGGGAACTCACAAGGTCAGCATCAAAAAGATGGTGCTTAACCATTGGTGAAAGATTTGCCCCCCACCCCCAACTCCCACTGTTTCCAGGCAGAAGCCTGATGCAGAGGCAGATCCTCTTGGAAAACCTCTACTAGGGAAGTGTGGAAGGAAAATATGGGCTTGGAGACCCCATGCAGAGGGCCACCAACCTCCAGACCCCAGATTCATAGACCCACCAACAGCTCACACCCTCAGTGTGAAAAAGCTATGGGTAGTCAACACCGGCCCACCCCATGAGAGCAGCCACAGGGGCTAAACCCTGTAAAGTCACAGGTGCACTGTCCTAGTAGAGGTTTTCCATGAGCCACTGCGTCTGCAGCAGGTTACTCCCCCTTCCTACCACCCACCACCCTCCCACCACCCTACAGCCAATCCATTCCTCCCCACCCTATCCACCCTTTCTCCTTCCACCCCCAACCCCCTCCCATCCATGATTAAATCCCCTCCCCCAGGCCCCACCTTCAGCATTTGGGATTACAATTCCACATGAGTTTCACAGGGACACACAGCCAAACCATATTATTCTGACCCTGATACCCCAGAATCTCATGTTTTTCTCACAGAGCAAAATGCAATCATGCCTTTTCAAAATTTTCCAGAAGTCTTAACTCATTCCAAATGTAAAAACTTCAAAGTCTCATCTGAGACAGGGCTACATTCTCTTCTGCCTATGAGTCCCTGAATTCAAAAGGGATTTCTTTTCTTTCAAGGTACAATGATGGTACAGGCATTGGGTAAGATTTCTCAATCCAAAGGGAATAAATTTCCCAGAAAAATAACACAAATGCAAGTCCAAACCCAGGAGGACAGTATTCACTCAATCTTAAAGCTCCATAATCATCAAGAGAACTCACTGTCATGTGGACAGCATTAAGGAGATAGTGTTTAACCATTTGTGAAGGATCCGCCCCCCATCCTCATCTTTCTACCCCACCTCCAAAATAATCTCCACCATTCTCCCCACACCTGTACCTCCAACACCCATGCTTCACCATGATTAAATCACCTTCCACCAGGTCCCAACTTTCACATTCCCCATTACAATTCCACATGATTATCGGTAGGGACACAGAACCAAATCATATTATTCTGACCCTAGTTCCCCCAAATCTCATATCTTTGACACACTGCAAGATACAATGATGCCTTCTCTACAGTCCCCCAAAGTCTTAAGTCATTCCAGCATTTACTGAAGTATCCAAAGCCCAAAGTCTTATCTGACACAAGACTGCAGTCTCTTCTGCCCCTGAGCCTCTGAAATACAAAGTAAGTTAACTACTTTCAAGGTACAAAGATTGTACAGGTATTGCATATGAATTCCCAGCCAAAAGAAAAAACTTTGCCAGAAAGAAGCACAAAATACAGATGAGACTTACAGATCTGATGCAAGTCAAAAACCCAGCAGGCCAGTCATTCCATTGTACAGCTCCAAATAATCTCTTTTCAATCCAAATCCCACATCCAGAGCATAGGGGTGTGATGGCTGGGCTCCCAAGGCCTTGGGTAGCTCTGCACCTGTGGCTTTGCAGGGTCTTTCCCCCACAGCTGCCCTCATGGGCTGGGCTAGTGCTGAGCTCTTGTAGCTTTCCACACTGAAGGTGCAAGCTGTTGGTAGGTCTATGAATCTGGAGTTTGCAGAATGGTGCCTCCATGTGTGGGGGTTCCAACTCTATATGTTCCTTCTGTAATGTCCTAGAAGTTTTCCCATGAGGGTCTGCCTCTTGGAAAAGCTTCTGCCTGGAAACCCAGGTTTTTCTGTACATGCTCTGGAGTCTAGATGAAGGCTCCCAAGGCTCTTGCCTTTTGCTCTGTGCACCTGCTGGCTTAACACTATGTAGAAGCCACCAAGGCTTGCATCTTGTACCCCTGAAGCAGTGACCCAAGCCATACCTGTGCATCTTTCAGCCATGGCTGGAGCTGCAGGGATGCAGGCAGCAGTGCGCTGTGGCTGAGCACAGCAGTGGGGCCTTGCAGCTGACCCAGGAAAACATTCTTCTCTCTCAGGCCTTAGGGCCTGTGACAGCAAGGGCTGCTGCAAAGGTCTCTGAAATGCCTTCAAGGCCTTTTCCCCATTGTCTTGGCTATTAGCACTGGACTCCATTTTATACAAATTTCTGAAGCTGTCTTGGATTTTCCCACTGAAAATCCACTTTTCTTTTTGACCATTTGGCCAGGCTGCAAATTTTCCAAACTTTTAAGCTCTGCTTCTCATTTAAATATAAGTTTCTACTTGAGGTCATTTATTTGGTCACACCGAAGACCACAGGCTTTTGGACACAGACAGGATACCTCTTGAGCTTTGCTGCCAAAAGTTCATGCCTATGATTTAGATACACCCTATGATTTAGATACACCCTAAATCATCACCCTCAAGTTCAAAGTTTCATAGGTCTCCAGGTTAGGGGCATCATGCAGCGACGTTCTTTGCTAAGGCAAAACCAAAGTAACCTTGGCTCCTCTTTTCAGTAAATTCCTCATTTTCATCTGAGATCTTGTAAGCCTGGCCTTCACTGTCCATCCTTCTGTCACCCTTTTAATTATAACTATTTAACAAGTCTCTACAATGGTCAAAACTTTCCTTCATCTTCCTGACTTCTTCCAAGGCCTCCAAACTTTCCAACCTCTGGCTCTTACCCTCTTGTGAACCTGCTTTTACATTTTCATCCATCCTTATTGCAGCCTATCAATGTGGTAAAAAGAAGAAATGTCCATTTTCAGGGGAAAAATTCACAAAGAGATCCAATATCTGCATGAAGAGAAGCTGAGTGCTGATTGCCAAGACAATAAGAAAAAGGCTTTGAAGGCATTTCATAGCTCCACTTCCAAGCACTAATTTTCTGTAAGATCATAAAGAAAAGAGGTTGAACTGGCTCATGGTTCTGCAGGCTTTAAAGGAATCATAGAGGTCTCTGCTTCTGGGAGGAATCAGGAAGCCTCCCAATCATACCAGAAGCCCAAGCGGCAACGGGATGTTTCATATGGTAGAAGCAGGAGCAAGACAGAAGGAGGAAAGAGGTATCACACCCTGTTATATAACCAGATCTCCTGACAACTCACTATGACAAAATCAGCATCAAGAAGATGACGCTTAATCATTGGTGAAAGATCTGTCCCCCCCCAACACCGCCACCCCACCACTGTTTCCATGTAGAAGCCTGTTGCAGAGCCAGAGCCTCTTGGAAAACCACTGCTAGGGCAGTGCAGAAGGGAAATATGGGCTTGGAGCCCCCACACAGGAGGTTACCATCCTCCAGACCCCAGATTCATAGACCCACCAACAGCTCGCACCCTCAGTATGGAAAAGCTACAGGCACTCAACACCAGCCCAACCCATGAGAGCCGCCATGGGACTAAACCCTGCAAAGCCACGGGTGCACCGCCCTAGTAGAGGTTTTCCATGAGGCTCTGCCTCTGCAGGAGGCTACTCCCACATCCTACTACCCACCACCCTCTCACCACTTTACTGCCAACCTACTCCTCCCCACTCTACCCACTTCTTTTTCCTTCTACCCACAACCCCCTCCCATCCATGATTCAATCACCTCCCACCAGGCCCCACCTCCAACATTCAGGAATACAATTTCCCATGATCTTTTGTAGGAAAACACACCAAATCATGTTACTCTGCCCCTGACACCCTGAATCTCATGTACTTCTCACAGAGTAAAATACAAACAAGCCTTTTCAGAGGTTTCCAAAAGTCTTAACTCATTCCAGCAGTAACTCAAATGTAAGATTAAAGTCTCATCCAACAAGAGGCTGCAGTCCCTTCTGCCTCTGAGTCCCTGAATGTAAAAGGGAGTGCTTCTCTTTCAAGATACAATGATGGTACAGGCATTGGGTAAGCTTTCTCAGTCCAATGGGAAGAAATTTTCCAGAAAAATAAAACAATTGAGACACAGGTCCAATGCAAGCCCCAAAGTCAGGAGAGTATGTATGCATTCATCATGAGAACTCACTTTCACATAGACGGCATTAAGGAGATACTGTTTAACCATTTGTGAAAGATCTGCCCCCACCCAGCCCCGTCTTTCACCCCCACCCCCAGCATAAACCCCCCAAACTTACCACACCCTCAATTCCAATCCCAACTGTCCACCATGATTAAATCACCATCTACCAAGGACCACTTTTAACATTCCCCATCACAATTCTACATGAGTTTTTGTTGGGACACAGAGCCAAATCATATTGTTCTGCCCCTGGCCTTCCAAATCTCACGTCACTCTCACTTTGCAAAATACAACGATGCCTTCTCTACAGTCCCCCAAAGTCTTAACTCATTCCAGTATTTACTCAAATATCCAAAGCCCAAAGTCTCATCTGAGACAAGGCTGCAGTCCCTTCTATCCCTAAGCCTCTGAAATACAAAGCAAGTTAACTACTTTCAAGGTACAATGCTTGTCCAGGCATTGGGTAAGCATTCCCAGCCAAAAGGAAGAAATTTGCCAGAAAGAAGCACAAAACACAGATGGGACTTACAGACCCCATGCAAGTCAAAAACCCAGCAGGCCAGTCATTCCAACATAGAGCTCCAAGTCATATTCTTTGAATCTACATCCCACATCCAGAGCAGAGGGTGGTTTGATGGCTAGTGTCCCAAAGCCTTGGGCAGCTCAGCACCTGTGGTATGGCAGGGTCTTTCCCCAAAGCTGCCCTCATGGGCTGGGCTGCTGTTGAGTGCCAGTAGCTTTTCAACACTAAGGGTGCAAGCTGTTGGTGGGTCTATGAATCTGGGGTCTGGAGAATGGTGCCTCCCAGTGTGGGGGATCCCACCCTATATGTTCTTTCTATACCATCCTTGTAGAGGTTTACCATGAGGCTCTGCCTGTTGGAAAAGCTTCTGCCTGGAAACCCAGGATTTTCCATACATACTCTGGAGTCTAGAAGATGAAGACTCTGAAGTTTCCAGTCTTGTGCTCTGTGCACCTGCTGGCTTAACACTATGTGGAAGCCACCAAGGCTTGGAGCTTGCACCCCTGAAGCAGTGACCCAAGCTGTAAATGTGCATCTTTCAGCCATGGCTGCAGCAGGAGCTACAGGGATGTAGGCAGCAGTGTCCTGAGGCTGCACACAGCAGGGGACCATGGGGCTGGGCCAGGAAACCATTCTGTCCTAGAAAACCATTTTTCTGTCCTAGGCTTCAGGGCCTGTACAGCAACGGCTGCTGCAAAGGTCTCTGAAATGCCTTCAAGGCCTTTTCCCTGTTGTCTTGGCTATTAGCACTGGGCTCCATTTTATGCAAGCTTCTAAAACTGTCTTGAATTTTCCCACTGAAAATCAGCTTTTCTTTTTGACCACTTGGCCAGGCTGCAAATTTTTCAAACTTTTAAGCTCTGCTTCTCATTTAAATATAAGTTTCTAATTGAGGTCATTGATTTGGTCACACAGAAGACCAGGACACAGACAGGACACCTCTTGAGCTTTGCTGCCAAAAGTTCATTCTGCCAGATACACCCAAAACCATCACCCTCAAGTTCAAAGTTTCACAGATCTCCAGGTTAGGGGCATCATGCAGCGACATTCTTTGCTAAAGCAAAACAAATGTAACCTTGGCTCCTGTTCCCAGTAAACTCCTCATTTTCATCTGAGACCTTCTAAGCCTGGCCTTCACTGTCCATCCTTCTGTCACCCTTTTAATTATAACTATTTAACAAGTCTCTACAATGGTCCACACTTTCCCTCATCTTCCTGTCTTCTTCCAAGTCCTCCAAACTCTCCAACCTCTGGCCGTTACACAATTCTCAACCTGCTTCTACATTTTCAGCTCTCTTTGTTGCAGCCTGTCGGTGTGGTAAAGGAAGAAAAGGCCATTTACAGGGGGAAAATTCATGCAGGCTACAGATATTTGCATGAAAAGAAGCTGAGTGCTGATTACCAAGACAAGAAGGAAAAGACCTTGAAGGCATTTCATACCTCCACTTCAGAGCACTAATTTTCTGTAAGATCATAAAGAAAAGATGTTGAACTGGCTCATGGCTCTGCAGGCTTTAAAGGAATCATAGAGGTTCCTGCTCCTAGGAGGAATCAGGAAGCCTCCCAATCATACCAAAAGACCAAGCAGCAATGGGATATTTTATATGGCAGAAGTAGGAGCAAGACAGAGAGAGGAGAAAGTTCCACACTGTTATACAATGAGATCTCATTAGAACTCAGTATCACAAGGTCAGCATCAAGAAAATGGTGTTTAACCATTGGTGAAAGATCCGCCCCTACCACCCCCCACCCCCCACTGCTTCCAGGCAGAAGCCTGTTGCAGAGGCAGAGCCTCTTGGAAAACCTTATGAGGGCAGTGCAGAAGGAAAATATGGGCTTGGAGCCCTCATGCAGGAGGCCACCATCCTCCAGACCCCAGATTCATAGACCCACCAACACCTCACATTCTCAGTGTGGAAAAGCTACAGGCACTCAAGAACAGACCAGCCCATGAGACCAGCCATGGGGCTAAATCCTGCAAAGCCACAGGTGCACTGTCCTAGTAGAGGTTTTCCATGAGCCTCTGCCTCTGCAGGAGGCTACTCCGCCTTCCTACTACCCACCACCCTCCCACAACCCTACTGCCAGCCTACACCTCCCGACCCTACACACTTGTTTTTACTTCCCCCCCACCAACTTCCCATTTATGATTCAATCACCTCCCACCAGGCTGCACCTCCAACATTCGGGAACACAATTCCCCATGAGTTTTTGTAGGTAAACACAGCCAAACCATATTATTCTGACCCTGAGACCCCCTAATCTCATGTCTTTCTCACAGAACAAACTACAAAAATGCCTTTTGAAAAGTTTCCAAAAGTCTTAACTCATTCCAGCAGTAACTCAAATGTAATAAGTTCAAGTTTCATCCAGGACAACGCTGCAGTCCCTTCTGCCTATGAGTCCCTGAAGGGAAATGGGAGTTCCTTTCTTTCAAGTTACTTTCAAGTTATGATGATGGGTAAGCTTTCTCAATCCAAAGGGAAGATTTTCCCAGAAAAATAACACAATTGGGACACAGGCCCAATGTAAGCCCAGAAGCCAGCAGGAGAGTATTCATTTATCATGAGAACTCACTATCACACAGACAGCATTAAGGATATAGTGTTTAACCATTTGTGAAGGATCTGCCCCCTCTCCCCATGTTTCACGACCACCCCCACCATGAACCCCCATTCTTCTCACACCCACACTTCCAACCCCCCACTATCCACCATGAATAAATCACCTTCCACCAAGCCCCAGCTTTAACATTCCCCATTACAATTACACATGAGTTTTGGTAGGGGCGCAGAGCCAAATCATATTATTCTGCCCCTGGCCCCCCAAATCTCATGTCCTTCTCACACTGCAAGATACAATGATGCCTTCTCTACAGTCCCCCAAAGTCTTAACTCATTCCAGCATTTACTCAAATGTCCAAAGCCTAAAGTCTCATCTGAGACAAGGCTACAGTCCCTTCTATCCCTGAGCCTCTGAAATACAAAGCAAGTTAACTACTTCCAAGGTACAATGCTTGTCCAGGCATTGGGTAAGCATTCCCAGACAAAAAGAAGAAATTTGCCAGAAAGAAGCGCAAAACACAGATGGGACTTACAGACTCCATGCAAGTCAAAAACCTAGCAGGCCATTCATTCTATCCTACAGCTCTAAATAATCTTTTCTGAAACTACATCTCACATCCAGAGCACAGGGTGGTGAGATGGCTGGGCTCCCAAGGCTTTGGGCAGCTCAGCACCTGTGGCATGACAGGGTCTTTCCCCAAAGTTGCCCTCAATGGCTGGGCTGCTGTTGAGTGCCAATAGCTTTTCAACACTAAGGGTGCAAGCTGTTGGTGGGTCTATGAATCTGGGGTCTGGAAAATGGCGCCTCCCTCTATGGGGGCTCCAACCCTATATGCTTGTTCTGCAATGCCTGAGTAGAGGTTTACCATGAGGCTCTGCCTGTTGGAAAAGCTTCTGCCTGGACACCCAGGCTTTCCCATACATGCTCTGGAGTCTAGACAAAGGCTCCGAAGCCTCTAGTTTTGTGCTGTGTGCACCTGCTGGCTTAACACTATGTGGAAGCCACCAAGGCTTGGAGCTTGCACCGCTGAAGCAGTGACAGAAGATGTACCTGTGCATCTTTCAGCCATGGCTGGAGCTGGAGATGAAGGTGTAGGGGTGCACGCAGCAGTGTCCTGAGGCTGCATATAGCAGTGGGGCCATAGGGCTGGCCCAGAAAAAACATTCTTTTTCGTAAGCCCCAGGGCCAGTGACAAGGGCTGCTACAAAGGTCTTTGAAATGCCTTCAAGGCCTTTTTTCCCATTGTCTCAAATTATTAGCACTGGGCTCCTTTTTTATGCAAATATCCAAAGTCTTCTGGAATTTTCTCCCTGAAATTCAGCTTTTCTTTTTGACCACTTTACCAGGTTGCAAATTTTCCAAAGGATTGAGCTCTGCTTCTCATTTAAATATAAGTTTCAACTTAAGGTCATTTCTTTGGTCACACATAATACCACAGGCTGTTCGATGTAGGCAGGACAACTCTTGAGCTTTGCTGCTTAGAAGTTCATTCCACCAGATAGACCCTAAATCTTCACCCTCAAGTTCAAAGTTTCCCAGATCTCCAGAGCAGGGACACTGTGAAGCCAAATTCTTTCCTAAGGCAAAACAACAAAACCTTGGCCCCTGTTCCCAGTAAGTTTCTCATTTTCATTTGAGACCTTCTAAGCCTGGCCTTCACTGTCCATCCTTCTGTCAGCCTTTTAATCACAACTAACAAGTCATTACAATGGTCCAAACTTCCCTCATCTTCCTGTCTTCTTCCAAGCTCTCCAAACGCTCTAACCTCTGGCCATTACCGAATTCTGAACCTGCTTCTACATTTTCAGCTATCTTTGTTGCAGCCTGGCAATGTGGTAAAAGAAGAAAAGTCCATTACCAGGGGAAAACTTCAAGAAGGCTTCAGATATTAGCATCAAAGAAGCCCAGTGCTAACAGCCAAAAGATTGGGGAAAAAGCCTTGAAGGCATTTCGTAGCTTCACTTCACAGCATTGATTTTCTGAATGTACATAAAGAAAAGAGGTTGAATTGACTCACAGTTCTGGAGGCTGTAAGGAAAGCATAGTGGTTTCTGCTTTTAGGAGGACTCAGGAAGCCTCCTATTCATACCAGAAGGCCAAGCAGCAATGAAATGTTTCATATTCCAGGAGTAGAAGCAAGTCAGAGGAAAGATGCCACATCCTGTTATACAACCAGATCTCACGAGTACTCAGTATCAGGAGATCAGCATCAAGAAGATGGTGCTTAACTATTGGTGAAGGATCCACCCAATACCCCACATCCACCCCCCAGTGTTTCCAAGCAGAAGCCTGAGGCAGAGGCAGAGCCTCTTGGAAAACCTCTACTAGGGCAGTGCAGAAGGAAATATGGGCTTGGAGCCCCCATGCGGGATACCACCATCCTCCAGACCCTAGAGTCATAGACCCACCAAAAGCTCCCACCCTCAGTATGGAAAAGCTACAGGCACTCAACACCAGCCCAGTCCATGAGAGCAGCCATGGGGGCTAAAGCCTACAAAGCCACAGGTGCACTGCCCTAGTAGAGGTTTTCCATGAGCTCTGCCTCTGTAGCAGGCTACTCCCCCTTCCTACTATCCACCACCCTCACACCACCCTACAGCCAACCTACTCCTCCGACCTTACCCACTTCTTTTTACTTCCAACTCCAGCCCTCTCAAGTACAGGAATAAATCACCTCCCACCAGGCCACACCTGCAACATTTGGAATTACAATTTCCCATGTGTTTTGGTAGAGACACACAGCCAAACCATATTATTCTGACCCTGATCCCCTGAATATCATATCCTTCTCAATGAGTAAAATACAATCTTGCCTATTCAAAAGTCGCCAAAAGCCTTAATTCATTCCAGCATTAACACAAATGTAAAAGGTTCAACATCTCATCTGAGAAAAGTCTACAGTCCCTTTTGCCTATGAGTCCCTGAATTTAAAAGGGAGTTCTTTTTTTCAAGGTATGATGATGGTACAGGCATTGGGTAAATTTTCTTAATCCAAAGGGAAGAGATTTTTCAGGAAAGTAACACAAATGGGATCACAGGCCCAGTGCAAGTCCAAAACCAAGCGGGACAGTATCCATTTAATCTTACAGCTCCAGAAACATCGCGAGAACTCACCATCATGAGGAAAGCATTAAGGAGACAGTGTTTAACCATTTGTGAAGGATCCTCCCCAACACCCACCTTTCACCCCTCACCCCCACCATAATCCCCCCATCCTCCCCAATCCCCACCTTCCAACTCCCACTGCCCTCCATGATTAAATCACCTTCCACCTGGCCCCACTTTTAACATTTCCAATTACAATTCCACATGAGTTTCTGTAGGGACACACAGCCAAATCTTATTCCGTCCCTGCCTCCCCTAATCTCATGTACTTCTCACTTTGCAAAATACAATGATGCCTTATCTACAGTCCCACAAGGTCTTAACTCATTCCAGCATTTACTCAAATGTCCAAAGCCCAAAGTCTCATCTGAAACAAGGCAGTCTCTTCTGCCCCTGAGCCTCTGAAATACAAACAAGTTAACTGCTTCCAAGGTACAATGATTGTCCAGGCATTTAGAGTTCCAAGCCAAAAGGAAGATTTTTGCCTGAGAGAACAAAACACAAATGGGACTTACAGGCTCCATGAAAAGTCCAAAACCCAGCAGGCCAGTTATTCAAACCCACAGCTCAAAAGTCATCCTTTTTAAATCCTTGTCCCACATCCAGGGCACAAGGGCGTGAGGGCTGGGCTCCCAAGGCCATGGGCAGCTCTGCACCTGTGGCTTTGCAGTGTTCAGCCCATGCAGCTGCCCTCATGGGCTGTGCTGGTGTTGAGTGCCTGGGGTTTTTAACCCATGGAGGGTGCAAACTCTTGGTGGGTCTATGAATCTGGGGTCTGCACGATGGTGGCCTCCAGTGTGGGGGCTCCAACCCCATATTTTCCGTCTGCACTGCCCTAGTAGAGGTTTCCCATGAGGCTCTGCCTTTTTGGCAGCTTTCTGTCTGGACACCCAGGCACTTTCATACATCTTCCAAAATATATATGGAGGATCTCAAGCCTCTGAACTAGTGCTCTGTGCACCCACTGGCTTAACACTATGTGGAAGCCACCAAGGCTTATAGCTTGCACCTTCTGAAGCGGTGTCCCAAGCTGTACGTGTGCATCTTTGAGACAAGGCTGAAGCAGGAGCTGGGGCTGCAGGGATGCAGGCAGCAGTATCCTGAGGGTGCACACAACAGCAGGGCCATGGGGATGGCCCAGGAAACCATTCTTCTCTCCTAGGTCCCAGGGCCTGTGACAGCAAGGACTACTGCAAACATCTCTGAAATGCCTCCAAGGCTTTCTCCCCCATTGCCTTGGCTATTAGCACTGGCCTTCATTTGATTCAAATTTTTGAAGCCATCATGAATTTTCCCCCTGAAAATCAGCTTTTGTTTTGACCACTTGGCCAGGCTGCAAATGTTCCAAACTTTTGAGCTCTGCTTGTCATTTAAATACAAGTTACAACTTGAGGTCATTTTCTCGGTCACACACAAGGGCACAGGCTGTTTGACACAGAGAGGACACGTCTTGAGATTTGCTGCCTAGATGTTCATTCCACCAGATACACCCTGAATCGTCAACCTCAAGTTTAAAGTTTCACAGATCTCCAGGGCAAGGTCACCCTGCAGCCACGTTCTTTGTTACAGCAAAACAAAAGTAACCTTGGCTCCTGTTCCCAGTAAGTTCCTCATTTTCATCTGAGACCTCATAAGCCTGGCCTTCACTGTCCCTCCTTCTGTCAGCATTTTAATCACAAGTATTTAACAAGTCTCTACAATGGTCCAAACTTTCCTTCATCTTCCTGTCTTCTTGCAAGTCTTCCAAACTCTCCGATCTCTGGCTGTTAGCCACTTCTGAACCTGCTTTTACATTTTCAGCTATCTTTGTCACAGCCTGGCAGTGTAGAAGGAAAAAAAAGTCCATTTTCAGGGGCAAACTTCAAGAAGGCTTCAGATATTTGCATTAAAAAGAAGACCAGTATTAATAGCCAATGTGATGGGGAAAAGTCATTGAAGACATTTCATAGCTTCAATTCACAGTACCAATTTTCTGTATGATCATAACAAAAAGGGGTTTAATTGGCTCATAGTTCTTCAGTAGGCTGTAAAGAAAGCATAGTAACTTCTGCTTCTGGGAGGACTCAGGAAGCCTCTCAATTATACCAGAAGGACAAGCAGCAATAAAATGTTGCATATGGCCAGAGTAGGAGCAAGACAGAGAGAGGAAAGTGGTGTCACACCCTGTTATGCAACCAGATCTCATGAGAACTCAGTATCACAAGGTCAGCACCAAGAAGATGGTGCTTAAGCATTGGTGAAGGATCCACCCCCCAACACACTTCCACCCCGCACTGTTTCCAGGCAGAAGCCTGCTGCAGAGGCAGAGCCTCTTGGAAAACCTCTACTCGGGCAGTACAGAAGGAAAATATGGGCTTGGAGCCCCTATGCAGGAGGCCACCATCCTCCAGACCCCAGATTCATAGACCCAACAACAGCTCACACCCTCAGTATGGAAAAGGTACAGGCACTAAACAACAGCCCAGCCCATGAGAGCAGCCACGGGGCTAAAGTCTGCAAAGCCACAGGTGCACTGTCCTAGTAGAGGTTTTCCATGAGCCTCTGCCTCTGCAGCAGGCTACCCTCCCTTCTTACTACCCCCCACCCTATGCCCAGCCTACTCCTCCCCACTCTCCCCAGCCCTTTTTCCTTACACCCCCACCCTCCTCCCATCCAGGATTAAATCACCTCCCACCAGGCTTCACCTCCACAATTCAGGATTACACTTCCACATGAGTTTTTCTAGGGAAACACAGCCAAACCATAGTATTCCGAACTTGACCCTTCCAAATCTCATGTCCTTCTCACAGGGTAAAATACAATCATGCCTTTTCAACAGTTTCCAAAATCCTTAACTCCTTCCAGCATTAACTCAAATATAAAAAGTTCAAAGTCTCATCCGAGACAAGGCTACAGTTTCTTACGCCTATGAGTCCCTGAAGTTAAAACAGAGTTCATTTCTTTAAAGGTACAATGATGACACAGGTATTGGGTAAGCTGTCTTAATCCAAAGGGAAGAAATTTCCCAGAAAAATAACACAAATGGGACCACAGGTCCAATGCACATCCAAAACCCAGCAGAACAGTATTCATTCAATCTCACAGCCACAAAATCATGAAGAGAACTATCACAAGGACAGTATTAAGGAGACAGTGTTTAACCATTTGTGAAGGATCTGCCCCCCACCCCTGCCTTTCACCCCCAACCCTGCCATAATTTCCCCCAATTCGCCCCACCACCCCCACCTTCCAACCTCCACTCTCCACCATGATTAAATCACCTTCCACCTGCCCCCACCTTTAACATTTCCCATTACAATTCCACATCAGTGGGACACAGAGCCAAATCGTATTATTCTGTCCCTGCCCCTGCAAATCTGTCTTTCTCACATTGCAAAATACCATGATGCCTCTCCTACAGTCCCCCAAATCTTAACTCATCCCAGCATTTACTCAAATGTGTAAAGCCCAAAGTTTCATCTGAGACAAGGATACAGTCCCTTCTGCCCATGAGTCTCTGAATTATAAAGCAAGTTAACTACTTCCAAGGTACAATGATTGTACAGGCAATGGGTAAGCATTCCCAGCCAACAGAAGAAAAATTGCCAAAAACAAAAACAAAACACCGATGGGACTCACAGGATACATGAATGTCCAAAACCCAGTAGGCCAGTCATTCAATCCTACAGCTCCAAAATCATCCTTTTGGAATCCTTGTCCCACATCCATGGCACAGGATTGTGAGGGCTGGGCTCCCAAGGCTTTGGGCAGATCTCCACCTGTGGGTTTGCAGTGATCAGTCCCCGCAGCTGCCCTCATGGATGGGGCTGGTGTTGAGTGTCTGTAGCTTTCCCACATTGAGGGGGCAAGCTGTTGGAGGGCTATGAATCTGGGGTTTGAAGGATGGTGCCTCCCTGTGTGAGGGCTTCAACCTGATACGTCCCTTCTTTCCTGCCCTAGTAAAGGTTTCCCATGAGGCTCTGCCTCTTGGAAAGGCTTCTGCCTGGACACCCAGGCTTTTCTGTACATCCTCTGGAGTCTAGACAGAGGCTCCCAAGCCTCTAGTCTCTTGCTCTGTGCACCTCCTGGCTTAACACTATGTGGAAGCCATCAAGGCTTGGAGCCACCTCTGAAGCAGTGACCCAAGCTGTACCTGTGCATCTTTCAGCCATGGCTGGAGCTGGAGCTGCAGGGATGCAGGCAGCAGTGTCCTGAGGATGCACACAGCAGCCAGGCCATGGAGCTGTCCCAGGAAACAATTCTCTCCTCATCCCCAGGGCCTGTGACAGCAAGGGCTGCTGCAAAGGTCTCTGAAATGCCTTCAAGGCCTTTTCCCCATAGTCTTGGCTATTTGCACTGGGCTCTTTTTTTATGCAAATACTTTAAGTGCTCTTGAATTTTCCCCCTGAAAATCAGCTTTCCTTTTTGACCACTTGGCTAGGCTGCAAATTTTTCAAATTTTTGAGCTCTACTTCTCATTTAAATAGAAGTTGCAACTTGAGGTCATTTCTTAGGTCACACATAAGAACACAGGCTGCTGGACGTAGAGAGGACACCTCTTGAGCTATGCTGCCTAGATGCTCATTCCACCAGATACATCCTAAATCGTCACCCCCGTGTTCACAGTTTCAGAGGTCTCCAGGGCTAAGGCCAATCAAATGTAACTTTGGCTCCTGTTCAAAAGATGTTCCTCATTTTCATCTGAGACCTTTTAATTCTGGCCTTCACTGTCCATCTTTCTGTCAGCCTTCTGATCAAAAGTATTTAACAATTATTTTCAGTGGTCCAAACTTTTCCTCATCATGCTGTCTTCTAAGCGTTCCCAGCTCTCCTGACCTCTCTCTTTTACCCACTTCTGAACCTGCTTCTACATTCTCAGATATCTTTGTCACAGCCTGGTAATGTGATAAAAGAAGAAAAGTCAATTTTCAGGGGGAAAATTTACAAAGGCTTCAGATATCTTCATGAAAAGAAGCTGAGTACTGATTGCCAACACAATGGGGAAAAGGTCTTGAAGGCATTTCATAGCTCCACTTCACAGCACTAATTTTGTGTACAATCATAAAGAAAAGAGCTGTAATTGGCTCACGGTTCTGCAGGCTGTAAAGGAAGCATAGTGGCTTCTGCTTCTGGGAGGACTCAGGAAGCCTCCCAATCATACCAGAAGGCCAAGGGGCAAGGAAATGCTTCATAAGGCAGCAGTAGAAGCAAGAATGAAAGAGGAAAGAGGTGCCCATCCTGTTATACAACCAGATCTCATGAGAACTCAGTATCACAAGGTCAGCATCAAGAAGATGGTGCTTAACCACTGGTGAAGGATCTGCCCCCCGCAACCCCCACCTCCACCTCACACTGTTTCCAGGCAGAAGCCTGCTGCAGAGGCAGAGCCAGATTCATAGACCCACCAACAGCTTGCACCCCCACTGTGGAAAAGCTACAGGCACTCAACAGTAGCCCAGTTCATGAGAGCAGCCGTGGGGGCTAAAACTTGGAAAGCCACAGGTGCACTGCCCTAGTAGAGGTTGTCCATGAGGCTGTGCCTCTGCAGCAGGCGACTCCCCACTCCCACTACACCCCACCCTTCCACCACCCTACAGCCAGCCTCCTCCTCCGCACCCTGCCCACCTTTTTCCTTCCACCCCACCTGCCTCCCATCCGTGATTAAATCACTCCCATCAGGCCCTCATCTTTTTGTCATTTTCCAATCCCTCCAAACCCTCCCAATCTTTGTTACCCACTTCTGAACCTGCTTCTACTTTTTCAGGTCTCTCTATAGCAGGTTGGCTATGTAGTAATAACACAAAACCCGATTTAAGGTGGAACATTCAGGAAGACTTCAGAAATTTGCATATAAAGAAGCCCTGTGCTAATGGCCAAGACAAATGGAAAAAGGCCTTGAAGACATTTCACAGCTCCTCTCTGCAGTTCTAATTTTCTGTATTATCCTAAGTAAAAGAGGTTTCATTGACTCAGGGTTCTGCAGGCTGTGAAAGAAGCATAGTGTCTTTTGTTTCTGGGAGGAGTCAGGGAGCCTCCTAATTATACCAGAAGGCCAAGGGACAATGAGCTGTCTCCTATGGCAGGAGTAGGAGGAAGACAGAGTGAGGAAAGAGGTTCCACAGCCTGTTAAACAACCAGATCACATGAAAACTCACTCACTGTCAGGAGGACAGCATCAAGGGGATGGTGCCTTATCGTTCGTGAAAGATCTACCTGCACCATTTTATGACTAAATCTTTTTCCACCTAGGCCCACCTCTAACGTTAGGGAGTATAATTCCACATGGGTTTTGATAGGGATATAGAGACAAACCATATTATTCTGTCCCTGACCTCACGAATCTCTTGTCCTTCTCACATTGCAAAATACAATCATGCCTTGCCAGCATGAGTCTTAACTCATTTCAGCATTAACTCAAAGTTACAAAGTCCAAAGTCTCATCTGAGTCAAGGCTACAGCCTCTTTTGCCTATCAGCCTCTAAAATAAAATGCAAGATCACCGCTTCTAAGGTACAATGGTGGTACAGGCATTGTGTAAGCTTTCCAAATCCAAAAGGAAGACATTTTCCAGAAAGCTTCTTATTTCTATCTGAGACCTCCTCAGCCTAGCCTTCATGGTCCATGTTTCTGTCAGGATTTTGGTCACAACCATTTAACCAGTCTCTAAGATGGTCCAAACTTTCTCATCCATCTGTCTTCTTTTGAGCCCTCCAAACTCTTCCAACCTCTGTCCATTACCCAGTTCCAAAGCTGCTTCCACATTTTGAGGTATCTTTATAGCAATGCTCCAGTCCTCATTTGCCATTCTCTGTATGATTCATTTTGAAAAAGAGGTTTAATTGGCTCATGGTTCTGCAGGGTGGACAGGAAGCACAGGGCTTCTGCTTCTGGGAGGCCTCAGAAATCATTCAATCTTTGTGCAAGGCAAAGAAAGAGTGAGTTGTCTCAAACAGCAAGAGGAAAATGTGCAGAGTAGGGAGGTGACATAGAGTTTTCAATGACCAAGTCTCATGAGAAGTCACTCATGATTGTGAGGACAGTAGCAAAGGGATGGTGCTAAACCATTCATGACAGATTTGCCTTCAGGATTCAATCACCTTAGACCAGGATCCACCTTCAACATTAGGAAATATAATCCAACGTGAGATTGGGTGGGGACACATACTCAAATTGCATCATCAATCTTTGAATATAGACATCCAAAGCAGGCTTTATCCAGCCAGCTTATTTGAGATTCTTCACAGGGTTTGAGGTCTACAGCATATACACTAAAATATTCATACTTCAAAAAGCAATAAAGTTAAGTGGTATCATTCTTTCAAAAGTTACAATGGTAGTGTAGGAATTCATAGCATGGTTTAGGTCATGTTTGCTACTGTTTCTATTCTATTGCCATATTAACTGTTTCCTACACAATTCTATATTCAGCCTAGTTTCAATTGAGAACAAAGCCATCCTTGTACTACTGTCAATACCTGGCATCAGCTCTTTGCTAGTGTTATTATTCTGCTGTAGAAAGCATCCTTGAACTGGAAACAGTGCACAATCGAGTATCTAGTCATTCAACACTATCAATTCCTGGGTGACCTTTTGAAAAGATAGTATCTCTTGTTGCAAGAAATGCTGCAACTGTGAGTCCACGTTTCTCACTGGAATTGGATGGAAGTGGTGAATTTCAGCCACAGTGTCCAAAGAAATCCTGTTCCTGTGATTCTGACATCATCAGCCTCTGCACCTCTGTCTTCCCTTCTGCCACATGTTGCCTGCTCTCCATGACTTTGGTAAGAGCTTCCTTGTGTATGTGGATGATGTCTGGGATGTTGACTTGGTGTCCCTGAGACAGCACTAACAGGTCCATGACTGGGTCCAGTTCCTGGATGGGCTGATTGGCAAAGAACTCACCGACGGTGTTGAAGGCATCTCTGGTGAAGTGATGGCCTGGTCCAGCTCCAAGACCTGGCTGAGGCTGAAGAACTGGCCACCTTCTGATGCTCTTAAAGCCTGTCACCATAATCTGCTTGCATGTCAACTCATTGGCTGAGAAGTTGAGCTGAGTGCCCTGTGGTCCATCTTCTTGGTGAAGCACTCGAAGCCATCAATTTTGCTCTCCCACTCTTAAAGGTTGAGGGCCACCTCGGGGGTGGGCTCAGGGTCAGGAAGAAGCTGGAATTCACCATCTCATCCTTCTCAGCCTTCCTCTTGCCCTGTCTCCAGGCTGTCTCTTCAGTGCTGGTGTGACACATCAGGAAGTGATGGAAGATGTGGCACTGTGCCCGCACCCAGAAGCTGGCCGTGTGGTTCATCCACCAGATTGGGCCCTTTCTGCACTTGAACATGGAGTCCTTCTCAACATGGCCTGTGGTCTGCCTCGTGGCACCCAAGAAGCCCACAGTGCTGTAGGAGCCCTCATGCATGGACTGGAGCCCCAAAGGCGGTGCACACCCTGCTCCTGAGCCTGCTGCTCATTTCCTCTATGTGTCTCTATCTGCAGCACAGTGGTTGCACTGAGGCCTGTGCATGCCAGGCAAGGCCAAGCTGGCTCAAAGAGCAACCAGCCACCTCTGCAAGGGTGTGCCAGGAGCAGGTGGGCCAGCCACCAACCTCACTCACTGCCAGTCAGGGTAAATCAGTTATTCTGCCCTGGAGGTAGGACCCCAGTGCCATCTGCTTTTCCTCAGGCCTCTGCTCCATCAGCCGTAAAGTGGCAGCCCCTCAGGCTGTGGGAACCTGGCCACCCCTGATTCCTTGAGTGGGTGAGGCTGGTGGCTGGTCCACCTGCTCCAGGCACACCCTTGCAGAGGTGGCTGGTTGCTCTTTGAGCCAGCTTGGCCTTGCCTGGCATGCACAGGTCCCGGGTACTGACACCCTGCTCTGAGTGAGCTTGTCCTGTCTTGGGCCAAATTCTAACTCTGGCCAGGGCCACAGAAGGCTGAGTCCCCTGGGTGGTGATGCTGACTGCTGCTGGGGGGCCCATAGTGCCTCTCCCCTCCCAGGGCCACAGAAGGCTGAGTTCCCTGGGTGGTAATGCTGACTGCTGCTGGGGGGCCCATAGTGCCCCTCCCCTCCCAGGGCCACAGAAGGCTGAGTTCCCTGGGTGGTAATGCTGACTGCTGCTGTGGGGCCCATAGTGCCCCTCCCCTCCCAGGGCCACAGAAGGCTGAGTTCCCTGGGTGGTAATGCTGACTGCTGCTGGGGGGCCCATAGTGCCCCTCCCCTCCCAGGGCCACAGAAGGCTGAGTCCCCTGGGTGGTAATGCTGACTGCTGCTGGGGGGCCCATAGTGCCCCTCCCCTCCCAGGGCCACAGAAGGCTGAGTCCCCTGGGTGGTAATGCTGACTGCTGCTGGGGGGCCCATAGTGCCCCTCCCCTCCCAGGGCCACAGAAGGCTGAGTCCCCTGGGTGGTAATGCTGACTGCTGCTGGGGGGCCCATAGTGCCCCTCCCCTCCCAGGGCCCAGGACGAGGCCCGACTGGGCCAGGACCCTTTAGGTATGGATCTCGTTCCCCAGCAGGGGGCCTCTGTCCAACAGGTTGGATGAGAAGATGCTGCTGGTTGCCAGGGTTGTTCGGATGCCACGTTCACCCTTCCCTCCAGGGACATCAAAGTTTCCAGCTTCCCCTTTGAGAATGACTTCCCAAGGCCCAGGTGCTATCTGGGGCTGCAGGGCAGCTGGCTGCATGCTGCTCTGGCTTCTTCCATGTTGTGCTGGTCACTACCCACCAAGGGGGGTCAGATGCAGGCACCAAGTAGGGTGGTTGTCTCTGGACCTGCTTCTTGATTATCATGGAGCCAGACTGGGCCTGGTGACAGGGCCATGATGGGGTTGTCCTGGTGGTCCTGGGGGTGTCCAGAAGAGATGCAGAATGGAATTGCTGCAAGGATGAATGAGATGACTGTCAGCACAGAACAGGCACCCAGTGAATGCTCAGGGATTACCCTCAATAGCTGCCCAGAGGCCAAAATCACCCACTTGATAGTGACTGTCCCCAAGCCAGGAGGAAGAGAAGAGAGCAGGTCCCACTCACCTGAGTCTGATCAGTCAGCTATGTTGAGATGTGCCTCTCACCTAGAAAACAATCCTTCATGCAGAGCCACTCACAGAGACTGCTGTGTGTCTCTAACTGCTCCAAAACACAGAGGCGATGGGAACTCAGCAAGAGTGACATCGTGGGGTGACACAACCCACCACAACGGGAGCCTGCTTGGGTCAAGAGGGCCCAGTGTCAGTGTCCTCTATCCCCTGAACTGACATGTGTGCATGCATTGTGTTTATGTATGCATGTGTGTGTGTGTGTGTACATATGGGTGTGTTTGTCTTGCTTCTCTGGCCGGGCCTAGCTGCTCCACTCACAGGTGCACCCAGGTCCTCATCACTGTCACCACCAGGGCCCAGGGCCAGGATTAGAGCCTCCCACAGGTGCTCCCCAATTTCTGCCCTCCCCACCGAGGGTGGTCTTGGGGATGCAGACAGAGGAGGGGCGCCAAGCAGAGCAGAGAGGGCTGGCACCCTCTCTAGGTGGAACCCAGGTCGTGTGTAAAGTTGGAGGTCTGCCAAGCAGCGCTGAATTCAACACATCTTCTCACATTCTCTTTCCAGCCACCCTCCAGGGTGCCCTGACTCACCTTCCCTACAGATGGAGGCAAGGAGACTCCACAGACAAACCCCCTGCCTGAGGTCACACATCAGCTAACTGGCCAGGTTCCTGCTTACCAGTTGCCCCCAACGAGGCCCCTAATGAGCACTCCTCCATTGACCAGGTCCCACTCACCAAGTCCCCACTGACCATGTCTCCCTAACCAGGCCCCCATTAGTAGGCCTCACGGACCAGACCCCACTGACCAATTTCCCACTGACCTGGTCCCCACTGACTGGGTTCCCACTGACAAGATCACAATTTATCAGGTTGCTGCTCACCTCACCCCCACTGAATAATTCTCCATGGATCAGTCCCCAGCTGACTGAGCCCCCTCTGACCAGGCTCTCACTGACCAGGCTCCAAGCCACTAAGGCCCCACACTGACCAGACCCCTAATATACTGAATACACCCCACTGACCAGTTTTTTATTGTTTATATTCCAATCAATCAGGCCCTACTAATAAGACCACCACTGACCAGCTCCCCACTGACTAGGCTTCCAATGACTAGGTCACAAGGTACCCACTGGGTGAGGCCTTCACTGAGGAGGCCACCGCTAACCAGGTCCCTGTGATCAGGTCTCAACTGACCAGGTCCTGATGGCTAGGTCATCTCTGACCATGGTCCACTGATGAGGCCCTCGAGCAGCTGTGTTCAAAGTCTCATTACAATGCCGCCATCAGCTCACAGACCCTCCCTCCCTGCATGTGTGCCCAGGGGTCAGGCCCTGGGGGTTTTCTTGGGCCGCAAGGCCTCTCCTCCAAGACACAGGGAGGGAGTCAGCCTCAGGCTCCAGGTACCCAGCTTCACACTCACCCCGCAAGGCCCTCTGGGCCCATCTCAGAGGAGACAATGAGGTGGCCTGGCTCTGCCTGGACATGCCATCTTCCCTATTCCTGAGTGTCAGAGTGGGAAGAAGGGAGGGACATTTGGCAGACAAGACACGCTGTGCTGCTGGGTCTCCCAGGGCCCTTCCTGCAGAGCCCTGATCTAGAGACACAGCACAGAGGCTGCAGGGAGACAAATCAAGAACCCTTGAGGCTGAGCCAGGGACCACATGAGGACTGTCCCCAGACAGCTAGAAGGCCCTTTGCTAGTTTCTTGGTACTTCAGTGGATGTGGCAGTGGTTCTTCTGTTGGGGACTAGTGAGCGCGTGATGAGAAGGGCTCGCCTGTGCTTCCTCGGTGGTTCCAACTCTGCTTCTAAGAAAAATTACTCATTCTCGGGCTGCTGCAGAGAAAATACAACATTAGTTTAGAACACCTTGTGCCAGAAAGTCAAAAAGTGCTGACAGAGTAATGGGGACAAATCAAAAAGACATAAAGTCAGCTTGAAATGTCTACCACTGGCCTAATCTTGGGGAACTGGAGCACCAGAATCATGAGCTTTCCCTTCTCCTTTATTTATTGGTTTTATTTCTCCATGTAGAACAAAGAAGAGAATAAGAAAAATAATCATCTGGCAACCATCACAGTAATACTTGTTCAAACACAAGTCATCCATGAAATGCTTAATCTAGTGGGTTTTGAGGAGTAACCAGATATTTACAGAGCTTCAAAGTATCTCCACACAAAATACTATTGAACTACAAAAAGAAAATCGTAACATTAGTATGGACAAACCTGGCAGATACTCTTTAAGTCTCCTACTATATATGGTAATAAAAACTGTAAAATGCAAAGAAGCCTTCGATGACCTTTACTAAAGGATCAATGATGACTTGGTTGTTTGGCTGTTTAAATAGCTGACATTCAGGCAATTTGAATAAGCCAAACTCAATAATACTGGTGTTCATTTGCAAGATCCACTTAAAACTTAAGGAGGCTAAAAAACATCATTTAAAATAACATATAAATATACATCATATATGATATGAAAATATTCTACTTTAGTAAAGACTGTGATGTTTTATATTTTATGAGAAACAATTAAAATTTCATGTAAATAGCCCAGTAATAAAGTTTTATGATCTTTTAAATCATACAACTTTTCCTTAAGATTTTATGGTTAAATATTCTCTTCATTAGATGTGGCTTACCAGCGGATTCTAGAGAAGAAAGTAGACGGGAGCAAGTGCCCATCACAGCAAAAGCTGGAAAGAAAAAGAAAGGATTATGTTCTTTACCTAAAACATTTCAGTTAACGAAGTGTAAGTTTAAAATGTAGAGTTGAGAACGTTATCAGAGTTAATAAGAATGAGAAATATGTACGTGCAATTACAATACAAAATTACTATTAAATCATTTAAACATGGCATTAATTCCAATTGTGGTTAAATATCACAGCTTTTTCATTCTTCATTCATGTATTCAACAGCCACGTGCTAAGGTACTAGAGCCAGCACTGGAATTACAAGATGAAGATGGCACGGTCCACCTCCCAATAGTCATATGCTATAACCTAAAAGACAGGCAGGTAATGTCCATATAGAGTCATAGATACCATGACAGGTATACAGCAGGGCACTACTGGAACATGCAGAAGGGACATCTATCCCACTTTTGTGTCAATATCATGGGCTTTCTGGTGGAGGGGATACATAGGTTGATGACTGAAGGATGAGGAAAATCTTGCCAGATAGACAGAAGAGGCAAAGGCAAAGATCCTGAGGTAACAAAGAGCCCTGCGGAGTTCTACTCTGTCCACTTTGGTGCTAGAGCAAAGGGCAGAATGCAGTAAGTGGCGAGAGACAAGGCTGAGTAACCTGACAAGAATTACACTGACATGGGTGTTTTTATTTCATGGTGAAATTTTTGGAACTTTTCCTGAGAACAGATGTAAGCCAATTGATGCCTTTGTTTTTGGAGAATCGTTTCAGTGTGCTGGCTGACAGTTCCATGAGGATGGCAAAAGTAAACAAATTGTAGAGCCAATAAAAAAGAGATAGATCCACTTCTTGGAAATTTTTTAAGCTATGGAACATGATGAATTAATGGTGCATAAGTATACTCTTCACTGTGAAAGTTTTTGTTTTCATATCTTTCATTAGATGTGTGTAAGAAAGATACTGAACGTAGTATCTACTAACCCAACAATGAAAAGGAATGCCATTTGCTATTTACACTTTATTACTAAAATAAACCTAAATTTAATTAATACATTTTGGCAACATACTTTTCTTTGTGTCTGTAATTATTTGTTCTACACAGTCCAGCTCCATCTAAAACAAGTAAAAAATAATAATAATAATGTTTAAGTTAAACAAGAGACATTATCATAAGATTAATATATCACTTACAAAATGTGGCCTTTAGTATTTTTAGTGACTAGACATAACACGAAGTTTGCTTAAATAGAAAAATAATCACATAAGTAAAATTTCTACTTATTCTAAGTTTAGATAATAGAGGATGTATGTGTGTAATGCTGTTTAGAGTAATCTGACAAAAATAGATAATATTGGTCTATTGGATATACATAATTTTAGAAAGGTGGTGTTTTATTAGTACAAAGGTTAAACAATGGCCGGGCACGGCAGCTCACGCCTGTAATCCCAGCACTTTGGGAGGCAAATGTGGGCAGATCACGAGGTCAAGAGATCGAGACCATCCTGGCCAACATGATGAAACCCTATCTCTACTAAAAATACAAAAATTAGCTGGGTGTGGTGGTGCATGCCTCTAGTCCCAGCTACTCAGGAGGCTGAGGCAGGAAAATGGCTTGAACCCAGGAGGTGGAGGTTGCAGTGAGCCGAGATCATGCCAACGGCACTCCAGCCTAGTGACAGAGTGAAATGCCATCTCAAAAAAAAAAAAAGAAAAAAAAAGGTTAAACAATTAAAGTCATATTTTGCAATGAATGCATTGCTTTGAAATTCTTAGCAAAACTCTGTCCTTTATAAAAGTTTAATCCATGGTTTACTTCAACAAATTTTTTCTTAAAAAGAAATTTATATCCTTTACTTACTGAAAAAAATATGTAAAGTTTTCTTTTTTTTTTTTTTTTTCTAGTTTGTGTTCTAAATTAAAGTGTAATTTAGAAAGTTTCTTCCAAAAGTCTATTGAGGAATGCTGAGGTTTGGAGTACAATTGAACCCATCACACAGGCAGTGAGCATAGGACCCAAGAAGCAGTTTTTCAACCCTGGCCCACTCTGTCCCTCCCCATTCTTATTTCCCAGAGTCTATTGTTCCCATGTTTATGTCAATGGGCACCTAATGTGTAGCTCCCACATATGAGTGCAAATGAGATATTTGGTTTCTGTTTCTGTGTTAGTTTGCTTAGGATAGTGGATTCCAGCTGTATCCATGTTGCTGCAAAGGACATGATTTTGTTCTTTTCATGGCTGCATAGTATTTGGTATATATGGAATTTTCCAATCTACCTTGGATCTTCAATCTACCTTGGGTGCACCTGCCTTGACTCCATGTCTTTGCTATTGTGAATAGTGCTGCAATGAACATACATGTGCATGCATCTTTTTGTTACAATGATTTATTTTCCTTTAGGTATACCCCTAGTATAGTAATGGGGTTGCTGCATGTGGGATTACAGGTGCCTGCCACCACGCCTGGCTAATTTTTGTAGTTTTAGTAGAGACGGAGTTTCATCATGTTGGCCAGGCTGGTATCAAACTCCTGTCCTCAGGTGATCCGCCTGCCTCGGCCTCCCAAAATGCTGGGATTACAGGTGTGAGCCACCACATCTGGCCAAGCACAAAGCTTTTAACGGAAAAATGGAAATGAACCTTTCAGTATTTTGTTTATTTAATTCATAAAATGCACTTATTTTGGGTTCTATTAAATAATAAATATCTATATGTTGTCAAGTGTTTGGTTGCCTGTCATTCACTTGTGATTATGGGTGGAAAGAGTTAAGTTGGTGCAAAGAAACTTTAAAAGTGGTATGGGCTGGGCACAGAGGCTCACCCCTGTAATCCCAGCACTTTGGGAGGCTGAGGTGGGTGGATAACAAGGTCAGGAGTTCGAGACCTGCCTGGCCAATATGGTGAAATCCCATCTCTACTAAAAATACAAAAATTACCCAGCTGTAGTCCCAGCTACTTGGGAGGCTGAGGCAGGAGAATCACTTGAACCCAGGAGGTGGAGGTTGCAATGAGCTGAGATCATGCCACTGCACTCTAGCCTAGGCAACAGAGCGAGACTCCAGCTCAAAAAAAAAAAAAAAAAAAGAAAGAAAGTGATATGAACCACAGACAAACTACAATCAAGTAGAGTAAGACAAAGCATTTCAAAGTATACCATCAGTTATTAGGCAATAACATGCATTTTCTAAAACCTAACTTAAATGCAGCTTTTAAAGAAATTTTAAATGTGTCAGTTTAACCACATTTATTGAATAAAGTTAGCAAATGGGTGTCTCTTGAAAATGAGAGCTCCAGGGAATTAAAAAATGTAAAGTTTCCATTTCCTTTCTGTGTTAACACAGCTAATTATAATCTTTACTTAACATGCATAAGTCAACAGAACAACTCAGTATTTCACCAAATTATAAACAAGAATTATATTAGAGAAATGAAACCCAAAAGAGAAATGGTCATATAACTAACCTCATTCAAGGAGTTCTTGCAGGTATTTGAAGTCTGTGGGTTTGAAGTAGGAATTCTTATGGCCGTTTTGGGAATGTATTTTCTGTCAAGTCCTATACTATTAAGATTTTCAACACAAGGTAACTCTGGGTCTGGCTTTGTACGAAGAGTGCTGAGAAAATATTTCATCCGCTGTTTCTCCATAAAGAGCTTGGTGCTGATCACTGCTATTTTCTTATCCGATCTGTAAAGAGAGCAAAGACAAATGCTTAGTATTTCATTTTTCCTTGAATGATTCTTAATGACTTGCATTTTTAAAAAAGTTGCCCTGAGAGTAAACCAAATTACCCGTTAAACAGTGTTTTCACACGAAGATGTGTGAGAGCATACCTCTTGTAAGTAACGGTAATTTTAAAATCATTCTAAATAAGTATATGTGTTTCTAAGGTGATTTCTACTGAACAAGCAGTTCAAAGTAGACAGGCAAGAGAAATGGCTATCAGTGATGTACGGCTCAACAGATAACCTAGCTGCCTTCTAAAATAGCTCTACTTATGAGGTTCTAAAGATTCCTTTAGAAATACCTGTATTTAAAGGGTAACTATGTGGGAAAATGATTATGTTAATTTGCTTGACTATAAGAACTACTTCACTATAAATAATTATATGAAAACATCATGTTGTACTCCTTAAATAATGTAGATTAAGAAAATTAAAATGAACAAAAATAATCTAGAAATACTTGTGTTTAGTAAACCAGTTTCAGGTTTCACCCTTGTACATTTCATCCATTATCTAAGAACACTTAAGTATTTGGCACTGAGGAATAACTCAGAGCAACAACTCCTGGGGGAGAACTAGACTGGTTGGTTGGTGATCAAAAAGAACTAAAGCATCTCTGAAGGCAATTAGCCCCCAGCACTGTGACCAAGGCACTGGAGGTGGGGCTTGTTCTTTCTGCTTCCACACACCCCTTCAGGCTGAACAAGGTGTTATTTTTGAACCACCTTGTGGATTACACTTCTTTTCATTCCTGGGATAATTATTCCCTCTTTCACAAGGATGCCTTTATGTAACACCTTGAAAATGTTACACAAAGAGTCTTTCTTGAGGCACCCTCTAGTGATAACACCTAAAGATCACAATCAAAAACAGTCCCTGCCTGAGTGCCAGGATGTGCCCAGAGTAGCAGTATCACTTGATACTTTGGGTTTAGGTTGTGATCTATGAAAAAATAAATTAAACTCATTAATATTCCCATTTAGGGAAATTCTGACAAGTAATTTTATAACAAGATCACTTTATTAATCATAAAGCTTCAAAAATACTTAGTGAAAAAACTAACAGGTCAGGTTAACTACATGAGACTTTTCAGGGGAAAAAAAGCCACACAAAAACAAAAAAAGAGAAGAGAGACAGAAACTATCCTTGATGAACATTTTAAAGGTAGGATTATTTACTAACATTATTTTCCAAATTACATTATCAAATTAGCATTCACTTCCTACTGATCTCCTGAAGCCATCTCACTAAAAATTATGATTTCAAAACAAATTAATGGGCTTAATTCATTTTCTATGAGTATATGTTTTGACTTACTTCGTTAATTTTTTTGACATGGAATTGTTAGCTTTCAATGTTACTGCAAAGGCTTCCTTATATTCTTCTAATTCAGTTGTAACCTCTTCATAAGCAGTTTTCATTTTGGAGAATTTACATTCCACATCTTTAAGTGTGAGTTCCTTCTTTTTTAGTGAAGCTGTATTATCCTTGTTTAACTGCTCTAATTGTTTTTCATATTCTGCTTTTTCCTAAAACAAATGAAAAGAATACATTTTAAAACAATTATAAGTTAATTACCATATGTTTGTTGCCTTTCATTTTGAATCAGTGATTCGAAGAGCAATTTTGAATATGTTAAAAAGAGGCTAAAGCTTAAAATATTTATCAGCAATATCAACAAAACTAATAATTGAATTCAGAATTAAGTCTGATTTATAAAAATTTGAAATCATAATTATGTTACTATTAATGTAATCTGGTCCTATAAAAAGTAATAGAATCCATTTATAATTTTAAAAAGTGAACAATGAACAATGTTGCTTAAGACCAATTCAAAAGTATCATATAATTTCTAAATCACAGTTTTCTCTTATGCCAACTGGTCTTAATCATCAAATTCCCCCTTTTACACTATAGTGAGAATCATTACTTTGAAAGATTGATTTTGTTATAATAATAATAATGGAAATTTAAATATTTAAAAGGAAAAAAGTCACTTTTTTCTAGAACTCTACAAAGGAGATTGCCCTAAAAGAGGCAGAGGAAACACAATATATACATATCCAAAATACAGTTTGCAGTGAAATAAATGAAAGCCCATTACAGATAAACTTACCTGATTTTAAAAACTAACCTGTAAATGGATTTCTTCTAATTTTTCTATTGCCTTCGTTGCCCTTTCATCCAGCTCCGATTTATATTCTTGTACTTTACCAAGTTCTACCATATCTTTTTCCATATGTGTCTTAAGATTTAATACTTCTTCTTCCAACATCTTTTTATCCTTCTCAAGTTCTTCACATTTCTCTTGTACTTTTCTCATAGATAATAACTCCTGATGAAGAACTTCATTGTCTTTGGCCAAATTGACACATTTTGAAGACACAGCTTCCTTCTCGGCCATAAGATCATCAAACTGCATGAATAAAATAATAGAGCTTGATAATGAAGTAGGCTGAGAATAATCTAATACAAAACCAATAGCAAATTTTGAAATGCATTGACTTGCAATAAAATGTTATCTATAATGTAGTAGATTCTTCAAATGTGAACGCTTAAATTACTCAGAATTTTAAGAACAAAGTTAAAGCTACCATGAGTCACAAAAATATGCTTTACTGTCATCATCTTTCCACAGAACTTTTGCACTTGCTTTTACTTTTTTTTTTCTGATAATTCGTTTTTGTTCCTCCTTAAATTGCACTAAGTTATCTCTTAGTAAAAAGTGTCTAACCACCTTCCCTCACCATCATTCCCCAAAATTTGTCAAAAAAACTTTCAGAGATATCATATTGAGTTATTTAGGCCAAAGTCAATAAATGGCTCTCAGAATAAGACTTTGAAAATAATGTAATACTCTACGCTAGGCACGGTGGCTCACACTTGTAATCCCAGCACTTTAGGAGGCTGTGGCAGAAAGATCACTGGAGGCCAGGAATTTGAGATCAGCCAGAGCAACATATTGAGACCCCTATCTCTACAAAAAAACAAATTTAAAAAATTAGCCAGGCATGGTGGCTCAGGCCTGTAGACCCAGCTAGTTGGGAGACTGAGGCAAAAGGATGGCATGTACCCAGAGTTCAGGACTGCAGTGAATTATGACCACATCACTGCATGTCTGCCTGGATGATGGACAAAGACCATATCGCAAAAAAACACAAAATAATGAATCCTGTAAATAAGGATTCTGATGCCATAAGCCTTTCCCTAAACCGCAAACATTTCATGCTAATTTGAATTGCATTTTAAGAAGTAATGATTCTTGGGGTAAAGGCCATAGAATACAGCACCCAGAAACAAATCCACATATTTACAGCCAACTGATTTTGGAATAAGGTGCCAAGAACATACACTGGGGAAAGGACACCCTCTTCAAATGAATGGCACTGGGAAACTATCCATATGAAGAATGATACTACCTTCCTATCTAACACCATATAGCAAAATAAACTCAGAATCCATTGAAGACTGAAATGTAAGGCCCAAAATTATCAAACTATTGTAAGTAAACAGAGGGAAAATGCTTCAGGACATTAGTCTGCACAAAGATTTGTATAGGTAAGACATCAGAAGCATAGGCAACAAACAAATGATAGACAAATAGTACTACAACTGAGTGAAGAGAAAATCTGTAGAATGGAAGAAAACATTTTGAAGCTATTCATCTAATAAAAGACAAATATCCAAAATACACAAGGAACTCAAACACCCTGACAGTAAACAAAAATAATCTGAGTTCAAAACTAGGCAAAAGATCTGATTAGATATTTCTCTTTTTTTTTAAGAGAAAAAAAAGAAATACAAATGGCCAATAAATACATTTAAAAATGTTCAGTATCACTAATCATCAGGGAAATACAAATCAAAGCTACAATGTGATATAATCTTGCTCCATTTCAATAAATGGCTATCATAGAAAACACACAAAAAAGTGCTGGTGAGGTTTCAGAGAACAGTAAACTCTTACATGCTGTTGGTGGGAAGGTAAACCAGTGCAGCTACTATAGAAAACAACATGAGGTTTTCTCAAAAAATGAACAATGGAATTGCCGAGGGATCCAGCAACCCCACTACTGGGTATTCAGGCAATAGAAAAGAAAACAATAGATCACAAGGATACTTGTCCTCATATGTTTATTGTAGCACTATTCACAACAGCTAATGTATAAAATCAACCTACATGTCCATCAACAAATGAATGGACAAAAAAATTGTGGTACACATACACAGTGGAATACTCACCATATAAAAAAAATGAAATCCTCTTACTTGTAGCCACGTGGATCAGTCTGGAGGATATTATGTTGAGTGCAGACACAGAAAGATAAATACTGCACATTCTCACTCATGTGTGGGAGCTAAAGAAAAATTGAGGGCTGGGCAACATGGCTGATGCCTGTAATTTCCTAGCACTTTGAAAGACCGAGGCAGGAGAATCACTTGAAGCCAAAAGTTCCAGAGCAGCCTGAGCAACATAGAGAGACATCTCTACAAAGTGAAAAATCAGACAGGTGCAATGGTGCACGCCCATAATCCTAGCTGCTCAGGAGGGTGAGGTCGGAAGATCACATGGGCCCAACAGTTTGAGGCTGCAGTGAGCTATGATCAAATCACTGTCTCTAGTCTGGATGACTACAGTTGCCCAGAGCCCAGACTACACTAGCAAGACCCTGTCTCTTAACAACATAAAAGCTCATAGAAGTAGGAGAGGGGAGTCTGGTTAATGGATACAGAATTACAGTTAGATAAGAGGAATGAGTTCTGATGTTCTGTGGCATTGTAGGGTGAATATGGTTAACTATGATTTATTGAATATTTTTAAAAAGCTAGAAAATTTGAAAGTTCACAATTCAAAGAAATGAAAAATCGTTGACGTAGTAAGAAGTAGTAAATATGCTAGTTAGCTTGATCATTATGCACTATATAAATGTATCCAAATGTCACTCTATAGCCCATAATTATGTATATACATGTCAATTAAAACAAAAGAGAATCTATATTCATCTCATTAAAAGAATAGAATATGGGTCATCCTTACTGATGGCCTTCTCCTAATGAATAGAATGCAGTAAAAGGGATACCATGTGGCTTCCCTATCTCAGACTGCTTTCCCTTTGAACCCAGCCCCCAGATTGTGAGAGAGATCAGTCCACAAAGACTGCCTGGGAGTGCCAGTGTCAGTGTTCATGCTGCCTGCCCCAGCCGAGGTTCCCGCCAATGGCCAGCATCAACCATCAAACACATGGGTGAGCAAAGCTTCAGATGATTCACTTTCTCCAACTTCCTAGGGAAGCTGAGGGGAGCAGAGACAAGCTGTCCTGGCCAATCTTTTTCCAAACCACAGGTTCATGAACAAAATAAATGTTTTTCTTTTAAGCCACAAAACTCTGGGTAATTGTTAGAAAAATAAGTTTTAAAAAGAGACAACAGGAAACATAACTTATGTAGCAGAAAAGAGTCCCTTTAAAGTAGGATCTAATAAATATTGAGATTAATTTATTGATGACAAACATTATTGAGAAGCAGCAGACAACCAGGAGAGAGATGTAAGCTGCTGAGGAGGAAATTTTCCTAAAAACCCCTCAATGATGAACTCTGATAATAAGACAAGGGTGTCTCCTTACAATTTCCCCTCAAGTTAGGAAATAAGACTGCAAAGCAAGAAGACATATGATTTGAAAAACAACTGGAAATACTTGGTTACATAACCAAAATCAGACATTTACCTGATTTCAATTAATGAAAATTCTAGAAGAAGAAGCTTTGAGTATTTATTAATCAATCTAGTGTTCGATTTTCACTTTCCTTTTTCTCAATGAGGAAATAAGGAGGAAATTATGAAATGACTTTTACTCTTCACAGAAGTAAAATAAACAGCATACTTTGAGTGTTAAGACATCAAATGCAATTTCTCCTTTACCTTACTTCACGTTTGTTTGTATGGAGAAGTTAAGACCATCCCATCTCTATATTAGACCACAATGCTTCTCTATAGCACACAACTTGGCTCTGAAATTTTGAAATTCAAAATACGAATCTACTACTTGTCTCTGATAAATTGCCTGAATATTACCTGATTTTTAAGTGCTGCACTCCTAAAACTTTTTCTTGGAATGAGTTAAACTTTTTATTCCAAGAATCCTCTACTGAGCTAGAAAGCAGAGCTGGGCATCTCTGTTTCAGTAAAAGGAGGTCAATACAGAAACTGTGGTTTCTGCGAATGCAAGATCTGCACCAAGAAAAGGATTAGCCACAGTGTTACACAAGAGAACAAGATGCCAGGTGGAAAGAGGATCTGCGAACTGAAAGACGATGACTTCACTTGATTTCCACTGAGGAAAGCTGGCAGCTCAGACTTAAACTCCTCCTTCCTGGATGGTAAACATCTATGGATGATTCTATGAATTATAATGAGATAGTAAAACATAAGGCACTAAATAGTAGACTATTTCAGCAGATCCTGTGACCAAAATTTACTGAAAATGAAACTATAGAGGGAGGCAGTGGATAAGAGACTAAAGGTTTGAATGGAGAAAGAAAGAAATAGTGTGTCTCGTAAGCCTGACTTGCCATGATGTCTCAGAGTAAGTACGGTATAAGCTGGCCACAGACTCCTCTGAGACACAAAAGGTGAAGTTAAAGATATTCTACTACATTTAATTTTTATTATGACACAAGACCACTGGTAATATGCAACATGACTGAAAAAATTTTCTCAGTAAATTCAACTTGGTCCTGGTATAAGAATAGACATAAACTAAGAATTGATCATCTAAAAATAAACCTGCACATTTACAGTCAATTGATTTTATACAAGGTTAACAAAAAATCAGAATGGGAAAAGAACAGTCTTTTCAATAAATGATATTGGAACAACTGGGTATCCATGTGCAAAAAAAATTATAAAGTTGGACTCTCACCTAATACCATATTTAAAAATTAACTCAAAATAAAACAGTCAACTGTAACAGCTAAAACTATAAAACTCTCAGAAGAAAACATTGGTATAAATCTTTGTGACTGCATTTGGCAGTGTTTTCTTAGCTATGACTCTAAAGGAAAAACGGATTCAATTAACTTCAAAATTGAAAACTGCTGTGCCTGAGAAGACAGTATGAAGAAGTGAAAAGGTAAGACATTGAGTGGAAGAAAGTATTTGAAAAGCGTCTATCTGATAAGGGACTTACATATATAGGATATATAGAGAACCCTTGCCATTCATAAATAACAAGATAACCCAATTTAAAAAATGGGCAAAGAATTTGAATAGATATTTCTTCAAAGAAGATATAAAGATGGATAATAAGCACATTAATAGATGCTTAATGTAATTAGTCATTAGGAAAATGTAAATCAAAACCACCTTGTATCACTTCACACCACAGGATCAAATCTTTGTTCAATAAAAAAGAGAAATTAAGTGTTAGGAAAAATGTAAAGAAATTAAAGCCCTGATCCAATGCTGCTGGGGATGTAAAGTGGTGCAGCCACTTTGGAAAACAAACTGGCAGCTCCTCAAAATGTTAAGCATGAAGTTACCATATGACCCAGAAATTCCAGTCATAAGTATATACTCCAGAAAAATAAAAACATATGCAAGCACAAAAACTCATACATAAATGTTTACAGCAGTATTATTATTATGTTTTTTTTGAGACGGAGTCTTGTTCTGTAGCCCAGGCTGGAGTGCAGTGGTGTGATCTCAGCTCACTGCAACCTCTGCCTCCTGGGTCTGGGTTCAAGCAATTCTCCTGCCTCAGTCTCCTGAGTAGCTGGGATTACAGGCACGCACCACCACGCCCAGCTAATTTTTGTATTTTTAGTAGAGACAGGGTTTCACCATGTTGGCCAGGATGCTCTTGAACTCCTGACCTCGTGATCCACCCGCCTCGGCCTCCCAAAGTGCTGGGATTACAGGTGTGAGCCAACACCCCTGGCCTATAGCAGCATTATTAATAAGAGTCAAAAAGTGGAAAGAACCCAAAGGTCCATCACCTCATGAATGGTTACATAAAATGTTTGATGTATCCATACAATGGAATATTACTCAGCAATAAGAAGAAATTAAGTACTGATACTGATAGAAGCAGGAGACAGCAAAATGCCTAGGCAGATATGGAAGGGTTCCCAGAGAATCTCCAGGCCCACAAGTGTCTACACCAGATAAAACATCTGGTGCAGATCAGGGAACCTGCACAGGGGCCTGCCTGGACATGCCAGCAGCAGACTGGAGGCCCACATGCACTGGGGGGTTGGGGTGGAGCCACCAAGAATTCACGCCTTATGCAGAGGAGGAGCCTGGCCTCTTCAGCTCATGTGTGCTGGTCCTGGTATTCAATTGTGAGGTGGAAATCTGTTTGCAGGACCCCTCTCTTTGCTGAGAGCTTCCCTTTCACTTCATAAATTCTGTCCTTCTCGCCCTTCAATGTATCCACGTGGCTAATTTTTCCTGGTCATGAGAGAAGAACCCAGATTTAGCTGAACTAAGGAGCGAAAGCCCTGCATCAACACCTGCTACAGCACAGATGCAGCATGAAAAATTATGCTAAGCGAAATAAGCCAGTCCCAGTAGACCACTTGCTTTTTATTTCAGAGGCTTATAGGCAAATCTGTACAAAGAAGGTGGGTGGTCCCCTAGGGCTGAGGGAGAAAGGGAAAACTAGTGAAGATGGCTAAATGATGTGGGGTTTGTTTTTAGGGTGATGAAAGAGTCTTAAAATTGATTGTAATGATGATTACATAACTCTCTGAAAATACTAAAATTCAATGACTTATGTATTTTAAATGAGTGAATTGCATGGTGTGTTAATCACTTCTCAATAAACCTGTTACACCCCAAAATTTATTTGGTACTGGTGATCTGGAGACATGGGCTGCTTGGTTTCAGATCACTGGCCAGGGTTCAAGACATCAGAGAATCAACAGCATGTCTTTTGTATAGAAAAATATATACATATATATATTTTAAAGTATCCTTTTCATTAGTATCAAGTCTGTAAAATTAAATGAAAAATCTTTCACTGCTTAAAGCACTGAGAGATTTATATTGAGGAGCAAGACCTTGTATTCTTTTGCCCCAATTTCTATCTAAAGGGTCTGGGAATCACACCCTTCAAACAATCAGATCTCATCAGATGGGTTTGATTAACTCTTACAATGTGGCTTCCTTTCTAACCTGATTCTGGTACAGCATCACAGAGAGAAGAAGCTGAAAAAAATCAAAGTATTTTACCCCCAAATATATATTTTTTGACATATTTTGAAATGGCTGTTGCAGGGCCAAAAGATTCAAATGGCCGTACAAAGCTGTCTTCTGTGGGGGAATTTGCATCTGCAAGAAGTCTTCATTAATGTAGCCCAATCTCTCCCCTTCTAGGTCCCTAGAAGGTCTCCCCTTCCCAGATCTAGGGAAGATTAACTCAGATCCTGATGCATTTAAAGTCTGAAAAGATATATTTACCCTCTATTTTCTCTGAGGGCTGCCAGCTAGGAGGCTTCATCTACATAATAAGAATCTTAACCTCCATAATCACCTTATCTTAATTAAGGCCTTCCTTTATACCTATTTCCAGTTTTAGACAACAGATTTTCTTTATCAATTGTCACTTAAGAATCCTTAAAACCCACCTATGACTTGTTAGCCCCTCCTTTTTGATGTCCCACTTTTAGGCTCAGCCAGTGTATGCCTTCCTCATATTGATTTATGATTTTCCCCACAACTCTGTCTGCTGGAAATGTACAAAACCAAACTGTAATGTGACTGTCTCATCAAACATTCTCAAGAGCTCTTGAGATTGGGTAATCCAGGGCCACAGTCACCATACTGGCTCAGAATCAACCTCCTTAAAAGTATTTTGGCTGAATTTGGGTTTATCCATCATTAATATTTCTCCAAATTACATAATTTTAATCCCCAAACTGATTTAAAATTACCTTATATTTAAATATAAATTATTGTATTATAAAGATACATGCATTTGTATGTCCATTGCAGCACTATTCACAATAGCAAAGACATGGAATCAACCCAGATGTCCATCAACGATAGACAGGATAAAAAAACGTGGTGTATATACATCATGGAATACTATGGAGCCATACAAATGAATGAGATCATGCTTTTTGCAGGGACATGGATGAACTCAAAGCTGTTATCCTCAGCAAACTAATGCAGGAACAAAAAACCAAACACTGCATCTTTTCACTTGTAAGTGGGAGCTGAATGATGAGAACACATGGACTCGGGGAGGGGAACAACAAACACTGGGGCTTGCTGGGGTCAGGAGGGAGAGCATCAAGATTAATAGCTAATGCCTACAGGGCTTAATACCTAGGTGATGGATTGATACATGCGGCAAACCATCATGGCACACATTTACCTGTGTAACAAACCTGCACCTCTTGCACATGTAATCTAGACCTTAAGATAAAATAATAATCTTTTAAAATTACCTTCTGTTTTAGCTTCTTAATCAGAATATCCATTTTCAGTTGATCTGTATTTAAGTCTCCATGGCAACTGAAGTCTTCATTTCCAAATGCATTTAACATATTTATTGTCATTTCTAGGCATTTCTTGTACCTGCAGAAATGTAAGAACTAGTAAGTCAAGTATTTTTAAGAGTAAATATTTAATAATTGTTTAAACAGATATTATGTTATGGCATATCAAAGAAACAAATCTATAAACTATGATCCTCTCAGTTTCAACTGAACATAGTTTGAAAGCATTCTATATGAAATTATAATCTTAGATAAATAATATGAAGAACAATTTTATGGTATATATAGCAGGTAAAGTAATAATAGCCATACAGGGTTTTTTTGTTTTTTTTTGAGATGGAACTTCACTCTTGTTGCTCAGGCTGAAGTGTGATGGCGTGATCACGGCTCACTGCAACTTCCGCTTCCTGGGTTCAAGTGATTCTCCTGTCTCAGCCTCCCAAGTAGCTGGGATTACAGGCATGTGCCACCATGCCTGGCTAATTTTGTATTTTTAGTAGAGATGGGGTTCACCATGTTGGTCAGGCTGGTTTTGAACTCCTGATCTCAAATGATCTACCTGCCTTGGCCTCCCAAATTGCAGGGATTACAGGCATGAGCCACCACACCAGGCCTAACCATACAGTTTTTTATAAATAAACTATTCATATCCATTTTGGTATGCTAAGATGAAATAACATATTAGTAAATATAAGGCATAACTGAGAGATGAGTAACCAAGATTTAAAAAAAGTAAAACACATATATGTTTGAAAAAGACACAAAAATACATTTTGATATCCACTGACCACAGTCTATAAGAAGAAAAAAAAGTACACACAAAAAGCACAAGGACATTATTCAATGTAGAAAAAGAGAAGAAAACATCTTAGTGTCTGAATTGAGGAGAAAAAGAAAACAGGCAGTTTTAGGAAAAAGGAAAGGTGGATATGTGATGATTTAAAGACTTTGAAGAAGAGATCTAGAGATCTTTACTGACATAATGTCAACAAAATGAAAGACACAAAACCATGTAGAGAAAGACAATGACAGAAAAATTTTGATTAGAATCAGAAAACCAAATTAAGTGCTCAGTAAATACATAGAAAAGCAGCTGTGTTCAGGGCTTCAAAGACACATTCCATTTTTTTTTTAAAATCTGTGATCAAAACATGAATGCTCATTTTACTCTTTTTCTTTAGGTTATACTTTTTTATATATAAAATTTATTTCTGTAAAACAGAAGTTTAATAAGATGTACACTTCATGTATACAATGGAGGTACCCATGTAAAATGAGTAAATTTCCATGATATGTTTTATATCTAAAAGAAAAACAAAGAAACAGAAATAAAATACAAGCTATATATCAAGATAAATTTTGATGTTAAAGAAGGACACAAATAGGTCTTTAAAACATTTGAATGCAGCAGAGAAGAATATTACAAAAGGAAGAAAAGATGACCAAATACAGCAAAAATATCTTCAGAAATCAAAATTCAAACTAGATAATGAAGAGTGCACTTGACATTACATGTCCAAAGCGTTGTCATTATTGTTTTCAAAACCATTAAAGAATACGTTGCGAGGGGAGGAGCCAAGATGGCCAAATAGGAACAGCTCCGGTCTACAGCTCCCAGAGTGAGCAACGCAGAAGACGGGTGATTTCTGCATTTCCATCTGAGGTACCATGTTCATCTCACTAGGGAGTGCCAGACAGTGGGCGCAGGTCAGTGGGTGAGTGCACCGTGCGCCAGCCGAAGCAGGGGCGAGGCATTGCCTCACTCGGGAAGCGCAAGGGGTCAGGGAGTTCCCTTTCCAGGGGTGACAGACGGCACCTGGAAAATCGGGCCACTCCCACCCGAATACTGTGCTTTTCTGACGGGCTTAGGAAACGGTGCCCCAGGAGATTATAGCCCGCACCTGGCTCAGAGGGTCCTATGCCCACGGAGTCTCGCTCATTGCTAGCACAGCAGTCTGAGATCAAACAGCAAGTCAGCAGCGAGGCTGGGGGAGGGGCGCCCGCCATTGCCCAGGCTCGCTTAGGTAAACAAAGCAGCCTGGAAGCTTGAACTGGGTGGAGCCCACCACAGCTCAAGGAGGCCTGCCTGCCTCTGTAGGCTCCACCTCTGGGGGCAGGGCACAGGCAAACAAAAAGACAGCAGTAACCTCTGCAGACTTAAATGTCCCTGTCTGACAGCTTTGAGGAGAGCAGTGGTTCTCCCAGCACGCAGCTGGAGATCTGAGAACGGGCAGACTGCCTCCTCAAGTGGGTCCCTGACCCCTGACCCCCGAGCAGCCTAACTGGGAGGCACCCCCCAGCAGGGACAGACTGACACCTCACACGCTGGCCAGGTATTCCAACAGACCTGCAGCTGAGGGTCCTGTCTGTTAGAAGGAAAACTAACAGAAAGGACATCCACACCAAAAATCCATCTGTACAGCACCATCATCAAAGACCAAAAGTAGATAAAACCACAAAGATGGGGAAAAAACAGAGCAGAAAAACTGGAAACTCTAAAAAGCAGAGTACCTCTCCTCCTCCAAAGGAACGCAGTTCCTCACCAGCAACGGAACAAAGCTGGACGGAGAATGACTTTGACGAGCTGAGAGAAGAAGGCTTCAGACGATCAAATTACTCCGAGCTACGGGAGGATATTCAAACCAAAGGCAAAGAAGTTGAAAACTTTGAAAAAAATTTAGAAGAATGTATAACTAGAATAACCAATACAGAGAAGTGCTTAAAGGAGCTGATGGAGCTGAAAACCAAGGCTCGAGAACTACGTGAAGAATGCAGAAGCCTCAGGAGCCGATGCAATCAAATGGAAGAAAGGGTATCAGCCCTGGAAGATGAAATGAATGAAATGAAGCGAGAAGGGAAGTTTAGAGAAAAAAGAATAAAAAGAAATGAGCTAAGCCTCCAAGAAATGTGGGACTATGTGAAAAGACCAAATCTACGTCTGATTGGTGTACCTGAAAGTGACAGGGAGAATGGAACCAAGTTGGAAAACACTCTGCAGGATATTATCCAGGAGAACTTCCCCAATCTAGCAAGGCAGGCCAACATTCAGATTCAGGAAATACAGAGAACGCCACAAAGATACTCCTCGAGAAGAGCAACTCCAAGACACATAATTGTCAGATTCACCAAAGTTGAAATGAAGGAAAAAATGTTAAGGGCAGCCAGAGAGAAAGGTCGGGTTACCCTCAAAGGGAAGCCAATCAGACTAACAGCGGATCTCTCGGCAGAAACCCTACAAGCCAGAAGAGAGTGGGGGCCAATATTCAACATTCTTAAAGAAAAGAATTTTCAACCCAGAATTTCATATCCAGCCAAACTAAGCTTCATAAGTGAAGGAGAAATAAAATGCTTTACAGACAAGCAAATGCTGAGAGATTTTGTCACCACCAGGCCTGCCCTAAAAGAGCTCCTGAAGGAAGCACTAAACATGGAAAGGCACAACCGGTACCAGCCACTGCAAAATCATGCCAAAATGTAAAGACCATCGAGACTAGGAAGAGACTGCATCAACTAATGAGCAAAATAACCAGCTAACATCATAATGACAGGATCAAATTCACACATAACAATATTAACTTTAAATGTAAATGGACTAAATGCTCCAATTAAAAGACACAGACTGGCAAACTGGATAAAGACTCAAGACCCATCAGTGTGCTGTATTCAGGAAACCCATCTCACGTGCAGAGACACACATAGGCTCAAAATAAAAGGATGGAGGAAGATCTACCAAGCAAATGGAAAACAAAAAAAGGCAGGGGTTGCAATCCTAGTCTCTGATAAAACAGACTTTAAACCAACAAAGATCAAAAGAGACAAAGAAGGCCATTACATAATGGTAAAGGGATTAATTCAACAAGAAGAGCTAACTATCCTAAATATATATGCACCCAATACAGGAGCACCCAGATTCATAAAGCAAGTCCTGAGTGACCTACAAAGAGACTTAGACTCCCACACATTAATAATGGGAGACTTTAACACCCCACTATCAACATTAGACAGATCAACGAGACAGAAAGTCAACAAGGATACCCAGGAATTGAACTCAGCTCTGCACCAAGCGGACCTAATAGACATCTACAGAACTCTCCACCCCAAATCAACAGAATATACATTTTTTTCAGCACCACACCACACCTATTCCAAAATTGACCATATACTTGGAAGTAAAGCTCTCCTCAATAAATGTAAAAGAACAGAAATTGTAACAAACTGTCTCTCAGATCACAGTGCAATCAAGCTAGAACTCAGGATTAAGAATCTCACTCAAAACCGCTCAACTACGTGGAAACTGAACAACCTGCTCCTGAATGACTACTGGGTACATAACGAAATGAAGGCAGAAATAAAGATGTTCTTTGAAACCAACGAGAACCAAGACACAACATACCAGAATCTCTGGGATGCATTCAAAGCAGTGTGTAGAGGGAAATTTATAGCACTAAATGCCCACAAGAGAAAGCAGGAAAGATCCAAAATTGACACCCTAACATCACAATTAAAAGAACTAGAAAAGCAAGAGCAAACACATTCAAAAGCTAGCAGAAGGGAAGAAATAACTAAAATCAGAGCAGAACTGAAGGAAATAGAGACACAAAAAACCCTTCAAAAAATAAATGAATCCAGGAGCTGGTTTTTTGAAAGGATCAACAAAATTGATAGACCGCTAGCAAGATTAATAAAGAAAAAAAGAGAGAAGAATCAAATAGATGCAATAAAAAATGATAAAGGGGATATCACCACCGATCCCACAGAAATACAAACTACCATCAGAGAATATTACAAACACCTCTATGCAAATAAACTAGAAAATCTAGAAGAAATGGATAAATTCCTCAACACATACACCCTCCCAAGACTAAACCAAGAAGAAGTTGAATCTCTGAATAGACCAATAACAGGAGCTGAAATTGTGGCAATAATCAATAGCTTACCAACCAAAAAAAGTCCAGGTCCAGATGGATTCACAGCCGAATTCTACCAGAGGTACAAGGAGGAGCTGGTACCATTCCTTCTGAAACTATTCCAATCAATAGAAAAAGAGGGAATCCTCCCTAACTCATTTTATGAGGCCAGCATCATCCTGATACCAAAGCCTGGCAGAGACACAACAAAAAAAGAGAATTTTAGACCAATATCCTTGATGAACATTGATGCAAAAATCCTCAATAAAATACTGGCAAACAGAATCCAGCAGCACATCAAAAAGCTTATCCACCATGATCAAGTGGGCTTCATCCCTGGGATGCAAGGCTGGTTCAATATACGCAAATCAATAAATGTAATCCAGCATATAAACAGAACCAAAGACAAAAACCACATGATTATCTCAATAGATGCAGAAAAGGCCTTTGACAAAATTCAACAACCCTTCATGCTAAAAACTCTCAATAAATTAGGAATTGATGGGACGTATCTCAAAATAATAAGAGCTATTTATGACAAACCCACAGCCAATATCATACTGAATGGGCAAAAACTGGAAGCATTCCCTTTGAAAACTGGCACAAGACAGGGATGCCCTCTCTCACCACTTCTATTCAACATAGTGTTGGAAGTTCTGGCCAGGGCAATTAGGCAGGAGAAGGAAATAAAGGGTATTCAATTAGGAAAAGAGGAAGTCAAATTGTCCCTGTTTGCAGATGACATGATAGTATATCTAGAAAACCCCATTGTCTCAGCCCAAAATCTCCTTAAGCTGATAAGCAACTTCAGCAAAGTCTCAGGATACAAAATCAATGTGCAAAAATCACAAGCATTCTTATACACCAATAACAGACAAACAGAGAGCCAAATCATCAGTGAACTCCCATTCACAATTGCTTCAAAGAGAATAAAATACCTAGGAATCCAACTTACAAGGGATGTGAAAGACCTCTTCAAGGAGAACTACAAACCACTGCTCAAGGAAATAAAAGAGGATACAAACAAATGGAAGAACATTCCATGCTCATGGGTAGGAAGAATCAATATCGTGAAAATGGCCATCCTTCCCAAGGTAATTTACAGATTCAATGCCATCCCCATCAAGCTACCAATGACTTTCTTCACAGAATTGGAAAAAACTACTTTAAAGTTCATATGGAACCAAAAAAGAGCCCGCATCACCAAGTCAATCCTAAGCCAAAAGAACAAAGCTGGAGGCATCACACTACCTGACTTCAAACTATACTACAAGGCTACAGTAACCAAAACAGCATGGTACTGGTACCAAAACAGAGATATAGATCAATGGAACAGAACAGAGCCGTCAGAAATAATGCCACATATCTACAAGTATTTGATCTTTGACAAACCTGACAAAAACAAGAAATGGGGAAAGGATTCCCTATTTAATAAATGGTGCTGGGAAAACTGGCTAGCCATATGTAGAAAGCTGAAACTGGATCCCTTCCTTACACCTTATACAAAAATCAATTCAAGATGGATTAAAGACTTAAATGTTAGACCTAAAACCATAAAAACCCTAGAAGAAAACCTAGGCATTACCATTCAGGACATAGGCATGGGCAAGGACTTCATGTCTAAAACACCAAAAGCAATGGCAACAAAAGCCAAAATTGACAAATGGGATCTAATTAAACTAAAGAGCTTCTGCACAGCAAAAGAAACTACCATCAGAGTGAACAGGCAACCTACAAAATGGGAGAAAATTTTCGCAACCTACTCATCTGACAAAGGGCTAATATCCAGAATCTACAATGAACTCCAACAAATTTACAAGAAAAAAACAAACAACCCCATCAAAAAGTGGGCGAAGGACATGAACAGACACTTCTCAAAAGAAGACATTTATGCAGCCAAAAAACACATGAAAAAATGCTCACCATCACTGGCCATCAGAGAAATGCAAATCAAAACCACAATGAGATACCATCTCACACCAGTTAGAATGGCAATCATTAAAAAGTCAGGAAACAACAGGTGCTGGAGAGGATGTGGAGAAATAGGAACACTTTTACACTGTTGGTGGGACTGTAAACTAATTCAACCCTTGTGGAAGTCAGTGTGGCGATTCCTCAGGGATCTAGAACTAGAAATTCCATTCGACCCAGCCATCCCATTACTGGGTATATACCCAAAGGACTATGAATCATGCTGCTATAAAGACACATGCACACGTATGTTTATTGCGGCATTATTCACAATAGCAAAGACTTGGAACCAACCCAAATGTCCAACAATGATAGACTGGATTAAGAAAATGTGGCACATATACACCATGGAATACTATGCAGCCATAAAAAATGATGAGTTCACGTCCTTTGTAGGGACATGGATGAAATTGGAAATCATCATTCTCAGTAAACTATCGCAAGAACAAAAAACCAAACACCGCATATTCTCACTCATAGGTGGGAATTGAACAATGAGAACACATGGACACAGGAAGGGGAACATCACACTTCGGGGACTGTTGTGGGGTGGGGGGAGGGGGGAGGGATAGCACTGGGAGATATACCTAATGCTAGATGACGAGTTGGTGGGTGCAGCGCACCAGCATGGCACATGTATACATATGTAACTTACCTGCACATTGTGCACATGTACCATAAAACCTAAAGTTTAATAATAATAAATAATAATAAAAGAAAAAAAAAAAAGAAAAAAAAAAAAAAAAAAAAATGTTTATAGAGACAGAAAAAAAAAAAAAAAAAAAAAAAATAATGGGAGACTTTAACACCCCACTGTCAACATTAGACAGATCAACGAGACAGAAAGTCAACAAGGATACCCAGGAATTGAACTCAGCTCTGCACCAAGCGGACCTAATAGAAATCTACAGAACTCTCCACCCCAAATCAACAGAATATACATTTTTTTCAGCACCACACCACACCTATTCCAAAATTGACCACATACTTGGAAGTAAAGCTTTCCTCAACAAATGTAAAAGAACAGAAATTATAACAAACTATCTCTCAGATCACAGTGCAATCAAGCTAGAACTCAGGATTAAGAATCTCACTCAAAACCACTCAACTACATGGAAACTGAACAACCTGCTCCTGAATGACTACTGGGTACATAACAAAATGAAGGCAGAAATAAAGATGTTCTTTGAAACCCACGAGAACCAAGACACAACATACCAGAATCTCTGGGATGCATTCAAAGCAGTGTGTAGAGGGAAATTTATAGCACTAAATGCCCACAAGAGAAAGCAGGAAAGATCCAAAATTGACATCCTAACATCACAATTAAAAGAACTAGAAAAGCAAGAGCAAACACATTCAAAAGCTAGCAGAAGGCAAGAAATAACTAAAATCAGAGCAGAACTGAAGGAAATAGAGAGACAAAAAACCCTTCAAAAAATTAATGAATCCAGGAGCTGGTTTTTGGAAAGGATCAACAAAATTGATAGACTGCTAGCAAGATTAATAAAGAAAAAAAGAGAGAAGAATCAAATAGATGCAATAAAAAATGATAAAGGGGATATCACCACTGATCCCACAGAAATACAAACTACCATCAGAGAATACTATAAACACCTCTACGCAAATAAACTAGAAAATCTAGAAGAAATGGATAAATTCCTCAACACATACACCCTCCCAAGACTAAACCAGGAAGAAGTTGAATCTCTGAATAGACCAATAGCAGGAGCTGAAATTGTGGCAACAATCAATAGCTTACCAACCAAAAAAAGTCCAGGACCAGATGGGTTCACAGCCGAATTCTACCAGAAGTACAAGGAGGAACTGGTACCATTCCTTCTGAAACTATTCCAATCAATAGAAAAAGAGCGAATCCTCCCTAACTCATTTTATGAGGCCAGCATCATCCTGATACCAAAGCCTGGCAGAGACACAACAAAAAAAGAGAATTTTAGACCAATATCCTTGATGAACATTGATGCAAAAATCCTCAATAAAATACTGGCAAACAGAATCCAGCAGCACATCAAAAAGCTTATCCACCATGATCAAGTGGGCTTCATCCCTGGGATGCAAGGCTGGTTCAATATATGCAAATCAATACATGTAATCCAGCATATAAACAGAACCAAAGACAAAAACCACATGATTATCTCAATAGATGCAGAAAAGGCCTTTGACAAAATTCAACAACCCTTCATGTTAAAAACTCTCAATAAATTAGGTATTGATGGGACGTATCTCAAAATAATAAGAGCTATCTATGACAAACCCACAGCCAATATCATACTGAATGGGCAAAAACTGGAAGCATTCCCTTTGAAAACTGGCACAAGACAGGGATGCCCTCTCTCACCACTTCTATTCAACATAGTGTTGGAAGTTCTGGCCAGGGCAATTAGGCAGCAGAAGGAAATCAAGGGTATTCAATTAGGAAAAGAGGAAGTCAAATTGTCCCTGTTTGCAGATGACGTGATTGTATATCTAGAAAACCCCATCGTCTCAGCCCAAAATCTCCTTAAGCTGGTAAACAACTTCAGCAAAGTCTCAGGATACAAAATCAATGTACAAAAATCACAAGCATTCTTATACATCAATAACAGACAAATAGAGAGCCAAATCATGAGTGAACTCCCATTCACAATTGCTTCAAAGAGAATAAAATACCTAGGAATCCAACTTACAAGGGATGTGAAGGACCTCTTCAAGGAGCACTACAAACCACTGCTCAAGGAAATAAAAGAGGATACAAACAAATGGAAGAACATTCCATGCTCATGGGTAGGAAGAATCAATATCGTGAAAATGGCCATCCTTCCCAAGGTAATTTACAGATTCAATGCCATCCCCATCAAGCTACCAATGACTTTCTTCACGGAATTGGAAAAAACTACTTTAAAGTTCATATGGAACCAAAAAAGAGCCTGCATCGCCAAGTCAATCCTAAGCCAAAAGAACAAAGCTGGAGTCATCACACTACCTGACTTCAAACTATACTACAAGGCTACAGTAACCAAAACAGCATGGTACTGGTACCAAAACAGAGATATAGATCAATGGAACAGAACAGAGCCCTCAGAAATAATGCCACATATCTACAACTATCTGATCTTTGACAAACCTGAGAAAAACAAGCAATGGGGAAAGCATTCCCTATTTAATAAATGGTGCTGGGAAAACTGGCTAGCGATATGTAGAAAGCTGAAACTGGATCCCTTCCTTACACGTTATACAAAAATCAATTCAAGATGGATTAAAGACTTAAATGTTAGACCTAAAACCATAAAAACCCTAGAAGAAAACCTAGGCATTACCATTCCGGACATAGGCATGGGCAAGGACTTCATGTCTAAAACACCAAAAGCAACGGCCACAAAAGCCAAAATTGACAAATGGGATCTAATTAAACTAAAGAGCTTCTGCACAGCAAAAGAAACTACCATCAGAGTGAACAGGCAACCTACAAAATGGGAGAAAATTTTCGCAACCTACTCATCTGACAAAGGGCTAATATCCGGAATCTACAATGAACTCCAACAAATTTACGAGAAAAAAACAAACAACCCCATCAAAAAGTGGGCGAAGGACATGAACAGACACTTCTCAAAAGAAGACACTTATGCAGCCAAAAAACACATGAGAAAATGCTCACCATCACTGGCCATCAGAGAAATGCAAATCAAAACCACAACAAGATACCATCTCACACCAGTTAGAATGGCAATCATTAAAAAGTCAGGAAACAACAGGTGCTGGAGAGGATGTGGAGAAATAGGAACACTTTTACACTGTTGGTGGGACTGTAAACTAGTTCAACCCTTGTGGAAGTCAGTGTGGTGATTCCTCAGGGATCTAGAACTAGAAATTCCATTCGACCCAGCCATCCCATTACTGGGTATATACCCAAAGGACCATAAATCATGCTGCTATAAAGACACATGCACACGTATGTTTATTGCGGCATTATTCACAATAGCAAAGACTTGGAACCAACCCAAATGTCCAACAATGATAGACTGGATTAAGAAAATGTGGCACATATACACCATGGAATACTATGCAGCCATAAAAAATGATGAGTTCATGTCCTTTGTAGGGACATGGATGAAATTGGAAATCATCATTCTCAGTAAACTATCGCAAGAACAAAAAACCAAACATCGCATATTCTCACTCATAGGTGGGAATTGAACAATGAGAACACATGGACACAGGAAGGGGAACATCACACTCTGGGGACTGTTGTGGGGTGGGGGGAGGGGGGAGGGATAGCATTGGGAGATACACCTAATGCTAGATGACGAGTTAGTGGGTGCAGCACACCAGCATGGCACAGGTATACATATGTAACTTACCTGCACATTGCACACATGTACCATAAAACCTAAAGTATAATAATAATAATAAAAAATAAAAAATCAAAAATCAAATAAAAGCTCAAATTAAAAGAAAAAAAAAAGAATATGTTGCTAAGCGCAGTGGCTTATGCCAACTTTGGGAGGCCGAGGCAGGTGGATCATGAGGTCAGGAGTTCGAGACCAGCCTGACCAACATAGTGAAATCCCATCTCTACGAAAAATACAAAAATTAGCCAGGCAGGGTGGTGCACACCTGTAATCACAGCTACTCAGGAGGCTGAGGCAAGAGAATCACTTGAACCCAGGAGGCAGAGGTGGCAGTGAGCCGAGATCGCATCATTGCACTCCAGCCTGGGTGACAGAGCCAGACTCTGTCTCAAAAGATAAATAAATAAATAAATAAATAAATAAAAATAAGTGTAATGTTTTGGCATTCAAAAAAATTTCAGATTGTGTTGTAAGTTTCTTTTTTCACATATTTTTAATATAAATTTTTTCATCCCAACCTCGTCCCAGCAGCTCAGCTGACTCCCACCCCGTTTCTCCCTTTCCATTGGACTCTATGACACACGGTCTCATCCAGAGATCTATTTTTCATCACTTATTGTGTTTTTACGCTGAAATTTGATTTTTTTAATAATTCCAACAAAAAAGTCCAAGGGTCATAGACTCCCGCTCACATGCCTATAAAGTTGTGTTGTTTCTGAAATACATTTTAAAATAGAATTCATTTAATTATGAAAATGAAGACATAAAATGAATTTGTATCAAGGTTTTAGTCAAGTAAAGTTAGAGTTAAATCAATTACTAAATGGTTACAATGTTCTACAATACGAAAACCATACCCAGTTGCCTCTTGTTCTAATTCATGATTTTCCTTTCTTATTTGATCCACATTATAGTCCAGTGATGATATTAACTCAAAAAGTTTTCTGAATTCTTCACGTTTTTCTTCAGACTTGAAAAAAAGTGTTTAAAATTATTTTTGTAAAATCTAGAGACCCTCTTCTATCTTAAAAATATTATTTCTCATAAGTTGATGAATAATATGTATTTAGGCAGTTGTATAAAGTGCATTTTACAAACCTGATGCCAATAATGACAGATTTCAAAACCAGTCATTTTCTTAAAACAGCTAAAAAAGATTCACACTTTCATCATTATCTTTTCTGAAATTTAAACTGTCAAAAATGTTTGTTAAAAATGAGAGTTTTTACACATAAAGTACTAAGGTTAGTAAGATAAATTAAAAGTAGTTATATTTACATTTTAGTTTTTAAAGATGCTCTAGAAACATTGTCATTAATAGTTTAAGATATTCCAAGTTAAATTACATCTTACTAAGATGATTTTTAGAAAACTCTTATCTAGTTCCCATTACATTTTTGATCCTCATCTATCTTCAGGCTGAGCTAAACACTGTCATTCTCTGTAAGTATTCACCTGTAGGTTTCAGTTTTTCTCTGTCTCTTAACCATTTCTCTTTAAACAAAGTTTATTTTTTTCTATAATAAACAAATAATAACTTTTGTCTACTTTTTGTGGCTTTTCTATTATCCTGTTTCTCCCCTTCCATTGGACTCTATGACACAGGGTCTCATCCAGAGATCTATTTTTCATCACTTATTGTGTTTTTATATTGAAACTTGAGATAAACCAGTGCAAGGCTCTTTAGAGCAAAACCTAGATAACAGACATCTGGGTTGCTTGGCAAAGGTCATGTGTAATCCTAAGTTATGAATCTGTCACAATTTAATTAATTGTTCTGCCTCTGTATCCGTGCTTTCACACCGCTGTAACTGTAAGCCTGCTTCAAGCTAGCCCACCCCATTTTTGAAGTGTGTATAAAAGTCAAGTGCTGTCTTTGTTCTGGGCCCAGTTTGTCAGATGTTGAGTCAGCTGGGTCTGAGTACACTCGATAAGGATATCCTCCTGTATACACTCCAAGGTCTCTCTCTGGTCCTCCTGATTCTGCAACAGCGTGATCTCCACTCACTGCAACCTCCGCCTTCTGGGTTCAAGCAATTATCCTGTCTCAGCCTCCCAAATAGCTGGGATTACAGGTGCCCACCACCTCGCCCAGCTAATTGTTTGTATTTTTAGTAGAGATGGTGTTTCACAATGTTGGCCACGCTGGTATTGAACTCCTTACCACATGATCTGCCCTCCTCGGCCTCCCAAACTGCTGGAATTACAGGCGTGAGCCACCATGCCCGGCTGCTACTCTTTTTAAATTCTCTCAGAACTCCTAAAATCTCAAAACGGTAACCCGGATTCCCTAATATAAATTTCCGGCTCTGACCTTTTTACTGAGGCCTCTTCCCTCTAGTACACATATTATAGACAATATTCTCAACCACACACTTATACATTGCTACCTGGAGCAGATTACTTTTGTAGATAGTGAATCTTATCTATTTTATGTTGATTCTTATACATGTTACTTTGAGTACAGTGTTATTTTCTAATCTTGAAGGGGGGCTGTCTTACCCTTAGGATATTCACCAGTATAATTTGTCCTTTCTTTTTCTTTCTTTCTTTATTCCTTTCTTTTTTTCTTTCTTTCTTTCTCCTTCTCTCTCTCTCTCTCCTCTCTCTCTCTCTTTCTTCTTTTTTGGACCAGTATATTTTGTCAATTTTTTTTTTTTTTTTTTTTAGATGGAGTCACACTGTGTCATCCAGGCTAGAGTGCAGTGGTGCCACGTCAGCTCACTGCAACTTCCACCTCTTGGGTTCAAGTGATTCTCCTGCCTCAGTCTCCCAAGTAGGTGGGGCTACAGTTGCACACCACCAGCTAATTTTTGTATTTTTAGTAGAGACAGTGTTTCACCATGTTGGCCAGGCTCTTCTTGCACTTCTGACCTCAGGTAATCCCCACCTCAGCCTCCCAAAGTGTTGGGATTACAGATGTGAGCCATGGCGCCCAGCCCTTTTTTCTTTTATAATGAAAACTTTCCCATGAGAAACAGATTATCAATTGTTTGCCTTTGTTTTCTTTTAAAGAATTTCCTTTTCCATAGAGATATGGCATGATGAACATCTTATTCTAAAGTTTCTTTTGGGGGACACTCAACTATGTCATTGGGAAGCTCCAGTCAAGTAGAGATCTCCCTTCTTCCTAATTGAGATTCTTCATCTCAGAATGGTGTCCACCAAATGTCTTAATCCAGGTAGTCTCCTGCTTAGGAATTCATGAAACAAGAACCTTCTGGAGAAGTTAGAGGCTATTGATTGAGATGGTTTAAAGCTGCCCCTTATTATATGTTTTACTCCCAAGGCAGACATCAAAGTGGCTAATAATTCTATGCCTGATGTCTAACTCAATTCTATGGGAATCTATACAAAACGTTTTATTTATGAGACAGAGTCTCGCTCTGTTACCCAGGCTGGAGTGCAGTGGCTTGACTACTGCTCACTGCAGCCTTGATATTCCGAGCTAAAGCGACCCTCCTACCACAGCCTCCAATGTAGCTGGGATTACACGCATGCACCACCATGCCTCCGCTGTTTAATTTTTTTTTTTTTTTCGTAGAGTCAGGATCTCACTTATATTGTTCTGGCTGGTCTCAAATTCCTGGGCTCAAGCACTGTTCTTGCCTCAGCTTCCCCAAGTGCTAGAATTACTGGCATGAGCCACCTCACCAACCAGGTGTTCCATGGAATGGTTTGAGAGGCAGTTCTACACAGAAGCCAGAAGGGCTGGGTCTGCATCCCAGATCTACCAGATACTAGCTGTGTGACCTTGAGCAAATTAATTTTCTGTGTCTCTGGTTCTTTATCTATGAAATGGAGAGAATAATACCATCTATTTCACTGGGATGTTGGGAAGATTAAACCAGGGACTGACATGAAGCACTTAGAAGAGTACGTGGTGCATGGTGAGCTACAGATAAGATTTGCTTAGAAGCACTTAGAAGAGTACATGTACATAGTGAGCTACAGACAATATTTGCTACTAGCATGATAATTTTTGCCGTTTTTTATCTCTTGACCATTGTATGTGTTAGGTGAGTGGCATTTCAATGGAAGTGGTCTCCTATAGATGCACTGAATCAATCTTCACACCACTGAAAGTGGCAGCAAATGGGGAGTGTATAATTTATAGCTTACTCTTCTCTCTGTCTGACTCAGTGGGCAACAGTCACGTATGTACTACAATGTAAACAGCACCTCCTGGACTGAGTAGTACATAACCGACATGACCAGCAGAGACAGGCTGAGCCACGGAGCTGAAAACCCTGGAATCTACTGCTAAATCAGTCTTCTGAATCAATTCCCCCCAGCAGCTGTTGCTGTGGCACTGGCTTCACGAGTACTCTGCTGAGCGCTAGGATTAAGGAGTTGTGCTTTCCTTCATCAGACAAGCTGCAGCCAGAACTGTTCAGCTGACAAACTGGCAACCATCCAGAAATACAGTTTTGGCTGCAGAGTGAAGGAAGGCAAATTTAGATTCTTTTTTCATACTGAGAAAAACATGAGCATTTGATTGAACAATTCTCCTCTATTAGACTAATTGGTTTTAATTTCATATTTAATTGCTAAAAATACACTTAGAATAAAAGATTTACTGTATTAATGTCTCAAAGAAGAAATAATTGGTATGGTATATTTTGTTCTATGCTGAAAGCTGCCAAGCTAAAATATTTTCAATTTATACAAGGACAGGTGACATTCATGTCACATATTATTTTCCCTTTAAGCAAATTTATGTTAAGACAAAATTATCTTCCATCAAAAATTAAAAGCCATGTCAAATTAAGGGCTAAGTTGTTCTGCAGACTGGGCAACAAGTGCTGAGACATAAGGTCAGTGAGAGTCAGAACAGTCAGAGAAAGCTTCATGAAGAGGAAATTGCCTGCCAGGTCTGAATGAATGAGGCTAGATGAGCAGGAACTGAGAAGGCAGGAAGGACCGCATGGGTAAAACTGGTGCTGACATCTGCCCAGTTAACTCTGAGGATAGAGTCCAATGGCAGGGAAATAAAAACATATGTCCATAGGATAACCCGTAAATGAATGTTTGCAACAGCTGTTTTCATAATAGCCAAAAAGTGGAAACAACCTAAAGGTCCATCAGCTGATGAATGAATGGAAAACTGGTGTAGCCATGAAATAGACTATTATTTGACAATAAGAAGGAATAAACTACTGATATGTGCTACAACATGGATAAAATTCTGAAAACATTCTGCTAAGTGAAAGAGTCAGTCAGAAAGGACTTCATATTGTATGACTTGATGTATATAAAATATGCAGACCATGCAAATCTATGGAGACAAAAGTGGATGGTGGTTGCCTACAACTGGGGTAGGTGGAGAGACATCGAGTGGGGTTGCAGTCATGGCTAAGAGATGTAGGGTTGCTTTTCAGAGTGGTGAAAATGTTCTAGCATTGAATGTGCTGATGACAACACAACGCTGTGAATGTACTAACACAACGCTGTGAATGTACTAACAGACACTAAGTCGTACATTTTAAATGGTTGAACTGTCTGACATGTGAATTCTCTCTCAGTGAAACTGTTTTTAAAATCCCATGGTAGGATGAAGACAATTTTCTGAGCTCTCTATGTTGGATGTACATACACTATCAGATCTGAATATTTCTATGCCATTACAGTATATTTTAAATGAAAGGAAGATGAAGGCAATGCCTAACTTTTCAAGTAGTTTGTAAATTAACCTAAAATGTGTGCAGTTCAAAGAACAGTATGACGGCCTTTCGGTACAAGTTAACCTAGAATCCATGAAATGTATAGGCACAGCTTCTGCGTCCATTCACAAAAGTGAAGAAATAAGACAACTTTCTGGAATATTCCATTAAACATTCTCTTCTGACTTAATCTGGTTTGCCTCGCCAAGGCAATAAGGAAATTATCTAAAAATACTGTTTAACAGGAAAAAAGTCAACTTTGTGTGAGGAATGATGTATCATTCTCAAGTTTCCAAAGAGTAGATATTATAAGAGAAAACATATGCAACTATTTTTCAAAATGGCAGAACAAGAGCCAGAGTTGAAGAAGTACGTACATTATAAAGATAATAAAATGGTAATGATCAATTATAATGAAAATACAAAATCAAGCTGTCCACTGAAATTAGTATCCTAAAACACTTTATATTATTCAACCAGCTACAGATTAACTGTCTACATGTTAAATTCCATACATACTTGACATTCTACTTGAAATAATTTCTTCTTTGAAGCCCATGTCTCATCCAAATTAATATGACAATGTGATGTACCTTCCAGTGGAGACTCTGCCATAGAAAATTTTTTAAGGTGATTGGCCAGTTCTTCTTGAAGTTGTCTCACAATCACCTGACAAAATATTTTTGTTACCAATTTTATAAAGTGACTTATTAAATTGTTAATAATATTTAACTCTAGCATACATCCTTTGAAAATTATTAGCACACACACAGATTCACTTTCTTTTCCTCATATGTACACTTTCTTCTTTATTACTGAATTCAGTGAGGGACACAGAAGGTGCTATCTTCCTGCCAAATCGGTATTCTCCTACATGACAGATGGATTCAGCCCGCTATTCATTCATCTTAGACCCTCAACTCAACCTGAGTTCCTCACATATTCAGTCGCTGTTGAAATCCTTCCAACAGATTCCTATCTCAGAATAAAAGTAAAATTCCAACGGCCTTCAAGGCCCTAGGTAACAAGGCCTCTACCTCCCTCCCTGACCTCAGCACCTACAACTCTGTCCCGTACTCACTTCAATCCCACTCTCCGTGAACTCTGCCACCCCTCATTAGGGTGAAAATGGGGAGTCAATGTCAAACTCATAAATCACAGACAGCTACAAGTATCTTTGTACTGGAAAGAATTCTATCCAAATAGTAGTCATTGAGACTTAAAATGTAAATTATGAGCTAATTATTCATAAAAATATTCACAGTAAATTATAAATACCTACCAGTGGGAACACTACATCAAATATTTTTTGCTAAAATTTGCCACATTTATTCCAAATTGTGATTTTATAACAAGTAGAAGTCTTTAAAATACTAAGTGGTCAGAAAAATACATAATGTGAGACTGACATATTTTCAGACTTAAGTCACATTGGTATGAATCAAAACAAAGTTATACCAACTAAAATACATAAAAGAGAAAGCCACTGAAGGAAAAGCATCACAAGACACAGCAACACACTTCAGTTCATCTGGAAAATCTAGAATTAAGTGTCAAAGCGGCTCACTTAATTCAATCTTAATTTCAAAATACACATTTCAGGTACAAGCATTTCCACTTACCCACTTCATTATGGTCTTAAAATGCGGCAACATAAAGACGTTACATTTATTATTTCAGTAGTATAAGACTACATACCTTATCAACACTGCTCTGCATCTACTAAAATTTCATAGGTGACATAACGTCTTTACTCAAAGGAAAGCATCTGTCAGCTCTACCTTTTACCTCCTGGAAACAAAGTATGTTTCCAAGCTGATACAGTAAACACTTTTTTGGTTTACTAAAACAGCTTTGTTGAAATATGATTTTTATTAAAACAGCTTTGTTGAAATATGATTTATAGAGTTTATGTTTCAACAAACAGTTCAAAGATTTTTAGTAAATTTACTGTGTCGTGCAACCATCTCTACAATCCAACTTTAGAACATTTTCATCACTCCAGGACAATCCCTAATGCCCATTAGCAGTCACGACCCACTTCCAGCCCCAGGCCTACACAAACATTCATCTTCTTTCTGTCCCTATACATGTATTTCCTGGATGATTCACGTAAATGGAATTATACAGAATGGTAAACACATTTTCATCTATTTATTTTTATATTGAACTAGGTTCAACATATAGCCAGAATGAAACGTCTAAATTTTCTTTCCAGAAGGTTATAGGTTTCTTCATACTTACTTTTCCTTCAGCTTCTTCTTTTTCATACTGAAACAGTTTTTCTTTTAAGTAATTATATTCATTCATTAATTCCTTATTTTTTTCTTCTGGAAGAAGAGCTTCCTTTCCATTCTCAAGACAGTCTCCTTGGATATTAGTGACTATCTCTTTGTTATTGCCTTCCTTATGAGCAGCCTCTAGTTGTCGTTCAAGCAAGGGATTTTCAAGTTCTTGTTGACTTATTCTCTCCTCTAAAGAGTTCTGCTTTCCAATGGATTGACTCTCTTTAGCTTCCTCATTTGGATGCATCTGCTTCATTTCCTTTATTTGATGCTGCGCTTGCTTTAGGTCCACCTGTACACTTTCTAAAGCCAATGTCTTTTCCCTGAGACCATCTCTTGTCTCACGGAGCTTACCTTTTAAGGTATTGAACTTCACCCGAGCTTTATGGAGCTGTTCAGTAAGAAACTCATTCTTATCTGTTAGTTGAGAAATATTAGAACCCATTTTTTCATGTCTAGAAACATCATCTGCTTTCCATAAAACTAGTTCTAGGTTTTTTCTTTCCAAAATTTCATTGTAATTATTAATAGCAGTGGCCAGGCTAGAATGGAGGGATTCAACTTCAGCTTCTAGTCTTTCTTTCTTGTGTTTTTCCTTCTCCAATTTTGAATTCAGCCTTGCATTCTCAGCTTTCAGATCATTAAGCTGTTGTGAATACTGGGCCATTTTTTTTGTTATCATTTCTTCATTGAGTCTTGTACTCTTTTCAAAGTTAGCATTTATTTCTGTAATACTTTTAATTTCCTGAATATATTTCTCTTCCTTTTTGAGACTGTCATTTTTTATTGCGTATAATTCCTGTTTGAGCATGGCAATGTCTCTCTTCAACATATAATTTCCATACATTGCATCCTTTTTTCCATAACTTTGAGAATCCTAAATAAAACAAAACAAATTGATAGTTAGCACTCAATAAAATAACATATGATGGTTATTTCTGAAGTGAAAGAACAACCTGTACATTCATGCAGTTAAAAGTTGCTGTAAGTGGATATCCAACTGGAGAAAAAGTTGAAGCAAAACCTTGAACCTTAGAGAACATACATTTCAAAAAGTTCAAAAATGTATTTGAAGTCAATGAATCCATAAAATACACACACACACACATACACTCTAGAGAATTTTTAAGAATATCAGAATTGGAAAAGCCTTTCTCTGAATTACAGCAAACTCAAAGCATAAAGTTCTTAAAAAATTTGACTAAATTAAAATCTTGGAAAAAGGAAATTGCATTCATACTCTGATATCTAACCCAGACACCACCCTATAGTAAGAGCTTTACCTCCACATCTATTCGGACAGATAAAATCTCTCAAAGTTTTAAAAGTTCTGTTTCCCTGATCATATTCTATTGTGATTTGATTCAACATTTTTTAGTCAGTTGTAAGAATTACATTTACTAAATCATAAATCTAGACATTGTACTAAGCACTTCTACATATATACATTGATGAACTTATTTAGTTATCACAATCCTTAATAAAGACAGGTTAAAAATATGAGCAAGCTGCAGGATTTTCCTCAGGGCTTCTGACTCTACTTTCTAGTTCTCCATCAGATCACAGTTACTTATGTGGTGTAAATCTATCAACACAAAAACAGAGAAACAAAAAGACACAGGCATAAAATGTGTCTTCTGCCTTTGTCACCTGGATTCTCCAGGAAATAGCCAGATTGATAGGATGTGACCTTGTGGGGCTTCAGAAACAGAAAAGAAGCTTTCCCTTTTCTGCGCTAAGATATTCTATTCCCCACTGCCTTTTCTCCTTATTTTTTCATTTGGTTCCTGCGATATCAAAAAAGTGAAGGTGCTCACTGAAATAGAGGAACCAAAGTTTGCCACAACACAAGGAGCCGAGTGAAACTGCTGAGTTGCTAGTGTGGAATCCTGGAAAATGAGATATTCCTCAAATTTACATTCAATTACCACAAAAGTTTATATCTGGAAGATATACAGTACAGTTGTCCACTCTAGCCCCATTATCTACTTGATAATGGAAGTAAAACCAAGAAATATTAAGTAACTCACCCAAAGCTCCTAAGGTGGCATTCCCTAGCATTTCATGGCACCGAAAGGGAAGAACAATTCCATATCGCTGAATTACATACATTACCAGATAAATACATCAAATTCATCAAATAAATTAAAAGTGTGACTTTGGCAAAACAATTTAATGGCTCAGAGGGTGGTCGGAGGCCTCATCTGCTTTTACTTTGAAAGAAGAAAATCTCTAGATATTTGTCTATCTTTGGAACACAATGTACAGAACTCAGCCTTCTACCATAGAGTCAAATGCTAAATTTTTGGCTGAGGAGTTACGCTACTTATATGATAAAATCCTACATGTCAAAACCTACCGTACTTTATTAAACAACATCATGTAAAAGTCTGATTCAACAGAAACATTGGAGAGTGGTGATTTTCTTAAATATGTGAAAGTATGTGTATTTGTTTCCAAAAATATGTAAAGTGGCCACGATGGAATTAGAAGTGTGCACAGTTTGAGTGAAACAGATAAACTTGCGTGCATGAAAGCACACTAAACAGACTTGTTCGGCCGGGAATATCTGTCGCAACTCTCAAGGTCAGATACATTTTCATGTCTCTTCTCAGTCATTGCTTTCCTCCCATTGGATTACCATTTTGTCATTTAAATAAATGTAATTCATCTTTAAATGAATATAGAAAAGAGAATCTAGACAGTATCTCTTTAGCAATTTCCCTTATGCTTACCTGGTTCAGAAGGTCACATGGTATATGGCTAAATAATTTTCCCAGCCCATATGCCACTTGGAAAACTCACAGTGAGGCTTAGGTTGATGAATGAACAAAGATTATGAGAATGTTTTCCAGAACTGTCATTTAGATAGCAGCACTAATCTACTTTGACACATAATTACACATTTAGATAACCCCACTGTAACTATACACATGAGATTTTCTTGAGTAGAAAACCAGAACGAATCAGATAACTTCTAATAAGAGAAACAGCAAGGGAACCTCTTTTATAGTTGAACTGTTTTTCTTCAAAGCCAGGAACTCTACTTGTAACAAGCCTATCTCATTCTTAAGCCTTTGCATATCTTGCTGTAAGTCTTCTTCTAGATATGCTTTTGATGTTCTGTCACTATGTGGTGGAGAATAACTCACATTTTCTAATTCAGGTTTCATTCTTTTATAGATATTAGCAGTGGGACTGTCATATGTTGGTCCCTGAAACACACTTGCTAAACACCTAAGCTTTAGAAGAGCTTCTAAGTTCCATGTGGCTTGTGGAACAAGTGCTATATTGGTTTTCGGTTTTTGTAAGTGTCTGTAACAGCAGAAATACTGTAGCTTTCTATTCGTATCACATGCTTCCATTCTTTGGAGTGAGCAAACCACAAATCAAAAAGACTTTTTAGATCTCCAGACTGAGGCCAATGTCTAATGACTAATTTCCAATCTGTGGTATTTTGGGTTATATTTTCTTGTATCTGCATATCAAACTCTTAGTCTTTTCATTTCAGCCATAACTACTGGGTTCCTTAATTTTTCAATTTCTGTATCATTACAACAATTCTCTTTCTTCTTCATCTCTGTGAGAAACAGGCTACATGTCTGCTTTGTTATAATTTTTACAGTCTGATCTATGTTCATTTGAATAAAGCTTAGAAGATGACTGGCAAGTGTGTTGGAGGGACCCAGAGTATGAATACAATGACAAGACCTGAGTGAGATGGGCTCCTTCTGTTCAGACAATGCCTGGAATACTACAGAGTTAGACACTCCTCCAGGTGCATCTGCTTCCTCACCATCAGGGATATGATTCATCAGATTACGGGGCACTCCCTTTAAGTTTGTCCCTCTTTAGAGTTACAATGTAAGAGCTCTTCCTCAGGACAAACAGTAATTCTGGATTTTTCAAAACTTTCACCAATCTTCAGTTGAACTTTTTTGTAATGAATTTTTTTTTTTTTTTTTTGAGATAGACTTTCACTCTTGTTGCCCAGGCTGGAGTGCAATGGTATGATCTTGGATCAACACAACCTCTGCCTCCCAGGTTCAAGCAATTCTCCTGCCTCAGCCTCCTGAGGAGCTGGGATTACAGGCATGCACCACCACACCCGGCTAATTTTGTATTTCTAGTAGAGACGGGGTTTCTCCATGTTGGTCAGGCTGGTCTCGAACTCCTGACCTCAGGTGATCCACCTGCCCCAGCCTCCCAAAGTGCTGGGATTACAGGTGTGAGCCACTACGCCCAGAATTGTAATGAATTTTAAAGGAAGTCCTGAATATACAGATTTATCCTCTTTATTACAATTCTTACTCAGTTCTGGTTCTTGAGACATTTTTTTGCAGGTGCAAAAGTGGAAAATTAATTTGCTTCTTTTGTTTCTCAGATGCCTTTTCTGACAGGGTGCATGTTTTAAAATTAACTTTATTCTAAACTGTTTCTCAGATGTCTTTTCTGACAGGGTGCATGTTTTAAAATTAACTTTATTCTAAATTAAGTATGAACAAAGAAAAAATAGAAAATAATTAAAATTGAACTGTGAAACATAATCTATGTTTTACCACTCCTAAGTTACTGGATTATAACTAAGAAGTAAAAATAATTTCCCTTGGCTTAATATAGGAGAAAAACATGAACCACGAAGCTTAACTCTCACTGTTTGTTTGGAGTAAACTTAATTCATTATCAATTAAATATGACAGAAATAGGTTCACAGACGATATGTAGTATCTAAAGGCTTTCTCTCTTGAAAAGATTTTTACCTCAGCATACCCTAAATAGTGAACCCCTACAGTGAATTCATATTTCTAAGATTAATTAAAGAGTAGGCAAATGCTAAATTATTAGAAGCCAAAAGGAATACCAATCAGAAAGAGAAGAAAATTTTTAGATTCTACTTCAAATGTTATACTGTAATATGATAGTGTTATCTAGATAGGTTATCTGCTTATATCCAGGTCTAATATATTCTAAGCTCCACTAGTGACAGCAGTTTAAAAATTTTAATAGCATTTTCTACTTATGTTAAAACAAGAAACTTATTGTTTGCACCCTGACACCAAAGTCCCATTCTGGAAAGCATAATTCTCTCAATAGGCAGTTGGATTGCTTTTATGACCCCATCTTCTCCCTGAACATAGACACTGAAGGCAACCAAAAACCAAAAAACAGAAGAAGTCTTTAACCTCAGCACTGATGACTGGCAACATAAAATTGCAGTTTGAACCACCGGGAATGATGACTCCTTTAACGTGAGGTGAACTCAGTGGCCATCACTGTTCAATTGTTCATAACTTCTCTTGCTTAGTAATACAGCTCAATTTTTGATGTTACCTTCTTTATCATGAAGAAGATTATAAAAATAAAAGAGCAAAGAGAGTTCTGGAAATTTCTGGCCTCAATTCCAAGGGTACAGATAGCTGTGAGTTACTACAGACTATAAGAATATTTTAAATTTTATAACAGGCTAAAATATTTTAAAATTCAATATGAAATTATGCTCTGTTGGATTCTAAAAGGATAGTCTAAAAGGTCACTTCATTTGGACTATGCTATGTTATTAAAAGAAAAACAAAGAAACAAACCAATATCAAACCAGAAATTTAAATTGTTATATACCTGTGGCTGTTTATTTTCACTTCTTTCAAGCATTTCTTGCTTTTCCTCTGAAGCCACTTTTAAGTCGTGTTCTGCTGACAAATCCATATGTTTAGTTAAAATGAATGACTTAAAGACTATAATCTTTATAAAAATTGATACAAAACAACATACGCTTTTCTTTTATAAATTGAGAGTTTAAATGAAGCTTAATGTTTACTGGAATATTTACATTTTTAAGAAACACTTCTAATTGTCTAAAACTTTAACAAACCACTTGGGGAGACACTAGATATCAGCAGGTTCAAGCCACGCAAAAGTCTCAGGGTCACCCAAAAATTATTCCACCCAATATAAAAAAACAAAACTGCTGGAAACAAAACAAAATTTAAAAATACAGTAAAAACATATAAAGTAACACTTTACTATTCTCTACTTCGTAATAGTATCTTTTTAACAACATGCTAAGCACATTATTTACTAATAATTTGCAAAATTTTTGTTACTGTTATACCTTTAGAGTGTACACAGTTTTTTACATCTGAAATATTTTCCTCTACAATTCTGACAAATTGATTTTTGTGTTTTAAGGCTCAGAATGTAGGCTGGGCACAGTAGCTCACACCTGTAATCCCAGCACTTTGGAAGGCCCAGGTGGGATAACTGCTTGAAGCCAGGAGTTGAAGACCAGCCCAGGGACCACAGTGAAACCCTGACTCTGTAGCAAATTTGCCAGGCATAGTGGTCTGTGCCTATAGTCCCAGCTACTCAAGAGGTTGAGGAAAGAGGAGCTCTTAAGCCCAGGAGTTTCAGTTTGCAGTGAGTCTCGATCATGCCATTGCACTCCACCCTGGGTGACAGAGTAAGAACTTGTTTCCAAAAACAGAAAAAAAAAAAAAAAAGGAAAAAAGGCTGAAAATGCTATGTGAAGTCCTCCCTGAATCTGGCTTTCTCCACATACACAGGTGTCTCCTTTCTTGGGGCTCCCTTAGTACTTTTTGAATTTTTCTAGTGTCACTTCACCATCTGGCTCCCTACCCAAGAGCAGTTCCTTGTTGTTTCTTGCTGGAGAATCACAAATCTATGTGGATATTTATTATCCCAATACCCCTCCTCAGCTTCAAAACATAAGTGATTATTCTAAGCTAATCACATAACTACATTTGCTTTCCCAGTGCCTGGTTTAGGAATGAGCACGTGGTGTGACCCAGCTAATAAAATATTACAGAAAGGGCTGAGCACGGTGGCTCATCTCTGTAATCCCAGCACTTTGGGAGGCCGAGGCAGGCAGATCACGAGGTCAAGAGACTGAGACCATCCTGGCCAACATGGTGAAACCCTGTCTCTACTAAAAATACAAAAATTAACTGGGCGTGGTCACATGTGCCTGTTGTCCCAGCTCCTCGGGAGGCTGAGGCAGGAGAATTGCTTGAACCTGGGAGGTGGAGAATGCAATGATCTGAGATCGTGCCACTGCAATCCAGACTGGTGATAGAGCGAGACTACATCCCTGAAGGAAAAAAAATTACAAAAAGTCCCCTGCATGCTTCTGAATTTTCTCCCAATTTAAAAGACACATGTGAAGAAAAGCAGCCCTTCCAGCCTTTAGATACTGTCTTATGAGAACATGATGTTTGGAGCTGTTGCTAAGTAGCCAACCATGAGGGGAGACATGAACAAGACACTGCCAACAGCATAGCTGAAAGAAGAACAAGTGGGATCCAATAATATCACCGGACAACCAAAACAAGTCTGGTTCTTATGGTTTTGGCCACTGTTAGGTCTTCTAGTATTTGCAGCCAAAAGCATTCTACCTCAGAAGTTTCCCCTGGCCTACAGGATAAGATCTACTCATTTCTGTACTATTAGAAGTCTTTTATTGAACTTGTTTCTAGACACGGGTAAAACAACAACAAAGTCTTTCCTAAGCATGCCTTCACTGACACATACTAAACATAATAAATAATAACTATAAGCTATTTTCACCTCATTACCAAGCACTCCATATATATTTTTTTGCACTAGTAAATTTGAACTGCTCATAGACTCTACAAAGTTCACTCAGGTGTCCTACCTTTTGAACTTGCTCCTTGTGTTTTAAAACTTTCATTCTTCGTGGCTGCTGCTTCTTAGATACTCTTTCTGCCAGGCATCATCCCTCTGCCTCCTTACCTGGCAAAGTTCCACTCACTCTGCACGCTTACCCTAAGTCCCACCCACATTTTAGAAGACTGCGTTCATCACCACAAACGTAAACGTGCCTGGCACATATTGAGCATTATACATACGTAATAAATAATAACTATAAGCTCCCAGATGACATTGGACACACAGTAAGCACTATTTCAGGTAGTAAATAAAATAAATAACAGTGGTAATAACAATCTCCTAACTGTATTTTTTAAATGTATTTTGTAACATTGGAAAAATGCTTAGTCTATAACAGACACATGATAGTTACTATTTAAGTGGACAAGTATTTGAATGAATTAAAATATTTTTCTTAAAAACTCTGTTGAAAAAACACAAAAATTAAATAGTTATCTATATTCTATTATGAGCACCTTAAAGACAAAAACTATGTCAATTCCATCTTTGTCTCCTGCAATTTGCCAAACCTAACTTATAGAAGTGGTTTGATAATTATGTACTAAATTAATGGTGTCTTTATACAGTTCAGATTGTACAATGCATTAGGTGTTACATTTTTGTTATTGTGAATCATTTTTATAATTTTATGATAATTTTTTGAGCCTAGAGTTTGGCTATTGGAATATTTATTATGATTATCTCTTGCCTAATGGTAACAGAGCATTTTTTTTTTTTTTGAGATGGAATCTTGCTCTGTCACCCAGGCTGGAGTGCAGTAGTGCATTCCGGCTCACTGCAATCTCCACCTCCTGGATTCAAACAATTCTCTTGCCTCAGCCTCCAGAGTAGTTGGGAATACAGGTGCCCACCCCCATGCCTGGCTAATTTTTGTATTTTTAGTAGAGATAGGGTTTCACCATGTTGGTCAGGCTGGTCTCAAACTCCTGACCTCAAGTGATCTGCCTTCCTTGGTCTCCCACGTGCTGGGATTACACATGAGCCACCACGCCCAGCCTGGTAACAGATTATCTTGTTCCAATAAAATTACTATTATTATGATAATTATCCAGCATATAAAAAAACACAGCCCGTTCTAAGAAGTGAATATATCTCATGAGGTTCCAACTTATGGCGAATAAATTAAAAATAGACCTGGTTTGTAGAAGAATATGTAACATAACTTCTGCTTCTTGGAAAGGAATTACTTTTCTGTTTTCTGCATTCAGTAGGTATCTTCAAAAATAATCTCCTTTTTGTATGGGTGCACATTGGCTCAGTTTTATGGTTCTTATTGCCATTTGTTTATGGTATCAGAAAGGGATTGTTGAATTACTAGTTCTAAAGACAGTTACTTTCTTAGTGACACAAATTCCCATGTAATGCAGTTGACCCTTCAACAACAAGAGTTTGAACTGCAGGGGTCCACTTATATGCAGATTTTTCTTCTGCTTCTGCAACCCAGAGACAGCAAAACCAACCATTTTCTTTCTCCTCAGCCTAATCAACCTGAAGATGATAAAGATGAAGACTTTTGGGAGGATTCGCTTATGTTTATGAATAGTAAGTATATTTTTTCTTTTCTATGATTTTCTTTATAACAGCTTCATCTCTCTAGCTTACATTATTCTAAAAGCATAGTATATAATAATGCAATACATACAAATACGTGTTCACTGACTGTTCATGTTATCAGTAAAGTTTCCAGTCAATGGTAGGTTATTAGTAGTTACGTTTGGAAGGAGTCAAAATTATACTCAGATTTTCAACTCCACAGGGATCAGAGTCCCTAACCCCCACAATATTCAAGAATCAACTGGAATTAATATTTATTTACTAAATGTAAACCATTTACTATAAAAATTAAATAGAAGATCCATTTGCATAACAAGTCCAATTCGTAACAATGTAATTATAGAGGAAATTGCAACATATTAACTTAATCTAATTTCTTATTTATATTAATACAAAAATATGTAGAATTTCAGGGATCATAAGTAGGTAAATGAATTTTTTCAGACAATACTGTTTGAGACTGAGAATTAGCTACAACTTCTTAAATAACTCTGAATTCTAAACTAAAGAAATTAAATTTAAAAAATTAATTTATATATAAACATATATATTTTAAACTGCTCTTTTATGATTAAAAATATGTAATCTTACTTTTTTTGTTTTCTTTGGAGATAGAGTCTTGCTCTTCCATCCAGGCTGGAGTGCAGTGGTGCAATCTCAGCTCACTGCAACCTCCACTTCCCGGGTTCAAGTGATTCTCCTGCCTCAGCCTCCCAAGTAGCTGCGATTACAGGTGCCCACCAGGATGCCCAGCTAATTTTTGTATTTTTAGTAGACATGGGGTTTCACCATGTTAGCCAGGCTGGTCTCAAAATCCTGACCTCAGGTGATCCACCCGCCTCGGCCTCCCAAAGTGCTGGGATTACAGGTGTGAGCCACCATGCCTGGCCTGTAATTTTGCTTTTTAAAATCAGTAAGATCACCAAGGGAAACGAGAAATTTACTATCAGAAGTCTTACCTTGATTGTCGTTTCGAAGATGATCTTTAAGTATCTTATTTTTATGTTCCAAAATTTGTTGTTGGATGCTATGCATAATAAATGTAATAAAATTAGTATTTTAATAGTGATACGAAAAATATTTACCAAACAGATTAAATTCTTAAAGCATTTCAGACAATATCAGAGCTAATATCAGAAATCTAATGTTTAATACACTTTAAAATTTTAAGCTTCTAATTAAACAAGAAAAACAGGAAGTACTCATAAACTGAGAAAAGCATAGCTCAGTAAATTAATTCTAGTTAGCTTAACAGCCTGGAAACTGTCCTGCATTCACAGTAAGTCCTCGCTCTGTAACCAATAGGTATTTTGTTTTCAGACCAGTTGCTTCTCTTAGCCTCCATGGCTTCTTCTAAAAAATAAAGGTTTTACTACTTGACTTCACTAGGTCATTAGGAGGATGCAATGAGAAAACATGTTTAAATGTTCAGAGAAAGAGTAAAGCAATGGAAAAATTTATTCTTGAACTGCATTGCTGAAACCATTTTGGAATCTCAAATAAAACCTGATGAGTGTTTTTCCATAGTTTCTAATATTTGAATGTCACAGTTTTCAGAGAATGTTATTAAGTGCTAATTTTGGTTATTAGTTCTATTCATTGTGGCTTGTAGTTCAGAGCATTTTAGCTAGTTCATAACCTGTAACTAAATTTATATACAAATATATTATTATCTCATTAAAACATATACCCTAATTGTCCCCTATTACTGAGCTCATCAATCACACCAAGGGCAGAAAACTAATAGGTGTCAAAACCTGGCTGGGACAACTACCATTCCTTCTCTACCTCCTCAAACTCAGAGGCAGCAGGTCTGTGTTAGAGGCTGCATCTTTTTGGTCCTCTCCAACTGACATACAAGACAAAGCCCTGCTTGTATTGTTTTTCAGTTCCATGAAAGAGATGCAAGTTGATGTTTCCTCATTTCCAAGTCATGTACTCACAACATATTTTCATGTAACAATCTCGTGTGCTACTCAGCTCTGTTCTCATTTCACAGATCACCTTACATGAATATTTTTATAATGATTTTCATTATAATATAAGAGATTATATAATCTATACAATTATATTATATAATAATTATATAATCTATAATTACATAATTATATAATCTATAATTACATAATAATTATATAATCTATAATTACATAATAATTATATATTATTTATAATAATATTAATATAAAATATAAAATATAAATAATATAAATATAAAAATAATATAATTATATATAATATTATATAATAATTATATAATATATAGATTATATAATCTACATATAATCTCATATAAATATAAGAGATTTTCATTATTATGGAAACACATTACTTGAGGGGCCAACTCCAAGTTGGTCCCCATTACTCTATTGAAGGATAATGTACACAGGTCAGAAAAAAGCCTCAAGGTACAGATGTGATAACAAAAGGCAAAGGGACCTCTGTTCTCTTCCTGCAACATTATTTGAACATCCCTAACTGTTGAGTACAATCCCAACTAATATTTGCTAGAGAAAAAATGGACACTGGTCTCAAAGGATAACATACCATGAAAGTATAGGCTAAGCCTAGCCAAAAGGTGGGCTACAAATAAGATTTTTAGTGTTGGGGGAAGGTCAATTTACTCACTATGTGTGTAGGTAGAGCCAGGAGGCCTCGCTGCCAGAGCAGGTGCTGGGAACAATGGCTGAGACTATGTACATGAACTAAAAAACACTGTAGCTGTGGGCTGGGTGTGGTGGCTCACGCCTGTAATCACAGCACTTTAGGAGGCTGAGGCGGGAGGATCACAAGGTCAGGAGATCAAGACCATCCTGGCTAACATGGTGAAACCCCGTCTCTACTAAAAATACATAAAAAATTAGCCAGGGATGGTGGCGGGTGCCTGTAGTCCCAGTTACTCAAGAGGCTGAGGCAGGAGAATAGCATGAACCCAGGAGTGGGAGCTTGCAGTGAGCCGAGATTGCACCACTGCACTCCAGCCTGGGCGACTGAGCAAGACTCCGTCTCGAAAAAACAAAACAAAACACTGTAGCTGTGGACTCTGTGTATGAGTCACCATGAAGAGTGAGGGATCTGAATCAGTAAGGGCATCCTGGTGGCAAAAGTCAATCATTACCAGACTGCAGGACCAGTTACAATGGCAGCAATACAGCAAGTCAATCAATGGAAAAAACAGAATGACTAGAATGGCCTTTTCCCCTCTTCTTCTGACTTGTAAAGCAAGATTGTCTTCCTTGGGCTTAGGGAACCCCTTAGCTTTTTGAAAAATTCAAAGGAGGAAGGCATAGGAGGTAGCCCCAGGGGATAATACAAGATTTTCTGCTAAAGTGGACATTTCAAGACCCAATAACTAATTAGAAAAGTCAGGCCAGGCATGGTGGCTAGCAGTTTGCGAAGCCGAGGCAGGAGAATCACTTGAGCTCAGGAACATGAGCAACATAGTCAGAACTTGTCTCAAAAAAAAAAAAAAAGGAAGAAAGAAAGAAAAAGCAAAAGATGTGACATTATTTCTATCTCACATATAAGAGTTATACTTGGAATAAAATGAACAACACTGAGATTCCTAGGGATAAAGGTCTTTAAAAGTTTGGAAAGAATCTTGCACTCATTGCTACTTCTAACTAATCTAGCTTTCTGTGTGATTTCTCACTAAAAAAGTGGACTAACTTGTTGCCATTCCAAACTACCTCAACCAAACTATGAACTGTCACCTAATGTACAAGGTGCAATAGTTATAATTATTTTAAACCTTAATTTAGTATTAACTGGTCTTTCAATATAAGCACATACCTTCTCAAATCACAACAAACAGCATAATCCTCGGCAGTTTGGCCAGACATGTCTTGAGAAGAGATAGGTATATTTTGTTGAAGGAGGAGGCTGACGATACTTGACAAGTTATGCCATACTGCAAGTATGAGGGCTGTTCTAAAATAATAGAGAAATAACAGCACTCAAGAACTTTGATAAAGATATTTAATTAGCAAATTGGATACACTTTACCAATTTCATATCTTGCCTGTCAGGATAGCCATAATAACCATTTACATGTACTAGCTTATGTGTATAAGCATCTTGGGTGCTCAAGTGTTCATCTTGGTAAATTACCACAAAGGCTAAAAGGCAGGGACAACAAGCAAGCTTCGTGTCCCATTGGGATATGACGTAATACAAGTTGCTAATTTATAGTCCTTTGATGGCCAAGAAACTGTGCTGAGGTCACTTATCTAAAGTAGGCAAAGATTTAGGTGAAGATTTTCCCATTGCTTTCCTAGTCTGATATATTGTAATTCAAAGTCAGCTAGGGATCAAATAAGTAAGAGCTATCTGCAGGCTGAAAACAACAGCAACAACAACAACAGTAACAACTATAATAATAATAATAATGATAATGGTAATAGTAGTAGTTGTAAACTGAAAGTTAAAGTCTACACTTCATAAAATTCATGAAATACAAAACCCCTTTAGCTAATACAAGATTATAGGACCAAAAACATCAAATTACAAATAACAGTCTATAAGAGAAGATGAATCCTACTATATACTGTTTTTTATGTTGCTCAGTCCAAATAACTGCTTTTCTACCTAACTGATTATTCGTGTTATTTTTTACTATATGCCAATAATTATGTTTAATCTCATTAACATATCTGACTTGAGTGACTGTTACCGCTCTAGAACACTCAGATTTTTAGGAAAAAAGAAAACAAAAAACAAAAACTATTGCACCTTTTGAAATTGTCAACGGCATGTATATTTGCCTGGTTCTTCAATAAAAATTCCACCATATGCTGTCTCCTGGAATTTATAGCAAACAAAAGTGGAGTGTTTCCCTCCTGTAAGAAAGCAAAAACAATTTATAATTCACAAAATTACGTATTTCTCCACTGAACTAAATATCTTCTATAAGATGCTATGAACTTGAACATGCAATATAGAGAGAAAGTAAATGCAAAGCAATCCCGTCCTTTTCACTCCTCTGTGCTTTCCCACACACTGCCTTGAAACACCCCTCCTCTGCCTCCCCACGTTAACTTCGATCATCTCCAAAACTCACTTTATTTACCAGTCCCCAAAATCCTTGCTTCTATCTCAGCATTTAGCACAGTACATTGTAATTATTTCGTTGTTTCCCACTGAAACCAAGAGATTCTCGAGGGCAAGGGCTGTATCTTTTTTCTCTGTAACACTAAAACCTAAGACATAGTAACGAATGCTTTAAGTTTTTAAAATAAATTGATCTAAATTATTATCTCTAGAGCAGTGTTTCTTAAACTATATTTCAAAGAATAGTTGTTTTACCAGAAGAACTGTACCCCAACAAAAAGATGCCATGATCACCTGCATTTGAGAAGTATCACAAAACTCTATTACACGGCCAACAATCTAGGAATCCCTTGAACTTTGCCTAATCTCAATTTGACAATACTTTTTGTGGCAAACATTAACATTTTAGGAACTAGAGTTTCAGGGATACAGTTGCCAGAGCTTCCCAATACAAGTGGAGCTTTCCTCTGGGTGGCACAAACTTGCTTGATTTACGTCTATCAATGGTCTCAGGATGCCAATGTCAGGCACTCCTGATCCAAAGGGGCCACTAAGGAAATGAGCTCTGAATTAAGAGAGATTGGCTTCAAATGCACTTATTTTGCTTATTATTAAATACTCCATGGGATATCTCCTAATGCAAGAGGATAGATTTTTATCCTAACTATTAGAAAGCTCAGTATGTTCTGTGTAAGAGAGACCAGTTAAAATTTTTTGAAAATAAATATTAAAAAGCAAAGCTCCGTAAGAAATTCTATTCTCAATTATAATGATAATCCTGGGATGCTAATGCAACTTTACTTTTTAAATCCATTTGTATTGATTTCCATTTAAATTGCTATTTAACATTTTTTTTTACTTTAGGCAAAATATAAATCAGAAATAAAAATACAATGGCTTATCAAAAAAAGTTCTAATACTGATGCATAGGGCTTATTTCTAGCATAATAAGAGCCAATAAGTCACTTGCATTTTTTCTTTCTTTTTTTTTTTTTTGAAATGGGGTCTCACTCTGTCGCCCAGGCTGGAGTGCAGTGGCATGATCTCCGCTCATTGCAAGCTCCACCTCCCAAGTTCATGCCATTCTCCTGCCTCAGCCTCCCAAGTAGCTGGAACTACAGGCACCTGCCACCACACCTGGCTAATTTTTTGTATTTTTAGTAGAGTTAGGATTTCACCGTGTTAGCCAGGATGGTCTCCATCTCCTGACCTCGTGATCTGCCCGCCTCAGCCTCCCAAAGTGCTGGGATTACAGGCGTGAGCCATCACACCCGGCCGTCACTTGCATTTTTAAGGGACATTGCTGAGAAGAAAGATATAATGTCTGCAATATTCATAATCTATCCACTTCTCAGCAGGAATAACCTAAAAGGGCTTCTAGGTATTCTTATGAGCAGATGACTATTTGTGGTATAGATATAAAAAAAAGAGTTAAAAAACTTCTGAATTCTAAAATTCAACTCTATAATTGAGGGATTTATATAAACTCTAGACTATATATTATGAACCAATATATGCTGTCTTGAAAACCTTGAAATCTTTATGAAAATATACTATAAAAAGGGAGTTGTAAACTCAAATACTTATAAGGATGAAGGAGGTTACCTAAGTAAGTGAAGTACTCAGGTGGGCACAGTAGCAAACTGGAGAATGTGCCTCCTACACAGGGCAACCTCTGCGTAGCAGACCAAGCAGTGATGTGGTTCAGGGGACACCAGATTTGTTTCTTAAGCCTGAGGTCCAGATTTCTGCATGAGTCCACTAAAGTTTACATGTTGACTGAATTCAAAGAGGCAAAGAACAAATCTATACGCCACATTTAGACTATAGCCCTTGTATTTTTATATTTGCTATGAATGTGTTGCTAAATGATTGTGTATAAACCAAGTATTTGCATGTGGAACTTCTTCTTTGTCTAGTATCATACGTTTAATTAAAAAACTCAGGCCCTGATATATACATAATAAAAATTGCTGTTAACACTCATAATACCCACCTCAAGAATTTTCCCAACATTTATTCATTTGCAATCTATGTGCATATAATTTTCCCAGATTGTTAACCAAATAGACAATTAGTTCTTAGGAATGCTGAAACTAAATTATTAAAAGAATTTCTATTGTATTCTCACTAACTTCAAGGATTTCAGTGTTTAAAACTGACATCCTGATAATGCCAAAGCTCTGTAAACTTAATAGACATACTGAGATAGCCCCTAATACAACTGCAACTGAAAAAAAAAGGTTCAAGATTTGCTACTGATCTGAGAAAATCTCACTTGTAATGAACATTTGTTGACACATAATCACTTGAATGGTGACAAAGGAACATGCAATTGTGAAAGGGTCAGCCTCTACTTATTGAAATTTACCCACAAGTAAATTGCTAAAGACTTTCTGAATGGCAGTGAATGATTCATGGTGGGAAGCAAAAGGTGTTATTCTGTAAGCTGAGAGCTATTGCCAATGATATTTCCTTTCACTTCCCAGTCACAAACGTAGAGAAAGACAGATAAGTCAGTTTAATGTTATTGGAAAAGGGAACTTTGAAGAAAGTAGCACCTATCAAATGCCAACTTTTTTAGACATTTCTTATGTCTTTGAGATACAGGAATTTATATCCTGCACTGATCTATTCTGTGCTTCTTAATCAGGAGTGTATTCGAACACTGAGGTTTTTTTGTTTTGTTTTGTTTTTGCTCTTGTTGTGGTAAGAGACAAGAGTCTTACTATGTATTTTTAGTAGAGACGGGGTTTCACCGTGTTAGCCAGGATGGTCTCCATCTCCTGACCTCGTGATCTGCCCACCTCAGGCTGGACTCAAACTCCTAGGCTCAAGCAATCCTCCCACCTCAGCCTCCTGAGTAGCTGGGACTACAGGAACATGCCACTGTGCATGGCTTCAAGAAAATAGTTTTATCCATACATGTTCAGAACTTATTAGATCTATCACATCAAAATCCTCAGGGGAAAGCCTACACTTGTAGACTTTTAACAAAATTTCCCCAGGTCATTGTAATGCACAATTCTAGCTGAGAATTACTGCAGCAGACATCAATTCAGTTTCATCTCTCACCCACATGGCCAATATCCTTTATCAGCTTGGGATGCGGCCAGAGAGAAGAGTATGAGATAGAGTTATGTATTAAAACTCCAGTTAATTTTCCTGGGTGTGGGTATAACAGGGACAAGTAAACTCAAAATCCCAGTTGATTTTGCTATTTATAAGCTGCTTATCTCCCACCTTCCCACCAAGATATTCTAGATTTGAAAGGAGAGTTTAGACTCTTATCTAAGTGGCTGTTTCTGCCAGGATGGGTAATAAGTCAGTTACTAATTTGTTCCACCCTTTGCTGAAGTGTTTCTCACTTCATCACCGTATATTCACTGCCAATCTGGTTTCCTCAGAGTCCTCTAAAAATTAATCTTTAGGCAAGTTTCAGTCACTCTTTTTACCAAACCAAAAATGATTACCCCAAAGCTGAAGAGCGCTTTGTCTCAATACATAAACTGGAAAAACAACAAACTAAAAAACAAAACCTCTTCTTGGCATTTTCCCTCATTACCTAATTTCCAACTGACCTGCATGCTTTTGATTGCTCTCCTTTTCCCTTCCTATTTTTCCCTCTTAAACACCTTGCCCATGAAAGATACATCCATTTTGTTAGAAAACCGTCAGCAGCAGCAAGACTTCCATTTATTGTAAGTTGCTTTAGTTTTGAGTTTTAAGATAAAGCCTATTACCAGGGCAATTTTTTTCCTGTGATGTTTTTACACTAATTCGAAAAAAAATACACCTGGGGTAGGAAACAAATACTTGAAAAGAAGAAGTTTTACCTTAACAAATTCACAAATACTTCCCATAAGTGCACTAAAATAGCTGTGCCCTCTAATGCTTCTTTAAAAGTATCAACATTTAAAGTAAAATGTTAGACAATTAAGTTATTTCAAAACATTTTCATTCAGGAATACTTGAGTTCCAAATATGAAAAATTGACTCTTACCTAGTCAATATTAAAACAAACATTTTGAAAAGAAAGTTGATTGATCTGTACCTCGTTCAGTGCTTCAATATTTGCATGGTGGGAAAGCAGTTTTTCTGCCAGTGAAGTCCCCTTATTATACACGGCATAATGGAGAGCAGTGTTGCCGTAGATATCCTTAATGTTTGGATTGGCGCCATGTTCCAGGAGAATAATGGCACAAGCCTCTTCCTGGCAGTGTACAGCCTATTAGTGTTAGATAAAAAACTAGACTGTAAATTCTAAGGATTCAAAATACATATTCCACAGGTTTCACCAACTACTTATATTTAAATGAGACAAATTCATTTGAGTTCTATGTATTTAAATCAAATCCATTTCATGCTGAAAGAGTTGGCTACTATATACCTTCATTAAAGGTGTCCTGCTGAGTCTGTCACAGATGTCGATCTGGCATTGTCTTTCCAGCAAGAGGGTGACCACTTCCACACGGCCATAGGCACAGGCCAAATGTAGAACAGTCCTAGGAGAGCGAGAAGAGTTTTCAGGAAATTGTAATGCAGTATGTCAAAACCTACAATGAGTTCATGTAATTGTAAACACTGAATGGCATGTTATTCCTCTGCCTTCAAAACAAATAATTTTCTTTTGAAGAAAGTACAATATTTATTAGCTCTTACTGCTCCCTACCGTAATGAAACAGCAGCCTATTTGGATAGAATGAGCTTGGTGTTTGGATTCAGTTCAACTAGGGCTTGAGTTCTACTTTGAACTTGGTCACGTACCAGCTATTGCTTAGCCTTTCTGTGCCTGAATTTCCTCATTAATAAAGATGACCACAGCAGCTAGCTCACAGGACACCACTGTGATGCTTAAATGAAAATCTATGTAAAGCATTTAGAACTGTTTCCAGAACAAGCAACAACTCAATAACTGTTAGACTTTTGTTTGTTGAGACAGGGTCTTGCTCTGTTGCCCAGGCTGGAGTGCAATGGTGTATTTATACCTCACTGCAGCCTGGCACTCGTAGGCTCAAGCAATCCTCCTGTCCCAGCCTCCTGAGTAGCTAGGACCACAGGAGTGCACCAGCATGATCAGCTAATTTTTAAAAATTTTTTGTAGAGTAGGAATGTCACCTTGTTGCCCAGACTGGTCTCAAACTCCTAGCATCATGGGAACTTCCCACCTCAGCCTTCCAAAGTTCTGGAATGACAGATGTGAGCCATGCATCCAGCCAGATGTTATAATTATATTACTACTATTTAACAAAAATATTTTAATTAAGTAAAATGATACATTATTGCTATTTTGCAGGATGATTTAAAGATTAGGTCACATTTTAGCATATCTGATATTGGAGCGGTATTTATAATTCATAATTTTTTATAACTATAATTGGTAGCATTTAAAAATCATCTTCTTAATATAGAAAATAGTAGGGTATCACACAATCCATGAGGCCTTACATTAAGTAGAATACTGTATACACAGCAGGTCTAGGGCAATTCTAGGCATCTAATTGACACTTAAATACATTTGAATTCCTAAAACTACCATGGGGAAAGAGCACTGAAATAACAACATATTTTTTAAACAAATTACTTCTTACTTTGATTTTTAAAAACGTGAAGCTGGCCAGGCACGGTGGCTCATGCCTGTGATCCTAGCACTTTGGGAGGCCGAGGCGGGTGGATCTCTAGGTCAGGAGTTCAAGACCAGCCTGGCCAACATGGTGAAACCCCGTCTCTACTAAAACTACAAAAATTAGCTGAGCATGGTGGCAGGCACCTGTAATCCCAGCTACTTGGGAGGCTGAGGCAGGATAATTGCTTGAACCTTGGCAGCAGAGGTTGCAGTGAGCTGAGTTCACGCCACTGCACTCCAGCCTAGGCGACAGAGTGAGACTCTGTCTCAAAAACAAAAACAAAAACGTGAAGCTAAAGGAAACTCATGAATGAGATGAACAGGTATGGCTCATTTTAGTCAACACTTAGATTTACAGAATATATGCAAATCAGACTTTCCAATGATTAATATTAGTATTTAAGACTGATAAATTTTCAAAAGGGCAATTAAAGGTTATCTCTTACTGTTTTCTACCTTCAGAAATGCTTTTGCTTGAAAGGTGGGAGGAAAAGCTTCAATGAGATTAAGTCCTACTATTCCCATTTTAAATCTCTCATCTTGCTCAGGCAGAACAGGTAAACATAAAGTGTTTAAGTATGGAAGGGTCCTGAGAGATAGTGCAAAATGTCTTCTACATAACATATTCAAGTTATGTTTGATGAATAAATGGATTGATAGAATACAGGTGGGGAGCTCAATATTTTTAAATACAACTTCTATAAACCAATATTTTCATGATAGTAATAATATTTGCTATGTTATTTTGATAAGACTACAACTATAATGAAATGATTAATTTATCATTGTTTGCCTATATGTAATGAATCTATACATAAGAAAAACATATATACATAGTAAAGTATATACATAAAATCTGAAAGCACAGATAAAAAGATTCCCTTTTTACTTCTGAAGAAGCTAGAAGTTCAAACCCTCACAATAATAATGATAAAAATAGTGAGAAATTATTTTTATCTGTACAAGATTCATATTTCTCTTCCCCAAATTTATTCCATTAATAATAAATTTTTACTAGAAATTTTATAAATGCTCACTTCAGAAATCAAAGGTAAGAAAAAGGAACAAAAACTTTAAAATACAAATGCTCAGAAGTTTCAAATTTTATCCTATTTTGTACATAGTTTTGCCTAACACAAGACCATAGTATGTTTGTGTGTATGTGCAAGTAAACTGATTTTTTTTCCTCACTGGGTATAACAAAGTGCATCTTCACACATCAACATACATCTCCACCTATTGCCACCTTCAATGGCCACATATCCATTCTATGGGTTCTTGTTAACATAAATGCTGGGGAGAAAAGTGCATGCATCTCTATTTTCTAAAGGTATTTTAATACAATGGAGTTGATGGGTGAAGGGCATACACATTTTTAAAATGTGGTAATTATCTCCAAATTATCCACTTGAAAAGTCATCAGCAACTTAAACTTCAAGCAGCAGTGTAAGTACCACTGCTCTTCATTCTCACAAACACTGTGGATAGAACACAGTCTCACTCTTTTAACTTAAATTCTCTTATGAGAAACACTAAGGATTTTTTCCTATGTACATAAGTAACTTGTGAATCTACAAAAAGTGCTTTGCTCACTTCTAGAGTTCTTTTCTTGTGGATTTGATTGGAAAGAATTCCCTGTAAAATAAAGATGTGCTTTTTATCTGTATATATATAACTGATATATATATAACATATTATATTAGTAATATATACAATTTGTTATACATATAATCAGTAATATATATTATATATAATAAAGAATAAATTCCCTGTAGGATGAAGATACACTTTTCATCTGAATATATACTTTTATATATTAGTAAAAATATATATAGGAAATATTTTTCGAGTGTGTTATCTTTTGTTAATTTTTTTCTGATACACAGGGGATTTTAATTTTTAGTTTGCTAAATCAACCTTCAGAATGCCTGCTTGCGAGGTCATTCTTAGGAAGGCCTTTGTTAACGTAAAATGTACCTGTATAAATAAGTCTTTGTGTTTTCTTCTGGTACTTTTCTCATTTTGCATGTGTAAAAATTTCAGTCTGAATTCCATCAGGAACTCATTTTTGTGACATAAAGTTTCATGAGTTTTCTTCACACAGCAGGCATTTTATTCATAACTCATCCTTTCCTACTCATCTGAAATGTTACCATTATCCATCCCTATGTAAATATCTTACATATATTTCAGTGTTTTTGGATTTCCTGTTCTGTTCCATTTGTTTATATGTTTTCAGCTGTTAGTAAATAATTAATTGTGGGAATTAATAGCACATTTTGATATCTAGAGGAGCAAGTCTTTTCACTCCATTATAAACATTTTTAAATGTCATCACAATGGTAAGATAGACAGCAAGTGTCATGCAAAAATGGTAAAACCTTGATATTTTCATTCAGTTTATGTAAAACTGATAAACATGGAAACAGTTCACATTTTGAGAAAACTGAGTCTTCCCATTCAAGGAACCCACCTCCCGCTTCCCAGTGTCCCTCGAAGAAGCCTCAGTAAAGAACCTATCTATCTAGGTGGATTCGGATGTAAAACCGACACAGGGTTTTATCTGAGAACTCTTCGCCTACTGAAAAAGGCTCATGGTATTTTTGACAGGGGAATGAGTTCTCATTAGGCACCTCCCTATCATGTATATGGCCCCATGTTTTAAACGTGGATATGCCTAACTTCGGGAGTTAAATCGCTCAAATTCTCCACCAAGCGCGACGGACGGGGAATTGCCAGCGATGGAAAGCAGCTGAGGCTCCATCTGGCACCGCTGCTCCGAGGGTGCCCGGCGCCCTCCAAGGCCCCCGCCCCAGGGGCTGCAGGGCTGCAGGGAAGCCGGGCTTGGGGCCCCCTCCCACCGCGGGCTGAGTCCCCGAGCTACCTGTCCCTTCTGTCACGGGCGTCCAAGTCCTGGAACCTGCGCATCAGGCAGCGCTCCACCTCCGCGGCGTCGCCCTTGATGGCAGCCCTGTGGATCTTCCGCAGTTCCCAGTCCCGAATGTGGTACTTCCCACCGGAGTACTCTTGGTCCGTGGGGCTCAGGAGCGCCTGGCCCAGGCGTCTCCCGAAGCTGAAGAGCTTCATCATGGTGGCGACTTCTCAGACGCCCACCACCCGCTCCTGAGCCGCGGCGGCTCCTCGTGGCCTTTCCACCCCCACCCAGCTCCAAATCCGCGATCCCCCCCGCAACCCGCGATCCACCCCCAAATCCCAGATCCACCCCCAAACCCGCAATGTAGCTCAGAATCCGCGATCCAGCCCGGTCCACCACAGCCTTCAGCAGCGACACTCGCAGCCTCCGACCTCTCAGACCGAGTGAGCCAGTCAAGCCGTTAGGCGCGCGCCTGAACCTCAGCGCTCCGACCTCTCAGACCGAGTGAGTCCCCGCGATGCCAGTTAGGCGCGCGCCTGAACCTCAGCGCTCCGACCTCAGACCGCGTGAGTCCCCGCGATGCCAGTGAGGCGCGCGCCTGAACCTCAGCGCTCCGACCTCAGACCGCGTGAGTCCCCGCGATGCCAGTTAGGCGCGCGCCTACAACTCAGCGCCAGCCGGGACTCCGGAAGCCGCTCCCAAGCCCTCGTGGCCGGCAGGGGGCGGCTGCAGCTCGGGCGCAGGCGTCGCTGGCTTGCGGGTTCTCCTGGGCTCGCGCGGGACGTTCCGGAATCCCAGGAATGCATCCCTTCCGGCCTGAGAGCCTGCCTGGCCCTGACTCCCGACCCGCTCCTCCTCCGAAGAGAGATCGGGGCCGCTGACAGGGGCCCTCCGCAGCCACCGGGGATGGGACTGGGGATCGGTTCCCGTCCCGGTGCAGCCGCCGCCGGGCAGACCGCCTGGCTTGGCCGCAGCCAGGGCGACATGTAGCCCCGGTTCTGCCAGGCTGGGAGCGCCAGCCATCTTGGAAGTTGCCAGGCAGCTGTCGCCAGCAGGTAGAGGGCGCCTGCAGCTTGGTCGCCCAGGTGGTGGAGCACGGCCTGGGCGGCCTCTGGATCGCGAGTGCACCTGGCCTGAGAGCCCGCCAGGCCCTGCCCCCGCTCGGCTCCTCCTCTGCTGAAGCTCGGGACCTGTAGCCAGTGGCCCTCTGCAGCCACGGGGAATGGGGCTGAGAGCCGGTTCCCGCCGCAGGGAAGACCACCTAGCTTAGCCGCAGCCACAGGGACATCTGGCCCCGGTTCTGAGATGTGGGGAGTGCTGACGGGCTCGGGGGTTGCCTGGAGGCTGCTGCCTGCACACAGAAGACGGCTGCAGCTTGGGTGCCCAGGCGGGCTGGAGGTACATGGCCTGGTAGGCCTCGGGATCGCCAGCGCGCCCAGCCTGAGGGCCCCCAGGCCGTGCCTCCCGCCCACTCCTCCACCGGAGGGGGATCGGGGTCGCTGGCATGGGCACTTGGCAGTCACCCCAGATGGGGTTGAGCAGGGGTTCTCAGTTTTCGCCCCTGTGCAGCCGCCGCCGGGCAGGATGCCTGGCTTGGCCTCAGCCATTGCGACACCTAGCAGTTCGGGCGGGCCAGGGGGTGAAAGCGCTGGGAGGCGGGTGCCTTCTCGCCCTATGGCGCCTCTGGGCCCCACGGCTTGTCGGCCTCCGGCGCGCAGGGCTCCCCAGCATCCTGGGCGCCGGCCCGCTGCCCGCACAAAGTCAACTCAGACAGGATGAACTCCGGTTGCCTTGTCTGGCTGGGCTGCAAGGCGGGGCAGCTGACCTGCTGATGGGGTGACTTTCTTCATCTTCTTGCCCAGAGGACAGCGGGCTGGGAAGCCAGGGGCCGCCGGGACCTGGGGCTGGAAACCACATCTGCCCACAGCCGCAGCCTCCTGCACCTGTCATCCTGGCGGCGCCCTGACGTCGGAGAAGCAGCAGGCGCGGAGCTCCTGCAGCGGGCACCGCTGCAGCAACCCGACCCAGCGTAGGCGGCAGTGGAAGGCGGCCTGCTAGCACCGCTCCCGCGGCCCCAGGACCAGGGGTGCGGCCAGCACCGCCCTCACTCCCCGCGTCTCGTGGATGTTGCCCTCCCTGGAGGCGGCTGGACCTAAGCGAGGCTCGCAGCGATCGGCCCCGCGAAGACTCACATGCAGGGCTCAGGATCCTGCATTCTGGCGCCGCCGCACCGCACCTTTCAGCAGCCCTGCTCCTCTTCTTGTTGTTAAACTTTTGTCACTCTGCCATGAAAAGCATCCAGGCGTCCTCGATTTCGACACTGCGTGCACGCTCAGCCGAGCTCATCGGACGGGCGGTTGTCCCCAGAGCCCGCGGGCAGCTTGTTCCCGGGCGGCGGCTCCTCCTGGATGCAGCTCCTTGTAGGCCTAGCAGGCTTGGGGGAGCCAAGGCCCGCCGCGGCCAGCAGACCTGTGGAGAGGAAGAGTAAGGCGGGCTCTGCAGGGCAGTGGGCCGGGACCATAAGAGAGGCGGGTCAGTCTGGGCTCCAAGCTCAGCCTCTCGGATTCCCCGGGACCCACGGCTTATAATGCGCTTAAATCCCACGCCTCGCCCGAGAGACAGCACGTCACCGTCACCGCCTAGCGCCCCCGACCCGCTCCCACTCTCGCTGCAGCGGAGGGTGTGTGAGGGAGAGAGGGACGCAGGGAGGGAAAAGCGTTGAGAGGGCGAACATCTTTTCATAAGTTTTTCCCCTTCTATATGCCATCTCTGATGGGAGCCTCTTTAGATCTTTCGTCCATTTACTAATTGGGTTGTTTGATTTCTTATTGTTGAGTTGTAAGTGGTTTTTAATGGTCTGGATGCCAGACAGGTGTTTTGCAAATATTTTCTCCGTCTGTGGCTTGTTTCTCCATTCTCTTAATATTTCCTTTCCCAGAGCAAAAGTTTTTAATTGTAACGACTTCATACCAATATCTTCTTTCATGGTAGAAATTTGTCTTTTATGTACTTTAGTGTTGTATCTACAAAGTAATTGCCAAACCCAAAGTTACCTAAATATCCCTTTTGTTATTTTACAGAAGTTTTACAGCTTTTGGATTTAAATTTAGGTCTAAAAATTGAACTCATAAAAGTAGAGAGTATAATGATGCTTACCAGAGGCTGTGTTGCTGGGGAGAAAAATGGGAAGTTGTTCACAGGTGCAAAGATTCAGTTCAACATGAGAAATGCGTTTTGAAATCTATTGCACAGCAGGATGACTATAGTCAATAATAATGTACTGTATATTTAAATAACAAAAAGTAAATTTCAAATATCTAACCACAAAAAATAAAATTGAGGTGATGGGTATTTTTTATTTTATTTATTTATTTATTTATTTATTTATTTATTTATTTTATTTTATTTTTTTTTTTTGGGAGAAGAGTCTCGCTCTTTCGCCCAGGCTGGACTGCAGTGGCAGGGTCTCGCCTCACTGCAAGCTCCACCTCCTGGGTTCACGCCATGAGGTGATGGATATTTTATCCTCGATGTAGTCATTCCTGATTTTATACACATATCCAAGCATCACATTGTACCCCATAAATGTATGCAATTGTGGTTTGACAATTTAAAATATTATTAACTTAAAAATGTATCCTTCGAGTTAATGTTTGAGGAGCAAGATCTGTGTCTCAACTCTTTTTTTTGCATATATGTATATATACATACATGCAATGGATTCATCACTGTTTTTGAAAAAGCTACCCTTTCTCCATTGAACTGCCTTTACCTTTTTGTAAAAGATCAATTGACTGTGTTTGTGCACTCTTATTTCTGAGTTCTCTATTCTGTTCCATTGATCACTTTGCAAGTCCTTGAACTTTGTTCCTTCCCTACAATATTGTTGGCTATTCTTGTTAGTCTGTCTTTCTATATAAACTTGAGAATTAGTTTGTCAATTTCCACACAATAATTTGTTCATGTTTTCACGAGAGTTGTAACGAATTTGTAAATCACATTGAAGAGAACTGACATCTTAACAACACTGGGTCTTATTTTGTGAATACAGATGTCCCTTCATTTATTTAGATCTTTAATCCCTTTCAACAGATTTTATAGTTTTTCTCACATAGACCCTGCCCATATTTTGCTAGATTGTGTCTATTTCATTTTCTTGATGCTAATGAAAATGGTATTGGGCTTTTAATTTCAAATTCTCATTGTTCATTGCTGGATGTGGGAAAGCAATTGATTTTGCATATTAACCTTATACTGTGCAACCTTGCTATAATCCAGAAGGGTTTTTGGCTGATGCTTTGAGATTCTCTATATAGAAAATAGAAAATCAGGTTATCAGCAAGCAAAGGGCATTTTAATGCTCCCTTTCCAATCTGTATACCTTTTATTTTATTATCTTGTCTTATTGCATTAGCTAGGATTTTAGTATGATGTTGAATAGGAGCAGTGAGAGAGGATAACATTTCCTTGCTTCTTTTGTGTAAAACATCCCATTTTTCACATTATGTATGATATTGTCTGTAGGGTGTTCTTTTGGTATATGTTCTTTATCAGTTGAGGAATTTCCCTTCTATTTCTAATTTGCTGAGAGTTTTAACCATGAATGGGCTTTGGATTCTATAAAATGCTTTCTTGATCTATTAATATAATCAAATAACTTTTCTTCTTTAGCTAGTTATCTGAGGGATTGCCTTAACTATTTTGTGTTAAGCCAGGCTTGCATACCTGAAATAAATCTCACTTGGTCTTGGTGCGTAATTCAACAATGTATTGCTAGATTCAGCATGCTAATATTTTGTTGAGAATTTTTGATGAGAGAGATTTGTCTGAACATTTTTCTTTAAATGTCTTTTTTTGCTTTTGGTATTAGAACTTCATAAAATGAGTTGGGATATGTTCCTTTTGCTTCTGTTTTCTGGTAGCAATTGTAAATAATTGGTATCTTTTCTTCCTTAAGTGTTTCATATAATTCGCTAGTGAAACAATCTAGGCCTGTTGCTTTCTTTCTTGGAAGGTTGTTAATTATTCATATATTTCTATACTAGATAAAGAGTTATTCGAATTATCTATTTCTCCTTTTGTAAGTTCTATGGACTAAATTTTTGTGTCTCCCCAAAATTCACGTGCCAAAACCAGTCCTCAATGTGATGGTATTTGAGGTCCTTTGAGAAGTGATTAGGTCATGAGGATGGAGCCCTCATAGGTGGGATTAGTGGTTTTTTCTAGAAAGGTTCCTCACCCCTTCTGTTATGTGAGAACATATTGAAAAGATGGCTTCCATGAGCCAGAAATTGAGTCCTCAGCAGACGTGAAATCTGCTGGTGCCTAGAATTGATGTTGGATTCCCCAGCTTCCGGAATTATGAGAAATAAGTTTCTGTGTTTATAAGCCACCCAGTTTATGGCATTTTGGTATAGCATCCTGAACAAACTAAAGGAGTTTTGGTAGTCTGTGTCTTTCAAGATATGGATGCATTTTGTCCAACTAATCAAATTTGAGAGCACACAGTGTTTATACTATTCATTTATTATCCTTTTAACACCCATGGCATCAATACTGATAACCTTTCATTTCTGATACTAGTAATTTTTGTCTTCTGTCTCTGTTTCTCATTTGTCTCCTCTCCTTCATTTCCCATCCTCTTTCTGCCTCTTCTTCATCCCCTTCTCCTCCTCCTCCTTTTCCTCTTTCTCCTCCTCCTCCTTCTTCATTGTCTTCTTCTTATCCATTAGATTATATAAAAGTAAGCAAAATAGAGATTTTATTTTACCTTCATGTATTCCTTCTCTAAGCTCTCCCTTCTTTATGTAGATCCAAATTTCTTATAAGTTTTCTTCTTCCTGAAACTCTTCTTTGAAATTTTTTACAAAGTAGGTCTGCTTGTGACACATTTCTTCGTTTCTGTTTGTATGAGAAAGTATTTTTTCTCCTTCACTTTTGAAGGATAATTTTACTAGATACAAAAATATCAGTTGATTATATTGTTCTTTCAACATTCTAAATATTTCACCTTACTCTCTTTTGATTGGATGGTTTCTGAGAAGAAGTCCTATGTAAATCCTATTCTTGCTTCTTTATAAATCAAGTATTTTATTCCATTCACTTTCAACAATTTGTCTGTCTTTGATTTTCTAAAGTTGAAATATAATTTGCATATGTGTATGTATTTTTGGTATTTTTCTGGACTTCCTGTATTTGTGGTTTCAACACTTAATGTTGGAAAATTCTCAGTCAGTATTACTTCAGATACTTATCTGCATTTTTTCCTCTTTCTTCTCTTTCTAGCAATCCCATTGTGCATGTGCTACATGCTACAATTACTGAATATTCTGTTCTTTTTTCCCATTGTTTTCTCTTTGCATGTCAGTTTGGGAAGTCTCTATTGACATATCTTCAAGATGACTGATGTTGTTCTTGACCGTGTTCAGTTCACTGGTAAACCTATTGAGGACATTCTTCATTTCTGTTGCAGTATTTTGTTTTCTAGCATTTTCTTTTTTCTTTTACTTTTTTCTTTTTTTTAAGAAAAAGGGTTTAATTTATGTCACTGAGGCTGGAGTGCAGTGGTATGAACATAGCTCACTGTAGCTTCAACATCCTAGGATTTAGGAATTCTCCCACGTCAACCTCTGGGACCACAGGCATGTGCCACTATGCCTGGCTGGTTATTTGGTTTTGAGTTTTTTTGTTTTGTTTTTTTTTTAGAGAAGGGTCTTACTTTGTTGCCTATGCTGGTCTTAAACTGGACTCAAGCGATCTTCTTGCCTCAGCCTGAGATTATAGATGCGAGCTGGGATTATAGATGTGAGCCACTGCATCCAGCCAAAATTGATACATTTAAAATATACTGTTTTTAATATAAATGGAAGATGGAGAATCACTATGAGTATTTCATTAATATTTTGTGGGAAGCCTAATAAAAATGAAATTTCCTGTGAGTATATATACCTCACCCTTCCAAATGTTGAGCGACTTCTCCAAGGAACAGTTCTTTGGCTGATTTTTGGTGTTTTATCTTCCGCCAGTAGTAAAATGAATGACATGACTTATAGCCCAAGGCTTTACTCAGAAGCTTGGTGCCTGTTACCAGCGCTGCTGGGAGCTCCTGAGGTAGACACAAAGGCCAGGTGTCAGGGAGACTACCCAAGAGCAAAGAGCCGGAGAGGGGAGGCATGTGCTGTTGGACAGAGTTGCCATCACTAGGCGGGTACTGTGAATCCAACATAGATCTGAGTCAGGTTCCATATGCAGGGTCCAGGGTGAGTGCCTGGGATCACTGTGTGGCTGGAATTCTCCAGAAACCTGGTTTATACAGTGTAATTGAAACTTGAAGCAGCATCTGATGCACCTGGGGCAAGGCTGATTAGAACTGGGTGATTGGAACACGGTCTGGCTAGGAAGGAAGGGACCATGCGCATCAGGGCGGAGACTGCAGGTGGGCAGATGGCCATCACAGCCCAGCGGGCTGCCCTTTACTCTCCTCCAGGCCCAGGAGACTAAACACACTTGAGTCGGAACTGCCTCTGGGCGTGGGAACTGTGGTCTTGTTTCCAGTCACCTGTCCCAGCAAGAAGGAGCTTCCGTTGTGCTTGCAGACTTGACCCTACTAGTCTGGGCTGGGGAGTTCTGTGTCTGCCCATGGCTGGTCATTATTGTCTACAAAACCTGCTGTGTGATCTGTAAGAATTTTTGTGACTAGCTAGCTCAAGGGCATGATGACATGCCTATGCTATTGCTGAGAGAATATCTCTATTTTCAGGTGAAGATTGTTTCTAATTTTATGTTCAGAATTACATACAAGAGGCACAGTGGAGGTATATAAATGAAGATCCACCAGCATTCTTTCAAAATACCGAACCACACTTTCTGATAGACATTGGGGTGGGGTGGCTGCAAGCAGAATGTCTGGGTTGGAATTCTCATTCCACAGCTTCATGCGGTGTGATAGTGAGTAACTTACTTTCCCTCTCTGTGTCACAGTTTCCTATTCTCTAAAAACAGATAATAATAATGACCTACCTTATAGACTGTTATGAAGATTAAATTAATTTATATATGTAAATAAGACTTGGAACATAAATTTTCTGTAAATTTGTTTTTGTTTTTTTGAGACAGAGTCTCACTCTGTTGCCCAGGCTGGAGTGCAGTGGCCAATCTCGGCTCACTGCAATCTCTGCCTCCTGGGTTCACGCCATTCTCCTGCCTCAGCCTCCCGAGTAGCTGGGACTACAGGCACCCGCCACCACACCCGGCTAATTTTTTGTATTTTTTTAGTAGAGGCGGGGTTTCGCCGTGTTATCCAGGATGGTCTCAATCTCCTGACCTCGTGATCCGCCCGCCTCGGCCTCCCAAAGTGCTGGGATTACAGGCGTGAGCCCCCGGCCCGGCCCATTTTCTGTAAATGTTAGCCATTGTTGTTGCTCCTATTGACCCGAAGTATAAAAACAGAAATGTGACCCTGGTCCTTGACCTTGGGTGGAATCACAAGATAAGCAATAGTTTAGGGAAAATGTTTGTACCGGGTATTTTCATTATTCAAAATATTATTAATAATAATGTGCTGTTAAGATAATGTTACAAAATTAAAATATTGAAAAGAAGCCTATGGTACAGAATCAGAAAGTCTTACTGTGCATGTGTGTATTTTGGCTTTCTATAATTCCTCTGTCAATCATAAGCTTTGCAGATTTCAGTTATTTGGGTCAACTTGCCAGTAATAACTGCTTTGGTCTCCCCGTCTCTAACGCACCTCATGATCTATTTGCTGTCCTGCTGCTACGGTAACCCTGCTGCAGTTCTCTTACCTGAAGATCTTCCTTTCCCAGCAAAACATTTCACACTTTCCCTCACAACACATCACACACACACACACACACACACACCATAAACACCCCCCATACACTCACACACCACACACCAAAAACTCACACATTCTACACACATCACACACATGAACACCCCAGTACACACATATTCATACCATAAATACCACACACACCACACACACATCACACCCACCAGCTACACTAACATACATACCACACACACACACCAAACACACATTCCACACACACATACTATGAACACCCCAATACACGCACACTCATACCACATGCACACCACACACATCAAACTCATACACACCACACTCATTTCCTACATCCACACACACCACATACACACACCACAAACACTCCCGCATACACTCACACTCACGGTATTACACAATACCATGCACTGATGCATTCCACACACACACCATAGACACCCCAATACACACATACTCATACCACACATACCACGCATACCACCCCCACACACACCACATCCACATCACGCACACTCTCACAAACACAACACTCACTACCTCCACTCACACACATGCCACACACACACACCATACACACCACACGCATAAAACACACACCAAAAACACTCCCTATACACTCACACTCACATACCACACATAGAAAACACACACATTCCACACACACACACACCCTGAACATACACACACTCATCACACACACCACACACATCACACAAACTCTCACACACCACTCATACACACACACCACATACACAGACACCACACACACCACCGCCATCCCTGATACACTCACACTCACATACCACAAACATACCACACACACCTTCCACACACACACACACCTTCCACACACACACCTTCCACACACACACACCTTCCACACACACACACACCTTCCACACACACACCACACGTCCTCATACCACAGTCATCACATATACCACTCACACACACCACACGCACATCGCACACTTACACACACCACACATCACACTCACCATCTACTCACACACATTTCACACACACACACCACAAACATCCCCCATACACCCACATACCACACACACACCACACACTCCACACGCACACCATGGACACCCCATACATACACTCATACCACACCCACACACCAAGCCCACCACACTCCATATATACTCACATACGCCACATAAACACAAACCACCCACACCCACACTCACACACATCACACACACCCTCACACACACACAAACTCACACTCTCACAAACACACACACCCACACTCACACACACTCACACTCACTCCTTGAAACCCTTCTCTTCACTTACTGATCCCTTCCTGACTGTAATCCACACCCACCAGGCTCCCCGGGCTTTCTTCCACCAGGACCTCCATAGCCCCTCCCTCCAGGGGCTTCTCTCCGCTCTGGGCTCCCTATGGAGCCTCTGTTCCTTCTGCAGCTCTCGCTCCCCACCTCCCCACGCATTTGCCTCACTGATTGCGCTGGACCATCTTGGTGGTTTTTCCAGTGTGTCCCCCGTGGTAGGTCTCCTCACATACACTGCAGGCACCTTTTGACAAGCCCAGATCCTGGCACCGGCAGTTCCTTGGGCATTGTACATCCCTGCATGTAGGACCGCATCTGGCACACAGTGTGCACTCAGCTATAATTTCAGAGCATGAATGCTCGTAGGTATTAGGATCAACGTTCAGAAGGTGCTTTCCTTTTTACTGAACCTGTGGCCTACTTGATTTACCTGATAGCTTGTAATTCAGTTCATTAAATTTCTGTTAAAATATTAATACACCAGGTGAATGTCAATATTATTGCTGCAAATTATGTTTTCATTAAGATGGACAAAGACTATTAATAAGCCACATGTGCAGGGCACTGAGTTAGAGAATTAGCCTAGAAGACTGAAGTCTTCAGTGATTTCTGTTTATATCAACATACAGAAGAAAAAGGATAGAAAAGACAAGTATATAGAAATGAGATTAGAAACTGAAAAAAATTAATAGTTTTGTAAAATTAGCTAGGTGCTGTACAAATTCCATATAAAATCTCTATTTTTCATTTGAGGTGCAGTGTTTCAGGATTTTTGCTTCCTAACTGACTAATTGGAGTGTTGTACCATGATTACATTGCCAAAACTAATAGCATCTGCACTAAATTTTTTTTTGAGATTTTGTTGAGGTTTACTTGACATATACAGAAAAGCACACATTTAAAATGTGCAGGCTGGGGGTGGTGGCTCACAGCTGTAATCCCAGCACTTTGAGAGGTCAACACAGTTTGATTGATTGAGTCCAGCAGTTTGAGACCACCCCGGGTAACACAGAAAAAAACCCTCCCTCTACAAAAAATACAAAAGTGAGCAGGACATGGTGGCCCCCGCCTGTGGTCCCAGTTACTTGTGAGGTGGAGGTGGGAGGATGGCTTGAGCCCAAGAGGTCGAGGCTGCTGTGAGCCATGATTGCACCCCTGCACTCCACGCATCCTGCCTGGGAGACAGAGTGAGATCCTGTATTTTACTAAATAAATAATAAAAGGTTCAATTTGGTGAGTTTTAACGTAGGTATAGAACTCTGAAACCATTACAACCATCAAGATTACCAACATATTTCTTGTTTTCCTTTTTTTGGGGGGGATGGGGTGAGAGTGTTTGGCTCTGTCACCCAGGCTGGACTGCAGTGACATGATCTTGGCTCACTGCAATGTCTGCCTCCCAGACTCAAGCGATCCTGCCTCCTTAGCCTCCCCAGTAGCTGGGACCACAGGAGTGTGCCACCACACCCTGCTCATTTTTGTGTCTTTTGTTTGTTTGTTTGTTTGTTTGGTGTGTGTGTGTAGGCACTGGGTCTCCCTGTGTTACCTAGGCTGGTCTCAAACTCCTGGGCTCAAGCACTGCACCCACCTTGGCCTCCCAAATCATGCTGGGATTACAGGCGTGAGCCCCTGTGCCCAGCTATACATATCATTTCTAAGCACTTCCTTGCTTCTCTTTCCCGCCACTTGTCCCAGCCTTCCTCATTTGCATGCAACAACTGGAAATAATTTTGATTTAGAATATAAACACACTTTATATGTCTAAAGAGATAACAGGGAAAATGGAAACAGTAAGAGACTTATTTTTCATATCAAAATTATCAAGTAAAATTGAAAAAACAGTATTTAGAATGAAAATTGAATTACGGAAATGAAGAATTTAGTGGATTCTGAAACAGCAGATCAAGCGTACATGAAGAGAGACTCAGCAAATTAGAAGAAAGCTCTGAAACGGCCAGGAGCAGTGGCTCACGCCTGTAATCCCAGCACTTTTGGAGGCCAAGGCGGGCAGATCGCGAGGTCAGGAGATGGAGACCATCCTGGCTAACACGGTGAAACCCCGTCTCTACTAAAAATACAAAAAAATTAGCCGGGCATGGTGGTGGGCACCTGTAGTCCCAGCTATTCGGGAGGCTGAGGCAGGAGAATGGTGTGAACCCAGGAGGCAGAGCTTGCAGTGAGCCGAGATCGTGCCACTGCACTCCAGCCTGGGTGACAAAGCGAGACTCTGTCTCAGAAAGAAAAAAGAAGAAGAAGGAGAAGGGGAAGGGGAAGGGGAAGGGGAAGGGGAAGGGGGAAGAAGAAAGAAGAGGAAGAGGAAGAGGAAGAAGAAGAAACAAGAAAGAAGAAAGAAGAAAGAAGAAGAAGAAGAGAAAGAAAGCTCTGAAATAATTAACCAGCATGCACAATAGAGAGAGAAGAATTGGGAAATGTGGAAGAGATGTTAAGGGACGGGGGAAGAGGAAACACTGGAGAGATAATCTTCAGGAATGTCCATCTATGTGACTAGAGATGGGCACTGTTGCTGTAGCATTGTACAGCATCGCACTGTGGAAGGGAAAGCATCTCTACAATGAGAAATTGTATGGGCTCATTCACAAAATGTTTTGTCTAGTCTAGAAATATTATGTATCTTTATCACAAATTCTCCTTTTAAAAATATAGGTAATTATACATTAAGAGAATTTTGTAAAGAACAGTATGGATAGCTGAAATATATTTGGCAGCATTTATTGAACACTCCCTCTGCATATTAAAGTCTGGGTCACACAAACAAAATAGTCACATAGGGGCTGCTGTCAGCCAGTGAAAGAAATACTAAATCTACTGACTGAACTCAACACGCTGACAGAAAGGCATGCTGAAATAGAAAAAGTGTAAGAAAAAGTCAATTCAACCAAAACAAATGTCCCTAATCAAATAGGAAGCTTGGCTTTCAGCAAAGTAATTTCGGGAAAATGAACACATGATTTGCCCGCTCAATCATATCATTTGTCTATCAACCCAACATTCTCACCTTAGGCAACACAGAGTACCAGATTCTTCAAGGAAGATGAACAACCATCATTACATGGGAATAACTCATGCAATGTTACACACCGATTGAAAAAGGGAAAGTATTTCTGTGAATGATGTGCAGTAACTAAATCAATTTTTTTTTTTTTTTTTTTTTTTTTTTTTGAGACGGAGTCTCGCTCTTTCGCCCAGGCTGGAGTGCAGTGGCACTATCTCGGCTCACTGCAAGCTCTGCCTCCCTGGTTCACGTCATCCTTCTGCCTCAGCCTCCCGAGTAGCTGGGACTACAGGCGCTCGCCACCACACCTGGATAAGTTTTGTATTTTTAGTAGAGACGGGGTTTCACCATGTTGGCCAGGATGGTCTCCAACTCCTGACTTCGTGACCCGCCTGCCTCAGCCTCCCAAAGTGCTAGGATTACAGGCATGAGCCACTGTGCCTGGCATATGTATTTCTTTCTGAAGATTTGTTTTTGTTGGCAAGATTGTTCTTTTTTGTTTGCTTGTTTTGTTTGCTTATTTGTTTGATGATATATTTTTCTTTCTTCCCTATATGCACATTTATTGAAGTGTAGCAAACTAAAAAGTGCACACATCATGAATGTCTAGCTCTACGGTATTTTTCCAAGGTGAACCACCAGGCAGACTAACTCTTAAGAGAATTATCAGCATCCCAAAGCATTCTTGTATCTTCTCCCAGTCACAATTCTTTCCTCCCATCTTGCCAAACTATGTTAGTTTTATATCTTTTTTAAACCTTTTTATAAGTGAAATCTTCCTATGTATACTATTTTGTTCAACATTATGTTAGTGAAATATATTCATGTTATTGTTTGCAGTAGTGTTTCATTTACTTCAATATCTAGAGAATATATTATTATTTAAAGCTTACAAATTTAGGATTGTCGTATCACTTCTTTGATGGCTGTTATTCTTTTTTTTCTTTTTAGCAATATATCTTGCATTAATGTCAACTTTGACTTATGATTATAAAGCTATACATTTTTTTCTTCTCTTGTTTGGTCTTAACAAAGACTATATTTTTCTAACCTTTGACTTTCAACTATTCTATGTATGCCTACTTAGTGTTTGTTTCTTGTAAGTATAAAAGAGTTGTTTTATTTTCACCCAATCAGTTTTACTATTTATTTAGAATGTAATTACTGATAAATTAGAGGTTTTTTATTGCTTTTCTTTTTGATCAATACATTTCCTTTTAATTATCTTTTATGTCTGTCAGCTTGTTTCACTTTCCCAACATTTCAAGGACGCCATTCTGTTTACCTCCTTTATGTATATTGAGACACTGTCTGTCAGCCTTATATTGATATTTTCTCTTTTGAAAATAACATTTCTTTGTTTGTGCTGCTTTTAAAATGTTTTCCTTGCCCTGTTTTTCTGCATACTTATTATAATGTACTAGGTGAAGTTTTTCTTAAATTAATTTGCCTGCTTTGTAGAATTTCTTAAATCTCTCTTTTACTGTCTATTGTCAGTTTGGGGAAATTCTTGGTGATATAGTCTTAAAATATTGCTTATGTCCCAATTCCTCTCTCCCTTTCTTCTGGAACTTCAATTACACAAATATTTTCTGTACATACTATCAATTTTTTTCTGCTTCAGTTAAAATGTTTCCTACTAATCTATCTTCCAACTCAACCCATATGTATGCATTTTGTATTTCAGATATTTATTTTCAATTCTGAATTTCTATTTGGTTCATTATGGTTTCCAGTTTTCTGCCAAAAATCTGGATCATTTGTTTCTTTTCTAAAACACATGAATCATAGTTAACTATTAAAGTTCCTGTTATTATTGATAACAGTGGTATCCAGATACACTGCTCCCTTTTTTTTTTTTCAGACGGAGTCTCCCTCCGTCGCCCAGGCTGGAGTGCGTGGAGCAATCTTGGCTCATTGCAAGCTCCACCTCCCAGGTTCACGCCATTCTCCTACCTCAGGCTCCTGAGTAGCTGGGACTACAGGCGCCCACCACCATGCTTGGCTAATTTTTTGTATTTTTAGTAGAGACGGGGTTTCACCATGGTAACCAAGATGGTCTCGATCTCCTGACCTCGTGATCCGCCCGCCTCGGCCTTCCAAAGTGCTGGGAGTACAGGCGTGAGCCACCGCGCCCGGCCCCTGCTCCTTTCTTATTGTGTCTCTCTTGGTGTTGGGTCATGGGATGCTGTTTCTGGATGTTTCAGGTGAGTTTGCATTGATTCCCAAGCTTGGCTGTGCATTCTTGTCTTCTCCAGAGAGGACTTGATTTTCTTCTGGCAGTCAAAGGACCGCCTTGATCCAGTCAGTCACGGGACTGAATCAAGACTACATTTCAGCCTAGTGACTTTCCCAGTGCTTATCTCTTTTTAAGTCACAACTCCAGAGACTGTGATTTTTCCAAGCAGATCTCCTTTAAAAGATAGGCCATGAACTCCCACCTCTGTCTCCCAGCACCCACAATTCCAAATGCTCTGCTAAGCTTTCTAGACCACTGAAAGCACCTCTTTTATTTGGTTCCTTTGCTTCTAATCTTAGAAAAAAAATTAGGATTGGGCAAATCTATCAAGAACCGAAAGCCAGAGAGATGTCAGGCTCACTCTCTTGTAATTCTTCCTAGATAATAGGTCCCTCAAACTCTCACTGCTTGATAGCCCAGTTCAGGGGCTCTCATATCCTGTGTCTCCCAAAACCACTTTATCTGAGCTGCAGATTCCTGTTTGGCTGCAATGCCCTAAACTGAAACTCAGCAGCAAATCCCCTGAAAAGAAAATGATTTGCAAAATATGAAAATAATCTTAATAGATATGCCTGTGTCTTGATTTTATTTTAATTTTTAATTTTTTTTTTTTTTTTTTTTTTGAGGCGGAGTCTCTCTCTGTCGCCCAGGCTGGAGTGCAGTGGCCCAATCTCGACTCACTGCAAGCTCCACCTCCCAGGTTCATGCCATTCTCCTGTCTTAGCCTCAGAGTAGCTCCTGCCTCAGCTCCCAGAGTAGCTGGGACTACAGGCGCCCGTCACCATGCCCGGCTAATTTTTTGTATTTTTAATAGAGACGGGGTTTCACTGTGTTAGCCAGGATGGTCTCAATCTCCTGACCTCGTGATCTGCCCGCCTCGGCCTCCCAAAGTGCTGGGATTACAGCGTGAGTCACCGCGCCCAGCCGCCTGTGTCTTGATTTTTTGACTTTAAAAATCCTGTCTGCCTTTTATCATTCTCCTAGACCTTAAAAGATTTGCTTTTCTGTTATCATTATATTCAGATTTCAAAACTATTCTCAGTGGGAGTTAGGTCTGAGATATTTGGGGGGGGAGGTGGTTCCAGTTACAATTTTTTGTTTTGTTTCGTTTTTTGTTTTGTTTTGAGACTGAGTCTCTCACTGTCGCCCTGGCTGGAGTGCAGTGGCGCGATCTCGGCTCACTGCATCCTCTGCCTCCCGGTTCAAGCGATTCTCCTGCCTCAGCCTCCGGAGTAGCTGGGATTACAGGCGCCCACCACCATGCCCGGGTAATTTTTTGTATTTTTAGTAAGACGGGGTTTCACCATGTTGGTTAGGCTGGTCTCGGACTCCTGATCTTGTGATCTGTCCGCCTCGGCCTCCCAAAGTGCTGGGATTACAGGCGTGAGCCACGACGCCAAGCACCATTTTATTTTGTTTTGAGACAGGGCCTCGTTCTGTGACCCAGGCTGGAGTGCGATGGCATGATCACAGCTCACTGCAGCCTCGACCTGTTGTGCTCAAGCAATCATGCCTCCTCAGCCCCCCAAGTAGCTGGGACTACAGTCATGTGACACCACACCCAGCTAATTTTTTTTTTTTTTTTTTTGTAGAAATTGGTTTTTGCCACGTTGCCTAGGGCTCAAGTGTTCGTTCCTCCTTCCTCAGCTTCCCAAAGTGCTGGGATTACAGGTGTGAGCCACTGAGCCTGGCCCCAGTTGCTCAGTTTTCTATCTGGCTCAGTTTCTGTTTCTTTCTTTCCTTCTTTGGTTTACTATTCCTTAAGTTATGTGAATATATAAAGGAAAAAAAATGTATCTTAAGTCAAATTCATGGCTTTGGGTGGAAGAAGAGGGAAGAAAGAAAATGTATTGTTGGCCGGACGTGGTGGCTTCTGCCTGTAATCCCAGCAATTTGGGAGGCCAAGGTGGGCAGATCACGAGGTCAGGAGTTTCAGACCAGCCTGTCCAATATGGTGAAACCCCATCTCTACTAAAAATACGAAAATTAGCCAGGCATGGTGGCATGCCCCTGTAGTCCCAGCTACTCGGGAAGCTGAGGCAGAAGACCCGCTTGAACCTGGAAAGCAGATGTTGCAGTGAGCTGAGATTGTGCCACTGCACTCCAGCCTGGGCGACAGAGTGAGATTCTGTCTCAAAAAAAAAAAAAAAAGTATTGTTTTATTTTACAGTTAAAAAAGAAAGTGTTCATAGCCATTGATTTTTCCCAAATGGTAATATATTCGTGGCACCTGGGTCACATGTGGAGTTATGGGAAGAGAGTCCTTTTCCCTTCTCCTAGGCTGGAGTGCAGTGGCACCATCTCGGCTCACTGAAAGCTCCGCTTCCCAGGTTCACACGATTCTCCTGCCTCAGCTGAGTAGCTAGGACTGCAGGCGCCCGTCGCTACGCCCGGCTGATTTTTTGTATTTTTAGTAGTGATGGGGTTTCATCGTGTTAGCCAGGATGGTCTCGATCTCCTGACCTCGTGATCTGCCCACCTTGGCCTCCCAAAGTGCTGAGATTACAGGTGTGAGCCACCTCACCCGGCCAGTCACATCTGCGTTCCCCACTTCCACTCGCTTCTCCCTTGTTACGTGCCTTTGACTTTGAGACTCATGCCACCATGCGATGTGACTCTACTGATGTCCATCATAGTCCTCTCCCTTCCTGTAGCCCTGGGCTTCTTGTCACTGCTCCCTATGGGCAGTCTGATAATTCTTGTAAAGTGACTCATGGTTCTTCGACTCTTTTGACCCAATAACTTTTCTCTCCACTCCACTGCAAGGTGTGACATCAAGATGCAAGATATCAAATCACTGGTCATACCTTGCAACTTCCTACACTTCATCATAAAAATCTTAAGCACCTAACCAGTCTTTCTGTCCATACTGCCATGTATTTTAACTGTCGTATGCTTGCACTTCCTGAAACACTTTCCCAATACTTGGGGACCTCTATTAATGGTTTTGTCAAATTTTTACCCAGCCTAAAGAAAATAATTAAAATACATTCAGTGTAGTCTGAGTGTACTGTGTCTATAAAGTCAGCAGTAGTGTACACTAATGTCCTAGGCCTTCATGTTTACTCACCACTCACACACTGACCCACCCAGAGCAACTTCCAGTCCTGCAAGCTCCATTCATGGTAAGTGTCCTATATAGGTGTACCATTTTTTGTCTTTTCTACCATATTTTTACGACACCTTTTCTCTGTTTAGATATGTTTGAATAAACAAACACTTACCATTGTAATACAATTGCCAGCAGTATTCTGTATAGTAACATGCTATGCAGGCGTATGGCCTAGGAGCTACAGGATATACCATATAGCGTAGGTGTGTAGTAGGCTTTATCATCTAGGGTTGCGGAAGTGCACTCTGTGGTTCACACAATGAGGAAATTGCCTAACGACACATCTCGGAACGTATTACTGTCATTAAGAGATGCATGGCTTCATATATTTTTTACTCTGTTCTTATGCTTCTCTCTATAGAACTCCAGTGGCACAAATGTGTCATTGTATTGTTACACAGATCCTTAAGGCTATGCTCATTTTTCTTCAAATGTTTTTCCTCTCTGTTGCTTATATTGAATACTTTTTATTGATCCATCTTTAAGTTCACGGACTTTTTCCTTTGTCATTTCTATTCTGCTGTTGAGATCATCTTGTGAATTTTTAATTTCAGTGTTTTTATTTTTAGTTCTGAAATGTAACTGTCTTTTCACTTGCAGGTTGTGATTTTCCTTGTTCTTTACATGCTGAACCATTTTGGATTATATCCTGGATATGTTGGATATTATCTTATGAGACTCTGGGTTTTGTTGAAAACGTCAGGACAATGTCTTTCACTGTTGTTTTCAATGGCAATCAGCTAGGTCAGATTCAATATGCAAATTCCCCCAGTGGGCTGTAGTGCTATTGTGGTTCAGAGCCATGTGGTACAAACACAGAGAAAAAGAGCAGTGAAGATTCACTCTGAACTCCTGGAACCATAGATTCTCAGGTAAGAGAGAAGGGTTTCTTCCTTCAGAGTTGTAGGTGCTTCTTGCTGGTAGCTGTTGATCTTTGCCCAGTTGCAACCACTGAATCACCACCACGGTATTGCTTAGGTTATAAAGAAAGGAAAGCAGAAATATAGGAGAGAATTCATCCCCCTCTTTCTCACCTGTAGGGGCTCATTTTCCTTCCCCTCAGATCAGAAAGTGAGAATCTTTGGGAATTCTTTTTGTCTGTAACCAAAATGTATTTCGTTTCTTTAAGCCTCCTCTGATTGGCCAATTTTGCATGTTACTATTTTTCAGTTTTCAAAGTAAGAAAAATCCTATGATTCTCCTGATGCTTTATAAGTCTGTGCTTTCAGATTAATGCAAAAGATTATTTAAAAATAAGCTTTCGGTAAAAATGAAGGGCATCCAAAGAAGCCTGCTTTCCACCTGCCTTCTGGCCATCTTTCCTTTCTGCGGGTGTTCAAGAGCTTGGAGGCATTGGATCTGGTATCGGAGTGGTCACCGTCCCCTCTGACGGGGAAGTCCCAGAGGCTTTAGGAAAAAACGAAGCTGGTACTGAGGAAAGGGAAGCTGAGAGGACCGAGGAAACACCGCCTTTACACACCTGCGGACTGCAGGAACCATTTATGGCACAAGCGGGTCTTTATTTATTTTTTTATTTTTAAATTTTACTTTAAGTTCTGGGATACATGTCCTGAACATGCAGGTTTGTTATGTACACAGGTATACATCTGCCATGGTGGTTTGCTGCCCCTATGAACCCGTCATCTAGGTTTTAAGCCCCGCATCCATTAGGTGTTTGTGCTAATGCTCTCCCTCCCCTTTTCCCCACCCCCTGACAGGCCCTGGTGTGTGATGTTCCCAGGAGTGGGAGTCTCCAAGGGGTGAAAGGAGAGAGAAAACATGCTGGGCTAGCACTCTGCTGAGTTCTGCACTGCACTGGGTACCTAACTTTGTGCTATTTGCCGCTGTCTCCCCCTGCTCCTGCCCCTGGGTTCACTTCCTGGAACAGAGCCCTGGAGAACCCGGGAGCTGTGGAAAGCCAGGTCTCCCTTGTGGTTCAGGAAACACAGAAATTCAGCTGGCCAAGAGACGAAGAGAAGTAAAACCAGCACACGGAGATAAGAAAGTGAACATAACTTCAGAGCACTATCATCAGGCCTGGTGAGGCATGCTTGGGTCTTGACACAAAAATCCGTCTTCGACTTGATCTGGCTCTAGTATGGATCTTTCACTTTAGCCCAAAATGCCTCCTTGAACTCTCAAATGCATTCTGAGCTGAGCACGATGGTGATTTGGGGTCAATCATGATATCCCCCATGGGGGATTTCTCTCTCTCAGAGCGCAGACCTCGTGATGACCCCGGTGACCCCCCTCCTAGAACCGGGGGCTCCAAGGAACGCCTGATGTGCCTCGGGACAGAACAGGTATGGTCCACCACCACTTGTGCTAGCCGTGGAAACAAAGGGTACATGGGGTATAGCTCAAGGGTTATGTGCAATCTTATCAGAAAATAAATGCAATTTATTCTAACACTGAAAAATGAATTAGGTCCTCATGCTTCTTTTCTTCTTCTTTTTTTTTTTCCAGACTAGGTCTCACTCTGTCATCCAGGCTGGAGTGTAGTGGCATAATCATGGCTCACTGCAGCCTCGACCTCCCTGGCTCAAGCCATCTTCCCGTCTCTCCTCATGTTTCTTATGTCTGATTGACAGGGGGATAAAAGCACATATCTGGCACCTCTCCTTGTCTGGGAGGACTGACCACAGGGTCATTTTGCGGAAGTTGGAGAGGAGTACACTAGATGGGGCTGTTGGCTTGCATTGTACAATTCACATTGCATGGGGTAGAGAATTGAATTTCACATATGAGAAATGGGAAAGGAGGAAATAAAAACATGGAATGCCCTAATCTTTCTGAAAATCCAAAAAAGGCCCAAGGAAAGCTAGTTCAATTATTCCTACCATGACAAACTATGATATGGTCAGACATGCGCACTCTGATGGGGTGTTCCTAGCCTGGGCTGCCCAAGAGGTGGCAGCTATTCTAGGACAGATGGAGTGTGGACCCCTTCCCTGTAGTGAGCTGGGATCACTTAGGAATGACCATCAGCCCAGAGCCGTGGGGCTTATTAGATGCAGGGGTGAGTGGGGCTTGTAGGAAATGGCCCGCCATCAGTGCTCTGATGTCCGAATGCCACTCTTGTCACCTCGAGATTAAAATTTAGAGGCAGACCATCCTGTGTGGCCTGTTGGTGAGACAGGGACTCAGAGGAACACAGGAACCACCCACACCTTTGCCCTGGGGTGGCTACCAGCCACCCTGGCACGCCTGGTTCCCTTTGAGTTCGCCATCCTCGTTGCCACATCCCTTCATTTTCCAGACACTTCTATTTTTTTCTCACACCTGGAAATTACACCTGCTGGCAGTCTTCAGAATTTTCCAGAGAGTTGGCAACTTGGGGCTCCTTTGTTTCTGCTCATTTTTATTTAGTTTTTCAGATGTGCTGTGCTCCAGGCAAGACATGATAGTAGCTCATAAAAGAGAGGCTGTTTTGGGGAAGTGGAGCAGCCGCCGCTGATTTTGGAGCTGGGGTAGCTGCCACTGCCACAGCCACTGCAGTGGCCTAAGGAGTCAGCTTGGGAAGGTAGTGGTCACCAAGCTCAGAGCTTTGCTTGGAAGTGACAATGGATAAAAGTGTGCTGGTACATACAGAAAGCCAGGCCCGCTGAGCAGGCTGAGCATGGTGATGAGGTGGCTGCAGCTGGGAAGGCAGCCATGCCACAGGGGCATGCACCCCCAGCTGAAGACAGCAATCTGCCCTCTGCCACCTACAAGAACACGGTGAGGCCCGCCGTTCTTCTTGGATTCTCATCTCCAGCACCGAGCGGAGAACAGGAGGAATGAGAAGCAGCAGATGGGCGAAGAGTACCGTGGAAGACAGAGGCAGAGCTGCTGGACATCTGCAATGAGGTTCCGGAGCTGTTGGACAAGTCTCTTATTCCCCATGCTACACAACCTGAAAGCAAGGCGTTCTGCTTGAAAATGAAAGGAGATCGTTTCAGGTATCTTTCTGGGGTGGCGTCTGGAGACAATAAACAAACCACACTGTTGAACTCCCAGCGGGCTTACCAGGAAACATCTGAAATTAGTTAGAAAGATATGCAGCCTACACACACAATTCAACTGGGCCTGGCACTTAATTTCTCAGTCTTTTGCTAAGGGATTCTAAACTCTCCTGAAAAGGCCCGCAGCCTGGCAAACATGGCATTTGATGAAGCAATTGCTGAGTTGGATACACTGAATGAAGAGTCTTATAAAGACAGCACTCCCGCCATGCACTGACTTCGGGACAATCTCACTCTGTGGACATCGGGAAACCAGGGACATGCAGGAGATGCTGGGGAGGGAGAGAACTGTGTCTGCCATGCCTCACAATCTGTTCAGTGTCACCCTGTACCATCCACATAAATCCCTTTGTGAGATTAAAAAAAAAAAGAATTGTACCTTGTCTTGCGATTTTTCACAGCCTCAGCCTAGCAAGAATGGTTCATAGGATAAACAGCTGGCATTTGTATCTAAAACCCAGATTGGTTGCATAAACACCATGGCATTCTGAAGTTTTGGTTTTGATTGACATTGGCAAGATTACTGTGTGTTTAATTTTCTTAAAGCTGAACACTGTGGTGATGGGTTTTGTAATTCAGCATAATTCTTACTGATAGGAAAAATAGACCTGAATGTTGTGTAACTCTTTGGAAAGTTTAATCCAATATTAAAATAGTCACTGAAATACAATTTCATTGTAAAGTCGTACAGAAAGTTATAGAGGTTATGTTGTGATGCTGGGATGTGGAGTGAGACACCATCATTTGGCATTCAAGTTTAATGGTAATTCACAGTGATGCTGCCTGTTCAGAGCTTATAGACACTGGACCTGTTTGGGCTATTGCCACTCAAAAGTTCATGACCACAAATGTCCACAGCGTCTTCCTCTGAGGAAATGCAAATCCTGAAGCTGAAATACCTTGTGACAGATAACTGGCTGTGACGCCGTGGAAAGTTCTGGTGCTCATATGACACACCTGACTAAATCCCCCTTCCTACAGCAATAGGAATATGTTACTGATTTGAAACTTGTGCCTCAATAATGGAATAATTTTTCATTGTTAACACTGAGCTAAAAAAACGCTGTCTGTTTTATGAATGCTCTTTTCTGTTTCCTGGCTAATATCTCCTTCTTTTTTTTTTTTTTGGTGTGAGGAATTTAATAAGATAATGCATACAAAGTGCTCAGAACCCCAGCAGATACACAGCATTCACTGAGTGTTAGCCAGTCTCATTATAGCACAGATGTCCCTTCCTCCACATGCCTTTGCCCCACATTCCTGGATAATACCTTTAAGAATAATGTTCTGAGTCAGGCATGGTGGTGTGTGCCTGTGGTTCCAAATACTTGGGAGGCTGAAGCAGGAGGATCACCTGAGCCCAGGAGTTTAAGGCCATAGTGTCCTGTGGTTGCACCTGTGAGTAGCCGCTGCACTCCCGCATGGGCAATATAGCAAGACCTTGACTCCAAAAAAAAAGAAGAATGTTCTGTAGAGATTGCCTTTCACTTGAGGAGTGCTCAGTCTTCAAGTTCTTCCTAGATTGGGGCTTTTATTTATTATTATATTTTATTTTATTTTATTTACTTATTAATTAATTAATTTATTTATTTATTTTGAGACAGGGTCTCCCTCTGCGGCCCAGGATGGAGCACGATGGCACAATCTTGGCTCACTGCAACCTCTTCCTCCTGGGTTCAAGCAATTCTTCCGCCTCAACCTCCTGAGTAGCTGGAATTACAGGCACGTGACACCATAGGTCACCTAATTTTTGTATCTTTAGTAGAGATGGGGATTTATTTTATTTTATTTTTTTTTTTTGAGATGGAGTCTTGCTCTGTCACCCAGGCTGGAGTGCAGTGGCGCGATCTCGGCTCACTGCAAGCTCTGCCTCCCGGGTTCAGGCCATTCTCCTGCCTCAGCCTCCTGAATAGCTGGGATTACAGGTGCGTGCCACCATGCCCAGCTAATATTTTGTATTTATAGTAGAGATGGGGTTTCACTATGTTGGTCAGACTGGTCTTGAACTCTTGACCTCGTGATCTGCCCGTCTTGGCCTCCCAAAGTGCTGGGATTACAGGCATGAGTCACCGTGCCTGGCCTTTTGTTCAATTTTTTTTTTTTTTTTTTTTTTTTTTGAGACAGAGTCTTGCTCTGTCACCCAGGCTGGAGTGCAGTGGCGCGATCTTGGCTCACTGCAAGCTCCACCTCCCAGGTTTACGCCATTCTCCTGCCTCAGCCTCCCGAGTAGCTGGGACTACAGGCACCCACCACCACGCCTGGATAATTTTTTTTTTTTTTTTTTTTTTTTGTATTTTTAGTAGAGATGGTGTTTCACTGTGTTAACCAGGATGGGCTCAATCTCCTGACCTCGTAATCCACCTGCCTCGGCCTCCCAAAGTGCTGGGATTACAGGCGTAAGCCACCACACCCGGCCTGTTCACTTTGTAATGCTATATATGGGCAGGGGTGAGAGACAGGAGTGAGCACCTTGGTGAGCAAATCTTGCTGTAAAGAGTTGAGAAGAGCTGCCCGCACCACAGCTCTGCCTTCCTCCAGTTCTCAACACAGTGTTGCTCTGCAATCACACCATGATCTGAATCAAAAAAGTATTTTTAAATACCCAGGATTTCTCCCTGTATTGAGGCTGACCCTGATCGTGCTTGCAAGTACCTGTCACCAGGTGTCCCAAGTGCACTCATCCAGCTCAGCTCTCAGAAGTGCTTAAACAAGACGCTACCACTCAGGGCAGTTGTGTGGACACTGCAGGGGAGAGGCTGGAGAGGATCCAGGCCCATCAGTCTCCCAGGGTTTCCCCTCCACCTCTGACATTCCAACTGGCTGCAGGGTCCATCTGTCCATCCGCGGAAACAAGAAAAGAAAAATTCATGCACTGACTGAAAACAAACCAAAAGAGAAAAAACAGTCTCTACTAAAAATACAAAAAAAAAAAAAAAAAAAAAAAAAAATTAGCCAAGCGTGGTGGCGGGCTCCTGTAGTCCCAGCTACTGGGAAGGCTGAGGCAGGAGAATGGCGTGAACCCGGGAGGCGGAGCTTGCGGTGAGCAGAGATCACACCACTGCACTCCAGCCTGGGCGACAGAGCGAGACTCCGTCTCAAAAAAAAAAAAAAAAAAAAAAGAAAGAAAAAGGAAAAAACAACATTAAAAATCCCTCTTTTTTTTTTTTGAGACGGAGTCTCGCTCTGTCGCCCAGGCTGGAGTGCAGTGGCGCGATCTCGGCTCACTGCAAGCTCCGCCTCCCGGGTTCACGCCGTTCTCTTGCCTCAGCCTCCCGAGTAGCTGGGACTACAGGCGCCCGCCACCAACGCCCGGCTAATTTTTTGTATTTTTAGTAGAGACGGGGTTTCACCGTGTTAGCCAGGATGGTCTCGTTCTCCTGACCTCGTGATCCGCCCTCCTCAGCCTCCCAAAGTGCTGGGATTACAGGCATGAGCCACCGCGCCCGGCCCTCCTTTCCAGCTGAACAAAAAAATGTGCTTTCGGTTAATACCTGCAGCTTGAAAATGAGTAGTGAATGTGCAAACAAGCTTGTCTTGTGTATCTGGTAGCTTTGTTTTTCCTTACCAGTTTTCTGCCTAATGTTTGCTTCTGTGATAGTTCTATTGCCTAGCAAGCATACCTGTTTTTGGGAAAATAGAATAGCAAAAAAGAAAAAATGCCTGGTTATTGATGTACTAGATTTGTGTATGTCTTTTAAACAGTTATTGTTTCACCTTACATGGAATAATCAAGAAAAACGTAAAAACTCAAAAGTGAAATAAAAATTTTATCAGTTAAGAGAGACTTTTAATTTTCCTTTTTAGGTGGCACTTAGAACACTTCAATTATATATTCTATTATTACGTGTGGATGTTAGCCAATTAACCTGTTGAGTAAAAGGCTTGACTTCCTTACATCCATTTAAAAAATTTAGTTTCAATTTTTGTGCCTACATAGTAGGTGTATATATTTATGGGGTAATGAGATATTTTGATACAGGCATGCAATCAATGCATTGCATCAAGGCAAATGGGGTATCCTCTTCACTTTTATTTATTATTTTTATTTTATTTTATTTTTTGAAATGGAGTCTTCCTCTGTTGCCCAGGCTAGAGTGCAGTGGCACGATCTAGGCTCACTGCAGCCTCTGCCTCCTGGGTTCAAGCAATTCTCTTGCCTCCGCCTCCCAAGGATCTGGGATTACAAGCATGCGCCACCACACCTGGCTAATTTTTGTATTTTTAGCAGAGATGGGGTTTCACCATGTTGGTGAACAGGCTGGTCTCGAACTCCTGACCTCAAGTGGCCTCCCAAAGTGCTGGCATTAGAGGCATGAGCCACCACGCCTGGCTTTCCCCTTTACTTTTAAATGAGAAATATTTTTCTACTTTTTCCATCATGGAGTTTATGATTTAAAACAGAAGATGGAAAGCCATCTTACTCTCCTGCACTTACTGTACTATTAGGTTCATTTAAAAGAAAACATATTTCTTGACGATATTGGCTGCCCAAGTTTTAAAATCTGAGTGGAAAGGTTTCCCATTAAGAGGTTTTGGATTATGAATTTTAGGGAAATTATTCACTGGACACGGCTAGGTGTCCTGTTGTGTATTGTTGCAAAGTATGAAGACTTTATTTGGATCTTGCCCCATTGAACATATTTTTCTCTCTTTGGAGTCTTTAAAATCTACCAGGTGAATATACGGTGAGGACAAGGCAAATGTGCCCTGCCTGTAACATGCCAGTTTAATTGCTCATGGCATTTGTGAATGACGTGGAATGAAAAGTGAGGGGAGAGGGAAATGTGGGGATGGAAATCTCAAGAGCTGGTCTTGACGAGGTGTGACTTGCAACAGTCAGGCCAGGTATGGTAGCTCATGCCTGCAAGCCTAACACTTTGGGAGGCTGAGTGGGGAGGATCACTTGGGGCCAGGAGCTCAGACCAGCCTGGGCAACATAGCAAGTCTGTCTCTACAAAATAAGAATAAAAATAAAAATTACCAGGGTATGGTGGTGCCTGTGGTCCCAGCTACTTGGTTGGCTGAGGTGGGAGGATCCCTTGAGCCTAGAAGTTCAAGAGTACAGTGAGCCCTGATGGTGCCACTGCACTCTAGCCTCGGTGACAGAGCAAGACCTTGTCTCTAAAAAATAAAAAATAAAGAGCAAACCTATGTGAATGGTGGAGTTCATTGGCTTTGTTCAAAGATGGGGATCACTTACAAAAGGGGGACCCCTTGCTGCTAGATTAGCGTGGCTCCATTGTGACATGTTTTCAGAACTCCTGCACATTGCCATTTTGGAGGGTTGCTGTGGCTATTAGTGTGAGAATTTGGTTATCATCTTTCTCCCCAACAAGACTAGAACCCTGTGAGCCCCAGGGCTGAGCCCATTTTGCTCATCGTGGTATTCCCACCACCCAGCCCAGTGTCCAGCACAGGGAAGGTGCTCAGTGCACTTAGAATCAAAGGCATATCCTTTGCTGTGGCTCACACAGCTGTGTGACTGGCCTCAGCCCCTTCAGCCTCCCCATAGTTCTTGGAAATGACTACAGAGAAGTGTGGATGTCTGGACTGGGAAAGGGGAGATGGGAAACTTTCCTGTATGGCAGAAGAGAAAACACCACACCTACTCATTGTTTAGTCAGATATTGATTAAGAGCTTTTGATATGCCTGGTACTGGGGAGACAGTGGTGACCTAAACAGACATGAGCCTTGCTACATGTTTTTTGTTCTTCTGGAATTTACAGCCTAGTGAGGGAGATAGACTGTAGTAAAACAGCCACAGACATGAGTGTACAATTACAAACTGAGGGCAGCAGGTTAACCCTGCAAAGTCAAGAAACAGGCATCCATAAGGGTATTCATCGGTGGAGCCCAGCGTAGACCTGAGGAGTCAGGGGAGGCTTCCCATAGGCAGTGACACTTCTGCTGAGTCAAAGGGATCTGAAGCAGAGGGGTCTGTGCAAAGGCCCTGTGTCCAGAGGAAGCCAAACTTCTTCAAGGACCTGCCAGAAGATGAGATGTCTGGAACCCTGAAAGTAGGGGAGCCTAGTGGCCAGGTGAGGTGCAGAGGTCAGCAGAGTCCAGGTCACAAAGGCCCTTAGGTGTCAAGGGTTTTAGTCTTTATTCTTAAAGAATGGGTGATCTTGAAGTAAAGAAGAGTGTGGTATAATAGCTGTATCAGTTATCCATTGCTGGGTAACAAATTACCCCAAAGGGTAGTGGCATAGAACAACTTATATTATTATCTCACAGTTCTTTGGGCTAGGAACTTGGTCATGGCTTAGCTGGGTCCCCTGTCTCTGGGTCTCCCGCGAGGTTACCATCCAGTGTCAGCGGGAGCCGCAACTATCTCAAGGATTGCCTAGGGAGAGGATTCACATTCAACGTCACCAAGCGGCTGTTGGCAGACCTCAGGCCTTTGCTCACTGCTGGCTGGAGGCATTTCTTCATTGTCTCATGGGCCTCTCCCTAAGGCTTCTCACAACATGGCAATTTGATTCCCCCAGAATGGGAAGGCAGGAGAGAGAGAAAACATTATTTTTGTAACCTAATCTGAAATGTGACATTCGGTCACTTTTACAATATTCTATTCATAGAAACAAGTCACCTGATACGGCCCACACTCAGGAGGAGATTGTACCACAGAGTGAATGCCAGGGGGTGGGAATGTCTGGGTGCCAGTGGAGATGCTGCCTACTGCAGTGTGGAGAATGGATTGGAGGGGTCAGAATGAATGTAGAGAGAATTCAAAGGCTCCTGCAGGAGTCCAAGCAAGAGGATTGCAGATTGTAGCCTGGAAGAGGCCAGTAGCTGTGGTGACAATGGACACCAGGTGGATATGTTGGAGAGACACTTAGAAGGTAAAATTGACAGGTAGTAGCTTAGAGACGGGTTGAATATGAGAGAAAAGGAAGAGCGTGTTACAGAGCATTCTTAGGTGTCTGTCTTCTACACTGCGTAGACTGGTGCCATTTGCGGAGTCAAGGACTATGAGACGAGGACCAGGTTAATGGGGAAAGATCAGCGGTTCCGCCTTGAAGAGACTGGCATTGAAACAATGCACAAGCAACTTAAGACTACGAGTCACTTTACTGGACATCCTGTGCATGCAGGAAGATGTCTCAGTCTTGAGCTCAGAGGTGTAGGTTTGAGATTTAAGAGTGGGAACATCAGCAGGTTGCCTTGTGAAGAAAGTTCAGGGTGATGAGGCCTGGATCCAGGCCTGAGTCTTGGTAAGCTCTCCATGTCATGTAGGGTAGAGAAGGAGGAGGCTAAAAGAAGATAGATGATAGGCCGGGTGTGGTGGCTCACGCCCCTGTAATCCTAGCACTTTGGGAGACCAAGGTGGGCAGATCACCTGAGGTCAGGAGTTTGAGACCAGCCTGACCAACATGGAGAAACCCCGTCTTTACTAAAAATACAAAATTAGGCCGGGCGTGGTGGCTCACACTTGTAATCCCAGCACTTTGGGAGGCCGAGGCAGATGGATCACGAGGTCAGGAGATCGAGACCACGGTGAAATCCTTTCTCTACTAAAAATACAAAAAATTAGCCAGGCATGGTGGTGGGCGCCTGTAGTCCCAGCTACTCGGAGAGGCTGAGGCAGGAGAATGGCATGAACCCGGGAGGCGGAGATTGCAGTGAGCCGAGATTGCGCCACTGCGCTCCAGCTTGGGCCACAGAGCGAGACTCCGTCTCAAAAAAAAAAAAAAACCAAAATTAGCTGACATGGTGGTGCATGCCTGTAATCCCAGCTACTCGGGAGGCTGAGGCAGGAGTCTCACTTGAACCCAGGAGGCAGAGGTTGCAGTGAGCCGAGATCATGCCGTTGCACTCCAGCCTGGACAACAAGAGCAAAACTCTGTCTCAAAAGAAAAAAAAAAAAAGACAGTAGATGAGGTGGGGCTATATCAGAGAGACAAAAGTCAGGGAGGGGCGATTTCAGAGGCACAGGGAGGAGAACATTCAGGAAAAGGGAGTGGCTGACAGCACTGGGGCTGCTGGGAGGCCAGGTCAGGTGGGGGCAACTGACGACCATCACTCATCAGCAGACACTTACAGAGCACCTGCTAAGCGTCAGGCCCTGTGAACACAAAGATGAAATGTCTCCATCTGTTGTCACCTTCCTGCACATCTCAGAGTAGGGGCTGTGTGGGAACCGAACACACTGACGTATACTTTTAAATCCCCCAGCCACAGTGTTAGCTGCCAAATCAATGTTAGCAGCTGCTTGACATCTCATTTTTTCCAAGGGCCTCAGTGGGTGACTGGATGGGGTGACTATTTTGCATGCAGGCCCCTAGCCTGGCTACATAAGGCTGGGAACTTTATAACAAAACAGACACCAGGACCGTGGTCCCAGGAGATTCTAAGTCAGTGGGTCAAAAGGAACTAAGCAACTGATTTTTAAATAATCACGGTTTTTTTCTGGTGCACAGGCAGGATGGAGAGCCCCTCAGAGGCCTGGACTGAATTCCAATTCCTCCAAAAGTTAGTGCTTTCCACCCCGTACGGGTCACTTGCTGAGCCTCCTTTTCCTGCCATGTGACATGAGGAGGATAGCAGCTGCCGCTAGGTTGCTGTATTGAATGGGATCCTGTTTGTGGAAGCACTGGAGTAATCCCTCAAAAGAGTCCCAAACTCCAGGGTGGCTGAGGATGGTGCCACTCAGGCATTAATGTGCACAAAGCACCTGCAGATCCTGTAAAATGTACATTCTGCTTCAGTCGCCCTGGATGGGGCCTGTGAATCTGCCTTTAGAGCACACTCCCGTATAAGTCAATGTTCTGTTGCGTGAACCATGGGTCCTTTGAGAGGTAAAGGTTGAGGAAATTTGCATGTGGTGTTATGCATGACCTCCTAGTTGAGGTCTTCATGATGTTGGTGTTTGAGAAGATCATCACAAGATTGCTTCATATTTGATAAATGGTATCTTCTGCAATACTAATAACCAAAAAAAAAACCATTCTAACCCCCAAGCCAGCAATCATAGAAACAGTGAACCCTCCAGCTCTGAGCACTGTGATAATAAAAAGCAAGCAGCCCATTAGAGCACTGGCTAGAGAAAAATAGAACAGTCAAACTTGTGATTGTCGTAAAGCACTGCATAAGCAGCATACGTTGCATAGGCAGATGAATAAATCAACCCCACCCACTGCAAATGCAGCCTATTTCAATATGCTTCATACCAAAGTACTTTTGATTAGAACGTTTATCCAGGAGGTAAATGCAAATTACTCTGGATGTGTTCCCTTCAGCCAGCTGTTGAGGAATCTTAAGTGCAAGGGTTCAGCACCCGTAGATTTTATTTCGTGCAAGCCCAATGATGCACTGTTTTCTTAGGCAGGGATTTTGAGTATGTCTTTCAGAGCTGCAATTTTCAGCAGCACAGCCAGGGCACTTAAAAGGATGATCATGAGAATGAGATTCAGGTGATTGGAGGTGCTCACAGTTTCATGAAGAGGGTTATTCTTATGGGATACAGCCCAGGATGGCACATGCCAGACCTCTTTTAAGTTGATGACATTTGCAACAGGCTCTAACAAGCAGAGCATGTCAAGAAATAAAATACATTCTGAAATCATGCAGGTAAAAGAAATCAAGCTCTTCGTTGCAGAGAGGGCTTGAGAGCAGAGAGAGGAGAAAGCAGAAAGGGTTTGCAGAGGCCCCAGTATTCCAGAATAGCCTTGACTTCAAGGAGACTGCCCTAATGTCCCCATAATCACCCCAGTATTTGTCACACCAAAAATATCATTACCATGAGGGGCAGGCACTAACATTTATTTGTGCTCATGTTGTTTCCAGGCACATTACATTCTTTTTCTTTTCTTTTCTTTTTTTTTTTTTTTTGAAGACACGGTCTCGGTCTGTTGCCCAGGCTGGAGTGCAGTGGCACAATCTCAGCTCACTGCCAGCTCCGCCTCCCAGGTTCAAGCAATTTTCCTGTCTCAGCCTCTCAAGTAGCTGGGATTACAGGCACATGCCACCACACCTAGCTAATTTTTGTATTTTTGTATTTTTGTGTGTGTGTGTTTTTTTTTTTTTGAGATAGAGTCTCACTCTGTTGCCCAGGCTGGAGTGCAGTGGTGCACTCTCGGCTCACTGCAAACTCCACCTCCCGGGTTCAAGCAATTTTCCTGCCTCAGCCTCCCAAGTAGCTGGGACTACAGGCACCTGCCACCACACCCAGCTGATTTTTTTTGTATTTTTAGTAGAGACGGGGTTTCACCGTGTTAGCCAGGATGGTCTCGATCTCCTGACCTCGTGATCTGGCCTCCTCGGCCTCCCAAAGTGCTGGGATTACAGGCGTGAGCCACCGCACCTGGCCTAATTTTTGTATTTTTAGTAGAGACGGGGTCAGGCTGGTCTTGAACTCCTGACCTCAAATGATTCACCCGCCTCGACCTCCCAAAGTGCTGGGATTATAGGTGTGACTTTTTCTTATTTAATACTCAAAGCAGCTTTAGGAGGTGGGACTATTATTATTCCCACTTTGGGATGTGAAAACTAAGGTTCAAAGTCATGTATTTAGAAGCAATGGGGACAGGATCCAAGCACGACTGAGCAGCACGTGGAATTCCATTGCATGGAATTGCATGATGCTGTTTCCTCTCTGCTCACGGGAGCCTGGCCCAAGACACAGCAGCAGCCTGGCCAGTGTTGTCCCCACTTTCTACTTCTGCCATTTACTGCTTCCCACTGATGACAGCTCTGCCACCCACACTTCTCCAAGGTCTTGTCTTGTCTAAGAGTGGTGTCCCTGATGTATTTTAAATAAAAAGTGGCATTTTTACAAAATGCATATGGCAGAACTCCATGAAAAGGAACCACCCTCAAGTCTGTGTGTGTGCATGTGCGTGCCCGTGTGGGTTTCAGATCCCTTGCATTTCCCTCCACTTTGAAGAGGGAATGGGGAGGTTGTCCCAATCACGACTGTATTTTGAGCCTGGTGTGATAGAGCCCAGAATGGAAGTTAATTTGTTTTAGAGAAAATAATGTGGCATTTTACATACACACAGCAGTGAAGTCAAAATTTCATTCCAGTTACACATGCAAAGGAGACAGACTGACTCCAAACAACGGAGTTTGTCCTCAGTTTTAGCTTCTGCTGTGTCCCTTCTGCACCACGGACCTTTGTTGATTTCTCCACTGATTGTTAGCAATGCTGCTGACTCCAGAACGCTTAATCACTCTCGAAACGACTCAACTTGGAAGACAACTCTGGAGGGGTAAAGATGGAGAATGTTTCACGTCGGTATCAAAGAGGAGGCTGTGCTTGTGTCTTCTGGGGTCAGTTTTTTTTTTTTGTCTTTTGTTTGTTTGTTTGTTTTTGAGACGGAGTCTTGCTCTGTCACCCAGAGTGGAGTGCAGTGGCGCAATCTCGGCTCACTGCAAGCTCCACCTCCCAGGTTTACACCATTCTCCTGCCTCAGCCTCCCGAGTAGCTGGGACTACAGGTGCCCGCGACCATGCCCGGCTAATTTTTTGTGTTTTTAGTAGAGACAGGGTTTCACCGTGTTAGCCAGGATGGTGTCGATCTACTGACCTCGTGATTCGCCCTCCTTGGCCTCCCAAAGTGCTGGGATTACAGGTGTGAGCCACCGCACCTGGCCTTCTGGGGCCAGTTTCACAGAAATTTTGTCATGTCTGACTTTCTGAAGACTGCAGTGCCATAAATTCTTTGTTCCTTCCCATAGCTTTCATCAATTGTAAGGTTTTGTCCTTTGTGAGAATGTAAAAGCTGAAGTCTTCATTATATCTTACTGAGAAAGATCTTATTGATTTTTTTTCTGATGGGAGGTGGTGGGTGAAGCAAGCAGAACAGAGGGTCTAGGAATAATCTGGACAGGAACCGAAAGGGTGGAAGGGGACTCTAGTGAGCCCCAGAGGAAACAGCCTGGGCTCCCTTTTTCCAGGTAGAATAGGGCCAGTTGGGCGAAGTTTGCAGGGAAAACAAACAGCAAATATAACATTTGACTGTGTTAGTTATGGTGAAAGGGTCTGAACTTAATCTGAGAGGTGAGTCCATTTTGGGGCTTGGCTGTCACACTTAAATGGTTACTCCTGGGAACTGTGAAATAAAGCCTTTCTGTCCTCTATGTACCAGAATCATTGCTTTTGTCTGCATATTTTCTGAAAGGTGCTTCTCATCCTATTACCCTTTAATTATCAGCGTCACCAGTGGGAACATTATGAATGAGTTTTATGCCCTGCACAAAATATCATTGTCAGAAACATATTCTGAAGCAGGGAACATTAGATAAAATCAACAAGGGTTGGAGGAGACCCCTCCGTCCCCTCTGCCACCACCTGTGTGCAGGTTCTCATTGCCTCTTTCTAGACCACTGCAATAGCTTCACAGCTCCTCTTCTTCTTGCCCCAGGTCTCTTCCTGTGAAAAATCTGTGCTGCTCTGCACAGCCACTCAGGGACACATGCTTCTGGCACATTGTAACTGGGAGTCCTCTCCATGCAGCCACGAGATGAGGAAAGAGCCAGTAAAGAGCTTGTCACATGCCATTACCGAGAACCTGTGCACACGGCCCCACTTAACAGTGACAGAGCTTGGGAAATGTCATCCATCTCTGTGTCCAGGGAGAAGAGGAAGGCATGGGTATTGGAGAGCACCAGCAGATTCTGCCACAGGGGCCAATCCTTCGCAGGCTGGCCCCAGCCTGCCCTCTTCCTTGTTCCCCCATCCCCAGCCCCAACTGTGGGACTGCATGTCTTTGTTGATGCTCCTGCCCACAATTCTCATCTAACTCCTGTTCTAGGTGTGTTCCACCTGAGTATCTCACTCTTGTGAAACTGCCCTAGAACACCCAAGTGGAGAAACACTTTTAAGTGTAATGGGCTGTGTTTACTCATGAAGTTGCAGCCCGTTCAGAAATACAGTGCTTTGTATTTATATAGAATTATAAAGGATCTTGGATAGTCAAGGCAAATGTTAAAGAATAAAAACAAAGTTGAGGAACTCTCAATGCCAGATTTCAAGATTTGCACTAAAACTTTGTTAATGAGGACACTGTGGTATTGACAGAAAAACAAATAGTCCAATGGAAGAGGCTGGTGAATCCAGAAATACACTGCACATAAATGGTCACAGAATCTACACAAAGCCACTCCTACAGTTTAGTGAGTGAAGATTTTTTTTCAATAAATGATGCTACATCAACTGCATATCTATATGGAAAATATGGACTAAGTTCTTAGCTCACCCCATTTACAAAAATTAATTTGACATGGATCACTATCTTAAGTTGAAGGTTCAAACGATGATTTGAGAAGAAAATATAAAAGAACATCTTCATGACCTTGGGATAGGCAAAGATTCCTCCCATAGGCACCACCCATCAGCACTAACAATAAAGAAGTGCTAAATTGAACTTCATTAAAATTAAGAAACTCTACTCTTTGATATACACTGTTGAGTGAAAACACAAGCCAAAATCTTGGAGAAGATAATCACAATGCATATGTCCAACAAAAGACTCATGTTCTAAGTATGTAAAGAACATGTTCAAATTAATAAGACAATTTTTTAAGGCAAAAGAATTAACAGGCACATCCCCAAAGAGGATATACAAAATAGGCAAGAAACATATGGAAATATGTTTAATATCATTACTCATGAGAGAAATGCAAATTAAACCCACCATGAAAAATCACTGTACATTCAACAGAATGAATAAAATTAAAAAGACTGACAATGCTGAGTGCTGGCAGGGATGCCAAGTATACGGAACTCTCACACTGCTGCACGGGGCAAAGGGTGGACCAACTGCTTTGAAAAACTGGAACTACCTGCTAAAGCTAGACCTATGCCTGTCTTATGACCCAGAAATACCAGTTACCTGTAGGTGTTGTCGGGATTAATTCAAGTAGGCTAGAATTAGCCTGAGCTCTTTTGCTAAAGCACCCGCTGACCCCTAGTCAAAGCATGAAACATAATGATTAATTAATGGTAGTGCATTGCACCCATGGATTTGAGGGGCATTGTGTGAGTTGTGCCGGCTTGTCATCGTGGTTCATTGGTAACAGATGATTTGTACCTGGTGTTGCTGAGAATCCTAGAGGGCTCTGCCATTGTAGCCATGATGTTCTGAAGTGTCTGATATATGTTAAAATTAGAGGTAGTAAAATAACATGTTTTGCAAATATCTTTTTGTTAAAATTCATATGAAATGTTGTTTTTGGGGAAGAATGGCCAGACCACCTGTTGAGTAATACACAGTGCGTTTGAGCCCCGGTTGAGGGGAGTCAGGAGAAGGGTGAAGTGGAGAGAGCTCTGTGCCACTGTGCTTACAGTGAGGCAAGATGAACCATTATCTCTATGTCTGTGCATTTTGTTTTACTTATCTCTGTATACAGTGTATATAAAGGACAAACGAGTCCAGTTTACATCTAGTTTTTCTAGATGTTAAAGAGGTTGCCAGTGTATGGCAAAAGTAGATTAGTGAACTAATGTATTTTGTACATTTTGTTTTAAAATTCCTAGGAGAGACTGTCTTCTGAAAATCTGAGCATTCTTTCTCACTGGGTTGTTGGAGCTGGGAAGGGTCCTAGGCCAGAATGTCCATATTTCAAAGACTCTTTCAGATTATAACTATGGTTACATGTGTGCAGTTTATTCCAGACTACTGTGTACATAGACGACAAATTAACTCCTTACCTGAAACATCTAGTTTACCTAGTTACTTTAAACATCTGTTTAAAGTGCCTGATATATGTTAAATATAGAGGTGGCAACATAGCACTTTGTAAATATCTTTTTGCTAAAACTAATAGGAAATACTGTCTTTTGGAAATTGAATTGTGAAGCCACCATTTTGAGCAGTAGAGTACTGTCTATACCTGTTCAACGGCTTAGAGGAGGTGGGAGGGAAGAAATTGCAAAAGCTAATATGCTAGTGTGTTCATACTTGGACATCTTCAGACACCATTTTTTCTCCATGTTTTCTGCATTTTGTTTTTCTCTGTATATAGTGTATGTTATGAAAAAATGAGCACTAATTTTGCAACATCTAGTCTCTAGATGTTAAAGATGTTGGCAATGTATGACAAAGTACTTAGAAAATTAGCATATTTTTATGCCTTGTGTTGAAATTAATAGGAAAATTTGTCTTCTGCAAATGACTTTTGGATAGAAATTTGTTCATCTCTAAGCATTACATGTGTCTGCACTTGCCCACTGGATTGAAGGCAGAGAGAAGGAAGTGAGGAGAGAATGGTTTGAGGCCAAAATTGTCATATTTAGAAGATACCTCAGATTATAACCATTGCTATTGTGTGCAATTTTATTTAACAGTGCTGTGTACACGGTGAACAAGTTATCTGAAATATCCAATCTTTCCAGATATGTGGAAGTGCTTGATTATTCATTTATTTATTTATTTTTGAGACAGGGTCTCACTCTGTCACCCAGACTGGAGTACACTGGTGTGATCTCAGCTCACTGCAACCTCCGCCTCCCAGGCTCAAGTGATTCTCCTGCCTCACCCTCTTGAGTAGCTGGAATTACAAGCATGTGCCACTACCACCCTGCTAATTTTTGTATTTTTAGTAGAGATGGGGTTTCACCATGTTGGGCAGGCTGGCCTTGAACTCGTGACCTTAAATGACCCACCTGCCTCAGCCTCCCAAGTGCTGGGATTTTAGGTGTGAGCCGCTGTGCCTGGCAGGTGATTATTTAAAAGCAGAAGTAGTATAATCACATTTTTTTTGTAAATAGCTTTTTAAAAATGGATGGGAAATACTATCTGGAAGTGGAGTTGTTGAACTACCTCTGCGAACAGTATACTCTCTCTACTTGTTCATTGGGTTGAGGGTGGTGAGAGGGAAGAAATTGCAAAAGTTGCTTTGCTAGTGTTTATTAGCACGTTGTGCACGTGTACCCTAAAACTTAAAGTATAAGAATAATAAAATTTAAAAAAAGGTTTAAAAAAAAAGAAAATTTCAGCTTAATCCATTGCCTGTATGTTACATGCGTTTCATTTACCTTTGCTATACTGTATATATTGTGTATATACTGAACAAATGAGTCCTAATTTTATAATATCTAGTTGAGTCTCTAGATAGTAAAGAGGTTGCCAATGTACGACAGAAAGAGAGTTAGTAAACTAACGTATGTTGTACACTTTGTTAAAATTCATAGAAAGACTGTCTTCTGAAAAGGACTTTTGGGAGTGAAATAACATCAGCTCTAAGTGACTCATGTGCCTATATCCACCTGGTTGGTGGTGAAGAGGAGTTGAAAGGAATGAAGGATTCTAGGACAGAATGTTCCTATGAGAAGACACTTTCGGATATAACCACTGTTACACGTGTGTAGTTTATTCAACACTACTGTGTGTATAACGGACAAACAAATCATATTTAAAACATCATCTAGTCTTTTTAGATGTTTAGAAGTGCACAAAGTATGTTAAAAGTAGAGGTAAATAACACATTTTGTAGATATCCTTTTGATGTGAAATATTGTCTTTTGGAAATTGAGCAAACCAATTCCCTGACCCATACACATTATTATATTTGTGTCAGTTTGGGGAGGAAGGAGGAGCAGAAAGTACAAAGGGCTTTTCACCAGTGTGTTTATGGTGAGGCACTTTGACCATTATCTCTTTTTTTTTTTTTTTGAGATGGAGTCTCGCTCTGTCACCAAGCTGGTGCGCAGTGGTGCAATCTTGGCTCTCTGCAATCTCCGCCTCCTGTATTCAAGCGATTCTCCTGCCTCAGCCTCCCGAGTATCTGGGACTACAGGGTGCGCCACCACACCCAGCTAATTTTTGTATTTTTAGTAGAGACGGAGTTTCACCATGTTTGCCAAGATGGTCTTGCTCTAAGTCTGCATTTTCTTTGTGCTGTGTAGATAGCGTACATAAGAGGACAAACCAATCCTAATCTATATCATCTAGTCTTTGTAGATTTTAGAGAGGTCCAGTGTGGGACAAAAGTAGAGTTAGTGGATTAAAACACTGAGTACATTTTGTGTTAAAATTCATAGGGAAGACTGTTGTTAAAAACACAGAAGTGGGCCGGGCACTGTGGCTCAATCCTGTAATCCCAGCACTTTGGGAGGCTGAGGTGGGCAGATCACCTGAGGTCAGGAGTTCAAGACCAGCCTGACCAATATGATGAAACCCTGTCTCTACTAAAAATACAAAAATTAGCTGGGCATGGCAGCAGGCACCTGTAATCCCAGCTACTTGGGAGGCTGAGGCAGGAGAATTGCTTGAACCCAGGAGGCAGAGGTTGTTAGAATCCTTTCTACACAATACATTTGGCTTATAGCTGTCCACAGGGTGGACAGAGGTTGGAACAGGAAGGGTTCCAGGCCAAAATGTTCAGGGGAGGGGTGCTAGGCCAGAATGTTCCTATTTAGAAGACACTTTCAAATTACAGTCTATGTTATGCATATGCACCGTTTATTCAATGCTACTGTGTATATAGGGGAAAACCTAAGCCCTCTTTGAAACATCTAGTCTTTCTAAATGTTTAAAAGTGCACAACATAAGTTAGAAGTAGAGGGCTAAAGTGACACCCTTTAAGCATTTTCTTCATTACTTTTTAGGAGTGTTTGCATTTGGAAACGGAATGGTTAAACTTGATGCTTTGGACTGTTCATAGGGTGATGGTGGGTGTAGGAGGAGGAAGTATGCAAAGGGAAGGGTTCTGTGCCCATGAGTTAGATTAGTTCACATGGTCTAACTATTGTTCTATATGCATTTTAGTTAATAGTGGTTTGTTTTTTTTTTGATGGAGTTTTGCTCTTGTTGCCCAGGTTGGAGTGCAATGGTGTGATCTAGGCTCACCTCAACCTCTGCCTCCTGGGTTCAAGTGGTTCTCCTGCCTCAGCCTCCTGAGTAGCTAGGATTACAGGCGCACACCACCACACCTGGCTAATTTTTTTGGTAAATTTTAGTAGATTCGGTGTTTCACCATGTTGGCCAGGCTGGTCTTGAACTCCTGACCTCAGGTGATCTGCCTGCCTCAGCCTCCCAAAGTGCTGGGATTACAGGTGTGAGCCACCACACCTGGCCAATAGTGGGTATTAAAAGATAAATAAGTCTTAATGCTCAAAGTATGTTAAAAATAGATGTAGTAAAACAATCCGTCTATAAATGTTCTTTTGTTATATTTTAGGAGGCCTGTCTTCTGGGAGTGACCTTTGTTACTCCACCTCTTGGAGCTAGGCATAGTCCTATACCTAGTCACTGGGATGGTGGAAGAGGGAGAAAAGGAAGGATGAAGGAAAGAGCTCTTTGCTAGTATCTCCATATCTAGAAGATGGTTTTAGATGATAACCATAGGTCTACATGAGCATTTTTAGTAAAGTGCCTGTGTGTAATTCTGGACAAAGTTTATTATTTTGCACTATCTAAGCTTTATGAATGTCCTAGGGTGATAATGTGTGGTAAAAAGTAGAACTAGTGAATTAGCCAATTTGTAAATTTTTTCTTGTTGTAATTTATAGAAAAGATGCAACTCGGACATGGAATTGTTAAACCATCTCTGAGCTTTCTATGCCAGGACTTGTTCATTAGGTTGGCAGCAGAGAGGCAAAAGTAAGTATAAAGAGAGAGATGTATGCAGATGTGTCAATATTTACATTTTGATGATAGCCATTGATATATGTGCATCTCTTTTAGCTGTACTATAGGAATACATTAGGTATTTCAATGAAAACATACCTTGCTAATATTTGAATAGTATAGATCTGCTAATGGATTCTCTTAGAAACATTATACTTAGTGTATTCTATTGCTGTATATTTCATTTTAAAGTGAGCACTAAAGGAATGCAGTATTTTAATAAAAACTCTGCCAATGCTTTTATTTAGAGGCGTGTTGCCATTTTTGTCTTTTATGAAAATTTGGCCCAAGAAAGGCAGGATTGCATTGTTTTTCCAACAGATTGAGTGGGTGTAGTGTATTCTTGGTTATCAAAATACTCATATAGCTTTGAGATTTTGAATTGGTAAATACTCAAGATGTGTGAAAAAGCATGATACATACTATATGATCTCAGTCCCATAAAATTGACTATTGTATCTACATCCACACGGGACCTAGAAGGACATGTTAAACTGTAAACTGCTTGTGATTGTGGATGACTTTTTCATTGCTTCTTGTGTTTTTCAGTTTCCTTATAATGCACATAGTAACTTAAAAAAATAAAGATTATTTTTAAAATCTAAAAAGGTTACAGAATTGAATACTCCCTGAGACAAGGTAAAACCACCTTATGCTAATGGTTGCAAGATAATGGTACGAGTAAGCTTTTGCTGTATGTATCAGTGAACTTTAAGATTTGGAAGACAAAATTCAGTTTATGTATTCAATTAAATGTGCTCAGATTGTATCGTGCTAGATAGGCACATTATTCTAATATAATATGAATGAATCAATAAAATCCTTATAATACTGATGAAATGTGGTCATTTCCATGTAAGTCTTATATGGCTATTTCCATATGAATATTAATAATATGTAGACCATTTGTTACTAATAGATATTTAAATTCCTTCAAATACTTGTTGATGTAACTTTATGCCACAGGTTTATCGTTGGCATGAAAAGAAACAATGGATAAGAGAGATGACTTGTAGAAACCTCTTGGGGGTTGTGTAACATCTCGTTTCTGCCCAGGTTCTGTGTGTATTCACAGTATTCTGTGGAGAGGAAGCAAGTATAAGTCAAATTCCTGGTACCTTGAATAACACTCAAATCTGTGTCTCTGTTTCATCATCCTGCAGTGAGCTAGGTGGATTCCCCTATCCCTTCTCATCCTTCCACCCAATACTCACCTGTCCACTCTGACTTTTATTTTGACTTTCGAGGCTGGGGATGTTAAGGGTTGGTGGAGGCAGTGCAGTACTGCTGCTCAGCGAGAAGCTTGCGTGGCCTTGCCAGGTTCCCAAATCACAAAACCACACACTGTTCTCATTAGTGTGAAGTGCAAGATTCTCTCTCCTATGCTAATTTGCAAAGAAATTAAGATGGTACCTTTCAGTAGAAAAATTTCCCTCAGTACCCTAGTTCAGAGGGGTGATGAAATGTAACACGCAGAGAGTCAGATGTTTAGGTACTCCTCAAGTTTCCTGTAAAAGAGCAGAACTGCAGGCTGCTGGAAAGACCGAGGGTGGGGCTGGTGCTGCGGCAACTAAGGGATGTCTTTGCAAATGTGCTCATGTATGTTTTTATGTGAAAATAATCTTAAAATTTCTCAATTCAGGCTAAGAAGAAAGAAAGAAGACACAATTGCTAATATCAGAAATGAAACAGGGATCATCATTTCTGATCGAATGGATGTTAAACGGACAATAAATGAATATTATGAACAATTCTATGCCCATAAATTGTATAACTTAGATGAAAAGAACCAATTCATTGAAAGACAGAACCTACTAGAAGTCACATAAGGAGAAATAGATGATCCGATTGGGCCTATATGTACTACAGAAATTGAATCGATAATTAATAAACTTCCAAAACAGAAAGCACCAAGTTTAGAGGGGTCCAAAGGTGAATTATACCAAACAACTGAGGAATAAATGGTATCAGTTATTCATAATTTGTTCCAGAAAATGAAAGTAGAATGACTACTTCCTAACTCATTCTATGAGGCCAACATTACCCTAATAACAAAACCAGATAAAGATATTACAAGAAAGGAAAACTCTAGACAACTATTTCTTATGAACATGGATGCAAAAATCCTCAACAAAATATTAGCAAATTGAATCCAATAGTATATAAAAAACACAATATGTATGTATACACCACAATCAAGTGAGGTGCATGTCAGGTATGCAATCTCAACATTCAAAAAACAATTAGTGCAATCTAACACATCAACAAGCTAAAGAAGAATCAGATCAAACGATCATATCAATAGGTTCAGAACAAACATTTGACAAAATCTAACATGGATTTATATTAAAAATGCTTAGCAAACTAAGAATAGAGGAAAAATTGCTCAAACTGATAAAGAACATCTACAAAAAGTTTACAGCTAACATCATACTTAATGGTGAGAAACTAAATTCTTTCTTTCTAAAATTGGGAATAAGGACAGGATGTCCCCTCTCATCACTCCTATTCAGCATTATACTGAAGTCCTGGTTAATATAATGTGAAAAGAAAAGGAAATAAAATGTATGCAGATTGGGAAAAAAAACCCAAAATTATCTTTGTCCAAAATGACATTATTCTGTATTATTCAGTAGAAAAATCTCAAATAATAAAAATTCTCCTGGAACTGATACATCATTAAAGACAGGTTGCAGGATGCAAAACCTTTAATTGGTTTAAACTTAAACCAAATTTAATTTGGATTAATACCCAAAAGTCAGTTGGTTTCCTATATATCAGCAATAAACAATTGAAATTAAAAGCAAAACACCAATTACATTAGCACTAAAAAAGTGAAACACTTAGGTATAACTTAACAACCCAGGTATCAGATCTATATGAAGGAAAACTACAAAACTCTAATGAAAGAAATAACAAATCTAAAGAAATGGAGAGTTGTTTAATGTCTGTAGATAGGAAGACTCAATATTGCCAGGAGGTCAGTTTTCCCATCTGGGAATCTATAGATTCAGTGCAATTCTTTTTTTTTTTTTTTTTTGAGATGGAGTCTCTCTCTGTCTCCCAGGCTGGAGTTCAGTGGTGTGATCTCAGCTTACTGCAAGCTCCGCTTCCCGGGTTCATGCCATTCTCCTGCCTCAGCCTCCCAAGTAGCTGTGACTACAGGCGCCCGCCACCACGCCTGGCTAATTTTTTGTATTTTTAGTAGAGATGGAGTTTCACCATGTTAGCCAGGATGGTCTCCATCTCCTGACCTCATGATCTGCCCGCCTCGGCCTCCCAAAGTGCTGGGATTACAAGCGTGAGCCACTGCACCTGGCCGATTCAATGCAATTCTAGTCACAATCTCAGCCGATTACTCTGTGGATATCAACATACTGATTCTAAAGTTTACATGAAATGGCAAAAGATCTGTGGATAGATTAATAGAATATTGAAGAAGAAGAAAGAATGACATTACCCAACTTTAAGACTTATTTTAAATTTACAGTAATCAAGAGTCTGGTATTGGTGAAAGAATAGACAAATAAGTCAATGTAAGAGGATAGAGAGCCCCAAAATAGACTTATGTAAATGTATAGTCACCTGATTTTTGACAAAGAAGAAATGCAGTTCAATGGATAAACAGACAGTTTTATTTTTTGGTTTTTGGTTTTTGTTTGGTTTGTTTTGTTTGAGATGGAGTTTTGTTCTTGTTGCCCAGCTGGAGTGCAATGATGCGATCTCAGCTTACTACAACCTCTGCCTCCTGGGTTTGAGCGATTCTCCCAATTCAGCTTTCTAAGTAACTGGAATTACAGGTGCCTACCACCACGTCTGGCTAATTTTTGTATTTTTAGTAGAGACAGGGTTTTACCATGTTGGCCAGGCTGGTCTTGAGCTCCTAACCTCAAGTGATCCACCCGCCTCGGCCTCCCAAAGTGCTGGGATTACAGGTGTAATCCCGTACCCGGCCCAAAGGTACAGTCTTTTTAACAAATGGTGGTGGAACAACTGGACATCACATGCAAAAAAAATAAAAAGGATCTAGACAAAGACCTTACACCCTTCACAAACTGAACTCAAAATGGGTCATAGGCCTAAATATAAAACATAAAAGTATAAAACTTCTAGAAGATAACACAGGAGAAAATTTACATGACTTTGGATTTCATGATGAGTTTTTGATGCTACATCGAAAGCATAATCCATGAGGGGAGAAAATAGGTAAGTTGGACTTTATCGAAATTAAAGCTTCTGCTCTGTGAAAGAAACTGTTACAAGAAAAGAAGACAAAGCCACATGGATGAGCTTAGACATAGTTGTGAAGAGACACCAGTATGCTTTTTGTGAGTCATTTCCCTCTCTCCCTCTCTCTCTCTTTCCCTCTCATCCCTCAGGTCAGTGGGGAGTGGTTCTTTCTGCCTCCTTTGAGGTCCTTGTTAAGAGGTGGAAACTTGGCCGGGCACGGTGGCTCACGCCTGTAATCCCAGCACTTTAGGAGGCCGAGGCGGGTGGATCATGAGGTCAGGAGATCGAGACCATCCTGGCTAACACAGTGAAACCCCAGCTCTACTAAAAATACAAAAAATTAGCCAGGCATGGTGGCGGGTGCCTGTAGTCCCAGCTACTCAGGAGGCTGAGGCAGGAGAATGGCATGAATCCGGGAGGTGGAGCTGGCAGTGAGCCAAGATCATGCCACTGCACTCCAGCCTGGGTGACAGAGTGAGACTCCATCTCAAAAAAAAGAGATGGAAACTTGTCACTAAAAAACACGGTTATGAATAAAATCCCTGAGTGCAGGTACTGGTCAACAGTGTTAAAAAGCTTCTGTATGTATGAAAATTTGCAGAAATAGAAAAAATATATAAATGACATTTGAAGTGTTTTCTGTAATAAATGTAAAACATGATAATTTTGGAAAGCTCAGAAACACTTCCAAACTGGACCAGTTTGCTGTGGGGTGATGAGAACATCAGGCTCATTCATAGTTCCAGTCAAAAGAATAAGAGACTACACTGCTGAAGGAGCCTGTCCATTCTGAAATCCATAGTCTTATCTCAAAAATGAGTGAAGGGGCCGGGTTTGGTGGCTCATGCATGTAATCCCAGCACTTTGGGAGACCGAGGTAGGCAGATCACTTGAGGTCAGGAGTTCGAGACCAGCCTGGCCAACATGGTGAAACTCCCATCTCTATCAAAAATATAAAAAATTAGCCAGGTGTGGTGGCCCATGCCTCTAATCCCAGCTACTCGGGAGGCTGAGGCAGCAGAATCACTTGAACTTGGGAGGTGGAGGTTGGGAGGTGGAGGTTCAGTGAGCTGAGATTGCACCACTGCACTCCAGCCTGGGCAACAGAAGAATGAGTGAAGATTTTCCCTCTTGAGAAAATGTTGACCTGTAAAAGACTGTGAGGACCTGAATCGGTCCAGTCTTCTGTGGTTCAATATGGTTTTATTTTCCATGCTACGACCTGGGGACAAGCTAAAGCATTTTTTCTCCTTCCTGATTGCTATAACAAAACTATCAATATTGTCATGGCTCCAGCCAAAGAAGAGAGTGGCCATGGATTCTTGCCTTGATTTATTTTTATTTATTTTTTATTTATTTATTTTTTATTGAGACAGAGTCTCACTCTGTCACCCAGGCTGGAGTGCAGTGGCACAATCTCAGCTCACTGCAAGCTCCACCTCCCGGGTTCACGCCATTCTCCTGCCTCAGCCTCCCGAGTAGCTGGGACTACAGGCACCCTCCACTACACCTGGCTAATTTTTTGTACTTTTAGTAGAGACGGGGTTTCACCGTGTTAGCCAGGATGGTCTCGATCTCCTGACCTCGTGATCCGCTCACCTTGGCCTCCCAAAGTTCTGGGATTACAGGCATGAGCCACTGTGCCTGGCCTCTTGCCTTTATTTCTGTTCATTTCTCTCTCCCTGTGTTGGAGGGGCTGCAAGTCAGCTGGCTGGATCATGCACGAAGTACCTGGTGACCAAGGAATTCATATGGTTTCCTTAGTTGCATTTTTAGGGCAACCACATGAGATCTGTAAAGGTGAAAGCAGCTATGTCATGGTCAGTGGCAGGCTGGAACCATTGGATGCATTTTCACTGCCTTCCTGGGTTGCTTTTCCAGGAGGACCCACATATGTGACAATGGCTCTTGGGGTCTAGGGGCGAGATAACAGGTATCTTAAGCCTCGATTTAGTGTGTCCTTAGGGAAGTTTTAAATGTTGGGCATTGCTCCTAGCACAGGATTATTAGCAAATAGTAGTCATGGTAATTTCTGGCTTGTTGACTGCTTAAACAGAAGTTTCAAACATAGAAACAGGTCGTGGTTTTTATCCGTTATTGTATGCCTATAACTAGATGCTAGTCACAGCAAAGACAGGTTAAAAATCCAAGATGCTGCTGGTGATGAATCCCATTTGCAACAGTACAGTAACTAAAAATCCAAAAGAAAAAAAAATACAGGAGCTTTCATGGCATAAACCATAAACCTTTACAGACACCAATAAAGGTAGACTTAAATAAGTGGCAGGATACTATAATAAGATTAAATTCAAGTTAAAAGCCCCATGCAATTGGGAGAGCAGGATTGGACAAAGTGTTGCTAAAATATTCTGTAGGTAAGTGCCAATATTCACCAAGAAATCTTTAAAAATCAAGAGTATTGGAAAAATTTAAATATATTATAGACCTCTATGCAGATGTAGGTCTGTTTTAAGAGTAGATAGGTGAATTGGAGAGCACGGGCTGCTGGCAGCGACCCCTCCTCTGCTCCACCCCCAGAATAAGTTTATAGGCAGCATCACTAATTATGAGGGAAGAAAACTTATGAGTCAGCGGTGCAGGCATAATAGGTGGGGAATGGAGGTAGATTCTCTCGTCATACCGTATACTGACCATAGCTACTCAGTCTCCAGCCTCTTCAGTGGTCAAATGGAAAGAGCATGGGCCAAGGCCTCCACCCTGAAATAATTGCACAGTGGGCACACATATTGGTGTGGCCCGAGACACCAGGTACACGAAGATGCTCTCATAAGGCAGGATGTTCTGAGCACCTAGAGGTCACCGCCCAGAAACTGGCCAAGGGCCAGGCATGTATTTCAACATACAGGGTTTGAATGCTCCAGACTTTCTGAGTTAACCCTTTACTGTACAGGGACTACGTGGTGGCTGCACAGAGAGTGGGAACAGGCAACCGGAGACCTGAGTAGGGACTTGGCAGGTGTTTGTGAAGAGGGGAAGGGGTGGAGATCTGGGGTTGGGAAAGGACACTGGAAGAACTCAGCCCGTTGTCTGATCTCACACATGTTTAATGGAGGGGGAGCTGTCTTGAGGGCCAGAGGCCAAGGCCATCAGGAGTGAAGGCAGTGCTGATGGCTGAGGCACAGTCAGTCCCAGGTTCCAGGGTCCACAGCAGAGCCCCAGCTCCAGCCTCATGCCCTCCTCCCCAGCACTGGCTTAGCAAGGGCCATGCCTGGTGATGATCTTGTAGAATGAAGGCTGAGAGTTTTCTTATAGACCTCTTGGTCTGTTTCTAATTGGGGAATGAGAAGATTTCTGAAGAGCTTCAAGGCATTGCTGCTGATTCAGATATTTCCATGGGCGCTGTGCATACGACTTATTTTTTTCTCTCCTTGTCTTTTTCCTTCCTTCCTTCCTTCCTTCCTTTCTTTCTTTTTTCTCCATTCCATTATGAATTATCATTCCAGGATGTTTAAAAACATAGTTTTTGGTGGCTCACACCTATAATCCCAGCACTTTGGGAGGCCGAGGTAGGTGGATCATAAGGTCAGGAGATCGAAACCATCCTGGCTACCACAGTGAAACTCTGTCTCTACTAAAAAAAAAATACAAAAAATTAGCCGGGCGTGGTGGCAGGCACCTGTGGTCCCAGCTACTCGGGAGGCTGAGGCAGCAGAGTGGTGTGAACCCGGCAGGCAGAGCTTGCAGTGAGCCGAGATCGCGCCACTGCACTCCAGCCTGGGTGACAGAGAGAGACTCTGTCTGAAAAACAAAACAAACCAAAAAAACCGTAGTTTTTCCCCATTTTCCGGAAAAAGAACATCTATAAAGATGGGACCAATTCTTGCCATGACCGTCCACCTCTTGTAGGACCCTACAAGACAAGAGACAGCCAGATTGGGGCAGGAGGACACGTTCTCAGAAAGAGAATGCCACAGAGCAGACACCACACATTTGCTAGTGCTTTTTAGTTCAAAGATCCTGCTCATTCCATCCTTAGAAGCAGTTTTCACAGTTACCAGGGCTTTAGGGCCAAAGTATGAGAAGAAACTGAGGGCTGATCCCATTTCTCGTGCATTCAGTGTTTTGTTTTTTCTTTGGAGTCTCTCTGTGTCTCCCAGGCTGAGGTGCAGTGGCACCATCTCGGCTCACTGCAGCTTCCACCTCCCTGGTTCAAGTGATCCTCCTGCCTTAGCCACCCAAGAAGCTGGGATTACAGGTGTGCACCACCACACGTGGCTAGTTTTTGTATTTTTAGTAGAGACAGGGTTTCACCATATTGGCCAGGCTGGTCTCAAACTCCTGACCTTTTGAGCAACCCACCTCAGCCTCCCAAAGTGCTGGGATTACAGGTGTGAGCCACTGCGCCCAGCCTGAGCATTCAGTATTTTAAAAATTAAAACAGCAAAGGATATTGCATTATCATTTGTATCTAGTGGGTATGATCCCATAGGAAAATTAGAAGGTGATGTTTCTTGCTGTGGGTTACGAATTCCCAGGAAATGGATGGGCTCTTCTGAGACAGGGACAGTCTGCACCACTGGCCATTCCCTTCTGGGAACAGAGCCTTCTCCACGGCAGGGCAAGCCCTGTGACTAAAGCACTGCTTCATCTCTGTTAGCCAAGCATATAACGCTGTATCAGAAGATACTACAAGCTAATGATAAATGTGCCAAAGCCTGCAATACTTTAATCACTATTTCTCAGGTTTATATAAAAAGCAATTAAGGAAAGCTGTGAAATAAGCATAAATCACTAGATGAACATTTGACATTTAGTGCCCCATTATTAGTGATGAGAGAGCACTCCAGCACTGGTTATTAGTGGATTCTTAAAGCAATCTCAAATTATGTGGAATTCAAATTCTGCGGAGTAATTAGAAATCTAAATAGGAATAAACTTTTCTCATTTAAGATACTTATGACTTAACTATTATTGAATTATCTATGAGCAAGAGCCGGGGAGTAGAAAAAAATCCCTTTCATGAACAGCCCAAAACAGTAAATAAGAGCAAGAGATGAGAAGTAGTAATAGGAATCAAAGGCCAGGACTTTTCTCCATATCACTCAACCACAACCCATGCCCTTTAAAAATTTACTGAGAGGGTATTCTGCACCAGAGTTTAACCACCTTCTATGTTAGCCAACCCTACACTGTTCTTTAATTTTATACTGTAATTAGTACACAAAACACAATGTCTAGTAAATTAAAAAATAAATTCAGGTCTTAAGATACTTGTATCTGTCTTGGTTAAAGTTCTGAGTTAATTATTTGATAAAAGGGTGAGGAGCCTGCTTTTATGCTCAGCTGGAAGAGCTGTACATGTCACATGAAAGTACTCTATACACTTGGCATAGGCAGGGCCTCAGACGAATGAACAGTCATGGGCTTCTCCAAAGCAAACAACTGGGCCCTCACCTCCTCCACATGGAATTCTTCTCACGCAAATAGACACAGGCCTCACAGCAGAACGGCAAAATTCTGAAATTGTTATCTCAAAGGACCAGAAGGGGACATGAAAAAAAGGTGAACCGAGGCTTGAAAAAATGTCACAAATGGTGACTAGATGAGATCAGGGTAAAACAATGCAAATGTTACTGGAAAACAATAAAAGAAATGTTTGGTGAAAGAAAGTCTAAAATTCATTTCCTATGATATCTCATAGAGACTTTGTTTACTGGAGAAAATAGCTCAGGAAGTCATTGGTCAGGGAATGATCACTGGAACGCCTCACCTTTTTGGAGGCGACCTCTGGTAAGGACCAAGTCCTCTCTCGTGTTTGCTCTCTTGACCCTCCCCGTGGGGGCTAGAGACTCTTCTTACCCTCCTACCTGTGGGAAAATGACTCACCCCTAAACACTTGGTGGGCAGGTTTGAAAGCCACACAGGCTGGCAGAAAAGTCATGGCGGGGGCACTTCAAAATAAATCTCTAAGGGAGCTGAAAAAAAAAATTCAGATTAATCGAAGCCCTGAAAAAGCCTTCTGAATCCTACCCACTCTGCCGATTTTCTGAGGGAACCACAGAAAATTAAGGATGTAGAAGCAGAACTCAAATACTGTTGCAGCTCCTCTTTTGGAAAAATCACTCTTTGCTGTAAACTTTCATGTTCATGGGACAATCCAACCAATATTTTAATGCTAACAGTAATCACGGGACAAGCAGTTCCACTCGAACGTTCAGAAGCCAAGGAATAATGGCATGCCGGCTTTGATGCCTTCTGTCCTTGTTTACACAGTAAACGAGACTCTCTTAATGGCCATTGGAAAGATGCCCTTTCATATTTGACACTGAGTTCATCTGGTGCAAATAGAAAACCTTGAGGAAATGTGAGTCTGCCTTCCCCAGAGGTCAGCGCTTGTTATGTGAGCGCTGAGGGCCCTGCTGCCCCCTTGCTGGGTCTGTACCCCGCAGAGACGCTGGCCACACCCAGCAGAGCCAGCTGCCCTCGGACCAGCCCTTCAGCCGGATCTGTGGTCGCCACTGAAACCGCAGGCTCCCTCTGTGATGGGCTCACCAGGCCCTGCTGCTCCCTGGTGCCATTCTCCTCCGGCTCACGGAAGTGCCCTGTGGTGCACGGGGTTTTCACTCTGGAGGGAGCTGGGGAACCCCGCCCCCATCAACGTTGAAGTGTCCTCTATCCAAAGGAGCTCCTCTGCCAGCTTTTCTTTTTTTTTCCTCTTTTTCTGAGACGGAGTTTCACTCTGTCGCCCAGGCTAGAGTGCAGTGGCGCAATCTTGGCTCACTGCAAGGTCCGTCTCCTAGGTTCACACGGTTCCCCTGCCTCAGCCTCCTGAGTTGCTGGGACTACAGGCGTCTGCCACCACGTCCGGCTAATTTTTTGTATTTTTAATAGAGACGAGGTTTCACCGTGTTAGCCAGGATAGTCTCCATCTCCTGACCTCAAGTGATCCAGCCGCCACGGCCTCCCAAAGTGCTGGGATTACAGGTGTGAGCCACCGTGCCGGGCCACTCCTCTCCAGCTTTGCAGACCACTGCCTGCCTGAAAATCAATCTGACATCCAAAACGTGTATGCTCGACAGTGTTCTGGTGCGTGTATTGCCACTTTAAAAACAAGAGTGGTCCAAACATCTACATTAAGGACTAACTAGTAAATGCAGACTTGCGCTCTGAAACTCCACAGTTACGGCCCTAAAAGTTCCCAAGGCAGGGCCTTGCACTTGGCGATGGGAAATGTAAATGAAATGTGTATGCTCAGTGGTTTTCATTGACTATTAGGCTTACGGCAGATAGTCTTTGCCAAGTTATAGAATTAGTATTCCTTCTCCAGATTTCTCCCTCTCTTATACCCGGACAACTGGAGCACAATTCATAAAATTCTGTGCTGAAAAGGTGAATGTGCTGAGAGGAGGAGGAGGAAGAAACAGTCCATTTGTTCAGCCAAATGGCTAAACGCACCGTGACCAAAAGCTGGGGACCGAGAATGAGCTGCTTCAGTTTACGTGAAGCAAACTAACATCTTCAGTTACATTCAGCACAGACACATCTGCTGCAGTCATTTTTAAAAACCATATAAAAAGCTGCTAGGCAATCTTTGCCAACACAATACAATGAAAAGAGCGCATGCCCTAAGTCATGGCTCAGTCCTGGGCACCAAAGCCAAGCTGTGCCATCTCTGGCAAGATCCGGAAAGTCTCCCAGCCTCAGTGTCCTCCACCGTGAGACCTGGATGTGAACCTCACAGGGCTGCACTGAAGAGTAAATGTGATAAGGAATCTGAGGACACTTTGTCAGTGCCATTCAAACTTTCTTGTTTTAAAATTTATTGCTTTTAAAGCCATGTGAATTGGGTGTTGAGATATTTAAAAATTCTCACCACATGTGGCAAGATTTATAGAGCCCTGAGTTACAGAACGCCAATTCACAAATGTCAGCCACACCCGGCTTTGGGGTGGCTCTGTGAGTCTTTGGCTGTGAGAACTGTACTCTCTGTATGCTGCTGCACCTGGTGCTGCTGGTGCCTAGGCTTCTTCTCTCTCCTCCCTTCCATTTCTCTTCAAAACCCCTCTCCCACTCCCCACCACCATAGCACAGAGCCATACTTCGGGCATAAGGTAATTAAATAGACTTTTGGAATTGACCTAAATACTGAAGCAGTGAGCAGAACTAAGGTTTCATGTGAAAAAGTCTCACAATTCCCAAGGAACTGACAAACATACACATTTGAAGATCAACGTATTTGGAGATTGAAGACTGCCTGGACAATATTTTTCCATGAGTAGGCCTAGCACAATTTTCTTTTTTATAAATTAGATAAAGAACATTCACAGCTAAAGACAGTACTCTGGCAAATGCTTAAAGCTATGATGAAGTAGCAAAATTGCGAGTCGTGATTCTACTTACTTTTCTATATCCAAAGCTCAATCAAACTAGGAGCAGAAGAAAGCTTTCTCAATCTGATAAAAGTTATCTATTAAAAACTCTACAGATAAATACAATGAAATACTGAACACATTTCCCCCTAAGTTGAGAACAAGACAGGGATACCCACTCATACCAGCACTATTCAACCTTGGTAGTACAGTAAGTCAACAACAATAAATGAAAGTTACAAAGGCTAGAAAGGAAGAACTTAAGGCTGTCTTTATTTGCAGGTGATAACTGTGTACACAAAACATTCAAATTCAGAGATTCACATGATGGAACTTTCTGAGGTGTTTAAAACATTCCATATATTGATCTAGGTGATGGTTACACAGGCATTTACTCATGTGAAAAGTCACTAAGCTTTACACTTAAGGTTTGTGAATTTTACTTGGTATAAATGTACTTCAAAATAAGTTATAATGTTTAAAATCATTGGCATGAAAATATAACCACTGATGGTTTCAAAACATGTTTGCAAATTATTTGATGCTCCTCCTTTCAAAATGTGGACTGTAACTCCCTCCCCTTGAATATGGGCTGAACTTAGTGACTCACCGCTAGTGAATAAAGGTGGTGGAAGTGAGGCCATGTGACTTCTGAGACTAAACCATCAAAAGGATGCAGCTTCCACCTGGTTCTGTCTCTGCCAGGGTGACCATGCTGTGGGAAGGCAGCCGCCATGACATGAAGAGTCTCAAGCAGCCTTGGGGAGACGCACGCTTGATGAGGAACTGAGGTCTCACACCAGCAACCAGCAGCATTGTGCCGGCTGTGTGAGCTCGCCAATGTGCAAGTAGATTCTCTAGCCATTCAAGTCATCAGGCCCCGGCAGTCCTGACTTTTTGACTGTAGCCTCATGAGAGAGCCTGAACCAGAACCACCCAGGGAAGCTGCTCATAAATCCTTGCCCCACAGAAAACTTTGAGAGGTAATAAGTGTTTATGGTTGTTTTAAGCTGGAGAGTTTTGGGGGTAATTTGTTACACAGCCATGGATAATCCTTGTCTTCAGAGTTAGTGATTATGTTTGAATTGGATGCTTCATGACTGGGAATGATTTAAATGTTAAAAGTTCTATACATCTTTTATTCTACTCTGCAAAACAAGCTTCAAGTGCTATGTATAAGGCATTATGTAAATTAAAACATACCAAGTCCTGAACATGTAAAAATGCAAGTAATGTTATGTTGTTCATTTTCTAGATGCCCCTTTTCACTTTTGGGCCCCAAAGCTTCTACATCTGGAGAATGTGGGTGACTTTGGAATAAAATACTAAGAATGCAGCAGCCATAAGAAAGTGACATTCTAAGGAATTTTCCCAGGATAGCGAACCAAGCATGACAACTGAGGCCTCTTTTGCCAAAGTGACAGTGTGAGAAGGAAGAAGGAAAAGCCTCTGAATGGTTGTATTTTGGTCTCATTATACTACTTTGTTCTTCTAAGCTAGATGTCAAGTCCTTATAAATCCTCTTCTGATTTATGCTCTTGAAGCAGTAGGAAGTCAGGTTTGAACTCACCAAATGACAGAGGGTTTAATGAGCACAGCATCCCCATCATTCCAGCTGCCTCCCATGCTGGCCGCTGGGCTGAGGGCATCTTCCACTTTAGGAACTGGTCAGAGCTTGTGTTGCTGTTGTTAGAAGACTCAGCTCCCCCCTCCTCCCGCCCCACCAAATGCTCTACATGGAAGAGCACAGCAACCCTTCTCCTTACTTAACTCAGTACAGAAAGACAAGTTAATTCCCAACACAATGCCCAACTTTGTAGCTGGGCACTGCCCTTTCAGATTAGCTTAAAGAAAGTTGCATGGTTGCTTCCAGTTCCATGTGCTGTTCCTCCTCAATGCTGCTTTCCCACCTTTCCACTTCTGCAATTTCAACAGTAAGTTTGTTAAATGAGCCCTCTAAAATGCATGGTCATGAATAATTTTAATAGTAAAATGGGGCCCGGTGCAGTGGCTCATGCCTGTAATCCCAGCACTTTGGGAGGCCGAGGAGGTTGGATCACGAGGTCAGGAGATCGAGACCATCCTGGCTAACACGGTGAAACCCTGTCTCTACTAAAAATACAAAAGATTAGCCAGGCGTGGTGTCAGATGCCTGTAGTCCCAGCTACTCGGGAGGCTGAGGCAGGAGAACAGCATAAACCCGGGAGGCAGAGCTTGCAGTGAGCCAAGATCTCTCCACTGCACTCCAGCCTGGGCGACAGAGTGAGACTCTCTCTCAAAAAAAAAAAAAAATAATAAAAATAAAATTGTTTAAACTATAGGTGCTAGAAATAAGTAAGCACCTGATAATGGATTAGTTGCACTTAAGAATTTCCCCTTAAAAAATCATTAGCATTTCTCTACAACCACTGGTGGCTCTTTTTGTTGTTATTGTTGAGACAGGGTCTTGCTCTGTCACCCAGGCTGGAGTGCAGTGGCACGATCATGGCTCACTGCAGTCTCGACCACCCAGGCTCAAGGGTTCCTCCCACCTCATCCTCCCAAAGTGCTGGGATTACAGCCACGAGCCACTCTGCCTGGTCCTCTGGTGGTTTTCTAAGGGCATCGATTTTGCCCGAAGAGCAAGGAAGAGTCAATGAACAGGAATAAATACCTGAACAAACAGAGCCATCCTCTGTGCCTCAGGGAGATGTGATCCCCAAGCATAGCATGTTCTTGGATGCCTTTACACTTACAGTGTGTCCTCATGTGAAGTCATCATGTGAGAAAACACACACCTGAAAGGAAAAATGAGCAGGTACAGGCTGTAAAATGCAGAACTCACTGGAAACTATTCTTAAGGGGACAAAGTTAAGATTCAACAATAAAACCATTAATTTAAAGGGATACAAAAGCAGAAGGTTTTTATGTCAGGAGAAATAATTGTATAAGTAGGGATCAGAGTGGAAATCAAGAGTAAATAATAATTACAATGATGGTGAAAATGACTTTTTAGCAATCGCGAAAAGAACAGAAACCATTATAAAACACTTACCCCACACTCCAAATGGTTTGAAGTCTTCTTGGAATCTGGCGGAAGATGAGACTTTGGAGGTAAGATGAGGGAGTCCTAGGAAGATTTCTTTTTCAAACAAAGGAGCTTTGGAAAACCTAAAAGGAGGCAGAGAACAAAAGTTTGGGGGGATGTGTGTTTGTGTTGCTGTGTGAATAAAGCTGAGTGCCTCAAGGGCTGCTGCAGTTGGAGTCTGACAGCTGACATGGAGGGGAATGAGCTGTGGCCAAGGGCAGAGGAGGCGAGGGTCATGGAGGGTGCATGGAGGGGAACATGCCACAGAGGTGATGAAAGGCAGCTTTGTCGACAGAAAGCAGGGAAGCTTCATGGGGAGACGGGAGATATGGAACTGTGGGATGTTTAGGGTCACTGGAACCATTGGCTCAGTGGGGCCAAGGCTGGATGGCGATGCTGAGGGCCAAGGCTGGACAGGGGTGCTGAGGGACAAGGGTGGAGGTTTCAGCTGGTGACTTCATGGCAGGTGTCTCTTTTATCACCTCCTGGGCCAAGAGCTGGAGGGGTTATCTCAGCATGCCCTCATCCTGCAGTGGGAGACTTATGCGTTTCATTCCTCACTTGCTCCAAGAGATTAGCGTGTTCTTCACTGGGATCTCCATGAGGAGGGCGGGGACAGGCAGGATTTAGAGGAAGCCCAGGGGACCCAGCTTATGGGAATCTATGCATGGAGGCAGAGGGCATCCTTGCTTTTCCCCTCAAGATTAAGTGAAACTGCAGAAAGCCAAAATAGACTCCAGCTTCAAGATGGTGTTTACACAAGACACTCCTAACAGTCGTGGCAGAGCCTGGGGCACGGTTCATGGGACCAGGACTTTTTAGGGGCTTAGCATTACCGGGTAATCCTGCTCATCATGTGCTGCCTCCTCTCAGGCTTTTGATCAGCCAGAGAGTCTACACACGCTGAACAACCACAGAGTGTGTGGTCAAATCTGAGTGTTCAGTCACATTAAAAGGCCTTACAGTCATAGGGCACACATCTTTCTACTTTGTATGGCTTTGCCCATGGTGCAAATGACCAGATCTTTATGCCACTTTGAGGGTGCCGTTATAGTGGAAGTTGCTTCTAAAAATGCAGTGGTGAATGCCATATGGAGCAAAGTGGAGTGAAAAGCACAAGAGTTTTAGTACTAAAATCAGATAACAAATCTGGCCCAGCACTCCTTGAAAGCCTCTTGGGCCAGCTGCTTGACCTCTGAATGTTATCCCCTTAGGATGCTATTGTGGATGCAGATAAGGTTCATCTCTTACTCCTGGTGTTATGAGTAACACAGTGTGAATGGTCGCATGAGTGAATGTTACCTATTCTTGCTCTAACTCTGGGTTGAGTCTTTGGTCCTATGAAATCCTAGATCCACCCCATCTGGCCCCATAGCAGGGCGTCCTAGAGTCCAGCATGACTGAGATTTTCATGAACTTGGCGGGTGCAAACACACTTCCGGTTCCAGGGAGACCCATCTGCATGTTCCACACTCAATCCCCGATGGGTGAGAGAGTGCTTCTCTGCAGACATGGTGGGGACGATCGGGCTGAGTGTCTTACTGTAAAAGAAGCTCCAGCCAGGCGCGGTGGCTCACGCCTGTAATCCCAGCACTTTGGGAGGCTGAGGTGGGCAATTCATGAGGTCACGAGATCGAGATCATCCTGGCTAACACGGTGAAACCCCTTCTCCACTAAAAAAAATATATAAAAAATTAGCAGGGCATGGTGGCAGGTGCCTGTAGTCCCGGCTACTCGGGAGGCTGAGGCAGGACAATAGCGTGAACCCAGGAGGCGGAGCTTGCAGTGAGCCGAGATCGCACCACTGCACTCCAGCCCGGGCAACAGAGTCAGACTCTGTCTCAAAAAAAAAAAAAAAAAAAAAGACATTCCACTTCACATTAGCTTTCAGAAATTACAAACTGCTTCAGAAGTCTGGTTCTAGATTCGCTAGTTTTGAAACTTTGATGAACAAAATCAATGGAAAACCTACCATTTAGAAACTACCAGGTGGCTTCCTCTTTTGTAGGAGATGAAGCCCAAATTAATGGTTGGAGGAAAATTGCTCTTCTGTTTGAGAAAATGGAGAAAAGACACTTCACTATGCATTTTGGTTTTCGAAAGGTGAAGCCAAGATCCTACTCTGGAATAGCTTTTAAGACACCATAGAACCACATGATTTTCTATAATGATGTCAAGGGTTGTTTTCACTGTGGGTAGAACTGCATTTCTTCATTCATTCAAGCATTGTTCATTGAACTAGGATATATGGAACCCAACCATGTGCCTTACACCCTCCAGGCCTAAGTGTAGCCTGCATGGAGCCTGCAGTCTAGTAAGAGGAACAGACACCAATCCGACCATCACATCACTGCCACCAAGTGCTGTGAAGCCAAGGCGATGAGTGATGGGGCACCGAGCCTGGTTTTGAAGCCTTCTCTGAATAAGTGACTTTTAAGCCAAAATCCAAAAATGAGTCAAAGTTTATAGACAAAAGCGGGTAGGGTGCTCATTTTGGCAACATATATACTAAAATTGGAGCAATTCAGGAAAGATTCGCATGGCCCCTGTGCAAGGAGGACTCACGAAGCATTTCATATTTCTGCACAACAATGTGAAGGCATTAAATGGCACTGTACTGTACACTTACAGTGCTTAAACTGGTACTTCTTATGTTATGTATGTTATAATATATATCACATTTTTTAAAAAGAGAGAATGGGTGGAGTTACAAAAGCCCCATTGCAGGCAGAGGGAGCATCAGTTCCAAGTGTTAGTGGACCGAGAGGAAACCCAGCAGCCAGGACTTGTGTGCTGAGATTCGTGGGGTGGCGTGTGGCCCAAGATGAGACTGGAATTGCAGAACCTGGTTATCAGTCTTTGTCTCAAGGCCAGTGAAAGATTACTGAAAAGCTTTTATTAAGGCAGTGACATAATTTATGTTAAAAAAAAATCCCCCTGGACCAGGGTGAGAGTGGTTGGAGGGGCAGTGAATGTAGCTGACCAGGTAGAAAGCGGTCAGAGTTGTTCAGGAGAGAGATGGCTGTCACTTGGAGTAAGGTGCTGGAGTTGAGATGTAGAAAAGTGGGTAGATTTGAGAAAAATTGGAGAACAAATGTCTGAACTTGTTGATGGGTTGCTCTGGGGGTGACAGAAGGGACTCGTTGGGATGGATCTCCATGTTTCTGGGTGGACGGTGGTGCCAGTAACTGGGGCAGGAAGCACAGAGAGAAGGGGTTGGAGGATGGATAAAGGTGCTTGTTTTGGGCATGGTGTTGAGTTTGTGCCTCAGTGAGGTTTGCAGCTGCCAGTGGGGGAAGATCCTGTGCACGGGTCGTTGACTCAGGGCTCACTAAGGCCTGCACTAATTTCTGTTGGAGTCTCTGGTGATTCTACCCGCTTATGTACTGCACTGTTTTCTGAGGCACGTCTGTCACGGGACATGTGAGGACTCAGGACCACTCCCGAGAGAAAACAGATGGAACACCCCATCTGCCACATGCAGCAGCCCGGCCTGCTCCCAGGGCAGCTGACAAAAATTATCTCTTCTTCTTCTGAAAGGCTGCTCCCAAAGAAACCACACTGGCCTCATGACAGCATCCTGACTGGACTGTCCATGGCATGTTGGTATTTTAGGCCTGCCAATTAGCCATGTGTCCAACTCTGGGTCCTGTAGACCCCAGGGTGGGCAGCTCTCAGAGCACTTCTGAAACATCAGCTTATGAGGCAGACACTGTGCTGAGTGATTGAAGCTAAATGTTGCTTCAGTTGCAGGGCTTGACTCTCTGGAACAGCTGCCATTTCATTTAACAATCTTGGAAAATGAAAACATACAGGCTGGGTGTGATGGCTCACGCCTGTAATCCCAGCACTTTGGGAGGTTGAGGCTGGTGGATCACTGAGGTCAGGAGTTCAAGACCAGCCTGACCAACATGGTGAAGCCCCGTCTCTACTAAATACAAAAAATTAGCCAGGCATGATGGTGCATGCCTGTAGTCCCAACTACTTGGGAGGCTGAGGCAGGAGAATTGCTTGAACTCGGGAGGTGGAGGTTGCAGTGAGCCGATATTGTGCCATTGCACTCTAGCCTGGGCAACAAAAGCAAAACTGTGTCTCAAAAAACAAAACAAAACAAAGCAAAAGCAAACAAACAAATCATACCCAGTTGAGATCCATCAGAGGCAGAAGTGGCCTTGTATTTGTGAGCTTCTGTCCTCCTCCCTCCCTCCAATTCCTCTGCAATCCCTGGGCCCACCCTAGTGCCTTTGTGAAGGAACGTCATTCTTTATTCATGCCCTGCTGCTGAAAGATGTATAAAGGCTTCGACTGAACAATCAAATATCAAGAAAACAACATTTAGGACATACCACCCAGACCACTAAGCATGTAATAAATGCCTGCAATTAGTCACACATGCCTGGAGGAGTAAACATTGGCTAGAATGAAGGACGGCTTTTTAATTATGCCAACAGATGAAGTCTTCATACTATGTACAGAAGCATTCAGGCCAAATTCTGGGGTAACTTCAGAAATTTAACCCTTTAAAAGTGACTGGTCATAATTGATTCAGAACTGGATAAGAATATGAGATAAACCATTTTTAGCAATGACTCACTCTCACATTTAAGGGTAAACATGTACTGAAAGAAACTTGTTAATCTGTGAAGGTCAACCAAGATGATCTTGATGTGTCCTCAAGGAAACACAACATGATATATGTAAGGTTGCATAGAAACAAATATGATAAGCCTATCTAAGGACAACATTCTGTTTTGAAAATGAAGGTAAGTCATGCACCCAGAGTATTGGAAAAGGGCTCCAAAGTGAGAATGTGTGGTGTTCTGCAACGCTCCAATTCCACACTCACCGAGCACCATTCTCTTATACATTTGCTCTGCTTGTTGGCTTTGCTGCAGATGGAAGAAGGCATTAACAGGCTGGTACAAGGATTCTGAATTGCCTAATCAAAATATTCCTGACTATAAATTGCTACATTGTAATTTAGATTTATACAAACTCTTTAGGTTAGTGCTGGTCAGGTAGGTGTTCTCCAAACTGCTTGGATCTTTCCCATGAGCCCACAGCCTATGGGGTGGCAGGAAGCGTCACACTTGCCAATTAACAGCATTTTACTTTATATAGAACATTCTGAATTTGAGCATTTGTTCTATTTAGAGCTCTGTTTCATATCAAGGCTGGCTTAAATACTCTCTTACATATGGCTCTTAGACGAAAGCTGTCTTTGAGATGGCAGGATCCTATTTTTCTCTTTCTGGACATGGTGTCCCAGAGTATAAGGCTTGTTGGATCATAAAGAATCTGACTAGCCATTGTCCTTAGTTCCTGGGAGGGAGACTTTAAATCCTTGGAATTTCCTGAGTCATTTGACTGTCTTAGTTTACCTAACAAGATGACTCAGAATGCGGCTGGTCACCATAAAGACCAGACATGTGATTACAGGGTTGGGGCTTTCAGCCAGCCTGGCCCCCAAGGAGGGGAGGAGAGCTGAAGGCTGAGTTCATACACATGGCCAATGTTTCAGTCAATGATACCTTCACAGAGAAACTCCGATAAAACCTGGACATTGAAGCTCAGTGGCACTTTGTGGTTTGTGATGCACCTCCAGTATAGTAAACCTCCTGCACCTTCCTTTATAATAAAACTGTTATTCCTAAGCATAGTGCTTTCCTGAATTCTGTCAGTCATTCTAGTAAATTACTAAAACTGAGGGGAGTTATGGGAACCTCCTGATCTTACAGCATTTGGTCAGAAGTGTGGGTGGCATGGGGATCCCAAAACTTGTGGCTGGCATCTGAAATAAGAGCAATCTTGTTGAGTATCCTGCCCTTTAATCTGTGGAGTCTGCTGCTAACTCTGGGTGATTAAAATCAAAATTGTAGGTTATAGCAGTCCAGAAAGGTTGCACTCCCGGCAGGGGAAGAGGCATCATGAGCCTGCTCAGAGGTCCTGTGGTCCTGGATGTGTGTGCCGTATTTCACAATAAACGGATGAGAGGGGGATGTGTGACACGCATCCCTCACATGAGATCTGTCTCTCTTAACTTCATTTCATACCATGTCTTTTGTCTCTAGAGGCATACGTGTTTTGAGAAAGACTCATAAATGTATAAACCAGCATTTTCATTTATTGTTGTATCATTGAAATGCCTTGTAACTTTTCTTTTTTAAGTAGTTAAAAAGTCAGAATTTCTCAGGTCTGAAAATCATATTTGCAACCATTGGTGTCTGTGCATCCAGTATGTGGCCTGCTATCCAGGATGATGCTGAGCCAAGTGATGTCAGTGCCCTTCTTTGAAAAATTAATCCCAGGATCAATCCTTAAAAGGGACAAGGAACAGATTCATGAACACAGAAGTGCTGCTGTCTCAAGAAACCAATTTCTCTCAACTTTTCATTCAGAGGAGGCAGAGTTGGGGATCAGCTGCCCCCATTTCTACTCCTCTCAGCCTGCTGCACAAAACTGTCAGCTCAGGGTCTGCTAAAGGCCCTTCTGCTCCACCCGTGGGATAGCTGTTCTCCTTGGGGGCCTCTGACAGCAGCTTTCACCTCCCACCTCAGCACTAGTGCAGGTTCCGCAATCCTGGCTGCAGGTTAGGATCATCAGGGAGGTTTAATAAAATGCCCATGCTGTCTCCACCCTCAGAAATTCTTGCCTCTCAGGCTAGGTGATTCTCCTGGGCTCTGCTGGGTGTGGCCTTGCAGAGCACAGTACCTTGCATTTGCCTGCAACCTGCTAGTTTGATTAACATCTCCAGGAAAGGTGGCTCCATGGCTGTGTCTCCAGATGCATTCTTGGGCCAGGCACCTTATGTCTCACTCTTTACTTTTACAACTAGAAGAGCTGCCAGTTTGAAACACTTCATTTAGTTTTGCAGTTCTAATTAAACATCTCCAGGTTAATATTCTTGAAACAAATAAGTATCTCATTTAATGAGAACTTATACAGTGCTAAAGGTTTGACGTGCATTTTCTTTTTTTAGCCTTTTTATTGTGAAATATGGAGCACACATAACAGAAATAGTTTACAAAGCAAAAACACACAATTGAGTGAATTATTAAAAGCAAATATTGGTATACCGTCACTTAAATTAGAAAAGAAATACTATATGGCGAGCATCCCAGAAATCACATCCATCCCCCTTCCTTGCCACTAGCCCCTCTTTCCTCATGAAATGTAGGTAATCACTTCCCTGTTGCTTTTGATTGCCAATCACCAAATACGCATCTCAAAAGTTGAATTTTGTCTTGCATTTTGTGAATTTCAAATATATGGGATATATGTGTTGTGTCCAGCTTTTTCTGCTCAATATTTGGAATTCATCCATCTTGCTGCATAGAGCTGTGATCCATTCATCTTCATTGCTATTTAACATTCTGCTGCATGACAAACGATCCAACTCTCCACTCTATTGCCGAATAACATCTGAGCCAGTTCCAGATTACAGTTATTGTAACTCATGGTAACAGTGCTGCTCTGAACACTCTTGCACATGCCTCCTGATGCCCACAGGAACTGCTGGGCCATAGGCCATGTGCAGCATCCTCCACTCCAGTAGACAAAGCTGAGTCATTTTCCAAAGTGGCTGCACCAGTTCACAGTCCCATGCTTCATACTCTCTCCAACATGGGATGTTGCCAGTTGTCCTCACATTAGCTGTCCTGTGGGTGTATATGGCAGCTCTCTGTGTTTTGCCTGGCATTTTCCATTGTCAGTGAGGTTGAACACTCCTGTGTTCCATGGCCACCTGAGTATGCTCCTCTGAAAACTGTCCATTTGGTTCCTTTGTTCATTCCTCCACTCAGTTATCTGCTTCTCCTTTGTGACCCTCAGGACATTCTGGATGCCAGCCTTCTCTGATATATAAAGCATCCCCTTCACTGTGAGGCCTGACTCCTCATTCTCCCAATGACGTCTCCACATGAACCAAGTCTCTGGCTTTACAGTAGATAAGGTAGATTTTCTTATTCCATCCTCCCCAAATTCCTGTGAAGTAGAATTATTGCCCCATACTGAAGGTGTGGAACTGACGTTTAATGCTTACAGAAGTTAGATAATGTGCTAATAAGTGGCAGCCCTGAGATTAGCTCCCAGATCTGCCTGATGCCACAGCCCATGCACTTAATCCCCAGGCTTTAAGTGCCAATAACAATTGGCTATTTGTATTTGAGTCTTGGTCACAGTCCCAGCAAGCAACCAGTGAAAGCCAGATTTGCAGATTTCTGTTTCTTTGTTAGCCACTCTCCCACCCACTGCTCCACAATGGATAGATGCACGTAAACTGTTGACTACTAATTACTACATATTTGCTTAAAAATTGGAATTCAGTCCTGGGAAAAGTCTTGGAAGAGAAATGTTATCAGGCCATACTTGGTAAAAAGTTAGCTCTTTAACCTCTTTTATTTATTTTTTAACCAAATTTTAGCACCCAAACTCAATCTCTTGGCCTGGTTCTCCCAGACATGATTTGACAGGGGAAAGATGAAACATGGGAATTAAAGTGACCTCTCTGGGTCCCCAGACGCCCACTCAGCATCACAGGTAGAGGCGCACAAGGAACCCGGCAGGAACCCTGTCCTGTGCTGCACTTGGGAGCATTTTGCTGTCCCGCACGTGGCTGAGTAGGCAGTTAGTAGAAGCAAAGGGTGATGTTCACCCACAGCGCGTCATCCTTGTGTACAACGCGGGACAGTGGAAAATAGAGAGATGGAGAAAGAATCCAGGCAAATGCCAAGCAGAGGAAAGCCACATTAGAAATATTCATATCAGAATAACAGGAAAGATTCTGCAGCCTGCCCGCCAACCACATTGCTCAGTCTTTGGTGCTCACCCAGTGGGAGAGTTCTTGCATTCTAATATGTTGTCCAATGGTCTTCCAAGAAAGGGCTTAAGGATAAAGGAGGGCAATGTGCCCTCCTGACTTGGCCACTTTTCTAGTGCTAGGCCATGAGAAGGTTCAGCTTTGATTTGACCTTGAGGCATCACCATTGGCTCAAGTGCAAGGAGGCCTCCTGGGACACCTGTGCCTGGAAATGGATGTGACTTTTAAGGAGCCAGTTCCACATTTATTGCACAGGGGGCGATGCTCTGGGGCATCAAGTAGGTGTCTGAAGAGGTAAGAATTTTCTCCCTGGAAGAACTGTTCCATATTTTGGTATGGGGGTGGGCGTAGGGGGATGCAGCCCTGTCAAAACCAAACAAACGCTGTTTAAAATAAGGATCCTTTGCCAGAAGTTCACAGGCAGGGTGTCTTGTGTTTAAGACCACCACCACGGAGGGGTCCTTCTGAACTGCAATTCGAGTGCCAACAGCCCCCTCTCTTGCCCACTTGCCTCTTCCTCCCCCAAGAGATCATGGCGTGTAGGGTCGGGGATGCCAAACACCTCCATTTACTCTTGTTACTCCAGGGTGCACCATTCCAATAAAAAACAACATTCCGAGGCTGGAAAAACAAAAGTGCCCTGAACGCCAGCCCTGAGTAAACCTCAGGGGAGAAGAGCAGCCCCGCAGGAACGCCCTATCCCGGTGCTGGGACTGCAGCCCATCCACCTAGAACCCCAGCAGGCGTAAGAGGACAGTGTGGAAGCCAGACACATCCGAGTGCACACAGAATGCAGAAGAGCTTGCATTCCAGTCAGGAAGACAGCAGTCCTCAGACGGGGCAAGGATGGAAAGAGGACACTCTAGACGTTAATGCTAAAATGTTAATAGCTAGCATTTATTGCAGACTGTTTGTTTCCAGTGCCCTTCAAGCACTGTGCATACCTAATGTTCACAGCAGCCCTATGAGGTAGGTGCTTTAGGAAGGAGGGAATGGAGGCACCGAGAGGTTAAGCGACTTGTCTGAGGTCTCCAGCTTGAGGCACTGCCTGGCACTCTCGCCCGGAAGCCTGCGGGCTGGCGGGCCCCAGAGCCCGCCTCCTGCTCTGCACACTGACCACACTGGGCCTTTGGAGAATCCTCATGCAGATTAGCATGCTAGTGACTCTGAGAAGTCCAGCAGAAAATATTTAAAAATGAAGTTGTTTCTATTCTGTACTCCAGAGTTTGTCACACTTAATTGACGAGTCATGCTTCCTTTTAAACGGGGTGATCAAATCTCAGGACACAGAAGCGGCTGAGCCCGGGCCACTGCGGGCTCTCTGCGCAGGCACCTTGGAGAAGCATCTCTTCCTGGCTCCGGGGCTGGATGTCTCTGAGCGCTCGGGTCTCTGCGCCCGGCTCCGCTTAAGTGTCCCGACGGGGATCAGTCGCTAAGGCCGATGACAGGGCAGGAAAGATCACTAGATGCAGCCAGGGTCCGGGGGCAGAGGCCCCTGTACTGGGGCCAGTCTCAGGGAATGACTTTTCCCCCGGTATCCAGGAGTTTTAAATTACAGTAGACAACTACAATGATTTAAGAAAAGAAAATTAAAAGATTTAAGAGATGAAATTGGCTCCAAATCGCTTGGGTCCAGGGACTGAAACTCTGTGTGTCTCTCTTTCATCTCTCTCTCTCTCCCTGAGCTTTGCCTGCCTGTGCTGGCTTCATTCCTGGGTAACACTCTCCCGGGGTGACTGGCAGCAGCTCCAGGCTCCATCATCTTTACTGCCGACCCAGCAATCTTCTTTCCTGTAGCTCAAGCCCAAGCCTGGGCCCTGGCTTTTCCTGGACTCAACTGGGTCAGGGGATCATCCCTGAGCCAATCGCTGGCACTGGGAGGCTGTGGCATTTCAATTGGCCAGGCTTGTATCAAGCATCTAGGGGTGGAGTTGCCCTGTCCTCACCGCAGGGAAGGTGAATTGAGTTGGGTGTCGTCCTCCTCTCTGCCCGTTACAGTCTGTTGTCAGGGAAAGAGGGGACTAGACACTGGTCAGGCACAACCTACAGTGTCCACAATGCGGGGACAGGGAGAGGTGGTTGTGTGCTAGGAGCTGTCTATTCTGTGTCTTGCCTTCCAACACAGCAGTCCTATTTTTAGACTTTATCCAAAACAGACAATTGGATAAGCATGTGTGTATGTATACACACAGTGAAAAACCAGAAAGTTGGCTGGGTGCGATGGCTCACGCCTATAATCCCCACTTTGGGAGGCTGAGGCAGGCAGATCACGAGGTCAGGAGATGGAGACCATCCTGGCTAACATGGTGAAACCCCGTCTCTACAAAAAATACAAACAATTAGCTGGGCGCCTGTAGTCTCAGCTACTCTGGAGGCTGAGGCAGGAGAATGGTGTGAACCCAGGAGGCCGAGCTTGCAGTGAGCCGAGATAGTACCACTGAACTCCAGCCTGGGTGACAGAGCGAGACTTCGTCTCAAAAAAAAAAAAAAAAAAAAAAAAGATTGTTCAAATAAATCATTCACATCTGAATATTATGCGACCAACAAAAAATAATGTAGATCTATATTTATCAATTTTAAGATGCCCACAATATATTACTGAATGGAAAAACAGTAAGGCCTCAGTTTTAAAAAATTATCTTTTTGAGTAGGTATGACTACAGAGATGTTAGATAGTTTTCAAAATATTAGGAGTGTTTATTGCTGGGTGGTGGCAATGTGGGTTATTTTTACACGCTTTCCTTTTCTGAATTTTTACCACAAACATATTTTTATAACCAGAAAAAGTCAATTTGATTATTATTTTCAAAGAAAACTCATTTTTTCTAAGCTAATGGGAGAGTCTCAGTGTGGGAGAATCCTATCTTCTTCCTTTAGAATCTGCATGTTTTCAAGGAAAATGTTACAATTGCCCTGGAGCTCCCTCCCCTGCTGTTGCTGCTGCTGTGGCTGTTGTTGTTGTGATCCTCCTGGGAGGCCTGGCTTTGTGCCTTGTTTGCACTTTAGCACTGCTTCAGTTCTCATGGCGTCTGGGGGAGGTGGCTCAGTGTTGCAAATAATCCCTGATTTGCCAAACTGTCTTTGGGTGCTGCCCATCTTGTCCGCATGCCTAGGACAGTAAGTCTTTTCTAACCAGTGTCTCTCTCCCTTTCCCTCTCCCTCACCCCATCTGTAATGTCTCCCATAGCAAAGCCTCCAAGTGCCATTATGTCTCCTGGGCTGGGCACATGCGTTTCATCTCCTCTGCACCAAAAACAGCCTGAGGACTTGTGAACTGGTCTGGAAGTCGAGAGCTCTTTTTGATTTCATCATTAAATTGCTTTGCAAAAAGGGACATTTTCTGGTTTAATTTCTTCTGTCACTAATACTGAATCATGTGTAGCTGTCCAAAAGAAAGAAGGACCTGTTGTTGCTATTCCTTGTCAAACATAAATAAAGTTATGTTTTAAATGCAGTGAAGTTTTCTGAGCAGCTGAGTTCACCTCTCAGTTGGTAGAATAATTTTGCCATTTTTCAACCTGTGTTTCACACAAGGTTATTAAAGGAAAAGTGCTAACAACTTTGAAATGAGAAGCTGGAAGTTTAACTGTGTTTGTCTTGAGTCATAGCATAAGGCACAATTGCAATGCTTTGGTCTCTGTACCTTATCACTTGGACCACATTCTTATTTTTGTACTTTCACTCACCTTGATCAGAGTAGAGGATCACATAAAGGGTATATTTTCCAAATAAAGCTGTTTGGATCATCGTAGTTTTAACAAAGACAATCCCTAACATCTGTAGAGTGCATTCTCCACACTGCTGCCAGGGTTGTTTGACTAAGTCACTAAGACAAGTTCTTAGCACGTTACTTGCTTGCTTTAAAAACCTTTGATGAGCCTCCATTGCCTATGTGATGAAGTCCAAACTCCTTAGCTCAGCATTCAAGGGCCTTCCCCATTTAACCCCAACCTTGCCTCCCTCCACCCCCTACAGGGACAGCACAGAGGCCACTTCCTGGCTTTACACAGCTGGTTCTTGTGTCTGGGATGTCCTTTGACTCTACCTCAAGGCTTGATCTCACCCTTTCTGGGAGACTTCCATGCTTCCCCCCAGAGCACCACCGTGCTCTTCTTAAAAACCTTACCAAGCAGACACAGTTTATATCATTTTGTCTTCTCCACTAGATTCTGCACCCTCTGGGGAATCAGTTTCCAAGTCTGGCTAAGCATCTCGTCTCCTGGGCAGCGTGATAAAAATACCATCCCTGAGCCCCACACCAGATCAACAGAACTAGAACCTCCGGGAGCAGAGCCCAGGAATCTGTGAATTTAAAGCAGTTTTCCTGGTGATTCTGACTGGCAAGCAGGCCTTGTAACCACTGCCCAGGATGAGTGTGCATTTTCCATGGGCCCAGCCAGGTGACAGCTAGCAGGGAGCAGAGAGAGAAGGAGGAGGCTGAGAGTTCAGGTGCACTGAGGGCCCGCCTTGTGCCAGGTTCTGCTCTGGGAGCTTTGGTACCTGCTCATTCGATTTCAACCACCTCAAGAAAGAGATGATGGTATGCCTATGACTCCAGATGAGGAAACCAAAGCTCAGGGGGTTTGTCTGAGGTCTCCACTAGTACATAGTGGAGCTGTTAAAAAAACCGGTTCTGCTTATCTCTTTGGACTCACATTCTTCTTTCTTAGCCCATGTTAAATAAATGCTAGGTAAAATACATGAATATCTGTGTTTGTGGATGCTCTGTGCCTCACTCCCCTGCATTCAGTCAACCTGCAAGATCTATCCATTCTGTTTGCTCACGTCCATTCCCTGTCATGGAGACCTGGGAAACAACCTCCTAATCCATCTCCCACCATCTCCTAGCATTTCCCCTCAAATTCATTCTCTCAGCTGTTGTGGAGTGATCATTTAAACTTGCAAATCTGCCAAAGCTATTCTCCTTATGGTATATTTTACTACATATAGGCTTTTCATTTTTATATAAATAAATATGTCTATTTCTGCCTTGATAGCTTTAAGGTTTTCAAACTTAATAATGAGTATTTAAGCAGGCCTTCCCAGGCCTCTAGATTTCTAATGTAAATGACAATCCAGGGGTTACATTTTATAATATATTAAGAGTTTGTACACACTGACATGAAAGACACATCTTAGAAAAATGGGCAATAAAGTATGCATAAGCGATTCACAGATGAGAAAATTCACCTAATCCACAAACAAATGAAGGGACTGCAATTACTGATATCACTCAACACCCCTCAGACTACAGAAAATTTAAGCTAGCTATGACACTTAATGCTCTCAGCAACGTGGGGAGAAGCATACTCTCGTAAACTGTCTGTTCAAATGGGAATTTCTCCAGCCTTTCTGGAAGGCCCATGTTAAAAGTAAAAATCGCAAATACCGTCTTCTAATTTTCCATTCCTGGGAATCTATTTTCTAATATCAAACCCCTGGGATAAAGGACCTCCAGACAAGAGTATTTACTGCTGCATTGTTCAAATGCAAAACCTGGAAATTATGTGACTGTCTATGTCTAAAAGAATTGTTAACTTTTATTACGGAACATCCACATCATGGGATAATATGGCCCCATTTTAAATGTGAATTGGAATTAAATCGACCTGGGCGCATTTGTATGAGGAATGGTTGAGTGAGGAACACAATATACACAAAAGAATATGATCCTTTGTAAGATGTTACCCCATGAACACATCCACACAAAGCCTTTTAGATGTACAGTGGGTGTGAGTGTGTGTGAGTGTGTATGTGTATGTTTGTACATGCAGAAAACTAGGTGAGGTTGTTACTGAGGCATGAGAGTCGCTGACAGTTGAGAGTAGAGGAAAGAGGGAGGGAGTAAGTCCCAACCACAAAGACAAGGGAGAAAAGGTTAGCAAAAAATTGTAATAAACCCTATCGGCGTGCATGATATAATCATATGTGTGCACCTACACAAAGTTACATACACACGTATATGTGTGTTTGAAAAAATTAACAATGCACATCTAATCAGCTCATTCCTCCACCCGAAACTCGTCAATGGCCTGCTGTTACCCTGTGGTTAGATCCAGAGTTTCTTGTCTGGCTGCAGAGGCCCCTGCACCCCTCCCTCTCCTATGGACTAGTCCCCTCCCCAGTCTCTGGGCTACAGACACATCTCCCCAGGGACCTCGGGTCCCCACCCCCTGACTATCTCCTGCTCCTCTTTAGTTCTTCACACTTGCTTTTTTCCTCTGCCCAAGACATCCTCCCTGATGCATTTTCCTGGATGATTCTTACTTGTTTGTATTTCTTTCTTTATTCTGTATATGTAGGGTGTACACCATGATGTTCTGATGTACACATGCATAATGAAATGATTAATACCATCTAGACCTCAGCTTAAGCATCCATTTCTCAGGGAGCTTTCCCTTTTCCTTGACCCCCAGATATGGTTAGCCTTCCTGATGTTCATTCCCATGGCTCTCTGCCCTTGCCAAAGTTCTATTTCTTTTTTTTTTTTTCAGATGGAGTCCCACTCTGTCGCCCAGGCTGGAATGCAGTGGCTCGATCTAGGCTCACTGCAAGATCCGCCTCCTGGGTTTACTTAGGCTATTCTCCTGCCTCAGCCTCCCGAGTAGCTGGGACTACAGGCACCCGTGACCATGCCTGGCTAATTTTTTGTATTTTTAGTAGAGACAGGGTTTCACCGTGTTAGCCAGGATGGTCTGGATCTCCTGACCTCGTGATCTGCCAGCCTCAGCCCCTCAAAACGCTGGGATTACAGGCATGAGCCACCGCGCCCTGCCAGGTCTATTTCTTTATTAGCCTCCTCCGTTTCTGAACTTTGTGCAGATTTTCCCAGCTGTAGTTTATGGCTAATTTGTTGCATCTGAATTGAGTAAGAGCCCATGGCAAGGGCCAGTATGGCCCCTGGATCTCATCACTGTGGGCAGGGTAGAACACTTCTCCAACCCTTCTTGCCACCTGTGGCTCTGTCAGCTGAAATGAGGTCGTTTAGTTTCCTGTGGAAGCAGAAGGAAGCAGTTATGCCAGCGCATGTCATCTGCGAGGGCTGGGGTCCTGCCCAGCACCGTCTCAAACTATGCCCCCACTGCACCCTCTGTGTGTCTCTGGCCGTCTGTGCTTCTTGGCCCCCTAGAGCTCCCCATTTACATCCCTCTGCTGCAGCCTTGCAAGGAGGAATCCGGCCAGTGGAAGCCCCATCATTACTGCCCCCATAGAAGGCCACCTGCCCTGTGATCATGTTTGGGGCCTGAGAGAAGGCTAACGTGAGGGTGACTTTAAATTCCAGAATGTGTCTGGACACCTGCTGTGCCACCAGAGAACTAACTCAACAAGCGTGAAGGGAGGTTCACATGGAGGACTTGACCTTGAGGGCACGGCAACCAGGTTTATCCGCATGCTGTCATTGCAGGTTTCTAATTAAACCCGTTTTTGAAGAAAAAGCAACACATTTACAGGAAGAAATAAATTAACTGAGTTCCTTTCCAAGCCATATTGTTAAATTCTTTCTATAATAATAGCTTTATTTCTGCAAGCAGTTATATTTCTGTGTTCACAAAAAGCAGGGAAAGAAGGACAAGATTTTATGACTCTTTTTCCAGGAGACCTGGCGAAGCCAAATTTTCATCAAGGTCGTTGCCTCAGTAAGCTTAGAGAAAACACTTCAGATGTCTCAAGACTTGAAACATTTCAAAATGAGAAGGAAATGTGGAAATATACTAGGTTACATGGGTCTGTGAGACCTGGGGAGTGCTAATTCCAATAGCTTTTTTTATTAAATAGCCCAAGCATCCTATCCCACTTGCGGTCATCCTGTCCTCTGTGCGGAGGGGATTGAGCAGGATAATAACTCCCATTAGCACTGGGGGAGGTTTCACATGTAAATCCCCTAGCAAATGGAAGCACAAATAGAGAGCGTCCTGTTTAGTAAGTCAGCATAACTTGGGTGTTAATTTTTTTCCCCTAGAAAGGTGGTCACTTGCTAACTTTGAAGTCGGTGAGGCAGGCAGTGCTCAGTCCGCGGTGTGTGCCGGCTTTTCCTTCTCATCAGGGTTGTCCAGCATCCTCAGCCTCGTCTCCAGCCTCTGCCTCCATTCTTCTCTGAGTCTGCGGAGGAAAAACCGTGCACATGCTCAGTGCATTTGTCTCCAGCTATGCTGGTCGACTGAACCGTGGCTTTGTTTTTCTTCATTTTTAAAAGAAACCCATTGTGTGTTCCCCTCCCTGTGTCCATGTGTTCTCATTGTTCAACTCCCACTTATGAGTGAGAACATATGGTGTTTGGTTTTCTGTTCCTGTGTTAAGGGGAGGGAGAGCATTAGGACAAATACCTAATGCATGCGGGGCTTAAAACCTAGATGACGGGCTGATAGGTGCAGCAAACCACCATGACACATGTATACCTATACATTCTGCACATGTATCCTGGAACTTAAAGTAATAATTTAAAAAACCCAATGCTGCCAGGCGCAGCGGCTCACGCATGTAATCCCAGCACTTTGGGAGGCCGAGGCGGGCGGATCACGCACGAGGTCAGGAGATCGAGATCATCCCGGCTAACACGGCGAAACCCCGTCTCTACTAAAAATACAAAAACAAAATTAGCTGGGCGTGGTGACGGGTGCCTGTAGTTCCAGCTACTGGGGAGGCTGAGGTGGGAGAATGGCGTGAACCCGGGAGGTGGAGCTTGCAGTGAGCTGAGATCGTGCCACTGCACTCCAGCCTGGGTGACAGAGCGAGACTCCGTCTCAAAACAACAACAACAATAACAACAACAACAAAGACAACAACAAACCAATGCTTTTTACAAATGAATAAAGAAAAAAATGAATAGTCACAAGGGCATAGTCTATGGATAGATGGCTTTATCCCAAATGTAATGCTTCCCAAATTGATAGGTGGATTCTGTGTAATGCCAATCAAAATCCCAGCAAGAATTTTCTGTAGCTATCAACAAGATGATTCCAACTTCTGTATGGAAAGGCAAAAGTAGATTAGCCTTAAGAAGTTTGAAGAACGCTGTTGAAGGACTCACACTACCTGATTTGAAGCTTAACATAAAGTTACCATCATCAAGGCAGTGAAAAAACAAATAGATTATTAGCACAGAATAGAATAGAAAGTCCAGAAATAAATACACAGTAATATGGCCATGATTTTTGACAAGGGGTTAAGGCTACTCAATGGAAGATGGATAGGCTTTTTAACAAATGGTGCCGGAACATTATGTATCTATATTCAAACAATGGGCTTGGAATCTGCCACAGTCTGGACGTGTGTGTTTCCCCTCAAATTCATATATCTAATTCCTAACTTCCAAGGGGATGGTACTAAACTCTGCTTGATTGTGGGCCCGGGAAAGAATGGAAAGATTCTGGAGTCCTGCTCTGAGGTCCTGGGGTTAGATAATACGCGCTTATTACAGGAAAATCAGAATAAACAGAAAAGAATTTTAAAAATTGAATTCACTTTCATCTTTCATTCTTATAAATAACGCTATAAGGAGTATAATACTTAATACTCTTTCCACATCCCAGTCTATTTTCCTCGGAGTGGCTCCCAGAGGTGAAATATTACCACTTAGAAGGTATAAATATTTTGAAGGCTCTAGGCACCTATTACCAGATTGGCTTCAGGAAAACTTCTTACTTACAACTCTGCTTAATTATGGGCCCAGGAAAGAATGGAAAGAATCTGGCACACGGGCCTGTTGCTGGGTGGTGCCTGTTGCATAAACACATGAGCAAGCAGGGCCTGAAAGTTGAAATACTGTCAGAGAATGAGGCACATGGGGCAGTACCGTCAAGACATTCACTCTGGGAGGCCGAGGCGGGCAGATCACGAGGTCAGAAGATCGAGACCATCCTGGTTAACATAGTGAAACCCCACCTCTACTAAAAAAATAAAATAAAATAAATTAGCTGGGCATGGTGGTGGGCACCTGTAATCCCAGCTACCCTGGAGGCTGAGGCAGGAGAATCGCTTGAACTCGGGAGGCGGAGGTTGCAGTGAGCCAAGATCGCGCCACTGCACTCCAGCTTGGGCGACAGATGGAGACTCCGTCTCAAAAATAAAAAAAAGTGATGATTTATTGAGCTTATATGACCTTCTACTTTGATACCTACAGATTAGTAATTTTCATAATTATATTTCTGTATGATGGTTATTAAGTATTTATCCTATATTTTAATTTGTAATCCACCTCTCCAACCTGGAGAATACCCAGGTTCACAAGCTTTTTTTATTACACGTCTCTGAAAGCCTCTGTAACTAAATCTGCCTTCAAATACATGACTTTTGTCACCTAGGATCTTTTAAAGCTCACTAATAAGGGTTGCTGCCTGGGTGTTTCATTGAACTTGATGCACTTCTTAACCTAATGTGGATTCATTCATTAACAAAAGGGACTGTAACTTTTACTGAGTGTGGTGGCCATGAAAATGTGCCGCTCAGATGTAAGGAGCAAAGCTGACTGGTGGCTGCAGCTTCTTTCCTTTTGTATTTGCCTCACATCAATGCCAAGGCCAAACTTCTTGCAGGCTGCTCTAAGACAGTGACTGGGCATGGCCGTGCTATTAATGCAGGCCCGTCCCAGCAAACTGCAGAACTTCTTTAACAGGTGGCTTTGGCTCACTGACTCCCCATTACTCTGGCCAAAATGTATCAGGGCTGCCCTGCTGTCTTCCCAATCCTAACTCCTTCTTTTTCTCCTTCATGGAGGTCAGACCCGCATCACAGTCTGATAACTTTCCTTCATTTCTCTGGCTTCGTGGTGCACTGACGCCGGCTCATAACAGTTCACGACAACCAATTATTAACTTTTCAGGAATTTTATAAGCTAATTTTTAAATATAGACATTATTAAAAGTAAATTACATAAATTTATAATTAGATTATTTTAAAACAAGGACACTGACTATGCAAAATTCATTACTTCCTAATTATTTTACTCCATTTTACAGTGTATGCTCTTCAGATTACTTAGGTCTATTTCACCTGTTATGGTGAAAGTACTACATGATGAGGTGTTACTACCAAACACCTCTTCTGAACTTGTCTTCATTGACATCTCATTGGTAGCTTGAAATAGACTGTGGTGGGAATATTTACACCATGGAAGTTGGCAAACACTATAAATCATACATGACTTGATGTATCATTTTGTTCATTGTCTCAACTAAGGTTTGGCCCTAAGGCCAAATCTGGCCAGCTACCCATTTTGTAAATAAGGTTTCATTGAAATATAGCCCTGCCCACTTGTTTACATATTTTATTTACATGTGGCTGTAGCTGCTTTCACACTATGATGGCACAGTTGAAGAGCTGCAATGCAGATCATATGACCTAAAAAGTCAAAAATATTTACTGACTGGTTCCTTTAAGAAAATGTTTGCTGACTCTTGGTCTCGACTTAAAAAAATGATGGACAAAATGTTAACATGGATTAAATTTAGAAGTGTGTCATGTCTGTAGCTAATACATTATAAATAGCAAAAAAAATTGAGGAAATATTCTTTCAGTACTAGAAAACTATTATCTTCAATGACACGACTTCTTTTCTGAATTGGATAGTAATCAAATGTTTACTTGTTGTATGATTTTTTTCAAATTATGATTGAATTGCAACCACCAGTTGGCCCAGATACAAGAGGTTGGCAAAAATGAATAAAATCACATTTCATTATTATTCTCTGTGAGAATCAGGTGGCTATATGGGATTTATAATGGGCATTGTGCATTTTCTTATTATTTATAAATTGTGTGCTACACAGCTTTCATATCAGTCAGACTTGTAAACATATGTATGTATATACACAATACATTTTTCCTCCGGAGAGCCAGGTAAACATTCATCAGCACACCACAGTTTCCTTCCAATTTTTCATTCACAGGTGCTTCCTCCAAAAAATCTCATACACATCTAATCTCCTCTTGCCCTCTGCTTCTTAGAGGACCTGAATTAACACATTTGGTGTGATGCATTCATTCTAGGAAAAAAAATAGGAATCTGGGGTTCATAATATTCATAATATATTTATTCACTTTTCATAGCAGTTATACACTATTGCTAAATGGTAAGGAATTCAGGTCTCCATCTACCCAAATGTCTTTTAAATCTTGTTTTATGAATATTCAGACACTTTGCTGCTCCTTTTTGGTTGATATCTTTCATTACTGTGTTGCTTCTGTTTATTTTGGGGTTCTCAGTAAACCGGTGAACAAAAATTTATAAGTGGGGCTTTCCTTTTGAAGTAGGGAAGGTCCATAGGAGGAAGATAATGCTTAAAACTTGGCTTACAAATTCAGATACATCAGAAGAGCCATACGACTGGCATTAAAGCTCAGAGAGAACATTTTTACCTTCAGCCTAGAAATATTGGCCTCACTTTTCAAATGGAGACCAAGTAATGTTTACTATTTCTTGTTCTAGATTCTTCTGATTTGTGGAGGAGTTGTTAATTCCTAGGAGCACAGATTCTCCTTGATAAGTCTGGGGCTTACCTAGAAAGCAGGATATTTGTGAGACTCTTAAGTCATAATCATAATGTTATTCCTGGAGTGGGTGAGGACAACTGGATCTATAATTATATTTTTCCTATCTTATGCTAGGCACTAAACATATGTGTCAGTTTGGGTCCTCCAAGAAGCAGATTTGTGGGAAACACCTGCGAAAAGTAAAGAAGGGAGGAAACTGAAGCAGTCAAGAATAGCCTTTAGACTTCAGTGCTGGTCTGACATCTGTGAAAAGAGAGAGGGGACATAACGATTGAGTAGGAAGAACCCAGCCCACAGCACAGTTCTGAGGAAGCTTGAGCTGGGCTGGTGGGGAGTCCCTGAGCAAATGCTGCCCCCAGGGGAGCCATGCCATGCAGGAATTGCCTGGAACTAGCACCCCTGCCACCCTCAGTAATTGGCTGGGCGCGGCCTGGGGGAAGTATGGCTTTGGCTCATACACGATGGTGGATCCAGAAACGGAGCAGCCGGCACTATCAGTCAACTGTGCTCCCAAAGCAAATGATCCTGAAGGTCCTCTGAGTGGGGCACTTCTGTGGCTACCACGCTATGTAAAGAAGAGCAATCGAATACTCCCTGTCCTCAAGGAATTTAGAGTTGACTGAATTCTTGATCTCCCATTTCAGATCTCAGTACTCCAATCTTGATCTCTGTGCTTTTACTTTAGTATGAAAAGTCAGATGACGATTTTGCTACACCTACTCCATTCTCGTAGGCAGGAAGCATGCCTTGACAATTGTTTTTTCATAGTGGGAAGAGGGGGGCCTTAGTCTGGTTTCCCTGTGGCCTGCAGCTCACTGGCTGCATCTCTGGTCAAGGGGCAGAGCTCAGTCCGTTCACACAGGCTGACAAGCTTTGGCATACTCATTTGACCAACTCAATTTACCAGCTGCATTTCCTATCCTTTCAGTTTGAATGAAAAATCTAACTAAAAATTTTCTCCCTGCTTATTCTTTGTAGACTAACTCTTGTCTTACAAAAAGTTTGAAATAGCGATTTCATCTGGCTAGTAGATTCTGAGTCCAATATCTTATTGCCTGAAGCTGAAAATATTCTAATTGATACAATTGATAAGCAGCCTTCAGAGCAAGAGAGAGGTGAGTGGTCTTGGGGTGAGGCTTGATGCACCCCCAGATTTAATGTCTATCTGACACTGTTGAGATCTGCTAAATTATGAAGCAGTATTTTGAAGACCACAATTCTTGCCTGAAAACATTAGTAGTTCATATAAGCACTGTCCAGTTTCTTACTTATAGCTACTGGCTGGGCACTTAGGTGTCCATAAGACTTATTATCTAAACTGAGATACTTTTGAAAATAAAAGAGACTGCAGTCAATGATTATACCAAACTGAGAGGTGCCCATCCAAACTGCCCCAGGCAAACCAGGAGGTATGGTCACACATCATGCCTATACGACACTTGACTCTTCTTGAATTGCCTCGATCAGTTGTTTGCAAACACTTTCCAACTTCTTTGGGGGACTAACCCATCCATGTTCTGTTGCTTTTCTCTATCCAGACTCAGAGAAATTAAAGAAGTTCCCAGTTCTGGGGCCACCCACTTTGTCTTGTGATCTCACCCTGGGACCTCTGCCAGATACAGCACATCAGTTCCTAGGAAAAATTGATTCTCTCCATCCCCAGCTTCCTTCTCTAAGTCACTGAACCCACAGGTGTGTGCTTAACACACCTCATCCAGCTCTGGAACAACATCTTGCCAGATTAGCCCAGCAGAGGGAGAGGAACGTAAGACATTATTGGATTTGTTCTCCTGTCAACAAAGGGATTTGGTGGGAAATTTGGAGGTTTTTTTGTCTCTACTGCTCACTCATACATTTGGAACATTTCTTGATTGCATAGTAGATTGGATTTGCCTTTTATAAATGGAGGGTAGAATTTAAAAAGGTCTGTGTGTTACGTGTGTGTGTATGTGTACATTGGAGGCTGGGCATTGTGTATAGTGGAGTTGGGAGAGACAGAGCCCATGGGGTGGAATAGGGACTCAGGGGTCTATGATAGTCATTGGTCTGCAAGTATATGTTGGGAGACTATTACTTTGTTAGGACAATGTTTCAAACTATTTGCTCAGATCAGCAGGGATTTAAGCAAAGGGGCGCTCTGACATTTTGGTTCTCATTTAAAAATTCTAGATTTTTTGTGAAACTTGGTTCATGTGGGATGTGTATGTGTTTGCTTTGCTTTTTTGTTCAGCAAAAATAACAGTAAAACCAGGAGGTTTTAATTCATTGTTTACCAAATTAAAAAAGCTTTTGAGAATTTTAATTCACAATTGATAAGCCTGATGGCTCTGGTGGGTGGCCTCGAGGCTGAAGGAGAGACAACAGGGAGCCTCGCTTCTCCAGCTCCTGGTGGTATCCTGGTTCTGAGTCCTGTGGCTGCTGCAATCATGTCTTTAAACACTTAGCTGGGGGAGACTGATGAAATGTTTCATGATGAGCCCAAAGATTTATTCTTTCAGTCATAGAAGGTAGAGAAAACTGCTCCAAACTTTAGAAGAGGGGGTCATTTCTAGGGAACATGGGAGCCTGGAGAATTCATGCATTTTGTTCTATGGACAATTTGCAATTGATTGCCATTTTTATAACTTATTTTTTACATAAAAATGGCACAGGATCATTACAGAAACTTTGGAAAAAATAGGAGAACACACACACACACACACACACACACACACACACAATCTGTCATCTTATTAGTCAAAAATAACCACTTTCAGTATCTTAGTGCATTTTCTTCTAATCTTTTTCCTTTACATATTATATATATAAAAGTTTTCTTATCTTGACAAAAATAAGATAATATTGCAAGTTTTGCTTTCTGGAAGGGAAGATACAGCACAGGGCTCAAGATGGGATCTGGCTTCCAGTAGGCTAGTGGGCCAGGACTGGGGGACGGAAGATGGTGGGGACCACGCAATGGACTCTCTTCAGTTCCCTGAGAATCTACAGGATTGGATGCTCTAACATGAGATGCTTCTAGCATGTAGGAAGGCCTAGTTTTGTCCATTAGGCCGCCAGGAGTGTGGCTGGAATGTTGGCAGAGCTCTTCTCTGGTTATGGAAGGAGGATCCTGTCTGGCTTAAGAAAGGATTTTGTTTTAGAAATTAACTTTGAGTTTTACACATGTGAATTACTCATGTTTTCAGCTCAGCATGCACTAGGCAGACACAGAAACATGGAATCACAGTGCTCTGCTGTGGAGAACACATGACTACCATTCCACCTGCGAGTGGATGTCCCAGCAGACAGACAGCTTGGCTAGCCTCTCCCATTTTAGGGACAGAGAACCCGGACAGGCCCAGAAGAATTGAGCTGATCCTTCTGCTCCAAGGCATTTGACGTGTGAGGGTAGGTGCTGGCCCTGGCATTCAGATTGAGGTTGACACACATGACACGTCTTCCCACATAAGCAAAACTTCATCTCTCAGCAGACTCCTTGGAATAGAACAACAAGTTCACTTGCCAGTGTGGGAAAGACCACATTACCCTTCTCCCAAGAATCTTGCTACCTATTATCCCAGATGAGGGATCTTTTTATTACACTAGTTTTTCGCACATATACATATCTGTCAACCTAACCCTGAAATTTAATGTAACCACATGTGCTAAAGATTGTAACAGAGAAAGGGCAGCGAACAGATTGTTTTAGTTTATCAAGACATAAATAACATAACTTCATTTTTTATATTAAAAAAAGTCTTCTCCATATCTGTAAGTCATTGATTCTCAATCAGGGATGACTTTGCCCTCCAGGTGGCCTTGGTTCTCAAAATGTGTGTGGAGATCTTACAGATAGCTAATGTTTTGAGGCCAAGGCTGATAAACCCTCCACAACAAAGAATTATTTGGCCCTGAATGTCAATAGTGCTGAGGTGGAAAAACCCTGGTATACTCGCAAGACTGAATGAGTGGATGTATTGGTGATGTTTTCTATTTTCTGTGTTTTATGATGTTTTGACATCTTACAAAGTTTGCTGGCTAGGGAGAGACTGCCCCTGCTAGGACTAGCCCTGTTTTAGAGATAGCAAAAGGCTTGGCCAATCTCCAGACCAACCAATCTCAAGTCTGTAGCCCTAGCCACCTCCTTGTCTAACTCTCATACACTGAGCCACTATTTCCCCTGCCCTTGATTATCCTGGGGCCAGGTACCAGGCAACTGGAAACCACTCCTATAGCCCAAATCCTGCCAGAATGACTCAAACTAACTAGTCCTGAATTATACACTCTGCACTGCCTTGCCTTTTTCATAGAAAACCCAATAAAGACTCTGGCTAAGAGGTTCCCGCTAGCTCTTCTCCCACCTGACCAAAACCAGGAGCTTCCCCTCTGGCCCTGTGGGACATGTATGTGTGACCCCCTCCTCTGGGACCTGTGAGCACAGTGAACTTCTTCCTTCCAAGCCTTGCTCCCATTTCCTCATGAGAGCTCGCATTTCCTCCTGTCGCTCCACAGAGTTTATGCTTTCATGTCCAGCATATGTACATTCCTGCAGCAGTGGGTACCAAAGAGAATTCCCTACCTCCATCTTCATATCTGGCATATCTCTGGAAAATCCACTTTAAAAGTAATAATAGAGAAACAATTCACATACTTTTTCAGGGCGCTTCTTTCCTGACGATCTTCCTCCAGTTCTCGGTAAAAAGTCTGTTTGCTAATTTCTTTTTCCCAGAAGCTTTTGAGCTCATGACAAGTTTCACAGCAGAAGACTTCTCGACGGATGTATTGATTGTTCATCCCCTGAAATATGCAAGTAAAGCAAATCCCAGTTCTTTAAATAAAGCCACTCTAGGTTTGGAGTGATAGAAAGATGAGCTTTCATGTAGACACTGCCATTTACACTTTTTTTCTTTGATGACTGTAGACACATCACACACTTGTATTCTGAGTCTGTTTCCTCAACTGCAAATGGGAATAATAATAGCTATGCCAGAAAACATCATGAAAAATTTTGAATTAGACAAAACCAAAAAGGGTATCTGGTAACTCTTCCAAATTATCTGATTTTAAGGCTTGCCTTTTTCACTGTCTTTGAGCTATTTAACAATTTTGTAAATTATAGAAAAATTATAGTAATGAAAATGGTTCATGAACGAGAAATTCAAATAAATTCTGTGCAGTGGAATGCAATTGCTATACCTACGAATATCAATTTTTTCATTGATGTGTTTCTTAAATTTTTCTTTTGACTCAGTTGTAATATCTTACTAGTTTTTTCCTTATTTATAAGTTAAATAAAATATTTGATAATCTTCATTTTATATTTGAATGTGACTCATTATTTTAGCTTTCTTTAAAAACTATCCTTTAACAGTTACTTCAGTTGTGTGTGTGTGTGCATGTGTAACATGCCCATCATCAACAAAAGTGCTAAGCCTCATGCATGACAAATGGCCAACACCCAGTAAACAGTGTGCTCCTTTCATCCTTCCTCACAGAATAGCAAGAGCCTCTGCTGTCTATTGAGGACCCAATGTGGGCCCGGCACGCTTTACACACGGTTCCATCTGATGCTCACTACAGCTCTGTCTCCACTCACTGTTCAGATGAGGAAACTAGAGACAGAATCTGCTTGTGGCCATCACTGAAAATGGAAGAGCTGGCATTTGAACCTAGGTCTGTCCTTCTTCAGAGCCAGTGCTTTTTGCTCTACAGATCCTCTTTGCTCACACGAAGTGCCCACTGCATTTGGAAATGGGTATGTCTGGAGAAAGCTCGTTCAGCATATGTGTATACATCCTATGAAGGGACACATATGTAACCCAAAAATGTTTGCTTTTTACCTTAACGTGGCCCACTTTCCAGATCTTAGTAGCGCCATCGGGCAGGCGGACACAAACGCCTGCACGACAGAACCCTCCCTGCCTGCTGGCAGCTCCTGCTCAGAGAAGTGCTTCAGCCCTGGCTGGAGACTGGAGAAGAGACCTGGTCCCTTACTCCACAGCTACAAAGTCCCTATGATCCCGTGCAAGCTGGGTTTTCCTGGGGCACCCAAAGGATTAGGGGCGAGAAAGGAGTTTAGAAAAAGCTTCAGAGAAGAGGCTGGCCGCGGTGGCTCATGCCTGTAATCCCAGCACTTCGGGAGGCCGAGGCAGGCTGATCACAAGGTCAGGAGATCAAGACCATCCTGCCTAACACAGTGAAACCCTGTCTCTACAAAAATACAAAAAAATTAGCCGGGCGTGGTGGCGGGCCCCTGTTGTCCCAGCTACTCGGGAGGCTGAGGCAGGAGAACGGCGTGAACCCGGGAGGCAGAGCTTGCAGTGAGCCGAGATCGTGCCACTACACTCCAGCCTGGGCGACAGAGCGAGACTCCGTCTCAAAAAAAAAAAAAAAAGCTTCAGAGAAAAAATAACATTTATTATTTTATATTTATGATATGGAATAATTTGTATTTTATTTATATTACACTTATATGTATAATAGTAGAATATGATGCTCTCATCAGAGGGGCAGCAAGAGCTTCCCACGTGAAGGGAACAGCATGTGTAAGTGTCCCGAGGTAAGAAGAAGCTTGAAACTGAAAACAGCTTTGGGTATTCGATAAAGATTTTAAGAATCTGCTTCCGGTGTTCTTCCTCCTGGACCCATCTTCCAATCACCTGCTTATTTCTGTAGTCAGAGCTGCCCTAGAAAAAACTGCTGAGCATGTGGGTGGGTGGTGGCAGGGAGGCACATCAGGGTAGGGACGATTGAAGGAGATGTGGGGAGAGAAGAGGGAGAGAACATTTTCCTCAGTGCCAGCTGCTCTGCAGGTGGTTCTCACTGGTCACACACAGCTACGTGAGGGCCATTGTTTTCTTATTTAAAACATTTTTATTTTTTATTAAACATTTAAAAATAATTTTTAAATATATTTTTAAATTGACAAATAAAAGCTGTGTATAATTGTGTACAAGATGACGTTTTGAAATGTGTACACATTGTGGAATAGCTAAATGGAGCTAATTCACATCTCATTTTGCACATAAAGGAGCTGATTTTCAGAGGCATTGATAGACGGTGTTGAGGTTCCACAGCTTGAGAGCAGTGTGGCTGTCAGGACCTGGAGCCTGCACTCTTCCTACCGCTCCCAGACACTCCCTGGAAAGAGGAAGTTTGACTTAGGTGCCCTCTCCCACTTCAGGCGCTCAGTGACCTTACCCTTTCCTGTGACTGATGGACGCTGGGGTGTTTGTGACTTAGAGCGATAGAGCTTCTTGAACAGAAGCTCAGTCAAATTTTGTTTTTAATACATTGAAGCATTTAATGGGTGTTCAGTTATTCAAGTTAAATGACCCCCTTCCAAATTATCTTTTTCATATGAAGAGCCGGCCCCTTTGGAGTATCTCAGACACTGAGGGTCTGAGCGTGGATTGCTTTTCTACTTTCTGGGTAAGGGAAACGCTCACATCCAGTCACCTTCTGCAGTCTGCTAGGCTGCAGCTGTGCCGTGGACCCTCTGGAATTTCTCTCTGCACCCTGGGACTGTCCTCCAGCCTGACCCGAGCACATGCTCCTGTCTTTCAAGGGCATATTTCTCACTTATTTTCTTTCCCAGGGTAATCATTCAGTGCACAGAATTCTAATAAATTTCTAGCCACTGGACATTGAAAGAGAAGCCACTAACAAAATACATCTGATTTTACATTTTCATTCATAGAACTAGGGTGTGGAACGCATGCCCTCCTCTAGCAATTAGGTTTCCTGTGGGTTTTGTTCAGGCTCCAGGACTATCTAAGGCATCTCATTTTCCTGATGTACAAGTTCAAGATAAGAAGACAGTGCTTGCTTTTAACTGTGAGGAAGGTGTTAAATGCAGAATTTGCAATGTAAGTATGCCAAAGGTAATGCCTTTTATATGCATAATATTTTCACAGATTTTTTTTAAATTACAAAATACCCCTAAAGATTACAAGTTCATATTAGGTACCTGGCATTTAGAAAAAGGATAGCTTGGTCAAACAGGTACTCATTGAAATGTTCTTCTTTTCTCAAAATTGATAATGAACATTTTATTCGAAAGAACTTCATTATGAAGACAAGAGAGGCCCGTGCAGGAACACAGCCTGCTTACATCCGCATGGCATTTTGCATCCTCTCTGTTTGGGAGGAAGGTGTGGTTTGGATATGGAAGGAGGATTTACTCTAGCAGATACTGTAGTTGCACAGTCATGAACTGGGTTACAGAAAATAGCTGGAAGCAGGGTGGTGTCTACACACCCAGGGAGTAAATTAAATCAGGGTGAACCTGGGCCGGACGTGGTGGCTTACACCTGTAATCCCAGCACTTTGAGAGGCCAAGGCAGGTGGATCAAGAGGTCAAGAGATGGTGACCATCCTGGCTAACACAATGAAACCCCGTCTCTACTAAAAAAAAAAAAAAAAAAAAATTAGCTGGGCGTGGTGGCACATGCCTGTAATCCCAGCTACTCAGGAGGCTGAGGCAGGAGAATCGCTTGAACCTAGGAGGTGGAGATTGCAGTGAGCTGAGACAGCTCCACTGCACTCCAGTCTGGGCAACAGAGCAAGACTCAGTCTCAAAAAAAAAAAAAAAAAAAAAAAGAAAAGGAAAATAATTACGGTGAACCCAAAGGAAATCAGGCTATGAAGAATCTGATGCATGCCAGCTCTGCTTCTCATTCCTTTTTGATCAAAAAACACTTCTAGGGTCTCCATTTTCATAGAGTAGCTTGAGAGTAGTGGGCATGAGCTTTGGAAGGACTTGGGAGGGGACGTGAACTCAGACGTCTTCAGGGATCCGTTAGCATCCCAAAGGAGTGAAGCCACTGGGAGCAGTGGCACTAGGTCTTGAAGGGCACGTGCTCTGCTTCAAGACATGCATTCCAAAAGGGTCCAACACCACACTGGCCGGAGAAAACACGGCGTTTGGCTGGATGCAGTCAGAGGGCCACCTACCTGCCCCTCCTAGTGGATGCATTCTCTATCTGCCCATAGAGCCTATGTCTTTCTTCCTTAGCTTTTCTTGAAACCTCCTCCCTGTGCTCTCCCTGCAGGGCACCCTGAACTATTTTGCTTTCTCTATGCCTTCCTCCTTCCTACACTGTCTCACGGGGCAGCCCCCTATCCTGCTTCTGCACCCAAGCATGCAGATACCACTCTGGCTGGTCAGGCTTGCTATTGCTGTCATTCCAGCAGGAACTGGGATTGGAGTTCTTCACCAAGCCACAGCCCACCCACTAGGGGTCATGTAGACACAGCTGTCCTGCCTGCGAAACACAGCTGCATCCCTACCTCCCTTGTCAGGCCAGGAGGCTGCATCCTGACAACCAGGATGGAGAGAAAGCTCAGCGGAAGACTTGCACTGTTGTGACTTTGAGCAAGAAAGCCCTTCACTTGCTCGGAGCCCCTTTCCTTAGCCATGAAGTGGAGATGAAGTGTGGTAACATACAGGAAAGTGCCCCCAACACAGCCCACCATTCAGTCCCCAAATGCCCCTCCCTACATGCCACATGCTTGTTCAGGGAACTCACAATGCATCTCCTGATCCCTGGCAAGCATCAAAAGTGCTAACTGAATTTGAACCACCACCTAAATACAGTCTCCTTGTCTTTAGTTTATACATGATATCAAATGCTTTGCTTCTTATTGACTCAGCTCATATTGAAGGCTTACTTCTCTCTGTTGCTGGGCTGTAAGAATTAGAAAGCCTTAGATCATGGGGATAAGAGGCTTCCCATCTTGTCCCAGACCCAGTGCTGGACTGTGTCCAGAGAAGCCTTTAGCAAAGCTCTTGGTGATGAGTTTCACCCTTACATCACTTAGGATGTTATATTTGTGGGCTCTCTGTGGTCAGGCCCTATAATCACATTTACTGAGTGATGCTGAACATGTTTAAGGAGCGACTGGCTTACTAAAATTGACAGTTGCCACTGTGCTGACTCTTGGGCTCAACCCCTCCATGTTATTTCACAGCCTCACTGCTTGTTTTGCTGAAAACTGCTGGTGAACCTGAACTTCAGCAGATGCAAGAACTTCTGTAAAAGAAAGTGCATTTTGTTTGAGAGGAGCTGTGCCATCTTCTTCCTTCCAGTTTTAAAAAACTTGTTTTATATTTATTGCTCCCATTTACTGGGCTCGCTGTAGCTGGTATGGCCCTCTTTGAAAAGAACTGATAGCAATTTTAGAAAAGCGTTTTTAGGAAAACATCAAAATAAGGCAGGAAACAGGAAATAAAAGATGTCTACATTTCCCTGGCGGTGTTGATGGAAAACCTAGGCACTGACAGTGGCTCTCTCTGCCTCTGCACCTGGCCCAGGCAGAGAAAATCATTATCTCTATGCCATATGCATATGGTGCTGCCCCTGTCTGGGCTCAAATGAGAGTGGAAAGGTGCTGCTTTCTCAAGTTGTTCTCTCTGTGTGATTGGCAAGAAGGGAAAGCCGCTGTGATCTCCTGTGGGCTGGATCAGTCAGGTTTTATTGTCACAGAAATAAGAAGTACCAAGCAATGTGCAGACACATAAACCCATTAGGTACCTGAACCTTCCTGAGCCACTTTTAAAGATCTATGACATTAAGCTCCTACTTTTTACATGAGCAAATTTTCAAATTCAGGTGTCTCCATTCTGCTCTTGTGCAATTGATTTTTGTTTATAAACTCAATTTCAGAGGTGCACACTCACACGCCTTCTAAGTTTCCACTTGCTACTTTCATCCCATGTGTACGCAGATGGAAGAGAAGAGACTTTTCAGGGGATCGTGTATGTCTTGATGTCTTTTTGTTGTTGTTGAGATGGAGTCTTGCCCTGTCGCCAGGCTGGAGTGCAGTGGCTTGATCTCGGCTCACTGCAACCTCCGCCTCCTGGGTTCAAGCAATTCTCCTGCCTTAGCCTGCTGAGTAGCTGGAATTACAGGTGCACGCCACCACGCCCAGGTAATTTTTGTACTTTTAGTAGAGACAGGGTTTCACCACATTGACCAGGATGGTCTCAGTCCCTTGACCTCGTGATCCGCCTGTCTCAGCCTCCCAAAGTGCTGGGATTACAGGTGTGAGCCACAGCACTCGGCCTTGATGTCTTTTAAATTCCCTCTAAACCTGAGATTCTCTCAGAATATAAAATCATTTATTTTTCTTAGAACCCAGATAACTGTGTTGTCTTCCATTCCCCAGGGGCTCAAAAAGCAGGAGCAGGAAATTTAAATAACTGTAGTGTCCAGAAGGCCACATACTTGAGTTATTCTGGTTATTTTTATAATAAACACTTAGGAATATTATCTGCTTCTGACTCCCACCTCTAAAAATCAGGTTTACTGCATTTATCTTTTTGTTTCCCCAGTTTTTATAAACTCATGGGTAGAGGGCAATAGTTCTCCTTTTTAAAGTACAGACAGTTGGAGGAAATGCATTGGTTTTGGAAAATGAAATTCAGCCCTGCAACAACAGGGCGTGGAAGTGAGTTCAGAAATGGAGCAGGTCTGCTCCCACTAAGTGGTCAGACAAAACTGCCCACCATATCTTTGCCTACTGGCTGGTGGGCTGCAAGTCTGTGGTATCTGGCTTATTTTTATGCTCTTTATTGAGTGCTTACTGAATACCTTTTATTCTTCAAAGCGCTCTACATCTCACCTTCAATTCTCACAACAACTCTCTTCCTCATTTTACAGAGGAAGTACAAAGAGGCAAGCCACTGCCCAAGGTCACGTTGTTGATGGTGATGGAGCTGGGATTTAAACCACACCCAACTCCAAAGCCCGTGTCATCACCAGCAAACCACCAGCCACGGGACAGAGAGATGGCGGCTCATGACAACAGCTGGGTACCGAGAAATCAGGCATCCAGTTAAATCTGTTGAGAGCAATGCGCAAGTCATCACTGCTTTCTCAAAGCAGAATTAGATTAACTTTCTCCCAAGATGATTCCCTGCACATCACATCAAGACACACATCCCTTTTCCTCTCCGCACTTTCTGTTGAAGTGCTCACTGTGGCCAGTTTCATGTGGATCACGGTAAGGATAAACAAACAAACTAAAACTAGACTCCCTCTGACACCGGCACCAAACGTGTTTGTTTGTTTAGCCCCCTCACCTGGAGATTCTGCTTCCACAGGTGCGGGGGACTCACCGTCACTCCATTTCCACTCAGGTGGTCTTTTTCACCCACAGTGAAAATATCTTTAGGTCCAAAATTTCTAGGTCTGGGAGCTAAGATGGCTCCACCTGCCTGTGGCCCGTAGGCATTTGGACGGATTTCTCCTCCCACCCCACCTTCAGGCCCCACTGGACAGAGGGCAGATTGAGCTTCCTCCCGTTCCTCTTTCACCTTCTCAGATGGAAGCTGGAGTGCAATGTGGGAGTGCTCTCCTTCGTTTCTTGGCTTAGCACTTTTTCAGAAAACATTTTCGTTTTCTTTCTCTCTCCCTCTCTCTCTCTTCCTCCCTCCCTCTCTCTCTCTCTCCTTCTCTCTTCTTCTTTTTTTTTTTTTTGACAGGGTCTCCCTCTGTCACCCAGGCTGGAGTGCAGTGGCTCGATCTCTGCTCACTGCAACCTCCGCCTCCAGGGTTCAAGCAATTCTCCTGCCTCAGCCTCCTGAGTAGTTGGGATTATAGGCACGTGCCACCATATCCGGCTAATTTGTTTTGTTTTTAGTAGAGATGGGGTTTCAGCATGTTGGTCAGGCTGGTCTTGAACTCCTGACCTCGTGATCCGCCCGTCTCGGCCTCCCAAAGTGTTGGGATTACAGACATTTTCTTTTTAACTTCCCCTCCAAAATTCTGTCAGGCTACTTGAATTTCAGTCTTGAGTCCCTCTGCACAGTCTCCTTATAATTAACATCCTTCAAAGCCACCTGAGATTTCGCCGGCAGTATATTTGAGTCTTAGGAGGAGGCTCAGGGGAAATACAACATCGTCTGGGCAATATGAGTGAGTTCTTGGGTAGCTTGGAGTTTTAACTAAAAAAGGACTTACATGGGAGAAAAAAGCTTATACGGGACATGTCCACAATAACTCAGCCCTGTTATTCCCTCAGAGCTTACCTGAATTCGCTGGGGTGACACCAAGTCATGAAGGAGGAACACACAATTATGAGAGAAGTCCCTGTGACTTTTAGTCCATATGACCCTTACGAAGCTTTCTTTTATCACATGAAAAATGCATTGGTCTGAGAATTAAATGAGACAATGGAGCGTGAAAAGTACTTAACATAGTGTCTGCTCAATAATAAACGTGTATCATCATCATTATCTATATTTCTATTAGCAACCTGCATTGCAGACAGTACCAAATGCCATCTCATTTAATCCTCAGCATATTGTGCTACATTTTACTATTCCTGTATTTGTGAGTGAGAAAGTGAATCTGAGAGGTTGACTTTCCCCAAGCTCCAGAGCCAATGATGGGGAGAGCCAGGAGTCCAGACCTGCTGATTTCACAGAACCCAGAATGTCTGTTCATTGGGTGCTGACATCACAGAAGTGACAGTGAACAATGAATCATATTTGGCAATTGCTAATGTGATCTTAAAAATTATCTCACTTAATGATATCAAGAGGTCAGGGAAATAAATCTTCTTATTTTCCCTGGAACCAGACCAGAAGCCAGGGGTATAAGGTTTAAATTCTTGTCTAAGTCACAGAATCAGTAAGCGCTGATACTGGGCTCTGAACCCACAATGTCTGATGCCAAAAGTCCTGTCATCACCTCCCACGGTTTGAGCCACTTCCCTCCTTCATTTAGGGGAAAGTTCGTGGGACTAGTTAGCATCTGTCATCATAGACTATAATTATTCTAAGATGCTCTGCAAGGGTCTCGCTTGGATCCATCCAGGTCCATTCTGCATGCTCAATCCTGCCAGGTTGTGGGTGGGGTCAGGGAGCCTTGCTGACTAAATCAAATAGGAACCTCACCCAGGAGAGGAGTGATAGGTACCACTCCAGGGATCAGGATGAGTAGGCTCATAAACATCAGTCTAGTTCAAGAACTAGATTTCGGCTGGGCATGGTGGCTCACACCTGTAATCCCAGCACTTTGGGAGGCTGAGGCAGGTGGATCACGAGGTCAGGAGATCGAGACCATCCTGGCTAACACGGTGAAACCCCGTCTCTACTAAAAATACAAAAAATTAGCTGGGCATGGTGGTGAGCGCCTGTAGTCCCAGCTATTCGGGAGGCTGAGGCAGGAGAATGGCATGAACCTGGGAGGCAGAGCTTGCAGTGAGCCGAGATCACGCCACTGCACTCCAGCCTGGGCTACAGAGCGAGACTACGTCTCAAAAAAAAAAAAAAAAAGAACTAGATTTCATCGTCTGTTCAAGAACTAGATTTCAAAATGCTGTAAAGGTCAGTATTGAATCAACAGAACATGGACAATTACAGGATTGCATCAGTGTTATAGAGTTCCCAAAGTTGATGAGTGTGCTGTAATTATGTAAGAAGATGACTGTGTTCCTGGGAAGTACCCACTGAAGCATTTAGAGGGGAAGGATTATGATGTGTCAACTTATCTCAAGTGATTTAGAAAAGATATAGATTGACAAGGCAAATGATAAGCAGGGTAAATGGTAATGATAGGGGCATCTGGCTAATGCTATAGAGGAATTCTTTGAATTATTCTTTCTGTAATTTTGAAATTACTGCCAAATGAATGTTAAAAAGTAAACACTACTTTTACCTCCTTTCAAGAGAAAAATTGCTATTTACTTTGTTTGTCTTCCATTTATCCCCCTCCCTGTCACAACTTCTTATGCAGAGCCCCAACCTCTGTAAATAAACCCTGAACACATTTTGTAGTGTCACAAAGTAACAAAGGCTTAAAAAAATAGGTGAAGGGCATTGCAGAATTACTCAACTTGAGATTCTCAATATCCAAAGAGGGAACAATATGCACAACAAAATAAACAACATGATGTTAGTTACAACCCAAAGAACGAATTCAAATTGATACAAATTATTGAAATAAACAAATGGAGGAGAAAAAAACAACTATTACTTTCAGAAAAATTCCAGTGAATGAGTGTAGAAAGAATGAGGAAAAGAGAAAATCACCATGAGAACACCACAGTAATAATACCACAGTAATGATTATTGCAGGCAGAATTCATTGATCAGTGGTAAAATGAGTGGATGACACTTTAGGGAGGAACACAATGCTTGCATGACATCAAAGATATGTCTCTAAAAATTTAATAATTACTGTGGTGGTTTTAATGTACGATCACAAATTATTTGATACTCCCCCTCTCTCTAGAAGGTGGAGTTAAGTCCCCCTCCCCTTCAGTCTGGGATGACTTGGTGACCGAGGGGAAAGTAGTCACTTCACAGTGGAGAAACAAATATCCCCTTAAATAAGTGTGGTTAAGGCTCTCAGCGCTACTAATAAGTATTGTGGATATCATGTGTCCCTTGATGTGACATGATGTTACACACTGACTCTATGATGCGCTTCTCCTGACACCAGAATGCTGTCTATTCATGAGAAAACTGAAGACTAGCTCAAATTCTGGGATATTTTACAAAATACCTGAACACTGTTCATTTAGAAGTGTCAAAGTCATGAAAGATAAAGACTGAGAAACAGTCACAGATTGGAGGAGAATAAGGAGATATGATTGATAGATATATACACCAATAAATGCAACATGGTATCCTGGATTGGATCCTGGAACAGGAAAAACAGATAATAAGTAGTGGAAGACTGAAAGAATCTGATAAATTCTGCAGTAAATTTTATTGCAACAATGCTAATTTTATTGTTTTGATAAATGTACCATGGCTATGTAAGATGTTAATATTAGAGAAAGCTAGGTGACAGGTATATGGGAACACGCTGTACTATCTTTGTAACTTTCTCTAAATCTAGAATTATTTTGAAATAAAAAGTAAAAAGCACATGCATCTTCCTGACACCACCAGCAGTCAGGAATTAAGGAGGATTTTTTGCCTGAGAAACATCTTCAATGCACACAGAGATAGTCTGTCCTGGAGCCAGCAGTGTCCTGCTGTTTAGCCCTGTGTCATGTGTCCAGGACTAGGAGTTAGGAGAAACACCCCCCACACTCTTTATAGGGCAAGTTACTTGAACTAAGTCTCTGTTTTCTCATCTGTAAAATGGAACAATATGTACTTTCCCAATTAACCAGTTTTCAGTGGAAAAGGCTGCTGTGAAAAATGTTTTACCTGACACAATAAATGCTTAATAAAATCCTGGACTGCCTAATTTATATCCTTATGTGGATTACTGATAGGTCAGAAGCCACAAGCTCAGAAGCCTGTGGAGTCCTGGTGTGTTTAGAAGGCTCTGTGGCAAATTCTCGAATGCATGGCTTGTTTCAAACAGACACTGCCACTCAACTCCAACCGACTATTGCCCATGGGGCATGGTCCCAGAGTTGCCCAATATTCAAGTTTTTCAAAAGAGGCTGGAAATCTGATTTTTGAAACATTATGTAATTTCTTTATTTTTAAATGTTGATGATAATTTACAGACATTTGGAAGCTTTGTGCAGAGCATCAGAATACGTCTGTTGGCTGGACTTGGCCTTTGGGTCAGTAGTTTTTGAGGCCCACATGGATTAACAGAGAAAACTTCTGAGTTCCCCATGGACCATGTAGCTAACTATGCCTTAGCTTCCTGGAGAAACATACACTGGGTGCACATAGAGTTGAAATAAAACAAAGTGAAAGCAACTAGAGAAAGCACCACCCCTCCCCAGTTACTGTTAACCATTGCAGTTTTATTGGTCACAACCAGGCTGTTCAATTTGATGTCTAGTCACTTAATTGTGACTAGAAGGGAACTGGGAGGTCCTTAAGCTCATTCTGCCATGCACAGAGATGCTCCTGGGTTTGCCTCTATGCCTGTTTGGATTGGTACCAGGAGCCAAGGCAGGTCTCTGTTCTCTGGGGCTTTGACCCCATAATCTTGTCCCTTCAACTAGACCCTTAACTACTGTGGGGCAAAGACCTTACTTAATATGGTGCCCTTGGCCCGGTGTGGTGGCTTAAGCCAGTAATCTCAGCACTTTCGGAGGCTGAGGCAGGTGGATCACCTGAGATCAGGAGTTCAAGACCAGCCTGGCCAACACAGTGAAATCCCATCTCTACTAAAAATACAAAAACTAGCCAGGCATGGTGCCCCATGCCTGTAATCCCAGCTACTCGGGAGGCTGAGGCAGGAGAATTGCTTGAACCGGGGAGGTAGAGCTTGCAGTAGGCTGAAATCGTGCCATGGCACTCTAGCTTGGGTGGTAGAGTGAGACTCCATCTTTAAAAAAATAAAATAAAATAAATAAATTTTTTTAAAAATGGTCCCCTTCACACGGTGTGCTCAGTGGACAAAGATCCCATCATCCCCTCATGCCACTTGCCAGTCAAAATTCTCCAAAGAATTTAGAGCTAAAAGCAATTACTTCTCTAGAAAAGCTTATATTCTGCTCCTATTAAAAGCTTTTAAAAAGGCAAGGTGGCTAAAATATGAAAATTGGCTAACATATTGTTTCTCCCCTCTGCTTCACCAAACTGCCAGTCCAGTGGCTATCTGGCCTTCACTAATCAATGTGACTTTTTTCCTGAACAGGAAACGGGCTATGTTTATTTCTTAAGAGTGGGCTCTAGCCAGGAACTGACTTCCCAAAATAGCTGCGTTTTCAGAAACATTGTTTACTTTTAGAAATGGACTACGTGGAACGAAGGCTCATGAGTGATCTCCGTCATCCTGTTGAGTGAGAATAGAATTGTGGGGTGGATGTCCCACATTCCTGCCCCGCACTGTGTGCTTTCCATCAATCAAGTGTAACTCCTTAGAAATTTGAGGCGCCCCAGAGAGGCAGCCAGGTCTAAATGGAGCAGCCCCCGGAGGACACAGTGAGGCGTCTGGAAGAACAGCACACTCAGCACCCTCGGGGAGGTGTGGAGGGAAGTGCCCCGGGAAGCAAAGAGCAGGGGACTCCTAGCGGCTTGGGCTTCCCTCTCTTAGGCTGCTTCTCCCTTTGTTTCCCTTTTCTTGGGCTGGTCTACGTATTTGGGATGCACATGGAAATTACTGCATGCCATCATTTATTCAAAGAAAATCCCCAGCATAATTTGGTCAAAGAGTTAACAAAGTTTTGGCCAGGCTCAGTGGCTCACGCCTGTAATCCCGGCATTTTGGGAGGCCAAGGCGGGTGGATCACGAGGTCAGGAGATCGAGACCATCCGGGCTAACAGGGTGAAACCCTGTTTCTACTAAAAAATAACTCTTGAGTATAGCGAGAGACTCTGAGTGTAGTGGTCTCACCCTGAATAGATTTTTTTTTTTTTTTTTTTTTTTTTTGAGAAGGAGTCTCGCTGTGTCACCCAGGCTGGAGTGCAGTGGTGCCATCTCGGTTCACTGCAAGCTCCGCCTCCCGGGTTCATGCCATTCTCCTGCCTCAGCCTCCCTAGTAGCTGGGACTACAGGCGCCCACCACCACGCCCGGCTAATTTTTTGCATTTTTAGTAGAGACGGGGTTTCACCGTGTTAGCCAGGATGGTCTCGATTTCCTGACCTCGTGATCCGCCCACCTCGGCCTCCCAAAGTGCTGGGATTACAGGCGTGAACCACTGCTCCCGGCCAAGAGTTACAAAGTTTTACACTGTTAGCAAAGATGCTCCTTTAAGACTCTGTTTTTAAAAATGTGAATGTCGTTTTGTGCACATGGTAAAATATTTCAAAAAACACTGAAGGATATGAAATAAAGAAGTGTTTCCCGTTTTACTTTACTGCAGTCAGCAACACTTCCCAAAGACACCCACTGTTAATGATCTCATATTTGTATTTCCATCTTATTGGAAGCATATATATGCATATGTATGTGTACAAAATATTGTTTTTGCAAGCAGAGCCATACAATAAACACTTTTGCATTTTGCCTTTTTCAACTAAGAAAATATTTCCTTGCCAGCATACATTGTTTTTCATGGCTGTGTAGTAATCTGTTTATGGATATGCCATAATTAACCATTCTAGTATGGATGGACATTTGAATTAATTCCTGCTTGGGTCTATTACAAAAAATTCCAGAGTAAATCATGTTTTGTTCACATCTGTAAGTATATCTGTAGCATAAACTCCTAGAAGTATAATTGCAGGTCAAAGTCCATGTACCCTGAAATGTTTACAGCATAATTCCATATTGCCCTCTGCTGTCACAGGAGTGTTGGAATGTTTGTGGACTTAGCAGAACTTCTTCTGTAGAGGTCCTTCCAGTCTCAACGGCATAAAAGTATGGGCTGTCAATGTATTCACCTCTTAATGAAAAGACAAGCACAGGTTTAGGTCTTGGACTCAGGAGAACATATCTGAATGGACCACCTTAAGACAGACCCTGGAAAGCAATTGGCTTTTCTAACTCAAAAAACATGTGCTGAATTAATGAATTGATGAGTCATGGCAGGGCCCATAGAGCTAAGTAACCAATACATTTCTCAGTTCAATTTTGCATCAAAAATAAAAAATAATTATAATTTAAATAAACATAAACATTAATCAGTTTCATTGCATTCTTATGCTAATAGGACATATACATAGTTTGAGATAAGTAAAAAAAAAAAAAGTTCAAAGTCCTAACTGTAAATAGTTATTTTAAATGGTCAATTAAAATTTGTTTCTCCTATTTGCTTTGAATGCTATTTGGCTTACAGTTACCATATTAATACTAACATACAGTTATTTCTAAAATACATGTTTGATGCTTTTTATTTTATGAATTTCATTCACTTTTTTGAAAAGTTTTTTTTTTTTTAAGAGTTTGGAAAAGATACGTAACTCTCCTCATCTGTGAGTTGAGGTGTTTGATCTACAGATTCACTGAGGTCCGTCTGGCTCTAATAGGAAAAAATCATCAGCCTCAAGTTCAAAGGAATAATCTGTATCTTCAAAATTACAGGGGCTTTGTGTTTCAGTTTTTTCACCTTCAAATGAGGGTATCTAGTTGCTTTGCACATATGTGAAGGGCAAATATCAATAATTAGATAGGCTTTAGCAAAAGGAGGCTGTTCTTTGATAAATAAGCAATTCTGTTTCTCTTTATCCCCCCACCACCCCCAGCAAAAGAAGTTTTTTCTACAGTGTACATCTATTGAGACGATTAGTTATATTTTCAGTAAAATGTTACCAATTTGGAAAAGTCATAATTCCAGTGGCAGTTCTTAAGTTTACTTTTCTAATTAACTTACACTTAAAGAGTGCTAGAACTCACTTTTATAATAAAATTTAAATTAAATATCAATTTCATCAAATAACATTTATTGAAGCTTGACTTTGTGTGAGGCTCATGCACTTGAGTCTATCTGATGAGGGGCTAGGGAAGAGTCAACTGTATCAACTCAGATGAAAGGGAATTCTACAGTTGAATTTCCCAGGTCTCAGGTTAGTCAAGTAAAAACCCCAAATTCATGATTAATCCCCCCACCATCAGCTTCCTGAGAAGCTTCCATGATCCAGCATCTACAATGAACATTTCCTTGGGACTAAATTTTCCATCAACCAACATGAGACATATCTTTATTTTGGTTAATCTCCAAAGAGCCTTGCTCTGTGAGATTTACCCGAATTTCTTGCTTTTTCCACACTCTTTAACATGAAATTTCTGCATCATTGACATTTAGGAAAAGATGGAAAAACATCAGAGATGGAAAAAAATCTACTGGCCCATCTGTTATTCCCAACTGGTACAGCGTAGGTGTTCAAGGTGAAGAGAAAATGAATTCAAGTGGTCAATAAAGGACACACATATAAGGGGTGATGTCTGTTTCCATTTTCAGCCCAAGTTGCGAGATGTTCCCACACTTGACAACACAAGCGCAACGTACTGTACCTTAAAGATGAATTTGCAGGTGGACAGATACCCCGCTAGGGTGCAAAGGAGGGCAAGACTCCCAGGCCTGCTCTTGATTCCTCAGGTCCGGCTCGGGAAGGCCACAGATGCTGTCCTGAAATCACATTGTTGCAGCCCTTATATATGGAGTGGAGGAGTTACAGAAATCCCTTAACCTTTCAAGGTCATTTGAGCCAAATTAGTACCAGACCCAGACAATATCTTTCCAGGGACATTGTAGCCTTCCCTCATGGTGAGAGATGGCTCTAAACAAATCTCATCTCTTACTACCCCACCCTCCCCAGAGAAGGCGAGCTTCTGTTTTGGCAGGTCCCACGAGTACTATGACTTGGCCCGAACCAAGAGAGATGATTTAGAGCATAGGCTGGATTATCCATGTGCCGTATTCCCCTGTGACTTGTGAAAAGCCAGTCTCTGCACCTTGCTGTGTAAAGGGGACTGGAATGGTGGGATGCGTCACATTTGGGTGTAACATTACAGGAAGACTTAGAGAGGCATCTGGTTCTTTGGAGCCATTAATCCTTGAATGGAATCTGGTGATGACATATCACGGTCTGCTGAGTTCTCTACCAGTTGGAGCAGGAATTGACCCTGGTGAGTGTTTTCCAATAAAATGCATCCAAGTGAGATCAACTTCTCATTTTAGAGTGGCTCTTATCCCATGATGGAGGAGCACATTTTGTCCTTAGGAAAAACATTTAGAATCCTCATTCATCTGATAACAAAAATAGCTTTGGTTTTTATCAAATCCTTTAACTATGCTACTAGTTGCACACCCATTACTTGGTTCAGTGGAGTATAAATTTATAACTTACATTATACATGACAACCTCATCTAATATTGATGTTCAGATGTTATCCTGCTGAAGTGATATTTAATGTTGAGTCTGTGAAAGTGTTTTAATAAGCCCATTTACATTAAGCTGGATGCCTTATTTAATAGCAGAACCAAATTTTATAGATGAATTTTTTTTTTTGGTAAGGAAAGAGAGGAGTTAATTCTGAAACTATCATGCAGGGTCCCACCTATATAAAATCAACAATTTAGAGAGAAAAAACTTAACAAAAATGTTTCTAAGGAGTATACTGAAATCACAGAAGTGAAGTTATATACATATTTGTATACTTCCACTTAAGAAAATACAGAGAAACTTGAATAATTAGCAGCTAACAGATCACTAGGTGTTAGTTTCCCTTCCTTCGTCCCTCCCTCCCTCCCTCCCTTCCTTCCTTCCTTCCTTCCTTCCTTCCTCCCTTCCTCCTTATTTACCTCCCTCCCTTCCTCCCTCTTTCCACCTTTTCTTTCTCTCCTGTGAAAGTTATTTTGGCTACATGTGATGCCTCAGCCTTTATTGAAGCCATTAGCAAGACTCCAAGAGAAAGGTTATCAAACTATTTCTTATGTGGTGTTACTCCACTTGGCTTATAGCAATTCTGTAAACACTTACTTAATCTACTAATATAGAATCTTGCACAATTAACAATTTGTTCCACTTTAAGGAATGAGCATTTATGCTCTTCCTAGTTCAACTAAGGTTTTAATCTATAAGTATAGGGATGTCCACATTTTGATCTTGACTTTATCTTTGATTTGATTGGGAAGACAGAGGCCGCATGGCTAGGAAGTGGCAGAATTAGGATTTGAACCCAGGCTGTCCGACTCAAGCTCTTACTAAAGTCAGATGTTCAGCACATGTCTCTGCCCAAGCCCCAAGCACTTCCACTATTCATTCCCCTACCAATACAAGGAGTTTATCTGAAAGAGGGAGAGACAATAGAACATGTGTTCAGGTCAGAGCCCCTGCAAGACCCTACTTCCGGAAGGAGGAGCAGAGGCTGCAAGAGCTGCCCATGGCCCAGGGTCCCAATGGGTGCAGGAGCAGAGCAGGGAACCCAGGTAAGGGGAGCTGGTTTCAAGAATTTAAGCAGGGATGTCCCCCCGCATAGCTTTTAGGACAAAAGCACACTTACTCAATGGAAGCTATTATTACCATTATCATCAATATAGTCATTACTACCCCGAGCATTTCTTCTTTCTCCTTATTTTGAAACAGGGAATTTATGCCACTTCACTTTTTGAATTTTATTTTTTTTTCCTTCCTGATGTTGCCCCCCAAAAGAGAAGGGGAGCCCCAGGGGTTACTGAGCATCTTGTACACTTAGTAGAGGTGTACATACCAACTGGACCCTGGGACCCAAAAGATTAGATGTAAATGAGAGAAAAAAAGAAACAGCGCAGACAGACAAAATATCTTGTAGAAGACAATCAGGTTAATATTTATTTAAAAACATTATCTGCCAAACAGGCCCAGGAAAGCCTCCCCAGTGATAGGCACTGCTGTATACTAGAAACCTAACCCTTCTCCTGAGTACAGAGTCCTAGGAATTTCCAGCTCCAATCTACATTCACAGATGAGCCCCAGGAAGATTCCTTCTGGGAGCAGAGGGTCTGGGGGAGGGGAGAAGGGGGTGACAATGATGTACCTGCAGGCCTGTGTGGGGAGGGAAGAAACAGGAACTAGTAAGTAGAGAATTGGAGGTCTCTTGCTGGATGTTTCATTCCAAACTTCCTGTTTTCACATCTTGCATTGCAAGATATAATACCAGTTGCTTATTGGCCATGGCCTGGACACATGTGATATGTGGATAGCACTTGACCATCCAGCCCTTTATTCCCATCATCATGGAGCTAGTCTGAGGTCCAATTCCTTTGTGTGTGTGATGACCAGTTCCAGTATAGCTGTGAGGTATGTGTATTAAAATCTGCACCTGGGATTTGTTTTAATCAAGTGTAGTAAGACATGCAGATGCGGAAATGACTATCATGAGGGAAGAAGTTCATATTACAAATCCCTAGGAAGAAGAGGTACGGCCATCGTGCCATGCAGGGGCATGCGGCAAGCACCAGGGTTGGTCAGGAGGCAGAGAGAGGCGAGAGGGGACAGTGTGGCCCGGAGCCTTTTTTGGGGTTTTTGCAGGAAGGGATGGGTATGGTGACCTTAGGATCGACAAGTTTGAATAACTTTGGTGGGCTCTGGGCCATAGGGTGGTCTTTATTGCCTGGTTCCTGGTCCTGGGTGGCTTAAAGGAAATACTGGCTTGGTGTGGAGAGTTTAGGGAATGAGACAGTGGGGTGTGGGCTCTGGACTGGTTGACTTGCATATCACAGGGGTGCTTGCAGGGAGTCACGTGCTATCTCCAGGAATTAGCTTGCCCTGGAGGGTCAGGTTCTCCAGGATCAGGGCTCCAAATGCCAGTGCATACAGAATATGGAAAATAAGACATTAGAGTTGATGCGGTCTGGATAACAGCTGGAAGGCCCTCCTGGATGGCATTTCCATATCGCTGTCACCTCACTGTCATGCTAGCTCTGTCTAAGGCAAAGGGTGCCAGCAGCCCTGCCCCCCAGCCTGCTGTGTCCTGGATGCAGCAGGCCACTGTGAATGGTCACGGGAACCTGGCCATAGCAGTGTCTAGATAAACCGCCACCTGGGCAGAGTCTGACTCTGAGACGCTCCCGCTGTCTTCTCAGGCACCGCCTCAGCCTTCATTTCTGTTTCCTCTGGCCTCCTCCTGATCGCTGTGCCTTCCCAGGTGGAGACTCCTGGGGCCTCTTTTCTCTTTCAGCCACTAAATCCTGTTGATAGTGTCAGCTGGGTGACACAGATATCTAGGTGTTTGAAGTTAGGCCCCTGGCTCTGCCTGGGCTTGTAACCTTGTGGAACTTTCTCATGTGTGCATAGGCGCACTGTTTTTTCTTAGAAGGTTCATAATTTTCCTTAAATCCTCAAAGGGCTTAGTGACTCTAAGAGGTGTACTATTAACAACAACAGTAATGGTAACACCGAGCATCTCTGGCATATGTCCTATGTTCCAAACACTACTTTAAGCCCTTTGTAAGTATTAACTCTTCTCATCCTCACACAACCTTCTGAGGCACAGCAAGACTAAGGAACCTGCCATCACACAGATCAGCAGTGTGGCTACAGACCTGGAAGCAGCAACTGTGGCCCTCAGGCCAAATCTGGCCCACTGCCCTTTCTAAAATATGAATTAATCATCCGGGTGCAGTGGCTCACGCCTGTTATCCCAGCACTTTGGGAGGCCGAGGCGGGCAGATCACGAGGTCAAGAGATCAAGACCATCCTGTCCAACATGGTGAAACCCTGTCTCTACTAAAAATACAAAAATTAGCTGGGTGTGGTGGCCCATGCCTGTAATCCCAGATACTCGGGAGGTTGAGGCAGGAGAATTGCTTGAACCCGTGAGGCAGAGGTTGCAGTGAGCAGAGATCGAGCCATTGCACTCCAGCCTGGAGACAGAATGAGACTCCGTCTCAAAAAAATTAATTAATCAATTACTTTTACTGTGTCCATATACGCATAACATAAAATTCACCATTTTATCCATTTTAAAGTGTACAATTCAGTGGTGTTTGGTCCATTCACAATGTTGTGTAACTAGCATCACTATATGATTCCCCACCATTTCCTTCATCCCCAAAGGGAGCCCTGCACCCATTAAACAGTCAGCCTCCATTCCCTTCTCCCCCCAGTCCCCGGCAATCACGAATCTGCCTTCTGTCTGTGTGGATTTGCCTGTTCTGGATATTTCATATACATGGAATCATCAAACATGTGACCTTTAGTTTCTGGCTTCTTTTGCTTAGCAGAATATTTTCAAGGTTCATTCATGTTGTGGTATATATGAGAGCGTCATTCTTTTGGTAATAAAAAATATAAAGTAGCTGTGATGTGTTAAAAATAAGTTTAGTCTACAGCTGTCTCCTTACTTATTTTAAATTGGACCTAAATATTTCTTCGTAGACAGTGACCTGTTTACTAACTGGGTGTGTGAACAGATTGTGAACTACTCTTGTACCAATCACTTTGTTTCGGCAAATCACAGACGGCCCAACTGTTCAAACCATGTTCAAATAAGGCAAACACCAAGCTGTAACCAATCCAGCTGTTTCTGTACTTCGCTTCCACTTTCTGTCCATAAATCCTCTTTGACCATGCGCAGCACCGCAGCTGCTCTGAACCTATTCTGGTTCGGAGGGACTTTTAGGGAGTGGTGGGGGAGCTGCGCCATCTGTGAATCATTCTTTGCTCAATTAAACTGTATTAAATTAATTTGTCTGAAGCTTTTTCTTTTAACAGGTTCATACAAGTGAGTGGCCCCGAAGCTTCAGTGTCAGTAGTTCCTCAGTAAACAGTTTCTGGTGCAATTATTTCTGTAGGACCAACTCCCCAAAGTGGAATTGCCGCGTCAATGAGAGTGGCCCCTCACATTTTGGGCAATGACATCAGATGGCCCTCCAGAAAGGCCATAGCCCATTATTCTTTCACTCTTTTGTAATTAAAGAAACTATTTTTCAGAGGGTAACTTGGCAATATGTATCCATATTTTACATAGCAAGTTAACATTGGAGTCTCATCGCCAGCAATTGATCCTACAGAACTGATCAATAAGTGGATATAGTTGTAGGTCTAAGGGTGGTCAGAACAGCACTGTTCATCATAGCAAAGAATTGGAAACCAACCGATGTCTAATGACAGGACATTGGTGAAAGGAATTATGCAGACTTACAGTGTGTTGATATAGAAAGATCAGACATGTCAAGTGGGCCTGTAGCTAAGGGGTATTTTTTTTTTTTTTTTTTTGAGATGGAGTCTCACTCTGTCGCCCAGCTGGAGTGCAGTGGCACAATCTCCGCTCACTGCAAAAACTCTGCCTCCCAGGTTCACGCCATTCTCCTGCCTCAGCCTCCCAAGTAGCTGGGACTACAAGCACCCACCACCACGCCTGGCTAATTTTTCTGTATTTTCAGTAGAGATGGGGTTTCACCATGTTAGCCAGGATGGTCTTCATCTCCTGACCTCGTGATCCGCCTACAAAAGTGCTGGGATTACAGGCATGAGCCACCGTGCCCGGCCACTAAGGGGTATGTTTAAGGCCATAAAACAGTTCAAAGTTTAATGCTTGTAGCTCCACAAATCCCAGCTGCCTCTGAGTCTCACTGGCACTGACTTTCACCTTTCCCTAACAGATGAGACCTAGGAAGAGGGTTATAGAAAACAGATTTCATAGTATCAACTTGAGGGTTCTATTTGGCACCCAGACCCTCCCAGTGGTTTGGCCCAGCTCTAGGGCTGGAAAGACGCAGGATCAGCCCCTTCTGTGAGTAAGAACCATTTGGCTTATTATTCCTATTACCTTACTTATTCCCATCACCCTTACACAGACTTTAGGGCAACAACATGATAGAATTATTACATTAGGATTAGAAGAGGCTTAGTGATTACCAAATAAAACATCTTATTTTGGGGGGATTTTGAATGTTCACAACATACAGAAGTGATAAATATTCAAGGTGATAGATATGCTAATTGCCCTGATTTGATCATTACACATTGTATACATGTGTAATATCACTCTACATCCCATAAATACGTACAATTATTACTTCTCAACTAAAAATAAAAGGCGTAGAATATTCATGTGTATATGAGTTGAATGAACTTGCCTTGGTAAAATGGAAATATTTATATGCACATCAATATGAATGATATATATATTATATATGTATATATGAAATGTGTATATATGTGTATAAAAATTGAAAGTTAATATTTCTTTTTTTTTTTTTTTTTGAGATGGAGTCTTGCTCTGTTGCTCAGGCTGGAGTGCAGTGGTGTGATCTTGGCTCAATGCAAGCTCCGCCTCCCGAGTTCAAGCCATTCTCCTGCCTCAGCCTCCTGAGTAGCTGGGACTACAGGCACCCACCACCACGGCTAACTTTTTGTATTTGTAGTAGAGACGGGGTTTCACCGTGTTAGCCAGGATGGTCTCAGTCTCCTGACCTCGTGATCCTCCTGCCTCAGCCTCCCAAAGTGCTGGGATTACAGGCGTGAGCCACCGCACCTGGCGAAAGTTAATGTTTCTATTCCAAGTTTGTTAATGATAATTATCTCAAAGGTATGGGCAAATAGGAGAATTTTAATATCTTCTTTGTAAAAAAGTGTATTGCTTTGTCTTTTCTTAGGCATATATTGCTTTTGTGATTGGAAAAACAATAAAGAGAAAGAGGGAAAAAAGTCCATAGCTTTGACCCTAGAAAGAAATAAATGATCCTGGCTAACACGGTGAGACCCCGTCTCTACTAAAATACAAAAGCATCAGCCGGGCGTGGTGGCGGGTTCCTGTAGTCCCAGCGGCTCAGGAGGCTGAGGCAGGAGAATGGCGTGAACCCGGGAGGCGGAGCTTGCAGTGAGCCGAGATCGCGCTACTGCACTCCAGCCTGGGCGACAGAGCAAGACTCCGTCTCAAAATAAATAAATAAATAAATCAATGAAAAATGCTACCACATTAGGCTGTGAACATATAAGTTAATAAAAGATTTTTAGAGAGATGATAGTGTACAATTTTCAGTTATATTTCATATCCCTGAAGGCATGTAAGAAAAAATAGGGGCAAATGAGATATTCCCAGGTGAGTGGACCCCATCAACCCAAGGACTGGCTGGACGTCAGTGATGCTGGGGTAAGGGGGGTTGTCAGGGTTGGATAAATCCATGGTTCCTGGGCCACGAAGCCACTAGAAGGCAGCGTTGGTCTGCTACATTCTGGGGCACAAATAGCCTGGTGTTTGTAGAGGTGGAGAACTAGTCCACCAAATGAAGGAGCAGCCTATTCAAATGGACTCAGTAGCTTGTGGGAGGAAGATGAAGCTGAGCAAGCCCATTCAGCAACCCTGCCAAAGGTTGTCCCAACTTCAGCCCGCTGCTGTTATCGCCTCCAGCTTCCAAGCTGGGTAAGAGCTGTGTGCTTGTTGTGAAAATGCGTTTTAAATGCAAATCCCAACCATTCCTTTCCAACTACAGCTGCTGCTAGTCAATTCTGACACAGACATAGTGAAGCTGCCTGTCCATGGGACAGGTGGCCAGCTACCAGAGTCTGAGGAGACTCTGTGCAAAAGAGTAACAAGACCGCTCAAGGAGACACAACTGCAGAAGACATCCGGCATTTACAAAGCATTATTTCTGGAGTCATAAAGAAATTAGTATACAAACCAAATAAAGAGCGTGGTAACTGAGGAGGTCCAAAGAGCTATTCTGGAGGGTGAAACTGAGGCATGATGAGAAGGAAGGCGTGAGTGAAAACTTAGATCCTTGATACCCTGTGAGTAGTAGGAGAGTCAGAAGGTGAAAAAGGAACAGATGGACGAAAAGCGATCGTTCAGCATATATTAGGAGCAACATTTTCTTTTTCTTTCTCCCTTTTTTTTCTTGAGACACAGTCTCGCTGTGTCGCCCAGGCTAGAGTGCAATCGTGCCATCTCCGCTCACTGCAAGCTCTGCCTCCTGGGTTCACGCCATTCTCCTGCCTGAGCCTCCTGAGTAGCTGGGACTACAGGCGCCTGCCACCACGCCTGGCTAATTTTTTGTATTTTTAGTAGAGACGGGGTTTCGCCGTGTATGGTCTCGATCTCCTGACCTTGTGATCCACCTGCCTTGGCCTCCCAAAGTGCTAGGATTACAGGCACGAGCCACCGCACCTGGCCAGGAGCAACTTTTCCTAACCTAAGAAAATCTTGATTTAGATTGAATAAAACCACTGATCCCGAGGGCAGAATTAATGAAAAACAAAACCAAAGAAACTCACCTGGAAATATCCTGGTGAAATTTCTGAATTATAAGAACAAAGGAAGAAATTGGCCAAGATTCTGAAGAGAAAGAACAGGTTACTTAGAAGAAAAAAGAAATCTGGCTAGACTTTTTAGCTCACTGAGGGAAATGAACCAGGATCCAGAAATCCTATGCCCGTCAAGGCAAAAGATGCATACTTCTGGACATGTAGATCCTCAGAGTGTGCATACCCATTGCCCTACCTGAAGAAAATTGTAAATGAAATCTTGTAAATAAATGGCTTTTAAATCAGGAAAGTGTTCTCAAGCAGAACAAGATGAAGAGGATGAGAAGTGATGGTTGAGAAATGGATCTTGTAAGATGGGTAATAATGATGACAAATAGGGATTATTAATCAGAGGTGACATACTCTAAGGGAAAATTGAATAGAAGCAGGGAAATGAAAACCATAAATTATCTGGATTTGAAAGAAGAGTGTGGGAGGGAGAGATGCTGAAGAAAAGAAGACGGTCTCAGGTCTGGTCTTGGAGAAGAGGGGAGGTGGTCAAGTCTTAACTGGAACTGCTGCCTGGTGGAGTGGATGTGGGGATGAAGTATTTATGATTTCATTTTTATTAAACAGACGTTTTCTCTGTAGACCTGCATTGTGCTGGGCACTGTGCTGTGTTCTGAGGATGCAGGATCTCTGTCCCCAACATTAACATGGGGAGTTATAAAATTGTGTTCTTTAGTTAAAATTTATTTATTTTTAGGCCAGGCATGGTGGCTCATGCCTGAATCCCACCACTTTGGGAGGCCAAGGCAGGCGGATCACTTGAGGTCAGGAGCTCAAGACCAGCCTGGCCAACATGGTGAAACCCTGTCTCTACTAAAAATACAAAAATTAGATGGGGGTGGTGGCCAGTGCCTGTAATCCAAGCCTGTACTCTCCTGCCTCAGGAGGCTGAGGCAGGAGAATCGCTTAAATCCAGGAGGCGGAAGTTGCAGTGAGTTGATATCATGCCACTGTGCTCCAGCCTGGGTGACAGAGGGAGACTTCTCTAAAAAAAAAAAAATTTTTTTTTAATTATTTATTTTTAGATACAGGGTCTCACTCAAGTTGCCCAGGCTGGTGTGCAGTGGCACAATCATACCTCACTGCAGCCTCTACCTACTGGGCTCAAGTGATTCTTTCACCTCAGCCTCCCAAGTAGCTAGGACTACAGGGGCATATCACCACAGCAGGCTAATTTTTTTTTTTTTTTTTTTTTTTTTTTTTTGGAGACGGAGTCTTACTCCATTGCCCAGGCTGAAGTGCAGTGGCGTGTTCTTGGCTCACTTCAAGCTCCACCTCCTGGGTTCATGCCATTGTCCTGCCTCAGCCTCCCAAGTAGCTGGGCCTACAGGCACCCATCACCACGCCTAGCTAATGTTTTGTATTTTTAGTAGAGACAGGGTTTCACCGTGTTAGCCAGGATGATCTCAATCTCCTGACCTCATGATCTGCCCGCCTGGGCCTCCCAAAGTGCTGGGATTACAGGCGTGAGCCACTGCAGCCGGCCCCCTGGCCAATTTTTTTAAACTAATTTTTTTTTTGTAGAGATGAGGTCTCAATACATTGCCCAGGCTGGTCTCAAACTCCTAGCCTCAAGCAATCCTCCCCCCCTCAGCCTCCCAAAGTGCTGGAAGTACAGGTGTGAGCCACCACACCCCACCTGGCTGAAACCGTGTTCTTGTTTGTTTAGTAACTAGCTTGGGCTAATCTGTAGAGTCTTTCTTTCTTATGGTGTGTGACTGCAAATGCCTAGGCTCAGTTTTCAATTTTCATTCTTGCTTTTATTTTTAAGCCTGGCTTTATAGGGGTTGCCCTTCTGTCTGCTCAGCTTAGTGGGCAACCAATGATAGGTGATGGTTTGTGCTCAAACATCTTGAGCCAGTAAGTTTTCCACTGTTTGTTGATGGCTATGTGTGTGGTTGAAGAATGCATTCAAAATTTAAGCAGTCCACAAATGTTCTCCAGCTTTTGATTTTTGCCACATTCCTCATATCTCTTTTGGGTATCCACATGGCCTCAGCGTGAGCCATGGATAAGTGGACAGCTAGTATTCTTTCTGGTTTCCTGATCAGGGACCCAGCTATGTGCATGCCTCCAGACCATTGGGGACTGTCTGAGCTCACTAAAGTCCCCTATGGCTGGCACGTTCCTGGATCTCACTGTTAATTTCTTCCTAGTCTGCCATTCTTTTGTTTGCCCCTCCCAGAGCTGCAATCTCAGTCTAGTTGTACTGTTGGTCTTCCCTGCTAATTTGAAGCCAAGATTGCTTCTGTTTTGAATTTTCTGAGCTCCACTTGAAATCAAGGCAGTGCCCTCTGGCAGCAAAATTGCTGGTTTCCACCAAACGCTCTGCGTGGGTAGAGCTGCAGAAGATCACAGATTCCCACTGTCCGTTCCTCAAATTTAGTAGTTTTTCTTGAATAAATGCTTCTCAATTTGATCGATGTTGGCTGATTTTCAGGCTCCTCAAATGATACTTTTTTGACAATTTTGTGAAGTTTCATTATTGTTTTTTGGGGAGAGGATTTGATGAGCTCCTGACTCCACTGTTTGGGCAGTGCCCACTTTATTATCATTATTTTAAAGACACTCAAGTTGTTTCCAGTGTGTAGCTTTGACAGAAAACAACCATATTTTAAAGAGAGAGCAACTGCAATCACTTGGCCATCCACAGTGGGCAGCTCTGAGAAAGAACAGTTCACATTCAGGAACCATCTGCCCCTGGGAAGGTCAAACAACCTTACCTTCAGTTAGTCCTGATAATGTTTCTATGAATAGAAATATCCTTATTAAACTTATCCCTAAAGAAATGACTCATGTTCCTAAGTAGAAATTGTAATTATTTGTCAAGCCTTTACTGAACACTTCCTATAAGATGGGCACTGAGCTCAGCAATGCACAGGCATTATTTAATGTCACTCTCACAATGACCCTAGGATCTGGATGCCACCATTTCCATTTCTTTCCCCTTCATAGTTGAGAAAATTGATGCTCGCCTCACAGAGCCTCATTCCTTAGATCTGACCCCAATGCCCTTAACACAGCTGCTTGACTGTAGATGAAACAAGGACTCAGTCCTGGCTACACAGAATACTTGGGGAGCTTTTAAAATTCACATTCCTGGGTCCCATCTCCAGCCAAATTGAATGATCATCTCTAGGAGAATGGGTTCCAGGAAAAGAAATATTTTAAAAGCTTCCCTGGTGATTCTAAAGGGCATCATCCCCTGATGAGACCCACTGCCCAGGAACACTTAATTTAGGCTAAACTAAGCAATGTGAAAAGCCATAATTTCAATTAAATAAAGCTTTACATACAAGGTCCCGAGTGAGAAGCAAGCTAGTGGCTGGGTGTATGTAAGTCATGACTCATGGTAAGAACCGGGGAAGGATGGTCACTGCACACTCAGCAGCGCACTCCACCATCCTCACCATCCCTCCAGTGGGGTCACTGGGCTGAGGGGCACAGAAGCAAGATAGCCCTTTTAAAAAAAAATTATGGAATACTATGCAGCCATAAAAAAGGATGAGTTCATGTCCTTTGCAGGAGCATGGATGAAGCTGGAAACCATCATTCTCAGCAAACTGACACAAGAACAGAAAACCAAACACCTCATGTTCTCACTCATAAGTGGGAGTTGAACAATGAGAACACATGGACACAGGGAGGGGAACATCACACACTAGGGCCTGTCAGTGGGGGTGGGGGGCTAGGGGAGGGATAGCATTAGGAGAAATACCTAATGTAGATGATGGGTTGATATGTGCAGCAAACGACCATGGCATGTGTATACCTATGTAACAAACCTGCAAATTCTGCACATGTATCCCAGAACTTAAAGTATAATAAAAAAATGTTTAAAAAATTTTGGCCGGGTGCAGTGGCTGACGCCTGTAATCCCAGCACTTTGAGAGGCTGAGGCGGGTGGATCATGAGGTCAGGCGATTGAGACCATCCTGGCTAACACGGTGAAACCCTGTCTTTACTAAAAATACAAAAATTTAGCCAGGCGCGGTGGCGGGTGCCTGTAGTCCCAGCTACTCGGGAGGCTGAGGCGGGAGAATGACGTGTAAAAATATGAAAGTTAGCCAGGCTTCTGTAGTCCCAGCTACTCAGGAGGCTGAGGGAGGAGGATGACATGAACCCGGGAAGCGGAGCTTTCAGTGAGCCGAGATCGTGCCACTGCACTCCAGCCTGGGCGACAGAGTGAGACTCTGTCTCAAAAAAAAAATTAAAATTACTATTATTTTCTAATTTTTCCGTAAGTTATTGGGGTACTGGTGGTATCTGGTCACATGAGTAAGTTCTTTAGTGGCAGTTTTGGTGCACATATCACCTAAGCAGTATACACTGCGCCATATTTGTAGTCTTTTATCCCTTAACCCCCTCCTACTCTTCCCCTCGAGTCCCCAGAGTCCATTGTATCATTCTTGGGCCTTCGAGGAGCACGAGAGTGCTTGATATGCACTTGAAACTGCTTGTGAAAGACTGTGCTGATTTATACCCTCTGCACCCAGCCAGCGGAGCAGAGGCAGATTGCTTAGAGAGTGCTCCTGGCCACCCTGGGGTCTGGAGCAGCTGTTAGCAGGGTTGCAGATTTCAGGTCTTTTGGGGCCCATCAATCCCAGTCCTGGATCTTGCTGAGGGATGGAAGCGTTGGGGTTTGTTCACACATTTCTTAGTGCAAAACCGCGATCTCTGCTATGCCTGAACTCTGGCTGCTGCTTGCTGTGGCAGAAAAACGGGCTACAGAGAATGCCTTCTCTGCTGTGCGGAGCTTTGTTGTGCTCCGACTTTGCTGTATTTGAGGGCAGTACAGCCTCAGGAGCTAGTGAATCACAGGTTCAGCAGGCTGCAACCCCATGGACCACCCAAGTAGGAGAAGCTTTGGGTAATGTCTGTAGGAGCAGGGGACGGACTGTTTTGCAACATGCTCTATTTAAAGGTCCCGCCTTCTCTCCCGAGGGCCAGCACTGCTGGTCCTACCCAAGATGAAAGGGCGGTGGGCAGGAGTGGTCCTGCTGACCAGCCGCCTGGCAGAAAGGCCTCAACTCAGCCAGGGGGCCGCCTGTTGGTTCTCAGCTCTTACCAAAGCCGGAATAGGGAAGTCCCAACCTTGCTTCTGATGCTGTGAATCTGCACTCCTCTCTGGCTGGCTTACTCAGTACTGTGAAGGGTCTGCCTTCTCCAGGGCTGCCTCACAAAGGGGAGGAATTAATGAACTTCTATCATGGGTGTATTGGCCAAGGCTGATCCTCGTGTTTTGAATCCTCGTGAATTCTACACTGGCTCTTCACATTTGGGGTTTGTGCCTGAGGTGTGACACATTTCCCCTAGCTTCATGGAAGACAGTACCAAATGATCCTCTGAGGTCATCCTGTCCTGGAGTACGCTGGACCACAGAAGCTGGATGCGTAGCCCGAGCTTCTCTCTCACCACAGCCCTGCCGGAAAACTCTACCCACGAAACCAGAGGGAAACCTGTGCGCCTCCCTGACCAGCACCTTCTCTCTGGTTTACAGACAGGAAACGGGAAGTACCGTGGGTATGGAGGAAACAGCCGCTGTCTGTGGAGGCTTGGCCCTGCTTAGGAGGGGTGCGTGAGCTCCTCGTCCTCTGACTTAACAGTGAGTGACACACAAGCGCCTCACTCAGGTGTAGAATTTGCACCAGCATCCTCAGGTTAGGGAGTGTCAGTAATAATCATGATGGTAATGACTTCAAAAATAACATGAATGCATTCACTAATGAAGGCTCCTCATGGGTAAGGACTTTGTTTTATTAACTACTTAGCAGGTGCTCTGTAAATGTTTGTTGAATAGGCAAATAATAAAATAACGGCCATGGCATGAGTTTGTCAGATAATGATAGACAATCCCAGGGAGGTCCTTGGAGCACAGGTGCTATGCAGCCAGCCTGGAAATGGTGCAGGGAACTACACACACCTCCAGAGTCACCATCCCTGTGGCTTCAGCCTCCTTGCACACAGACCCCACAGCTCCTGAGGACACAGGCATTAGTTCTGGGACCAACACATCTCCGTGTCCTACTCCAGAAAGGCTCACGACCTCCCTCTCTCATCTCCCTGACATATGGTGCTCATGGCCCTGGCTGGTGATGTGGGCTGGGCAGACTAGAAACTGCCCAAGGACACAGGGCCTGCTCCTGCTGGCATCTTCGAGGACCCAGTCAGTGATGCTGTGACCAAGAATAGCCGTGCCCAGATCCTTGCTGCCTCCTGGCCATCATCTCTAAATTGCCATGAGATCTTAGAGGCTACAATCTTATGGTCTTGGAGCCTGATAGTGTTAATAGTGTTGCTTAGTTAAATCTCATTTGTTTATTTAGAGCTTAAAAGATAAACTACCAGGGAAACTGGCTGGTCACAATGTGAGCCTTAAACCCTGTAGGAAGAATTTTAAAGCTTATAGTCAGAGACCTCCCTTCCTCCCTCCCTCCCTTCCTCCCTTCCTCCCTTACTTCCTTACTTCCTTTCTTCTTCCCACCTTCCCTCCCTCCCTTCCTTCTTTTCTTCCTTCTGTGTGATTTCAACTCCAAAAATCATGGTTTAACAAAAGGTTTAATGCAAGTGTTTTTTTGTTTTGTTTTATTTTTTTGAGACAGAGTCTCGCTCTGTCGCCCAGGCTGTAGTGCAGTGGCGCAATCTCGGCTCACTGCAACCTCTGCCTCCCGGGTTCCAGTGATTCTCCTGCCTCAGCCTCCCAAGTAGCTGGGACTACAGGCACACACCACCACGCCCAGCTAATTTTTTGTATTTTTAGTAGAGATGGGGTTTCACCATGTTGGCCAAGATGGTCTCAATCTTTTGACATTGTAATCAGCCCGCCTCAGCCTCCCAAAGTGCTGGGATTACAGGCGTGAGCAACCACGCCTGGCCTAATGCAAATGTTTTAAAGGGCTAGTTTCATCAGGAAAAAGAGCATTTCCAGGGGCTGTGACATGTAACAGATGCCAAGAAAGTATCTCTTATTTGAAAGTGTGTTACAACCAAACAGGAATCTGCTATTATGATTGTTTTGCCTTTTTTTTTGTTTTGTGTTTTTGTTTTGTATTGTTTTGTTTTTTGTTTTTCTGAGACAGAGTCTTGCTCTGTCAACCAGGCTGGAGTGCAGTGGTGCAATCTCAGCTCACTGCAAGCTCTACCTCCCGGGTTCACGCCATTCTCCTGCCTCAGCCTCCTGAGTAGCTGGTACTACAGGCGCCCGCCACGACGCCGGCTAATTTTTGTATTTTTAGTAGAGACAGGGTTTCACCTTGTTAGTCAGGATGGTCTCGATCTCCTGACCTCGTGATCTGCCCACCTTGGCCTCCCAAAGTGCTGGGATTACAGGCGTAAGCCACTGCGCCAAGCTGTTTTGCCTGTTTTTTTAAAAAATTACAATTTAATCACAATATTTGCCTGGCCCCCAGGAAAAAAATCCCATTTCGGAACAAATAAGATGTTTCTCCCAAGAAATTAAAACTCCTCTTTTTCCCCTAAATGCCTCTAGGCAATATTCTCTTCTTTATAGTTTATATCCATTTGAAAATAATGACAAAATATTGTCTATTCAGTTTCTCATTTTTATTTTTAAACCCATAAACCTTTCAGATCCTGAGCTTGGATGAGACTCACTGTCTTTCATGGAACAGCTTCCCCAGGCTGCACTGGGACCCTCTCTGCACAAGGGACAGTGTCCAGCCCCCAGGCCTTGGAAGGGGGTGACTTTCCAGCCCCAGCTCCCATCCATATCAATGACCATATCTGAGGCCCAGGTGGGGGATTTCTGCTGGAGCTTTTGGGCCATAGTATTGCTGATTTTTCCTTCAGCATCTTTGCATTTCTTTTCCTGCTGGCTTTAAAAAAATTATGGAGCCTGAAAATGATTGAGGACCAAAATATTTTAAGAATATGTAATACCTCCACAAAAATCTAAATAAAATATCTCTTACAGTTTCCCAGTGGGTCTTCTATAAATGACAAATTCATCATAAACAGAAGCCTGGGAAATAACAATTTTTATTATTTTTTTACGACTGAAGTTCACAACCTAAAATAAATATATTAGCAGCAATTCACATAGGCATAAAACTTATCTTCAAAAAATATTAAAACTAATGGAAGCGCATACTCCACTCATCACTTGTCAATTCTATTTAACGTTGAAAGTGTTAGAAATATTTATCAATGAGATAGAAAAAAATTACACATTTTCTTCAGTTCCGAGGAACACTGATGAGCGTGTTGCAATCCAGTTTTACAACTGCACGTGGCCCCCACTAGCCGCATGACCTCGGTTCTTCAGCTGATGTGGCGACTCCAGGACGTGTTCCCACAGCCATTGCAGTATGAGATATATTTTTTTCCTTTCATCAGCGCATTTGAGGAAAGATTTCCAAGACAGTTGCATCCAAACATTTCTTGTATCTGAAGTTCTCTTTGCACTACACTCTGGGGTCAAGTCATCCAGAAACAAGAGGGAAAAGGCCAGGAGCCCAGACACAAGCTGCTCTCTGCCTCTACTGTGGGATGCAGCTGAGCATCGCCATCCACAGATCTGGGCCCAGGCCTGCTCTGCACCCAAACACCTCATTTGTAATTTGTAATAGGATTATAGGATGTCGACATAATAAGGAAGGATTTTGTGAAGGTCATGATTTATTTCCTTTAATCTTTCTATTCCTAAAATAGAAGAAATTTAATAAAAGCCACCCAATAGCTTTTCCTCTCCAGGGAACCACTCTCTCCCCACACAAACACAGCCTTTGCTTGGCTTCCAATTCGTAGCTCAGGTTATTCCTAGTCACTGGATACTGGATGTCATCAGTTAGTTGGAGTTAACTGGAAGTAAGTGAGTGTCAGGAGCCAGGCAGGGACAGATGACACAGGAGCCCTGGGCTGTGTCAGCAGTCACAGGAGCTGTGACTGCTCAGCTGTGTCTGAAAGCTTCTGGGCACTGCCGTCCCCACTGCTTACATCACCTCAGGCCCCACTGGAGCTGAGGCTGTCTAGGTTTCAGAAATACAGATTCCTTAATGAACAGTTCTGATAGAAGGTGTGAGGGAGCCGGAGGAAAAGGTGGAACCCACAGTTATTGGGGTGTACGCAGGAGGCTGGAATGTGAGGAAGGGTGGAGCCATCTAAAGGGAGTCACGGGAAGGGAGAAACCTTTTGAAGTCTTTTCCATCTAAAATGCAGTCTTTGGCAATCAGGTGTTTCTCTTGTCTTGAAATCCCCAACTGAAATGGATGTGCATTGATTCTTACCTGCCTTGGTGGAAATTAGCAGTTTAAAAATAATACTTTGACCCACGTTCATAGCAGCACTATTCACAATAGCCAAAAGGTGGAAGCCAATCAAGTCTCCAACTCTGTATGGGTGAATGGATAAACAAAATGTGGTGTCTATGTACAGCGTATCCCTCTAGAGCTCACAGCTGTTAATCATTTAGTGGGGGAAAAAACCATTAGAATGCATTTATAAGAATTAAACATTGGCATTAAATACCAAAGGAAAGTAAATTGCATTGTATGAAAGGAAAATGGAAATGTAATACAGAACATATCAAATTAGATATTTTCTTTTTTCAGAAATTTTCACCGGAAGGTAGGAGACAGGGAACACGTTGCAGAGAAACTGCCATTCAGATGACTGGGGCTGCAGTTGATCTGCTCTGTTCCTACTTCGTGGTATGACCTTGTAAATTGCTGCAGTGTTTTGGGGGATTCTAGTTCCTCTGATCTAAAACCAGACGTTTGAAGAGGAAGGAATCCAAGGTGCACAGACTGCAGGAGCTTGGTGGCCCTACGTGATGCTCAAGCACCAAAGAGATGGGAGTGAAAACAAAGGCGTGGAAATTCCAGATTGAATCTCCTCAGTCCTACTGTCCAGGGGTCTGAAATACATTGTGGGATAATGAAAAAGACTTAGACTTTATTGTGATGCCTGTTAAAGCCTGCAACACTGACCAGCCAAAGCTTCTTAACGTTAATCAATAATCAAAAGATTGGAATTTTTGGTCTGTAAAAATACTCTTATCAAATTGTGAATCAAGATTACAGGAGAGGTAGAAAGTAGGCTCTTAATCAGGAATCCTTAGGCATGATTTGAAGATTTTAATGTGTTTTTTATTTCATTGCCAGATTTTTATTCTTGAAATATTTCTTGGCTGGGTGCCATGCCTCACGCCTGTAATCCCAGCACTTTGGGAGGTTGAGGTGGGTGGGTCACTTGAGCCCAGGAGTTCGAGACCAGCCTGGGCAACATGGTGAGACTCCAGCTCTACAAAAATAATAATAATAATAACAATAAAATACAAAAATTAGTCAGGTACAATGGCATGCACCTGTAGTTCCAGCCACTTGGGAAGCTGAGGTGGGAGGATCACTTGAGAAACTGGGAGGTTGAGGCTGCAGTGAGCTGTGGTCACACCACTGTACTCCAGCTTTGGCAACAGAGTGAGATCCCATCTCAAAAAAAGAGGAAGCATTTATTCTATCTTATTTTTTAAAAAAGGGCTGTGGAACATCAGTACTGAGCTCTTGGGATACTATGGTGAGCTAAAAGATGGGATCTTTGCCCTCATGGAGTTTATGTTTTACTGGGAAAGACAGACAGACACACAAATTGAAGTAACATTTAGCGTGTCAAGTGATACGATGAGACCTTTTTGCAAGAGGGGGACTAGCATGTGCATATGTGGGAGAGTGAGGCTCAATCACGGGAGGCCTCCTGGAGGAGTTGAAGTCTAAAGCTAAGACATGAAAGTGAAGGACTAGGGCAGGAAGGAGGGTCCCTGCCTGGCAGTTATTACTGTCCAAGGGGAGATGAGAACGTGCAGCCCTGGAAGCTCTGAGGGGAGATGGGTGTGGTGAGCAGCTCACACTGAGTCCAGTGGAGAAGCTGTTAAGGGGGCTGCCCCTCCCTGAAGGGTCCCGTTGGTCAGGTTAGAGCTGTGGGTCTTGCATTCTAGGCACAGGAAGGAGTGACTGACAGGTTGTCAGGCAACTGGCTGGGGCGCAGGTCTCCTAGAAAGGGCAGTTGACTCTGTACTTGCCACATGTCTATGGTTACAAAGAATAGATTCATACACTCAAGATATTTACAATGCAAAAGGGAAGCTGTGCACAGACAGGTAATTTCAGAGCTTAGTTAGAAACAAAGTCATTTGGGATTGTGAAAGAGACAGATAAGGCTTCCCATTAGAGGAGTGTGTGCATGAGCCACAGCTAGTATGCACAAGCCTTCTCCCTGCACCTGCTCTATAGCGATGGCGATGATGGCAGTGATGATGATGATGATGATGAATGGGATAATGAGGAGGAAGAAGAGGGAGTGAGAGAGGAGGAAGGCTTTATGAGCCTATTCTGGGGAAGTAACACCCAGTAGGAATTTCTCTAACTGGGTAGTTCTCAAAATGTGCTCCCTGGACCCACAGCATCAGTATCACTTGGGTACTTATTGGAAATGCAAATTCCTGGGTCCCATCATAAACGTACTGAGTGAGACATTCTAGGGATGGGGCCCAGCAATCCGTGTTTTTAACAAGCACTCTGGGAGATTTGATGCATGCTACACTTGAGAGACACTACTCTGCTTGATGTTTATGTGTACCCTCCTAGTTGCCATTCTTTTAACTGACTGCCTAATATTTCATTCAATAGGTACATCATATTTATTCTACTAGGTCCATATTTGCCAACACCTGAGTTATCTGCACCTTTTGGCTATTACAAGTAGTGTGGTAGTGAATGCCCAAGTACATTTAGCTTGGTGAATTCATTAATTTATGATTTATTTATTTTTTATTATTGAAGTACCCTTTTTCTTTTTTTGAGATGGAGTCTCGTTCTGTCACCAGGCTGGAGTGCAGTGGTGCAATATCAGCTCACTGCAACCTCCACCTCCCAGGTTCAAACCATTCTCCTGCCTCAGCCTCCTGAGTAGCTGGGACTAAGGGCGCACAGCACCATGCCCAGCTAATTTTTCTATTTTTAGTAGGGAAGGAGTTTCACCATGTTGGCCAGAATGGTCTCAATCCCCTGACCTTGTGATCTGCCCGCTTTGGCCTCCCAAAGTGCTAGGATAACAGGTGTGAGCCACTGTGCCCCGCCTGAAGTTTACTTTATAAGCAGTGAAATGCACACATCTTATGTATACAGTTTGATGAGTCTGACAAACACATATACCCATGTAACCCACACTCTTGTTAATCCATTACCCCAGAAAGACAACAAATGCCAGAAACAGAAAATTACCATATGATTCTTGACAACAGTTTGTCTAATGTAAACCCTGACTGCCAATGTATAGGAGGGTTCATTTCTCATATCCACAGGAACTCTGGTTATCACTGAAGAGCTTCATTTTTGTTACTATCATATTTGAAATAAATAATATATTGTTGAAACTTTGATTGACATTTGTCAGTATAATTAATTGTTTTCCCCATGTTTATTCTCTCTTTGTATTTCTCTTTTAATGGCTTGGCCAGATGATCTAGTGAACTTGAACATAGAATTATCTTTCCCTCTGCCCAGATATCATTTCCTTGAGGAATCCCCTTCCTGACACTTCTTTCACTCTCCTCTCTCCCACTGGACTAAGAGAGCTTATCTGCACTTCTTTTTGCCCCTTTTCACTGTACTTTTCAACTAGATTATAAAGCATTTCCTCATGTTCATTGCTTTTCTCCTCCTCTGTCCCCTGGAAAACTCCAGACACTAGCCTTCCAACTCTTTCCCCAGAACCCAGCACAGTTTCTGGCACTTGTTGACTTCCTTTTGCCTAAGTATAAATTCACCTGTAGTATTTGGGAGAAATTGAAAAAAAAAATAGTGTATCATGGTTTAACTTTGCTTTCGGAACTACATAGTGATTGAGAAGAGTATGGGATCTAAAAAAACTTCTGAGAGCCAAAAAAACCAACAAAATCCTTTTTCCCTTCCTCTCTGCTGAGCTCAAAGTTATCACTGAGGAAATAAAGGCAAAGTCCCACCAAAATATTCAAAGCTACCATTGAGATTTTGGAAACTGATTGATTTTTTTAAGTAGCCATCATATACAAGCAATGTGCATTGACACATGTTCTAATAATCACTCCTGTTGCTGATCCTAGTCTCTGGCTTGGCTCTTTGGCCTGTTTGAAGAAACAGAGCCCTGTCAGCATGGGGAAGGTCTGATTTTTGACTTACAGGCATGGTGACAATTTAGAACTCTTTCTCATCTAGATACATTCTTTCCTTTTAAATTCAACAAATATTCACTAGTTACTAGATGCTAAACACAGAGGGGACCATAAAGATCTCTAAGGCTGTCCTGTCCTCTGTGATAGGTCAAAAACACAATAGCTCATGGTAAAGCGAGAAGGTAAAATTGGCTATAGTTGCTGAAATGCCAGGGAGGGAGGGGTCACTTCCAGGCAGCCAGCACTAATTTAGTCAAGGCCAAGGAATCTGGAGGGCGCCAGACAGACAAATACCCTGGAAGAAGTCCCTTGGAAAGCAGAGGCCGGGTTTCTTGAGAATGTAAATCGTTGTAAATCGCTTCTTCAGTACATTTTGTATTTGGTGATATTTGAACCCCTTTCTCAGCTCTTAATGGCCTGAAATTGAGAAAATGCAAAGAAAAGAGGGAAGCAGGGATTCAAGCCTTGGCTACACTCAGAAATGGCATGATCTCTAGAGAGAACACATTTTGCATTCATGGTGTGAAATGTGTCCAGCCCTGTGCTGGAATGGCTTTACAAACACTTGCCTTTCTCCTATTTTTTAATGGGTTCATTGTCCCCTTGGGCCAGTTTGTAGATTCTAAAAGAGATGTGCCATAATCAATTCAGAGCTCTTACAAGAGTGAGAGGAAAAATCTTGGTTATTGGATAATTTGCTTATATCCTTATCTTGTGTTTTGGCTGCTTTAGTAATTTTTGAGATTTGATTAGTGAAACAGTAAATAGCTCATACAACTCTCATTAAAGGCTACATTGAGCATTCTGCAGGCATTCCAGCAGGACAGTGTTTCAGGGACATAATCGTGCATTTTACCTAGCAAATTTGGGTCCATAAAACTTTACCAAACACCTGTGTGAGGCACTGCTCCAGGTGCCCAGGAAGCAGAGAGAAATATGATGCTTCCTTGTCCCTAGAGAGCTCACATGTAACAACTGTTAGAATCCCAAGCCTCTCTGTGACAGGTGTGGTCATGAGGTCTCTACAGGGTGCCTTGGAGGACAGGGGAGGAGAGAGTGATGCTGATGAGATACAGTGCTCTGTGTTTCATGTGGTGGGGCATGTGTGAGTTGGGTCTTGCAAGAAGAGTGGGATTTTGACTAAAGAGAAGAGGTTGTGGAGGAGCACTCTAGGATGGTGGTGGGCAGTGAGCTGGAACTCGGAGTCTGCATTTGGGAGTAGATGAAGGGAGGATAGTGGGGAAGAGTTGGGGAGGAGAGGAGGCATAAAAGGGGTCAGCCACATTGTGAAGACCTTGGATGTCGAGCTATGGCATCACATATACTCTGTAGCCATGGGAACCCATAAGAGATTTGTAAAAGAAGGGTGACACCATCAGCCCTGAGAGAAGGGAAAATTGGAGGAGAGAAGGCTGGGCTTGGGATACCAATCAGAGCCTCTTCAAATAGCCCAGCAGGTCAGTGATCAGATGGGGGTTGTGGAACACTTGGGATATCTACAGTACTTCTGCACTCTGCCTGATGCATGTGGAAAAAAAGAGGCTGATTCCGTTATTACGTCAGCCATATAACTTTTTTTGTTTTGTTTTGTTTTTTTTTTGAGAGACGGAGTCTCACTCTGTAGCCCAGGCTGGAGTGCAGTGGCGCAATCTCCGCTCACTGCAAGCTCCACCTCCCAGGTTCATGCCATTCTCCTGCTTCAGCCTCCCGAGTAGCTGGGACTACAGGCGCCCGCCACCACACCCGGCTAATTTTTTGTATTTTTAGTAGAGATGGGGTTTCACTGTGTTAGCCAAGATAGTCTCAATCTGCTGACCTCGTGATCCACCCGCCTCGGCCTCCCAAAGTGCTGGGATTGCAGGCGTGAGCCACCGTGCCTGGCCACAGTTCAGCTTTTAACAGGACCTGTGGAATATTCTTGGTGGGGAGCAAGTAGAGCTTCCTGGTGAAATGCATGGGCCCAAGAGCCATATTACTTGGGTTGGAATCTTGAATTATGTTCTTAGGCAAATTAATTGATCTCTCCTTCCCTCAGTTTCCTCACCTGTGAAATGAGGATAATAATAGTTTTACAGCATGTTGTGAGGGGTTAATAAAATAATATTTATAAAGTGTTCAAAACACTGCCTGATACGTAGCAGCTGTACAAGAGAGCTTTTTTTTTTTAATTATCATCACTGTTGGCAGAGCAGTAGCAGCTGTGAAGTTGAGTCCACCCTGGTCTCAGGTGGGCACTAGCCAGTGAATATGTGGCCTGAATGTCTGTCCTCAGCATTCCCACTGCAATCATAAAGCAGATCACTTATAACAGTGGTCTTTAGCCTTGCTGCAGACTAGATTCATCTGAGAGTTTTAAAAAATTCCAATGTCCAGACTGCTTCCCAGACCAACTAAACTGGAATCTGAGGAGGCAGAACTCAGACATCAGTGGGTTTTTTTAAAGCTTCCTTGTAATTCCAACACATGGCCAAGATGGTAAATCATTGCCTTAATTTCTTTCTCCCTTAGGGAAACTGGGGAATTGAGCTTAACGAATGGTTGTATATAACTTCACTCTCATCAACAGCGTTGACATTAACTATGAACTTGTAGCTTCTTAGGCCCTGTCCCAGATCTACTGCAGATTCTGCGGTTTAACAAATGCCCAGGTGATTTGTATGCATATTAAAGTTTGGGAATTCTGGGAAGTTCTTTGGTATTCATGAGTTCTCTGAGGTTAAACAGAAAAAATTCAGGTCCTTTTCTTCTACTGGAGAGGTCCAGATGATGGTTACTGACATCCTGTGCAATGGAAATGTTTTAGTGATGTGTTACGTTTTTGAAGGTAATAAGATATGTAAGCTGCGGGAGGTAAAAAGGCCACTGAATGTAGGGTTAGGACACTCAACCAGAGGTCTCAAAACTGTCTGAAGTAGCTCAGTGATATTGGGCAAGCCACTTAAGTTTCTGAGCCCCTGCTTCTTCAAACATCTGTTAATACCTTCTAGAGACTAGAACCTGCTCTAGGTGCGTGTACAAAACAAACAAAAACTACACACACACTCAAGCCACAGCAAATAAGGCTGTTAAGGACTTTACAACAGTTATAAATGATTGTTATACATAATAGAAAGACAAAGTAAAAGGACTTTAGAAACCAAAAGGAGAGAGATGACTTCTGCCTGGCCTTCACAAAGGATGTGAACTTGGATTCTATATTAACGAGGAGATGGTTTTCAGCAACAGTGAAAATTACATGAGTGAGGGCCAGGCACAGTGGCTCATGCCTGTAATCCCAGCACTTTGGGAGGCCAAGGCTGGCAGATCACGAGGTCAGGAGATCGAGACCATCCTGGCTATCACGCTGAAACCCCGTCTCTACTAAAAAATACAAAAAATTAGCTGGGCGTGGTGGTGGATGCCTGTAGTCCCAGCTACTTGGGAGGCTGAGGCAGGAGAATCGCTTGAACCTGGGAGGCAGAGGTTGCAGTTAGCCGAGATCGCGCCAGTGCACTCCAGCCTGGGTGACAGAGCAAGACTCCATCTCAAAAAAAAAAAAAAAAGAAAATTACATGAGCGAAGGCAAGAGTGTAAACAGGTTGAGGGCATGTTTGAGGCAGTGGAGTAATATATTTTAACCAGAAATTGGGATGTTTGGGAATAAAAAGGGTGAGAAAGTCATTCACTCCATATTCTTATTATTGAATATCAGCTCTGTATCAGATCTTTTTCCAGGTGCTCTCCTGTAGCTGTGAAAACACAAACGAACATTCTAGTCAGGAGAGAGATTGTAAACAGAATAAATAAGTAAATACGATAGTATAAGAGAAGCAAAATCAAATAGAAGAGCATCTCTGGCAGAAAGAACAGAAAATGCAGACCCTTGGGGCAGGAGCAGGCTGTTGTGTTCACAGAAAGAAGGTGGTCAGTGGCTAGAATGAAGTTCAAGCGCATGACAGTAGCTGGAGATTACATCAGAGAGGCTCAATTATGTTGAGCCTCGAAGACCATTATAGGGTTTTGGCTTTTCTTCTGAATGAGGAGAGGAGCTGTTGGACGGTTTTTGAGCAGAAGAGTGGCATGATCTGACTTAAGTATAAATAGATCATTCTGGCTTCTGTGTTGAGACAAGACTTTAAGGAGGCCAGGGTGGATGTAGAGAAACTGCTTAGGAGGCTGCTGGAATAATCCAGGTAATGAATAATGGTGAATTGGAAGGGGTCACATTTTGTATATATTCTGAAGGACTGATCAGGATTTGTTCCATGTAAGAAAAGGCATAATCCAAAGTTGAATCAAAGAGCTTTAGTGTAGGCTTTGGGAAGAGAGGGAGCTATCGTCTGCTGAGGTGGGAAAGACTACAGGTGGGCTGGAAGACTGGTTCGGTTTTGGAACTGTTATGTTCGAGATATCTATTGGAGATCCATGTGGATGTCGAGTGGGAATCATGTCTGAAGATATAAATTCTGGGAGTCTTCAGAGTTTAGAATGTATTTAAAGACTTAAAGGTAGACGTATAGGTAGAGAAAAGAAGACTGAGGACTGAGCCCTGGGGGTTCCAATGCTAAGAGGTCAGCAAGATGAGCAACCAACAAAAAAGACTGAGGACATGTGTCTGGTGAGGACAGCAGCAAACCAGGAGCCCTGGTGTCTAGGAAGCCAAGTGAACAAAATGCTTTGGGAAGAATCATCTAAGTCACATGCTGCTGACTGGCCAGCTAAGATGAGGCCTGAGATTGGACCACTGCATTCAGCAACATGGCAGCCATTGTTACCTCAACAAGAACCATTTCAGTGGGACGTGAAAGGGAAAGCCTGGTTGCTGTGGGTTTAAGAGAGAGTGGGAAGACAGGAATTGTAGGCACCAACAAGAGACCATGCTTTTGAGGAGTTTCGTTGTAAAGGGGAATGGGAAATTGGAACAGTATCTGGAGAGGGAACTGGGATTCTATCCCTGTCTGGGTTCATTTGAGATGTTCAGGGCACATGGGCAGAGGAGTGGGGAGTTGGAGTAGGGAAGCAGCATTCTTTATAAAGAGGATTTACCACACCAGCTTTCATTTTGGGTGATGGTGCTCAATCCTGTAGGGAAGCTTTGGGAATAGGACACCCCCAACGCCTGCCGTGTTGTCCCAGCAGAGGGGAATTGGAGATGTGGTGTTTATATACCAACACCTGTCAGTTGTTGGTTGGAGGGTGTTCCAGATAATGTGAATTTACTGGCACTTTTGGCCTGCTGTGGGTGGGCTGAGGCAAAATTGAGGCAGAAGAAAGAAAGCCTTAGGCCAAAGAATAGTTGCTGACAGGTGGAATTGGGGTCCATGTGCGCTGAAGAGGTAAGGGCAGAGGGCCAACAGCATCCGTTCCAAACCCAGTGAAACTTTTCAAAAAATAATCGGAAAAATGAAGGGCATCTTCGTTGATGGCAATGGTTGTGTGTGTGTGTGTGTTTGTGTGTATGTGTGTCTGTGTGTGTGTGTAGGACATAAGGAGGAGAGAGAGATAGAAATTGCTAGAAGAATATATAGTCGTGCATCACTTAGCCCAGAGACATATTCTGAGAAATGCATTGTTAGGCGACTTCTTCATTGTGGGAACATCACGGAGTAGACTTACACAAACCTAGATGGCATAGCCTACTACACACCTAGGCTGTGTGGTACAGCCTACTGCTCCTAGGCTATAAATCTATCTAGCATGTTGAATACTATAGGCAATTATAACACAATAGTAAGTACTTGTGTATCTAAACATAGAAAAGGTACAGTAAATATAACGGATAATGATCTTACGGGACCACTGTCATATATGAAGTCCATTTTTGACTGACATATTGTTATACAGTGGATGACTGTACTTGAGTAGGCAAGAAAAAAATGGGATCTAGGGCACAGGGGCAGGGCTGACTTTAGATTGCAGCATGGGGACTCCATCTGCAGTGACCAGCAGGAAGGCAGCACATGTGGGTGCAGATGGGAAGCAGGGAATATGTGCACATCCTCTTCTGATGACTGAAGTGTGCTGAATGATTAGGACGTAACGCCCTGAGCTGAATTTGAGAATGGGTAGGAGGAGCTGGAGAATTGCAGACAGAGGAGAAATGACAAAATGCCCATCCAGCAGAGGGGCCAGTGAGCACACTTGGGTCAGGTAGTGTGATTCCTAGGCAGTTGGAAGAGACCTCCTTCTAGGAATATCACCTGTGACCAGGTTGCAGAGGCCCCTGGGTAGGGTGAGAAGGTAACATGCTCTTTTCTGTGCTAGGAGCCACCAAATGCTGTAGTGGAACAGGGAAGTGAGTGATCGGAGTCAGGGACCTGAGTCTGGTGTTAGGGATGGTGTGAACTAGCTGGATGTGAAGGTAGAAATCACTTAAGCTGCTTTCCTGTTAGCCTGACAAGAGATGATGAGCTTTTGGACTGGGAATTAGTAAAGAGCAGATGGATGGGAAATTGGGCTTGGCACAGTCTCAGGGCTTCAAGGGCAGGGAAACATTACTGCTTCGTCTTCTTGTTAGTTGCTTGTGCTTGCCTTACGAGAATTATCTTCAATCCTTGGTTCCTTTTCAACTATCTCTTTAAGCTTACTTATTCATGTTCATTTTTAGTTAAATTAAATAATAAGATGTATTAATCCACTTAATTGGGCACAGGCCAACTATGTTAAAATGCTAAGAGTGAACAAGTGGTGGGAATTCCATTCTTTCTTCAGGAAACCAGAGTCCTTCCAACATATAGAGCCAGTGTCAATCCTAATATATCAAATATTAGTAAAGTAAAATTACCATCTCTTTTTTGATAAAAATAAATTCAACTAGAAGTTCTAATATGTTGTTCCTAGAATGCATTGGATTGAAAACCTCGTGCTGCTTGAGATTCCTTGGTTTAGACCAGTTGTCCTCAAACTGGGATATGCATCCCCTGGGGATCTGCAGAGGCTTTTCATGGGAGACACAGGAACAAATCATTTGCAGGAAATTAACTTCCTTATCCTCAATTTCTGCAGGTACTAAAATTGATACCTTTTAATAGTCACCTGCAAAAGAAGGTACTTCTGGTTGAAGGTTCTCCTTTCCTACTCCACTTTCCTAATCCCCCTGACCCATCCAGAGTCTTCCGGTGGAACATTGCCCCAGCCTACAAAATCTTCCTGGCAACCAAAGGAAATTTGACATCTCCTTTAGTGCAGTCACCATGCACTTCATTGAGATGTGTTCCCAATAAATACTTACTTTTTATGTTTAACAACTGCTAGTTGCAATGTAGATTGTGTTTATGTTGTTCAGACTGATTGATTATGGTCTAATCATACATGTAATATTAATGTAATCCAGAAGGAAAGTTCTTAACACTTAGAGCCCATGGTCACAGAAAATAAAATCAATACATTTCAACTTCTGTCTACTTTATATATTTGTTGCAGAGGAGTATGATAGGGCTATAAATAAAAGACTTTCAAGCATAAAAGTAAATTACATTAATGTTAAATGCCATGTAGGAAATGGAACGAAAATACAATTTCAGATCAATAGGGTGACTAGAGTTGACATTAATCGATTGTAGAATAGAATAATCTAAATGTCCCTATCATAAAGAAAAGATAAATATTTAAGGTGATGGATATCCCAATTACTTTGATTTGATTATATGAATGTATTAAATTATCACAGAAAATGCGTACGGCTATTATGTATCAATAAAAAAGAACTGGTATTTTAATTGTGAAAGGGCTTGTTCATACCTTTTTTTAAATAGAAGAAGGTAAACATGAATTCCATATGGTATTTATGTTTAATTGGATACATTTAAAAGAGTGATATATAGTTTATTTATAAATGTCAATATGACCAGAAGAAATTATATTCTTTGTAACTATTTTAATTTGTAATGAAATTTTTCAGATATTAAAACCATGTAAGAGAGATTATAGCTGTTGGAAATTCTCTCAGGGAATACCCAAACCTCTGAACTAGACTACTCTTCCAGAAAGTTTATAGGTAGGTGACAGAAGATAAACCCAAAAGGAATTCCAGGGTGCAGAGAGACTTTTTATTTTTGGCCTAGGTATTTATAAATACGTCTATATATGTATAGGCTTGAGAATGCTTCTATACTCAGGGAAGAGAACCGATGTCCTTGTATTTATACTTGACTTTTTCAGATCACAAGTCCCAAATTTAGGCCGAGAAAAATCTTACTTCATCTCAATCCACAGATCTGAAGCCACCTCCATGAATAATGAAATTCACTCTGTCCGCTAATCACCAATGCCATCCAACAAGATACCTTTATTTCAGTTTGGAAAATGCTGAACACAGTTGGCTGTCGTGGGAACTTTAAAACTCTATTATTACTGTGTTTCACCTGAATTCATAGGATTCCTCACCCATCTGCTCCTTCCCATTTCCCAGTTAAAGCTTTCTTCATGTTGTGTCAGCTAGAAGGAGGAGAGAGGGTGGAGGAGAACAGAGAAATATCTGCTCTCTTGTCTTGAAGAACATTACTGTGCAGACGTGTTACCAAAGAAAGACACAATTAGGCTCCTCCAGACTTAAATCTGCAAGGAGACTGCAAGCGCACATTTAGAAACAGTTTCAACTAGGATTAAAAAAGCGAGTTTTTGGCCAGGCGCGGTGGCTCACGCCTGTAATCCCAGCACTTTGGGAGGCCGAGGTGGGTGGATCACGAGGTCAGGAGATCGAGACCATCCTGGCTAACAGTGAAACCCCGTCTCCACTAAAAATACAAAAAAATTAGCCAGGCGTGGTGGTGGGCACCTGGAGTCCCAGCTACTCGGGAGGCTGAGGCAGGAGAGTGGCGTGAACCTGGGAGGCGGAGCTTGCAGTGAACCAAGATTGTGCCACTGGACTCCGGCCTGGGCCACAGAGCGAGACTCTGTCTCAAAGAAAAAAAAAAAAAAAAAGCCGGGCGCGGTGGCTCACGCCTGTAATCCCAGCACTTTGGGAGGCCGAGGTGGGTGGATCACGAGGTCAGGAGATCGAGACCATCTTGGCTAACACGGTGAAACCCTTCTCTACTAAAAATGCAAAAAATTAAACGAGCATGGTGGCGGGCGCCTGTAGTCCCAGCTACTCAGGAGACAGAGGCGGGACAATGGCGTGAACCCGGGAGGCGGAGCTTACAGTGACCCGAGATTGCACCACTGCACTCCAGCCTGGGCGACAGAGCCAGACTCCGTCTCAAAAAAAAAAAAAGAAAAGTGAGTTTTCTGGTGCCATCTCTGGATTTCCGGTCAGAAGAAATCATAATACCCACTTATGTGAGCTTCTGGCTTGTTGAGTTTTCAGCTCTGTTGTAAGAGGTTGCCCTTATTAACGAGACTCTATTCTATTCAAGGATTAGTTTTTGGTTAAAATTCAGATCACTTAAGCAAACACTACGGGAGATGGCCACATAGCCTTGAGGAACTTACAATTTGAGGAAAAAATAGGTGCATATACAAATCATTTCTTAAGTCATAAATATTTTATTTTTCTGATATATCTGTACTTATTGAGGAACTGATCTGTTTCAGACACTTCGGCATAGCACAGAGGACTAAGATAAATAAAATGCCATCCTGATTTAATGCATGAGATTGGCACCTGGCTTCCACTTTCGAGGCTCACCAGGTAATTTGAGGTTCTCCTTCCCTCCATGTAGGGAGCCCGGGTGTGATATGGACTCCCTGGCATGCAGAATGTCAGGATGATGCATATCATCTCCCACCAGATAATTCCTGAATAAAAGTCATAATTATTACGATGAGAACATTAGATTCTGTGGGTTTGTTTCCTATGTTAATGCATTGGAAACTGATAGATGCCTGGACAATGGGTGGAAAGGGGTTTGTTGAAATAAATCAAAACTTTTAGCTTGCTCTGATCCTCCTTTCATTTTGAAATAATTTTATGCTCTTTCAGTTGTATGTAGTCTTAACATTTTCTGCTCAAAAGTGATCTGTGAAATAGATATCAACATTAAAAATTATAATTGGTGTTAAGGAATGTAATTTCAACTGAATTAAATAAGATGATTTAAGAGAGAGAAATTAGAGAAGTGACTGAACATTGACTAAAAATGAGGGTCTCCCATCAAATGGGAAAATCTGGTTTAGTTATCACCAGGGCCCTGTGACTGCACATTTGTTCCCTAAGGCGAGGCATTTTATTTGTACCACGAGTGATTTAATCACCACAACTCTAACGGCACTATTTCACATGTTGCATTTCCTAATGCAGTTTTATTAAATTGGATACAAGGGAAAACTTCATATTTAGTTATTATGATGATGAACTATAAAGAGAAGAAAATATATTTGTTTTAATGAATTCCCATGAATAAAAACAAAAAGAAATCAATCTATATTCTTTCTTAACTTTTAAAATTTGAAATTTCAGTGTTACTAAAGGAAAGACATAATTTGTATCTCCCTGGGATATTTGTTAATAGGAGAGGGTGGGTGGAAGGAAGTGTGACCCAAAACAGTATAAATCTATCTTAGTTACTCTTCATAAAATTGCCATTTTTCTCCATATTATTCCCCCTGTTGGAAATGACTCATGGCTTCGCAGTATTTACATGATACAGCATGAGCTTCTCAGTCTGGCATCTGAGACTCATCTTTCCTGTCTTGTCTCCAGGACTTAACACAACAGTGTTCCTTTCTGGAGACAGAGGGGGCTCACTGACATCTTTCATTTTCTGATGTTCTCACGCCGTGTTTCCTACCCTGGACCCACAGTCTGGTCATGCCATGGGGCTGAGACGTGGTGGTGGAAGTGCTGCTCGCATGGGCGGGGGTTGAGTCAGATCACACTTGGAGGAACATCACCCAGGTGCTGCCTGCTAGATGGAGCAGGGGGCCGTGGCTGGTGGGAACGGAAGTTGCTGCGCCAGGAAAGAACTTCCCTGAATCTGAGGAATAAGGAAACACCCATGTAATAATAAACAGCTGCTTAGCATGTGACTTGCAGAAAGTAGTGTCCAGAGAAACTATACTTTTTGTTTGGCTTTCAAGCCCACACCCGAGATGTCCTATAAGCAGCATTCCCAGCCTCAGCATCATTGATGTTTTAGGTTGGATAATTGTGCTGGGGGATCCTGTGCATTGTAGGATGTTTATCCTATAAGCAGCGTTCCCAGCCTCAGTGTCAATGATATTTTCAGCTGGATAATTGTGCTGGGAGGTCCTGTGCATTGTAGGATGTTTGTCCTATAAGCAGCGTCCCCTAGCCTCAGTGTCGTTGATATTTTCAGTTGGATAATTGTGCTGGGAGGTCCTGTGCATTGTAGGATGTTTGTCTTATAAGCAGCATCCCCCAGCCTCCGTGTCATTGATATTTTAGGTTGGATAATTGTGCTGGGGGGTCCTGTGCATTGTAGGATGTTTTGCAGCACCCCTCACCTCTACTCAGATGCCAGGAGCGACACTCCTTCCTTCAAGGTGTGGCAAACCAAGCATTGCTCCATGTTCCCAAGGAGGCAAAATCACCCCTGGTGGGGAACCACTGCTGTACACCAATTTTCTTCAACTCACATGGGCATAGGTAATTCTAGAATTATGTCTTCTTTCTTCAAGATTTTCTAACAAACAATTGCATCTTGTTCTTCATCACACTGAACTGTAAGTGGACCTTGACATGTCCAGACCTTCCCTGCTCCTTGGAACTGACAACCTCATGGAACTCACTAGACTCAGAGGCCCAAGGCAGTTGGCCTGGGGAACAGTGTCCAACTCTTCCCTTCCCTCCTGTAGGAAAGGGAAGGAGATAAATGAGCTGGATGTAGAAGCCAGCAGATTTACACTATTTCTGGGAGAGGGACTCTGTGTTAATTCATTGGAAAAATGAGTTAGTGCCTTTTGTGCAAGGAGCGGTGGCAAGACCTGTGCTTAAATACATCACAGCCTTACCGTGACACAATGGCTAAGACACAATACATTTTGCCCCCATATCAATGACTTTGTCATCCATATGAAATATGCCTGTCAATGGTACTTAACTGGATGGCCATGAGATATTGTTCCCTAAGATCTCTGTAGAATGTACTGACTTACATGGACATTAAATTGCTCTGCCAGACTTGCTCTCAGGATTCTCATATGACTACATGACATGCTTTTACGGAGTTTGTCATCAAAGCAGTGGGCCATTCTGTTGTTATTCATCCAACTTCGGTTTCCTTCTCATTATTCTTTTATGAGACTTCACAATTGATTGATGCTTATTGGAATACATTTTGGCTGAATTTCTTTTCCATATGTTTCACTTGCTCATTGAGAAGAAACATCATATATTGTTTTTATAGCCTATAATGCACCGTTTATACTTAATATTTTTATAATTAAAATATTCATTGAAACATTTAAAATTCTGACTTAGTCATCATGTTTTTAAAGAGTGTAAATGTAGTAAGATCTGTGGTTCAGTATAGACACGCTATATTTCTCATCGGTCTGTTGGATCCATGCTGATTTTTCAAAGGGAGGGTTTCTTTTTCTTTTCAAATAAAATTCAGTTAGGTGCTAAATTCTTGTAAACATCTTTCTTTTGTGAAGCTCAAATCTGCCTTCTGAAATTATTCTCTGGTCCATTCTGTTATTCTCTTTTAATGCAGTGACACACAGATATGCTTTCTTCCTCCATTTGAGCATCCCACAATTATTCAAAGCCAGCTCTTAGGTCACTGCTCAATTTCAGATCTTCACTTGTATCTAATACCTCTGGTTTCTTCAACTATTCCTTAGGTTAAAAGATATTCAGATGCCCAACTCTGCCTGCTGAAATCACACCAATTCTCCCAGATGCAGTGAAAATGCTGGTCATCTCCTCCATGGGCTCCTCCCTGGTCCGCACAGCCAGAATTCTTCTCTTTTTCTCTGTGTTCCCACAGGGACTTGTACTTGGTTATATTCTTGGCCATGTTCTCCCTGTGTGCTCTGTGTACCTGTCTACTCTCCCCTCCCAGTCATGTCCTGTGGCTCCACTGTGCAAGGGGACCTTTGTTTCCAGAGTGACATCAATACAGTTGACTTATTCTCTGGAAATAGCAAATTCATTAGTCAATGAGAGGACAGAAGTAGAGCAGGATAAGCATATACTATGTGCCGAATAGATTTTTTAAAATAAGCTTTTAGCTTGTAGAATAGTTTTAGGTTTACAGAAAAGTTGTAAAGATAGTACAGAGAGTATGCATCTACCCTGTACCCATTTTCCTCTTTTATTATCTGATATTGGCATGGTACATTTGCTGTAATTAATGATCCAACATTGAAACATCATCGAAGTCTATACTTTATTCAGATTTCCTTAGTTTTTACCTAATGTCGTTTTTCTGCTCCAAGATCTTTTCCAGGATAGTTCCTTACATTTAAGACTCCTCTTGGCTGTGGTTCTCAGACATTCTTTGGTTTTGATGACTGTCATGTTTTGAGCAGTACTGGTCAGGAATTTTGTAGGACACCCCTCTATTGGAATTTGTCTGAGATTTTTCTCATTACTAGATAAGGGTTATGAATTTTGGGGAGGAAGACCTCGGGGTAAAGCATCATTCTCATCCCATCACTTTACAGGGTCACACTATCAACAGGACTTCAGCACTATGGATGGTAACCTTAGTGATGTTAACCCGGCTGATACGGCATTGGCAGATTTCTCCCCTATAACGTTACTGTTGTTTCCCCTTTCCTTACTGTGCTTTCAGAAGGAAGTTATTTTGAAGAACTCACCCTTAAGGAGTGGGAATTATGCTTGTCCTTCTTGAGGGTACACATCTATACAAACCATTTGTAATTCTTCTGAATGGAACACTTGCCTGTTCTTCTCCATTTATTTACTCAATCATTTATTTATATCAGCATGGACTTACAGATATTTATCTTATACTTTATCTTATCAAATAGATTTTTGTTAGGTTGAATTGTTGAGTTGGTTTTCCTATTCAACATCCTCTCTAGATTTGTGAGGAGTTTACCCAACTCTCTACAACTGCTTCAAACTCACAGGAAAAAAAATTATGCTGATGTTTCATAAGTTCAAAAGAGGAAGATATATATATATATATATATACACACACATATATGTGTATTATATATATGTCTTTATGAAGACACATATGTCTCTGTGTTTGTGTGTGTTTTCATAAAGTTTGTAAGGTATGCCAGGCATTACAGAATTATCGATAGTCCCTGACACTCCCTCTGTTCTCCCCTGCTCCTCCCCTGCTCAGCGAGTCAGAGCTCCCAAATTCAGCTCCCTTGGGCAAAGATTCTGGATTTCTTCTTCCTAAATATTGACATTAAATTGTGTCCTAGATGGCTGGGCGTGGTGGCTCATGCCTGTAATCCCAGCACTTTGGGAGGCCAAGGCAGGCAGATCACGAAGTCAGGAGATAGAGACCATCCTTGCTAACACGGTGAAACCCCGTCTGTACTAAAAATACAAAAAAAATTATCCGGGTGTGGTGGTGGGCGCCTGTAGTCCCAGCTACTTGGGAGGCTGAGGCAGTAGAATGGTATGAACTTGAGAGGCAGAGCTTGCAGTGAGCCGAGATCGCACCACGGCACTCCAGCCTGGGCAACAGAGTGAGACTCCATCTCAAAAAAAAAAAAAAAAATGTGTCCTAGGTGTGTTGTGTTGTTAAGTATATAAATCAACAAACTTTTGATTCATTGAAAAATTCAGACTACAAAGCATTTTACTAGGATTTTTTTTTTCAATGTGCATTACAGCTCTAAATCCTTGGATATCTTCAGGTGCTGTTTGGTAAAATGTTGAGAAAAAACAGTTGTTGAGCTCTAGGTCTTCTGCGGTGCTTCTGGGCAGCTTAATCCCTCTAATCTCTGCTCTTGCTCTCTCTCCTTGATTCCAGTGACTCTCCTATTTGGCTGTTTGTTATAGGGTTTGCAGATAAAATGCTGTAATCCTATGTAAATTAAATTTCAGATAAACAATAAATAATATTTTTAGTATAAATATGTCCCAAATAGTGCAAGGGATATACTTCTGTGGTCTTCCTTCCCAAAGCATATAAGCATAGTGTAATTATGAGAAAAACATCTAAACCTGGGAAAAACTGAAATAGTGCGCAGGATATACTTGTACAAAAAATTACTTATTCTGTTCATTTGAAATTCAAATTTAACTTGGCATTCCGTTTTCTTCTTTACTAAATATGGCAACCCTACATGCATTATTTGGGAAGATGAAAAAAATATATCGGTGTCTGGATCATTCCACCAGAGATTCTGATTTAATTGGTGCAGCCTGGGATCAGAATGTTGAAAGTGCTCCCCAGGTGTTTCCAATGTGCAGCCAAGGTTGAGAATCATTGCTGGACCAGCAATATCTAATTAGACAGGCATTTGTGATTAATGTAAGCCAAGAACCAGGGCTGAAAGCCCAGTAGGTGAAAAAGATATGCAGGCTTGGAAGCCAATAAATCTATGACCAGGTGAGCATTAATGGCTGCATGAACATGGCCTGCTGAGCCCTGAGCATCAACAATGCCAGAATGGATGATGAGGCAAAGGCTGGCACTGCCATTCTCCCCTTGGTGTGCCATCACTGAACTTCTGAAACACATGAATGCTCTCTGCGGACCTCATGTTGGGTGCCTGGGGCTTCCTGCACTGTGCTTCCCACCTGCCTAGATTCTCAAAAATGGCCAGTCACCATGACCAGCTCCCAGATTCCCACCGCACAGGTTCCCATCACATCACTCCAGACTCCTTAGACTCCTCCAAGAATCCCTGAGCATTGCTGTGTAACCTGAGTACCTGCCCAGGTTGTTTCAGTCAATGGCTGGAACTTCCATGCTCAGTCCGACCCTACCATGATTTCTCTAGTGTTTTGTGCTGCCCTGGTTCCTGCAGGGACCCTGGTTGGCATCTGCGCAAGTTGGTTTTGTGTTGTCTCCTGGTTGGCTGCAGGTACATAGTTCTGGAGTTGGGATTATCTGGGTCTGGAAGGGCTGCGCCAGCCTGGCCTGCATCTGAGTTCTGCTCTGTGGGGGATAACTACATTTTGTCCCAATATGCAGACTGAGTACCTGGGAGCCTAGACAAGGAACTGCTACGAATTTTGTTTTTGCACCACATATAACATGGACGGATTAAAGGCTTCAAGAAGAAATTAATTCGTAAGTGAATAGACAGCTGCACTAGAGGCAAGGCACTGTCCTGGAAGCTGCAGGGACCTTGCAGTGGAGCTGTGGTCCATTGCCTTCAAGTGCTCATGAGCTAGATGAGCAGCTGAGCCATAAATGGGAAAAGCCAAATAACAACATGCCACATAAACAGTAATAAGTTTCTAAAGAGTGATGCTGTAGTAAGGAGCAATAAGCCCTCTACCAGCCGGATTTAACTTCAGATTTATGAATAACTGGTTTATTGGTAGGAGTAAACTTTCACAATGTGGCTGATGAATGACGGGGCTGGTTGGTGTGTTTATTGCACCAGTTTTGTCAGTGTGGAAGTCCCTGATTTATTAGCATTTTGTATAAAATCTGGAACACATTTCCCCAGTGAAAGGATGTAATAAATAGTTGTTAAGCATCAGAAACCTGCTTAATCCAACATATATCTGAAATACAGTAAATTTTCTACTTTATTGCCAGGAATTGAGGATGGTGAATCACAAATCACTTAGCAGCGGTCTTAGTTCCTGGAATAGAATACTTCCTCCATCATATTCCCTGTCTTGGAACCACCTTCTCTCTTTCCCACCAAAAGAGAGATGTTCTTTTCTCTTCTCTCCCATATGTAGGCAGAAACAAGATGTCTTTCTTCTTGATTTTTCCCCACTAGCCAAAGTTTAAGCAGGAGTTTCTGCTCTTCTCCCCTGCCTGACGTGCAAAAGAGTCCATTGGACAGGTGGGGAAAGGCCAGGGCTTGGAAGGGGGATTTTTGAGGGAGCTCATGGGAAGGTTGGGAGTGGAGGAATGGGACTCACTTCAACATGGCAGGGTCAAAAAGATTGAAGGTGAAGAAGAAGAAAACGGGTGTATGATGAGTGAGGAAGCAGCCTCACAGGGCCCAACTTGAGATGAAAATAACCGAAAGAGATGTGGGCTGGAGTGATCTACATTCATTCAACTACATTTCCGCAGGGATGCGCACAAGCACAGACACTGCACTACTGCAAGAGGGCTAACTCCAGGGCGGCGACTCCAAGTCATTCTCATTTACAGCAAAAATGATATCATGGGACAGTAGAATCCAAGCTCAGTTTTCCCTCTGTTTCTTTGGATTTACAGCCACAATTTTCCCCGGGATCAAATAGTCTTCTCAATGCCTCTCTAGAATCTAACTGTCCAGCAGTGTCCATCTTTGTTTGTAGCTTTGCGCTCCCAAGCACAGACAAAACCATAAATGTAGCCCACAGAGGGAGTCGTCCCGCTCCCCACCCACCCCTGCCCCGACATGTGTCTTAGCTTTTGGTGGTGGTATTTAAAAGTTAGCTATTTTCTCTGACTTGATATAGGCCATATTTTATATCAAACTGGACAAACTTATTTGCCAGTGGATATATCACCTTCTCTACTCCCAATTTTCATGTGGGTTGCTTCGTATTTCACCACTTTTTGTTAACTTTTCTTACAACCCAGCTCCTTTCCCAATATTTACTAACCACTTAAATTTATTTTTTCCTGTGTCAGTGAGTCTGATAGGATCTAGGGCAAGGACACTCAATGCTGTCAATGATCTCTCCTGAGCTCTAGGAAAAGGTGAGCTGAGAGATTTTTTTTTTTTTTTTTTTTTGAGATGGAGTCTCACTCTGTCACCCAGGTTGGAGTGCAGTGGTGCGATCTTGGCTCACTGCAAGCTCCGCCTCCTGGGTTCATGCCATTCTCCTACCTCAGCCTCCCGAGTATCTGGGACTACAGGCGCCCGCCACCACGGCCGGCTAATTTTTTGTATTTTTTAGTAGAGACGGGGTTTCACTTTGTCCAGGATGGTCTCGATCTCCTGACCTTGTGATCCGCCCACCTCGGCCTCCCAAAGTGTGGGATTACAGGCATGAGCCACTGCGCCCGGCCTAGAGATGTTATCCTTAGGGAGAACTTAGCTCAAGCTGGTGCTGTGCACGTGGTGAAAGATGGCCCTGCTCCCAAGAGGTGCAGACTGAGATGGGGTGTGGGGCAGAGGCCAGGACAGACAGTGGTTCTCTTGCACCAGGGGACTTTCCACTTAGCCTAACAACCACCTTCTTCCAAAGCATCAAGCAATCGAGATTTTGCCTGCCCTCCCTCCCTCCCTCCATTCAAACAAACATGTATTGAGTAACAGAAGCAAAACATAGAATTGAAAAAATATATACAGCATTTTATTGGAAAATAAAATACCAATTTTCTCCTTGGAATGTCAGGTAATCAAGAACTGTCTATAAATTAAACATTAATATAGCCAGTTCTCAAGAAAGGAAAAACCTGGGAATATGTTGAAAGTATTTCTCATGGAGGAGTTTGTCAATTTCCCAAGCAGCTTGGCCAAAGATTACAGAAAATCTACAGAGATGGCAGTGAAAGTAATATGTGAGAAAAATCTCCACTGGTAAACTGTAATTAGACATGGAATCATGAACGACTTTATATTTCTGAGGCATATATGGGACACTTCTTCTTGGCAAAAGCCGTCCTGCCCCTCAGTATTTCTAATAACAGTAGATAAAATGAAGTCTTTCCAAGACACATTGGCACTTCTGCATGGCTGGCATGATTGAACTGCAGAATCCATTTGTCACCTATGTGCTAACCATTTAGCTTCTCTTTTTATGGGAACTCAACTCAGTATCTGCCCATGTTTCCAGCCCTTATTGATCACTCTGGTTCAAAGAACGGGTCTTAATGGAAGATTCTATAGGAAAAAAATAGATAGTGAAACTCCACCTGACAGACCATCAATAAATCTTCCTTTAGATTAAGCTGAAAGCCAGCTGAAATAAGCCTTTTCAAAATCTTGCATTTTAAGAATAAGATTTTGGATTTTATTTTCGATGATCATTGTAAAGGTAAGAGAAATGAAAAGTGAATGAATAAAAGAAGGAAAAGGAAGCAAGTTAAAGAGCAATTTTGAACAGTGAAGATTTTTTCCCCCAATTATTTTGTATAGGAAACTGTGAAGCACATATAAAAATCCACAGGAAGTTGGAAAGATTTTTTGTTACTAGCCTTGAGGCAATTCACATGCTTTTTGCAAAGCTGTTATAAACTGACAAATATACAGATGGATGATATTGTAACACACACCTAGAGTGAAAATGGAGTGCAGAACAAAATGATCCACATCAGAAGGGGAAGAAGTTAATCAGAGAGGCTGAACATCTGCAAGACTTTTGAACAGCATCAGCTCTGATAAGAAATCAAGCCCTGACTTTTACATTAACATTCCTGAGGCTGATAGAATCTTTTCTCTATTACCTATCTGTTATGATTCTAGCCTTCATATCAGCACTGCTGAGTGATATTTAAGGCAAGCAGTATAGGTTCTATTGCTTCACTGATGACAATTTAAATGAATCTTCCTTAAATTTAACAAAATGCTAAATTATATTACTTGTTTTTTCATTTAACATGAGATCAATGATCAAGAAACAGAAACAAACTAAATGTCCATCTACAGACTAATGGACAAAGAAAATGTAGTCTATATGTACGTTACATTTAATGATATTAAACTCATGGATTCATATTTCCTTAGAATTCAAAATAATCTCCAGGAATTCCTTCCGACCAGTACAGTTCCATTTTGTTCATGTCAGAACTCAAATTGTTATTATGATTATTACTATTATTTATGCATCCGGAATTCACACTAGAAACACTCAAATAATTGTAAGGCGACATTTTTTTCTAAAAGCCTCTCTGCACCTTTTCGGTTTAGCATACATGGCAGGAGTTAGCTTTGGGCCTGTCCTTGGGAGTATCCTCCCTCAATCCCCTCTGCCCGTGAATTCCTGCCCACTGATCCCGTGGCTTTGTCGAGGGTCTTGAAGGCAGAGCGCATGTGATAAGCTGGGCAGAGGCCCTAGAGAGAGCAATGAGTCACAGAGGTGGACGGAGCCAGCTCTGCTCCATGCTGCATGAGGGGCTTTGGCAAGTTGCATCATTTGTCTGAGTTTAGTTCTTTCATGTTTAAAATGGCAATAATGAAACTAAGTTTGCATAGTAGTTGTAAGAGATAAATTACATATTAGCAGCTCATTACTTTATACTACAATAAGGATGGTTTAGTTATGAGCATGAGTCAGCTGTGCTCAAGGTGGGCACTTCATCCAATTGAAGTGGAAACTTCATCAAGCTCCCAAGGGGACTGAGTCTCATCTGGGATAATGTCTCTCTACAAAGGGAAGGGGTGAGCAGTGGCCATAGCTGGATCTTAAGTTTCAGACCTCACTTTAGCCAGTAATTATAAAATCATGTCATGTATTTAACTGTCTTTAGTCTCGGTTTCTGCATATTTCAAATGGTGCTGACCATGGCTGCCTTCTCTATTTTAAGACACTGTTATGAGGGAACAATGATCAGAAGTAAGTATTTTAATAAGTTAAAAGCCTTACTATGCATACAATGTTGTTACTATCAGTGTTCATAAATCATTTTGCAAATACTTGGTATTAGAGAAATGGATTTCTCTGTGTACCCTTTCCCTTACATTCCATCTAGTTGGAATGAACTCTTCTGTGCTCCTGTCCTACCTATGGCTGTTTCCATTCAAAATGTCTGGTCTTGTGTTTTCATTACTCGAGTATGATATGCCCAATAGAGTGTAAGCTTTGTGGGGTCAGGCAGCATACCTTGTTTACTCAACATCATTCCATCACTTCAGTGCCCAGAACAATAACTCATTCACAGTAAGTCTGGATTGAATGAGTGACAGTGGTTTTTCTAATAATGGTTACCATTTCTGAACAACTCATATACATGTCAATTACATTTATAAAAATGATGTGATGAATAGAATCATAGGGTGTTTGGGATAGTGGAGACCTTGCATATCATTGCATTTCTCACCACCATTGCATAGGTGAAGTGCAAAGAGCCAGTAAGAAGAAATGGATCTCTGAGTGTCACATGGCTGGGAAATGACAAAGTAGGAGTTGAATTCAGATTACATCACTGTATTTCCAGTGTTATTTTCTCACCGAGAGCTCACAAAAATGCTTATAATTTTGCTAATATAATGTTAGATATTAATCAAGTACTTCTAAAAGTGAGAGCAAAATATGAAAACTATAGCAAAAATTCTTACATCTAACAAGGGAAAGGTTGTAATTTTAAAAAGTATGTCATCGATATAATAAAATGACTATTGTGGCCATGGGTATTTACTCAATTGTCTGGATTGACTCAAGTTTAATAATATCATGAATCTCTGAAAATGTTTAAAGATTGAGCTAATCTTCATTTTGAAACTGATGGCAGCTACAGATCTGTGGCTATTTTTATTAACAGTGTTGGCTGGGTGCCATGGCTCATGTATGTAATCCCAGCACTTTGGGAGGCCGAGGCTGGCAGATAGCCTGAGATCAAGAGTTCAAGACCAGCCTGGCCAACATGGTGAAAGCTCAATAGCTACTAAACATACAAAAATTAGCCGGGCGTGGTGGTGGGCGCCTGTGGTCCCAGCTACTTGGGAGGCTGAGGCAAGAGAATCGCTTGAACCCAGGAGGCAGCCAAGATCACACCACTGCACTCCAGCCTGAGTGACAGAGCGAGACTCTGTCTTAAAAACAAAAAACAAGAAACAGTGTCTTTCACAGAGCAGACATTTTTAATTTTAATTAAGTCCAACTTATCCATTTTTTAATTCATGGCCTGTGCTTTTGGTGTTGTATCTAAGAACTCAAAGCTAACCCCAAGGACACTCAGATGTTCTCCAATTGTTTTTCTAGCTTCATAGTTTTGTGTTTTACTTTAAGGTACATAATCCATTTTGAGTTAATTTTTGTGAAATTTTCCTTCCTGTTTATTTATTTGAATTTGATAAAATATCAAAATCAGCAGGGTAATGCTGACCTCATAGAATGAGTTAGAAAGTATTCCCTCTGCTTCTATTTTTGGGAAGAGATTGTAGAGAATTGGTATACGTTCTTCCTTAAATGTATTGTAGAATTCACCAGTGGCAAAATCTAGTCCTAGTTCTTTCTCTTTTAGTAAGCCATTATTAGTTATTAATTCAATTTCTTAACATATATAGACCTATTCAGAGTATCTATTTCTAGTGTGTGAGTCTTGGTAGTTTGTATTTTTAAGGAACTCAGCCACTTTACCTAAGTTAACACATTTGTGGGTATAGAGTTTTTGATAATATATATATTTAATATTTGGTCAGAAGTGGTAAGTCTTTCATTTCTGATGTTAGTAATTTGTGTCTTCTTTTTTCTTTGCTATGTTAGTGAGAGGTTTATCAATTTTCTTTTTCTTTTCAAAGAACTTTTGGTTTCACTGATCTTTATTATTATTTTATTGTTACTATTTTTGAGACAGAGTCTCACTCTGTCACCCAAGCTGGAGTGCAGTGGCACAATCTAGGCTCACTGCAACCTCTGCCTCACAAGTTCAAGTGATTCTCCTGCCTCAGCCTCCCAAGTAGCTGAGATTACAGGCACACGCCACCATGGCCAGCTAATTTTTGTATTTTTAGTAGAGACAGGGTTTCACTATGTTGGCCAGGCTGGTCTTGAATGCGTGACCTCATGATCCACCCACCTCGGCCTCACAAAGTGCTGGGATTACAGGCATGAGCCACCACACCCGACCTGATCTTTATTATTTTTCTGTTTTTAATTTTATTGATTTCTGCTCTAATTGTTATTATTTTCATTGTCATGGTTGCTTCAGGCTTAAATTACTCTTCCTTCTCTAGTCCCTATAGTAGATGCTTAGATTAAGAAAAATGTTTTGGATCTTTCTTCTTTTTTGAACTATGCATTCAATGTATAATTTTTTTCTCTAAAAACTGCTTTTACTGGATCTCACAAATTGTGATAAGTTGTATATTTTCATTTATTCAAAATATTTTTTAATTTCTCTTGAGATTTCTTCTTTGACCTTTGTGTTATTTAGAAGTGTGCTGTTTAATCGCTAAATATTTGAGGATTCCAGCTCTTTTTCTGTTATTGATTTCTAGTTTAATTTCATCATGGCCTGAGAAAATACTTTGTATGATTTCTGGCCTCTTAAACTTGTTGAGGTCTGTTTTATAGACAATGGTCTTGGTGAATGTCCCATGTAAGCTTGAAAAGATTGTGTATTTTGCTGTTATTGAAGAGATTATTTTATAAATGTCAATTGGGTCAAATTTATTGATAATATTATTCAGGTCAACTATAATCTTATTGATTTTCTGTCTGCTGCATCTATCATTACGGAATGAGGGGTGTTGAAAGCTTTAACTCTAATAGTGGACTTGCCTGTTTGTTCTTGCAGTTCTATCATGCTTTGACGTATGTATTTTGTACTTTGTTGTGACGTGCATACATATTAAGCATTGTTATGCCTTCTTAGAGAATGGAATCATTTATCATTTTGCAATGTTCGTCTTTAAACCTGATAATTTTCCTTTCTCTAAAGACTGCTTTGTCTGAAATTAGTACAGCTACTCCAGTTGTCTTTTGGTTAGTGTTATCATGGTATATCTTTCTCCACCTCTTTATTTTTACTTTACCTTAATATTTCACTTCCACTCTTCTCTTACTCCCATATTTCTGACCAGAAGTTCACTGTAATTGTTATCCTTGTACTTCTATGAGTCAGGTGTTTTTCCTCTGGCATCTTTCAATATTTTCTCTTTGTTTTGGTTTTCTGAAGTTTGAACATGATATACCTAGGCATAGGTTTTTGGTTTTTTTTTAAATCCTGCTTGGTATTCTCTAAGCTTCCCAGATCTGTGATTTGGTGTCTGTCATTAATTTTGGAAAATGTTCTCTCTTTTTTCTCTATTATTTTAATTATGCTAGGTTTTACCATTTGGAATCTTCTCACGGTTGTTGAATATTATTTTCTGTTTGTGTTTTTCGTTCTTTTCTTCTCTTCATTTTAGTTTGGTGAGATTTTATTGACATGTCTTCAAGATTTCTGATCTATCCTTGGCCACATCTAGTCTACTGATGAGCCCATCAAAGGCAGCTTCACTTCTATTAGTGGTTATTTTATTTCTATAATTTCCTTTTGATTGTTTCTTAGATTTTCCATCTCTATGATTACATTACCCATCTTTTCTTGCATGTTGTCTACTTTTATCATCAGAGCCTATTATTTTAAATTCCCTGTCTAATAATTCCAAAACCTGTGTCATATCTAAGTCTGCTTCTGATGCTTGCTTTGTCTCTTCAGACTGTTTTTTCTTAACTTCTAGTAACCCTATAATTTTTTGTTGAAAGCCACATTTGATATATCGGACAAAAGGAACCAAAGGAAAGAGGCCTGTAGTGTGAGGTTTTCTATTAATCTGGCTGACAGCCTGCTGAGTTTAGTGCCTGCTGTAGCTGTAGCTGAGGCTTCAGATTTCTCTGGTGTCCTTGTTTTTCTCTCCTATTGTCTTTAGTTTTTCCTAAGAATTGTGCTTTGTGGTCTTTTCAGCTGTTATCCACTATTATTGTAATGGAGTCCTGTTGATTAATGATAAGGTGTAGGGGAGAGAAAGTGAGGGAAAGTGTTTATAATCTGAGGATCAAATCTTAGTTTTATGTAACTCCTGACCCTGGATGTGATCTTCACAAGTTTTTTGTGTCCCCCACTCCAACCCCTCACCCTTGATGAGACAGGAAAGCTAAAGGGGGCTCAAGTGGGGGAAAGGCCCTTCTCCCTAGGTGAGATAAGGCTCTGGTGACATCTTTTCTGCTGGAGACTAGGCCTTTGTTATGGAGAATGCTCTGGACATATTTCAAAGCCACTACTTTTTCCCTCCCACTGACAGAGGCAGGAAGTGATGTTTCTTTGCTTTTTACTGTGAGAACCTGGTGGGGTTTCTGGAGGTAAAGCCCACAGAAGCAGTGAGGTCATCTCAGTGTTGTAGCCTTCAGGGTTTTCTCCCCCACACTCTGGTCCACAGTCAGCCAGCAGCAATTCATCACAATTACCGTTTTAGTATTCCTGCTAGTTTACAGCTCCAGTAGGCTCTGCTCCCGGGAAGCTGATCTCAGCTGTGATTTTGTCTGTCTCTCCGGATTCTGGGGTTATGGTCACTCTCTGTGACCTCAATTCTCTGATGAGTCCAAGAAAAGTAATTAATTTCTATTTTTTTCAGCTTTTTTCTTACTGTAAGGGCAGTAGTGACAACTTTTAAATTCCTTACATGTTGCAACTAAAACCAGAAGTCTCACTTTTTAAAAAAGGCTATATTGCTGGCAATTAATTGTAACACCTTCAAAAAAAACAAGTGTGCCATTTTATTTGGCCATGGACCCACTGCCACTAAAAACCAACATATTAGATAAGTAACTAGTTCTGACTGATATAATTTAATCCCCTTTTAGGAGCTTGCAGATTCTCTGCAGACACAGACCCATCTGAGAGATTCAATTCAATTTGCACATCTATTAGACTGTTTCAAGCAATAAGAATTCTGAAGCTGCCAAAACCCCAATTTCAATCTCCCCGCTGGACCTGCTTGGCATCTTTTCGTGGTGAGCTGTACACTGATGTGCTGTTTGGCAGACACTGTGCAAACAGCTGCCTGGCTGTCTCCAGAGAGGGGCTGGGCGGGGCTGGGGCCTTCATTCCAATGTGCTTCAGCCACAGAGCTGTCGGCCCTCTTGCCTAATGAAATAGTAACTAGCCCTTGCCCTGTCTCAGAATCTAACATTACCTGCTTCTAATATAGAAAGATGTGATCTTTTAAAATTGTTGTTGCTGTTTTTGGTCTATTTTATTTTTGAAAATACTGTTTCCATATATGAAGCCCTTGTCAAGTTCACTTTAGCTAATTGTCATTTTGATGTACGAAATTTGAAGACTTTCTGTCATTTAAGACAGAGCAGGGATCCCTCTTAGGGTTCTGCTGGGTCCCCCAAGCATGGAAATGAAGGAAAGTCTTGAGTTCCTTCAAGGGAAAGTTGAGGCACCCAGCTAGTCCTAAGGAGTAGACGAGCAACTTGGTAAGCAAGAAAGTAATAATGGCTTCAAACAATACCCAAGGAAGTTACAGCCACAAAATATTTGGTCCCTTATAGAAACTAAAGAAAACATCTAAATCTGTGTCCCTGAGTTGTTTTTCAGAAACCTGGACCCCCACCAAATGAAAAAGGCCATCCATGGCTCTTGGACCTCAGATAAGATGGAACTGGGGACTGAACTCTGACTCTTCTTTGTTAAAAATTTTTTCCTGAGGGGTCTGCTGGCCAGAGCTAACATTCTTTTCTACTGACCCCAGAGTTTTAGACAAAGCATCACCTGTTAACCATCCACAGAGGAGAACATCTTTGGATCCACTTATGACCTGTGGCCCTCCCACCACCTGCTTGACGATGTCTTGGCTTTTGGGGTCCAAACCAATGTAAAGACTCCATGTATTGATTTACGACTTCGTCTGTAACTTCTGCCTCCCCATCTTTAAAAGCCCTTATTTTAAGCCATTGGGGAGTTCAGGTCTTAAACATGACCTGCCCAATTCTCCTTGCTTGGCCCCTGCAATAAATGCCTCACTTTCACTTTAAAAAAAATATATATTTATTTATTTTTATTATTATTTATGTATGTATGTATTTATTTTTTTGAGACAGAGTCTGGCTCTGTCACCCAGGCTGGAGTGCAGTGGTGCGATCTCGGCTCACTGCAAGCTCTGCCTCCCGGGTTCACGCCATTCTCCTTCCTTTCTCAGCCTCCCGAGTAGCTGGGAATACAGGCGCCCACCACCACGTCCAGCTAATTTTTTTGTCTTTTTAGTAGATATGGGGTTTCACTGTATTAACCAGGATGGTCTCGATCTCCTGATGTTGTGATCTGGCTGTCTCGGCCTCCCGAAGTGCTGGGATTACAGGCATGAGCCACCGCACCCGGCCCTTTTTTTTTTTTTTGAGATGGAGTCTTGCTCTGTAGCCAGGCTGGAGTGCAGTGGTGTGATCTCAGCTCACTGCAACCTCTGCCTCCCAGGTCCAAGTGATTCTCTTGCCTCAGCCTCCTGAGTAGCTGGGATTGCAGGCACCCAGCTAATTTTTGTATTTTTAGTGGAGGTGGGGTTTCACCATGTTGGCCTGGCTGGTCTCGAACTCCTGACATTGTGATCCGCCCACCTCGGCCTCCTAAAATGCTGGGATTATAGGCGTGAGCCACTGTGCCCGGCCTAGCATACTTTATAAACTAGTCCCCAGACATTTCTAAATTACACGTAGTTACTTGAACAACATGTCCAGATTCTGCAGATACAGATGTTGTCTGAATCTGAGGTTCCTCATCTGTAAAAGGAAGACCCAGAGTAGGTGATTTTTCAGACATTTGCCAACGTGAAAATTTTCTAGTTAAAATTTTTTTTCATCACCATGCATGTGGAGAGGTAGGAGGTGTACTGAGATGGGGCGAAAACAAGTCAGCTAAGAATCACTGAAAACCATACTGGGTTCCCAGTGAAATATGGTTTGTTTCTGTGTCCCCGCCCAAATCTCATGCCGAATTGTAATCCCCACGTGTCAGAGGAGGGGCCTGGTGGGAGGTGATTGGGTCATAGAGGCAGATTTCCCCCTTGCTGTTCTTGTGACAGTGAGTGAGTTCTCACGAGATCTGATGGTTTAAAAGTGTGGCATTTCCCCACCTTGCTCTCTCTCTCCTGCCACCATGTGAAGAAGGTCCTTGCTTGCTGTTCACCTTCCACCATGATGGTAAGTTTTCAGAGGCCTCCCTGCCACTCTTCTTGTTAAGCCCATGGAACTGTGAGTCAATTAAACCTCTTTTCTTCATCATTATCCGGTCTCAGGCAGTTCTTTATAGCAGTGTGTAAATGGACTAATACACAGTGGGTTGGAGGTCTTGTATGCTGCCAGACCCCACTTGGTGTCCACCTAGGAGTAATCTAGGAGTGCAGGGGAGGCCATGCCCCCTGGGCGAAGGTTTAGCTTGTGGGAGAGACAAACTGCTGGATGTGTTCTCTTTCTTTCCATCTCCTCACTGACTTCCGAGACTGGGCTTATTGGCATCTCAGGAAAAGGCCCCACACAGTCAAGAATCTGTTGGTTGCATTTTGGCGTGGGCAGCTCAGTATTGCCTCCTCCTTATGTGAATCTCCCTTCTTTCCACCTCACTGCCCTTGCCCCTAGCTTTTGCAGCCTGGATTGCACATTGTTACAAAAGAGTACCAATAAGCCTGTTCTTTAAGCTCTGCTTTCTGAGAAACCCTGGTTAAGACACTCTGTGAAACATTTTTTCTTATTGGATTCATAGTATATAAAAAGAGAAATGTTCTTAGAATCATTTTTGGAAATGCTGCTTCCTATAATGCTTTGAGTAGTTGATCTTCAACACTCCTTGGGCACCATTGGAGTTATTAGCTTAGAATGTTTGGAATATATCTTCATCCTTTCCTAATACAAAACTCCTGTGGGCAGCTAGAATGAATAGTTCCAAATGCATTCTAATCTGTTTCTCCCCCTCTCATTTCACACTACATTAATTCAGGTCAGGATCCTCTCCTGGAGGAGAAGATATAAATTCTGACAGACTCTAAATAAAAGGGGGAGAAACCTTAGCTACAGAGGCTATCTGCTAGCAGGGCAAGAATAATAAACACAGGAGTAGCCGGAGGGTTTTCAGCTATTTTTTGTTTCACAGCTAAATTTTCACAAAGTGGTTCAGGTTATAATTTTTCAACTTTGCCTCGCAGCTGTAAGACAGTCAAAGTGCAGAGTGGAGGTGTGGTGATGACAATTATGGAAATTGACAGACAGCCGGCCGGGCGCCGGGCTCACGCATGTAATCCCAGCAGTTTGGGAGGCTGAGGCGGGCGGATCATGACGCCAGGAGATCAAGACCATCCTGGCTAACACGGTGAAACCCCGTCTCTACTAAAAATAAAAAAAAATTAGCCAGGTTTGGTGGCGGGCGTCTGTAGTCCCAGCTACTTGGGAGGCTGAGGCAGGAGAATGGCGTGAATCCGGGAGGCAGAGCTTGCATTGAGTCGAGATCGTGCCACTGCACTCCAGCCTGGGTGACAGAGTGAGACTCCATCTCAAAAAAAAAAAAGGAAAAAAAAGAAATTGACAGACAGCCTGAACTTTTTCTCACTGTGACGAAAATGAGATAAGGTTTTGTATTACGCAGATTAGAAAAGCGGTGGTGAGTACTTCTACCTCCTTTGGTCAGTCACTACTATTTTCATGCCATTCAGGTAAAACAGAGTATTACTGAAACATTTAAAAATAAAAATTAATCCAGCATTTTAAAAGCACAATTAATCCTTGAGCTGTCCCTAGGCCCATGGAAATAAAAAACCGGTGGGAGATTGGTTGGGCATCATCAGAGTGCACCTAATTCACTGGGAATTAGGTTGCAGACCCTGGAGGAGGAAGTAATAAGATGGTAGTTTTTGTTTGAGTTGGAAAAGATCTTGGTATATTCAAAGAAGGAATACACTTGTTATTGAAACATATGTAAGATGAAATCATGAGACCCAATAGATATTGTTTTAGTTTCTCTGATATTTCCAATGAAACATACAATTTTATAACTCAGGTGTCACATACTGCAAAACTCTGTCTAAAACCTCAGACTCAAGAGCATTGAAGAAATTGCTGCTTATTTAGAAAGATGAAAGGAAAATTGTCATGTTAAAGATATTAAATTAGAGTTTCTTATTCAATGAACAGCTATTTAGGCACTCACATTATGTCTGGTACTGGTCTAGAGAGAGGGTTTCTCTGCCGCAGGAGTATTTACACTTTGGGCTGCTCGGTACTGTGTTGTGGGGGGCTGTCCTGTTCCTAGGAGTTCTGCAGCATTCTTGGCCTCAACTAACTAGGGGCCAGTAGCAACCTCCACCTCCAGGTGGGCAACAAAAAAAATCTCCAGACACTGCCAAATGCTCCCAGGGGGAAAATGCCCCTGGTTGAAAACCACTGGGCTAGGTGCAGTGCAGGATGCAGGATAATAATAACACTTGGAGACCGGACGTGGTGGCTCACACGTGTAATCCCAGCACTTTGGGAGGCTGAGGCGGGAGGATCACGAGGTCAGATCGAGACCATGCTGGCTACCATGGTGAAACCCGTCTCTACTAAAAATGCAAAAAATTAGTAGCCGGGTGTGGTGGTGGGCACCTGTAGTCCCAGCTACTCAGGAGGCTGAGGCAGGAGAATGGCGTGAACCAGGGAGGCCGAGCTTGCAGTGAGCCGAGATCGCGGCACTGCACTCCAGCCTGGGCGACAGAGCAAGACTCGTCTCAAAAAAACAAACAAACAAAACACTTGGAGGCTGCCCTCCAGGCCAGTCTTATTGAGCAGAGACGATTAAGGGAAAGAAAAACAAAGACAAGGACAAATCATCTAGCATAGTATGTAAACTGCAAAACGTGTAGAGGTCAACTTTTAAACATCTTGTGGGTATGATGCTGTGGCTTAGAATTCCTTTTCTGCTCTTATTCACTCAGCAAACTTTTATCCAGTGCCTCCCATGTGACAGGTGCTGTTTTAGGTTTTGGTGATACCTTAGAGAACCAGACAAAGTTGCTGCCCTCATGGAGCTCATATTCTCTTTGGGGAGCTAAACAAGACAAGTTAGGACAATCCATAGATGTAGATACATAGTATAATGCCAGACTGTGGTAAGTGCTGTGAGGGAAGTTGAAGCTGGTAGTGAGATGGAGAGTAGCTGTTGACGATGGGTGTCAGAGAAGATTTCTCAGAAGAACTAGTATTTCAGAGGATGACTGAAGAAGTTATCCTCCTCTTCTCTCTGAGAAAAACCCATGCACTCCCACGTGAACCTCTTCAAGCAGGCTCTCGTGTTGCTCTGGCACAGCCCTCTTGTGCTTTCAGTGCTCCCTTGATTTCTGACATAACAAGGTAACTGTTCACCGACTACTTCTATTGCCCAAACCTGGAATTAACCATTTCCTCAAGGACTGGCATTATTATTATTAATGCGGTATAACTTACACAGGGTATAAGAAAGTACACTAATCTTACATGTACAATTCAATGAACTTTTACATACTTGTACAGCATGCAACCACTTCTCATATAAAGATGTAGAACATTTCTAGCACCTAGAAAGTTCCCCAGGGGCCCATTGCATGTATTACCTCCTCCCCCATGCTGTATGCAGTGCTAATTACAATACTCTCCAGATCTGTGTTATTTTTCTCAACGTTATGCCTGTGAGAGTCATTCATATTCTTGTGAATGGCAGTGATCCATTATTTTTCATTGCTATATAGTATTCCATTCAAGTTTTGATTTGGGTTGTTTGCAGTTTTGGGCTCCTGTGAATAAAACTACTATAACAATTTTTAAACTGGGTTTACTGTCATAATGATGACATCAAGCCAATTGGGGTTTCCCTACTGGAATTAACTAATAACTCATAATTATTTCCTTAACTTTGTAGCTAAATGTTTAATTTCCTTAGCTTTGTAGCTAAATGTTTAATTTTCTCAATGTTTCTCACTTTCTCTTAGGCTGGGCAAACTACATGCATTTTGCCTGCATAGAAAAAGATTACTTCTCTTCCAAATAACCTTGTTCAACCTACAAAAGCTTGCCGTTTTATTCATCAGTGAGAGGCAGTTAGTCAAGATTCTAGCTGCCATTTGTGACTCATCCACACCTGTGAAGTGAGTAGATAAGTGACATTACAATAGAAATAAATTCAGACATCAAGGAAGGCAAATCGTGATTATTCCTCTAATAGAAAGTGACTCAAGGGTGCGTAGGAACATCTGGGACATTGATGTTCATTTCATGTGACTGTTAGAAGAGTGCTTCTATTCTGAGAATGTGACCCTGGTGTGGTGAAGTTTTCTGTGGAGCCTTTTGAAATTTACAGTCAGTGATGTGGAAGGTCCATCCAGGAGGAGTCTGACAAATGCTGTGCCAGTCAAGGTTCAGCACCGTAGGTGCAGCCCAGGCGGAATAAGGTGCTGGAGCTTTGAGTACAAGCTGAAACACCACACACCACCTCCTCTCCCTACCATTCAGAACACTCTTTACAAAACTAAAAACCTGCCAAAAATAAAACAAAGAGAAATATAAATGCAAATATAATAAAAGGAATATTTCCCAGCTTCTGGAAAGAAAGCCAATGATCTCTCTTATAGGTGACATGGGATAGAGGATCCCACTCCAGATTCCCCCAGGTGCTCCATGAGACAGCACAGACTCTGGTTTCCCATCATCTCAGCTCTGGGGCCTTAAGGCCTCCCCCTTACCTCTCCTCTGAGTTCCTGGGGAATCCACACTCCAGAGGTGGTCACCCCACAGCCTGGGGCCTCCCCAGGGAGCTCTCATTTGGGACTGCCCCAGCTCTGATGTGTCAGGAGAGGCATTTGCCTTTAGCCACCTGTTCATTTGGGGGCATTTTCCTATAGGCGCCCTGTGTTCTCAGTTCTACATTCAAATCATTCTGGGTCTTTTGGTCCTTGTGATAAAACATGAAACAGCAGAAATAAACGTTTAACTATTAAAACAAAGAGACCAATTCATTATTGTTGTGGAAGTACATGATGCTATATTAAAAACTATTTTGGAAATATAACTTATTTTACCTTCATTCCTACACTGTTCACTGGTCCGCTGTTTTCCACAGGCCTCCACAAATGTCCCCTCCAGGAATATTCCATGGACCAGAGGCCCATTTTGGGTGAAGGGTGGTGAAACTCTTCCAACATAACTCCCAGGGCCCTTTTATTCTGGAGGGCAGAGGCAGGCCTTGCAGGACAAAGCAAGATGGTGAAGATTCCAGAACTTTTGTGTAGATAATTTAAGTTTTTTCAAATAATATAACTTTAAAGATCAGAAATCCAAGAGAATTAGCTAATGAAAACCTCTATCCAGCAATAAGTTTGGTAAAGTGACTAGAAACAAGTTTGCACAAAAAATAAGAACTTGCATACCTGTATCAATAAAATCTTTATTTATTTATTTTTTATTTTTTGCAACAGAGTCTCGCTGTGTCCCCCAGGCTGCAGTGCAGTGGTGCAATCAAGGTTCACTGCAACCTCTGCCTCCCAGGTTGAAGCGATTCTCCCTGCCTCAGCCTCCCGAGTAGCTGGATTTACAGGTGCTCGCCAGCACGCCCTGCTAATTTTTGTATTTTTAGTAAAGACAGGGTTTTGCCATGTTGGCCAGGCTGGTCTCGAACTCCTGACCTCATGATCTGCCTGCCTCGGCCTCCCAAGTGCTGGGATTACAGACGTGAGCCACCACGCCCGGCCTAAAATCTTAACTAAAAGATATAATGGAAACATAGATAACATAAATAATATTGCCAAAAAATACAAACATAGGATTGGTAATCATGAAGACTATGTTAGACTAACACGAGAGAGTGAAAAGTAAATGAAGCTTTGAATAATAGAGTAGGCATTCTGTATCTTTGATGGAAAAACTAAACATGGCAAAGACTGAATTTTTTTTTTTTTTTTTGAGACATAGTCTTGCTCTGTCACCCAGGCTGGAGTGCAGTGGTGTGATCTCTGCTCATTGTAACCTCTGCCTCCTGGGCTCAAGCAGTTATCCTACCTCAGCCTCCCAAGTAGCCGGGATCACAGGCATGCACCAACAAGCCTGGCTAATTTTTGTATTTTTAGTAGAGTCGAGGTTTCACCATGTTGGGCAGGCTGGTCTTGAACTTCTGACCTCAGGTGATCCGCCCACCTCAGCCTCCCAAAGTGATGGGATTACAGGCGTGCACCACCATGCCTGGCCAGATTGAATTTCTTTAAAAATTAATGTGTAATTTAATTTTGATTCCAATAATAATTTCAATTGGACTTTATGTTTTTTTACTACTTAAAAAAATTGACTTGAAAATATCCTACCAGGTAAACAGCAAGCATAAATTGCACAGGTAAGTTTGGAGGAAAAGTTTCCTGCAATTAAAATGTTATTGTTAAAATGGTATGATAAGGAACAAGGATAGATAGATAATTTATTAAAACAAGATAGAGAGTTTTAAAACAGACTAGGTAGGCTATTTGATAAAAGAAGCTTCATGTATCAATGAGGGGAGAAGTGTATTATTCAGTGCAGCATTTCAGATATTGGCCTTTTAGAAAAAAATAAAATTTCTCACTGAGTCAGGCATATCAATAATATTCAATATTCTCATCTTCAAAATGAAAGGGTTAAGAGATCTCCAAGGATTTCTTATTGTTAGTCTCTGAACTAAAAATTGTAAGAAGTAAGAGTTATGAATAGAGTAGGAAGAGAAAAATCAGTCAGAAGAGAGAAAAAAGCTGAAGTTCCAGCTAATGTGCACATACACACACACACACACACAGAAACCCTGCAGGTGAAAGTGGATTTATCCATGCAGAAAGGGATGGAAAAAGCCAAATGAAATGGGCATTCAACGTGCTTGCCAAATGCCAAATTAGGGTAACATGTGGTTTATAAACAGTAAACTCGAGCATTCAGCTTCCTTTTCTTTTCTTCTTGGTCCAATCTCTAGTTCTTTAAAGTCTCACCTTATGTTGCTACCTCGGTATAGAAAATGAGGGGTGGAGGAGAAAGATTGGACATAATTCAGATACTTTCAGTTTGTTTTTGGTGGGCATAAATATAAAATGCTTATTTTGTTGCATATCAAGCTGCTATTTAAGGCTTAAAGACAAAAAAAAGTCAAAATACTGAAAGTTGAAGAAATGGTGTTCAATTTCCTTGGAATCGGGGGCTCAAGCATTTCATCTTCGAGAATCTAGTTATTCACTCTGAATGAAAAAATGTTGATGCAGTTGAAATCACTTTATGCAGTGAAATGCAAATTATGAGTGAACAAATTATAGCCTGCTGCTTTTGTCTGGTTTTGGACTATACCTAGCACCATGCATAATTTGTAGAAAAGTGTCTGTATGGAGAAACCAGGGAAAACCATTTAGTCGTGTGCAAATCAGTTTCCCCAGAGGAAGGCAGTGAAAAGGAGAACACTGTTATCTCCTCACTAGCTTAATGCTGTTCCTGATGAAAATCACCTGAGGCCACATAAGAAACGTGGTGTAGTAATTATGTGCACTCAAATAGCTTCCCATTGGAAAGAAATAATCCACACTGGTAACTGAATCAAGCAAAACAGGCATAAAATTAAGCAGATTCATTTTATTTCAGCTGTAAATTTCAGCAACAGGGGAAGAAAGTGGATACTAGAATAAGTTAGAAGCAGCAGTTGGTGGTTCTGAAGCATCAGGTAATTCGACTCAGGGTGACTATTCTCTCCATTTTTAATTTTTAATTTTTATGGGTAAATAGTCCATATGTTTATGGGGTACATGTGATGATTTGATACAGGCACACTATTAACGTAATTGGGGTAGTAATTATCTCAACCATTAATCATTTCTTTGTGGCAGGAATATTCCAATTCTACTCTTTTAGTTATATAAAAATATACACTAAATTATTGTTGACTATAGTCACCCTATTGCGCTATCACATACTAGGTATTTTTTATTCTATCTCATTATGTTTTCCTACCCTTTAACCAGCCCTACTTTTCCCTCTACTCCCTGTTACCCTTCTCAGCCTCTGGTAACCATCATTCTACTGTATATCTCCATGAGTTCAATTGCTTTAATTTTTAGCACCCACATATGGGTGAAACATTGCAAAATTTGTCTTTCTGTGCCTAGCTTATTTCACTTAACTTAATGTCCTCCAGTTCCATCCATGCTGTTGCAAATGACAGGATTTCACGTTTTTATGGATGAATAATATTCCCTTCTGTATATGCACCACATCTTAAAAAATTCATTTATCTGTAGTTAGACACGTAGGTTGATTCCAAATCTTGGCTATTGTGAACAGTGCTTCAATAAACGTGGGAGTGCAGATATCTCTTCAATATACTGATTCTTTTCTTTGGAGTATATACCTAACAGCGGGATCATATGGTGGTTCTATTTGTAGTTTTTTGAGAAAATTCCATACTTTTCTCCAAAGTGGCTGTACTAATTTACATTCCCACCAATAGTGTATGAGGGTTCCTCTTTCTCCACATCCTCACAAGCACTTTTTATTGTCTATCTTTTGGATAAGAGCCATTTTAACTAGGGTTAGATGATATCTCATATTTTATTTGCACTTTTCTGATGATTAATAATGTTGAACATTTTTCATATACCTGTTGGCCATTTGTATGTCTTATTTTGAGAAATTTCTCTTCAGATCTTTGGCCTATTTTAAAATTGGATTATTAGTTTTTTTCCTATTGACTTGTTTGAGCTCCTTATATATTCTGGTTATCAAACCCTTGTCAGATGGATAGTTTGCAAATATTTTCTCCCATTCTGTGGATTGTCTCTTCACTTTGTTATTTCCTTGGCTGTGCAGAAGCCTTTTAACTTGATATAATCCCATTTGTTCATTTTTGCATTGGTTGCCTGTGCTTTTCAGTTATTATCAAGAATTCTTTGCCCAGATCAATGTTCTGGAGAGTTTCCCCAATTTTCTTAGAAGTTTTATAGTTTCAGGTCTCGTATTTAAGTTTTTAACTCATTTTGATTTAATTTTTGTATATGGTGAGAGATAAGGGTCTCGTTTCATTCTTCTGCATATGGATATCCCATTTTCCAAGCACCAGGTATTAAAGAAACTATTTCCCTAATGTATGTTCTTGACATCATTGTAAAAAATGAGTTCACTGGCCGGGCACGGTGGCTCACTCCTGTAATCCCAGCACTTTGGGAGGCCGAAGCAGGTGGATGATGAGGTCAGGAGATTGAGACCATCCTGGCTAACACGGTGAAACCCCATCTCTACTAAAAATACAAAAATATTAGCCAGGCATGGTGGCGGGAGCCTGTAGTCCCAGCTACGTGGGAGGCTGAGGCAGGAGAATGGTGGGAACCCAGGAGGCAGAGCTTGCAGTGAGCTGAAATCACACCACTGCATTCCAGCCTGGGCGACAGAGCAAGACTCTGTCTCAAAAAAAAATGAGTTCACTGTAGATGTATGGGTTAATTTCTGATTCTCCATTCTGTTCCATTGGTCTATATGTCTTTCTTTTAGGCCAGTATCATGCTGTTTTGGTTACTATAGCTCTGTAGTATAATTTGAAGTCAGGTAATTTGATTCCTCCAGTTTTCTTCTTTTTGTTCAGGATGGCTTTGGCTATTCTGGGTCTTTTGTGGTTCCACGCAAATATTAGAATCATTTTTTTCTATTTCTGTGAAGAATGTTGTTGGTATTTTGATAGCGATTACATTGAATCTGTAGATTGCTTTGGGCACTATGGATGTAACAATATTGATTCTTCCAACCCATAAACATAAAATATCTTTCCATTTCTTTGTGTACTCCTCAATTTCCTTCATCAGTGTTTTACAGTTTTTATTATAGAGATCTTTTACTTCTTTGGTTAAGTTTATTTCTATGTATTTTATTTTATTTGTAGCAATTATAAATTGGGTTACATTCTTGATTTCTTTTACAGATTGTTTGCTGTTGGCATATAGAAATGCTACAGTTTTTTGTATACTGATTTTGTATCCTGCAACTTTACTGAATTTGTTAATCAGCTCTAATAATTTTTTGGTGGAGTCCTTAGGTTTTTCTAAATTATAAGATTATATCATCTGTGAACAAGAATAATTTGACTTTTCCTGTCCCAATCTGGATGCCATTTATTTCTTTCTCTTGTCTAATTGTTCTATCTAGGACTTCCAGTGCTATGATGAATAATAGTAGTGAAAGTGGGCATCCTTGTCTTCTTCCAGATCTTAGAGGAAAAGCTTTCAGTTTTTTCCCATTCAGAATGTTACTAGCTGTAAGACTGTTGTATATGGCTTTATTATGTTTACATACATTCCTTCTTTACCAATCTTTTTGGGAGTATTTTTTATCATGAAGGGTGTAGATTTTTATTGAATTTTTTTTCAGAATTATTTGAAATTATCATATGGTTTTTGTTGATATGATGTATCATTCTGTTGATATGTTGTATCACACTGATTGATTTGCATATGGTGAACCATCCTTACATTCCTGGAATAAATTTCATTTGGTCATATTAAATTATTTTTTAAATTGTTGTTGAATTTGATTTACTAGTATTTTGTTGAGGATTTTTGCATCAACATTAATCAGAGATATTGGCCTGTAGTTTTCATTTTCTGTTGTGTATTTGTCTGGCTTTGGCATAAAGGTAATACTGGCCTTGTAGAATGAGTTTGGAAGTATTCCCTCCTCTTCAATTTTTTGGAATAGTTTGAGTAGGATTGGTATTAGTTCTTCTTTAAATGTCTGGTAAAATTCAGCAGTAAAACTATCATCAGGTTCCAGGCTTTTCTTTTTTCATTTTAATCCATTTGCTGCTGCCAGAAAATTTAATTTCATTTTTAGTTAGTAGGCCACTGAGTAGTTTAGTGTGTAGACTTCATGTTTCCATGGTTCTTTAGTTTGTTTAATTGACTCAAAGTGGTAACCAATAAAAGTTTCCAAATTTAAAACCTTTCTTTTGTAAATGGATTTCTATGAAACTTGTAAGTACAAAATCTCAGAAAGATACAATTAAATTATACTACATGATATCTACATGTCACAGAATCATGATCAGAAGTTTTCACTCCTGCTCCCAAATAAAATGTTGGCCTGATAGATATTTTCAAGTAAAATACTTGGCTGTTCTTGAATCTGTAAGAACATGAGTCTTTTAAATTACAGCATCTGAACAAAAAATTCAGGGAAAAACAAATAAATAGGCCCTTGACTATGGCCTGCCAGAATCCAGTTTGGAGATAAAAAGGACTTAATTTGGAGGCACAGATAACATTGTACTATTAATTTCCTAGACTACTTGCCTAACTTTGATTTGTCTCATCCAAGAAATGACTGAGAAGGGAAAGTGTATAGTATTATCTAGTCTTTTGTTTAACTTTTACCTGTTTCTTCATGGAATTAAATGATAAAAGAGAAACAAAAAAAGTTCTTAAATTAAGCATCAAGACTAAAGACAGATATTTAAGACACATTTTAATGATTAATTGTGAAATCACCCTTCAAAAGATGGAAAAGAAATTTTGAAACAATTCTTGGCTTGGTCAGGAGGACAATTCATGTCTTCAGTTAAAACTATGATAATAGTGTTGTTACCAAAATGGTGGAATAGGGAGCCCTAGGCCTTGTTCCCCAATAGAGACAGCAACTTAACAACAATATATGGAACAAATTACCTTTTTTAGAACTCTAGAAACAACTTATGTTGCAGCACCCCAGGTAAATCCAAAGCCAAGAAGAGCTGTATTGAAGTGGATAAGAAAGTGTATTATATTTACTTGCGATACCCCCTTCACCTAGTGTGCACAGCACAGTATGCTCAAGAGAGAACTTGGAATATCAGAAACACACAGTGGGGAGGCAAGACGTAAAGAAGTAGAGTTTTTGCATGTGATTGAAGTTGTTACCAGTTTAAAATATATTGTTGAAACTTTAAGAAGTTTTTTGTGATCCCCATGGTAACCACAAAGAGAACAGCTTATGAATGTACACAAAAGAAAATGTGATCCTTTCAGTAACCACAAAGAAAATAGCTAATGAAAATACACAAAAGAAAATGAAAAAGAAATCAAGGCATATACTACCAAAAAGAAAATCAATGAAAAAGGAAGGATGCCAGAGAGAAAGAGGTATAAAATAGCTACAAGGCATACAAAAACACAATGAATAAAATGTCAATAGCAGCTCTTCCATATTAGTAATATCTTCCATGTAAATAGACTAGTTTCCCCAATAAAAAGACAGGTTGGCTGAATGGATTAAAAAATTCTACTATATGCTGTCTACAAGAGACTCACTTTAAATCTAAGAAGACATATAAGGTGACAGTAAAGGAATAGAAAAGATACTCCCTGCAAATTGTAACAAAAAGAGAGTATAGATGGCTACATTTATACCAGAAAAAAATAGTCATTAAGTAAAAAATATCACAAGGTACAAAGAACAATATATAATAACCTGGTCCATTTACCAGGAAAATATAATAATTATAAATATATACACACCTAACGTCAGTGTTCTCAAATACATGAAGCAGACATTGACAGGATTCAAGGGAGAAATAAACAGCATACAATAGTAGTAGGATTCAATACTCCGCTTTCAATAATGGGTAGAACAGCCAGCAGAAGATCAATAACGAGACAGAGGACATGAATAACATCATAGACCAAATGGACCAAACACACATCCATACAACATTTCACCCAACAATGGCAGAATACATATTCTTCTCAAGCACAGTTGGAACATTCTGCAAGAAAGACCACATATTAGACCATAAAACAAGTCTTAACAGTTTTAAGCAGATTGAAATAATATCAAGTATTTTTCCCAGTACAATAGAATGAAACTAGAAATCAATAGCAGAAGAAAAACTGGAAAATTCATGAATATGCAGAATTTAATCAACACACTCTTAAATAACCAATGAATCAAAGAAGGAATCACAAGGAAAATTGCAAAATAATTTGTAAAAAGGAAACAAAAATACAACACACTAAAACTTACAGAAGCAGCAAAAGCAATACTAAGAGAGATTTTTATAGTGGAATATGCCATTAAAAAAAGAAAGGTCTCTGGGCAGGGCGCAGTGTCTCACGCCTGTAATCGCACCACTTTGGGAGGCTGAGGTGGGCGGATCACAAGTTCAGGAGATTGAGACCATCCTGGCTAACACGGTGAAACCCCATCTCTACTAAAAATACAAAATATTAGCTCGGCATGGTGGCGGGTGCCTGGAGTTCCAACTACAGGAGGCTGAGGCAGGAGTATGGTGTGAACCTGGGAGGCAGAGCTTGCAGTGAGCTGAGATGGCGCCACTGCACTCCAGCCTGGGCAACAGAGCAAGACTCTGTCTCAAAAAAAAGAAAAAGAAAGGTCTCAAATCAACAAGTTAATTTTATACACAAAGGAACCAGTAAAAGAAGAACAAACTAAATCCAAAGTTAGCAGAAGGAAGAACATAAAGATTAGAGTAGGAATAAATGGAATAAAGAATAAATTTTACAAAAGTTAGATTTAAAAAATATCAACAAAATTGAAAATCCTTTAGCTAGATTAAGAAAAAGAGAGAATACTCAAATAACTAAAATCAGAAATGAATGCCTCATTCATTTTTTATCAGATATTATAACTGATACCACAGAAATAGAAAGGATTATAAGGGACTACTAAGAACAATTATAAGCCAACGAGCAAAGAGTTAGGCAAACTAGAAGAAATGGGTGAATTCCTGGTAAGATACAACTTACCAAGATGGAATCATGAAGAAATAAAGAAATCCGAACAGATGTATAACTAGTAAGGAGAATAAATCAGTATTCAAAAATCTCCCAAAAAAAATGGACCAGACCCATATGATTTCACTGGAGAATCTACCAAACATTTAAAGAAAAATTAATAATTATCCTTAACCTCTTCCAAAAAAATCTCAGAGAGAAAACACTTCTAAACTTATTTTATAAGGGCAACATTACCCTGATACCAAACCTAGACAAAGATACAAGAAAACTATAGATTATTATACCTGATGAATATTAATGAAAAATCCTCAACAAAATATTTGCAAACTGAAATTAACAGTACATTCAAAGAACTATATATTGTGACCAGGTTTTATTCCTCCTAATGCAAGGATAGTTCAATATATGAAAATCAGTGTAATACATTGCATTAACAGAATAACAGACAAAAAGCACACAATCATCTTAATTGATTCAGAAAAAGCATGTGACAAAATTGAACACCCTTTCATGACAAAATTACTCAAGAAACTAAGAATAGAAGAAAATTACCTCAACATAATAAATGTTATGTGTGGGTTTGAATAAGTATGTATGTATATGTATAGGTAGACACATATATGTTATGTAAATGTAATATGTGTGCACACATACAGGGCTAACACCATACGCAATGATGAAAATCTGAAAACTTTCCCTAAGATCAAGAACAAGGCGGGGTGGTTCCAAGATGGCTGAATAGGAAGAGCTCCAGTCTAAGCTCCCAGCATAAGTGACACAGAAGATGGGAGATTTCTGCATTTCCAACTGAGGTACTGGCTTCATCTCACTGGGGGGGCAGGACAGTGGGTGCAGGACAGTGGGTGCAGCCCACTGAACATGAGCCAAAGCAGGGCAAGGCATTGCCTCACCTGGGAAGCGCAAGGGGTCAGGGAATTCCCTTTCCTAGCCAAGGGAAGCGGTGACAGACGACACCCAGAAAATCGGGTCACTCCCACCCTAATACTGCACTTTTCCAATGGTCTTAGCAAACAGCACACCAGGAGATTATATCCCGTGCCTGGCTCGGAGGGTCCCATGCCCACGGAGCCTCGCTTATTGCTAGCACAGCAGTCTGAAATTGAACTGCAAGGCAGCAGTGAGGCTGGGGGAGGGGCACCCGCCATTGCTGAGGCTTGAGTAGGTAAACAAAGTGGCTTGGAAGCTCGAACTGGGTGGAGCCCATCACAGCTCAAGGAGGCCTGCCTGCCTCTGTAGACTCCACCTCTGGGGACAGGGCATAGCCAAACAAAAGGCAGCAGAAACCTCTGTAGACTTAAATGTCCCTGTCTGACAGCTTTGAAGAGAGTAGTGGTTCTCCCAGCACGGAGTTTGAGATCTGAGAACGGACAGACTGCCTCCTCAAGTGGGTCCCTGACCCCTGAGTAGCCTAACTGGGTGGCACCATCCAGTAGGGGCAGACTGACACCTCACATGGCCAGGTACCCCGTTGAGACAAAGCTTCCAGAGGAGCGATCAGGCAGCAACATTTGCTGTTCAGCAATATTCGCTGTTCTGCAGCCTCCGCTGCTGATACCCAGGCAAACGGGCTGGAGTGGAACTCCAGCAAACTCCAACAGACCTGCAGCTGAGGGTCCTGACTCTTAGAAGGAAAACTAACAAACAGAAAGGACATCCACACCAAAACCCCATCTGTACGTCACCATCATCAAAGACCAAAGGTAGATAAAACCACAAAGATGGGGAAAAAACAGAGCAGAAAAGCTGAAAATTCTAAAAATCAGAGTGCCTCTCCCCCTCCAAAGGAACACAGCTCCTCGCCAGCAATGGAACAAAGCTGGACAGACAATGACTTTGACAAGAGAAGAAAGCTTCAGACAATCAAACTTCTCTGAGCTAAAGGAGGAAGTTCGAGCCCATCGCAAAGAAGCTAAAAACCTTGAAAACAGATTAGACGAATGGCTAACTAGAATAACCAGTGTAGAGAAGTCCTTAAATGACCTGATAGAGCTGAAAACCGTGGCACAAGAACTATGTGACAAACGCACAAGCTTCAGTAGCCAATTCGATCAGTGGTTGAAGATCAGATGAATGAAATGAAGTGAGAAGAGAAGTTATCTTCTCACTTTAGAGAAAAAAAGAGTAAAAAGAAATGAACAAAGCCTCCAAGAAATATGGGACTGTGTGAAAAGACCAAATCTATGTCTGATTGGTGTACCTGAAAGTGACAGGGAGAATGGAATCCAGTTGGAAAACACTTGCAGGATATTATCCAGGAGAACTTTCCCAAACTAGCAAGGCAGGCCAACATTCAAATTCAGGAAATACAGAGAATGCCACAAAGATACTCCTTGAGAAGAGCAACTCCAAGATACATAATTGTCAGATTCATCAAAGTTGAAATGAAGGAAAAAATTTTAAGGGCAGCCAGAGAGAAAGGTCAGGTTACCCACAAAGGGAAGCCCATCAGACTAACAGAGGATCTCTCAGCAGAAACTCTACAAGCCAGAAGAGAGTGGGGGCCAATATTCAACATTCTTAAAGAAAAGAATTTTCAACCCAGAATTTCATATCCAGCCAAACTAAGCTTCATAAGTGAAGGAGAAATAAAATGCTTTACAGACAAGCAAATGCTGAGAGATTTTTGTCACTACCAGGCCTGCCCTACAAGAGCTCTTGAAAGAAGCACTAAACATGGAAAGGAACAACCAGTACAAGCCACTGCAAAAATATGCCAGATTGTAAAGGCTATCGATGCTAGGAAGAAACTGCATCAACTAATGAACAAAATAACCAGCTAACATCATAATGACAGGATCAAATTCACACATAACAATATTAACATTAAATGTAAATGGGCTGAATGCTCCAATTAAAAGACACAGAGTGGCAAATTGGATAAAGAGTCAAGACCCATCAGTGTGCTGTATTCAGGAGACCCATCTCATGTGCAGAGACACACATAGGCTCAAAATAAAGGGATGGAGGAAGATCTACCAAGAAAATGGAAAACTAAAAAAGGCAGGGGTTGTGATCCTAGTCTCTGATAAAACAGACTTTAAACCAACAAAGATCAGAAGACACAAAGAAGGCCATTACATAATGGTAAAGGGACCAATTCAACAAGAAGAGCTAACTATCCTAAATATATATGCACCCAACACAAGAACACCCAGATTCATAAAGCAAGTCCTTAGAGACCTACAAAGAGACTTAGACTCCCACACAATAATAATGGGAGACATTAACACCCCACTGTCAACATTAGACAGATCAATGAGAGAGAAAGTTAACAAGGATATCCAGGAATTGAATGCAGCTCTGCACCAAGCAGACTAATAGACATCTACAGAACTCTCTACCCCAAATCAACAGAATATACACTCTTCTCAGCACCACATCACACTTATTCCAAAATTGACCACATAGCTGGAAGTAAAGCACTCCTCAGCAAATGTAAAATAACAGAAATTATAACAAACGGTCTCTCAGACCACAGTGCAATCAAACTAGAACTCAGGATTAAGAAACTCACTCAAAACCACTCAACTACGTGGAAAATGAAGAACCTGCTCCTGAATGACTACTGGGTACATAATGAAATGAAGGCAGAAATAAACATGTTCTTTGAAACCAACGAGAACAAAGACACAACATACCAGAATCTCTGGGACACATTTAAAGTAGTGTGCAGAGGGAAATGTATAGCACTAAATGCCCACAAGAGAAAACAGAAAAGATCTAAAATTGGCACTCTAACACCACAATTAAAAGAACTAGAGAAGCAAGAGCAAACACATTCAAAAGCTAGCAGAAGGCAAGAAATAACTAAGATCAGAGCAGAACTGAAGGAGATAGAGACACAAAAAACCCTTCAAAAAATCAATGAATCCAGTAGCTGGTTTTTCGAAATGATCCACAAAATTGATAGACTGCTAGCAAGGCTAATAAAGAAGAAAAGAGAGAAGCATTAGACACAATAAAAAATGATAAAGGGGATATCACCACCGATCCCACAGAAATACAATCTACCATCAGAGAATACTATAAACACCTCTATGCAAATAAACTAGAAAATCTAGAAGAAATGGATAAATTCCTGGACACATACACCCTCACAAGACTAAACCAGGAAGAAGTTGAATCCCTGAATAGACCAATAACAGGCTCTGAAATTGAGGCAATAATTAATATCCTACCAACCAAAAAATGTCCAGGACCAGATGGATTCACAGCAGAATTCTACCAGAGGGTACAAGGAGGAGCTGGTACCATTCCTTCTGAAACTATTCCAATCAATAGAAAAAGAGGGAATCCTTCCTAACTCATTTTATGAGGCCAGCATCATCCTGATAACAAAGCCTGGCAGAGACACAACAACAAAAAAAGAGCATTTTAGACCAATATCCCTGATGAACATTGATGCAGAAATCTTCAATAAAATACTGACAAACCGAACCCAGCAGCACATCAAAAAGCTTATCCACCATGATCAAGCGGGCTTCATCCCTGGGATGCAAGGCTAGTTCAACATATGCAAATTAATAAATGTAATCCAGCATATAAACAGAACCAAAGACCAAAAAACACATGATTATCTCAATAGATGCAGAAAAGGCCTTTGACAAAATTCAACAGCCCTTCATGCTAAAAACTCTCAATAAATTAGGTATTGATGGGATGTATCTCAAAATAGTAAGAGCTATTTATGACAAACACACAGCCAATATCATACTGAATGGGCAAAAACTGGAAGCATTCCCTTTGAAAACTGGCTCAAGACAGGGATGCCCTCTCTCACCACTCCTATTCAACATAGCGTTGGAAGTTCTGGCCAGGGTAATCAGGCAGGAGAAAGAAATAAAGGGTATTCAATTAGGAAAAGAGGAAGTCAAATTGTCCCTGTTTGCAGATGACATGATTGTATATTTAGAAAACCCCATCATCTCAGCCCAAAATCTCCTTAAGCTGATAAGCAACTTCAGCAAAGTCTCAGGATACAAAATCAATGTGCAAAAATCACAAGCATTCTTATACACCAATAACAGACAGGGAACCAAATCATGAGTGAACTCCCATTCACAATTGCTTCCAAAGAGAATAAAATACTAGGAATCCAACTTACAAGAGATGTGAAGGACCTCTTCAAGGAGAACTACAAACCACTGCTCAACGAAATAAAAGAGGACACAAACAAATGGAAGAACATTCCATGCTCATGGATAGGAAGAATCAATATCATGAAAATGGCCATACTGCCCAAGGTAATTTATAGATTCAATGTCATCCCCATCAAGCTACCAATGACTTTCTTCACAGAATTCAAAAAAACGACTTTAAAGTTCAAAGGAACCAAAAAAGGGCCCACATTGCCAAGACAATCCTAAGGCAAAAGAACAAAGCTGGAGGCAACACGCTACCTGACTTCAAACTATACTACAAGGCTATAGTAACCAAAACAGCATGATACTGTTACCGAAACAGAGATATAGACCAATGGACGAGAAGAGAGCCCTCAGAAATAATACTACACATCTACAACCATCTGATCTTTGACAAACCTGACAAAAACAAGAAATGGGGAAAGGATTCCCTATTTAACAAATAGTGCTGGGAAAACTGGCTAGCCATATGTAGAAAGCTGAAACTGGATCCCTTCCTTACACTTTATACAAAAATTAATTCAAGATGGATTAAAGACTTAAATGTTAGACCTAAAACCATAAAAACCCTAGGAGAAAACCTAGGCAATACCATTCAGGACATAGGCATGGGCAAAGACTTCGTGTCTAAAACATCAAAAGCAATGGCAACAAAAGCCAAAACTGACAAATAGGATCTAATTAAACTAAAGAGCTTCTGCACAGCAAAAGAAACTACCATGAGAGTGAACAGGCAACCTACAGAATGGGAGAAAATTTTTGCAATCTACTCATCTGACAAAGGGCTAATATCCAGAATCTACAAAGAACTCAAATAAATTTACAAGAAAAAAACAAACAACCCCATCAAAAAGTGGGCAAAGGATATGAACAGACACTTCTCAAAAGAAGACATTTATGCAGCCAACAGACACATGAAAAAATGCTCATCATCACTGGCCATCAGAGAAATGCAAATCAAAACCACAATGAGATACCATGGCACACCAGTTACAATGGCGATCATTAAAAAGTCAGAAAACAACAGGTGCTTGAGAGGATGTGGAGAAATAGGAACACTTTTACACTGTTGGTGGGACTGTAAACTAGATCAACCATTGTGGAAGACAGTGTGGCAATTCCTCAAGGATCTAGAACTAGAAATACCATTTGACCCAGCCATCCCATTACTGGGTATATACCCAAAGGATTATAAATCATGCTGCTATAAAGACACATGCACACGTATGTTTATTGTGGCACTATTCACAATAGCAAAGACTTGGAACCAACCAAAATGTCAATCAACGATAGACTGGATTAAGAAAATGTGGCACATATACACCATGGAATACTATGCGGCCATAAAAAAGGATGAGTTCATGTCCTTTGTGGGGACATGGATGAAGCTGGAAACCATCATTCTCAGCAAACTATCGCAAGGACAAAAAACCAAACACTGCATGTTCTCACTCACAGGTGGGAATTGAACAATGAGAACACTTGGACACAGGAAGGGGAATATCACACACCGGGGCCTGTTGTGGGGTGGGGGGAGGGGGGAGGGATAGCATTAGGAGATATACCTAATGCTAAATGACGAGTTAATGGGTGCAGCACACCAACATGGCACATGTATACATATGTATCAAACTTGCATTTTGTGCACATGTACTCTAGAACTTAAAGTATAATAATAATAATAAAAAGAACAAGGCAGGAATGTCCATACTGACCACTTCTTTTTTTTTTTTTTCCTTTTTTTGAGACGGAGTCTCGCTCTGTTCCCCAGGCTGGAGTGCAGGGGCACGATCTCGGCTCACTGCAAGCTCCACCTCCTGGGTTCAGCCATTCTCCTGCCTCAGCCTCCTGAGTAGCTGGGACTACAGGCGCCCGCCACCACGCCCGGCTAATTTTTTTTTTTGTCTTTTTTTAGTAGAGACGGAGTTTCACCATGTTAGCCAGAATGGTCTCGATCTCCTTACCTCATGATCCACCTGCCTCAGCCTCCCAAAGTGCTGGGATTACAGGCGTGAACCACCACGCCTGGCCCATACTGACCACTTCTATTCAACATAGTAGTGACAGTCTTAGCCTGGGAAATTAGATACGAGAAAGAAATAACAGGTATCCAAAATGGAAAACAAGAAGTAAAATGATCTCTGTTTACAGATGACATAATCTTATGTGTAGAAAGCACTAAAAACTGTTAGAACTAATAAATTCAACAAAATTTTATCATCCAAAGTGAACAAAAAGTAATTGCATATTTATACACTAACAGTCAGTAATCAAAAAACGCATTTAAGAAAACAATCCCATCAAGAACTTATAACAGCATAAACAATAGTAACAAGAAGAATAAGATACTTTGGAATAAACTTAACCAAGGATGGGAAAACCTTGCACACTGGAAGCTACGAAACAGGCTGGGTGCAGTGGCTTACACCTATAATCCCAGTACTTTGGGAGGCCAAGGTGGGTGGATTGCTTGAGTCCAGGAGTTCAAGACCAAGTTGGGCAGCATGGCAAAACGCTCTCTCTACTAAAAATACAAAAAATAGCCAGGCATGGTGGCACGTGCCTGTAGTCCCAGCTACTCAGGAGGCTGAGGTGGGAGAATCACCTGAGCTCAGGAGGTTGAGGCTGCAGTGAGCCGAGATCATGCCACTGCACTCCAGCCTGGGCAAACAGAGTGAGACCCTGTCTCAACAAAACAAAACAAAACACAGCAAAACACAAAAAACCTACAAGACATTGCTGAAAGAAATTAAAGAAGATGTAAATAAATAGAAAGACATACTGTACTCATGAACTGAAAGACTTAGTGTTAAGATATCCATGTATCCAAAGTGATTTACTGATTCAATGCAATTCTTATCAAAATGCAAATGACATTTTTGCAGAAATGGAATAAAACCATTCTATAATTTACATAGAATCTCAAGGGACCCTGCATAGCCAAAACAATCTTAAAAAAGAAGAATGAAGTTACAGTGTTCACACTTTTGATTTTAAAAATATTTTGAAGCTAGAGTAATTAAAGACAGTGTAACACTGGCATAAAGACACATATATAGACCAATGAAACAGAACAGGAAGTTCAGAATTAAACTCTCACATATATGATCTTCAACAAGGGTACCAAGACAAAACAATGGGGAAAGGACAGTCTCTTCAATAACTGGTGTTGTAAACACTAGATATCCACATGCAAAAGAATGAAGTTGAAACTTAACCTTATATCATATATAAAAATTAACTTAAAATTATTTAAAGACCTAGACATGAGACCTACAACTATAAAATGCCTAGGAGAAAAGTGTAAGAAAAGCTTCATGACACTGAATTTGGTAATGATTTCTTGAATATGATACCAAAAGAATAGGAAACAAAAGAAAAAGGTAGACAAATAGGACTACAACAAACTTAAAAATTTTTGCACATCAAAGAAGCAGTGACAAAGCAACCTGTGAAATGAGAGAAAATATTTGCAAATTATATCTAAAAGGGGTTAATATCCAGAATACTTGTCTATAGAGAACCACTACAAATCAACAACAAAAGACAATCTGTTAAAAAAATGGGCCAAGAACTTGAATAGACATTCCTCACAAGAAGAAGTACAAACATAAAAAAACATGTTCAGTGCCTTTAATCAAATTAAAACTACAATGAGTGATCTCCTGCCCATTAGGATGGTTACTACAAAAAAACAGCAAACAAAAAATATTGGAAGGAGGAGGAGAAACTGGAACCCTTGTGCACTGTTGGTAGGAATGAAAAAATGGTGCAGCTGCTATGGAAAAATGATCTGAGGTTCCCCAAATAATTAAAAATAGAACTACTATATGATCCAGGAATCTCACTTCTGGATATGTATGCAAAAGAACTAAAATAATTATGTCAAAGAGTTATCTGCATACCCGTGTTAATTGCAGCATTATTCACAAAAACCAAGAGTTGGAAGCAACCCAAATGTCTATTAAAAGATGAATAAAGAAAATGCGGACTATACATACAATGGAATGCTATTTGACCTTAACAAAGAAGAAAATTCTGTCACATGCTACGACATGAATGAACCTTGAGAATATTGTACTAAGTGAAATAAGCCAATCACAAAAAGACAAGTATTGTATGATTACATTTATATGCGGTTTCAAAAATAGACAAACTCACAGAAACAGAAACTAAAATGGTGATTGCCAGAGACTGGGGACATGGAGAAATGGGGAGATGTTGTTCAACTGGTTTAGTTTCAGGTTTGCAAGATTAAAAAGTTCTGGGAATTTGTTACACAACAATGTGCATACAGTGAACACTACTAAACTGTGCACTTAAAAAGTGGTTGAAATGGTAAATTTTATATGTGTTTTAAAATATATATTTTTTTAATTTTTAATATTTTTAAAATTTTTTTGAGACAGTCTCACTCTGTTGCCTGGGCTGGAGTGCAGTGGTGCGATCTCGGCTCACTGCAAGCTCTGCTGCCTGGGTTCACGCCATTCTCCTGCCTCAGCCTCCCGAGTAGCTGGGACTACAGGTGCCTGCCACCACGCCCAGCTAATTTTTTGTAGTTTTTAGTAGAGATGGGGTTTTTCACCGTGTTAGCCAGGCTGGTCTCGAACTCCTGACCTCAGGTGATCCGCCCACCTCGGCCTCCCAAAGTGCTGGGATTACCGCGTGAGCCACCACGCCTGGCCTGTATGTGTTTTTAAAATCACAATGAGAAATTAAAAAATAAATGAAAATAAGAAATGCTTAGCATATAAGAAAGTGAAGCATCGAAGCCCACGAAGATACAGTGAGTTTGCTTACTCCCAGCTTGTCTGGCACTGTCCAGATCTTACTGCCGATAGTCCTGCACCCTGAGTATAACCTCAGTCCCAGGCACACCAGATGTTCGGACATTCTATATGAAAACCAGAGCATTTAAAGAAATGGTGTAAACAGAATAAAGGTATTTTGTTGAAAATAAAGTATAATGCTATCCTTACTTGGGAATCCCATTGCCTTTAAAGTGAAGCATATTACTGGGATGTAAACCTGTATTTTTCTCTCTTGGCTCTTTAACAGATTCTCCAGATCTGTCTTATTTATATTTCCTCCAAAATACTTTTGTGATTTCTATCTTTTCTTCTTTCCGAGCCACACTTCAGCTTCATTCCTTATGCACAGGAGAGTCTGTTCTTGGTTTCTTTTCTTCCAGGTTCTGACTTTTAATCTGCCCAAATTGTAACTGGGGCATTTATTGACAAAGAGAAATTTGAACATGTAACAGCCTTTTATTTTCTTCTAATTTTTAAGTGGTTTCTAATTAGGTAATTTCCTGAAAATTAAAGTTCTTAAAGTCTCTGATTTATTAGTTCATCATTCTTAAATTTTTAAGTTTTCTATCATTGTCTAGTAGAGTATGTCCAGTTGATAGGATATCTAAGGACATATTATCTCTCCATCAATTTATTTCTGTATTACACATACTTTCTCTCCATTCTCTTCTTCAGACCTTCTGCACCACCTCCCCCCAAAAGTTGTAACAAATAAAAATGTCTCCAGACATTGCTGAATGTCCCGAGGCGGCAAAATTTCCCTTGGTTGAGTACAGCTGATAGAAATAATGGCCAAATTTCAAGATTTTTTCCAAAGTGGTCTTCATATTCAATTCCCAAACGTGTACTTAACATTGTTCCTTCTGAAAAGAGTACTTTCCCCATTTTCTCTACCTGGAGAGAACTTCAGGAAGCTGAGACCGGCCAGACCACAGAGCTTGACCCAGGTTCCAAGACTGATGAATACCACGAGCAGAACAGTTAGGATAACCTCTTGTTTGGTTCATCCTTGTGACAACATAATTGGCCCTCTTAGGCATCAATTTTGGTGTCATCAGATTTGTGCAGTTTCCGGGACAGCCGACCTGGCCATGCTTCCTCCCGTATTGTGAACCGTCTCCTTTTGTTGCGGCTTTGAGGTCTGGTTAGGTGGTTATTATGGGCTTGCCGAATCCACTGCATCTTCGCCTCAACCCACTCTCCAACCCTCCTACCCCCACTTAGATTTCAAGTTCCTTAGGGAGGTAGATCTTTTTTTTTTTTTTTTTTTTTTGAGACAGAGTCTCCCTCTGGAGTGAGTGCAGTGGCACGATCTTGGCTCACAGCAAGCTCCGCCTCCGGGTTCACGCCATTCTCCTGCCTCAGCCTCCGGAGTAGCTGGGACTACAGGCGCTCACCACCACGCCTGGCTAATTTTTTTTTTGTATTTTTTTTTTTTTTTTTTTTGTAGAGATGGAGTTTCACCGTGTTAGCCACCATAGTCTCGATCTGTCAGGAGGTATATATTACTCTACTGTATTAATTGCTGATAATGTCTTCCATGGAGTAGGAACTGAATAAATACTTTTCAAATTGTAAAAAAGAAACAGGGAATACCTCACCAACGTGTTAGAACGAATCAGAGTACCTTGTGGTCTGCCTTTCACACTTAACACTGTCTCTCAATCAGTAACACCACTAGTCACACTGACCTCAGGGACAGACTTGAGGTTCCAGAATGGGTTAGTGTGGATTAGTGTTATTTTACCGAGTGGTCCGTACTCTGTAGACTTTGGGGAACCCAGTCAAGTAAACCCCAGGTAAGCAGATTATTCCTAAGTGGGATAAGGAAGCATTGTCTAGGTCCCTGATTGTTATGGGCTTTGAATTTACCGGTGATCCTTCCGAGTCTTCAATGTATTTCTCAGCAAATATGAATAAAATGTATTGAATTTTACTCTCTCTTTGTACTGGTAATCTCTTCCTGAGAAGTAGTAAGGAAAGCTTTTGATATTCAAGGGCTCTTTCTTTCTCTTTGTGTCCATAGTTCCAGCCATGCGAGATTTCTGTGAAGGATTTAAACAAGAGAAAAACAAAGGAGAAGTAAGCAGCCTGCAAAGAAATGTTTAGAAAATTCCAAGTGGGTGAAGCTTGCGGGATTTGATGAGGTATGAAGAGCCCTGCAAAATGAATTCTTATACAACTTTTGGTATATGTTTTATAATTTCAAAATCAAAATAGGGTCAAAAAGTTTTTAAAGAATAATTTTAAAAAAATACCCTTGCTTAGGTGATAATGGAATATAAGTGAGCCTGGGGATGATGACATAGGCATCCTTGATTGCTCAGGCTATGGGAATAGCGGGTGATACTTGAAGTTTCCTTTTTTTACTGCTGTCTTCCAAATAAATTTTCTGTGTTTAGTAATTACTTGTTGAACAGTCAACCTGCAAATTTTACCATGAAACAACAGGATAGAGCAAAATAATGAGAACTGTAACAAATTTCATGTATTTTTATGGTTTTGTTGTGATAAATTTCACTAATCTAGCTCATGAAGAGCATTTCCTTTAAAAATTCACTTACCTGCATGATGTTCAGCCTGTAGCAACAATAGAGGGCATCTTTCATTTCCCTTATTCGAAATTAAACACCATAGCTTGCAGGTATTTTTACTGTGATGTGAATACCATTAGGAAAAAGTTGCAACTATTATGCTTCTTAGAATTGTTTCACAAATGAGACCTTATTGGAACTATTGACCAAATATTAATGGATGACTGTATGTTTGATTTTTGTATTAAGGCAGATTTTACCAATCAAAAACACTGTTCTAGAGCCTAGAAATTATGATACTGATAAACTCTGAGTATTTTTGTTTTATTGAATAAAGCGAGCAAAATAAATTTTAGAAAAATGAAAGTGACAAACAGACAACTGTTATTATGCAAATCATTCATTTCTGGAGTAACATTAATTGCTTCTAGGATTATGAAAGAATAGGCTATTACCAAGTATGACTGATAAAACCTGAGTTTTTCTAACAGCCTAGGTAAATGGACAGAATACTAATAATAGATAACTCTTGAGCCTAAAGTAAACTATTAAAGATGTTAAGGCATAAAATATCCCACTTTAAAATTCTGCTTGTTAGAGTCAATATTTCCTACTTAATGGTGTGCAATAGAGCTCCTCTCTCCTGAGGCTGGTAACTCTAAGCCACCTCCCATATCAAGATGTCTGTTGTATCTCACATGCCAGTTTGCATGTGAGGGTGATTTGCTTGTCTTGCTAACTTTGTTTTAGTTTTATTTTAGGTGACATCAAGACCATTCTATCATTGGGGTTACACATTTTTCATGTGCAAATTGGAAAGCACGATGAGATATCTCTCTTGCCTGTCATGATTTTTTAAAAAGTGAAAAATAGGCTGGGCGCTGTGGCTCACACCTGTAATCCCAGCACTTTGGGAGGCCGAGGCGGGCGGATCATGAGATCAGGAGATCAAGACCATCCTGGCTAACACGGTGAAACCCCGTCTCTACTAAAAAATACAAAAAATTAGCCAGGCGTGGTGGCAGCCGCCTGCAGTCCCAGCTACTCGGGAGGCTGAGGCAGGAGAATGGCGTGAACCCAGAGGCGGAGCTTGCAGTGAGCCGAGATCGCGCCACTGCACTCCAGCCTGGGCGACAGAGCGAGACTCCATATCAAAAAAAAAAAAAAAGTGAAAAATAAAAATCCCGGTTTCTGGGGAATCAATCACTCATATAGTGCTGTTGTTAATATAAATATCTAAATCTTCACAGAGGAACAGAGGACAATATGACAATAAGCAGTACATTTTCAAGTGTCTTTTATACCCATTGAAAATTTGGTAGAAATTAGATATCTAGGAATTTCCCCTAACAGAGTAAATATACAGGCCCTGTGCGGTGGCTCACGCCTGTAATCCCAGCACTTTGGGAGACCGAGGCGGGCAGATCACGAGGTGAGGAGATCAAGACCATTCTGGCTAACATGGTGAAACCCCGTCTGTACTAAAAATACAAAAACAAAATTAGACGGGCGTGGTGGTGGGCACCTGTAGTCCCAGCTACTCAGGAGACTGAGGCAGGAGAATGGCGTGAACTCGGGAGACAGAGCTTGCTGTGAGCCGAGATCGCGCCACTGCACTCCAGCCTGGGCGACAGAGCAAGACTACGTCTCAAAAAAGAAAAAAAAGTAAATATACAGAAATACCTGGCTATAAAACTGTCACAGCTTATTTCTAATAACCTCAAACTGGAAGCAATCTAAATGTCCATCAAAAGGGGACTAGAATAATACTCAACCCTAAACAGAATATTGTGGAATATTTAATGACATGTGATGACTTCTATTTTAAGAACAAAACAGGCTGGTGCTGTGACTCAGGCTTATAATCCCAGCACTTTGGGAGGCCGAAGCGGGCGGATCACGAGGTCAGGAGATCGAGACCATCCTGGCTAACATGGTGAAACCCCGTCTCTACTAAAAATACAAAAATTAGCTGGGCGTGGTGGCCGGCGCCTGTAATCCCAGCTACTCGGGAGGCTGAGGCAGGAGAATGGCGTGAACTTGGGAGGCGGAGCTTGCAGTGAGCCGAGATAGCGCCACTGCACTCCAGCTTGGGCGACAGAGCGAGACTCCGTCTCAAAAAAAAAAAAAAAAAGAATGAAACAAAAGATGTCAAGTCCTTAGTCATTATAAAAATGATGCTTAATCATCTTCTTGGATTTTGCAGATGAATTGGTGAATAGTTTTGTGACAGAACTCTGGTTCAAGATCCATTCAAGGATATAAGACACTTGCATTGAATGGTTGAATAGGGAGATTTCTCAGGAGAATGTTGTTGGGTGCGGTTGAATATTTACTCTCCCACATCCCTGCCTGGCAGCAGGGCCTGTAAGGAGACTATTCTGTGAGCTTGTATCATCTCCCTGGATTCTAGGAGCAAATTAAGAAGCAAATGTTGGACCGCTGCCTGTGAAAACCACAGGTCCAAGACACTGAGAGGAACCAGGAACCTTGGTAAGAAGAGAGGAAAGAGGTGTGGGTGCCTACACTTTTCATCATTTGCATGACAAGGGGGTCCCATGAGTCAAGTACAGTCTAGGAGGTAATTGAGGTGGAGCTGTGCTGAAGGGACCCTGACCAAGAGTTGAGGGGCACCAGCGGAGAGGCTGTGGGTTGTACCTCCAGGGGCAGATGCTGGAAGTGGTGCCTGAAAGGAGTCAGCAGGGAGAGTCACATTGCTTGTATCTTGAGACATAACTGGGTGTGCAAAATGGGAAATCACTATGGATCTCTCAATAGGAATCTTTCAGGGATCGAGCCGGTTGTGAACATTCTGTAACATCAGATTAAATAGGGCCTTTTCTGTTCTTCTTCTCTCTTTCATGCCTTTCTTCCCCCAGATAGACATACTCAGTGAGCTTCCTTCCCAGTTTGAAGCAGGTCTGAGGTGGGGAAGTAGAGAAAATCAAAGTTTTGACTATTGCATGGAAGTGGACATCCTAATTATTGAAATAATACTGTTGTGGCCACGGCTGATGTTTAGCTGACATGTACTGGTGTGGTTGCACTGGTTATTAAAATATTAAAATACTTTAATATTGGTTGGTAAACAGTCCTCATCCCAGGCCCCTTGAGGGCCTCCCCTTGGCCCTGGAAACCCTGTGGGCACTGCTATTCCTCCTTCCCACCCCCTCCACACACTTCCTATCCCTGGAGACCAGTGTCCCCGGTGGTGAGGCTGATGCTCCAGTGGGCTGTACCCAATGTCTCTGGTTTCGCAGCCCGGCTTCCTGGGATTGTCCTCATGTGATCCTTATGGGAACAGCAACTTCCTCAATTGTCACCTCTTTTAAATTTCACCCAAGAGAAATTATGAACTGGCTCAAGTTTTATACAAAGGACTCCCCCAAAATCAGCCTCAAAAGCACTTTTGTTAGGACATTTTTGAGAAAAAAATATATTATGCTTTATAACCATTTCTAGGGGATGGTAACATGGCTAACTTTTAAACTTTTATTTATTAGTTTTTTTTTTTTTTTAGATGGAATCTCGCTCTGTTGCCCAGGCTGGAGTGCAGTGGTGTGACCTCGGCTCACTGCAAGCTCTGCGGTTTACACCATTCTCCTGCCTCAGTCTCCCAAGTAGCTGGGACTACAGGTGCCTGCCATCACGCCCATCTAATTTTGGTTTTGTATTTTTAGTAGAGACGGGGTTTCACTGTGTTAGCCAGGATGGTCTCGATCTCCTGACCTCGTGATCCACCCGCCTCTGCCTCCCAAAGTGCTGGGATTACAGGCATGAGCCACCACGCCTGGCCCTGACCAGTATTTCTTAAGTTTCATAAAAAAAAATATATATAGAGTACTCTTTTGACTATTACTGTTTTGAATGAGAGGAATAAAATAATACATGCAAATAAATGGGATTTTGTATTTTTCCTTCACATACCTTGACCTACGTTTAAAATGTAATCCTCTCACCCTCCCGACAACTCCATATCCCCACCCCCTGCTCTGTGTGGTCAGAGTTGGTGCATCCCAGTGCCTTGAATAGGGTCTGACACATTTGCTGTTGGAATCACTTGAAACATTTCACTTAGCCAGGAACATAGTAAAGTATAAATGATGCTGAGGTATATCTCCCCAAGGAGGAGAACACAGAGCAGGTTCTCTGTGGGGGCAGGAGGAGGGACTGGCCCTGTGTACCCACTGCCTCCCCACGGCTTCCTCAACTTTTGTTTGATTTTTCCTCAATCGGGAACATGACATCACATTCATCCAGACCTTGAACCCATCTTATTATGTTTATTCCTAGGTATTTTCTTGTTTTTCTGACATTGCAAATAGAATCTTTTTCCTTATTTCAATTTTCTGGTTGATTATTTCCATCATAAAGGAAAGTTGCTCTGTAAAATTTACCTGTTTCTAGCCACGCGATAAAATTTTCTTATTAGTTTCAATGGTGACTGTATATATACACACACACACACACAGACATATATATATATACTTTAAGTTCTGAGATACGTATGCAGAACGTGCAGGTTTGTTACATAGGTATACACGTGCCATGGTGGTTTGCTGCACCCATCACCCCATCATCAACATTAGGTATTTCTCCTAATGCTATCCCTCCCCTAGCCCCCCACCCCCACTGACAGGCCCTAGTGTGTGATGTTGCCCTCCCTGTGTCCATGTGTTCTCATTGTTCAACTCCCACTTAATGACTGAGAACATGGGGTGTTTCATTTTCTGTTCCTGTGTAAGTTTGCTGAGAATGATGGTTTCTAGCTTCATCCATGTCCCTGCAAAGGATGTGAACTCATCCTTTTTTATGACTGCATAGTATTCCATGTTGTATATATACCACATTTTCTTTATCCAGTCTGTCACTGATGGGCATTTGGGTTGGTTCCAAGTCTTTGCTATTGTGAACAGTGCTGCAATAAACATACATTTCCATATGTCTTTATAGTAAAATGATTTATAATCCTTTGGGTATATACCCAGTAATGGGATGGCTGGGTCAAATGGTATTTCTGCTTCTGGATCCTTGAGGAATCGCTACACTGTCTTCCACAATGGTTGAACTAATTCACACTTCTACCAACAGTGTAAAAGCATCCCTATTTTTCCACATCCTCTCCAGCATCTCTTGTTTCCTGACTTTTTAATGATTGCCATTCTAGCTGGCAATCTCATTATGGTTTTGGTATCTCATTGTGGTTTTGATTCACATTTCTCTAATGACCAGTGATGATGAGCTTTTTTTCATATGTTTTTTGGCCACATAAATGTCTTCTTTTGAGAAGTGTCTGTTCATATCCTTTGCCCACTTTTTGATGGGGTTGTTTGTTTTTTTACTTGTAAATTTGTTTAAGTTCCTTGTAGATTCTGGATATTAGCCCTTTGTCAGAAGGATAGATTGCAAAAATTTTCTCCCATTCTGTAGGTTGCCTGTTCAGTCTGATGACAGTTTCTTTTGCTCTGCAGAAGCTCTTTAGTTTAATTAAGTCCCATTTGTCAATTTTGGCTTTTGTTGCCATTGCTTTTGGTGTTTTAGTCATGAAGTCTTTGCTCATGCCTATGTTGTGAATGGTATTGCCTAGGTTTTCTTCTAGGGTTTTTAGGGTTTTATGTCTTACATTTAAGTCTTTAATCCATCTTGAGTTAATTTTTGTAGAAGGTGTAAGGAAGGGGTCCAGTTTTGGTTTTCTGCATATGGCTAGCCAGTTTTCCCAACACGATTTATTAAATAGGGAATCCTTTCCCCATTGCTTGTTTTTGTCCGGTTTGTCAAAGATCAGATGGTTATAGATGTGTGACATTATTTCTGACGCTTCTGTTCTGTTCCATTGGTCTATATATCCATTTTGGTACCAGTAAATGGTGACTTTTTTTAAAAAGCAAACTCTTTTGAATTTTTTATGTTTATAATAAAGCAAATAATTTTGTCTTGCTTTTATAAAAAAATTGAGGTAAAATTCACATAACATAAAGTTAACCATTTTACAGTGAACAATTCGGTGGCACTGAGCATATTTACAATGTTATAGAAGTACCACCTCTGTTTAGTTTCAAAATATTTTCATCACTACAAAATAAAACCATGTAAGCAGTCAAATCCCACCTGTCCTCTCGTTCTGTCTCTGTCAACCACCAATCTGTTTTATGGGTTTACCTGTCCCGGATATTTCATATAAATGAAATTATACAATAACCCTGTATAATTTTTTGTGGGCCTGACTTCTTTCATTTAGCATAATGTTTTTGAGGTTCATTCATGTTATAACATTTATCAGTACTCCACTTCTTTTTATGGCTGCATAATATTCCACTATATGTGTATATCATAATTTGTTTATACATTCCTCTGTTGACGGACATCTGGGTTGTTTCCAACTTTTGGCTATTTTGAAGAGAGCTCTTTTGAAGATGTATGTACATGTATTTGTTTGAGAACTTGTTTTCATTTCTTTGGGGTATATACCTAGGAGTGAAATTGCTGGGTCATATAGTAATTCTATGTTCAACTTTTTGACCACTGCCAAACTGCTTTCCACAAACATCATCATCACTAGCCATGTATGATTTACTCCACGTCTTCATCAACACTTGGTGTTTAATTTTTTTTTTAATTATAGCCATCCTGGTAGTGAAGTGGTATCTCATCGTGGTTTTGATTTGTATTTCTCTAATAACTAATAGTATTGAACATCTTTTCATGTGCTTCTTGGCCATTTGTAGGTCTTCTTTGCAGAAATACCTATATAATTTCTTTGACCATTTTATTTTAATTGGGTTGTTTGTCTTTCTATTGTTGAGTAGTTAAAGTTTTTTATATAGACACATCATTTAGAGATTTGCAATTTTTTTCTCCCATTCTGTAGGTTATTTTTAAACTTTCTTAATAATATCATTTGGTGTACAAAAGTTTTAAATTTTGATGGAGCCCAATTTATATATTTCTTAATTTGTTGTTCATGCTTTTCGGGTCATGTCTAAGAACATGTATGTACCTAATCTGTATCTGAGAACCTAATCTCAGATTCAAGATCAGGAAGATTTAACCATAGGTTTTCTTCTAAGAGTTTTGTAGATTTAGCTCTTGCATTTAGGTCTTTGATACATTTTGAGTCAGTTTTTCTATATGGTATGAAATAAGGGTTCACCTTCATTCTTTTGCACATGGCTATTTGCTTGTCCAAGCACTATCTGTTGAAGAGACTATTCTTTCCCCATTGAATGGTCTTTGCACCCTGTCAAAAATTAATCACCACAAATGCATGGGCTTATTTCTGGAATCACAATTCTATTTTTCTCATCTATATGTTTATCCATAAGGATAAACAGGGCCACACTGTTTTGATTATTGTTAACTTTGTAATAAGTTTTGAAATTGGAAAGTGTGAGTCCTACAACTTTACTCTTCTTTTTCAATAATACTGTCTTAGCTGTTCGAGATCTTTTGCAATTCCTTACATATTTGATAATTAGCTTTTCCATTTCTGCAAAAAGACTATTCAAATTTTGACATAGATTGTATTGAAACTAGATCTGTTTAAGTATTGCCACTGTGGCAATATCAAGTCTTCCAATCCATGAACACAAGGCATATTTCCATTTATTTAGGTATTCTTTAATTTCTTTCAGCAATGGTTTGTAGTTTTCATTGTGTAATACTTTCACTTCCTTGATAACATTTAATTTGAGGTGTTTTTTTTTTTTTACCATTTTTATGCTATTATAAATGGAATTGTCTTAATTTAGTTTTTAAATTATTCACTGCACCTTTCTAAGAACACATGTGATTTTTGTGTTCAGCTTGTACCTTTGCTGAATTTGTTTATCAGCTGTAGTAGTGGTTTCTCTGGGATTGTCTATATCTAGGGTTGTCAGTGAATACAGATCTTTCGATGCTTCTTATTTATTTTTCATTTCTGATTTCTCTGGCTAGAACTTCCAGTACAATGTTAAATGAAAGTGGTAAAAGGGGTCCTCCTTGTTTTGTTCCTGATCTTAGGAGAAAGTTTTAGTCTTTAACCAGTGAATATGATTTTGACTATGGGTTTTTCATAAATGCCCTTATTTTATGTTAAGGAATTCCCCTTCAATTTGTAATTTTATATGAGGATTTTTTTTTCTTTTGAGACAAAGTCTAGCTTTGTCACCCAGGCTGGAGTGCAATGGCTCGATCTTGGCTTACTGCAACCTCCACGTCTCGGATTCAAGTGATTCTTCTGTCTCAGCCTCCTGAGTAGCTGGGACTACAGGCACCTGCCACCACGCCCGGCTAATTTTTTTTTTTTTTTTCATAGAGACGGGGTTTCACCATGTTGACCAGCCTGGTCTCAGGAGGTCTAGAACCCCTGACCTCGTGATCCACCCACCTCAGGCTCCCAAAGTGCTGGGATTACAGGTGTGAGCCACCACGCCTGGCCTGAGGATTTTTATCATGAAAGTGTGGCAGATTTTGTTGAATGCATTTTCTGCAGTTGAGATGATCCTGAATTTCTCCTCGCCCCCACACACCTATATCCTATTAATGTCATATAATACATTGAGTTTCTAATGTTGGACCATCCTTGCTTTCCTGGGATGAATTCCACTTAGATATGGTATAAAATCCTTTTAATATGCTGTTGGATTTCATTTGCTAGCATTTTGTTGTGGATTTTTGCATCTTTATTCATAAGGGATATTGGTCTGTAGCTTTCTTTTCTTAGAATATGTTTGCCTGGTTTTCATATCAGGGTAATGCTGTCCTTATAGAATAAGTTAGAAAGTGTTCCCTCCTCTTCAATTTTTTGGAAAAGCTTGAGAAGGATAGATATTAATTGTTTTTCAATTTGTATTTTTATTTCAATAGTTTTGGAGGTACGGGTAGTTTTTGCTTACATGGATAAATTCTTTAGTGGTAATTTCTGAGATTTTGGTGTACCTGTCACCTGAGCAGTGTACACTGTACCCAACATGTGGTCTTTTATCACTTATGCCTCTCCCACTCTTCCCCTCTGAGTCCCCAAAGTCCATTATATCATTCTTATTCATTTGCATCCTCATATCTTAACTCCCACTTATAAGGGAGAACATATGATATTTGATTTTCCATTCTTGAGTTACTTCACTTAAAATAATGGCCCCCAACTCCACCCAAGTTGCTGCAAAAGACATTATTTTATTCCTTTTTATGTCTGAGTAGTATTCCATGGTGTATATATACTACGTTTTCTTTATTCACTCATTGGTTGATGGGCACTTAGGTTGATTCCATATCTTTGCAATTGCAAATTGTGCTGCTATCAATATGCATGTGTGTGCATGTATCTTTTTTCATATAGTGACTTATTTCCCTTTGGGTAGTTACCCAATAGCAGGATTGCTGGATCGAATGGTAGTTCTACTTTTGGTCCTTTAAAACTGTTTTCCAGCCTGGCACAGTGGCTCACGCCTGTAATCCCAGCACTTTGGGAGGCCAAGGCAGGCAGATCATGAGGTCAGGAGATCAAGACCATCATGGCTAACACGGTGAAACCCTGTCTCTACTAAAAAATACAAAAAATTAGCTGGGCATGGTGGCGGGTGCCTGTAGTCCCAGCTACTCAGGAGGCTGAGGCAGGAGAATGGCGTTCACCCTGGGAGGTGGAGCTTGCAGTGAGCCAAGATGGTGCCACTGCACTCTAGCCTGGGCAACAGAGTGAGACTCTGTCTCAACAAATAAATAAATAAATAAATAAAATTAAAAAACAAAAACAAAAAAAAACAAAAAACCTGTGTTTTCCACAGTGGAAAACTAGTTTTTCCATACTGTTTTCCATAGTGGTTGTACTAGTTTACATTCCTACCAGCAGTGTAGATGTGTTACCTTTCCACTACATCCATGCCAACATCTATTGTATTTTGACTTTTTAATTATGGCTATTCTTGCAAGAGAAAGGTGATATCTCATTGTGGTTTTAATTTGTATTTCCCTGATAATTAGTGATGTTGAGCATTTTTTTCACTTTGTTGGATGTTTGTATATCTTCTTTTGAGAATTGTCTATTCATGTCCTTTGCCCACTTTTTCATGGAATTATTATTATTTTTTACTGTTGATTTGTTTGAGTTCTTGTAGATTTTGGATATTAGTCCTTTGTCAAAAGCATAATTTGCAAATACTTTCTCCCAATCTGTGGGTTGTCTGTTTACTCTGCTGATTATTTCTTTCACTTTGTAGAAGCTTTTTAGTTTAATTAGGTGCCATGTATTTATTTTTGTTTTTGTTGCATTGCTTTTGGGGTCATAGTTAAGAATTCTTTGCTTAAGCCAATGTCTAGAAGACTTTTTCTGATGTTATCTTCTAAAATTTTTATGGCTTCAGGTCTTAGATTTAAGTCTAAGTTTTCTTAGATGTAAGCCATTTTGAGTTGACTTTTGTATAAGTGAGAGATGATGATTCAGTTTCATTCATAAAATTTTTATGGTTTCATGTCTTAGATTTAAGTCTAAGTTTTCTTAGATTTAAGCCATTTTGAGTTGACTTTTGTATAAGTCAGAGATGAGGATTCAGTTTCATTCTTCTACGTGTGGCTTGCCAGTTTTCCCGGCACCACTTATTGAATAGAGTGTCCTTTCCCCAATTTATGTTTTTGTTTGTGTTGTTGAAGATCAGTTGGCTGTAAGTATGTTGGCTTTATTTATGTGTTCTCTGTTCTATTCCATTGGTCTATGTGCCTACTTTTATACCAGTACCATGCTGTTTTGGTGACTTTAGCCTTGTAGTATAATTTGAAGTTGGGTAATGTGATGCCTCCAGATTTGTTCCTTTTGCTTAGTATTGCTTTGGCTATGCAGGTTCTTTTTTGGTTCCATATGAATTTCAGGATTGCTTTTTCTGGTTCTATAAAGAATGATGATGGTATTTTGTTGGGAATTGCATTGAATCTGTAGATTGCTTTGGACAGTATGGTCATTTTCACAATATTTATTCTACCCATCCGTGAGTGTGGGATGTGTTTCCATTTGTTCATGTCATCTATGAATCTTTCAGTAGTGTTTTGTAGTTTTCCTTGTAGAGATCTTTCACCTCCTTGGTTAAATATATTCCTAAGTATTTTGTTTTACTTTTGCAGTTGTAAAAGGGGTTGAATTTTTTTTTTTTTTTTTTGAGACAGAGTCTCATTCTGTCACCCAGGCTGGAGTGCAATGGCGCAATCTCAGCTCACTGCAACCTCTGCCTCCCAGGTTCAAGTGATTCTCCTGCCTTAGCCTCCTGAGTAGGTGGGATTACAGGTGCCCACCAATGTGCCCGGCTAATTTTTGTATTTTTAGTAAAGAGTGGGTTTTGCCATGTTGGCCAGGCTGGTTTCAAACTCACGACCTTAGGTGATCTACCCGCCTCAGCCTCCCAAAGTGCTGAGGATTGTGGACACGAGCCACCGTGCCTGGCTGAATTGAATTCTTAATTTGATTCTTAGCTTGGTCACTCTTGGTGTATAGCAATGTTACTGATTTATGTACATTTATTTTGTATCCTGAGACTTTATTGAATTCATTTGTTAGGTCTAGGAGCTTTTCAGATGAGTCTTTAAGGTTTTCTAGGTATAGAATTATATCATCAGTGAACAGCAACAGTTTGACTTCCTCTTTTCCAGTTTGGATGCCCTTTATTTCTTTCTCTTGTCTGATTGCTCTGGCCAGCACTTCCAGTACTATGTTAAGTAGAAGCAGTAAAAGTGGGCATCCTTGTCTTGTTCCTGTTCTCAGGGGGAATGCTTTCAGCTTTTCCCTATTCAATATGATGTTGAGTATGGGTTTGTCATATATGGCTTTTATTACTTTAAGATATGTCCCTTCTATGCTTATTTTGTTGAAGGTTTTTATTATAAAGGAATGCTGGATTTATATATAATGATAAAAGGATTAGTCAAACAGGAAGATATTATGATCCTAAATTTATATGCACCTAACACTGGAGCTTCCAAATTTGTAAAACAATTACTACTAGACCTAAGAAATGAGATAAACAGCAGTACAAATATAGTGGGGGACTTCAATACTCCACTTACAGCACTAGACAGATCATCAAGACAGAAAGTCAACAAAGAAATAATGGACTTAAACTATACCCTAGAACAAATGGACTTAACAGATAATTGCAAAACATTCTTCCCAACAACTGCAGGATATACTTTTTTTTTCACCAGCACATGGAACATTCTCCAAGATAACCTATGATAGGTTACAAAACAAGTCTCAACAAATTTAACGAAATTGAAATCATATCAAGTATTTTCTCAGACCATAGTGGAATAAAACTGGAAAGCAACTCCAGAAAGAACACTTAAAATGATATAAATACATGATAATTACATAATCTGTTCTCGAATGATTTGGTGGTTAACAATGAAATCAAGATAGGAATTAAAAATTCTTTGAAATGAATGAGAACAATGGCACAACTTATCAAAACTTCTGGAATACAGCAAAACTGGTGCTAAGAGGAAAGTTTATAGCATTAAATGCCTACGTCAAAAGTCTGAAAGAGCACAAATAGAAAACCTAATGTCATACCTGAAGGAACTAGAGAAACAAGAACAAACTAAACTGAAACCCACCAGAAGAAAAGAAATAACAAAGATGGAAGAGAACTAAATGAAACAAAAAATACAAAAGATAAATGAAATGAAAAGCTGGTTCTTTGAAAAGATAAACAAAGTTGATAACCATTAGTGAGATTAACCAAGAAGAGAAAAGATTCATATAAGCTCAAGTAGAAATGAAACTGGAGATAGTACAACCAATACCACAGAAATACACAAGGTCATTCAAGGCTACTATAAACACCTTTACATGCACAGACTAGAAAGTCTAGAGGAGATGGATAAACTCCTGGAAATATACAACCCTCCTAGACTAAATCAGGAAGAAATAGAAACCCTGAGCAGACCAATAACAAGCAGCAAGATTGATCAGTGATAAAAAAAAAAAAAAAACACTGCCAACAAAAAAAGAATCCAGAACCAGATGGATTAACAGCTGAAATCTATCAGACATTCAAAGAAGAACTGGTATCAATCCTACTGAAACTATTCCAAAAGATAGAGAAAGAGGGAATCCTCCATAAATCAGTCTATGAAGCCAGTATCACCCTAATACCAAAAGGAGATGACATAAGAAAACAAACAAACTACAAATCAATATCCCTGAATATAGATGCAAAAATCCCCAACAAAATACTAGCTAACTGAATCCAACAGCATATGAAAAAGATAATGCATCATGATCAAGTGGGTTTTATATCAGGGATGCAAGGATGATTTAACATACACAAGTCAATAAATGTGATAAATCACATAAACAAAATTAAACAAAAACTATATGATTATATCATTAGGTGTGAATCCTTCTTTAAATGTTTGGTAGAATTAATCAGAGAAGCTATCTGGTCCTGAACTTTTTTGTTGGTGGTGGTAAGTTTTGATTACTGATTGAATTACTTCACTTGTTATAGGTCTATTCAGATTTTCTATTCTCGAGTCAATTTTGATAGATGTGTGTTTCTAGGAATTTACTGATTTCATCTAGGTTATCTAACTTGTTGGCATAAAATAGTTTGTAATTTTTTTTTTTTTTGAGACGGAGTCTTGCTCTGTCACCCAGGCTGGAGTGCAGTGGCGCAATCTCGGCTCACTCCAGCCTCTGCCTCCCAAGTTCAAGAGATTCTCCTGCCTCAGCCTCCCAAGTAACTGGGATTACAGGCTCCTGCCACCACACCCGGCTAATTTTTGTATTTTCAGTAGAGGCGGGGTTTCACCATGTTGGCCAGGCTGGTCTCAATCTCCTGACCTCAGGTGATCTGCCCTTCTTGGCCTCCCAAAGTGCTGGGATTACAGGCATGAGTCACCATGCCTGGCCTGAGCAGTGATTTGACTACATTCATAATTTGGGTATATCATGTTTTCATTTTCATTTGGCTCAAAATATTTTCTAATATCCCTTGTAATTTTTTATTTGACCTATAGGCTGCTTAAGATTGTGTTAATTTCTACATATTTGTAAATTTTCCAGTTTTTCTTCTGTTATTGATTTTTAGTTTCATTCTGTATTTGTCAGAGAAGATAATTTACAATTTACATAACTTTATCTTTTTACATTTATTGAAACTTGTTTTATGGCCTACCCTGACACATGATCCACGTGCTTTGTGTATTTTGCAATTGTTCGGTGGAGTATTTTCTTTTTTTTTTCTTTTTGAGATGGAGTCTCGCTCCGTCGCCCAGGCTGGAGTGCAGTGGCGCAGATCTCGGCTCACTGCAAGCTCCGCCTCCCGGGTTCACGCCATTCTCCTGCCTCAGACTCCAAAGTAGCTGGGACTACAGGCGCCCGCCACCACGCCTGGCTAATTTTTTTTTTTTTTGTATTTTTTAGTGGAGACGGGGTTTCACTGTGTTAGCCAGGATGGTCTCAATGTCCTGACCTCGTGATCAGCCCGCCTCGGCCTCCCAAAGTGCTGGGATTACAGGTGTGAGCCACTGCGCCCGGCCTCGGTGGAGTATTTTCTATATGTCTGTTAGGTCTTGTTGATTTACAGTGTTTTTCAAGTCCTCTATTTCTTTATTGATCTTCTGTCTAGATGTTCTATCTATTATTGAAAGTGAGTGTTTAAGTCCATTTAGTGTTGCTGTAACAGACTACCTGTGACTGGGTAATTTATAAAGAGAAGAGGTTTACTTGGCCCATGATTCTGGTGACTTCAAGGTTCAAGATTGAGCAGCTGCATCTAGTGAGGACCTCCCTCATGCTGCTTCCACTCATGGCAGAAAGTGGATGGGGTGTGGGCATGTGCAAAGAGATCATGTGGTGAAAAAGAAAGCGAGAGAGAGAGAGATCCATCCACTGACCCAAATACCTCCCAGTGGGCTCCCCCGTTTAGCACTGTTACATGGAGGATCAAGTTTCCACATGAGCCTTGGCAAAGCCAAACCACATTCAAACGATATGAGGCATATAATTTGCCAAATGCAGTGGGGTATTGAAGTCTCCAACAATTATCGTAGTACTATCTGCTTCTTCCTTCAAGCCTATTGATGTTTGTTTCATGTATTTTGGAGTTCTGATTTTTGGTATCTATACAGTTATAAGTATTTTATATTCTTGATAAATTTACGAGTTATCAATATATAATGACCTTAATTCATTTCTTGTAACAATTTTTGACTTTGTTTATTTTTGCTTTGTGTAACTACTATAAGTTTTTGTTTTGTAGCTACCATTAGGCTTACATAAAACCTCTTATAACAGACTATTTATACTTGGTAACAACTTAACTTTGATCACATAGAAAAAAGTCTCCACTTTTACTCCATCCCCTTGCCCCCATTTTATGTTTTGATGTCATAATTTATATTTTTAATTCTATATCCCTTAGCAAATTATTATAGCTATTGTTTTTAATACTTATTTATTTAATCTTCATACTAAAGACACAGATGATTTACATACCATCACTGCAGTATTAGAATATTCTGAATTTGACTGTGTACTTACTTTTAGCAGTGAGTTTTATACTTTCTCATGTTTCCATGACAACAATGAGCATTCTTTTCTTTCTTTCAGCCTGAAGAGCTTCCTTTAGGATTTCTTGTGAGACAAGTCAGCTTTTATTTGTCTGGAAAAGTCTTTATCTCACTTTTATTTGTGAAGAACAGCTTTGGCAAGTACAGTATTCTTAGTTGGCAGATTTTTTTTCTTTGGGGCTTTGAATATATCATCTTGCTCTCTCCTGCCATGTAAGGTTTTTGCTAAGAAATATGCTGCTAGCCTTATTGGAACTCTCATATATGTGATTTATTTCTATTCTCTTGCTGCTTTTAGGATTCTCTCTTTGTCTTTGATTTTTGATAGTTTGATTATAATACATTTTGTTATAGTCTTGTTTGGATAGAATCTGGTTGGAGACATTTGGTCCTTATACCTTGATATCATTCCCCAGGTTTAAGAATTTTTTAGTGATTATTTCTTTAAACAATCTTGTCCTAGGGGCTAGATGTGTGGGTGTTGGCCTGGAGGCTAGGAACATTAGGGTTGACCTCTGTCTGGGGGCTCCAGGTGCTGGCCTGAAACCTGAGTCTACAGAGGTCATCTTGGAGCCTGGGTCCATGGGGGCTAATCCAGTGCTGGAGTCTACCAGGAAGGGACTGGGCTGTGGGTCTGCTGTAATGTGTGGCTGCAGGGGAAAATCTGAAGAGTGGGTCTGTGGGTGCCTGTTTGGAGATGAGAGCTGTAGGGGTTGGCCTGGTTCTTGGGTAGGTCTGAATCCTCGGGCCATGGGGACCAGCCTGGTGCTGCAAGCAGTCCAGAGCCTTTGGCTCCCTGGCCCTGGGGTGGGCCTGGAGCCTGAGTCTGTGGGGGATAACCTGGAGTTGGGGTTAGTCCAAAGTCTGGGGCTACTGATCAGCTATGGTCGGGCTACTACCCCAACTGTCCTTTCTATCTCTTTAGTGCATCCTTTCTGTAATCTCCTACCTGGTTTCCTTAGTTCTTGTGAAGGTGGTTTTATGCATGGATAGTTGTTCCAATTGATGTTTCTGCAGGGGAACAAGAGCTAGAAAGTCCTACTCACCATCTTGCTTACAGCCTTCTGCCCCAAGGCTGCAGTACTCTTCAATCACATGTTTTATGTTACCTCTTTCTTTTCTCCAGCCATTTGGAAATAATTACCAAGAGCTACTTTTTTTGGCCAGGTATGCAATTTTTGTGAACCAATACTGTTCTAACTGATTCTAACTCAAGAGGCAAGAAAAGCCCAGATGCCCCTAATTGGATCCATGGTTGTACTGTGCTGTATTTCCAGGACTTGTGCAAAGTTTAATACTATTACTCATCAGTTTTGTTTTACCTTCTATTTTTCTCATTCTTTGCATGGATTTATGGAGGCACTTTCCTGACTTTCATTGTGGGCTGTGTTGTAGTCACCTTGGATCGATCTCTGGCCCTTTGGTCATTGTGTGCTTTGAGTCTACATGGTGAGTCCCAGTTTTATTTCATGCATGAGCTTCATTGACAGAAAATCATTATACTTTATTTGCTTGCTTCATGCTTGGAAGATATGGATTTGGCCTTCATATTTCTGACTGGATACTTTAAATGAGTCAGATGCATCTGCTTTAAATACGTATTGACTAAGGAGAAGTAAGGGAAGAATCTGTAAAACTCAACCCAAAATGAAGTCTTTCTTCTTGCTAGAGGCATATTATTTATTTGGATAGATTGAGATTTTCCTCTACTTGTTTAAGAAGTTAATCTCAATTTGGATGTGATTAGTAATAAGAATTTCAAATCTGTATTTCACTTGAGTTTCTTGCAGTGTAATTATGTTTGTTGTCTGTTTGGGAATACTAAAACAATCATTTTATTGTAGTATATTTAATACTTTTACCATATTTCTTCTTACTTAAACCAATACATATAAATAACAACCACGAGAATCTCAAGCATATTTGAAATATTTTAATATCATTATGAATGTAGAAAGATAAAATTAGAGTGCTCAAAAAATATTTAAAAATTCTAGTCCAATATCCTCATTTAGAGAAAGAAACCGAGGCCCAGAAATGTAAAAGCAAGCAAATAAAATTAGTGGTATGGCCAAAATTAGGTACTTTGTTCATGAAAATATTTAGTCATTTTTGAGGTGAGTTAGGACTGGCGGGGTACGGAGGGACACTGTTGTCATAAAACTATGAAGGACCTACCAAGGAAAAAATACCTCTAGGGGTCTCTGTTTATTGAGTTCTAAAAAAATACCCATACTATATTTGGTTGGCTAATACCATATAAATGGATTTTAATTGGTAAGTGTTTTGGGCATTTCTTTTTCTCTCTTCTTTCCCTTCCTTCTCCACACATCTATCCCAAGGCACAGGCATTTTATTTTGCATTTTGGACCTGCTATCTGTTTGACAGTGTCCTCTTTTGATTTATTTATTGTTGTTTGCAAAGAAGGGGAAATTTTGAAGCATGAACTTGCTGTGCTACCTTGATTTGGAGGTCTCCTGGCCCAGTGTGGAAAAAGTTAAAATCATCTGGCATATGTTTATATATATTTAAGTGTCTCAGTTGGCTTCATTTGTGCAATGAGGTCCCAAGATCCACTCAAACTCCCACTTACATACAGGAAAGAAAAACATCTGCTGCTTTGACTAAAAGTTCCTCCTGGCCTTCCCTGTGAAACTCAGGTGAAACCTCCAGCCAACAGAATTGTAACAGAGTCATTCTATTACACCGAGAAGCCTGTGAGCTCACAGTGGGAGGAAATACTGCAGCAGGATATGCAGTTGGGAGGATCTTCCCTCCCACAAGAAAATACAAAAAAGTGGAATTAATCATCTTCATCTTTTCACAAAGTTTGCTAAGAAATTAAATTCAAATTAACACACTCATAGTTTTTGCCTACCATGTTCAAAACACTCTTGGTGCTTATTAGAGACGTGGTGTTTTAGAGGGCACAGTTACCATAAGGCAGCCACACCAGCAGGCTGAGTACTTACATTAATGATAAACCTATTACGCTCTTTCCCCATGAAAACAGATCTGGACCCTCACCTCCCCACCTACTGCTGTCACAGGCTCCTGGAATTTCCCTCTCTCACCCCTACCCTTCACCTCTTTTGTGAATGTTCCTCAATCTGACTCCATCTTCCATCAGTCTTCTCCTCTTCAAACCCTTTCTCTGTGCTCTCTGGAATTCCTGATCAGTATAGTTTCCATATAGACATCCTTTACTTAAACCCTCTCTCCCATTTCTTGCCTTAATTGAAAATTGGCCTCTCTCTAGTCATCATCCCCCCTCCAATTCCATAGGCCTCATTACGACTTCCAAATCAATTCTTCTTTTTCTACCTTTGAAAAGCCTGGTGCCTCTGATGTTTGTACCACTTACCAGTGGCACAATATTATCATATTACCCTCTTTGTGTTAGAACTTCCCAGAGAAACAGAGCCAATAGGACACACATGCACACACGCACACACCTGCACACACACACACAAATGTATTTATAATTAAATAAGAAATATATACATATGACAGCCGGGCGCGGTGGCTCACGCCTGTAATCCCAGCACTTTGGGAGGCCGAGGAGGGCAGATCACGAGGTCAGGAGATCGAGACCATCCTGGCTAACACGGTGAAACCCTGTCTCTACTAAAAATACAAAAAAAATTAGCTGGACATGGTAGTGGGCACCTGTAGTCCCAGCTACTTGGGAGGCTGAGGCAGGAGAATGGCGTGAACCTGGGAGGCGGAGCTTGCAGTGAGCCGAGATCGCACCCCTGCACTCCATCCTGTGCTACAGAGCAAGACTCCATCTCAAAAAAAAAAGAAAGAAAGAAAGAAAGATATACATGTGACAAAGTCCTCATTTCTATAATTTGTCTTGTGGCTGTAGTTAGTGTTTATAATTAGCTTCTTCCTTTACCAGTTCAGTATTTCTGTTTCCTCCAGTAAGCCCTCCAGCACTACATGGCTCTTTGCTTTATGTGGTGGCCCAAACCTTCATTCCTGAAGGGTCTAGGCCATGAGTGTTCCTGCCTGGATTGGTTTGTTGTAGTTTTCCATCAACCTTAACCACCAGGCATGATAATATTGAAAGGTGCCTCGAGGGACCTCCTGTGTTGCAGACATACTCTTCTTTATCTCCATTGTGGAATAGTAGTCCAATTTTCTCTTGGTAGTCAGGATTAATCACCCCAACCAGCACAATAACTCCCTTCTTTGCCGGTTGATTCAGAGGCATGAGTAACCCAAAGTGGCCAGGTGACATTCTTAACTTCCAGTTCAGTAGAATCATTCTTGCGTCTCCTAGTGGGAGCATTCATCCCTCTGTTACTATAACCTCTAGGTAGTTACTATACCCTCTATAGTAGAGCATAAGATTGTGAAAACAGGAAGTCAACATTTGCTACTGAGTTGCTAGGGGTAATGGTGAGTGGTTTTCCAACACAACGAAGTCTTAGGCAGTATACCACTCCGAAATCGCTTGATCAGAGATTTCCAGCACTCACTGGGGGCAGTTCTGTAATTGTGGAGGCTGAGAATCTTCTGTCTTGTGTCTGTAAGACAGAGACCCAGGAAAGTTGGTGGTATAGTTCCAGTCTGAGTCCGAAAGCCTGAGAATCAGGAGCACTGATGGTGTAAGTCTGAGTTCAAGGACAGAAACCAAGCAATGTCCTGGATCAAGCAGTCAGGTGGGGAAAGAGAGAGGCAGGATTCTCACTTCCTCTGACATTTTTGTTCTATTCAAGTCCTCAGTGGATTGGATGGGGCCCACTCACATTGAGGAGGGCAATCTGCCTTACTCAGTACTCCAATTAAAAATTTAAAGAGATATATACTTCTTTTGAAAACACCCTCGCAGACATGCCCAGAAATGTTTAACCCACTATCTGGGCATCCTGTGGCCCAGTCAAGTTGACACATGATGGTAACCGTCACACTCATCCTCCTCCCTTCAATCTACTTTCTCACTGCCCCTCAGTGACTGGAGCCATTAGCACCTCTCTGCTTCACCTCTCATCTCATCTCTCAAAGCCACGTTTAAAATGTTACTGTATACATTACATGTCTTTGTGAAAATCAGTATGCTGAGCTATGGAGAAAAAAAGTATATCAGAGAAGTGTGAAACAAAATGTGAAATTTAAAATTTAAAGCATTACATGAATTGTGGATTATCAAAATTCACTTAAAATATTTCCATAGGTAAAAGAGAATGCTTGATTATGTCACATTTAAATAATTACTGTTCTTTAGTTTTTATTTTAATGGGGACAATTTACATTAAGCACTGGTAAAGCAATTTCAAAATTTCTGTAGGTGAAAACAACAAAGGGGCTAGGCACAGTGACTCATGCCTGTAATCCCAGCACTTTGGGAGGCCGAGGTGGGTAGATCATGAGGTCAGGAGTTTGAGACCAGCCTGGCCAACATGGTGAAACTTCTCTACTAAAAATACAAAAATTAGCCGGGTGTGGTGGCGGGTGCCTGTAATCCCAGCTACTTGGAAGGCTGAGGCAGGAAAATTGCTTGAACCTGGGAAACAGAGGTTGCAGTGAGCTGAGATTGTGCTGCTGCACTCTAGCCTGGGTGACAGAGCAAGACTCCGTCTCAAAAAAAAAAAAAAGAAAAAAGAAAAAAAAAGGATTATTTCTCATTCATGCTAGATGTCCAGTGAGGGTGAATGGGGAGCTCTGTTTCACACTGACACTCAGGAGTCTAGGCTGACAATGGCTCCATCCTCTTGTCACTGCTTCTGGTGGAATTTGTGGCCTTTCTGGTCGCTGCAGCAGGAGAAAGAGAACAGAGAACCACACTGGGACTTTGACAGCATCGGCCTCACTTTTGCTCACATTTCATTGATCAGAACTAGTCATGAGGCCCTGCATAATGTTAAGGGCTGGGAAATACAGGCTTGCCTATGCACAAGCATCACTACTGCCCAGCAGAGTCTTTTTTTTTTTTTTTTTTTTTTTTTTTTTTAAGACAGAGTCTCGCTCTGTCACCCAGGCTGGAGTGCATTGGTGCCATCTCAGCTCACTGCAAGCTACACCTCCTGAGTTCATGCCATTCTCCTGCCTCAGCCTCCCGAGTAGCCCACCACCACACCCAGCTAATTTTGTTTTTGTATTTTTTGTAGTAGAGACGGGGTTTCACCGTGTTAGCCAGGATGATCTCCATCTCCTGACCTCATGACCTGCCTGCCTTGGCCTCCCAAAGTGCTGGGATTGCAGGTGTGAGCCACCACGCCCAGCCTGCCCAGCACAGTCTTGTTAAACAGCTCTCATGTCCTGTGGAGTCCTATCATGACACATGGGAACGTGTGTCATGATAGGACTCCACATATAGGACTCTACATACAGGAGTAAAGGAGAGACATGAGTTGATCACTGAAATGAAGATGAAGGACAGGGTGAACCTCAGAGCCTGAGGTTGAAGCTCGTCTGTGATATCAGCAAGCATGTGGAAAGAACACACTCTCCTGGTGGAGGCACATGTGGAGGCTTTGATGGGCAATGAGGAGGATTTAGGACAGCTGTGAGCAGTTCTGCTTTTTTTTTTTTTTTTTTTTTTGAGACGGAGCCTCGCTCTGTCTCCCAGGATGGAGTGCAGAGGCTGGATCTCGGCTCACTGCAAGCTCCGCTTCCTGGGTTCATGCCATTCTCCTGCCTCAGCCTCCCGAGTAGCTGGGACTACAGGCACCCGCCACCATACCCGGCTAATTTTTTGTATTTTTAGTAGAGACAGTATTTCACCGTGTTAGCCAGGATGGTCTGGATCTCCTGACCTCGTGATCCGCCCACCTCAGCCTCCCAAAGTGCTGGGATTACAGGCGTGAGCCATCGCGCCCAGACTGTTGGGTCACATTTTATAATACATTTGCTGAGGTCTATTTTGTGATCTGTGAGTACGTACTGTGGTGGTGGCAGTAAAATACGTCAGTGGGGATTTTCCTGCAGAGCCCTTGATCCATGCGGGGTGTATCACAATTGCACAGTAAATACTGAGGATTCATTTCATTGAGAAGAAAGAAAAATCTGATAAGAAATAAAGTGAACCGATAAATATTTTCTCTACATATGTGTGGTAGACAGAATTCGCAATGTAACCCCATGATTTCACACCCGAATCCCCCAGAGCCCATGAGAACAGGGAATCCCATGACTATGTTGAGTCATATGGCACAGTTCACTGTAGAGTAGGGAGACTATCTGGTGGGCCTAATGTCATCACACAATTTAGGAGAAGAGTGTTTTTTTTTGACTGGTAGAAGAAGTCAGAGAGATTCAGAGTATGAGAATGACTCAGTGTGTACTGCTGTTCAGAAACAGAGGGAGACAAGACAGCAGGAATGAGGGTGGCCTGAAGGGTACAAGGCAGGTCCTGGCTGGCAGCCAACAAGGAAACCAGGACCTCAGTCCTCCAATGTCAGGAACTTTATCCTGCCAATAGCAGGAGTAAACTTGGAAGAGGAGCCTGGGGTCTAGGGAAGAAAACATTAACTTACATCTTTATTTCAGCCTTGTGAGACTGAGCAGGCAGTCCAGCCACTGCATCCTGGAATTCTTGCCATTATCATACCCGTATGTGAAATAATAAAACCATGTGTTAGCTTCTGTATTGAATAAACTGAATAAACTTCTCAACTTTGCTTTCCTTCTCCAGTTTCCTCTCCCCATCCCTGCAGTATCATTCTTCATGGAAGACATATTAAATGTCTCTTTAAAACAACATTGCTTTGAAATATAAAAAACAGCATATGTCAACTGTTTTTTTACAATAAGAAGTACTATAACCAGACATTTTTTTAAAAAAAGATATTATCCTGCTTAGCTCACAAAAACGTTTTGGTTATTTGGGCTGTTAAATTTTACGGGTCATGTTCAGTAAATCAATTAGGTTCTTAAGAAATCTCCTGAAGATTGTCAGGTTGAAGAGGTCATAACCCAGGAGGAAATAAGCCTGCACTCCTAAGACAATCAGTGCTTCTGATAAGAAAAGCGGCTGACAGATAAGGTGGGAAGATTGGCCTCACCTCATGGGGCAGCTCTGCTGTTCTTGCCCATTCTGATGTTTTTGGATAACAAGGAAAGTGTATTCAATTTTTTGGCTCCCCCTTTTAAAAAAGCAGTGGAAGCCTGTAATCAAAGACAATCATGTTGGGGTTCAGTAGGAGTCACCCCATCACATTCATCACACTCATCAACCAAAGGGAGGAGGCCTCTTCCTGAGTTCCTGCTTGAGGAACATGGCTGGAAAAGTAGGGAGAATGGAGGCTGATGCCAAAAACAAAAACAGGAAAGAGAAAGAAATGCCTCTTTAGTGCATCAAAACACTCTATTTAATCTGTGCATGTAGGTGGGGAAAGCATTTGTCCATTTTTAATTTCTGTAGTTAATCCAGGAGCCTCCAGAATAGGCTTATGGTTTGGAGTGCCCTTGAATGGTGACAAGAGTATGTTTTATTTGCATGGCTCTCCCCACTTTACCAACTACTTTCTCATAGGAGTCGCTTGTTTCTCACCTATGAAATTGTTAGAGGGTTTTGTTAACTTTTCAGTCTTGAGATTAGAAGAGGCTTTAATGTGCTGGAAGCGCAACTGCACTTTTGATTCATGAATTTTTTTTTTTTTTTTTTTTTTTTGAGACAGAGTCTTGCTTTGTCGCCCAGGCTGGAGTGCAGTAGCACGATCTTGGCTCACTGCAAGCTCCGTCTCCTGGGTTCAGCCATTCTCCTGCCTCAGCCTCCTGAGTAGCTGGGACTACAGGCGCCTGCCACCACGCCCGGCTAAATTTTTTTTTGTATTTTTTTAGTAGAGATGGGGTTTCACCGTGTTAGTCAGGATGGTCTCGATCTCCTGACCTCGTGATCTGCCCACCTCAGCCTCCCAAAGTGCTGGGATTACAGGCATGAGCCACTGCACCCAGTCGATTCATGAATTTTCTATTCAGTTTCCAGCCTCTTCTGGAACACATTCAACAATGGAGAGCTCCCTTCCTTTTGTAACTCTGGAGAGTTCAAGTAATCCATTTATTGTTTGCTAGAAAATATAACCTTTTGAAAATATTTTCTTACTTTCTATTTTATTATTTATTTATTATTATTATTATTTGAGATGGAGTCTCGCTCTGTCACCAGGCTGGAGTGCAGTGGCACAATCTCGGCTCACTGCAACCTCTGCCTCCTAGGTTCAAGCAATTCTCCTGCCTCAGCCTCCCAAGTAGCTGGGACTACATGTGTGTGCCACCACGCCCAGCTAGTGTGTGTGTGTGCGTGTGTGTGTGTGTGTGTGTTTGGTAGAGACGGGGTTTCACCGTGTTGGCCAGCATGGTCTCATTCTCTTGACCTCCTGATCCACCTGCCTTGGGCTCCCAAAGTGCTGGGATTACAGGTGTGAGCCACCGCACCCAGCCCATTTTAGCTTTTAACTGTCTGCAACAAAGACAGAAAATGACATCAACCTAAATCATTCCTGTGAGAGTTCAGGACCATCATCTCCTAAACTTTGGAGTGTCTGATTCCCTCTAGCCAATATGCAATGAGATTTCAGGCAAGTATTGTTTGAGGTTGACAGTAACTGTATCCAAAAGTTATCTTCCTAAACATATACAATCATTTTAGAAATAAATGCCTACATTTTCTTTGATTACCTGGGCTAACTGATGAAATTGTCCTTTCTGCCTCACCTTACAAAGGTACTTTACAAAGTTTGGGATTAATGTTGAGATGGGAAATCAACCCCTACTAGATGCAAAAAAGCAGAGCTCACTGCCTGAAAATGTGAGGTGTGAGGCTATTCAATGGTTGTAAAAAATAAAAATAAAAAATAAAAAAGATCAATGAAGGTGGACTTAGAAGGACCAGTGTCCAGGCAGCTCTGCTGTGGGAACTTTAGAATCAGGGTCATGGGAATGAGGAAGGAAAATGACTTGGGTGTATTCCACAGAGTGGATCCTGTTTTCAGAAAATGCTTTCATTTATTTTTGCATTTGACAGTTTATACTCAAGAATAAAATAGTCACCTCAAGAGCGTTAGGGAAGCGGAAGCCTAGGAGAGCCAGAGTGACACTATTTTAACATCAACTCCATCTTTAAGTTAGCAAGGTACATTCCTTGCCAGTCATGACTCATGGTCCTGACATGTTTACAGCTAAGGAAAGAGCTTGGTAATGCCTGCAAGGACAAACTCCTACAATAACAGGCAGTCCAGATGTCCCAATGCCCATAACAATATATGCTTTCAAGATAATTATAGTTATGCTTTGATGTACTCATACACTAAAATGTCAAGGATCATTTTCTTTAAATCAATAGAATAATAAATTTTGTCATTCTGTCAGCCCACCTGCACATAGGCACAGCTTAGTTTATTCTTTACATAAAGAAGACGTCTATGTAAGAAAAACTTAAAACAAAGATGGGGCATTCCTGTTCTTGCTTTCTGAGGGTACCTTACTCCATAACCTAGAGGCTTTCAATAAACTCTCCCCTCCCACTTTATTCTACAACTCACCTTGAATTCTTTCCTGTGTGAGATCCAAGAACACTCTCTTGGGGTTTGTATCAAGATCCCTTTTCTGGTAAAAAAGAGGATGCAAAAATTCAGCTACAACAAAAATAGACATGGATTATTTTTCCTAAAAAGATTCTACTTGTCTGTTGCCATTGGAGGAATGTATCCGATGTTGTCAAATGTCAAACAAGACTCAGAGGACCTAATCACTCATATTTTGGTAGCTGGTTCTCTTTGGAATACAGAATTTTAAAAGGCTTGAAGCAGTACTCTTGAGTGATGTGGAGAGTAGATAGATGATGGAGAGTAGATAGAATGATTTAGGTCTGTGCCATTTTCTTCTTTCTTGCAGAGAGTTAAAAGATAAAATGGAAAGTGAGAAAATATTTTCAAAATAATTACTCTGTTTATATTCACAATATAACCTTTTCACAATAATAATTCTTCTTCCTCTTCTTCTTCTTCTCCTTCTTCTTCCTCCTCTTCCTCCTCCTCTTCTTCCTCTTCCTCTTCTTCTTCTTCTTCCTCTTCTTCTTCTTCCTTCTTCTTCTTTCTTCTTCTTCCTTCTTCTTCTTCTTCTTCTTCTTCTTCTTCTTCTTCTTCTTCTTCTTCTTCTTCTTCTTCTTCTTCTTTCTTCTTCTTTCTTTTTCTTCTTTCTTCTTCTTCTTTCTTCTTCCTTCTTCTTTCTTTTTTCACGGAATCTTGCTCTGTCGCCAGGCTGGAGTGCAGTGGTGCAATCTAGGCTCACTGCAAGCTCTGCCTCCTGGGTTCTCGCCATTCTCCTGCCTCAGCCTCCCGAGTAGCTGGGACTACAGGCACCCACCACCATGCCCAACTAATTTTAGTATTTTTAGTAGAGATGAGGTTTCACCATGTTGGCCAGGCTGGTCTCCATCTCTTGACCTCGCACTTCACCCACCTTGGCCTCCCAAAGTGCTGGGATTACAGGCATGAGCCACCGTGCCCAGCCAATAATTACTCTTTTTATATTCCAGGAGAAAAGTTGGGATCATGGATAAATGACTTGCCCCAACTCCGGACAATGAAGCAATGGCAACCTGTTAACACATCTTAATTTTGGGTATTTCTTAAAGTTTTATTTTTGTTTTCACCTTTCTACCCTCCTACTTTTCCCATGAGAATGGGTGTGGTTACTCATTTGCTTGCACAAATCTCATTCTTGTATCCAGTTATCACCTTCAGTAGTCTCAGGTGGTCCTAGTTAACCAGCTTCTCCAGACGCAGCTGTTCACCTTTTGTCCATTCAGCATCCAAGGTGAGTCTTCAGCACTGTCTGATGCTCCAGCAATTTATTCTGGCAGTGCTCTTATAAGATGGATAGTGGGAGCAGGACAGGCCAGATAGAGTCAGGGTCAGATGACCACCTGATGGGGAGGATCTTCATCCACAGACCCTTCTCAGTGTTTGGGGGATTCTTCCTCCTTTTTTATTCCTGTATTTAATCTGGGTTCAGTCATTAGGTGTTTCTTTCATAGAGGAATTTTAATGGTATAAGGGTAAGCTTTGTTTTAGGGTTCATGAAAGTGGCATATGTGCTGAGGAGGCCTAGGCAATCAGGGTTTTTAGGTCTTATTTTCATGGGGACCCAGTAATCATCCCCCAGCCAGGGCTGGAAATCCCCAGGCCAGGTTATATCATACTGCTAAGTGACACATAGTGTAGGTCCCATGAGATGTTTGAGTGCGCTTTATGGCCATCATTAATCTTACAGGTATGATATGTTTCTTATTGTACCATACAACAGTCATCCACACTTCTCATCCGCATTCTTGCAGCAATCGAATCTTCTCATACAACAGTGAAGTAAGATTACCATTCAGCCTTTGTTGTGATGACTGCCCACCTGCTACTTTAAGTTTAGCTGTGTGTGGTACTATGATTACTCTTCCTTTCAAGAACAGCATTTTCTTTCCTTTGGGATTAATGATTGCTTGTTTGGGGGGGCTATACTTTCTTTTTATACATTATTACTAATATTTAAACCAAATTTCTCTTAACCTGGGTTTTCTCTAAAAGCAGAGCCTAGTACAAAGGTATGTAGGCATTTTATTTTATTTGGGAAGTGACTGTAGGATACAGTAATATGAGGGCCTGGAGAACATGACAGAGAGAAGGAAAAGCCAATTAAAAAATACACAGGGTCAGGAGATCGAGACCATCCTGGCCAACATGGTGAAGCCCCATCTTTACTAAAAATACAAAAATCAGCCGGGTGTAGTGGCAGGTGCCTGTAATCCCAGCTACTTGGGAGGCTGAGGCAGGAGAATTGCTTGACCCCAGGAGGAGAAGATTACAGTGAGCCGAGATTGCGCCACTGCACTCCAGCCTGGCAACAGAGCAAGACTCTGTCTCAAAAAAAAAAAAAAATACATAGGGGTTCACCTCTGCAGATAGGGCTGAATACTGCTGGAACTGTTTGAGGAACTACATGAAATGCATCCTCTTGATGGCTACTGTATTCCAACAGAAGCAGGTTGTTTCTTTGGAGTTAATGCCTCTCAACTCCCAGGTTATGCAGGCCTGAGTGCTGTGTCCTGAGAAATTTCAGTAAAGCTCATTGCAGAAAGCATTCAGGGTAGTGCAGCCATGGCTGAAGTCAAAGGGGGTTGAGAGGACCTGAGATGGGACACATGTTGGGGGAAAGGCAGCTATCTAGAGCTGGGAGGGGGACCTGGTAATGTGACTCCTGGCAATGTCCTTTACACGGCCCTTTCTCTCAAGTGTACCTAATGTCATCAATTCCTGAACTTTGGGAGTGGGACCATTTCGTATAATTCACACCTCTTCTACACGTGATATAACTACTAAGTCAACGGCATATATCCATCTTTTTTTCTAGATCCCCAAGTTCCTGTTTTCTCTTCTTTCATCCTTATGGGTTTATTATGTTTTTTACAAAGACAACCCCCTTATTGTCATCTTAGTGGCATTTCAGGGGTAAGTCGAATGAAAGGCATGCTTCCTATCTACTCTCTTGAATCTACATATACTCTTTTGGGTTTTAAACCTTTTTAGAGAAAAAAACTTCAGTGGTATATGCCTCTTAAAAAAGATCTTACATGAATAGGCCAAAAAAACTCAGTTTTTGTCAAGCTAATTATTGAATTTTAACCAAACAAAACCAGCCAACTTGCTATATAATTATTTTAATAGGGCGTACACTGTATGCTTTTTGTTTCTGCACATTTTTACACTTGCAGATATTATACACGGAATTTTATATTCTTCCTGTTCAGTTAATATTCTGTTTATATCTTCTCTTTTCTACATGATTAAAAAAATGTTATTAGGCCGGGCGCAGTGGCTCACGTCTGTAATCCCAGCACTTTGGGAGGCCGAGGCAGGTGGATCACGAGGTCAGGAGACCGAGACCATCTTGGCTAACACGGTGAAACCCCATCTCTACTAAAAATACAAAAAATTAGCCGGGCGTGGTGGCGGGAGCCTGTAGTCCCAGCTACTCGGGAGGCTGAGGCAGGAGAATGGCGTGAACCCGGGAGGCGGAGCTTGCAGTGAGCTGAGATCGCGCCACTGCACTCCAGCCTGGGCGATAGAAGGAGACTCCGTCTCAAAAAACAAACAAACAAAAATTATTCTACACCCCTCTTCTATCCTATTTCCTGTTTTTACATCAGCTCTCCCCTCCTGCTTCTGAGTCTCCAGTGTCCTTTATACCACGCTGTACCTTTACCTACTCATATTAGCTTATAAGTGAGAATATGTGGTTTTGGTTTTCTATTCTGAGTTACTTCACATTTCAAATGGAATTGTTTTCTTAACTTCATTCACTTAGTGCTCACTGCGAGTGTATAGAAATACAATTAATTGTTTAATATTGATTTTTATCCCTCAAAATTGCTGAACTCATTTATTAGGTCTAATCGTTTTCTGGGGTATTCTTTTGGATTATATGTATACAAAATTTGGGTAATCTGTAAGTAACTGATGTTACAATCTGTTGTGCTCATTCAATACTTTTCCCTAAGCCCAATCACACATTAAACAAACACAGAGTTCCTTTTAGTTCCTGCCTAAGCACTGAGTTTTTATAATGAAAGGTGGGAAGATATGTTCTATAAGAAAAGGTTTTTTAAAAAAACAGTTTTATTGAGATATAATTTTACATTCCATAATATTCACCCATTTAAAGTATGTAATTTAATATTTTTTACTATATTCACAGTTTTGTAAAGCCATTACCATTATTCAACTTTAGAATACTTTTATTTCCCTTAAAAGAAACCCCATCCCCATTAGCAGTCACTTGCTATTCTCCTCTCCTTCCCCACTTCACCAACTCCTCACCTCTCTACCCGAAGTAACCACTAATCTACCTGCTTATTCTGGGCATTTAATAGAATGGAACCATGCAATATATGGTCTTTTGTGGCTGGCTTCTTTTACTTTGTATAATGCTTTCAAGTTTCATCTATGTGGTAGCCTATATCAATACTTCTTTTATTTTTAAGACAGAATAATCTTTCATTGTATTTATGTACCACATTTTATTTATCCATTCATCAGGATAAATGGGCATTTTGGACATTGGGTTGTTTCCACTTCTGGCTGCTATGAACATTCATGGGCACTTTTTTTTTTTTTGAGAGAGTCTTGCTGTGTCGCCCAGGCTGGAATGCAGTGGCATGATCTCCGCTCACTGCAAACCTCTGCCTCCTGGGTTCAAGTGATTCTTCTGCCTCAGCCTCCCGAATAGCTGGGACTACAGGCACGTGCCACCATGCCTGGCTAATTTTTGTATTTTTAATAGAGATGGGGTTTCACCATATTGGCCAGGCTGCTCTCAAACTCCTGACCTCATGATCTGCCCGTCTTGGCCTCCCAAAGTGCTAGGATTACAGGTGTGAGCCACCATGCCCGGCCTATGTACTCGTTTGTGTGTGTGTGAACATGTTTCACACCTAATGGTGGAATTATTGAATCGTATTGTAATTCTATCTTTAATTTTTTGAGGAATTGTCAGTTTTCCACAATGGCTGCATCATTTCACATATTTATCAACAGTGTATGAGGGTTTAAATGTCTTCAAATCCTTGCCAAAAGTTTTCACTGTCTGCCTTTTCGATTATAGCTGTCTTTGTAGACGTGATTTTGATTCACATTTCCGTAATGAATAGTGATGTTGAGCCAGTTTTCATATGTTTGTGGATATTTGTACATCTTCTTTGGAGAGATGCCTATTTAAATCCTTTGCCTATATTGTATTTGGATTATTTGCCTTGCTACTATTGAGAGTGGTATGATTCCTTTATATTCTGGATATAAGACCCTTATCAGATATATGGCATGCAAATAGTTTATTCATTTCTGCAAGTTTTGTCTTTTTTTGATGGTATTGTTTGTAGCACAAAACTTTTAAATTTTGGTGAAGTCAAATTTATTTTTTATTTCATTGCTCATGCTTTTGCTGTTGTACCTTAAAAATCTTTGCCTAAACCCAAGGTCAGAAAATTTCACTCCTCTATTTTCTTCTAAAAGTTTTACAGATTTTTATGCTTATACTTAGGTTTTTAATCTTTTTGAATAAACTTTTTGTGTATGGTGTGAGGTAGGGCATTGAGTTATCTAGCCACATTTGTTGAAAAGGCTCTTCTTTCTCCAATCACTTTTATTAGAACCCTTCTGAAAAATTCATTGGCTATAAATATAACAATTTATTTTTAGATTCTCAATTCTGTTCTACTGATCTATGTGTCTATTCTTATGGCCATACTACACTGTTTTTATTATTATAGATTTGTGTTATGTTTTAAAATCATTAAACGTGAATCCTTTAAATTTATTCTTTTTCAAAATTGTTTTGGGGATTCTTGGTCCCTGAATTTTCAGAACTTTTAAGATCAGTTTGTCAGTTTCTGAAAAAGAGCTAGCTAAGATTTTGATAGAGATTGTGTTGAATCTGTAGATCAGCTTACAAAGTATGGTCATTTAACAATATTAAGTCTTTGGGAGGCTGAGGCAGGAGAATCGCTTGAACTCGGGAGGCGGGGGAGGTTTCAGTGAGCCGAGATTGTGCCATTGCACTCCAGCCTGAGCAACAAGAGTGAAACTCTGCCTCAAAACAAACAAACAAACAACAACAACAACAAAAACAATATTAAGTCTAGGTAATATCTTTCCATTTATTTAGATCTTTAATTTCTTTTGAAACTGGTTTGTAGTTTTTAGAATACAAATCTTGCAATTCTTTTGTTAAATTATAGCTTAGTATTTTATTCTTTTTGATGTCATTTCAAATGGAATTGTGTATATATATATTTTTTACTTCAGTAGCTTTAGGGGTAGAAGTGGTTTTTGGATACATGGATGATTGTGTAGTGGTGAAGTCTGAGATTTTAGTACACCTGCCACCTGAGGAGTGTACATGGTACCCAATAAGCAGTTTTTTATCCCTTCTCCTTCTGAGTCTCCAATGTTCATCATACCATTCTGTATGCTTTTGCCTACCCATAGCTTAGCTTATAAGTGAGAACATATGGTATTTGGTTTTCCATTCCTGAATTACTTCACATGTCAAATGAAATTGTTTTCTTAATTTCATTCACTGAATGTTCATTGTTAATATATAAAAATAAAATTAATTTTTAATATTGATTTTTATCCTTCAAACTTGCTGAACTCAGTAGTTCTAATAGTTTTCTGGGGTGTTCTTTCGAATTATCTGTATACAAAACTTAGGTCATGTATAAGTAGAGATACTTTTACTTCTTCTTTTTCAATCTGGATATCTTTTGTTATTTTTGACTATCTTGGCTGGCCCATCCCTTGGAGGGGATTTTTATTGTACATTTTTTTATTAGCGAGATGTACCATATACATTTTCCTACAGTAATTTTGAACTAATTATTCTTATAGACATCTGTATATTTTCTACTTTTTAGATTTCTTTCTGACTTATGGGGAAATGAAGCACATGTTTATTAATTTCCATATTTTTCTAGATATTTTTGATGTTGTTTTTATTTTTCTCCAGATTAATGGCTTCCTTGTCAGAAAATATCTGTAGATTTTCCATCATTTGAAATTTGTTGAGATTTTATTTATGGCTCAGTGTATGCTTCTTTTTAAATAAGTGTTCTGTATGTGCTTGAAAATGATGTGTATTTTGGCAGCATTTGATTGAGTGACAGTTTTATGAGGTTCAAATCTTCTAAATCCTCTTAGTTTCTTCTATTAATTAGTGATAAAAATGTGTTAAAAATAAAAATAATCAGAGTAGAGGATTTTCTTTGTAGTTCTAGGGATGTTTTTATTTATGCGTGTTGACGCTAGGTAATTAGATGTATATATATTATAATTGTTGTATCTTCCTAATAGTAACATGTCTATATTAGCTTTTATGGTTAATATTTTCCTGGTATGCCTTTTTACTTTTTAAATCATTAACCTTTCTGTATCCTAATGTTTTATATATATCTTGTGAAAACAGTAGCAAATTGGGTTTTGTGTTATAGTCAGTTCATTTTTACTTTAAAATAAATAGTTTAGTCAATTTATGTTTAAAACAGTTACTGATATATATAGGTGTGTATTTTCCATTATATCTGTGTTCGTAGTTTATCCGTGTTCCATTTCCTTTTATCTTAGGTTGTTTATATTTTCTTATCTAATTTCCCCCCTTATAATTTAGAAGTTGTATACTATTTTTATTTTTATTGTAATAATTATAACATAGATACTATATTAATATCCATATTGTTCAGAACAACAGAACCAACAGGACACACACACACAGTCTGAAAGCCAGCAGTCTTGAGACCCAAGAAGAATCCATTTTTCAGCTCAAGTCTGAAGGCAGTAAAAGACTCATATCCCAGCTCCAACAGTCAGGCATGAAAAAAAAGTTCAGCTTTTTTGTTCTGTTTAGGCCTTCAACTGATTGAATGAGGCCCATTCTCATTGGGGAGCACAATCTGCCTTACTCAGTCTACTGATTCAAATGTTAATTTAATCCAGAAATACTCTCACAGACACCTCCAGAATAATGTTTGGCCAAATGTCTGGGTACCATGTGACCCAATAAAGTTGAACACATAAAATTGAGCGCTACAGCACTTAATTGATCAGTGTCTCAGTTAATTTGTATCTAGACCTCATACCAAATGATAAAAGAGCATTAGAAGACTCTTTTACTTTATTTTCCTTCCTCTCTTTTTATTCTGCTGTTAATAAAATTTCATTTTTTATCTTAAACATTCTACAAGGTGATGCCTGTTTTTACATTTTTTATTGTGGTAAAATATGCATAACATACTTTTTATCATTGTAACCATTTGTGAGTATGCAGTTCAGTAGCATTAAATATATTTACAATGTTATAGAACTATTGTTCCTACTATCTACTCCAAAATTTTTTTTTTTTTTTGAGACGGAGTCTCGCTCTGTCGCCCGAGCTGGAGTGCAGTGGCACCATCTCGGCTCACTGCAAGCTCCACCTGCCAGGTTCACACCATTCTCCTGCCTCAGCCTCCGGAGTAGCTGGGACTACAGGCTCCCGCCACCACGCCCGGCTAATTTTTTGTATTTTTAGTAGAGACAGGGTTTCACCGTGTTAGCCAGGATGGTCTCGATCTCCTGACCTCGTGATCCGCCTGCCTCGGCCTCCCAAAGTGCTGGGATTACAGGCGTGAGCCACCGTGCTTGTCCCCTACACCAAAAATTTTTATTATCCTCAACATGAACTTTGTACTCATTAATCAATAAGTACCCATTTCCCCACTCCTTATCCTCTAGTAAGCTTGATTCTACTTTCTGTCTGTAAATTTGCGTACTCTAGGTACCTTATATACATGGCATTGTACGATATTTGTCCTGCTATATCTGCCTTATTAAACAAAGCATAATATTTTCAAGGTTCATTCATGTTGTAGCAAATATAAAAATTTTATTTCTTTTTATACCTGAATAGTATTCCATCACAATGCCACATATTCTTTATCTATTCATCTGTTGATGGACACTTGGATTGCTTCCACCTTTTGGATGTTAGGAATAATGCCGCTATGAACATTAGTACACAAATACCCGCTTTAGTCCTTGATTTCCATTGTTTTCTATACATACTTAGGAGAGGGATTGCTGAGTCGTTTGGTAGTCTTTAGATTAACTATTTGAGAAACTGCCAAATTATCTTACAAAGCAGTTGCACCCCATTTTACATTTCCACCCTTAATGCACAAGGGTTCCAATTTCTCCACATTCTCACGAGTATTTATTATTTTTCAATTATGATTATTATTATTAATTGTATAGCCATCTTTGTAGGTGTGACTTGGTATCTTGTTGTGGTTTTGATTTGTATTTTTCTATCTACTAATGATGTTGGACATCTCTTTATGTATTTATTGACTATTTGTAGGTCTTCTTTGGAGAAATGTTTATTCAAGTTGTCTGCCCATTTTTAAATGTTTGTTTGTTTGTTTTTTGTTGTTGAGTATTGCATTAGTCTGTTTTCACACTGCTATAAAGAACTACCCGAAACTGGGTAATTTATGAAGAAGGAGGTTTAATTGACTCACAGTTCTGCATGCTTAACAGGAAGCATGACTGAGAGGCCTCAGGAAACTTACAATCATGGCGGAATGTGAAGGGGAAGCAAGGACTTTCTTCACATGGTGGTAGGAGAGAAAGAGAGAGTGAAGGGGGAAGTGCCACACACTTTCAAACAACCAGATCTTGTGAGAACTCACTCATTAGCATGAGAACAGCAAGAGGGAAGTCCACCGCCATGATTCAGTCACCTCCCACCAGGTCCCCCCGACATGTGAGGATTACAATTCAACATAAGATTTGGGTGGAGACACAGAGCCAAACCATATCAAGTATTAAGAGTTCTTCATATAGTCTGGATATTAATCCCTTATCAGAATGTCTGAGATATTCTGATCTAAGAGTTCTTCATATAGTCTGAATATTAATCCTTTATCAGAATATCTGAGATCAGAAGCAGCAATTAGCAGTCAGAGAATAGGTCTCTGATATTTGGAGGACAGGATACTATTTGGCCACCCTGCCTCTGCAAGCTGAATGGAAACTGCTATTGGAATGCATGCACAGCTACCTGCCATGTGACTGGAGGTAAGGGATGGATAGTTGCTACTGTGCTAAGAGCTGAAATTGACAAAATTAATGCAATTTACCATCCAACATTTCCCTGGAAGTTGCAAACCTTTGACAGACTCTAGAGTTCCAAAAGAGTTACATCAGGCTGGGTGCAGTGGCTCACGCCTGTAACCCCAACACTTTGGGAGGCCAAGGCAGGTGGATCACCAGGTCAGGAGATCAAGAACATCCTGGCTAACACCGTGAAACCCCGTCTCTACTAAAAAATACAAAAAATTAGCCAGGTGTGGTGGCAGGCACCTGTAGTCCCAGCTACTCGGGAGGCTGAGGCAAGAGAATGGCATGATCCCAGGAGGCGGAGCTTGCAGTGAGCCGAGGTCGTGCCACTGAATGCCAGCCTGGTTGACAGAGCGAAGACTCTGTCTCAAAAAAAAAAAAAAGAATTACATCAGACATATTCTATCAATGCAATTGTGTCTAGTTGGGGGAGACAGTTTCCTGGTGCTTCTTAATTTGCCATTCCAGAATTCTCTCTCTCTTTCTTTATTTGTTATATCTGTTAAAATTTATATTTGTTAATCACTTTGGTTTCTTCTTTTTAGTCAGTTTAGATAATTTGTGTGTTTTAAGAAATTTATGCATTTATTTTAGGTTATTTGTTTGGCATACAATTGCTCACAGTACTCTTAATTCTTTATTTCTATAACATCACTAGTATTGTCCCCATTCTCATGTCTAATATTTGTCATTTGCATGTTTTCCCTTTTCTTCTTAGTCTTTCTAGGTAAGTTTGTCAATTTGGTTGATCTTTACAAAAAACCAACTTTTGATTTTATTGATTTTTCTCTATTGTTTTTCTATTCTCCATTTTGTTTTTCTCTGCTCTAATCTTTATTGTTTATTTCCTTCTAGATTTGAGTTTAATTTGTTCTTTATTTCCTCATTCTTTAAGGTGGAAAGTTAAGTTACTGATTTGGAATGTCCTTTTCAATATAGTTATTTATAGCTATAAATTTCCCTGTGAGCACAGCTTTCACTGCATCCCACAAGCTTTGATATGTTGTGTTTTCATTTTCATTCATCTCTTTTCTAATTTCATTTGCAATTTCTTTTTTGATCCATTGGTTGTTTAAGAATGTGTTGTTTAATTTCCACAGATTTTTGAATTTTTTAGTTTTCCTTCTTTAAAAATATTTTTAATAGTATACTCTATTTAGCTTAATATATTCTTAGTATTATCATACCATTCCAATACATCATCAATGAAAGAAATTAATATCGAGATATCTTACATTCTTTCTTTTGTACTAATGATACAGGAGGGGGGCAGGGCAGTGCTGGGTAGAGAAGGGTAAGGTCCCTGGCTAGGGCTCCACCCTCAGGCCCATGCCCATGGGCCTAGGTGAGGACAGATATTTCTGCTTTTGTTCCCATGTGTTGCATTTTTCAAGACCACCTTGGCCTGCCATGCCCTCATCCTGTGCTTATAAAACCCTGAGACCTTAGCGGGCAGAGACACGGAAGCTGGACATCAAGAGGAACACAAACCAGTGGAGGAACACTCAAATGGCTGGACATTGAGAGGAACACACAGGCAGAAGAACACTTTGGCAGACACCAGTGGAATGACGAAACGCTGAGGGGAATTCAGTCAGAGAGTCTGGCCACTGAGCGGCTCCACTCCAGGGGAAAACCACCTTCCCACTCCATCCCCCCTCTGGCTCCCCTCCATCTGCTGAGAGCTACTTCCACTCAATAAAACCTTGCACTCATTCTCCAAACCCACGTGTGATCTAATTTTTTTGGTACACCAAGGCAAGAACCCAGGATACAAAAAGCCCTCTGTCCTTGAAATAAGGCACAGCGTCTAATTGAGCTAATTAACACAAGCCACCTGCAGACCGCAAAACTGAAAGAGTTAACTGTAATATATGCCCATTGGGGCTTCAGAAGTTGTAAACACTCAACTCTAGAGGCTGCCATGGTGCCAGCACTTCCCATGACCTGCCTGTCTGCATGGTTCCCCTAGAGGTACGAGTAGCAGGGCACCAAAGAAGTGAGCCACACCCCCATCACACACCCTGCTGGGGGATAAGGAAACTTTTCCCATTACACTAAGTTTTTGAAATGCAGTGTCCATTTCATGTAATAGCACATCTCCATTTTTTTTTGTTTGCTTTCTGTTATTGATATCTAACTTCATCCTGTTGTGGTCTGAGAAGATACCATTTGTATGGCAACTATCTTCTAAAATCTATTGAGATTTAATTTGTGGCCTAACATATGGTCTGTCTTGGAGAAATGTCTCATGTGCCTTTAAGAATTTGTTTGCTGTTGTTGTTGGGTGGAGTATTCTGTGTATGCCTCTTAGATCCACTTGATTTATAGTGTTGTTCAAGTCCTCCATTTTCTTACATATCTTCTGTTTGTTATATATTTCTTATTGAATGTGTGGTGTTGAAGTCTCCAACTATTATTATTGTAGAATTGCATATTTATCTTTTCAGTTATGTCAACTTTTCTTTCATCTATTTTGAGGATCTGTTACTAGGTGTGTAAAATGCTATTGCTTTTCAATTGCCAACGTTCACTTAGATTAACTCCTATATTTATCAGTCTCAGTGCTTTAATTATTCTTGCATTCTGGAACATCCATCTGTTGTCACTTCCCTTCTTTTTATAAGAAATTCCTTTAGTGATGTAGAATAATATGATCATGGCAAAATTTTCCTAGTTTTGTTTATCTGAGAGTATATTTGCCATCCTTTTATTGAATCATTGATATTTTTATCTCTGTGTTTCTTTGTAGGAGTCTTTTAAACTTCTACTTGGAAATAATTATAGGTTTGCAGAAAATTTCACAGATAACAGTTTCCTCATACCCTTCACTCAGTTCCCCTAATAGATGTATCTTACATAACTGTAGCACAATGTCAAAGTTTGGATTTTGACAATGGCATAATATGATTTGTATAGCTTTGTCATTTTATCATGTGTAGATTTGTGTAACCACCACAGCAATTAAAATACAGAAATACTCCATCATCACAGAGATCTCCCACACCACAGAGATCTCCCTCACCACAGAGATCTCCCTCACCACAGAGATCTCCCTCATGCAACCCCTTATTGTCACCTTCCTACCTCCATGATTCCTATCCCTTGAAAGCTCAAATTTCTTCTTCATTTGTGTACTTTTTTTGTGGGTTTTTTTATGAGAATCTTCTAAATTACACTATTTACATTTAATGTAATTATTGATATTTTAGACTTTAAGTCTCCTTTTTTTGTTTTGTGTCTATTCTTTGTTTCTTACATCTATGTTTTTCTTTCTCCTGTTTCACTGTGGGCTACTTCATTTTTTTTTTTGAATTCCATTTTTTTGTTATCTCTAGTGTTGCTGGGTATATCTCTCTGTATAGCTTTTTGGGAGTCCTTTAGGTATTAAATTATACATACATAACAGCATATTCTGCTGGTATCAATATTTTACCAGTTTGGTTAAAGTATAGAAATTATATCCCCTTTTGTGTCTCTTTCCCTCCTCCATTTATAATATAATGGTCTTGGCTGGGCACGGTGGCCCACGCCTGTATATCCCAACACTTTGGGAGGCCAAAGCGGGAAGATCACCAGGTCAGGAGATCAAGACCATCCTGGCTAACACGGTGAAACCCCGTCTCTACTAAAAAATACAAAAAATGAGCTGGGCGTGGTGGCGGGTGCCTTTAGTCCCAGCTATCCGGGAGGCTGAGGCAGGAGAATGGCATGAACCTGGAAGGCAGAGCTTGCAGTGAGCCAAGATTGTGCCACTGCACTCCAGCCTGGGTGACAGAGGGAGACTCTGTTTCAAAAAAAATAAATGATAATAATAATAATATAACGGTCTTAAATATTTTTTTCTACATACATCGAGAATCACATCAGATGTTATAATTTTTACTTCAATAGTCAAACATAATTTGGAAATTCAAGAGTAGAAGGAAAACCTGTATTTACCCAAAGCTTTGCTCTTTTATTGTTTTTTCTTTCCTCCTGATGTTCCACTTTATTCCTGAAGAATATTTGTGCTGGATATAGAATTCTAGACTGACAGTTATTTTCTTACAGCACTCCAGAAATGAGATTGACACACTGGCTATGTAGCCGTTTTGGGTTTTAGCTTGTGGATGGAAGTTTCTCTCTTTGAACTTTTCACCTCAGGCAGGTCCAGTACTACTACATTTTCCTCATAATAGCATCCCTAATTTCATAAAATAACTTATTTCTTAGTTTGTTTTCCATTTTTTGGTTAATAAAAGGAGTACCAAAGGATACAGATTTTTGTCTGTGTCAACTTTAGTTGTTTCTCATTTTGTATTATATAGTGTGGATCAGTTCAAGATGAATTTAAAGAAAGATATGATGATATATTCTTAATAATTTTTAAAAAGGTTATATACAAACTTATGCAGAATAAACTTATAGTAAATAATCTTATAAAAGGTATTTTGGAACTACTTTCAAAGCATATTTTAGTCGACTGATTAGTAGAATGCTCTCTCTTAAGTTTATAAAGCCCTGGAAATTCTTCTGTATGAGAAATGAAAACTCAACTAAGTTTTACAGATCTTCATTGATGCTTGACTTCTCTCAAAAAGGAAATGGTATAATAAAATGGAATGGGTTTATTTTGTACCAGCCATCATCTTAAAATCAGAAAGTAGTTAATTGTGAAACTGAAATATTGGTGAAACAGATGAGTTTCCATTTTTGATGATTTGCTCTATTGGCACGTATCATCTAAGAGTGGCTACATCCCAACAGTGGGAAAGTGCTAAGTAAAAACAATGATAAGAATGATCTAGTGATCTCACTTGAAAAAAGTGTAGTGGTCTCATCCTATAAAGTTTTGTATTTTTTTTTTTTTTGAGATGGAGCCTCCCTCTCTAGCCCAGGCTGGAGTGCAGTGCCATCTCGGCTCACTGCAAGCTCCACTTCCCGGGTTCACACCATTCTCCTGCCTGAGCCTCCCGAGTAGCTGGGACTACAGATGCCCGCCACCAAGCCCGGCTAATTTTTTTTTTGTATGTATAGTAGAGATGGGGTTTCACTGTGTTAGCCAGGATGGTCTCCATCTCCTGACCTGGTGATCTGCCTGCCTTGGCCTCCCAAATTGCTGGGATTACAGGTGTGAGCCACCATGCCCGGCCCTAAGAAGTATTTTTAAAACATCCTACTTTTCATTTCTGAAAAAAATTAAATAAAAAGCAGTTGACTTTAAACTCTTTAAAAAAACAGAAGAATCTGGGTATTTGTTTCTATTATTTGATATAAGGCAGAATCTTTTAGAAGGATTTAAACACTATTAAAGTCAGGAACGAACATGTAGGGAAAAACACAGCAGTATTTTTGGAGGATTAGATTTTATTTCATCCACAGAATGAAGATACTGCTGTGGAAAACTGGCTGGTCAATATGAGCTCCACTGAACTTTTGTTTTTGTTAACAATGTACCTCAGTAAGTATTTATTTAATATATCCAACACATGCCCTTGAAGCTATTTATCCAAATGTCCAGTAACAGAGAACTCAGAAGATGGTTATATAACACAGAAGAGAATAATCAAATTTAGCTATGATGAGTATATCTGAAGAATGTTAAATTCTATGTTATAACTTTAAATGTTATCAGTGAGAATAGTGTAAATAAACTTTATAGAAAAGGGAATAAATACATGAAAAACATTTGTATCCTATATAACAATAAATTGCCATTTACAGCTCCTACAAGTCAGTACTAAAACTACAAATATTCATGTAGAAAAATATTCAAATGATATGAACATGAAAAAAATCAGAAAATGTCATTGAAAAATTTTTCTTTTTTATTTTATAAACTTGTTTTTAATATCTTTCCCTTATTTTTTTTTGCATTTTCATCCAGCTTCTTGGGTTGAATGCTCAGTTTATTTGTTTTTGATTTCTCTAGTTACATAATAAATGCACTTAAGACTATGTTTGGATGATTATCATAACACAAGTTTGACTAATTAGCAGCATTTATCTTAATTGCAAAGGTTAGAATAATCTAAGTGCAGGACAGTTTTCTGGGTGGCCTTGGACCAACCCAGTTCTCTCCCCTTTCTCTTTTGTAGTTCTCAAGAATAACTGTAGAATGTACTGGGAATGCAACATCCTGAGAGAAGAAAGGACTGGCTAGAATAGCCCAGGTCCTGTTCCAGTTCCCTTGGAAACTGAATGTCTTTCAATGCTTTGTCCAGGGGGTAACTTCACCTTGGAGTATAAAACCCAGGGTGGGCTGCTTCTGCGGGTCCCTAGCTGAGGTACAAGTGTGGCATGCACAGACAGGACTACACCTCCCCCGAGCAGCTTTCCCCAGCCTTGGAGGACTAGTTTGCCATGAATCCCAGGTGCTGTTGGCCCTTGCTGCCTATCTGTAAGTAATAAATCCATGTACATGACTTGTGTGTGTTTGTGTTCTATCTCAGCAGACTCAGCCAAGTTGGTAACCAGTGTCATACCAAGTATGTAACTGTATATACAAATGCACAGATATTTTGATATTTAACATTGCAGGATCTTTCTTTTAAATGAGTTCTTAATTGTGTATCCCAGATCCAAGCTCTTCTCCCGACAAGCCTCTGGCATAGCAGTGAGGTTTGCTCTGTAAGCTGGAAGGTTTGCCCTGGAAGCCTCAGCTGGACACTGTACCCAAGCTTGTTAGGTATCCACTGTTTCAGCAGTGCTGAGAAAGAAAAGACCTCAAGCCCTCAAGGAGATCTTTTCATAACATAGCACTGTCTGCTTTTTGCATAATTAAATCATTTCTTAACTTACCAATTGACAGAAAATCACTACCAATACCATTCTATTCAACTTACATATTCCACCAAACCAGACATGGTTGAACATCAACAGGGAGCCACCCAGAGTGATCTGAGGAAAATAACCAAAACCAAATCCAAAAGATCTTTACACTATTTAATTGTAACTGTGCTGAGTTAAATTATTAGAATAAGAAATTTTATAACAGTTTATTTTAAAATTTTTATTTATTTATTTATTTATTGAGATGGAGTTTCACTCTTGTTGCCCAAGCTAGAATACAATGGCATGATCTTGGCTCAGTGCAACCTCTGCCTTCCGGGTTCAAGCGATTCTCCTGCCTCAGCCTCCCAGGTAGCTTGGATTACAGGCATGTGCCACCACACCCGGCTAATTTTTGTATTTTTAGTAGAGACGGGGTTTCGCCATGTTCACCAGGCTGGTCTCGAACTCCTGACCTCAGGTGATCCACCTGCCTGGGCTTTCTGAAGTGCTTGGATTACAGGTGTGAGCCACCACGCCTGGCCAACAGTTTATTTGAATCATGAGAATGTGTACTGGTTTTTATAAACTAGTTTCTTTCATCTCAGATTCCCTGAAATATTATGGGGTGTATAAATAACAGTAAAAATAGTAGAATAACAATTACTTCCCCAGGCTGCCAGCAGAAAACACCTGAAATAAGCTCCTTGTTTTTTACATATCATTTTTGAAAACGTTACAGGAAGAAAAGTTAAAATGATCCTATCACTAAAAAGTAGTTTAATTTTTCTTTGTAAATCTAGTGTGAGGAGAGTCCACTCAGGTATTAAGGTGTTGATATCCTGATTGTCCTTAACCTCCTCTTCCCTCTCCCCATTCTTAAGTGGTAAAGAGAATTTAAAGAAAAAATTAGGCCACTGAGAAGAAATAAGCTTGGCACCCCAGAGGGGCCAGTGTAGGTTTCAGGGTTTCAGGTCTATGTAAATTTCTCCAGATTTCTTCAGGTGACAAGGAGAGAGGGCTTTGCAGAGAGAGGTGGCCCCAGGATCTGTGCCCCATGCAGTATTAGACGGGCTTTGCCAGAGGAAGCCCAGAGAGGCTGGACGCTATGCCTGGAACAGAGTGGGAGTGTGTGGTCACTGGGGTGGTTCTGCCCCATCTCCTCGCAGAGTGCTCAGGTGCCCAGAGTGGAGCGCCCGAGGGAGACCAGTCAGCAATAGTGACCATCCCCCCCATGCTTGGCGCACCTGGTTCCTCTTGTCAGGCTGGGGAATGAGTGCTCAGAATGCCCAGTCATGGTTAGAAGTCTGCGGTGCTCGGCCAGGTGCGGTGACTCACACCTGTAATCCCAGCACTTTGGGAGGCCGAGGCGGGCGGATCACTAGGTCAGGAGATAGAGACCATCCTGGCTAATAAGGTGAAACCCCGTCTCTACTAAAAATACAAAAAAATCAGCCGGGAGAGGTGGCAGGCGCCTGTAGTCCCACCTACTCGGGAGGCTGAGACAGGAGAATGGCATGAACCCGGGAGGCGGAGGTTGCAGTGAGCAGAGATCGCGCCACTGCACTCCAGCCTGGGCGACAGAGCGACACTCCGTCTCAAAAAAAAAAAAAAGAAGAAGTCATCTGCGGTGCTCAAAGCAGGTTTATTCTCATTTAGAAGATAAAGAAATATGGGCCTTGTTACCCCAGGCAGCTGCTGAATTGGAATGGAGGCAGCAGGCGCTGAACATCTGCCCTGTTTCATCCTTGAGTGGATAGAAATGGCCTCTTATTCTGATGCTTTCCCTACACATTTGTGGTAACACAAGACTTTTAAAAACAAAGCAACTGACTCAGTTCCTCCAACCCTGAATCATGGCAGTTGATTTCATTTTTCTATACTTAAAAAATGTTTTCTGGCCAGGTGCGGTGTATCACGCCTGTAATCCCAACACTTTGGGAGGCTGAGGCGGGCGGATCACCTGAGGTCAGGTGTTCCTCAGACCAGCCTGGCCAACATGGTGAAACCCCGTCTCTACGAAAAAAAATATAAAAATTAGCCAGGTGTGGTAGCAGATGCCTGTAATCCCAGCTACTGGGGAGGCTGAGGCAGGAGAATTGCTTGACCCCAGGAGACGGAGGTTGCAGTGAGCCATGGTCACACCTCTGCACTCCAGCCTGAGGGACAGGACAAGACTCCATCTCAAAAAAAAATTTTTTTTTCTTTAAAACATGAATATAAATGAGTCAGACTCCAGTAAGAACCACAACGTGGCTTCCAAGACAGAATTACAGAAGCAAACAACTGCAAGTCATTTCTCAGTAAGGGAGACTGGTGGCTGCTGCCTGAGGGCCTGTGAATGGCTGTGGTATTTGAGGTCCTGCCCTGGTGTCTCCCTGCTGCTTCCTCCAGGCTGAAGTGGCGCTTCCACTAGAAAGGTGTCTGCAGCCTTGATAAAGCATTGCACCTTGGCACAGATCAGCGTGAGGACCCAAACAACCTAGTGTTGACAGTTTAAGCCAAAGCAAGCCCCGTTCTTTGCTGATAGTTTGCCTAGCAATTGCCTAAGAGGCAGTTGGAAAGAACTTATTGGGAATGTAGCTACAGACACTCTCCCTTCTGGCCTCCCTTGATCTCCTTTTATCCTTTTATGGTGACACCTAAGGAAAAAATGCAACTTCCATCTAATGCAAGATGGAAAAAAATAGATGTGCCTAGATTCCTTCTAACTGAAGGAAATCATTCAGTGAATTATATACATTTCTCTCTATATCTATCTATCTATATATATATATTTGTACACACACATATATATAACCTATTCTCTATCATTTATCTTTCTATCGTTTATCATATATATGCAAATTTCAGTTTAACAGTTGAGTTCATTAAGTGATACAATCAACTATATGCAACACATATAAAATCTTAAGATTGTATACATACGTATAGTGTTTCTTACACAATTGTTTATTGCACTATTTCACCAATGTGACCATATCTAAAATTCTTGTAAAGGTTTAAATTGAAGTAATAATTTCAAATTTAAAATAACAGTGAGAATGGGGCTGTAACTTCTCTAATAAAAAATATGTAGCAGTCCATGTGTGACTATTAGTCAAAAGGTGCCACAGGCAGGGAATGGGGCACACTTCACTAGGCAGTGCGGCCTAAAGGCAGAAATATTTTGCAAATGGAACTGAAGCTGAACAATGTCATATTTGGCCTCTGATTTGTTGGCTGAGGCTTCACAGTATAATAAGCCTCCTTTGGATGAGGGTGGGCTAAGCCTGGAAGACTCCGATCCTACACATTCTACAAATGTGTGCAGAAAATATCTTCATTTGCTCTCAGCACAGAGCTGGTGCTGTAAGAGTAGAGGATGTGATGTGGGGAAGTGCAAGGGAAGCCCACTCCTTTGTGGTCCTGGTGTAGGGAGGGTGGCCCTCGCCCCATTCATGTTTCAGGTTCGGGGAAAGACTGGCCTCCTGAAGCAGCCCCCACACCAACTCAGGCTCAGCCAAGGCCCTTAGGTGGTGTAGCGCAGCCAACAAGTGAGATGCCCTGAGGTGCAGGGCTTGAGCTTCTCTTGGCTCCTGGACACATATGGGATCAAGAGGGGTCACCCTGGCAGAAATAAAGAGGCTGAAGAGTGGCCCACCTGGTCTAGATCCAAACTGGAGGTGCAGCCAGATATCAGATGTAGGGCCAGGGTGCACCTGAGTAGGGCTGCACCAGCCAGGAAGGCTGCTGAGTTTTTGGGCCAGAGTGAAATAAATCATGAGCAGCATCCAGCCTTGTCCTAGCAGAGAATGTCAGCAAGGCAAGAAGCAATGACATGGGGAGGTCCTTTGTCCCAGATGTGGCAACCCAGGATCCTGACTCTCCCCCTTGGCTTGAAGATCCCATGAGCCCCACTGCTTTCCCTGAAGATTTTCTGTGAAACACCCGGGGTGGGGGCGCCCTCACACCTCAGGGCCTTTGCAGCTATCATGTCTTCTGCTCTGTAGGAATGTGTTCCCCACATAGCCCAGATAGCCAGGTGGCTGAGTCCCTTACTGCATTCACATCTCTGCTCCCAGTCACCACCACATCAGTGTGGCTTCCCCGACCACCTCTTCTAAAATCATTCTCCCGGCACTACTTTCACTACAGCCCCTGGTCCCGTGTTTCTTTTTAACACCTATCACCATATGACACATGTATTTGTTTATTTTCTTTCTTCATCTCCCTACTAAAATATGAGCTGTGTGAGAACAAAGAGTTTGACATTTTGTTTCCAATAGTGTCCCCAGTGCCTAGGAACAGAGTGGACACACACACACACACACACACACACACATACACACACACACACATACACACACACACATACACACACACACACATACACACACACACACATACACACACACACACACATTTGCTATTGGTGAGCTATGATGCCTTTCTGATGCCCTCTTGACTAGTCACAGGGAGGCTGGGTAACCTAGAACATTGGCAGACTGGTTTTTTTCCTACAGGATACTGAGCGTTAACTGAGAAACCAGTTTAAATTATGAGTTTAATATTTTAAATCTTAATAGATAATTTTCCTTTATAATCAGCAAGGGCAGCTCTGCAAAAATTAAAAATAAATAAAAATTTAAAAATCAGTGTAGTAAATAAACAGTGGCGCTATGTTCTCTTTGCACACAAGAGCTGCTGTGTGTAAGATTCCGCCTCAGGTGACCACTGAGTTCCTTCTGCTTTTGAGAGACCCTCCCAGCATGCAGTAAGTGCCAGCATACACTCACGTCTTTGAATTTCATGATTTGGGCTGGGGCTCGCTGGCCACATCATTGATCTAAAGTTCTCCAAGAACCCAGGGTAAGCATGCCACAGGGAGAAAGCATTCTTCTCACTTTAAAGGCAAAGAACATATTTAAAGTAATTGCTAATGATTCAATATTTGCAACATATGTGTGGGCAGTTATGAAACTTTCTCTAACGCCTAGGCAGATCTAAATGCCTTATCAATTTGGAGGCGCTGTTTCCTTCGTAGTTAACAATTTAAGGTGTTTTGCTGCGATTTCTGACTTGAATGTTCCTTTATTAGAGGACATTGTCCCACTAACGTACATTTCCTCTGGAGGCTAGACTGATCAGTCTTCAGTCTAAGAGTTTTTCTTGACTACTGCTAATTAAGGATTTTTGTATGATGAATACATAATTCTAAAAAAATATGATTTCCTGATAAAAACTACATATGCTTGAAATAAAACTCCGAAGTCAAGTTGCACAGGCTTATCAAACAACTCTCTGAGCACAGAAATAGAGTAAAAGTTAAAACATGTCTCCATAAAATTATAAACACTGAATATCAACAAATCAAACTTGGCTTATTGAACTTGCTTTTCAAAAATTCAGATAAAAATGCATTTATACTAATCAAATTCCAATTTCTGCACTATATAGGCTACCTTTGTAATAATTATGTAAGAACCCTTATAATATAGATCTTTTTTCTTTAATAAAAAATCAACTTTGGGATTATTCTGTAAAAGCAGAAGGAGAATTTGGAAAAATTAAGTCTCCTAAGACCTCGCAGATGAACTCTAGCCAGAGCCCGAGGAGGACTTAGTGATGCCCTCTCACGCTTGGGGGCTGGCGGGAGGGCGGGAGTCAGTTCCCCTTGAGTTCCTGTGGAATCTTCAGTCTGTTCTGCTAGACTAATAGACCAAGCTTCTCAGACACCCAGACTGAAGGGGATAATGATCTAGCACCTCGGAGTGTAGACACACAGCCCTTCTCTCCAGGTTTACTGACAGCAGCTCCAGGGCCTCAAGTTCAGGCTCTCCTGCTTTTCTGCCCCTAAATACGAACTCAAAGAGGCTGAAAAAGCAGAAGACCACGGGAAATTCTGCAAGGTTTCTGGCACCTTAGTGACTCACGGATGAAGCCATTGGGCCTTTCCAAAACTGTCATTTTTTGAGAAGACAAGCATGAGACATCCTCTGCACAGGGGAGGAAAGGGTCAGGGACACATACAGATAATTGGGAAAGTTTGATAAATCTGTAATTTTCTGTCTCATGGGCATAAGAACCTTTTGGGGGTTTACTCACCACATGATACCTGTCACTAGGAAGTTTGTAGATTGCATCTCTGTTGAAAATCCTTTGTGTGTGTGTGTGTGTGTGTGTGTGCGTGAGCATAGCTGTATATGCAGAGAGCCATACATCATAGAATTTGGCCCTCCAGCCTCCTCTTCCCACCACAGAGTAATGTCTGTGGTGCCAGTGAGCCCATCAGGCCATGCCTCTGCTTGGCACGACTGCCCTCCACGGGAATCTGCCTCTTCCTTTAGGTTTTTTTTCTTATGGATATGTGTTCTTTTCAATAATTGAGATGAAATTGTGTAAACAGATTGGCGTTACGCATGTTTTTTCAGATGACATTATACAGTGAAAATATTCCCCATGTCATAAAGATTACTTGAAATATCATTTGCACAGCTCCAATATTTCATAACATGGATTCACCATTATCTATTTAATCTCTTACCTGTTCTTGAATGCTTAATTGGTTTTAACATTGCTCCATTTTCTTTGGATTTTTAAACAATGCCTTTTCCTGGGTGATGATAGCCATTGCAAAAGCTGGTTTCATAATTGTTGGATGTTTTTCATTCTTGGATCCTGGATATCAAATAAAATCTTTAGAGATAATATCTGAGCCTGCTATGGTTTACTGTCTTTTAAAACTTTACCCTTATTTGGTGATTAAATAATGTGTGTGTTCTATTACAGACACCTATTCTAAAATTGTCTATCAGTAAGATGGACTGCATTGCCTTTTCCTTCTCCATAGAGTATTGAATTTAATTGGGTTATAATTCCTGCTATCCAGTAGCTCACCAACAATGGAGCTGTCAGAGCTTACTCATATACTCCATGGGAAGTTTATGTGTCTGAGGCAAATGCTGGCAGGTGAAGCAGGCATTCCGTGAAACCAGGCCTGGGTGGAAAGGAGGCACTCCTGTGTGCAGAGTCTGGTGCCGCTGGGCCCACACACCTGGGAGCACTCCCTGGCTGCCCACACCCTGTTCCTTTCAAGAATTTGGGTTGTGTTTTCTTCTTTCTTGACAATTAGTATAAGGGCAGTAGCTAAGAGTTTGGGTTTTTTTTTTTTTTTTTGATGGAGTTTTGCTCTTGTTGCCCAGGCTGGATGGAGCATCATCTTGGCTCACTGCAACCTCCACCTCCTGGGTTCAAGCAATTCTCCTGCCTCAGCCTCCCGAGTAGCTGGGATAACAGGCATGTGCCACTATGCCTGGCTAATTTTGTATTTTTAGTGGAGACAACGTTTCACCATGTTGGCCAGGATAGTCTCAAACTCCTGACTTCAGGTGATCCACCCACTTCGGCCTCCCAAAGTGCTGGGATTACAGGCATGAGCCACCACACCTGGCCAAACGTTTGAATTTTGATTCAGTCATGACTTTGCCACTTAATCTGAGTCTCCAGGTAGGTCATGTCCTGCAATTTTCTCATCTGCAGGCTGGGAATAATGACAGGCTATATTCCAATAAGTTTTCATTGAAGGTTAAATAATATGACAGAGATCTGGCACATGTAAATCCTCAATAAGTGGCAGCCATTTTTGTTTTTATTGCTTTCGTTATTCCTTGAGTTTCAGATACTGAAATTAACAATGCGTATTATCCACCTGTTCCTCTGCTGCTTGGATTCCAGACCAAATTTGCCACCTTTTTTGTAACTTCTAAGATTCACTTTGTACTCTTCTGTTTTTTTTATGTATTCAATAAGTATTTATTGTGAATCTACTATGTGCTAGTCACCAGTTTAATAATACTCTGTTCCCATCTCTTTGCCTAGTGCACATATATAAGGAATTCTATGAAACTATAACCATACTGACAGATTTCTTGTATAGTCACAGATGATGATCCCACCATTTTAAAAGTACACTTCAAAATGCTCGAAGAGTAAGCTTCAAATGTCTCACCACAGAAAATAATAAGTGACATTATGAATATGTAAATTGACTTGATTTAACATTCCACATCATGTACATATATCAGAACTTCACTTTGTACCCAATACATGTGTACAATGATGATTTTTCAATTAAAAATAATATTAATTTAAAAGTTGCATGACAGTGGAAAAAATGTTTTGAAGGATAGAGGTTTGCTTATGATCACATGATTCTGAGCAAATTAACCTGAAGCTGTTTTTTTCACAATAAAACTTTATTATGTAGAGTTGTTATAGAAATTAAACAACAATATAGAAATCAAAAAAATTTTGTTAGTTCCTTTTACTCCTCAGATCAGTGTGGTTAGGGTGTTCGCAAACTCTGTGTACATTGTGCTGTGAGTTAGCCACTTTAGAAACAGAGGGAGACAGTGAGGCCGGTGGAGCTTGGGAGAGCTAAATAGAGTCTGAGATGGAGAGATTGCATACACCAGTGTGTATTTGAAATAAAATGTAGTGAAAATTAATAAGCTTGAAACTACCTAGCTTAGGCTGTTAAACAAAACATTTTAATAAAGAAAACTAAGTCATTTAGGTTTCCAGAGAATAGTAACTGTCACTAATAAAATTAATGTTTATTTAGGAAACACTTGTGTCAGTTTCTGCAATTGAATCAATCAACATCCAATGAGGAAACAGAAACCACATAGTAATTTGGAAAGGAAAATCAATATAAATAATATCAAATGTTACATGGGGTTAACAATAAAGGGATACCTGAAGAAAATATTTGGGCTCTGGGAGAGTCCCCAAGGAAGAAACAAACTTGAAAAGGGGCCCCACTCCCCAAGACTGGGCCTCCGACCTCATTGGAGGTGTGGTTGCAGCTCACCAGCTTGAGAGGAGGTTCTCTGGGTTGCCCCGGGCAGAATCTGGCAGGAGGTGACATGGGGCTGGAACAGGCCAGCTGGGAGCTCCTGCTGGGGTGCAGGTGGGCACGCAAGCACCACGTAAGGAGGGCACGCAGGAGCGCCCTCCAGGGAACATGCAGGCTGAGGATGAGGAAGGATGAATGTCAAAGTGAGGCAGCTTTGGGTCTAACTCTGAACTCAGAACTGTGGCCAAGGTTTGTTTTCTGGGTCAGTTCTGGATGAATAGCTTCATGGGATCCTGCCACATATCAAATTTAGCTACCCAACCATCTGAAATGAAACAGTAGAGGAAAAACAGGATAATGAAAATTCTTATTTAGCAATGTGTAAAGAACATGCAACTTAGCTCAGCATGTGTATCATGCTTTATTTGGGCCAGGGATCGCTAAGAATATTCATTTTTAAACTTATTTTTTTGGCAGAGAAATGTTTCTGGCTCAGCAAATATAATTACAATAAGGTTTGAATTCCTGTTTGCCAGGATTGGAAAACGATACAATTTCTAATGCTCTAATCAGTTGTCTATCCATTTTATCTGGGGAGCAGACCTCTATTAGCTATTCTATTAGTTAGCTATTCTCACAAATATGCTGCATAACAAACCACCCCCAAACTCAATGGATTATGGCAACAACCACTGATTTCTTGCTCGCACATCAGCAGGTTGCTTGGAGTTAAGCTGATTAAGTCAGGGCTGGGCTTGGCTCCAGGCTGCAGGTGGGTTTCAAGTCAGCTTCATGTAGCTGTTCCTGTGCCATGCTGCTTAGCATGTGCTCTCCTTGGGGCAATGGCAGAAGCACAAGGGGCAGGCATTTCATGAGCATTTCAAGCCCCTGCTCGGGTGAAGTCTGTTAATGTTCATTGGCCAAAGCAAGTCATATGGCCATATCCCCAACATCAATGGGGAGAGAAGTATGCTCCTGTCATGGATGTTAAAGAGAATAGAGTGAATCTTTGATAGACCATAATACAATCTCCCACAGCAAGGAGAGTATACAAACCACATCTTGAGTCTGGACTGGCCTGGGATTTTTCTGCCCCTTGACAGCAGCAGCTGCGTTGCCCTTTGCCTAAGGGAGTCCACTCTGCTGCTTCCTGAGTGTCCTCATTCCTGGTCACTGCATGATTTTCCTTAAATGGTGTTGGCTATTTGGACATGGGCTAAATGCTACTCCCCATGCATGTTTGCTCACCTGTTCCATTTCTGTGTCTAGGCAGGTTGACTGAGCCTGTGGCTTCTCTCTAAAGCTTCCATTGCATCTTACTGAATTTCTTAGGAAGTAGTTGACACAATTGACTGCACTGATTTTCTGCAAGGTCCCCTAAATCATTTCAGAATGCAGGGGGATTGACTCCCAAGTGACAAAAGGGAAGAACTGAATGCACAGTGCACTAAGCAGCAAAGTAGTTTTGCCTCCTTGAGCCTATTCAAGGTTCTCTGTCACAGCTTGAATCAGCCAAGGTCAAATTTTCGTGTTCGTCATTTGTAAATGTAATAGACACAAAACCTGGAATTGTGTCTTTATTTGGAAATAGGGTCTTTGTAGACGTAATGAAGTTAAGATGAAGTCATATCGGATTAGGGTGGGCCCCAAATGAAATGACTGGTGTCCTTACAAGGAGAGGGAGATTTGGAGACACAGAAAGACAGAGAGACGTGGAGAGGGTGGAAGGCCATGCAATGATGAAGGGAGAGATTGGAGTGATGCAGCTGTGAGCTGAGAATTGCTGGCAACCACCTGAAGCCAGGAAGATGCAGGAAGGATTTCCCGCTGGAGCCTGCAGGGGGAGCATGGCCCTGCTGTCACCTGACTTCGGGCTTTGATCTTCTGGAATTGTAAGCCAATAAATTTCTGTTTACATGCCACCTAGTTTATGATAATATGTTGTGGCAACCCTGGGAAAACATAACACGACACCTCCGATGTCTATTTTAGTCAGAATTCTTTGGTTGCAATTAGCAAATACTAAGAAAAAAAGTGGATAGATCTTAGGTCATTTCAAACTGGCTTTAATGTGTGAAGTTAGGAACATGGGTGCTGTTGGGACTCTCTTATCTTTCATATATGATTCTCTCTTGTGCTGGCTTTATTCTCCCAGGTCAGCTTCTTCATAAGGCTGATGCCATAGCAGCTGAAGTGTTGAAGCTTTTTGATGAGAGAAAAAAGGCTTTTCTGTGTAATTCTAAGATTAAGTCCCAGGTAAGGGTTCTAGTTCGCCCCTGCTCATCTGGATGGACCACTGAGGTTTGGTGGACAGGCTGTATTGGTGGTCCACCTAGCATCGGTCCTCCGACTGTTGAACAATGGCAAAGGCTATGAAAGAGAAAGGGACAGGGAGTGTAACAAGAACAAGTGCTAACAGGATCATGGAAACTGTTCGGCCACTGCTGTTCATCCACCACCACACGGATGGACTGAAGCAAGAAACCAGAAATCAATGGAAAATATAACAAGAAAGGTTATTTAAAAATTGGTTTCAGAAGAGGGAGGTCGTGTGGGTTGAATAGTGTCCCTCCAAAGCTCCTGTTCAGCTGGAAGCTCAGCTTAGGACCTTATTGAGAAATAGGGTTTTTGCCAGAAAAATCAAGTTAAGATGAGCTCATCCTGGATCAGTGTGGGCCCTCGTCCTATCACTCCTGTCTTCATAGGAAGAGACACAGAGATACTAAGGGAAAAGCATGATGGACCACGGCTCAGAGACTGCACTCGTGCAGCTGTAGGCCAAGGATTGCTGGGAAGCACCGGGAGAGAGGCAGGGAACGGAGCCACCCTCCGAACCTCCAGGAAGAAGCCAGCACTGCCACAGCCTTGATTTTGGACTTCTGGCTCTAGAACTTGTGAGTTAATACATTTTTGTTGTCTGGAGCCTCCAGTTTGTGGTACTTTGGCGGCACCAGCATGCTAACACAGATGTGGGACTCAATCCTATCTTAAGTACTATTGAACTGCAAAATGAAAGCTTAGAAAACACAAGCGAGCTGAAATTATTTAATAAGAAGTGTAGTTATATGTATCACTAGTGGAAAACATCCTTTGTTTTCTAAAAGAAAAATTAGATTTCTTATTGAAGCACGGAGAAGATTTGCCTACAATTCTCATTATGATTAAAGATACCCATTTATCATTGATAATACTGATTATAAAACAGAATTACATTAGGGGATGAGAGTGTGAATACCACCAGGACATTAAATAAAATATTTGAGGAATGAGGTAATTGTCCCAGACTTGTTGGATTCAATCAAGGGTTTTAAGGCTGCTCTATTCCATTTCCTTTCACCATAATATCATATATATACACTACCATAGGGAGAGACACAGCTTAGCTTACATAATGAAATGACTTTACAGCTAATTTGATTCTGCATTTGAAAACCAAACAATTCTCAACATTTATGCTTGTTCATCTTCAGCACAGTTGTTCCGTGACTAAGTTACTTATGAGGAGGTCCGGAGTTCACATTTAGGACAAGTTCTACTAATTCTGGTTCACAGAAAACTTTCCAACCTCTGAGCTTTGTTTGTTTGTCGTTTACTTTGTGTTTGTTTTATCTTTAAAAATTGTAACTTTTATACTATCTTTCATACTATCATGAAACAAGCAGAGCCTTGATTTACGTTTTGCATTATGCATGACTAACTCAATCTACTTTTGATAGTCCCCACTTTGGGAAGGTGAGGGTGCATAGTCCATACGTCCCCACTTGCTCTGTCCCCTTGTAATGGTGACTTTTATGTGTTAACCTGAGAGGGCTAAGGAATGCCCACATAGCTGGTCAAACACTCTTTCTGGGTGTGTCTGTGAGTGTGATTTGGAAGAGATGAGCATTTGAATTGGTGGACTTGGTAAAGAAGATCACCCTCACAAATGTGGGCAGATATCATCCGAAACACTGAGGGCCCAAGTAGAACAAAAAGGCAGAGAAAGGGAAATCCCTTGTTGGTATTTGGCCTGGGACATCTCTCTTCTCCTGCCCTCTGACAGCAGTGCTCTAATTCTCAGGCCTTTGGACTCAGATTTAATTGCACTGTGGGCTTTCCTGATTTTTCAGCTTTCAGATGGCAGATTATGGAACTTCGCAGCCTCCAGAATCCTGTGAACTGATTCCTAAATATATATACATGTGTACACATACAAATATTTGTGTATTTATCTCTGGGACCCGATATACATCTATATCTCCCCTATTGGGTCCCTTTCTTTAGAGAACCCTAATACACTCCTATATTGATGGTCTGACATCTGTCACACATGAGAGGAAATGCTCTTTTGGGATAATTATTCATACTATACAAGTTAGAGAATCATTTATGTTTCTTAGATGTTTTGATATGTGTAGAGCTGCTTTATCAATTTGCAGCCCTGGTGGGGAGCCCAGAGCAGAGCCCCAGGCTGGCAGAGCTGGGATCAGGATACAGATGGGCTTGCAGGAGCCTGGCTACTGGCACCGCTGCTGGGCCTCAGCAGCACCATGCCCTGTTCCTTCAAAGCCACATTGTCTTTTGCAGAGGTTGCCTCCAAAGAAGGTATTTTCTTATGAAGTTTTATGCCTTTGTAAAATATACATGATAGAATTTACCATTATTATTTATTTATTTATTTTGAGACAGAGTCTCACTCTGTCCCCCAGGCTGGAGTGCAGTGGTGCAATCTCAGCTCACTGCAACCTCCACCTCCCGGGTTCACACCATTCTCCTGCCTCAGCCTCCCGTGTAGCTGGGACTACAGCCACACGCCACCACACCCAGCTAATTTTTGTATTTTTAGTAGAGACGGGGTTTCACCCTGTTGGCCAGGATGGTCTCCATCTCTTGACCTCGTGATCCACCCGCCTCGGCCTCCCAAAGTGCTGAGATTACAGGCGTGAGCCACCACGCCTGCCCAGAAGTAATTTGTTTCTTTATCATTGAGGACCATCTCAACTGACAGGGCTGCAAGCTTTTGCTCATGTTCTGCTGCCTTGGAATCCAAGGGCAACTGCGGCCATGGTAGCCTTTTTTCATCAAAGTCGAATGGCATCTAGTCCACAGAGGTGAGGGCCTGCAAAATCCTACAACACTCAGGACAGTCAGTCCCTTACTACAAAGAAAAATTATCAGGTACAAAATATCAGTAATACTGAGGTAGAGAAATTGAGTTCTAAGTGATATGGACAAACCTTTAATAATAGTGATCTGGCCTGAAACTTTAATGTTTCCTTATTGTTTTAAACTTTCATTTGGTTGATTATAGGAGCAGCAAAGCTGTCTGTTTTGCCATTTATTTCTAATGCTTTAATTGTACAATGTTCCCTGAAATCTTTACACTTTAATTCTTGCCAGATTTGTTGTAGCAAACCTTAACCATGGAATGACATATTTAGTCCCTCAACACTGTCACTTGAATGACACATGGCAATGGGTCGGCCACATCTTGGAGCAGCACCTGGAGACCAGGGCATTTCCTGTTGCAGACAGTTTCCTACTGACCTTTGTGGGAAAGAAGAAAGGAAACCCAGACTTGAATTTTTAAATCTTCAATTGTGAGTGAAATTTGCATCATTACTCTGTTATAGTTCCACTTACGATTTTTAGAATAAATAAAAACAACAAAGTATTTTGAGAAACATAAAAAAAATTACAGACATATACACAGATGCAGTGATGCAAATGTAAAGATGATAAAGTCCAATTGTCAGAAAAGTCCTAAGTGGAATTAAGGCAGGACACAAGCAAGATTCACTGGTCCCTGAACAGCAGGGAGCGGTAGAGGTGTCTGAATACCTTTGGGAGCCCACGTCCCCAGGGTGTGGGTGAGAGGCAGGCCCTTCATCCTAGGGTAGAGCTGAGCTTGTTCTTGTCACATTTGACCTCAGTCTTCTGATAAAGCCAGAACATACAATGTTTTTATCTGCCCATTCAGAATCATGTAAGTGCAGGTTTTTTTTTTTACTAATTATGAGGGTGAGTGAGACTTTCACTGTAATGTTTGGTAAGTAATGAGGTGATTCAGTTTTATGTCCATCTTGATTTGAGGAAGAGAGAACGGTGAGGGAAGCATTGGGACAGGTTCATCTGGAACCACAGACACTTAAATGTAGACAAGCCTTTAATGATGCCTGGTCCTCGCTTCCTCCCAAACGCAGGTATGTATTACATCTCTGTTGGCTGTTCCCCTAGAATCGGCTGTAGCTTTTCCAGTGGCCAGGAGCCCTGGCCCCTGTTACCATTGTGGGGCTGTCTTTCACTATTGGGCACTTTGAATGCTTAAAACTGGGCTTCTGGAAAAAGAGTCAGATTCACCTGGATCTGGTAGGCGAATGTCACAGTCTCTAATGACCTCCTAATTCCTGTCTTCTCTCTTTCCTTCCTTTTTTTTTTTTTTTTTTTTTGAGACGGAGTCTCCCTCTGTCACCCAGGCTGGAGTGCAGTGGCGCGATCTCAGCTCACTGCAAGTTCCGCCTCCCGGGTTCATGCCATTCTCCTGCCTCAGCCTCCCGAGTAGCTGGGACTACAGGTGCCCGCCACCACGCTCAGCTAATTTTTTCATATTTTTAGTAGAGATGGGGTTTCACCACGTTAGCCAGGATGGTCTCGATCTCCTGACTTCGTGATCCACCCACCTCAGCCTCCCAAAGCACTGGGATTACAGGCATGAACCACCACACCCGGCCTGTCTTTCCTTCCTTTAATCTTTCCACACATGAAAAGGCGTCAGTGGCCCCCACCATCCTGTATGTCACCTTGGACACCCTCAGTCTGCCTTTGTTAATGTCAGAGCCAGGAACTCAGGGAAAAAACTATTTTCTGAGATATGTTTTTGTGCAGAGAGAACAAACTTTCCATGTATATTGCCTTTCCTGTAATATTGTCCGTTCAGGTAGCTGTGTGCCATATCCAGGTAGCTGCATGCCCTCTTCCCTGTTTTAGCACTGGTTGATACTGAGTTTTTGGTTAATTAGTAAATGTGTTAAAAAAATTTTTGAATTTTTTTTCAAAAATCAGCAGGCACAAATATGTACCTAGCATTTTGCAAGGATATGGGTATGGAAAGATAAAATGCCAGAACTTACAATTTAATTAGATGTTAGTGCAAACAATCGATACACTGCAATGTGGTAATTGTGTAACAGATATTAATTGCACCATCCAAAATTCAATATGTTAAAAATGGAACTCTTCAGGTTATCATAGGAATGTTGTTTGACTCTTATGCCCAGGGCAGACTGTGAAGCATCCATTCCCCAAAATCCAAGGCAGTCAGGTAAGGGGCCTTCTTATCTCAGCCACTTCTCCACTTCCAGCCCAGACTCTTGTTGTATTAACCTCTGTTTCTCCAACACAGCAGACCCGGAGACTTTTTACCTCCTTTTTTTGTGACTCCTCCCCACTCTACCACAAGTAGGGTTGCAAGATTTAGAAAATGAAAATTTAAGACACCCAGTTAAATTTGGATTTTAGATAAATGACAAATACTGTTAATTAGTATAAGTATGTCCCAAATATTGCATTGCATTTTATTGTATTTTTTTTTCTAGCAGCCGTACCCTCAAGAACTGCACCTTCCAACCACCCTTATATGAGCCTGCTCCAAAACCTTGCCAGCCAGCACTTCCAGGTTACGACTATTGACCTCCAGCTCCCACTTTCAGGTGAGAGGTGAGACCCAGTCCCACCCTAGCATGTCATCTTCGTGGAATCCCAAAAGAGACAATATATAGAGGACAGGTTTTTTGTTTTTTTTTTTTTTTTGAGATGGAGTCTCGCTCTATCGCCCAGGCTGGAGTGCAGTGGCGCGATCTCGGCTCACTGCAAGCTCCACCTCCTGGGTTCACGCCATTCTCCTGCCTCAGTCTCCTGGGTAGCTGGGACTACAGGCGCCCGCCACCACGCTCGGCTAATTTTTTGTATTTTTAGTAGAGACAGGGTTTCACCGTGTTAGCCAGGATGGTCTCAATCTCCTGACCCTGTGGTCCGCCCGCCTCGGCCTCCCAAAGTGCTAGGATTACAGGTGTGAACCACCGAGCCCGACCAAAGTACTGCCTTTTTAAAGCCCCCTCCCCTGCTTCACACCCAGCAATGTGCTTGCTTTAAGGGTGTCCTTGTTTTTGACGAACTCACAATCTCCGCCTCCACAGGTTTCGGGCGCCCCTGGTGGTTGCACTTTGCCAGTAGCCTATGGCAACCCACCAGGTTTGCTGATGCTGGACTGGAATTTACCTGTCAAAGTAATTTAAACCATAAGATTTACTCCCAAATAGGGGGAAAAAAACGGATAAAATGGGAGAAGGGCATAGTTGTGGGTTTGGACTAATCAGAACAGGATTCTAAATTTTTATAAAGAGAGGAGATGGTACTGCAGGAAAGCTCTGTGAGTCTCCCCTGCAAAATACCCACCTAGACCTGCTTTTGTTGGTGGTTGTGTGCATGCCTTCTGAAACAGTGCGTCTCCACAGCCAAACATGTGCTGGGATGCAGGAGATGCTTAGGCCACCTTGATCAGTGATGTCTGAGGCTTCCCCAGCCTGGTTATTTCACAGCCTCCCTCCTTTATGCTCCCCCAGATTCTCTTTCATTTAGATTGTGTTGACTCAGCTCAGGGGATGAATATATGTATTTGCCAACATTATTGAGTTTGCTAATTAAAAAGCACTGAAAAAAAAACTTGCTTTCCCTCTGCATTTGGTGACTTTTACCCCTAGAACTCTTCTTCTTAGGAAGCCCATGACAATGAAGATACTATAAAAACAAGGGTCTTTCCAATTCCCTTCTGCTGTGTTGTGGAGCGAACACTCAACCTGGAGTCTAATGTTCTTAATTTCTGTCCCAGATCTTTACTGGCTGGGTCTCTGCACACTTCTCAGTCTCCTAGAGTCTTCAGGTTACTCAATCAAAAAATATTCTAAACTAGTTGCTATAAGAGTGCTGAACACATTGGCTGGTTCACTCACACAATTGATTTGCCTGACAACTGTTCACTAAACTGTATCTTAACGTAGTATGTGGATTTAACTGGTGGTGTTGCTGATGTGTCAAAATTTTGAGCGTGTTCCAGCTTTTCATTGTTGTTATTTTCCATCTTCCATTACTTTGAAGGGAACATGTTACAGGACACAAAGAAATATTAAACTTGCAAAGCATATGAATAATGGCAAATGTGATTATTTATTTATTTATAAAAATATAATAAACAGGTGGATTACTTCATGTTCTCCTTAAAGCTACTTTTTGCATTTGGACCATTTTGAGTAGCCCATATTCTGCCAAAAATTATAATTATAAAATTAGTGAATCACGCAGAAAACATTGGAACTAAATTATTGACATGGCTTTGAAAAGGTGATATCCAATTTTATATGCAAATTCCAGTTGTCTTCCATTACTCTTGGGATCTTTCAGCAGATTTTTGTTATCTGTGTAGAAGCTGTTATTGAATTTTCTTGCTTAGATTATATAATTTCTACTCAGAGAATTAAATTCCCCATTACACTGTATTTTCTCTACAGTATAAATGGAAAATTATGTAACAGGGAATTTATTTATACATTTGTTTTGTACCTGTGGTATTTAAAATGTGGCAGGCATTTAGAGCTGTCATAAAGACCCAGGCTGAAAATGCTTTATTGCATATGATTATCCTTCTCTTACTACTTTTGAAAAGGAATGAAACCCAGCCATTTTAATATTCATGTGTTCCATCCAAACAGAGGACTGAATAATAAAAGTGGATAACTTATATTTGCTTCCATTACAAATAGTTTGATCTTGCCATCTTCAGTCATTGTTTTCGGCTTGCATTATGATACTATCAAGTGGATCATAAAATATACTTCCTGAGTGCTACTTGTTAAACAAGTGTATGAAATGTGCTTGACCCTGCTCTGTGCAGTAGAGCATTTAGGACTAATCACAAACTACTGAGTGGAGGCAAAGCAGCAGCTCAGACTGCTTTCTCTGCAAAAACTCAAGATAAAATGTTGGCTAGAATATAATGTTTAGCTTCTCATGTTGTAACTAATGGTAGGCGTGGTGGAGTGGTTAAAATATAATGAATCCAGTAGCAATTGATTCCAGAAGTATTTGATACCCATCTAATATAACCCTGCTCAAAACATTTTGATGGGTCTCTAGGGTCTAATGAATAAACTTCCAACCTTAGTCTGGTCCTCGTTATCCGACTTATGCTGGTTTTGTTTGTTTGTTTGTTTGTTTTTCAGAGAGTTCTCCCAGTATCCTGGATCACACTGGTCTGAAAGCTGTTTGGTAGACAACCTTCGAGTCTTTCTGCCTTCATACTGTGGGTATACGGTTCTCCCAACTGAAAACCCATTTATTTTCTTATCTGTCTACTCAAAGCCTAACCAACACCAAATGGCCTGGAATTGCCACATACCTACCAGTTGCCTCTTTCCTCCTCCAGCCCTTGTGAATGTGAATTCACATCTCTGTTCTCTGTGTTCCTTGGCCACTTAGTACCATTCACAATATCTCTCATAGCTAGTTCTCTGCCTTAGGGCTGGCCCATGGGACTAAAATTACTTGTGGTAGGTATTATTTTTTTTCATATTTCTGTTCTTTTTTTTAAATTTTATTATTATTATACTTTATGTTTTAGGGTACAGGTGCACAATGTGCAGGTTAGTTACATGTGTATACATCTGCCATGCTGGTGTGCTGCACCCATTAACTCATCATTTAGCATTAGGTATATCTCCTAAAGCTATCCCTCTCCCCTCCCCCTACCCCCAACAGTCCCCAGAGTGTGAGGTTCCCCTTCCTGTGTCCATGTGTTCTCATTGTTCAATTCCCACCTATGAGTGAGAATATATGGTGTTTGGTTTTTTGTTCTTGCGATAGTTTACTGAGAATGATGATTTCCAGTTTCATCCATGTCCCTACAAAGGACATGAACTCATCATTTTTTATGGCTGCATAGTATTCCATGGTGTATATGTGCCACATTTTCTTAATCCAGTCTATCATTGTTGGACATTTGGGTTGGTTCCAAGTCTTTGCTATTGTGAATAGTGCCGCAATAAACATACGTGTGCATGTGTCTTTATAGCAGCATGATTTATACTCCTTTGGGTATATACCCAGTAATGGTATGGCTGTGTCAAATGGTATCTCTAGTTCTAGATCCCTGAGGAATCATATTTCTGTTCTTATAGCACCTAGCATAGAACGAACAGCCTAGTAACTAGTGGGTATCCAATAACAACTTATGCAGGTAATTAGGCAAGAAAAAGAAATACAGCATATTAAAATTGGAAAGGTGGAAGTCAAATTGTCCCTGTTTGCTTGCAACGTAATCTTATATATAGAAGAACTTAAACACTCTGCCAAAAATCCGTTAGATCTGATAAACAATTCAGTAAGGTTGCATTGTATGTATCAAAACATAGCTATGTAACCCATAGAGATGTACAATTATTTTATGTTGATCAAAAATAAAATAATAAAAGCTCTTAATAAAACAGTCATCTCTTTCAGAATTCATGGTTACCATTGCCTCTAGTATCATTTGTCAATTAAAAAATAAAATTTAAAAAGAATTTAAAAAGTTGAATGAAGTTTAAAAATGCATGCAGACTGGGTGCGGTGGCTCACGCCTGTAATCCCAGCACTTTGGGAGGCTGAGGTGGGCGGATCACGAGGTCAGGAGATCGCGACCATCCTGGCTAACATGGTGAAACCCCGTCTCAACTAAAAATACAAAAAAATTAGCCAGGCGTGGTCACAGGCGCCTGTAGTCCCAGCTACTCGGGAGGCTGAGGCAGGAGAATGGCATGAACCCGGGGGGCAGAGCTTACAGTGAGAGGAGATCGCGCCACTGTACTCTAGCCTGGGCAACAGAGCAAGACTCCGTCTCAAAAAAAAAAAGTATGCAAGTAGGGAAGGGTGGTTTGAGGGTAAGGGTGCAAGTGCAGCTTTAAAGATATTAGTAAGAGAAAAGAAGAGGGCGTATAGTGCATGCTGTGACATGGGATGACAGCTTGCCCTGAGAGAAGATGGATCTACATTTTTACTATATACTCTGTAATTGAACACTTCAGCTGATTTGGATTGCATTAAGCCACTTTATTATTTGAATGCTCACAATTTCCTTCTAATTTCAAACTTGTTTGTGGACCTGTAAAAAAAATTCTTTTTTTAAATGCATTTGTTTAATGACACAGGACACTTTTCGTTTATGCATGGTACACTGGTAGCCCAATCTGAAAGTACTGTTTTCTACACTAAACTTTTTTTTTTTTTTTTTGAGCCAGAGTCTTGCTCTGTTGCCAAGCTGGAGTGCAGTGGCGCAATCTCGGCTCACTGCAACCTCCGCCTCCTTGGATTCAAGAGATTCTCCTGCCACAGCCTCCTGAGTAGCTGGGACTACACACCTGCACCACCACACCCAGCTAATTTTTGTAATTTTAGTAGAGACGGGGTTTCACCATGTTGGCCAGGATGGTCTCAATCTCTTGACCTCGTGACCCACCCGCCTCAGCCTCCCAAAGTGCTAGGATTACAGGCGTGAGCCACTGCGCCTGGCCTCAACTATTTTTAAAAAGAAGTAACAGCATGCCTCTACTTATATAAAAGCAAACATATGTTTTGACGGTGGTGAAGTTGGCTCCTGTTAACCCAACTTCTAAGGAACTAAATTGGCCAAAAGAGGAAAAAAAATACTTATTTTATTAAATTTAAATTTAGTAAATGCTTATTTACTACATTGACTTGAGGATTTCAGACAAATAGCTTAGTTAGTGGTTAGATCAAGAGGCTTTATAGAAGAAAAGCTTAATGGTGCTTATTTATAAAATGAAAAAATTAGTAGTTCTCGGCCCTGCCTCATCTGTTTCTCAAATTTGTTGGTTATGAAAGATCTGACTGAAATCCACACCATCTGGCGTTTAGTGCTGGGATCCCAGCACAGGCCAGTTTAGCCATCTGCTTCTTTCTCTGATGCCGAATACAACAGAGCATTTTTTGTTGTTGTTGTTGTTTTTGTTTTTTGAGACGAAGTCTCGATATTGTCGCCCAGGCTGGAGTGCAGTGGCGCGATCTCGGCTCACTGCAAGCTCTGCCTCCTGAGTTCAGGCCATTCTCCTGCCTCAGCCTCCTGAGTAGCTGGGCCTGCAGGCGCCCGCCACGACGCCTGGCTAATTTTTTGTATTTTTAGTAGAGACGGGGTTTCACCGTGTTAGCCAGGATGGTCTCGATCTCCTGACCTCGTGATCTACCCGTCTCAGCCTCCCAAAGTGCTTGGATCGCGCCCAGCCCAGAGCTGCATTTTCATACACCATTGAAATCAGTGAACCCTCACCGTGCGGTGAGAACGCTGGAGGAAATTTTACGCTGAGTGAGGGAACAATCTGTTGAAAATAAAGGTCAGAAATGTGTAGTGTCCTATCGTGTCAGTGCCACAAAAAAGATGCGGAGTCCTGCCACGTGGTGGAACGGTGCCACATAAGTCAGAGCAGGAAGCGAGTGCAGAAGGACCCAGGTGACTGGAAAGATGATTGCAAATGCAACAGAAATTCTAGGGTTCATCGGATGCTGTGTCTATGCTTAAGAAACCAGCCACTCAGCTAAGAAAACAACAGTGAGAAATAACACCGCTACAGTGGATTTATTTCTCTGCTTAAATGACTGCCTTGCAGAAGAGCTGTGATCTTTTGATATTTTTTGGCAAACGCATTAAAAACAAGATATATGGAATCAACCAACAGATCATGTATCACTGTGCTTGTGCTGGTAAAACTCCGTGTACTTACTCCATGCCTACCGTAGTAGATTGAGAGATGGTCATCCAAAGATCTCAGATGCTAATCCCTGGGACTGGGAAGTGTTCCCTTGTTTGGCAAAAGAGTCTTTGTAGATGTGATTAAGTTGGGGATCTTGACATGAGGGGATGAACCTTCTTTATTCAGGTGGCCTTGAATTACGATCACAAGTGTCCTGATAAAAGAGAGGCAAAGGGAGAAAGCACAGAAAGGAGAGGAGGAACTTAAGCGCCCGTGGAGGCAGAGACCGCAGTAATGCAGCCACAAGTTAGGGACGCCAACAGAAGATGGGAGGGGCAAAGAACCAGTCCTCCCCCATAGACTCCAGGAAAAGTGTGGTCTTGCCAACACATTGATTTTGGAATTCTGGCCTCTAGAAATATGAAAGTACAAATTTACGTTACTTTAAGCAGCCCAGCTGTGACACTTTGTTAAGCAGCCACAGGGACTAATACCCCTACTATGTGCCACTCACTGTGCCAGTCCTGGGGAAGATTTAGAAGTATGGCCTTTGCAGCATTTTTCCCCCACCAGTGCTAAGACAATATGTTGAAAAGACTGCGAAAATGTTATAATGTATTCAAAATACCAGATGAGAGATTTCTGTGTACCTGTCACCATGCTTAGCTCCAGAGATGGGATATGAACAAAATGGGCCCAATTCTCTTCCCTCTGTGCCGAACTTACTTTCTGTTAAGTACAAAATAGGGCTTATTGCTGTGAAAATGAAGAGGAGTGACAACACTGATGTCAACCAGGAGGATCAGGGCAGATTTCAAATATGATGTGGCTGCAGTAAGAGTGTGTGCGCATGGGAACAGGCATTCCAAAGGAAGGAATCACTGCCAATAAAGCTGCAAAGTCTGCAGTGCCTTCGGGAAGCCTTGAAAAGATGAATGTGTCAGAGAGCAGGCATTCAGTCTTTAACACAGCCTTTCCACATCGGCCTCTAAAATTGTATTATGATGTTTCTTCATTTGGAAAACTAGTTCTAAAGGTTGCATTTTGATGAGTTTGCAACATTCAATTTCATGGAATCCAAATCGCATGCCCTTTGGAAGAGGTGCCATATGTGAATGCACCCATAAAGTGCATGCATGCAATGTTTGTTACATGGTAGGATCTCATGCAATTTTAAATGACTCTCATGTTAAAAAATGCTTCTATTGGCAGGGCGTGGTGGCTTACACCTGTAATCCCAGCACTTTGGGAGGCCAAGGCAAGCGGATCACCTGAGGTCAGGAGTTTGAGACCAGCCTGGCCAACATGATGAAATCCCGTCTCTACCAAAAATACAAAAATTAGCTGGGCATGGTGGTGGGCACCTGTAATCCCAGCTATTTGGGAGGCTGAGGCGAGAGAATGTCTTGAATCCAGTAGTCGGAGGTTGCAGTGAGCCAAGTTCGTGCCATTGTACTCCAGCCTGAGCAACAAGAGCAAAACTCCATCTCAAAGGAAAAAAAAAATGCTTCTATCACTCTTAGCCTTGTTTTACTTCATACTCTGGTGGTGGGCAGGTTTGCTACCTTAAATATGTCCTAGAAGCTGAATCCAAATACTTTTTGAACAATTTTCTGACTTCCTTTAGAGAAATGTACTGTCAGAGTACTATGTATAATTATTTGAATACAGCTACCCTGAAGACTTATAAAAGTCTGGTTGTTCAGACAGTAGTTTATTTACAAATTCATGAAAATGACAACAGTTTATGCAAGCAGCCAGCTCTGGGATGCCTCATCGTCCCTTGCAGAATTATTCAAATCGTGATGAAATAGGCTTTATTTTTATGGATTAAACAGAGAAGAATATCTAATGAATTGTCTAGAAATTGAAATATGCACCTTTTATGAATAGGGACATTTCATAAGACCATTCTGTATTGTGAGTTAGGAATTCAGATCAGTTGAAGCATTAAAAAAATCAAACCTTCTGCAGCTCATTAAAGCATAAACCTAATTTTTAGAATTTCTCCGACTAATATAGTAAGACCTCCACCTACTTAGAATAATATTAATACTTGGCCTCATTTACCTCCGAGAGGGGGATAGGCCCCTGACCAATCTTCCCATTTCACAGAGGACAGACACTTCCCTTGAATCAGGTGGAGGTTTTCCAGTCATATTTGCAACACTGTTTAATGCTCAATTGCCCTATTTCTTTCCTCTGTGAAGTGAATACAATAACTTAAATGAAGGTTGTTTGAAACTCCTACTATTTGGTAGGAGTTTGCAACCTGGTTACTATGATCAGAGCTATAATTTTTTTGTTTATTATAATTAGGTTTTTTGCAGGACTAAAATTTTCCTTCTTTTAAAGTGCTGAAGAATTTCCAGGCTTGTCAGCACTAATACATATTCTAATTGCAAAAACAGACACGAATATCAGCCCAGGTGCATAGACCTCATAGTGCCAATCAAATCTCATCAGAAACTACTTGTGTTGCAGGAGGAAAGGGATCCTAAAATCTTTTTTTTTTTTTGGGGGGAGAATTTGTATCAATTTGTATTCTTTATGTCCTTTCATATTGCCGTTTACCATAAATGAAAACCATGAGAGGCACTTTTAATAAAAATACACATCTGATTATGTTTTTATGAATATATAGAACATTAAATTTCAAAAGGCTTTGCTTGAGTCCCAAATGCAATTTCTAAAACATTAACTAGCCTACTCAGAATCAGGTAGAAATGGTGCAAATGAGCTCTTTTTATCATAGGCAGTATTTCTTGAATAAATTCTTTTTTGTTTCCGAAACTTCAAAAAAACTGTAATTTTATTTTCAACATTCATGAAGGATAAATCAAATCCTGTCAGTGAGTGAGTCCAATGGTTTCCATGAAAGGAGGATGTGGTCACTTTTGCGAAGAAGCCAACTGAGGGAGGCTTTTTCTTGGTTCAATCATTTAATGTAATGATACAGATGAAAGCACGTAAGTTAACCTTTCTTTATACCTGCTTCATAAAGTTTGAGACTGCTAAATTACCAAGATAGGACAGTGACATAAGATTATCTTCTTCATAGCATATATCACTATTTAAAATTATTTTATATATTTACTTATCTGTTATTTTCTGTCTTGCCCTATAGGATATATTGTCCATGAGATCTTGTCCTGTGAAGTCTTTCCTGGCACATAGTAAGTGCTCAATAATTGTTGCATAAAGGTGAATAAACAAATAAATGAAAGAACTTTTGCACATATTTGTATGTTATTTGTAACACATTTTGTAATTTGTCTGTTAATACTGCCTTCTCCCTTTTCTCTGACATCTTTACAAAGGAAGTTACCTAGGGCAAAATAAATTGCAATATAAACTGTCATTAATTTGGCACTAAGTCCTGTAAAACCTGTTTGCTTTTGTGTGTTTAGTCCATCAGCCAGCAGATCTTTAATGAAGAGAGCTGATTGCAGAGTTTTCTAATAACAGGTTTTTACTGTATAGTCAGACTCAGCCCTTTCTCCATGCTACATTTGCTGCTGAATATCTACATTACTGCCTTTAATAGGCAGTGCAAAGCCTTAATGAGATGATTTATTTTGAAGTGAGTTTTTAAAAATCCTGGGTATTTAGACTCTGGCTTATACTTTGCGACTTAATTGGTAGGAGTGAGTAGACAGGTACTGCTAATGGTAATTTAAATGACTATCAGGATCTGAAGGGTGAATTTTATTAATTATTCAAATTGTAAATATTTCTTTGAGATTTTAAAATCATATTGAAAGTCAATGGTAGATTGAATCAATACACAAATTTACTTTACACATTTTTAATGTTCAAGTCTAATAAATAATGTCCAACTCTTTTGGCATTGTGTACATTTATAGAGACATGTCAATGTCTTCATGTCTTTTATTATTACTTATTAAAGTAAAGCTGATGGTGATATCAAATGTCACCTATGTTTGTTTGTTTTCTCTTGGTATGCGTTTGAAGCCTTTCTGGCCAACATCCCTCAATGTACCTATTTAACCTCCCAGGTATTGCTTAGTCAGTTACAAATATCTGGCCTTTCTTTTCAGGCTTTATATTCTAAAATACTTTTCTAGTGAGAAGCAAAAAAAAAAAAACCAACAAAAAAACCTAACTAATTCACTGTGCTATTTAGTTGGCATAGAACAAACAACCAAATTACTTGGCATGGGGAACCTGGTTTATAAAAATGTAAAGTAGGTACTAGACATCATTTGAAAGTTTAGGCACATATAAATTTTGTCTTTAGATTATACAATATTTTTTCCATAGGTATATGGTATATACTGAACTTATTCACATGATTTATTCCTTGCTATAATAGTTTTCATCTAATTTGGCTAATTGGAGGAGGAGGAGAGTGCCTACTGTGAATGCCTACTGTGTTCTGTGTTCTAGGCTAGAAACTGCATTCATTATTGAACACTCATATCAACTTTATGTGAAGGTAGCATTATTTACTGAAGAAATTAAGGCTCAGGGAATTCCAATTTCTCCATAATCCATACTGAGTAGTCAAGCTGGGATAGCTAGTCTGCTATTTGTCTGATTCTAAAGTCAGTGTTCTTTTTTAACACAGTCAATTGGAACAACTCTCATTAACACAGAGATTTTTCTCTCCATCTTTTAAAGTTTTTACTCCACCACTGCTCACTATGAACTTATTATATTGGAGTGGATGCAAAATAAAGTGCCAGAAATGACTTGTAGAACATGGTCTCTTTGCTTTCCTCCTTATAATGAATAAGTGATGGGATTAAATGGATTCGGTACTTTAGGGCCCAGAGGAAGTATCTGGGAATTTGTTAAGAAATAAACAGAAAGTAGAGAGTGATGTCAGTAAATTGATAGACTAGGAAGCCCCAGGCTTCATTCACTCACAGATAAACTGACTTGACAACAATAAGCCTTTTTGAGAACTCCAGAAACTAGTTAAGAAATCATTGCACCTCAGGCAAGCTCAAAGCCAAGAACAGCCACATTATAATGAGTAAGAGAGGTCATTTTATTTCAACCTTAGTAGCTCCTCCAAGCTGGCACAACACAGCAAAATCAGGAGAAAAAGGCCAGCTCATGCCTTTTCCTTTGAGAGGGAAAGAGAAGAGTAGAACATATGTTTAATGTTCTAGCTTTTCAGGGGGCTGCTCAGGGACTGGCTTCCCTCTCACCTGGCTTGAAGCAGTGATGAGGAACCAGCATGGTATGGATGTCTTGGGACTGCTGAGAAGAAAAGGTTGCTCAGCAGTTTGATGCGGCACCAGAGAGAACCTTATCACCATGGAAGAGCTGGTACAGCTTGGAGTGACTGGGAGAAAATGCCCAGCTCATGGCTACTCATTTGGAAGAAAGAGAAGAGTGGAACATGCATCTAGCAATTCAGTGTATTTTTTTTTTTCAGGGGGCTGCCCTACAAACAGACTTCTGTCTTACCTGACTTGGAGCATTGACAGAACCTGCATGCTTCAGATGCCTATGGTCACAGAAAACAAAAGAGTATTCAGCAGCTTGCATATTACATCAGAGAATTTCTAGTACTGCAGACAGACATCAGTGTCAGCAAGAGATTAGAAGCTCCTGAAAAAGAAACTGCAAATCTCTCTAACTGGGAAATTAGATACATAAGCTCAGAAAAGATGTATCCCCAGAAAAGATTTTAGAGGACCCCAGAATCTCTAAACAGGCTGATTGGTGAAGCTCTTCCCTTGTATGAAGGCAGTTTATGAAGATTGGAAGAGGTGGCTGTATATTTAAATGCACACATCACAGCAAAAAATAACAAGACACATGGAAAAACATAGAAACATGACTCAATCAAAGGAATAAAATAAATCTCCAGAAAAAAAAATCTTAAAAATGGATATTTGTGAATTACTTGACAAAGAATTCAAAATAATCATCTTAAAGAAGCTCAATGCATTACAAGAGAACACAGAAATATAACTAAACAAAAAGGAAGGCTGGGCATGGTGGCTCACACCTGTAATCCCATCACTTTGGGAGACTGAAGTGGGTGGATCACCTGAGGTCAGGAGTTCAAGACCAGCCTGACCAACATGATGAAACCCCATCTCTACTAAAAATACAAAAATTAGCTGGGCGTGGTGGCAGGTGCCTGTAGTCCTGGCTACTCAAGAGACTGAGGCAAGGGAATAGCTTGAACTCAGGAGGTGGAGGTTGGAGTTTGCAGTGAGCTGAGATCACGCCATTACATCCCAGCCTAGGCAACAAGAGCAAAACTCCATCTCAAAAAGAAAAAGAAAAAAGAAAACGCAACAAGAGCAAAACTCCAACTCAAAAAGAAAAAAAAAAAAAAAAACAGCAAGGCACAGTGGCTCACGCCTGTAATCCCAGCACTTTGGGAGGCTGAGGTGGGTGGATCATGAGGTCAGGAGATCAAGACCATCCTGGCTAACACGGTGAAACCCTGTCTCTACTAAAAAATACAAAAAATTAGCTGGACATTGTGGCGGGCGCCTGTAGTCCCAGCTACTCGGGAGGTTGAGGCAGGAGAATGGCGTGAACCCAGGAGGCGGAGTTTTCAGTGAGCCGAGATTATGCCACTGCATTCCAGCCTGGGTAACAGAGCCAGATTCCATCTCAAAATAACAAAAAACAAACAAACAAACAAACAAAGAAACAACTGGAAAACAATGCATGAACTAACGTAGAATATCAACAGAGACAGAAACCAGAATAAAGGCCAAACAGAAGTTATGGAGCTGAATAATGCAGTAACAGAATTGAAATATTCACTATAAGCATTTAACAGCAGATGTGATCAATCAGAAGAAGGAATCAGTGAACTCAAAGACAGGTCATTTGAAGTTATTGAATTAGAGGATCAAATAGCAAAGAGAATGATGGAAAATAAAGAAAGTCTGTGGGATTTATGGGGTACCACTGAGTGGACCAATACAGGCATTATGAGAGTTCCAGAAGGAGAAGGGAACAAGAAAGGGAAGAGAGTTTATTTGAAGAAATAATGGCTTAAAACCACTCAACTAAGAAAGAAAATGGATATCCAAATTCAGGAATCACAAAGGACTCCAATTAAGTTGAACTCAGAGTCTCACACCAAGACACACAATAACCAACTGGTCAAAAGCAAAAGTCAAAGAGAGATTCTTGAAAACACCAAGAGAAAACAGACTCATCATGTACAAGGGAGTTTCCATAAGATTATCAGTGGATTTCTCACCAGAAACATTACAGGTCAGAAGGGAGTGGGATGATATATTCAAAGTATTGAAAGAAAAAAAAAATCTTGCCTAGCAAAAATACTACATCTTGTAAAACTATCCTTCAAAAATAAACAGACCTTCCCAAATAAACGAAAGCTGAGGGACTTCATCACCACTAGATTAGGCTTAGAAGAATAGCTAAAGGGAGTTTCAACATGAAATGAAGAGATTAGCTAGCAACATGAAATCATATGAAAATATGAAGCTCTTTGCTGAAGGTAAATATTTAAGCAAACACAGAATCCTCTAATACTATGATTGTGGTGCATACATAATTTTTAATTCTGGTGCAGTTAAAAATATAAAAGCATGAAAATAACTATAACTATAAATCTATATACATTGATACATAAAGTTAAAAATGTAATTGATAGCACCAAGAACATAAAGTGTGTGTAGGGTAACATGTAAAGAAGTAAAGTTTTGTATGTGATTGAAGTTAAGTTCATAATTATAAGTTCATGTAAGTTCATCAAGTTCACTATAAAATGTTTAATGTAATCTCTGTGGTAACTACAAAGAAAATATCTTAATAAGATGCACAAAAATGGATGGAAATACAAACATGTCACTGAAAAAAATCACAAGAGAAGACAGCAGGAGATTGTAAGAGTAAGTTCTTTCCTATCAGTAATTACTTTAAATGTAGTTGAATTAAACACTCCAATCAAAAGACACAGAATGGCTGAATGGATTGAAAAAGAAACAAGATCCAACTGTATGCTGTCTACAAAGACTCACTTTAGCTGTAAGGACACACATAGACTGAATGTGAAAAAATGGAAATAGATATTCCATACAAATGGTAACCAAAAGAGAGCAGAGGCTGTGATGTTTATATCAGATGAAATAGACTATAATTCTAAAACTTTTCACAAGGGACAAGGAAAAACAATACATGACAACAGGATCAATTAAATAAGATGCAATTATAAATATTCACCTAACATCAGAACACAGACATATATGAAGCAAACAATGGTAGAATTCAAAGGAGAAATAGACAGGAACACAATAATATTAGAAGATTTCAATGCCTTATTTTCAATAATGAATAGATCAACCAGACAGAGGATCAATATGAACACAGAGGACTTGAACAACACTATAGACCAATTAGACCTAACAGACACCTGCAGAACACTCCAAACAACAGCAGACCATACATTCTTCTCAAGTGCACATAGAACATACTCCATGTCCATGGAACAAATTTAAGGATATTGAAATCATACCAAGCAAGTATCTTTTCTGACAACAATGGAATGGAATGAAACTAGAAATAAACAGCAGAAGGAAAATTGAAAAATTCAAAAGTAGGTGGAAATTAAACAACACACTCTTTTTTTTTTTGAGATGGAGTCTCACTCTGTCGCCCAGGCTGGAGTGCAGTGGCACGATCTCGGCTCACTTCAAGCTCCGCCTCCCAGGTTCACACCATTATCCTGCCTCAGCCTCCCCAGTAGCTGGGACTACAGGTGCCCGCCACCACGTCCAGCTAATTTTTTGTATTTTTGGTATTTTTCACCGTGTTAGCCAGGATGGTCTCGATCTCCTGACCTCATGATCCACCTGTCTCGGCCTCCCAAAGTGCTGGGATTACAGGTGTGAGCCACTGCGCCCAGCCAAACAACACACCCTTAAACAACTGAAGTCAAAGGAGAAGTCACAAGGGAAATTATAAAATTATCTTGAGGATAATGAAAATAAATGCACAACATATCAAAGCTTACAGGATGCAACAAAAGCAGTGCTAAGAGGAAAGTTTATAGCAAGAGATGCTTACATTAAAGAAGAAAGATCTCCAATTAACAACCTAGCTTTACACCTCAAGGACCTATAAAAAAGAAAAAAATTTGCCAGGCACTGTGCTATTTAATAAATGGTGCTGGGAAAACTGGCTAACCATATGTAGAAAGCTGAAACTGGATCCCTTCCTTACACCTTATACAAAAATCAATTCAAGGTGGATTAAAGACTTAAACGTTAGACCTAAAACCATAAAAACCCTAGAAGAAAACCTAGGCATTACCATTCAGGACATAGGCATGGGCAAGGACTTCATGTCTAAAACACCAAAAGCAATGGCAACAAAAGCCAAAACTGACAAATGGGATCTCATTAAACTAAAGAGCTTCTGCACAGCAAAAGAAACTACCATCAGAGTGAACAGGCAACCTACAAAATGGGAGAAAATTTTCACAACCTACTCATCTGACAAAGGGCTAATATCCAGAATCTACGATGAACTCAAACAAATTTACGAGAAAAAAACAAACAACCCCATCAAAAAGTGGGCGAAGGACATGAACAGACACTTCTCAAAAGAAGACATTTATGCAGCCAAAAAACACATGAAAAAATGCTCACCATCACTGGCCATCAGAGAAATGCAAATCAAAACCACAATGAGATACCATCTCACACCAGTTAGAATGGCAATCATTAAAAAAGTCAGGAAACAGGTGCTGGAGAGGATGTGGAGAAATAGGAACACTTTTACACTGTTGGTGGGACTGTAAACTAGTTCAACCCTTGTGGAAGTCAGTGTGGCGATTCCTCAGGGATCTAGAACTAGAAATTCCATTTGACCCAGCCATCCCATTACTGGGTATATACCCAAAGGACTATAAATCATGCTGCTATAAAGACACATGCACACGTATGTTTATTGCGGCATTATTCACAATAGCAAAGACTTGGAACCAACCCAAATGTCCAACAATGATAGACTGGATTAAGAAAATGTGGCACATATACACCATGGAATACTATGCAGCCATAAAAAATGATGAGCTCATGTCCTTTGTAGGGACATGGATGAAATTGGAAATCGTCATTCTCAGTAAACTATCGCAAGAACAAAAAACCAAACACCACATATTCTCACTCATAGGTGGGAATTGAACAGTGAGAACACATGGACACAGGAAGGGGAACATCACACTCTGGGGACTGTTGTGGGGTGGGGGGGAGTGGGGAGGGATAGCATTGGGAGATATACCTAATGCTAGATGACGAGTTAGTGGGTGCAGCGCACCAGCATGGCACATGTATACATATGTAACTAACCTGCACATTGCACACATGTACCATAAAACCTAAAGTATAATAATAATAAATAAATAAATAAATAAATAAATAAATACCTTTCAATAAAGAAAATACCAGGGCCTGATAGCTTCACTGGATAATTTTACCAAATATTTAAAGAATTTTTAATCTTTCTCCAATTCTTCCAAAAAGTTGAAAGGAAGGGAATATTTCTGATTTGTTTTATGAGGCAAACATTATCCTGATATCCAAATCAGAGAAAGATACAAGGAAAGAAATCTACAAGCCAATATCTCTGATGAGTATTAATGGAAAAATACTTAAAAAAAACTAGCAAGCCAAATTCAACTATATGTTAAAAGGATAATATGTGATGGCCAAAAGGGATTTATTTCTGGAATGCAAGGATAATTTGCATATGAAAATCAATTAATGTAAGATATCACATTAACAACATTAAGGACAAAAAATATATGATCATCTCAATTGGTACAGAAAAAGAATTTAACATAATTAAACACACTTGCATCATAAAACACTCAACAAACTAGAAACAGAAAGAAATTATTTTAACATAGTAAAGGCCATATATGACAAGCCTACAGCTAATATATTCAGTGGTGAAAAACTGAATTCTTTCCCTTTTAAGATCAGGAGCCAGGCAAGAATGCCTACTCTTTAAAAAATTTTATAGATTTTTATTTTTTAAAAAGATTATTTATTTTTCAATTGACAAAAATTATATATATTCATGGTGTACAACATAATGTTTTGAAATATGTACTGATTGTGGAATGGCTAAATCAAACTAATTAACATATGCATTACCTCAAAAACTTATTTTTGGTGATGAGAACACTGAAAATTTACTTTCTTAGCAATTTTCAGGTATACAATACATTGTTATTAACTATACTCACCATGTTGTACAATATATCTCCTGTTTAACTGAAAAAAAAAAGGGATAACATCAAAATAAAATGCTTCTGCACAGTGAAAGAAACAATCAGAGAGTGAAGAGGCACCCTACAGAATGGGAGAAAATATGTGCAAACCATGAAGATAAGAGGTTAATAAACAGAGTACATAAAAAGCACACAATTTAATAGCCAGAAAACAAATAACCCAATTAAAAAACAGGAGCAAAGGACCGGCCAGGCGTGGTGGCTCACGCCTGTAATCCCAGAACTTTGGGAGGCTGATGAGGGTGGATCCTGAGGTCAGGAGATCGAGACCATCTGGCTAACACGATGAAACCCTGTCTCTACTAAAAATACAAAAAATTAGCCGGGCATGGTGGCAGAGACCTGTAGTCCCAGCTACTCGGGAGGCTGAGGCAGGAGAATGGCGTGAACATGGGAGGCGGAGCTTGCAGTGAGCCGAGATTGCACCACTGCACTCCAGCCTGGGCAACAGAGCAAGACTCCAAAAAAAAATAGATATATATAGATATATGTATATATCTATATATCTATATCTATATCTATATATGTAGGAGCAAAGGACCTAAACATATATAGACATTTCTCAAAAAAAGACATATAAATGGCCTACAGGTATTTGAAAAAATGCTCAACATCACACTAACCATTAATGAAATGCAAATTAAAACTACATTGAGATACCAACTCACATCAGTTAGAATGGCTATTATCAAAAAGATAAAAGGTAAGTGTTGGTGAGGATGCAGAGAAAAAGAATCCTGTTACGTTGGTGAGAATTTTAGTACAGAAATTATGGAGACCGGTAGGAAGAATTCTCAAAAAATTAAAAATGGAAATACCATATAATTCAGCAGTCCCACTTTTTGGTATATAGCCAAAGGAACTGAAATCAGGATCTCAAAAAGGTATATGCACACCCATGTTCAGTGCAGCATGTTATTCACAATAGCCAAGGGCTGGAATCAACCTAAGTGTCCATCATCAAATGAGAGAATAAAGCAAATGTATCATATATACACAATGGGAGTAGTAATTTAGTCTTGAAAAAAGACGCAAATTCTGTCCAGTCAGGAAATCCTGTCATCTGCGATAATCTGGAGTACATTATACTAAGTGAAATAAACCAGACACAGAAAGACAAATACCACACGATCTCACTTATATGTGGAACTTAAAAATGTCAAACTCATAGAGATAGAGAATAGAATGGTGGTTGCCAGGGGTGGGGGCTGCAGGGATTGGGCAGATATTTGTCATACGATGCCCATTCTTGCCACTTCTATTCAACATAGTGTGGGAAGTCCTGTAAAGACCTAAATGTAAGACCTGAAAATACAAACCTTCTAAGAGAAAACACGGGGGAAAAACTTTATGGCATTGAACTTGGATATGATTTCATGGTAATTATACCAAATGCACAGGCAACAAAAGCAAAAATAGAAGAATTGGACCATATCAAACTTAAAAATGTTCTGCATGTCAAAAGAAACAATCAATATAGTGAAAAGGTAACCTATGGAATGAGAGAAAATGTTTGCAAACCATACATCTGATAAGGGGTTTATAGCCAGACTATATAAAGAACTCCTACAATTCAACAACAAACAAACAAACAACCCAATTAAATAATGGGCAAAGAACTTGAATAAACATTTCTCAAAAAAGACATACAAAGAGCCAACAACCACATGAAAAGATGTTCAGCATTACTAACCATTCTGGAAGTGCAAGTGAATACTGCAAGGAGATATCACCTCACACCTGTTAGGATGGCTACCATCAGGAAAATAGAAAATAACAACTATTGACAAGGTTGTGAAGAAACTGGAACCCTTTTGCACTGTTAACAGGAATGTAACATGGTGTGGTCACTATGGGAAGCAGTATGATGGAGAATTTTCATAACTTTCAGCAGTTCACTTCTGAGTATACATTTTAAAGAACTGAAATATTATCTGAAAGAGATATTTGCTCACCCATATTCATTGCAGCATTATTCCCAGTAGCCAAGAGGTGGAAGCAACCTAAATGCCTGTTGATTAAGAAAATGTGGTATAAACATACAATGGAAAATTATTTAATCTTAAAAAAGAAAGAAATTCTTAAACATGTGACAACATGAATGAATGAACCTTGAGGACATTATGCTAAGTGAAATAAGCCAGTCACAAAAAAAGGCAAATACTGCGTGATTTCACCTCTATGAGGTATCTAAATCAGTCAAACTTTTAGAAACAAAAAGTGGAGCAGCGATTGCTGGGTGGAGAGGGAAAAGGGGAATTGTTTAGTAGGTACAGAGTTTCAGTTTTACAAGAGATGAAAAAGTTCTGGAGAGTAACTGCACAACAATATACGTTAGTAGTTAAGACTACTGTACTATACATTTAAAAATCATTAAGACGATACGTTTTGTCATGTGTTTTTCAACAAAAAATAAACAGAAGGTTACAGCATCATCTGTAAACTACAAGATCATCAGCATATGTTATGTGTTGAATTTTGCCTCCCCAAAGAGGTTGAAGTCCTAACCCTCATGATGTGTAAATATGACTTTCTTTGGAAATAGGATCTGTGCAGATGATCAAGTTAAGATGAGGTCATCAGAGTGATCTCTAATCCAATATGACTGTGTCCTCATAAGAAGGGGAAATTTGGGCCCAGAGACAGACACATATAGAGGGAACACAATGTGAAGAGATAGAGGAAAAACCATCTACAAGCCAAACAATGCCAAAGGCTGGGGGAGAGGCATGGAGCGGATTCTCCCTCAAAGCCTTCAGAAGGAACCAGCCCTCCGGCACTTTGAACTTCTGGTATCCAGCATTGTGAGGAAGTACAGTTTTGTTATTTAAGCCACCCATTTTGTGGTACTTTGTTCCCGAAGCCCCAGGAAACTAATACATCATGGGTTGGGGTTATCGGGCTTTAATAAATTACAGCCTCTTTCTTCAACGCCTGAGTTTGCAACCAAACAGCATAAGCCCAAACATGCTACAGACCACATCTTAGATAAAGGGTTAAACAACTACACATCTTCCCCTTTAACTCCATTGTTGAGCATTCCTCACTGGGTCTCTTCATAATACTTTTCTTGTAGAGTATATCTATATGACTTTTTACCAGTTTTTAAACAGGTATGAAACAAAGTTAAGCTTTCACTTCAGGAACTGGGCTAATCTTACCCAAAGCTTTTAGAGCATTTTTAGAAATGAGAGTGTTTAGGGTGGATTGAATTACCATTTCTTTTGGTGGTGGTAGAAGCTTGCCATTTAATTGAGAAACTATATCTTAAATCACAAGTAAAGAAATTTGTGGCTCCCACTCTAGAGAAAAACTCCAGAGAAGAGCATAAATTATGAGTTAAAAGCTGGTATAGTTTAGAGAAGGCTCCAAAGATGTATTATGGCAACCCCAATCTGAGGAAGGAAGCTCTGCTCTTGCCTGTGATAATTTACTTTTGTCTGATTTCATGAATCATGTCTTATGGAATGTGATTGGAAAATATATTTACATTACTATATTTGAAAAATGTGAGTGTGCAAACTTAGTTCTCTCTAACCAGTTTCCTCATTGTTGCCAAAGACCCCATGCAGAGCAATCACACAGAAAAAGGCCGTTTGGATTCACCAGTGCAGCCGCTGTGGAGGGGCCTTTCATTGGTACTGAAAATGCTTGTTTTGTGATGAATAACCTTTGTTATTATTATACAGCATGTTATTAAAATTTTTAACACAATTCCCTCTAAACTAATAGTAATTCAGACAATGCAGCCACTGGCAGACAGCTTCATTAGTCAATCTTCTTTCTTATAAATGTGAGAATTAAGAACTGCTATTACTGTCATTCTGTCTGCTGCTCATTATTGTTGTAGACTCATGCACGAGACTAATCATATTCTCGTTGAATGCATCATGCTTAGCTCCTGAATGTGTGTGACAGTGACAAGAGCCCACCGAGAGACAGCGCAGGGTTGTTGGAATTCTATCTGTGTCTCTATATGCACATGCGTGTGCGTTCCTTCTTATACTCAGGCACACATAGGCTATTTTCCAGGATTTTATTTTATTAATTCCTTAGGAATCTCAGAAAGTGAACTTGAGAGGCTGGGCGTGGTGGCTCATGCCTGTAATTCCAGTACTTGGGAGGCGGAGGCGGGCAGATGGCCTGAAGTCAGGTGTTTGAGACCAGTCTGGCCAACATGGTGAAACCCCGTCTCTACTAAAAATACAAAAAAAAAAAATTAGCCAGGCATGGTGGTGGGCGCCTGTAATCCCAGCTACTCAGGAAGTTGAGGCAGAGGAATTGCTTGAACCAGGGAGGTGGAGGTTGCAGTGAGCCAAGATCACACCACTGCACTCAAAAAAAAAAAAAAAAATGAACTTGAGAAAGCAAGATGGTACCCTCTGAGGCTTTCCCTGTACAGTGTACATGTGTCCTCTCCAAGGAAAAATACCCCAAGGACAAAAACGATATAATAGGATTGTTTTTTGCGAGTATAAACATCTGATTTCTCTGTAGAGAGAGAAAAAAAAAATTTAGAAATCATCAAAATGTTTTGAGGCCTCTAAGGTACTTTCTGTGACTTCACAAAGACTATTATTGAATTCACTTTAAACAAAGCATTAAAAAAAAATAATGTTTGCTCTTTCTCTAAAGGGAGATAAAGGTAATTTTTATGGAGGAACCCTTTTCCCCATTGGATTACTAGACTATATCCTCAGTAAAAAAAATGAAAAGTGTCCACACCTGGTTGATGGTTAAACAAATGAAGATTAAGAGAAAACTAAAATGTCTAGAAGCATTTAACACTGTGAAATTCTATGATAGATGCTTGGACATTTGGAGAATGGAAACATTATATAAAATATATGTATAGGTTGGGCGTGGTGGCTCACACCTGTAATCCCAGCACTTTGAGAGGCTGAGGCGGGAGGATCGCTTGAGCCCAGGAGTTTGAGACCAGCCTGGGCAGCATAGCGAGACCCCCATATCCACAGAAACTAAAAAAAAAATAATAACTGGATGTGGTGCATGCCTGTAGTTCCAGCTCTGTGGGTGGCTGAGGTGGGAGGATCACTTGAGCCTGGAACGTTGAGGCTGCTGTGAGCAGTGATCTCACTACTGTACTTCAGCCTGGGTGACAGTGTGAGACCTTGTCTCAAACAAACAAACAAATGTTTCCTCAAAAAATATTCAGCAACCCTCTGTTTCCCAAAGGAAAGAAACTCCTTGGAGCTGTGTTTACTTAGTGTAGTACATGGTACACTTTTCTTATGATATAGATTTCTGGCTTGTCCCGGAAAACTGGAGTGTGGTGACTGTGGGAGGGCTCCAGGTCATTCTTATGCACCGACATCTGAAAGCCACCATATCAGAGACCAAGTCATCCACTATGTGGCCCCAAGTCATCTTTCCAATTTGTCTGAAAGTCTTGCCAAAGGGGTCCTCAACTTTGGTGCATATCACAATTACCTGGCCTCCACCTCCAGAGATTTGAACTCAGTAATTCTTAGGTAAATCCATGAAACGTGGGTTTTGATTAAATTAAATTATGGATCTGTAGATAATTCTGTTGTACACAGAGTTTGAGAATCACCCTGCTTGCCTAACAGTCAGCAGATATGAGTTCTGCATTCTGGCCTTGGCTCTGCCCCTTCCCTTCCTGGTCCTGGACACATCACTGAACTGCTCAGAGTGTTCATTCCTTCCTGAATAAAAGCAACATGGGTGGACCTGCACTGGCTACCTCACAAGTTAGATGATGTATGGGAAACCACTTAGTTAAATGCAGGATGTGATGTATTTTAGGGTGTTCAAGTCACTGAGTATTATCTACAAGTTAGGCACTGTCTTCAGTACCAGAAATGAAATAAGAAGCCTGCACTTGGGAAGTTTATTATGACTCCAAAGGCAGTCAGAAGGTTGCTATTCCCTGGTAATGTTAATCTATTCTTGGTCTTGTAGGTTATGCAGGCTGTTGCTGACTGTTGACACATATCATCGGCTAAGAGCAGTGGCTGGCTTTGCAACAGCTCCACCTTCCCTGAATACTCTCCTTCAGTGTCTCTGCCATCTAGGCCAAGTTTCTGTACTTAGCTCCATGACAGCATCAAGATACAAACAACAAGAACTGATGGATTTCAGTCCATCCTCTGGGGCTCATGCCTGTGGGATACATCTTGTCTTTGCTGTCTTCCCCTCTACATCCATGTCTCCTTCCTAACTGTCTGTGCTGTGTACTTCAAACTGCAGCATCAGACATGATGACAACATCCTGCAGATTGCTTTAAGCAGCTCCCACAGTTACAACAACATCACGGCCCTATAGCAAATATCATAACAATTTTTCCACACCTATATTCACAAACATCAAATCTTTTATTGGTTCTGTTTCTCAATTGAATCATGACTGATACAATATGAGAAGCAGTATATTATTATTTATAGGTAAGATGTCATTAATTAAAGATGCATGGGTCAGGCATGGTGGCTCATCCCTGTAACACAAGCACTTTGAGATACCAAGGTAGGAGGATCCCTTGAGGCCAGGAATTTGAGACCAGCCTGGGTAACATAGTGAGACTCTGTCTCTATGAAATAAAATGTTTTTAAGGTGCATGGGAACCACTTAAATATTTTTAAAAGAAGCATAAATGATTAAAAAAACAAAATGGAGATTAAATGGAATCATTAAAAATAATTCAAAATCAGAAAAAGAACAAAGAACAAATATAACAAATAGAAACAAGATATGAGAGAGTAAATTAAAATCCAACTGTACCAGTAGCTGTATTTAATTTAAATGACCTAAACATACCAACTAAAACACAGAGATTATCAAATTAGATAAAAAAGCAAGAATCAACTATAATCTATCTATAATAATAAATTCACCTTAAATATAAAAGTATACAGATTAAAAGTAAAAGGATGAAAAATATACAGTATATGCCATGAGAACAGTTGCTCTATTAGAATTAGATAAAAGGAAATTCCAGAACAAAGAATATCTTCAGAAATAAAAAGCCACCACATATAGTGTAAAAGGGCCAATTCATCAAGAAGAAATAAAAAGACTAAATGTGTATGCACCTAACAACAGAGCTTTAAAATGCATAAAGCAAAACTGATGGAACAGAAAGAAAAAATAGACAAACCTACACTTAGAGACTGCAGCATTCCTGTCTCAGTAATAGAACAGATGCACAGAAAATCAGTAAAATATGTAGTCTAGAACTACATTGTTAAGTAACTTGACAAATTTGGTATTTATTGAATGCTCTATTCAGCAATAGCAGAATACACATTCTTTTCAAGGGCTCATGGGACATTTACCAAGATACTGGGACATAAAACAAACCTCAAACAAATTTGAAATCATATGAAGAATGTTCTGTTACTATAGTGGAATCAAACTGGAAATCAATAGCAGAAAGATGTCTGAAAAATCCCCCAAATATTTGGAAATGAAATGACTCACTTCTGTACAACCCATAGGCAAAAAAGAAAGTCACAAGGGAAATTAAAATATGTTTTGAATGAAAATGAAACATCACATATAAGAATTTGGGAGATGCGGGTAAAGTAGTGCATGGGGGAAATTTATATCATTAAATGTTTACACTTGACAAGAAGAAAGGCCTCGAGTTAATGGTCTGGTTTCACAGTAAAGACCTGGTGGGGGGCCGGTGGGGCTGGGCAGGAAGGAACAAATAAAATACCATAGCAAAGAAAAAGGAATGCAATAATTAAGATCAGAAATTAATGACTTTGAAAAGAGCAACACAATAGAGAAAAATTAAAAAAAGAACTGAGTTGATTCAGTGTGCCCCTATTCTTTCTAGTTAGACAAAAAGAAAACTTTTGTTTCAATAATTATACTTAAATTTTTATTGGATTTTTGGAGGGTGATTTTTTATGTACTTTAGGATGACAAATAGAAACACAAGCAGTGCCTAAGTAGGTTCATAATTTTAATTTCACTTATCTGTAATTTTACCAATGCTTACTTATCAATGTCTTTAAAGGTACAATTTTATGGAAAATTTTACCTACAGTCTGAACATATTTTCTGGTCTTTAAAATGAAGTTAGTATGCTGTATACCATCAGTATATAAACTTGAAACACTTATAGAACAAACATATCAGAGATCAATAAATCCTTTTGGGTCACTACAAACTACCCCATTGGCAGTGTATATTTATTTTGTCTGTTGAGTAACAAACAGGTAAGTTTTAGAGTTAACAAAAGATTAGTAGTACAAAACAGAGCTGTCTAGTAATAATCTTCAGAGCTAGAACACCCACATGTATTTATAAAGTCACATTTTTGGGGGATAACCAGAGGTAACCTCGGTGAAAAAAAGTTAATTCTGTTGTAAATTCAGTTCTGATAGTCCCATTTGATGACCTTTTGTCTTAAACAATTTCTAACTGGCTCATATCATAACTATGCTAACCCTCTTGAAAAGGCTCATTTTAAGGATCTCTAACAGCATATTATTAACTGACAAGTCTTCCAGAAGGCAGACATCCTAAGCTTAACATTAACTCTAGTCCAATGTTTTTGCTTGCCTGCATGTATTTTCTTTGGCATTAAAAAAAAAGTTGGTCTGGCGCAGTGGCTCACGCCTGTAATCCCAACATTTTGGGAGGCTGACGGGGGCAGATCACTTAAGGTCAGGAATTCAAGACCAGCCTGGCCAATATGACAAAACCCTGTCTCTGTTAAAAATACAAAAATTAGTGGGACGTGGTGACGTGGGCCTGTAATCCCAGCTATTCGGGAGGCTGAGGCGGAAGAATTGCTTGAGCCCAGGAGGCAGAGGTTGCAGTGAGCTGAGATCACACCACTGCACTCCAGCCTGGTGACAGAGCGAGACTCCGTCTAAAAATATATATATAAAAACAAAAATAAAAATAAAAAAATTTTCACTCGATACTCTTCTAGAGCTGGCAATACATTGGCTCCGTTGCAAACATGCTCGTTATTCCCTTCATCTTAGCCTTATGAGAGAGCAGCTAGTGATGTGCCAAAAAACTGTAGACGTGATAGGTAGGAGGGGATATCACTTAGTCCAAGTCCTCTGGTCTCCAGGTAGGCAAGGTCCTTTGCAGATGCCCTGGTGTTAGCGGTGGTTCCCAGCCTCGGCAATGCGTTAGTAACACCTGGGCTGCCTTTAAAACGGCCAACCTATTATCCCCAGTGATTGATTTAATTGTTCTTGGGTTAAAATCATCCCTATATATATATATATATTTTTTTATATGGACACCTACTCTGTTGCCCAGGCTGGAATGCAGTGGCGCGATCTCAGCTCACTGCAACCCCCACCTCCCGGGTTCAAGCGATTCTGCTGTTTCGGCCTCCAGAGTAGCTGGGATTACAGGTGCCCACCACCACGACCGGCTAATTTTTGTATTTTTAGTAGAGACAGGGTTTCACCGTGTTGGCCAGACTGGTCTCAAACTCTGACTTCAGGCAATCCGCCTGCCTCGGCCTCCCAAAGTGCTGGGATTACAGGTGTGAGCCACTGCGCCTGGCCATCCCTACATTTATTAAAAGCAGCCAAGGGAAGTATTATATACCAAAGCTAAGGACCACTGAGCTGAAGTACTAAGTTTTCAGATAAGGAAGCCCCAATCTCCTTTCTCACTCATGTGGGTTTACAGTATTAACTACATTTTAAATGTCAGAAGTTTAAAAAGCACAAAATTAGTGTTATAAATAGAGTTAAAATAGGGCAGCAGTGATTCTGATTTGTGTTATATATATTGCAAGGTTTCACATCTTAAAAATGTGAACTTTTGTGGATGATTCAAAGCACGTGTGTTGTTCTTTCTGTGTAAAGAACACTGTGTGTATTAACTCATCTTCAGTGGGTATTAACTTTGTGCTTTTTTAAAAATGAAGATTTAAAAAAACAAACATTAATGTTCTCTTGCTCGTTTTCTGAGTCATGGCAGTAGACAGTATATCATATACTAGTCGGGTTTGCCCAGAAAATAGAAAGCATTCTAAATAATTCAAGCAGAAAGGGATTATATTCGTGGTTATGTGTTTATTGATAGGACTGAAGTGGGAAAGCTAGGGAAGGCTGCCACTCTTGTTCAGGGTGGCCCCTGTTACTGTGGTCCAAGAAGCTGCTGCTGCTGCCCAGGAGAGAATATTGCAGGGAATCACAGTGGACTCCAGCTACCTTGCATCAGAACTGCGGAGACAGGTGACACAGGCAATACCCAGAGGCTGCTGAAGACAGCAATTTTGTTCATTGCTGTGGAAGGAGGGAGAATAGCGTTGTGTGTGCTTTTACATCTCAGGCAAGTCTATCTCACTGACATTGAGAGATGTCAGGTTGCACTGAGAACCCTAGAGGCAGGGAAGTCTGGGAAAGGCAGGCACCAGCTCTCTAGACTGCATGACAGGTGCAAGTGCACGGATGAGAATGAGAATGAATCCTCATTGTCAAGCAGAATTAAACCAAACTAAAACACCTTATAAAGCAAAAAGATGATGAATAGATGGGCCATAGAACATTTTGTGTGAAGTTATCTGGATTCTGTGAAAATGGAACCAATGTTTTCCGATCCACTGAGCTACCTGGATTAACAGGGATATTCATAACATTTATGTTTTCTTACATTCACATATGTTTTTATAGAGGCCATTTATCATCCTGAGTATGTAAAGGAAGATGTTGCCTCTGATACTGGTGTGGTATGTACAAGACTATTTTTGTGAATTTCAGTTTGGTGACTGCTTTTGGTGGGAAGAGGTCTTTCAGCAAACAAAATTCACCAGTCCTAAGAGCGCCTTGAATGCTGGAGATAAAAATATTTCTTTGACCATAACTCTGCTGTTGCTATTTGCTTCAGATTTGTGGCCTAGCATCTGAGATTAGGTCCAAGCTTTAATACTGATTGGCTGTTTCCCCTCGAACCCTGTGGGTTTATTTATCATCATTTTCCACCCATGTGTCAGCTGAAAAAACAAAAAAATTGAGCAATTAGCAATCCCAACCACTTGTCACTTAAACCAGATAATTTATTACCTAAGTCAAAAAGACACATATCAGTAGAGATGAGCTACAGTGATTATTAGCTTCATATTGTCCTACCTTGCCTGCATGTCTGCACTTGTGACCTGCTGCTCTCTTTCTTCTGAATGGAGACAAGAAAGGGACCATCAGATGCTGGGGTTCTGCTGTTAGACAGTGAGCAGAGCTATAGTCCCTGACTGTGATGGTTCCTTCAGTGCTTTAGCTTGTCTCCTTTTACTCTTGCTGCAGCATGGAAGGCTGCAATAATACTATTAGTTTCTAAATGCTTGCCAGTGAAGATGGAGTGCTCAAATCATCTAATGGTTGGATTTAAGACAGCGAGAAGGAGAAGGCTTGTTGCCATTTCCAATTTTGTCTGGTTCTTTAAGATGGCATGAGAGGGAAATAATTAATCTTGGATAGATTTTAGCAAAACGAAACACCCATGTTCCTAATCTTTGGTAAAATACTTTACCAATTTAGGGCCGAGTGCAGTGGCTCACGATTGTAATCCCAGCACTTTGGGAGGCCGAGGTGGGTAGATCACGAGGTCAGGAGATCGAGACCATCCTGGCTAACACACTGAAACCCCGTCTGCACTAAAAATACAAAAAATTAGCTGGGCATGGTGGCGGGTGCCTATAGTCCCAGCTACTCGGGAGGCTGAGGCAGGAGAATGGCGTCAACCCAGGAGGCAGAGCTTGCAGTGAGCCGAGATTGTGCCAGTGCACTCCAGCCTCGGCAACAGAGCGAGACTCCATCTAAAAAACAAAAAACAAAACAAAAAAAAACACAAAACAAACAAACAAACAAAAACTTAACCAATTTAGTTTTTCCTTGAGGACTAGGGTGATTTTCCTGGTCAGAAAGACAGGACTAAGGTGCCAGTGTGGGAATTTTGAATGACTCATGCAAAGCTGTGTTACAGGTAGAAAGATGTCAGTGCCAAGTGTTTTAAATAGGCATTTTGGACCATTAGAATGTCATGGTTTGCTTATCATGGCTTTTTTTTACGTCTGAATACATTCTCATCAGCTATGCTTCATTTGTTATAAAAGGAACTCTAGAATCAAGTGTTGCCATTCTTCTTGGTTTCAGAAGGAAGATAATCTCTTGAGCTCACAGGCTCACAAACACATCTCACTGAAAGTAATTGCCTTCACATCAGTTAGGAGAAGGCACATGCTGAGTTTGCCTCCCCACTGCCTTTCAAGATTTATGAGTGCCTTATCAATGGATATCATGGGCAACAGATGCACCTTATAACGATGACTTTAAAAAATGAACTATAATTGTTATGCCTTGGCTCCTGGCCAAAGAAACAGGATCTAAGTCTGATTGATGGTACAAGCTAGCTTTCTATCATTTAACAGTAAATGGCTTTGCTCTTTTATTATGTTTTGCTTGAGTAAAAAAAAAGATAAATAGAATTATGAACTTGATGAAAGACTAAGTCCTGCAGTGATACACATTGAAAGATGAAAAACTAACAGTCACTGATTAGCTGGTAAACTTGCTGGTGTGGATCATGGAATGACTGTAAGCATCATCTCATGAGCCCATCATGAAGCTGACCTCACAGAGGCAGTGGCACTGCAGGAGACCTCCAACAAAGCAGAAATGGCAAAAGAGTTCCCAGAGAAATAACGCCTGCCAGGGTCCCAAGATAGGAACTAGAAAGAAGTCAGAGCTGTGCACTGGTGAAATACAAGTGCTTAATAACCCCCATCCTTACTCATATCTGCATATGCACAGCACTGTATGAAAAGCAGATGTGGCCGATTGCTTGTTATAGACCAGTGTTCACCCTCTTATGTTTCCTTTGGTCATGGAACCTCTAAGTTTTAACTAGGCATAGAGCCACTCAGTTAAAGATTGCATTTCCCACATCCCTTATCATTAGGTGCAGCCGTGTGACTAGATTCTGGCAATGGGATATGAACAGAAATGGTGAATGCAGAGCTGCTCCAAGATGACTGACTAGACGCAGCCAGGAGGAACATCTCCCACTGAGCGTCTGGGACATTGGGAAGACTGGCACGCTTCTAGCAGATCTTCAGAGGGAAGGTATAGAATAGAGTGGATGGAGGGAAGATGCAGGTGCTGGGCTGAAGGGGGAGGAAGTTGGGAACCCTGCATGGGGCTACTGCACACCAGAACTCCTTCCTGGCTTCCAGTGACTCTTGTGAAAGGGGTGAGTTTAATAGGCAAACTGCTCTCACCATGGGCCTCTGGAATTGCAGCAGGAGGAGACCCCTTGAGCACCATGGACACTTGAGTTGGCAGGGAGAGCAGCTTGGAGAATTGTTAGTGGCAGAACCCCAGACTGTGCAGAGCCCAGAGGGTTTGGTGTGGGAAATTCTGTAGTGGAGCATCTCCAGGGATACCCAGCCCCCTAGGCTCAGCTTGCTCCCATAGGAAACTTCAGCCCTGTGAGATCTGTGGGACCTTAACTCTGCAGGCCAGTCTTGCCCATCGGACTAGGCTAGCCTGAGCTGAGAACCCCATGGTTCTGCTAGCCTTCCCTGGGGCCCATCCTGGCCATGCCTGCTTGCAGTGCAGGCCCCAGGTACCTCCTGGGGGATTGAACCGTATGTCCTGTGCTGGTGGACTACAATTAACTGGCAGAGTGCTCTAGCAGAGTGATTCCTGTGAATACACACCATCTGCAAACTCCCTCAACTGCAGCCTCTCCTGTGATGCTTTGCCTGCAGGCACTAGTCCATGGCCAACCCAAACATTGCTTTGCCGGTTCGTGTGTGTGTGGGCAGACCTTGCCTTCCCTTCCCCACCACTGTACCTGTGCACATACACCTGGCCATGCCACTGCTGTTGGCATTAATGCATTCTGCCCACTCCCACCTCCCCACTGCAACATTGCTATTGTCACTGGAGATTGGTGGGCATGGAGCCTATGAGCTTTCCCTCCACCAGCACCCTGCCCCTGTGCCAACACTGCTGCCAGTGCAAAACTGGACATGGAGAACAGCAAACTCACCCCTGCCCTGAGTGGCACTGCCACCTGTGTGAATGTGCACAGAGGGCAATACAGTCCTGTGCCCACCAGTGCCCTACTGCCATGCTAACACCACCACCAGTGTGGATACACACACAATTATTGGCAGGGGCCTTCTATCTCTAAGCCATGGTGCCACCACTGCTCCACATGGAGGCCAACATCCCAGCAACTGCTAGCACTCTGCCACAGCTGATGAACACAGACTCCACCACACTGCCACTGCCACTGCTGCTGGCACATGCAAATGAGGCTGGATCCCATTGTCACCACCCTATGAAGTGCTTTGGCTGGTATCACTTATTGGAGTGTTGTGACCTGTGGTCTGGGAGCACCTCAGACTCTCAAAAGCAGCAGTTTCCCCTTGAGGAGCCAAAGAGAAAAGCCAGGCCTAATCCCAGCCCCCAGAGTCAGAGTAGCAGTCCAGGAGTCCTGAGCTGAGCCTTGGCCCTCTAAAATATTCCAGAAATGAAGCCAGTTGACTGAACCCACCTTAAACCACAATCGAACCCCAAGGTCATCAAATAGGATAAAAGAAAGAAAACCCATCCAAGGTCAGCAACCTCAAAGACTGAAGGAACATCAGTACACAAAGATGAGAAAGAACCAGTGCAAAAACTCTGGCAACTCAAAAAGTCAAGGTGTCTTCATTCCACCAAACAACCACACTAGTTTTCAAGTAAAAGTTCTTAACCAGGCTGAGATAGCTGAAATGACAGAAATACGATTCAGGATATGGATATGAATGAAGATCATCAAGATTCAGGAATACAATGAAACCCAATCTAAGGAAGATAAGAATCACACACACAAAAGCTGATACAGGAGCTGACAGACAAAATAGCCAGTATAGAGAAGAAGATGACCAACTTGATAAAGATGAAAAACACACTACAAGAATTTCATAATGCAATCACAAGTATTAATGGCAGAATAGACCAAGCTTAGAAAATAATTGCAGAGCTTAAAGACTGGCTTTCTGAAATAAGGCAGTCAGATAAGAATGAAGAAAAAAGAATAAAAAAGAGCAAATAAAACTCTGGAGAAATATGGGATGATGTAAATAGACCAAATCTACTGCTCGTTGGCATCCCTGAAAGAGATGGGGAGAATGGAAGTGACTTGGAAAACATATTCCAGGATATCATCCATGAGAACTTCCTAAACCTAGAGAGACCAACATTAAAATTCAAGAAATGCAGAGAACCACTGCAAGATACTTCAAAAGATCATCTCCAAGACACATAATCATCAGATTCTCCAAGCTTGAAATGAAAGAAAAAATGTTAAAGGCAGCTAGGGAGAAAGGACAGGTCACCTACAAAGGGAAGTCCATGAGATAACAGGGGATCTCTCAACAGAAACTAGAATCTAGAAGAGATTGGGGGACTATATTCAGCATTCTTAAAGAAAAGAAATTCCAACCAAGAATTTCATATTTGGCCAAACTAAGCTTCATAAACAAAGGAGAACCAAGATCCTTTTCAGACAAGCAAACAATGAGGGAATTTGTTACTACCAGATCTTCCTTACAGAAATTCCTGAAAAAAGCAATAAATACAAAAAGGAAATATCATCACCAGCCACTACAAAAACACACATAAGTACACAGACCAGTGACTCTATAAAGCAACCACACAAAGAAGTCTGCATAAGAACCAGCTAATGACATGACAGAATCAAATTCACACATACCAATGTTAAACTTGAATGTAAATGCGCTAAATGCCCCATTAAGAGATGCAATGTGGCAAGCTGGATAAAGAAGCAAGACTCAATGGTATGCTGTCTTCAAGAGACCCATCTCACATGCAATGACACTGATAGACTCAAAATAGAGGAATGGAGGAAAATCTACCAAGCAAATGGAAAACAGAAAAAGCAGGAGTAAAAATCCTACTTTCAGGCAAAATGACTTTAAACCAACAAAGATCAAAAAAGACAAAAAAGGGCATTACATAATGGTAAATGGTTCAATTCAACAAGAAGACCTAACTATCCTAAACATATATGCACCCAACTAAGGAGCATCCATATTCATGAAGCATGTTCTCAGAGATGTTCAAAGAGACTTAGAATACCACACAGTAATAATGGGAGAAGGAAACACTCCACTGACAGTATTAGATCATTGAGGCAGAAAATTAACAAAGATATTCAGGACCTGAACTAACACAGAACCAAATGGACTTGATAGACCTACACAAAAGTCTCCACTCAAGAATAATAGAATATACATTCTTATCACCACATGGCACGTATTGTAAAATTGACCACACAATGGAACACAAAACACTCCTCAGCAAATGCAAAAGAATCACAATCATATTAACCAGTCTCTCAGACCACAGTGCATTAAAAATAGAATTCATGACTGAGAAAATTACTCAAAACCATACAATTATATGGCAATTAAGCAGCCTGCTCCTGAATGACTTTTGGGTATATAGTAAAATTAAGGAAGAAATCAAGAAGTTCTTTGAAACTAATGAGAACTGAGATACAACATACCAGAATCTCTGGGACACAGCTAAGGCAGTGTTAACAGGGAAATTTATAGCGCTAAACACTTATATCAAAACGTTAGAAAGATCTCAAATTAACAACCTAACATCACAACTAAAATAACTAGAGAAGCAAGAGCAAACCAACCCCAAAACTAGAAGAAGACAAGAAATAACCAAAATCAGAGCTGAACTGAAGAATGAGACACAAAAAAAACATTCAAAAGATCAATGAAGCCAGGAGCTGGTTTTTTGAAAAAAGTAAATAAAATAGATAGAGTGCTAGCCAGACTAATAAAGAAGAAAAGAGAGAGACCCAAATAAACACATTTAGAAACAACAAAGCGGATGTTATCACTGGTCCCACAGAAATACAAATTACCATCAGTGACTACTATGACCGCCTCTGTGCACACAAACTAGAAAATCCAGAAGAAATTGATAAATTTCTTGACACATACATCCTCTCCAAGACTGAACCAGGAAGAAATTGTATCCCTGAGCAGATCAATAATGAACTTTGAAACTGAGTCAGTAATAAATAACCTACCAACCAAAAACAGCCTGGGACCAGACAGATTCACAGCTGAATTCTACCAGATATACAAAGAACTGGTATGATTTCTACTGAAACTATTCCAAAAAATTGAGGAGGAGGGACTCCTTTCCAATTCATTCTATGAGGCCAGCATCATGCTGATACTAAAACCTGGCAAAGCCACAACAAAAAAGAAAACTTCAGGCCAGTATTCTTCAGGAACTTTGATACAAAAATTATCCACAAAATACTAGCAAACCAAATCCAGCACCACATTAAAAAGCTAATCCACCATGATCGAGTAGGCTTTATCCCTGAGATGCAAGGCAGATTCAACATACACAGATCAATAAATGTGATTCATCACATAAACAGAACTAAAGACAAAAACCATGATTGTCTCAATAGATACAGAAAGGGCTTTCAAATAAAATTTAATATCCTTTCATGTTAAGAACTCTCAGTAAATTAGATATTGAAGGAACATACCCCAAAATGATAAGAGCCATCTAAGACAAACCCACACAGACAACATCATACCAAATGGGCAAAAGCTGGAAGTATTCCCCTTAAAAACTTGTACAAGACAAGCATGCCGTCTCTCACCATTCCTATTCAACATAGTATTGGAAGTCCTGGCCAGGGCAATTAGGCAAGATAAAGTAATAAAGGGTATCCAATAGGAAGAGAGGAGGTCAAGCTATCCCTGTTTGCAGATGACATGATTCGGTATCTAGAAAACCCCATAGTTTTTGCCACAAAGCTCCTTAATCTGATAAACAACTTCAGCAATGTTTCAGGATACAAAATCAATGTACAAAAATCACTAGCATTCTTATAAACCAACAACAGCCACGCTGAGAGCCACTTACACACTGTTGGTGGCAGTGTAAGTTCTTTTAACCAGTGTGGAAAGCAGTGTGGTGATACCTCAAAGGGCTAAAAACAGAACAACCATCTAACCCAGCAATCCCATTCCTGGGTATATACCAAAGTGAATATAATTCATTATATCATAAAAACCCATGCACACATATGTTCTTTGCAGCACTATTCACAATAGCAAACACATGGAATCAACCTAAATACCCATCAGTGATAGACTGGATAAAGAAAACATGGTACATATGCATCATGGAATACTATGCAACCATAAAAAAGAATGTGATCACATTCTGTGCAGGTACATGGATGGGGCTGGAGGCCATTATCCTTAGCAAACTAACACAGGAACAGAAAACCAAATCCACATGTTCTCACTTAAAAGTGGGAGCTAAATGATGAGAACTCATGGACACATAGTGGGGAACAGACACTGGGTCATACTTGAGGCTGGAGGGTGGGAGGAGGGAGAGAATCAGGAAAAACAACTATTGGGTACTAGGCTCAGTACCTGAGCGATGAAACAATCTGTACACCAATACACCATGACATGCCAAACCCTATATACCAAACCTACACATGTACCCCTGAACCTAAAATAAAAGTTAAAAGGCTGGGTGCGGTGGCTCACGCCTGTAATCCCAGCACTTTGGGAGGCCCAGGCGGGTGGATCACAAGGTCAGGAGATCGAGACCATCTTGGCTAACATGGTGAAACCCCGTCTCTACTAAAATACAAAAAGAAATTAGCTGGGTGTAGTGGCAGGCGCCTGTAGTCCCAGCTACTAGGGAGGCTTGAGGCAGGAGAATGGCATGAACCTGGGAGGCGGAGCTTGCAGTGAGCCGAGATCGTGCCACTGCACTCCAGCCTGGGTGACAGAGCAAGACTCCATCTCAAAAAAAAAAAAAAACAAAAAGAGATACTGAGGCTTAATGATTTCCTCAGGGCCACATTAATAAAAATTGTCAGAGTTGGGCTTCCACATCAGATATCTAATTTCGCTTACCTCATATGGCATCCCAAGTCAGTCAATACATATTTGCATCTAGTTGGTGATTCTCACAGGAGTGCACAGCTACTCCTGACTCAAGACTGGTCCTTCCTGTAAGTGGAAAGATTTTCCCCATTTGGAGAGAGTGGCATCTGGAATAAGGGAGGGAGAGCTCACTACCTAAGGCTGACTTAATGCTGTGCTAGGTGTTGTGGGTTTACAAAAGTACAGAGATAAGAAAAATCAACTAAATTTCAATGCCTGATTTCCCACATGTGTGTTGGTTCCTTTTCCTTTTGTGTATTTTAATTCCCCTGTGCTGCTTATTAAATCCACAATTCTGTATGTATCTTGAGTTTAGAGGGAATGTTTTATTCATTGCCCAGTGTCTGAAACATAGTACAAGCATAGTAACTTCATCAAATTTTTAAAAGTTATAATCCAAGTCTATATTAACCACAACAATCCCATTGATATTTTGATGAATTATATAATTAGAATTTCTTGTTGGGATAGCCATTTCTTCTTCCAGTGCAAATAATACTAAAAAGAAAAATCATGTGCATATTATTAATTACGATTTCACATGAATTAAGAATTCTTCTTTATTATTTATGTAGCCATTTTTTACCCTGCAGGAATGACAATAATCCTTTCCCATTATTGATAACATAAGAATAATAATAGTGTTATGCTTATTTTTTCTATTTTTCCTCTAGACTCAGTCATCCTATTAACTCAAGTCATTTGATCTAATGGAGTAAGTTAATTCATATTTTGACTGTGAGTTTCCACTAACAAAGGAAAAAATTCTTGGAAGTCTCTTAAGAAGTCCATTTCTTTGTTAAAAGCAATAATGTAGTTTGTTCACTGCTGTGTGGAGGTGAGACTGTGAGATAGTCTAATAATACAAAAGTCTAGGAAGTGCAGCTTTCTCTTCTACTTTTGAAAATTACCCTGTTTCAGGATGCTTCGTCTCACTACCTTTTGTTTTTGAGAGTATTCAACGTATGACTAATCAGAAGATTAAAGGTATTTTGCCTAAATGAATTTTTCTACAAAACAGGGCAAGAATTAGAAAAGCCTGCAGTAGTGTAAGTAAGCTGACAGAGGTGAAAGCTTTTCTAAATTAAAAAATTTGATAAAATTGCTACTGTTCAGTTATTTATATATTGAGATTGCAAATATGTAAATTGGTTGAGTGAGAAGATAAATTAAGGGGAAAAACAAGCTAATGGGAAGGACCGACCACTACAAACAGCATTAGCAGTGCCAGTGTTCCAAAGGCGTGCTCTCAGGAAATTTTTCACCTAGAGAAAATATCAGTTATGCTCCTACCATTCTAATTATAGACAGCGGTTATTATTTTATATATTTCTGCTGGATAATACATCTAAAAGCTATGAATTTGAATATAATATATATAATCCTTGTTTTATAAGGATATGAAAAATTATCTTTTATAGAATGCATCAAATCCAAGGAAGAAGATAATGTGGCATATTCAGAAGTCTTTTCATGGCATTTCCTAGAAATCTGAGAACTAAAGTCACTATGAAGACTCTTCTGTAGAAGAGATCACTACAGACATCAGTTTCTACTAAACAGTGAAAAGTCAGAAGCATTATATATTAAGTAGAATGGGAATTAAACGGCTGTGTTCACATTTATAATGCATTTGAAAAGCGAGACTAGACTACAATGCTTTGTAGTAATAATAGATTCAGTGATTTCACTTGAAACATAGCAAATTAAATCTCAGAATTGTTTCTGAATGGATTGCAGGGTTCCAACCTCTACTATGAAAAGAGGAAGCCCCGCAGCTCTACTACAATTTGCCTGACAAGGCTGAGGCCCCCAGCTTGAGTGATCAAAAGAAGATAAGTCATTCTTGCCCTAATAAGCATAGCTGCTGTTAACCACGGGAGGAGTTTTAAAGTCTCTCATAGGAAGAGCCTAGTTGTCCAAGCTGTAGTTTTGAGAGAGGCCAAACCCTCATCAGTTCATCTTGTGTGTGTGAATATTAGTTGCAAAGGTTGAAACAGAATTATGCCATATATTCTAAAACAGATGTCAATAATATCCTGTGTACTACTTTATCCTAGGCATTTTGGGGAACATCAAAATGCCTAGGATAAAGGCATTTTTGGGGGCCATCAAAAAAGCATTGGCTTATCAAAAATTGGAGGAGACAGTGTTATAAGAAGCACCTGAGACAGTAAGTGTAAATCGTGTGGCCCTGACCGTAAATAGAATGGGAGCCTGCAGCATGGACTGGCATGATCAGAGGTTTGGAGCTGGAACCATGAAAAGCCCCTATTAGGTCCTGCCTTCCACCCACCACACCATCCAGGCCAACAGATGCTCACTGTCCACAGGCTTAACTGATGATTCCTGTCACCTGATTTTCCAGGATGAGCAGGGTCACTGAAGTATCTAAGGTGAATATCCCCTAGAGGACTAGAGGAGGGTGACTTTGGAGTAGAGTGTGTGGAACAAGAGAAATAGGTGGTGAAATCTGTGGGGACATCAGTGGGAGTCTTTGGTCTGTGGTCTAATAAGTAAACCTGAGATCGAGGTCAGGATCTGAAATACCTGGGTATACCTCATGGATTTGTATATAGCATCTGCATCATGTCCAGCATTGGATATGATCATATTTCCTGTAGGTTACATTTCACAAAGGTTTGTTAGTTCTGTGTAGGCAAATATAAAGAGGTATTTAAAGAGGTATTTGTTAGTTCTGAGTAGGCAAATATAAAGAGGTATTTAAAGAGGTATTTGTTAGTTCCATGTAGGCAAATATAAAGAGGTATTCTGTGTAGGCAAATATAAAGTGGTATTTAAAATTCTGTCCCTCTTGGCCAACATGGTGAAGCCCCGTCTCTACTGAAAATACAAAAATTAGCAGGGCATGTTGGTGCATGCTTGTAATCCCAGCTACTTGGGAGGCTGAGGCGGAGAATCACTTGAACCTGGGAGGTGGAGGTTGCAGTGAGCCAAGATCGCACCACAGCACTCCAACCTGGGCAACAGGGAGAGACTCCATCTCAAAACAAACAAACAAAGAAACAAAATTCTGTGAGGTGTCTTTTGTAGCAACTGGAATGAAACTAGAGTTCATTATCTTAAGTGAAACAAACCGGGGAAGAAAGTCAAATATCACATGTTCTCACCCATAAATGGGAACTAAATAACCTGTATAGATGGATGTAGAGAGTGGGATGACAGACAGTGGAGGCTTGGAAGACTGAGGGTGTGGGAAAGGAGTGGATGATGAGAAATTAGTTGATGGGTACAATGTGCATTATTTTGGTTGATGGATACCCTAAAAGCCCTGACTTGACCACTACACAATCTGTTTGCAGATGTGCCCCATAAATTTGTGCAACAAATAAAATAAAATCTGTGAGAATTTGAAAATAGCCTATGATCATTTCCAAGGAGCAGAAACAACTACACGATGCTGTGGAAGGACTAATACATTTGTTCAAAAACAAAAGCATCTAGTCAGTCATTAATTCTAGATGGCCCATGAATGCATAAATTGTGCAAAGATCTACATAGATAATCAAGGCAACCAAGTTCTACACAAGGTGAAAAGGTTCTGAAAAGACGAGAAGCCTTCTAGGCCACCAGTTGGTCACCTTGCCACCACGACAATGGCCCATTTGATAGGAGACAATGCAATAGAGGGGAGAAAAGAACAGAAGATTGAGAGGAGAAAGGACGCAGGTTTTGTTGCTGTTGTTTTTGTTGTTAATGTTTCCTCTTGCTTCCATGTACCGCTTGTCTTTTACAATCAGTTTATAACTTCGGGGCCCTGGGACTGTTTTTATTGAAACATGACTTAGAAACTGTAAAGCTGTTTTAGGCATTGCTGGGAACCGCTGAAATAGATAAGAAATTGTTATACTCGGCAAAGTTGAAAACAAATAACTATTAGCAAGCTGCCCAACTCTACCAAACTCACAGTGATACTAAATCAATAGAAGGATGCTGATTTATGAGCAGTGAAGTCATTCTCCTCGGAGACCCTGAAGTATACGGACATTGCAGTCTTCAAGCATAACCCCCTCCCAAATTCTATGCTATTTAAAAAACTTTTTAAGAGACTACCATGCTACAGTTCAAATCTGAGCAATTAAATCAAATTGTGCATTTTTACCTTAGAATCAATGGAAATCTGTTGTGTATACTGGAAATAAAGGAAACAGCTATACAGGTTATATTCAGACCTTGGGGGAAAAATTATAGCACCTCTCTAGTCACAGCAGTCCATCAAAATACCTCTGTTTACTCAGGGCATGATGACAAGCAAAATTTAATTGAATAAATTTGAATGAAAATCACTGTGGTAGACAAAATAATGGCCCCCGAAAGATGCCCACGCCCTTAAGCCCTGGGATCTATGAGTGTTACCTGACATGGCCAAGGGGAAGTAAGGTTGCAGGTGGAGTAAATGTAGCTAATCACTAACGTTAAAATAGGTCAATGAGCTTGGGTACCCAGGTGCATCCAATGTAATCACTAGGGTCCTGAAAAGTGGAAGAGTCAGGGTGAGTTGACGTTAGAAAGACTCAGTTGGCCATTGCTGGCTTTGAAGATGGCAGAGGGCCACGAGCCATGGAAATGTGAGCAGCTTCTAGAATCTGGAAAAGTCAGGAAGACAAGATTCTCCCCTGGAGTCTCCAGAAAGAAATGCAGCTCCTCCAACACTTTGACTGCAGCCTAGTGATACCTACTTTAGTCTGGTAACTTGCAGAATGTAAGATAATACATTTTTGTTTAAGGCATTAAGTTTGTGGTAATTTATCAGCAGGAGTAGGAAACTAATACAACCACTAAGAGAAAATTTTTCTTAGTGTAGGAAAATTAGAATAGAGGTTATTCTCAGGAATTGCAACCTGAGCTCTTAATCTTTCTGACATTTTATACATATGAATAGAACTTTAAAACTAGCTAATGTGTATTTTAAGAATGAACAATTGATGCACCATTATTAGCACATATCTATATTTTCTCCTATTTGAGAACAGATTTTCAAAAAGCAATATGATGATTCACATGGCGTACTGTGTGTGGATTTATTGACTATCTCTGTAGAACAGCACTCTAATACATCACTAAAACACAGAAAAGTTACAATACAAGCAAACATTATAGCAGTATAAGAGAAGTGGCTTTTTGTCACACTTAGCCTAGTCTCAGATTAGATAACAGAGGAAAACAATAATTATTCCAAATTCAAATTGTGCCAGGATGTATCTGTAGCATATGTCCTTGAAAACAGCAAAGGGTATATAATTTGATATTAGGAAACAGGACAAGCTCTGGAATTCTTAAGAATGAAATGGAAATTGTAATTCCTACGGCACTTGATGGCCACAAGGACCTAATTGTATACGCATATGTATTGTACACATACAATTGTATATGTAAATAGCCTCACACTGTGATACATGGTAGGTGCTCACTAATTAATAGATACCAGTATTAAAAGTCAATATCTTCTCTCCTCTTAATGGTTCTAGAGTATGGTAAATTGTAGCTGGACAGCCTTGGGTTTGGCTAGAGTAGAAAGTTACCTTCATGGTGTCTAATATTTTCTCTTCCATTCCAAATTATTGTAGTATGTGTGTGTGTATGTGTGTGATTTTGTTTTTGTTGTTTTTTCTTACTTTGTTTTACCAAGGTAGCAAAACAGTAGACATGCCACTCTTGCCTGTACCTCAGGGCCTTTGTACTTGGTGTTTCTTCAGCTAAGAATACTTTTCCTCCAGATTTCACATGATGACCTGTCTGTCACTTTATTTGGATTTCTGTCTCCACTTAATACTATCTGATGTTATTTTTTAAATTTGGCTTCTCCAGAGAAAATGAACCAATAAGGATGTGTCTCTGTGTGTGTCTGTGTGTGTGTGCATGTGTGTGTAAAATGAGATTCATTACAAGGCATTGGCTCATGAACTCATGAAGGCTAAGTCCCACAATCTGCTGTCTACAAGCTGGAGACCCAGGAAAGCCAGTGGTTAATTTAGTCCTAGTCCAAAGGCCTGAAAAACAGGGGTGTGGGATGGTAAGTCCCAGTCTGAGGGCAGTGGAAGGACAATGTTTGAGCTTAAGCAATCAGGCAGCAAGAGAATTCAGGCTTCCTCGACCTTTTTGTTCACTTTCAGCCCTGAATGGGTTAGAAGATGTCCACTCACTATTGGGGAGGCCATCTGCTTTACTCAGTCTACCAATTTAAATACAAATATCTTTCGGAAACACCCTCACAGACACAGCCAGAAATAATGTTTAACCAGATATCTGAGCATCCTGTGGCCCAGTCAGGTTAATATATAAAATTGTCACAATTTTGTACATATTTATTTATTTCTTGCCTGACTCCTTCACTTGAATGGAAACATCATCGATGCAGGGACTTTTGCTTGTTCACTGTTTGATGTCAGCACCTAGGACAGGACCTGGGACTTCGTGCATTCTCAGCAAATGTGATGAAAGAATAAATGTCGGGGCTAAAGCCTCATTTTCTTTTCTTTTTTTTTTTTCTTTTTTTGAGATGGAATCTCTCTCTGTCACCCAGGCTGGAGTGCAGCGGTGTGATCTCGGCTCACTGCAACCTCTGCCTCCTGGGTTCATGCCATTCTCCTGCCTCAGCCTTCTCAGTAGCTGGGACTACAGGCACCCGCCACCACGCCCAGCTAATTTTTTGTTTTTTAGTAGAGAAGGGTTTCACCGTGTTAGCCAGGATGGTCTCGATCTTCTGATCTCGTGATCTGCCTGCCTTGGCCTCTCAAAAGAAGTGCTCTTACAATCTATGTTAATTCATCTTGCTTTATCCGGTGTTCAGAACTGAACTTTAGTTGAGGTATACCTAAAGCATTCTTTCTGAGCATCAGATGACTTGATGTGGTTATAGTACAAATTGGCACCAAAGGGCACAGCCCAGTAAGTCACAGGCTGTTGCCTTCTAACTCAGTATCATAGTTATGGAGACTTCTGTTGGGGTTTTAGGGTTAATGGAACCAAACAGATGTAGGAGAACTATCACCTCTGATAGTATTGCTGGATGAAAGAATGAGGTTGGAATGCTAGGTTGTGATGGTTAATTTTATGTATCAACTTGGCTGGGCCAAGGGATGACCAGATAAACTAGTAGGACATTATTTTTGGGTGCATCTATGAGGGTGTTTCTGGAAGATATTAACATTTAGGTAGACTGAGTCAAGATCACCCTCAGCAATATGTGTGGGCACCATCCAATCTGTTGAGATCCTGAAGAGAACAAAAAGATGGAGGAAGGAAAACTCTGCTCTCTCCCTGAGCCAAGACACCAGCTCCTGCTCTCACCTGCACCTTCTCCTGCCCTCAGACATTGGTGCTACTGGTTCTCCAGCCTCTGACTCAGATGGAGACTTACATCATTGACTCCCCAGGTTATGAGAGTTTTGAGTCTGGACTACAACCAGACCATCAGTTTTCCTGGGCCTCCAGCTTACAGAAAGCAGATGGTGAGACTTCTCAAACTCCATAAGCATGTGAGCTAATTTCTCATAAATATCTTACTATACATCTCTGTTGTCAACCTAAAAAAAGACACTAGAGAAAATTTATTTCTATGATATATTGAGTTTACTCAGGGGTAAGAATCAATTATTATAACTGGAATGCATGGCATGGTAAACCACTAATGCCTCTGTGAGGGAAGGTCAAAGGGAAGCTTTCATTAGCAAAAACAGAGAGTTTTATAGAAGTAGCTTAGAAATAGAATTCATTGGTTCCAGAGAGCTGTTGTCAGTTCACTGGTGGAGATGTCATTACTGGGTGAGTGTTCTGAGGAAGCTTTCATTAGCAAAAACAGAGAGTTTTATAGAAGTAGCTTAGAAATAGAATTCATTGGTTCCAGAGAGCTGTTGTCAGTTCACTGGTGGAGACGTCATTACTGGGCAAGTGTTCTGAGACATCTTATCTGAATTACTGCAGTACTAAAGAATATCTAGTGATAAACCTTGTCAAAGCAGGAGATGCATGAAGGATGCAAAAAGGTTTCTTGTGGGGCTTTTAGAAAGTCCCTGAAAGCAGTTTTTATCTCCCATATGTGAGCATGAGCCACCTCTCCTTCATACTATCCTGACCCTATTTTATCCAGGTCTGACAAAAGTGATTTTATCCTGGTATCTGCAACTTCTGACTAAAACATAAGACAAATACTTCTTTCTACTTATTCGGCACGTCCTAGTTTTGGGATAGTTGGTCCAAGAAACAGCCTTGGTTTACAGAACAGACCCTCTGAAGGCAGCCAGCTTCGAGAGAGGATGCTGCCTTGCTTGCTGGCTAACAGGGAGGGTGACCAAACATGTATGAGGTGTTTCATTCATAAATCCTTAACTGCACTGACTCAAGGTATGTCAACAGATGGATGCCAGATCCTTGTTATTGATTAATCAGAGAATTCACTCCTATTGGAGGGAAAGGGATGGCCAGTATTACACTAGGGAAGTGTCCACATGGAAAACAGGAGGACAGGGAAAGAAAGTTTGCTCTAACATCTTCTGAGTCCTTCAAAGTGCTTTTCATCTGTGATTTTGTTTACTCCTCTTACTAAGAAGAGTAAATATTTAACATGAGCAGGAAGTCTGAGACCCAGGGCTAGGAGGATTATTTAGTGTCACATACAGAATAGGGCTCAATAGATCCATATGTAAGAACAACAATGATCTCTCACGGGGAACCAATGGAAAAGTTAAAGTAACTTGCACCTATTTATGGAAAGCTGACATTAACACTCAAATGCTAATTAGAGAAAAATGTGACCAAAATGTTAACCCAAATCTGTTGAAATGAAAAATATATGTGTTACTTTCATTCCAGATTACTTAGTACATCCATGTGATTTATTTTTGGTAGGAAAGTCTTTTAAATGTCATTATATATAAGATCATTTTCAAATCCCAAATACTTACTAAATTCCATGCTCACTAATACATTTTCTAATAAGCATTCTTAACTCATTAGGATGGAATAACTGTTTTTTCTTAGATTTCAACTGGTATAGAGGACAGAAACCACTGGAACAAAACTAATGGAATTTTTTCTCCAGATCCAGGTTACCACATCTGTACCTCTGTCTTGGAGTTTGAGAAATAATCAGAACATGCTGTTTTCCTATCTCATGGAAACTCCTTTAAGCTGCAGGCTTGGCTATGGGTAGACAAAGGCATAAAGTGTTATGATGGACATTGGACACTCAGAAGCAGGAAGGGTGGGAGAGGGATGTGGGACTTAAAAAACTACATATTGGGTACCATTAACACTACTCAGGTGACCAGGGCACTAAAATCTCAGACTTCACCCACTATGCCTTTCATCCATGCAGCCAAAACCCACTTGTACCCCTAAAGCTATTGAAATAATAATAATTTTAAACAGACACAAGCTTGGGAACAGCATAATGATGGCGTTCCCCCGACCCCCTATAACACCACGACATACACTTTGATCACTTTTTTAAAAAGCATTTTAAACAATGGTTAAGTCCTGCTGGGTCAATCTACTAAATAAGGCATCAGTGACAAAATAATTCACATATAGCTGGAAAGTTTGCTGTGAACCCAATCACTCCAAATTCACAAAATGTTGAGTTTTTGCAGTAAAGCATTGGAGAAGTGTGAAGGCATTTATTTAGACAATAATTTTGTGGATCTTTATCAGGCAATTAGCCTGTATGGGCCTAATTGGGGTCTTAATGGGTTCTTATTTCCAAAGAAAAGTTTAACTTCCAGGTGCATTTCTTGACCTATAACTATCTTTTTACAAATAAAATTATCTCACTATTATGGGATGAATTTTTTCCTACCCCAAAATTCATTTGTTGAAACCCTTACCTGCAGTACCCTAGACTATGACTGTATTTGGTGATAAGGGCTTTGAAGTGGTAATTCAGTTAAAATGAGGTCATCTGGTGAGCCTTAATCCAATTGGACTGGTGTCCTACTAAGAAAAGATTAGGATACAGACATGCCAAGAGGGAAGCCCTTGTGAAGACACAGGGAGAAGACGGCACCTGCCAGCCAAGGAAAGAGGCCTCAGGAGAAACCATCCTTGCTGAAATCACGGTCTCAGACTTCTGGCCTCCAGAATCATGTGAGAATAAATTCCTGATATTTAAGTCACTCAGTCTCTGGTACTTTGTTAAGGCGGCCCGACAGACTAACACAGCTACTTTAATAAAGAAGATTTTCGGCCAGGTGCGGTGGCTCAAGCCTGTAATCCCAGCACTTTGGGAGGCTGAGGCGGGCAGATCATGACGTCAGGCGATTGAGACCATCCTGGCTAACACAGTGAAACCCCATCTCTACTAAAAATAGAAAAAATTAGCCGGGTGTGGTGGCGGGCGCCTGTAGTCCCAGCTACTTGGGAGGCTGAGGCAGGAGAATGGCGTGAACCCAGGAGGTGGAGGTTGCAGTGAGCCGAAATCGCATGACTGCACTCCAGCCTGGGTGACAGAGCAAGACTCTGTCTCAAAAAAAAAAAAAAAAAAAAAATTAGCTGGGCATGGTGGTGTGTGCCTGTAATCCCAGCTACTCAGGAGACTGAGGCAGGGAAATCACTTGAACCCAGGAAGCAGAGGTTGCAGTGAGCTGTGATCTCACCACTGCACTTCAGCCTGGGCTACAGAGTGAGACTCTGTCGAAAAGAAAAGAAAAGAAAAGAAAAAAAAGAAAAGAAAAGAAAAGAAAAGAAAAGGAGAAGAAAAGAAAGAAAGAAAGTGTTTCTCCTTGAGGCATATCACACAGGGATTCAGTTCCCCAACCCTTGTTAAGCTGCCACAGGGCTTTGCCTGGGCATGTCCCTGCCTGTTCCTGTCTTCTGCCCTTCTGGGCCCTCCTGCTCTCCTTTGGTTATGCAGCTTTGAAATTACTCCAAACATTTACATAGTTTGCTACCTGAATGATACATGTGTGAAGGTTGATTGTACAAATTGGGTTATTCTTTTTTTGTCTGTTTGTTTCTAGATGCCCTGAGATCAGTTTCTAGCTTTTTCTTTTTTAAATTTTACTTTAACTTCTCGTATACATGTGCAGAACATGCAGGTTTGTTACATGTGCCATGGTGGTTTGCTGCGCCTATCAACCCATCATCTAGGTTTTAAGCCCTGCATGCATTAGGTATTTGTCCTAATGCTCTCCCTCCCCTTGCTTCCCACCCCTGATAGGCCCTGGTGTGTGATGTTCCCCTCCCTGTGTCCATGTGTTCTCATTGTTCAACTCTCACTTATGAGTGAAAGCATGGTTTTCTGTTCCTCTGTTAGTTTGCTGAGAATGATGGCTTCCAGCTTCATCCATGTCCCTGCAAAGGACATGAATCCATTCTTTTTTATGGCTGCATAGTATTCCATGGTGTATTTGTGCCACATTTTCTTTATCCAGTCTATCATTGATGGGCATTTGGGTTGGTTCCAAGTCTTTGCTATTGTAAATAGTGCTGCAATAAATATACATGTGCATGTGATTCTTATCACATCCAACTAAAACAGAGTTGAGAAGCCAGGAGATAAAGCACTCATGTTACAAAACGTTGCTCCAAGAATGTAATCTCTGCAAGTCTGACTGCTGGAACTGCTTTTGAGACCAGTTTTATCTGTAGCTTCTGAGATAACTTGCTACAACTCTGTGACTAATTTTTCCCACCACCTTTGCTCATCATTCAGAGCTTGCCAGCTCCCCAAACCCTTCCTAGTGCCAATGAACTTACTCAAAGAGGAATACATAACATTTCTCCTTTTTATAAAACCTCTAACCTTCTCTTTGTTCTTCAGAGAGAGTGTGTCCAGGGTTGGTTCCTTCCAGTGGGTTCGTTGTCTCACTGACTTCAAGAATGAAGCCACGGACCTTCACGGTGAGTTTTACAGCTCTTAAAGGTGGCATGGACCCAAAGAGTGAGTGGCAGCAAGATTTATTGTGAAGAGCGAAAGCCCTGTCCTGTAACCCAAAATGGTCCCTGGACCCTGCTGACCAGAATAGTTGTGCTCACCGAAGCAGCAGCAGAAACACTAGTTTTCCTCCTATACCACAAAGAGAACAGAGAAATGTAAGATTTAGTGGCCCTTACCGATGCATTCTCGAAAACCTGTTAGAGTCCTAAGAGTTTTCTCCTGTTAGTATTAGGACCTTACCCCTGTCCTATAAAGATGATATGCCCCAAAAACGGAGTGGAGGGCTATACCCTGAAGGAGGGAAGGAATCTCCCAGGTTGGAAGAGTAACAACTTTTGTCCTCACTTATCATATGAATAGGAAGGATATAATTTCTGAGGCTCTCCATATCCTAGCTTCAGGAATCACTTTGTTAGGCCTGCTAGTCTGAGAAGGGATCCTAAAATTCCAGATAGTCCCCCACCCCACAACAAGGCTTTGGGCAAAGATTATGTCTTTCTGATTGGTGAGCCTGGGTGCCTAAAGAAAGGAACAGAGTCCCAAAATTTATACTAGAAATCATTCTTATAGGAGAATCTAGAAAAGCACCAGAGACAGGGAGTGGTTTTTAGAAGCAGGACTAGCCTCGGAGAATAGAGACAGGAGGAAGTTTGTCTGACAGGTGTTAGGACCCAGGAGACAAGGGTCAGGATAGATAGGGTAGATGGGTGAGTCTTGCTTGGGTGACATGCCTTTGAGAGTTCCACTCATGGCTGCAGGGTCAGCCAACTTTTTGTCAGGACCCCGGAGCTGAATGGCTTTCCTCTCTGTCAACCCTCAGCTCAGCCCAGAAGTACAGGAAAAGCAGAAGCTGGTTCCAGGCAAACCAATGCTCCCAGCTCTGAAGAGTCAGAGGTGGTTAGAGAGCCCTTTCCCAGAAAGCCTGACACCTGTGTCTTTAGTCTGGTGGCTGCACTAGTCGCTTTTAACTGGCCAACAGGTGCCCACTGTTTAGCCCCCAAATTGTAAGGAAACATAGGACAGAATAGCAAGCAAAAGGGTTCCAACGGTATGCACCACTTGGCTATAGTCCCTTCGTGGTCTCCAAGATGTGTCCGGAGTTGGTTCCTTCTGGTGGGTTCGTCATCTCGCTGACTTCAAGAATGAAGGTGCAGACCTTCCTGGTGAGTGTTAGGTTTTTTTGTTTGTTTGTTTTGTGTTTTGTTTTTTGAGACGGAGTCTTGCTCTGTCACCCAAGCTGGAGTGCAGTGGCGTGATCTCGGCTCACTGCAAGCTCTGCCTCCCAGGTTCACGCCATTCTCCTGCTCAGCCTCCTGAGTAGCTGGGACTACAGGTGCCCACCACCACACCTGGCTAATTTTTTGTATTTTTAGTAGAGATGGGGTTTCACCATGTTAGCCAGGATGGTCTCAATCTCCTGACCTCGTGATCTGCCTGCCTCAGCCTCCCAAAGTGGTGGGATTACAGGCACGAGCCACCATGCCCGGCCTAGTGTTACAGCTCTTAAATGTGGCACAGACCCAAAGAGTGAGCAGCAGCAAGATTTACTGTGAAAAGCGAAAGACCAAAGCTTCCACAGTGTGGATGGGGACCTAATCAGGTTGCCACTGCTGGCTAGGGTGACCAGCTTTTATTCTCTTATTTGTCCCTGCCCACGTCCTGTTGATTGGCCCATTTTACAGAGCACTGATTGGTCCATTTTACAGAGCACAGATTGGTCCATTTTACAGTGTGCTGATTGGTCCATTTTAGAAACCTCTAGCTAGCCAAAGAGAGCTGATTGGTGCATTTTTACAGAGTGCTGATTGGCACATTTTACAAACTTCTAGCTAGCCAAAGAGAGCTGATTGGTGCATTTTTACAGAGTGCTGATTGGCACATTTTACAAACCTCTAGCTAGCCACAGAGCACTGATCAGTGCGTTTTACAATCCTAGCTACAGAGCACTGATTGGTGCGTTTTATAATCCTCTTGTAAGACAGAAAAGTTCTCCAAGTCCCCATTGAACCCAGGAAGTCCAGCTGGCTTCACCTCTCAAGAACTCTTTCAGTTCTCACCAGAGATGATCTCTCCCTGGTTTGCAAACTGATATTGCTGATAAAACTCTTTTTTCTACTCTCAAGCCATTCTGGTGGTCCTTTGGACAACATATGCCTTGCTTTAGTAAGGACTGGGAGCGTATTTCCCCCTCCCGTGGAGAACAAGGTGTCTTATCAAACCCCATACGTGAGAACTTGGAGCTACTTCTCCTCCCCTCGGGAATGTGACATCACAGCTTATCAGACCCCGCATGAGTTACTGAGCTTGACTACTGGACTTCAAGTCCAATAAACCTAAGAGTTTGACAGACACTTTAAGAGCTGAGGTCATGGCAGGGTTTGCTCTGTCAGCCATTCTCCGATGACCAGGAGCTTGTGCTGTGACGGGGCTGCACTGTCCACCACTTCTCCCCAACTTCCCTCTAGTATCCAGGGACCACCCCAGCCTTCTCCAGTCTCCAATGTGATGGCCAACCCAGTTTCCCTCAAGAACTGCTAGTATAAAGGAACACCTCAAGCTTTAATTAGAAGTTACTTCCCACAGAGACTTTCATCCTAATGGAGCAATAGACTTTAATAATTGAGGACCTCACTCATCTGTGGTCAGTGTGCCTCATCTCTCAAGTGGATTCCCTGGGAGATTTGTTCACAATGTTATCTTCTTTAAGTGTTCTGAACCTAAGAAAAAAATTATCTTTGCATGGGAATAAACCACAGATCCATGAAATCATACTTTGACCATCTCCTTGTTTTAACCATGCAAAAACACCTTTGTGGTTCATTCCCCTACTGGCTTGACCCTTGGCTTTCTTCCGTTTTTCAACAAGTGGAGGCTCAGAAGCCCCTAAGCAGGTTTACCAAGGTGCCCATGGGCCACCGCATGCCCAGCCTCAATGTGCCCTCCCCCAAGGCTGTGCCTCCTCTGCTTCACCCAGCACCTGAAATGTCCCTCCTTCTGAGCAGCGCCAAGTATGGGTTTGTGCTGCTGCCCTACCTGCTGCCCCTAAGGGCTCCTATAAGGCACGTGCATCCCTCTGCCCTGGTGCTGGGGCACTGCCTTGCATCAAACCCCATATTGTCTTCTCTCCCTCTAGAGAGTTAGCTTTCAGGCAGGACAGAAGGATGCAAAGGTAAAAATATTGTTGTTTGCTGTGAAGGTTACAAAAAACACAATTGTACCAAAACAGAGACAAAAAGGTGGGCTGGATTGTTTTCCAAGGATCCTTTCATTTTTAATGCCACTGTTTCACTCTTAGATGCGCTGCTAGTTTTGCCACAGTTCAACATACACTTTATAAAACTGGTTTTTTGTCATTGAACTTTTTTTGAAAAATGTATAATGACCATGGACGTCCTTTTGCTGGAGGCTCTCTCTAGGGTCTTACTCCATGTTTCTTTGTAGATAATGATACTACAGTATGTTTATTTCTCATGGGTTGTGAGGAGACTAAATGATTAAATATATGTAAAGTACCTGGGACAAAATTTGACACCTTCGTGCCCTAAATAAAAGCTTATTAAATAAATACATAGATTTGGAATTATTGGCTGGATTCTATGTAATTATTCCTGACCCAGAATCTCTTAAGAAATATAGTCCCTGGACCTACCTTTGGCAACCACTGCCGCTCACCACTCATCCCCTTTGCCCGCCTCATTTTAGTTACTAATGGGTGCAGCTGGGTTTGGGGATCAGGGAAGACAGTGGACATGGACTTGTACCAATACCTGGACTCTTTACACACCAAAACCTGGGGGCCAGGCACTGTTCTAGGTGCCAGACATTTAATTCACATCACAGATGTGCCATGTAAGTACAACTATTTTCCCTATTTTACGACAAGGAAATTTAGACCCAGGCAGGTTAAATAACTTTCCCAAGTTATTCCCCTACCACCGCCCACCCCCAACCCACCCCAGCTCAAGCCTAGGCTGTCAGGGTTTGTGTTATTAGCTGCATGCTTGAATCCAAGAAGCCCAGGGGTCCTGCCTGTGTCAACAGCCTGGGAGCACAGTGACATGAGCTCAGAACTGGGAATCATCATCAAGTCTGTGTTCCTTTTTCTCAAGCATCCAACACATGGTCAGTTGGGTCACAGATGGGAGAGGAAACTTCTAGAGTCACTTAGCAGAATGGAGGCTGGAGACAGGTTGGCCCTGACATCACAGGGGCTGTTCTCTCCTACTCGTGCCTCCCTCCTGGGAAAATTGTGGGGGACAGACATGGTGACAGTACCTGGGACCTGAGTCAAGCATCCTATGTGGAGGTCTGAGTTTCCTTTGACAGAGTGTCCTGGCATCCTTCGTCTGTGATCACGGGGACACAGTCCCACTATTTTGTCCCATGGATACTGCTGCTGTGCAAACTCCATGTACAGGGTGTCACAAAGCTCACTCTGTTGTAAATACAGCTGGGTGATAGAGAATTTCATTAGTTTGTTTCTAAAGAAATACTAGAAAGCAGATTGAATTAGAAAAAAATGGAAGTGGAAAGAGGATTTTTCTAGAGTTGACATTTTTACAAGAATCTAAGCATTGGTATCTAGGGGGGAGAAAGCCCAGAGTAATAATTTATTTAACTGTTGCAAATTGGAATGATGCTAATTAAATTTCATGTGTTGCTCGTGATGTTTATTGCTGAAACGTCCATTACCCTGCTGATTCTGGCAGTGAAATAAACATTATAATTTTTCAACAGCTGTAGTGTAAAATTTTAGAAATTGGACTATGAGTAGCACAATTGGGGTTTACTGTTTTGGATTACCAAAGTGTCTAGCCTTTGCCATTCAGGATAATTGTGTGGAAGCGGACATTGTGTGGGTGGAAGTCACAGCAGACGCTTCCCTGTGGCGCTGGAACCTGGAGGCTGCTCTGCAGGGGGCTGTGACCATCCCTCCTCATGAAGCCATGGGTGGCTATTAGGCAATGCAGCAGCTGTTGCAAATAAGAGCCAGGGTGTCCTGGTGACTGCTGCACCTTGCCCCTAGTAGGAAATGCTGCTGCCTCTGAGCAGGGCTCAGGGGCTGTGAGTAGTGATCGGCAGCAGGGGGGCTGTGCAGCCTGAGCTCCTGATTCCTCGAACCCATGTGCACACCTGGAGAATGGCACACACTTCACCTCCTGAGCACCAAGGCCCCTCCTTCGTGAGACTTACCCCATTCATGTGAGCCCTGGGAAGAAGGAGGCATTTTCAGATGTTTTTAGAGAGAGGGTTCCTGGAGAGCTAATCAGAGCCGTCTATGTTCGAGGATGTTGTTATGGATGCACTCATTTTTCAGGATGAAAGTCCACGCTTTCCTCACACAGCAGTCCCTGATGGTTCTCCCTCTGTTCAGGGCCTTCATTACCACGTCTGGCACGACCTTGATGCAAATGAAACATTTCCAAGAACAAGGAGCTACAACAGGAACTCAAATGTTGCATTTATAATGATTCCCACTTCGACTTTTTGACTTTAGAGTGCAAGGAAAAAGGTGCAATTTCTTATTTGGGCAAAAACAAAACAAAATAAACAACGAATGCAAATCCAAACTGGAGTCTGTTACTGTGAGGTAGAGGGCTCTTAAAGGAAACAATCTAACTCTAAAAATGGAACAAACCAGAGCAGCTGCCCTGAAGAATCTAGGTTGTTTCCACCCAAGCTTCACCTGACGCTTGTGAACGGAGACGCCAACGACACCCATGAGCACAGACCTGCTCTCAGGGAGGGATTTTACCTTCATCTGCACAAAGCACCCTGCATAGATCCATGGGGGCTCATTGGCACTAAATAGAAAAATAGATCCCTTCTGCCTCATTCCAGTTCACACCCATGTAGCCACAGAGCTGGCAAAAAGAATAAAAGAAAGTTTTAATCTATCCCATTCTCAATCTCACTGCATTTACATTTATTAACCAACTCCATTACTAAGTATACACTCCAACGTTTGCAAAATGCTGACTACATTATGTAATCTACAATGTCCAGAAGTTAGTTCATTAAAATCTGAATTTAAATTCTATGTCCATTTAGAAGCTATTTCTATTATATTCTTCTGTAATTGGTTAAGCCTCATGAGTATAAATGCAGGAATATGGATTTTTCAATGAACGTTAAATAATCTTGTTGATTAAATTAAAGTCAAAGTAATGTTTGCTTAGAAATTACATGATTATATTTCATTATTATTTAATTTACTTATTTTTAATTCCTGGCCTGTCATGAAGATGGCAAAAGCTGATGTGTTCTCTTGTTTCCTATACTATACTATGGAACATGGAATATGTGTGTGTGTTGGGGGGAGGTGTTTGTGTGTGTGTGCACACAAACACAAGATACACATACACATTTAAGTTTAAAAACAATTTCTTTGGATAAATACTAGGTATTCAAAGAAAACTCATTTAAAGGTTAGGCAAATCTAAGTGTACAGGATTTTTATTGCACTTTGCTAAGTATAGTCTAGCTGTTGACTGTATACTGTTTTGTTGTGTCTGCAACAGTTTCATTTGCATGCACTTCAGTAGTTAGTTTCCTAGACAAGTAATCTCCAGATAAGTGCACCACGACCCCTCTCTCTAAAAACATCTGAAAATGCCTCATTCTTCACAGAGCCGACTAATTGCCACTTTAAATTGGGGAAGGGGGCTGAACATTGGTTACACTGTGGTGAGAAGGGTCAGGTCCGCCAAATGTGGGTCTCAAGGAAGTAACCTGCACATTTTCAAAAACAGCCTTCGGGAATGGCAGGCTTTGCCTGCTGGTGCACTGAGTACATGGCTGGGTCCCTAAGCTGAAAGTGCCGAGGCTGCCTGGGTGGAACGCTCAGCTCTGCCGCTTCTGAGTTCAGAAAATTAGGCAAATTATTTCATCTCACTTGGCTTCAGTTTTGTCATTTTTAAATTCTGAATAATGATAGCAGAACCCAATTTCTAGATTTATAAGACATAATTTATATAAGGTGCTATGAAACGAGTTAGCTCATAATCAGAGTTGGCTAGTTCTAACACTTATTACAATTATTACATCAACTCTCTTTCTGTGTGGTCCTGAGAGGTCACTTGTCTTGGGAGTAAGAGTTTCTTCATCTGTAGAACAGGGAGGTTGATTAGCCAATCTTAGGATTTTACGATTCTCTTCCTGTTAGATAATTGCCTGGAAATAGGGTCCTGTCCCTCCACCTCTACACTCTCCCATGCTGTGTGCAGGCAGATGTGACCCCTAGCTGCATGAGGGCAGGCCTGGCCCCATGGCAGCATTATTCGCTTTGCCGGGGAAAGGAGGGCATCACAGATGATCCCAAGCTGCGTCTTGAAGAAACACAAAACTAAAGATTTTGCATGTGCATCTAGGAGCAAGTTTCACACTGGAATCACTTCCTTGTTCCTGAGATTCCCTTCCTCATGCATCTTTTTCTGTGGGGGTAGATGATACGGTTTGGCTGTGTCCCCCCCAAATCTTATTTTGAATTCCCACATGTTGTGGGAGGGACATGGTGGGAGGTAATTGAATCATGGGGGCAGGTCTTTCCCACGCTGTTCTTGTGATTGTGAATAAGTTTCATGAGATCTGATGGCTTTATAAGGAGGATTTTCCCTCCATAAACTCTCTCTCTCTGCCTGCTGCCATCCATGTACGACACAACTTACTCCTCCTTGCCTTCCACCATGATTGTAAGGCCTCCTCAGCCACTTGGAACTATAAGTCCATTAAACCTCTTTCTTTTGTAAATTGCCCAGTCTCGGCTATGTCTTTATTAGCAGTGTGAAAATGGACTAATACAGTAGAGAATTAGTGAGAAATTCAACTGAGAAAAAAAAACCTACAGAGAAGCAGAATCCAGAGTTATTCATTCAAGGCCCAGGACATGGGGCATGTGTGGCATTCTCCTGGCTGCTCTTGCTCATAGGTAGAGGTGGATGGAAACTCCATGCACATCACCCATCCCCACCTCCTGCCACCTGTCCCTAAAGCCTCCCTTGCCGTCTCCCTCCCCGCCCCTCCCCATAGGCAGTGCTTTCCCAGGCTCTCAGGCAGCCCTGCTCCCTTCCTCAGTGGCTGGTCTGCCAGTCATCAGCTGAGAGCAGACCCTCCATTCACCTGGTTTCCTGTACTATGCTGTACCATGGAACATGCAATATATGTGATTGTGTGTGTGTGTGTGTGTGTGTGTGTATGCACAAATATCAGATACCCCACACAGTTCAATTTAAAGAAGACTATTTCCTTTGATAAATACCACACATTAAAAGAAAACTTATATAAAGGGTATTCAAATTTAGGTTTACTAGATTAATTGTTATTTACCAGGTTAATTAGCTATTATAGCCTGGAACCACACAAAGGGGTCAGCATCCTGCTCCCCAACCTTCCAAGCAGGTGTGAAGGGATCCGTGGGGAGATACCTGCCAGTTTTCCTAACTGGTGAGGTGGGGGTGGGGCGAGGGGCAGAGAACAGCTTCCCAACAGACAGCCAGGCATCTGGGGGACCGCCAGGTGGGAGTCTGTGCTCATAAAGAAGACATTCCAGGTTGGCCTCAGCAACACTCACAGCTCCCTCCCTGCAGCCTGCACACCCTCGCTCAGGACCCCCGGATGTTTTAGGATTCTCTCACCAGCCACCAGCCAGGGCCTTTGTAGCTGCTTCAGGTGGTGTCTGGAACCACGCTCCCATCCTGCTACAGATGCCCGCGGTTAGAAAGCCCTGGGCATCTGTTCAGCAGAGGGTCCTGCCAGGCTCCTCTCATTCAGAGGGGACAGAATTCTCCCCCTGACAGACTTTCTTTTTTTTTTCTTTTTGAGAGGGAGTCTCACTCTGTTGCCCAGGCTGGAGTACAGTGGCGCAATTTTGGCTCACTGCAAGCTCCGCCTCCCGAGTTCACGCCATTCTCCTGCCTCAGCCTCCCAAGTAGCTGGGACTACAGGCGTCCACCACGACGCCCGGCTAATTTTTTGTATTTTTTAGTAGAGACGGGATTTCACCGTGTTAGCCAGGATGGTCTCGATCTCCTGACCTCGTGATTCTCTCCCCTCAGCCTCCCAAAGTGCTGGGATTACAGGCGTGAGCCACCGTGTCCGGTCGACAGACTTTGTTTCTATCATCATGTGGGGAGTGAACATGGATCTCTTCCTGCCTGAAGGGGGCACGAGGATATTGACCCTTTGTGGGATTCCAGGCTTTTCACCGACTCCCGGACCCAGGTGAAGGAAGCCAGGGAAAGGAATGCTATGGGGAGAGGGTGGAGAAGGCAGAGAGCAAAGGAAGGCTGTAGGGACAGGTGGACAGGTGGAAGCCCAAACCGCGCAGTGGTGAGTGGACGTCAGGGTCCACAGTGCCATGCGGAGGTGTGTATTTCACCATACCCCGTGCCCGAGAGGCTACAGAGCGGGTCCGTTCAGCTGTCCTCGTACCCACATGGGACCCCCACCACTGCAACACCAGAGGCCCGGGGCCTGCCCTCCTTGTTTGGAGGTTCTGATTTCCCCAGGATCTTGGTGAGTTTTCTTGGGCCACAGTAAATACCCTCAGAACTCTTGTCCTCACCTTCTCTCCAGCAGTTTCGCCCGATTGACAGCGGTGAGTGCCTTAGGATGCAGCTCAGAATCCCTTCCCCGCAGGGGGATCTGAGCGCCTCCAGCACTCGCTCCCTGCCTCCGTAGCCCTGAACTCCACTTTTATCTCCCCAGACCTAGGAAACTGTCACAGTTTCTAAGCATTCTGCTCGGTCTCTCTGACCTTCAATACTGAAAAAGCAGCAAATACGTGCAGGGAGAATGCTAACCCAATTCAACGCATATCCCTTCTCCCTGGATTCTTGGCGCTTCCATTCCTGGCCTTTGCGATCACTCTCTGACACCGGCAAGTAGCTGCTTTTTGTTTTTTATCTGGCATTTATATATATTTTTCGTGGTGGTGGTGGTGGTGAGGGGGCTTCTTGGCGCAATAAACATGTTTCTGACCTGTGAAAACCGCACAAGAACGTGAAGACCTGCGCGTCTAACTTCTCACCAAGCAGCTGCAGGACTCCTGTTATCTCTAATAGGGGACGTTTGACACTCACAGGAAGAATTAACTCATTTTTACAGACCGAGCTTGATTTTTTAAAAATCAGTTTTTAGGCCGGGCATGGTGGCTCACGCCTGTAATCCTAGCACTTTGGGAGGCAGAGGTGAGCGGATCACGAGGTCAGGAGATCGAGACCATCCTGGCTAACATGATGAAATCCCGTCTCTACTAAAAATACCAAAAAAATTAGCCGGGCGTGGTGGTGGGTGCCTGTAGTCCCAGCTACTTGGAGGCTGAGGCAGGAGAATGGCATGAACCTGGGAGGCGGAGCTTGCAGTGAACCAAGATTGCACCACTGCACTCCAGCCTAGGCCATAGATCGAGATGCCGTCTCAAATAATAATAATAATAATAATAATAAATAAAAATCAGTTTTTAAAAAAATCAAAGTAAAATTTACCCAACATAAAATTAACCATTTTAACATGTACAGTTCAGTGGCATTGATTACATTCATGGTGCTGGGCAACCATTACTTCTATCTATTTAGTTCCAAAACATGGATATCAGCTTACAAGGAAACTCCATACACATAAAGCCATCCCTCCCTTTCCCTCTTCCTCAGCCTTGGGAAACCACCAGCCTGCCCCTTGTCTCTATGCATTTACCTATTCTGCATATTTCATGTAAAGGGGCCATACAGTACCTGGCTTTTTCATAAAGCATCATGTTTCTGAGGTTCATCTACGTTGTATCAGTACTTCATTCTTTTATGTTTTTATTTATTATTATTATTATTATTATTATTATTATTTTGGAGACAGAGTCTTATTCTGTTGCCCAGGCTGGAGTGCAGTGGCTTGATCTCAGCTCACTGCAACCTCCACCTCCCAGGTTCAAGCAATCCTCCTGCCTCAGCCTCCCTAGTAGCTGGGAATACAGGTACACACCACTGCGCCTGGCTAATTTTTTTTGTATTTTTGGTAGAGACGAGGTATGGCCATGTTGGCCTGGCTGGTCTCGAACGCCTGACCTTAGGGGGTCCAGCTGCCTCGGCTTCCCAATGTGCTGGGAATACAGGCGTGAGCCACTGCACCTGGTCTGACACTTCATTCTTTTTAAATGACTGAAGAATATTTCATTTTGCCAGTATACCACATTTTGTTCACTTATCCATCAGTGGATAAGTTTGGGTTGTTTCCACCTTTTTGCTATTGTGAATAGTATAATCAGTATAACTTTTACATCCACATGTGTAACGATTGTATGTTAGGTGAATGTCAGTCTCTGATACAAACAACTGGAGCTTATTTTCATGCACAACCCATTCTTATTACAAAAGTTCTTGAGAGAGCTGGGCACGGTGGCTCATGCCTGTATTCCCAGCACTTTGGGAGGCTGAGGCAGGCAGATCACTTGAGATCAGGAGATCGAGACCAGTCTGGCCAACATGGTAAAACTCCATCTCTACTAAAAATAGAAAAAATTAGCCAGGCATGGTGGTGGGTGCCTGTAATCCAAACTACTCCGGAGATGGAGGCAGGATAATTGCTTGAACCTAGGAAGCAGCGGTTGCAGTGAGCCAAGATCATGCCACTGCTCTCCATCCTGGGTGACAGAGCGAGACTCTGTCTCAAAAAAATAAACAAAACAAACAAAACGAAAACAAAAACACAAAGTTCTGGATGGTGTATCCCCATCGCTCAGGGAGGGACATGACTTTGTCTTCTCTCTGATGCACTCTGGGCCCCAAAAGCAGCAGGCAGGGTGATGCTGGGTCTGAGGCCCAGGTCCAGATCCCACCCTCCCTGCAGCTCATGAAAACGGGGAGTCAGCCATCACACCCTCCAGCCCTTTGTGTGCCTCGTTCCTATGGACATCCTAGAAGCTCAGCCCTGTGACATTGAAGAAAGCCCTCAGACTGCACAGTGGGTTGGCGCTCAGCACCCTTTATTTATCACTGGAGATAGGCAATTACATTTCTGCTTGTGGGAAAAATGAATGACAGCAGGACCGGGGGCCTACAAATGCATGAAGAAGTAAAGCCCCTCTGTCCACAAAGGCTTCACTGTACTTCTCTAGCCTTTCTATTCAATTCTTCACCTTAGGAATTTGAAAATGTTATAGTCTATCTCATGGTAATTTCTGAAACAGTTGTCTTCATTTTTTAGAGATGAATATGCAGGATCATGATCAAAACATCTCCCGAGGCCTCCTTGGTGCCATGCATTATACTGATGACATAGAATAATCCATTTAATCCTCACCACAGCCCTGTGCGGGAGGTCCTGTTTTGATTCTGATTTACAGGTGCGAACACTGAGGCACTGAAAGGTGGACACAGAGGGAGCTGGGCTAGTACGCAGCAGAGCTGGACTTAAACACAGACTGCCTGGCTCCTGGTTCCCTGCTTGCAACTGTTAGCAGCCATCTGCACGTGTGGCTATCAAAAATGAGCTCTCAAACAACATTTGGCATCCAATTTCCAATCCCCATTTTATAATTTTGCATGAAAAAAATTATGCTACTATGATGAATTACTGAGATGAAGTTCTGATGCACTTTGTTCATGTTTAATTGCCTTGGAACCTGACTTTTTAAGCACCTGGAAGGAATCAGTGTCAAGTTAGTTTTGAAATGAACAGACACTGCCTCTTCTGATGAATCAGGAATAATCACCAGGTAGGAGTGTAATCTCACTGCTATTTATTTGAGTGGTTCACGGACTTTGCAACCTAATTTGGATCCTAATTTACATCCTAACTTTAAAGTTCTGGAATGTCAATGGACAGCTGCGTGAATAACTTTGTTTACAAATTAAGATGCAAATATTGGAAGAGAGAATAAAGCTATTCTGGAGTATATGTCAGGAGTGGGCACTATTTTCTCACCTGTAAATTTTCACCACTTTCTTTTTAATTTGCTGCCTCTCGATTTGTTTTAAAGTTTTTTTGTCTTTCTTCATAGACTTGATGGGTTAAAGTAATACAATAATAATTTAAAAATATTAGCATCTGAGAAACTAGAATTTTAATTGTGTGGTTCTTTAGGATGTTGTCTCAAACAGCTTTTCTTATATTTTTAAGTTTGGTCTACATAATAGAAGCATTTTAAAACATCAAGCAAGTCATAATTGTCTCAGTTTACTACTTATTCAGTTAAAAAGAAACAGAAAGACTAACAACAGTGCTTATTGGATTCCAAACCACCAACCTACATTTAAAAAAATATCAATCTTCCTATTTCCCTGAGTCAATTTTTTCTTTTAACCATTAGTATGAGCTAATCCTTATTCAGCATAAAGCTAGGCGTTACATTAAGAACCTGCATTTCATAGTCACCACAAAATGGCCTAAAATTAGTATTTATTCCATTTTGTAAATGAGCAACCTGAGGTGTAAAAAGATGCAATAACCTGCCCAAGGTCCTTCAGCTAGCGCATTTTAGAGCTGGGATTTTACACCGGGTTGCCAGAACTAGAGGCCTAGCGAATGTCCAAGCCCATCTCCTTACCTCCCGGGCCTCAGTTCAGCTATTCCCTGTCTTTAGAACAAATAACAGCATTCTATAACTAAATAATTAGCAAAACAAGTCTTTTTCTTGGAAAATGCCTTTTAACCTACTATTAATCCACTTGTTAAGTTTTTACTACATTCAAGGCAAAGAAGTGTAAAATATAATCCCTACCCTCAAGGAGCTTACAGGGATTGCAATGGGAATTTGTAACATAATGAGAAAACTATGTCAAATGGTAGTTCAAACCCTGCAACACAGTTCTGATGCTTACCACCTGGAGTTAGTTACAGGTGCTACAGATTAAGGGACTACCCTTCCTTCAGATACCAGCCATACTTCTGGTGTCCCCAGTCCTCTTGCACTGCTGAACAACTGGCTAGAAATGTGGGCATCACCATGACCCTTTCGAGTTTGATAATTTGCTAGAACAACTCAAAGGACTCAGGAAATACTTATGCTTAGTTTTATTATAAGTAATAAAAATTGGGACCCACCAAGGAAGAAACACATTTGGCAAAATCTGGGAGGGTCCCAAACACAGAGCCCCCATGCCCCTCCCTGCGGAATCTGAACCTGTCATCCTCTCAGGATATCCACATGTTTACCAGCCAGGAAGCTTCCCTGAGCTTCGGTGCCCCCAGTTGTTACTGAGACTGTATCATAAAGGCAGGATTGACTTAATCATAGGCCACATATTTTAACTGAATCTCTAGCCCCACCCCTCAGAGATTGGAGGTCAAACTTAACATCTTGTGTCTCAAAGCCCAACTCTCCAATCACTTGGCTGCTCTTTTTGGCACAGCTTACCTTTTTCTTAAGCACAAATTCAGGTGTGATCCAAGGAGCTCATGAATAACAATGACACTCCTATTACTCAGGAATTCCCAAGAGTTTGAGAGTCTTCCAGGGACCAGGGACAAAGGCCAGTCTAATTCTTCATTACTCAACAGGCGACCCTGTGGCTTTTGACTATGGTTCTTTTATATGTCTAAAATGTGGAGGAGCTACTGTAGAGTATGAATAAAAAGCTTTTAACTCAATTCCCAGTATTTTTGACTGTCATTACCAGTATCATAATTTTACCGACTATGCCAGTGTTTGACCATATTTCAATATGGTAAAATAATCTGAAAAATAAGAGTAAGAAATGTTGACATATTACTAGAATCTCATTCAGTCATTAATAATTAGTCCAGCCCATCATCATATGGTGTAACCAAAATGTCTCCCAGGGTGACATCTCTCACATTTGCAGCTTCTGTTCAATTCTGTCAAGTTCCACAAGCAGGAGTGCTTTCAGCAATATACGGCTTCACTCTTGCCTGCATCTGGAATCACTGAGCTAAGAGACTATATTATCTCTTGCCCTCAGCCCCTCTTAAAGTATTAATATAATATTGGATTTTCCTCATTGTGTAACCCAGACATTCATTGTTATAATCAACTAGTGTTTCTTCTTCTCACCAGTTATGTGTTTCTAAGCTTTTCCACATTTAGAAAGCACATTAGGTTCAGCCATTGTGCTGGTCTAGATTCCTGGCAGCAATACAAGTTTAGCAAGTGCCTTCCACTCAGTGGACTCCCATTCATATAGGATGAGGTACAGAACTAGGGGGCGTGTCAACCACTAAGCAATACATCTGCATTTCCTGTCAATCTCAGTTTTGCCAGATGGGGTAAAGACACAATCTACCCCATCTGGTCCTTAGGAATTTTAACATGAAGGTTTAAAAGCACAGTTACAGCTTTTACTTAGGAATTATTCCTCCTTTTCGTATTTTGCGGCCCTGGGCCCGGGACCACCATAGCACGTAGGTAAAAGAAATTTGAGGTGATGTGGGGAAGAAAGAAAGCTGTAATCACAACTCCTTTGTAAGAAGAATTGTATACTCATCACAACATTTGCCCTACCTCTTCCTTAGGACCCTCAGAAAAGTGGAGGAATCTATCTAGTGGGACCACCTGCTTGGCTCCCTCATTTTGAATGTGAGCACACACTCAAGAAAACATGTAAGCCAGCCCTTCATGCCTATCTTTACCTCCATTTTAGATGACCAAATTTTTTATTTTATTTTATTATTATTATTTTTTTTGAGATGGAATTTTGTTCTTGTTACCCAGGCTGGAGTGCAATGGTACGATCTCGGCTCACTGCAACATCTGCCTCCCAGGTTCAAGCGATTCTCCTGCCTCAGCCTCTGGAGTAGCTGGGATTACAAGCATGCACCACCACACCTAGCTAATTTTTTTTTTTTGAGACAGAGTCTCACTCTGTTGCCCAGGCTGGAGTGCAGTGGCTCCGTCTCGGCTCACAGCAAGCTCTGCCTCCCGGGTTCATGCCATTCTCCTCAACAAGAGAGACACAGACTATAGATGGCTATGGAGCAGAGAAGCTGGGAGGAAGGCCCTATAAGCCAAACGAATGACATTAGTCCTGGGGGGTGGATGAAGGGGTATAGACAGGACTAGACACTTGCTTTACTTACCCAGGAACAGATGCAAATGCTCAGAGACAACAGAACAGATTATTCTGCACCAATTTGAATGAACAAGTCATATTTTCTTAGTTCAAGAAACACTTTTGTCCTAACAGTAATGGTTTGATAGAGAATTGAAATGGACAATTAAAACACTGGTCATCGGCTGGGCTGGGTGTGGTGGCTCATGCCTATAATCCTGGCCCTTTGGGAGGCCAAAGCAGGTGGATCACCTGAGGTTGGGAGTTTGAGACCAGCCTGACCAACATGGAGAAACCCCGTCTCTACTAAAAATACAAAATTAGGGCTGGGAGCGGTGGCTCACGCCTGTAATCCCAGCATTTTGGGAGGCAGAGGCGGGTGGATCACAAGGTCAGGAGATTGAAACCATCCTGGCTAACACAGTGAAACCCGGTCTCTATTAAAAATACAAAAAAATTGACCTGGTGGCGGGCACCTGAAGTCCCAGCTACTCGGGAGGTTGAGGCAGGAGGGATAGGCCAGCTTTCCGTTGCCCTCTGCATAACCCCTAGGTGGTCCCAAAGTCCGTCCTAGGGGAAAAAGAGTCGATCTGCCTGTGAACACACTAGGTAAATTTACATTGACCTGTGCTATGATCTGGATGTCCCTCGAAGTTCATTTGTTGACATTTAATCCCCATTGTGATGGTATTAAGAGGTGGGGCCTTTTATAAAGTGACTAAGTCATGAGAGCTTTGTCCTCAAGAAGGGACTAGCATCTTATAAAAGGGCTGGGGGGCCGGGCGTGGTGATTCACGCCTGTAATCCCAGCATTTTAGGAGGCCGAGACGGGCAGATCACAAGGTCAGGAGATGGAGACCAACCTGGCTAACACAGTGAAATCCTGTCTCTACAAAAATACAAAAAAATTAACCAGGCATGGTGGCGGGCACCTGTAGTCCCAGCTATTCGGGAGGCTGAGGCAGGAGGATGGCGTGAACCCGGGAGGCGGAGCTTGCAGTGAGCCGAGATCATGCCACTGCACTCCGGCCTGGGCAACAGAGTGAGACTCCGTCTCAAAAAAAAAAAAAAAAAAAGGGGGCTTGGGGCATCTAGCTGAGGCCTTTGGTCTTTCATCTTCTGCCATGTGTGGACACCTAGATGCCACTAACTATGAGGAATGGGTCCTCACCAGGCACAAACTCCTCTAGCCTTGATCTTAGACTTCCTGGTCCACAGAACTATGAAAAATCATTTCCATGAGGCAAAGCCACAAAGGCCAGTTCTGTTCTTTATAAATTACCCAGTCTCAGGTAGTTTGTTATAGCAGCAGAAAGGGACTAAAACACCCTGGTAGCATGTCCCCATAAACCAATTCCATTTGACTACGAAAATTTTCTGTTTATTGTCCTTCCTATTAGAGCCTTTCTTCACTATCACCCAAGCCATGATCATATTTTAGGTTTCAAGATAAATTTGTATCCTTCAGATATAGAGTCCATTTCAATTAAAGTCTGATCACAAGCTAGTAATTGCCATTCAAACGGCAAGGGGTTCAGCTAAGGGACTCTGGCCCCTCCGTAAACTTTATCTTGATTAATCTGCCTGACCATTGTCCAGGTGATTCCAGGCTGGGTTCCTCATTGGAATCTTTGTTTTCTGGCCTTTAAAATTCCTCCAAACTGACACAAATAGACTTGTGTAGGGCCCTGTAATGGGGAAATCGGCCAAAGGGGGATCAGCAGTGGTTCCTGTTGGTCCCTGCAACCTTCCATAGCACTGCATTCAGACCTTTGTTTCAACACCATTAACGTTTACTTTATGTATTCAATTTGTTGATAGCCATCTAAAGTTTTCCACCCTGCTAAAATGAATCTCTTGACTCTCTTCTCTCTCCATTTTCTTGTTAATTATGTTTGGTTGTTGTTGTTGTGTGTATCTCTAAGACATATAAGGGGAAGCAGAGATAGCAAATCCATAGGGCTCTTTGGACTGTTGCTTGATTTTGCAGCAATAAAGCTACACTGAGTGATTATACAAAGGGGGCCCTTTAATCATAGCATGAACCATGCCCTGCATAAGGGAAATAAACAATGGATGAATATCCTGAACATCATAAAGCCAATCCAGCATGGCTTGCACACAAAACATACCAGCCCCTTCACCTGGGATGTTCCAATGGGCATTTATAAGGGATATAGGATAGTCGTCCTCAAGGTGAACAACTTTATACTGTCTTTTATTTAGCCTAGTAGGCTAATTGTTCCCTAAGGAACAACCTGCTATGTGTCTGGATCATGTGTGGTGACCTATGATTGTTCCATAGTGAGCTGTGGATCTTGTATCAACCCAAACATTCTTTTCTATTCTGCAGTATTCAAAAACCAAAGAAACTGACTCTGAATTAATTAGTCCTACATTTATTTCAGTAAAGGTTCTTCCATAAACTGTTGATATAACTTCTTCATGCTGCACCCCTGGTTTCAGTAGTTTCTTGATTTTTTCCAGTCTTACCTGGACTCTCTTTTCGATGACCAGATGTTTCAGAGCATATTCTAGCATATTTTTTCCCTTCAAGGATGGATTTGAGACTAGTGGCCATATCTCAGACTGACCAAAATCTGAGGTTGGTGTCAGTACCCTTTTTTTCTCTCATTTTAGCTATTATAACAAGAACCAAGGGATTATATATTTCACTTTTTCCTTTTTTTTTTTTTTTTTTGCACTTCCCTGTACATCCAATAGATCAACTCTTTAGAAGCTGGTCTATCACTGTTTCTGAATTCCATTGGCTGGGTCTATCACTGTTTCTGAATTCCATTTGTAGCTTTTACCTTTAGAAACTGATCGCAATGCAGATGCAATTTTATATCGGGGTGACCCTGTGGCCTCCCAAAAATCAAAGTTTCCTCATTGTTTGCCTTTTAATTTAATTCTTCCTCTTTCCAAACCCAATGTTTGAGGGTTGTTCTAGTGAGTCTCACATTTTCTGGCACAAATGGTAAGGAGAAGTAAACATTTCTCTATGGAGAAATCACTATGGGGGCATAAAAGACAGCTTCCTGGAGAAGTAGCATTTCACCTGGGATTTGCAGCATTCCATCTACATAAATGTGAGGAAAGGTCCCTTTAGGTATGAGCTAAAGGGTCAGAACTAGCAGATAAGAAGCATATGTGAAGGTCCATGCAGAGGGATATTTGGCTGCGGGTAGCAGCAGGCAGTAGATGTGACTAGGAGGATGTCGGGGGAGGGGGAGCATATGGAAGATGACATTGGATGACATTGAAAAGAAACACATTTTAAAATGTACTCAAGGGAACATGGTATTAAATCAAGTTTCATCTAAAGCTGCCTCCTTACATATTTAAGTTTGGCCTAAAGGTTTTTCTGTACATTGTGAACTGTAACAAGTGAAGTGTAAGCAGAATGTAGCCTACTCTAGTGCCAATCACCGAGTTTTGGCCAATCAAATGTAGCCAACTGTTTGAACCATGTTCAAATAAGGCAAATGCCAAGCTGAAACCAATCCGGCTGTTTCTGTGCCTCACTTCCATTTTCTGTACATCACTTTCCTTTTTCTGTCCATAAATCTTCTTCCAACATGTGGCTGAGCTGGAGTCTGGGAGCCTAGTCTGGCTGGGAAGGCTGCCTAATTTGAGAATCATTCATTGCTCAATTAAACTGCTTTAAATTTAATTTGGCTGAAGTTTTTCTTTTACCAGTGGGGAGCCATCGAATAATTTTATCTGGGGAAAGGCATGATAGGAAAATCTCTTTCAAAATAAAATGAGTGCTAGCTCACTGCTAACCACATGTTTGCTGAGCTTCATCACTCTGCACATCTACTCCTCTGGGTTTCCTCACTACTCTCAGAATTCCAGCCCTTACCAGATATGCTGGGGCCACCAACTGTTCTCTTCGACACAGAGTTCATCAAATACTATGTAAGATTCAAGCTTTGTAACCTCAATGCTTCTACCCATTTTGATACTAGATATATATTTATCACATGATTACATTAAATATAGAACAAGACCCTAAAACATTCCTAGCCCTAAGATACTCCATGTTTGGGTAAATTGCGTCGAAAAATACCACTAGCTGTGCTAAGGTATAGCAGGAGAAAAATACAATGCATCAAAGGGAAAAGCTGTACTGAAGGAGAGAAATAGGAAAGAGGGAAATTAGAAAAATAAAAGATGAAGAGAGACTTTTGCTTAATGTGGATGGGTTAGGTCATTGTGGGGGCTAAGGGGTAACAGATATTGTACGGTGGTGTACATGCCATAGGTTATGCACACATGACCACCCATCATATTTAGACAGCATCCACCTGGGAGTCTCACCATACGATAGACTCAGAGTCTGATCCATATTGCAGGAGAGTCAGAACAGCACACAGCAAGACATGAGGAGGAAGACCCATGACCATTTAGTCACCCGTCATTCTTCAAATGGATACAGTACTTCTAAAACACTAATACTCTTTTTATGGTATATCCATGATTGTAAATTAAATATTAAGGCCAATAATGGCCGGGCGCGGTGGCTCACACCTGTAATCCCAGCACTTTGGGAGGCCAAGGCGGGTGGATCATGAGGTCAGGAGATCAAGACCATCCTGGCTAACACAGTGAAACCCTGTCTCTACTAAATATACAAAAACAAAATTAGCCGGGCATGGTGGTGGGTGCCTGTATTCCCAGCTACTCACGAGGCTGAGGCGGGAGAATGGCATGAACCCAGGAGACGGAGCTTGCAGGGAGCTGAGATCGTGCCACTGTACTCCAGCCTGGGCGACAGAGCGAGACTATGTCTCTAATAATAGTAATAAGAATTATTATTATTATTATTGTTATTATTATTATTCTTAGCTTATCCCAAATAAATCCTGATTTAACTTAATTGTACCTTTCTTGAAATTCTATTGAGTAATAAGACATTCAATGACGTATTAAACAATAATAACAGTTGACATTTATAAAGTGTCAACCACAAATATTGATTCATTTATACACAAAATGATTATTGAGTACTTAAAGTCACTGGGCTGTGCCCTGAGTAAATAAGAATGAGACAGTGCTGCCTCATGTTCTAGTCTTTCCTCTGCCAATTTTATACTCTTTTGTTCTAATGTGCACGGGCAACCTGAAAGTCAGCTAATTCTACAAAAATTTAAAAGAAACAAACTAACTTGAGGTTCTAAATAACTTATTCAAGTCCTGGCAGTCAGGATTTGACCATATAATTCTTGTCTCTATTTCTCAGACTGCAAAAACTAATAGGTCTTGGCAAATAACATATATAAGTTTTGTTAATGAATGGAAAACATTAGGAAGTTAAATATCTGGATACACATATTTTCTAGGCCAACGTTTCTCCTGCTAAATAATCCTACCTTCAGTCGCGGTTGATTTTAAACTACAGCCAAAAGAACCAAGGGTGATTGTGGCTGTCATTACAGAGTAAATGGCATGGGGGTAGCAGGGGGAGAGAGAGAGAGAGAAAGAGAGAGACAGAGACAGAGAAAGGGAGATTACAGAATGGGGTACTAATAGTTTGTAACAGTTTTTAAACAATCCTGTTGTAGATTAATGATAGGGTATCAGACAGTAGAGGTAAACTTTATAGCATATTGCATTTCTGATCAATGCCTACACATTGATTTTTTTACAAAACTCCTCTGTCACACATGTAAGCATCACAAGGAGCCTGAGTTTCTTTTGTTACAGATTTAAACAATATTCTAGCATAACCCTGAGAAAGTAAATAATATTTGTGATAATTAATGGATTTTCTAGAAAACTAAATGGTGGTGGTGAACTGCCAGGATCCCAAGGAAAAGGAATCGCTCTAGCAAAAAGGATCTGTAGAAAAGAGGAAAGCCTGATAGGCCTTCTGTCCCCATCTTATCCTTAGGCTGACCAAGATAACACCTTGAATGTCACACTTACAAGCAAGTATTTTCTGGCCCGATAGCATCAAGCATAAACTCAATCCATCATTTGTCCTAAAGAAACAGCAAAATTTGTTTACACTGGAGGAGTCGCAAGTCTGAGGAGATTTCTCTATCAGAAATAACCTATCCTTAGACTGAGGTTGGTGAAGGAAGGCAGAAGTCTACACTGTGTTTTTCTGATTGAACTTTGCACACAGAAGAGTCTTTTGAAATAAGCGCTTCGATGCCAAGAGCAGTTAATTCAGCAGGCACATGCTGTGGATTAGGGAGAACTAAGGTGACTCTAACTGCTGCAACAGATGTTCTGGGAATATCAGAACCATTGGACCTCAGTGTCAAAGAGAAGCCAGGGACCATGGGAGAATCCCGGTGCCCCCAAAATCACAGAACGTCTTTTGATTCACTTCACTCTGGCCTTTCAGGGTGTTTCTCTACCCTATCGTGCCTCGATTAAGCCACATATTGGTTGAGTCGCCTTCCCTCCACTCCCCAAATGTAGCTGCCCAAATCAGATACCATCACAGGTCATGGGATAAGTATTTTAATGCATGCATCAGTGTGTGTCCTGTTTCTGTTACACTGAAGTACTTAAACGATAGTCATTGTGTTCTCTGCTGATGTGGATAGACTCTTACCTGGTCACAAATGTGTCCTTTATAATTGCTGTTACCTGAGGGCTTTCCATGAAGGAGACTTCAGCAATTAAAGTTACTTAGGTATCAATCTCGGTTAAAGTATGATGAACATTTAATTTAGAACAGTGTAGGTTCTTGGTAAGTTTGTGTTGATCTCCAACCTGGTATATCAACTTGTTTCTCAGTGAGATGGAGAGGTTGAGAGTGCTGCCAAGAGGATGTTAACTATTTTATATGGTATCGTTCTACAATGTTTGCAGCTATGTACTGAGGTAAAACAGCGTGAACACAGACAATTAAATAAAAACATAAGAAAATGAAAATATATTTCCAAGATAGGAGGGCAAGTTGAGTGGGAACAATATGCAGCCACTGCCTGAAGGCTTTTGAAGAATGGGAATGGCGAGTCCTGGAAGATTTCCTGGGCCAACAACCTGAAGATTGCACCGCTGCGCAGAGCGCTCATGGCCTCTGAAGCAGATGTTCTGGAGGCTGCTCTAGTAGTGGACAGACAGGTAAGGATGGTCTAAGCCAGCTTCCTGGAAAGTTCCAGGTCTAGCTTCTAAACGCTCTTCCCAAATTCATAATTCAAAGAGAGTCTGTAGAAACATTTAGGATTTAGGGAAACTACCACCTACGTTTATTTTTCTTCCCACAAATTTTTAATAAGCAGCAACTATACTGGCCTGTGCCTGGTGTGGAAATAGGAAGCAAGGAGGAAAATGATGTCATAAGACACTGGCTGTGTCTCAGTTCCCTTGTGATTATTTTTGAGATGGAAACGACTGACACAAGGGCAGGGGACAGGAGGCCCTCAAGCACTACAGTTTGATGATTGGAAGTGATCAGCATTACAAGCCCAGTGCAAGGGCAACGGTGGGTCAGAGATGTGGGCTGAAGAGTCCTGGAAACAGGTCCTGGGCAGAGAAATCTGATGTGGGGCTTTGAGTAACCTCATGGGCATCTGTGAAGAGACAGACAAAAATTAGTCTGTCCAGAGGAAGCGATGACTGATGGCATTTCTACCTGTACACAGTCTGGAGAAGAGTCGGCCCCACCCTGAGTCTTCCCACTCATCTCCTCTCACACATCAATCACCCTGTGTCCTAACCACAACAGCTGCTAAATCTTTAACTTAAGGGGGAAAAGATTTGTTTTTAACTTAATGGAGGAAAGTATTGTTTAAAATCTGAGATGAAAGGAGGAATGACTATTCACTCTTCCTCTCCTAAAGACTTAGCCATTTTAGGCTGAGTGCGGTGGCTCAAGCCTGTAATCCCAGCACTTTGAGAGGCCGAGGCGGGCGGATCACGAGGTCAGGAGACGGAGACCATCCTGGATAACACGGTGAAACCCCGTCTCTACTAAAAATACAAAAACAAAATTAGCCAGGCATGGTGGTAGGTGCCTGTAGTCCCAGCTACTTGGGAGGCTGAGGTGGGAGAATGGTGGGAACTCGGGAGGCAGAGGTTGAAGTGAGCCGAGATCAAGCCACTGCACTCCAACCTGGGTGAAAGAGCGAGACTCCGTCTCAAAAAAAAAAAAAGATACACAATTTAGGTTAGAGAGGAGGAATAAGTTCAAGAGATCTCTTGTACAACATGGTGACTATACTATAGTTAATATAAAAAATTATACGGATGAAAATTGCCAAGACAGTAGATTTTAAGTCTTCTCACCACAGAAAAGTATGTGATGTAATGTATATGTCAATTAGCTCAATTTAGCCATTTCAAAATGTATACATATTCCAATACCACATGTCTTACATGATAAATATAGGCAATTTTTATTTGGCAATAAATAAATAAACAAAAATATTCAAAAATGAATGAACTATTTTGTATTATGGAAGGTCTGTGTCTAAACAATCTATAGTTGGTTATTTGAAAAAACAAACGAAACTCCCCTAAAATATCAGAATTTCATTGCTTTTAAGATAGAGATTGGATATTTTATCAAATATTTTATGATTATATTTTACTCACTCATGGCCTGATTCCTCAGAACATACAGTCAGCTAAATTGCCAATGACTTAAACATTTGAAGTTAGGTTTGTTTTTGGTTGTTGTGGTTCATGCTGCAGGGCATAAATTCCTGCGTAATGTGTGCTCACGTATTCAGCTTTGCTTTCAGATTAAATGGGGCACTTCCTAATGGGTCAGTAGCCTGTGAATCCACTGCTTATGACAGTCATCATCACACTGCAGCTCCGCGTGAGGGCAGCCAAGTGTAAAACTAAGATTCTCCACTAATATCTGTCTAGGGGAGATGTAAGACAATGGCTTTTAAACTTCAGCGTACATCAGAATTACCAGGAGGACTTACTAAAATACAGATTGCTGGGCCCCAGTTCTAGAGTTTCTAATTCAGTAGGTCTCGGGGAGCCTGAGAATTTGCATTTATAACAAATTCCCAGGTGGTGCTGTCACTGCTCATTCAGGAACCCCACATTAAAAACCAGTAGAGAAAAGTGTGGTGCTGCATTTGTTGCTGCCACATGTAAAACCTGTGAGGTAGCAAGTGAGGTGGTCATCACCACACATAATGAAACAGTTTCATAAAACTCACTAATGAATGGGTCCAGTTCTGTTACCCCTTAGGTCTAACTTTTATGGAAGAAACACAGACCTTGCCTCCTGATGAATTGGCTGACTGCTGAACTAACTCACTGAGTCTTTCATTTACTTGGAAAATCATGATTGAACTTCATTGATCAGATGGGCACTCTACTTAACACAGGGTGGACAAAAGTTTGGAAAAATAAACAAGTGTTTAAATATTTCACATATTAAGTTGCAATAACACTCGTTGTTGATGAGCTAAGGGACACCACCTGGAGTAATTCCCGCAGAAGATACACCACCCCGTTCCTTCAAGGGAGGGAGGAACCAGATGGTTGGTAATTTCCAAAACTGAGATGGACAATGTAGCCCTGAGGAGTGGGCTGCACGCTCCTCAGCTCGGAACCCTCGTGATTACTTTCTCTGGAATATGCAAAAAGTGCAGGTTTATTCAATGAAAGTCAGAGGCACCAATCATCTAAGGCAATGTCTCAATGGGGAACATCTGAGGGGTTGATGAAGGTGTGTCTTAAGGCACCATGGTGACTGCAGTTTTGCACAGTATCTTGGACTTTTTGTTGCTATTGCAGATCAACACCATTACATATCTCATGTCATGTAATATCACAAACTAGAATGATGTATCAATAAATCACCTATTATGGAAATTCAGTCATATTTTCAGGTTTTGGGCCACCCTGCAGAAGAGGATTCAATGAGGTCATGCTATCTTCCCTCTCAAAGGAGGTGAGCAGTAACAGAGCATTTGAATTTAACGCTGAGCCTCTCATGAGAGAGGATTCACGGGAAAAGAAGCTCTGTGAAAACTGGAGGTTACTGGGGCCAGATGAGGCTGTATTGCCATGATGGGGCTGGATGATTAGAAACAGTGCAGAGAAAGGGTCCTGACTGATTGGTGTTTCTGATTCCAAAAACATAAAACAAACATGGCAGGCTTTCATGTCTTTGCTATTGTAAGTAGTGCTGTGATGAACGAACCAGTGCAGGTGTCTTTTTTATAAAACAATTTTTTTCTTTGGGTAGATATCTAGTAGTGAGACTACCGGTTCAATGGTAGTTCTATTTTTAGTTCTTTTTTTTTTTTTTTTTTTTTTTTTGAGACAGAGTCTCCCTCTGTCACCCGGGCTGGAGTGCAGTGGCGTGATCTTGGCTCACTGCAAGCTCCGCCTCGTGGGTTCACGCCGTTCTCCCACCTCAGCCTCCCAAGTAGCTGGGACTACAGGCACTCGCCACCATGCCTGGCTAATTTTGTTTTTATGTTTTTAGTAGAGATGGGGTTTCACCATGTTAGTCAGTATGGTCTCGGTCTCCTGACCTCGTGATCAGCCCGCCTTGGCCTCCCAAAGTGCTGGTATTACAGGCGTGAGCCACCGCGCCCGGCCCAGGATGATATTTTCTGAAGTTTCTTCTAAGATTTTTATAGTTTGAGGTCTTACATTTAAATCTTTAATCCATCTTGAGTTAATTTTTGTATATGGTAAAAGGTGGGGGTCCAGTTTCATTCTTCTGCATATGGCTAACCAGTTATCCCAGCACCATTTATTCAATAGGGAGTCTTTTCCTCATTGCTTATTTTCATCAACTTTGTCAAAGATCAGATGGTGATAGGTATGTGGATTTATTTCTAGGTTCTCGCTTCGGTTCCATTGGTCTATGTATCTGTTTTTGTACCAGTACCATGCTGTTTTGGTTTAAACTGGGTGCCCATAAACAGTGGATTGAATTAAGAAAATGTGGTACATATACACCATGGAATATTATGCAACCATAAAAAAGAACAAAATCGGCCTGGTGTGGTGGCTCACACCTGTAATCCCAGCACTTTGGGAGCCCAAGGCGGGTGGATCACGAGGTCAGGAGATTGAGACCATCCTGGCTAACACGGTGAAACCCCATCTCTACTAAAAAATACAAAAAATTAGCCCAGGCATGGTGGTGGGCGCCTGTAGTCCCAGCTACTCGGGAGGCTGAGGCAGGAGAATGGCGTGAACTCGAGAGGCCAGAGCTTGCAGTGAGCCAAGATGGCACCACTGTACTCCATCCTGGGCGACAGAACGAGACTCCGTCAAAAAAAAAAAAAAAAATCATGTCCTTTGCAGCTGCATGGATGCAGCTGGAGGCCATTACCCTAAGTGAATTAACATAGCCAGAGAAAACCAAATACCACGTTCTCACACATAAGTGGGAGCAAACCATTGGGTGCACATAAGCATAAAGATAGGAACAAAAGACACTGGGACTCCTAGAAAGGGGAGAGAAGGAGGGAGGGTAAGGGTTGAAAAGCTACTTATTGGGTACTATGCTCACTACCTGAGTAATAAGATCATTTGTACACAAACCTCAGAGTCACACAATATACCCACGTAGCAAATCTGCACATGTATCCCCTGAATCTAAAGGTAAGTTTTTTTTCTTACAGTAAGCTTATATTCATTTATGTTGCATAACCAGCAATATTGGAGATATTCAATTTTTTTATTAAGGTGCTAGACTGTGCCTTAAAGATTCAAATATTTTAATAAAATGTAGTTTCAAACTGTTTTAAATCAAAATACTCTAATGTTATTTCTAATATGAATGCCATTTTTTCTGTGTGAAAAATTCCAGAAACAGTTATTTATTTTAATACAAAGCCAGTACAAAATAAAGTTTAAGTGAAATTAATTGGAGAAAAAGCCAACTTAACTAAGTATAGACTCTATACTTTGCCTCTCTTATAGAAATAAAATCATGTTGCCTTCAAGTGTATAAGATAGCAGGAACTAATTTCCAAAGGACTGACACTTGGAAAAGCAGTGACAGCATATGGAGGAATAACTGTTGAGAGCTGCGCTCTTGGGACAGCTGGACTGTGCTGCAGGGCAGAGTTCAGGCAGAACAGGGCTGCTCCCTCTCCTGTCTGGAGAGTGCTCTGAGTGCAACCCTAGGCCTGTACCTGGCAAGTTCATGGTTCAGACAAACTCTGGCCTCCCCAGCACAGACAGGCGGCATGGTTCTTCTCACAGTCCAGGTAAATGCTCCTGGACATGTCTCAAAATGAAAGATCTTCTCATCTTGTCCCCCAATGGTTCAAACTTCTGCTGGGTATGGGCTGAATATCTTTGTGATAAATTTATAAACAAATAGATGCTTCCTAAAGTTTTACTTTGCAACTGTTTCATCCCTCTTCTTCAAAATAAAGTGAATAAAATATTTCATGGAGTTTAGTGAGAAAAATAAATTAGATTATTCATATAAAATATTGATTACAGTGCTTCTTGGTACACTGTCCACTGTCTTGGCACACAGGCAATAAATTATAGCTGCTATTTTTAAATATATTATTTGAATATTGTCAGACATAAATGAGTATTCAAAACCTCTACTATAATATCTGTAAGATATTAAGTGCCTACTAGGAAGTACTCATTATTTTTCTATATACAATGTACCAGGAATTCTCAACATGGTTCCCATTCAAATTGGATTGAGGACATTTTCCCACATTTTCCCAGTAGAGACTATCTCAAGTGTTGAACATGAGTGCTAGCTTTGCCCTATCCTGTGAGTGCATCACCACATTGACACTCTTGAAGTCCTCTAAGTCCTCTAACTTGATAGTTTCCACGTGAAATCTTAATCCAATTTCATGAGCAGGGTTGGTTCTATTGAAAATTAATGAGGAAGCAGATGAAATTTATTTTTACTTCCCACCCCAGTCCCCAAAGCTTATTAATCTCCTTACATCCTGGCCCCTTGCTCTTCCATTTGTTCTGAGCTCTCGATGTCTGTTTCTCTATGTGTTTTATCCTATCGATTCAATAATTGTTGTTAGAGTGTCTCCTCTGCATTACCCAGGGACATCCCCTTAAACACTGCTATTACAAAGTAGATAAGATGCTGTTCATTCCCCCAGTTAATGCTTCTCTTAAATAATTATCATAAATATCATGGGCAATGGCATAAGCAGATTTTTCTGGCCTACTCCACAGCAGCAGTAATAGAAAGTTATCTCAGTGTGTTCAGTGTTGTTAACAATGTCCTCTTTTGTATCTTACTGTAAGTTTTTCTTCGGATAAACTTGTTTTGTGAAATATGTTCAAAATGTATTAAGAGCCTGCCTTTTAAGCAAATTCTCTGAAAAGCTTCTCCTAGGTATGTACTAAATAAATACATTTTCCACTATGATACATTCTGCCATTTGGTACATTTTAAGAACTCTTTTCTATTTATTTAACATAATTAAGGTCAAGCTTATTGTACTTTCTTTTTACATGTTGTGCATAAATGTAGGTACAATTAGTTCATTATATACATTGACTACAATTTTCTGTCTTGTTTTGCTTTTGTTTTCTCAGAGCTAAACTCCCGGAAAGGAGTTGGGAGACTGGAAGTCTGGCAGTGGCTCTACTGAGTTGACTGACCTGGAGTGAGCACGTGCCAGCACTTTGGTCTCCATATATACCACGCAAGAGTTCAAATAAAATAATGCACACACTTTCTTCCAGCTCTAACATTTAGGACTTGATCATATTTCAAATTCAAAACTCTTCTTAATTTTAATAGGAATCCCTCTCCAAGACAGCCTTTAAAAGGTGGTAAACCAAATGTGAGATTGAATTATCAGGTGTATGTGTGCTGTGGGTTAATTAGCTGAAATATGGCTGTACTCTTATAGAAATACATGTTTAGCAGGTGAAAAGAGTTTATACCTTAAAGTAGAATGCTTTTAAAAATTGATCATTAAAATGTTATTCTGTGTTAGTGTGGGTAATAAGATTAAAGAACACAAATTAGTTATCGACACAAATGAATGAGCAGAAAAGTAAATAGTGAAGGGAGCAAGACAAGAAGGCAGAATGCAGTGGAGGTGAACATAACTGATCTCATTCAAAACTCAGGGATGTGTTGGCCAGGTGCGGTGGCTCACGCTTGTAATCCCAGCACTTTGGGAGGCCGAGGTGGGCGGATCACGAGGCCAGGAGATCGAGACTGTCCTGGCTAACACAGTGAAACCCTGTCTCTACTGAAAATACAAAAAATTAGCTGGGTGTGGTGGTGGGTGCCTGTAGTCCCAGCTACTCGGGAGGCTGAGGCAGGAGAATGGTGTGAACCCGGGAGGCAGAGATTGCAGGGGGCTGAGATCGCACCACTGCACTACATCCTGAGCAACAGAGTGAGACTCTGTCTCAAAACAAAATAAAACAAAAACCTCAAGGGATGTGTCAACAGTGAGCGGTGTGAGCCTAAGGAGTTTTAATCAATCATCTGGAACTGCGGGTCACTTCTGCATGGTACATCATGAAATTCAAAACAAAATAAAAAAAATGGTCAGGAGCAGAAGGAGCATCACACACGACCACCGAATAAAGATGAAAAACATAAAGATAAAGGACACCCTAATGTCTATAATAATGACTTCTTTGATAGAATTTTATCAAACATGTCTGCCAACTTTTGAAAAACCACAATGGAAGAACAGGAATGGGAAAGACACCCACTAACTTTCTTTTATTATTATTATTATTATTATACTTTAAGTTCTAGGGTACATGCGCACAACGTGCAGGTTTGTTACATATGTATACAGGCGCCATGTTGGTGTGCTGCACCCATTAACTCGTCATTTACATTAGGTATATCTCCTAATGCTATCCCTCCCTCTTCCCCCAACCCCATGACAGGCCCCGGTGTGTGATGTTCCCCTTCCTGTGTCCAAGTGTTCTCACTGTTCAGTTCCCACCTATGAGTGAGAACATGTGGACACCCACTAACTTTCTTCAGCTTTGAAACTCACAACAAACACAGACGCACCACACAAGGTCACAGCATCAGAGTGTATTGATGTTGGATGATGAAAACAGAGAAAACAGAACATGACTTTAATCAGGTTCGATCTTCTCATCTTCAGTGTTTTTAAGGCATAGAAGAGGACTAAAATGGGATGAATCCAAAGGTTAAAAAAGTGAAATCGCAGAGTGTTTCTGGCTAGCAAGAGTTAGGAAAAGCAAGCAAAAGCCTCTGGACCCTATGTCTCCACCATCTCTTCTGAGCTCGGGATTCCCAGCCTGGATGCAGAGAAAACCCCAGTCCCTATCCGGAGGAAGTCTTGTTACCTTCAAATGCTGTGTATTCTTACCACACTTCTTTTCAACACAAAGCTGTTCTTTTTCTTGGCTCTCTCATTTCTGCTATTTATGTGACTGACATCTGTTATCTCTTGCTGAAAAGTTAGATGTGTTTTGGAACTAGGGTAAGACAAGACACACAGGGGACAAGATTTAAGGAGATGCTGCACTTGCACAACCGTGACAGTGAGTGTCTCCCTAAGGTCTGTGCCCTCAGCACTTCATTACATCACCCCCGCCCTGGCCCTGAATCAGGCCACTTCTGACTTCAACATACCACCTGTGTCTGCTTGGCTTCTGTGCTCCAACGGCCCTGTAGGACTGAGAAAGTGATGCCCATGAACATGTTTGTTTGGCATGGCAGGTTAACTGTGATGAAGAGGTCCATCTCTTCTTTCAAGGGGCCTGCTGCAAAGTGCTAATCTCCTCTAAATGGCTGTGTTACATCCCTAGTAAACAAACATGCAGAAACATAAAGTCCACTTCTTTAAGCTGGATTTCCATGTCCCATACAGATTCCTTGGGCGTGGGTGTGACTGGAGCATTCATGGGGTAAAGCTAGTGGCAGAACAATGCTCGGGCCTGGTTTGGAACACCCTGCAAACATTCCCATTCTTACCCCAGCTGTATTCCCAATGGAGGCAGAGAATAAGTGAGAGAAAAGTTGCAACTGGGGAGAAAACAATTCTAGACATAGTAGGGTGGTTGAACCAACTGTGTATAACATTCTAAATGACTTGAATCAAGACTGAGTACACTAGAAATACACAATTGTTCTGTTGGTCTTAAATCCTACTGAATTATAGGAGAATAAAGAGGAAGTATTTGGAAAATGGATATACTTCAAGGAGAGCAATTGCACATTTTTGGGAAGAAATAAAGAGCTATTACTTTATTCCATGTCTTTATCATCTCATATCTAGATATTCTAATGGATATATATCTTTCTCATTGACCTCCTGCACCAATATTTTAAACTTTTTCTATTCATTCTGCATGTGGCATTCCAAAGTGCCACTGGTTTGTTTATATTACAAGCACAAGGATAAACAGATAACTTTTTTGTTTTTAACTTTATGAAGTACAAATGCTGGCTGGGCGTGGTGGCTCACACCTGTAATCCCAGCACTTTGGGAGGCCACGGCAGGTGGATTACCCAAGGCTGGGAGTTCGACACCAGCCTGACCAACATGGAGAAACTCCGTCTCTACTAAAAATACAAAATTAGCCAGGAGTGGTGGTGCATGCCTGTAATCCCAGCTACTCGGGAGGCTGAGGCTAGAGAATCACTTGAACCCAGGAGGCAGAAGTTGCAATTAGCCGAGATCACGCCATTGCACTCCAGCCTGGGTGACAGAGTGAGACTCCATCTCAAAGGAAAAAGAAAAAAAAGGAAAGAAAAAAATGCTTTTCCATATATTTATATTCCATATCATTTTAAATATTAGACAATTTATGTCACTTTGGATGCACTCTAAGTTTAAACAAAGGAAATTAGGACAAAGATAAAATGAAGATTGATTAGTAAGAAAAAGCTAGACTGAGTTGGTACCCACAATGACAGGCCATAAAAACTTTTACAGCTGTTGATTTTAGTAGAGAAATTTAGTACTGCGTTCTTGGTAGGCAGAGTGAATAAGGAGCAAGAGTCTGTCATAAGATCCCAATTGGCTACAATTTAAAAACACACCTGTTAATCAAGGAAAGAACCACAATTTCTGGAGACAAGTTCTAGGAGAAATTCTAATCCACGGCATAATGGAAAATGATGCCTTAGCAGTATCTCCATGAGGAACTCACCTGTGAGTCTCACTGGTTTTCTGTAACACTGACTCTTACTTCAAGCCAATGACATGACTGGGTTCTCTGCATGGCTTTGAAGACCCTTCAAGATTAGGCCATCCTCAGCTCTGGAAGAGCCCATCTCCTCAGTGAACACTGGGGATCCCACTCTCCTTTCTCCTTTCCAGATGGCTTGTTCATAGCATGTGGAATCTCTGTCATTAGAAGCCACAAATACAGCCACATTTTATGTTTCTACTTGGTTCTTTGTGAGAAACAACCCCACGTGAGACATAAAATGAGCCGTTGATGGTGAAGAAAATCCAAGACTGCAGAGAGAAAAGCAATACTTAGGCAGAGTCAGATTCTAATTGGTTACTGGTGTCAATATCTCTAATTTATCGATGATATTCTTTCTACATTTTGGGTAGCAAAGAAAGATGAAAACTCGGGCTTGTAATTATCTTTATCAAAATATTTGAGCAGATTTTCAGGCACCTGATTTGCATAAGTTATAAACACATTCACTTGGCTAAGGTTTTGACAGACCCAAGGATGAGTGGGCAGCCTTTACTGCCACGGAAAATCTAGCATAAATATTTTTTTTCTGTTTTACTGCTTTTTAAAAGTTGTGCATGTTTCATGTATATGTCTTGATGAGTTTAGAATAAGAATATGCCTATGAAACCAACATCACCATCATGGCCATAAATATATCTATCACCTCCCAAAGTTTCCTATTGACTCTTTATTATTATTACTGTTTCATTTTGTTTGGTAAGAACACTTAACATAAGATCTACCTCCTTAGCAATTTTAATTACACAGTAAAGTGTTGTTAGCCGTAGGCACTATGCTGTACGGCAGATCTCCAGAACTTATTTACCTTGCATAACTGAAACTTTGTACCCCTTAATCATCACCTTCCCATTTACCTCAACCCCTAGCCCCTGATCACCATTATTCTATTCTCTATTTCTACGAGTGTGATTATTTTAGCTTCTACATATAAGTGAGATCATGCAGTATTTTCTTTCTGTGTCTGGCTTATTTCCCCTAGCATTATGCCCTGCAGGTCCACTCATTTTGTTGCAACTGGGAGAATTTCCTTCTTTTTTCAGGCTGAATAATATTTCATTGTATGTACTATGAACCCAAAACATCTGAGACAGATCTCAGTCAATTTAGGAAGTTTATTTCACCAAGGTTAAGGATGCACTGGTGACACAGCCTCAGGAGGTCCGGATGACATGTGCCCAACGTGGTCTGGGCACAGCTTGGATTTATACATTTTAGGGAGACATAAGACATCAATCAACATATGCAAGATGTACATTGATTTGGTCCAGTAAGGTGGGACAACTCCACCTTACTTCGACACCCCCACCCCCACCAGGTTCCAGGTTTAGAAGAGGCTTCCACGTTAGAAGAGATAAGGGACAAAAAGGTTGCATTCTTTTGAGTCCTTGATATGCCTTCCACTAACTACACAATTTAGTCTGGCTCAGTGAATCTGCTTGTTACATAAACAATAGGGCAGAGGAAGCAATCAGACAGCATTTGTCTCAGGTGAGCCTCAGAGGAATGATTTTGAGTTCTGTCTGTCCTTTGTCCACAAGGTTTTCCTTATGGGCAAAATGTGAGGGAGGTATGTAGCTTTTTATCTTTGTAGGCTATCTTATTTAGGAATCAAATGGTAGGCAGGTTTGTCTGACATAGTTCCCAGACTGACTTTTCCCTTGGCTTACTAATTTTGAGGTCCTGAGATTAGTTTTTCTTTCACAGTGCAAACTGTGATTTCTTTCTCCATTCATCTGTTGATGGAAATTGAGGCTGTTTATATATCTTAACTGGTGTGGATAATGGTGCAGTGAACATGACAGTGTGGATATCTCCTTGAGATCCTGATTCCAGTTCCTTTGAATATGTACCCAGAAGTGGCATTGCTGGATGATATGGTAGTTCTATTTCTAATTTTTTTTTTTTTTTTTGAGACGGAGTCTCGCTCTGTCACCCAGGCTGGAGTGTAGTGGTGCGATCTTGGCTCATTGCAAGCTCCGCCTCCTGGGTTCACGCCATTCTCCTGCCTCAGCCTCCAAAGTAGCTGGGACTACAGGTGCCCGCCACCATGCCCAGCTAATTTTGTTTTTGTATTTTTAGTAGAGACGGGGTTTCACCGTGTTAGCCAGGATGATCTCCTGACCTCGTGATCCGCCCACCTCGGCCTCCCAAAGTGCTGGGATTACAGGTGTGAGCCACCGCACCTGGCCACTATTTCTAATTTTTTAAGTAACCACCACATTGTTTTCCATAAGAGCTACATCAGTTTACAGTCCCAAAAACAGTGCGCAAGGGTTTCCTTTTCTCCACAGCCTTGCCAAGACTTGTTTTCTTTTCTTAATAACAGCAATCCTAAGAAATGCTGAGGTGATACCTCATTGTGGTTTTGATTTGCATTTTCCTGATGATTAGTGACACTGAGCGTTTTTTATATGCTTGTTGGCCATTTGTTTTGTTGTTGTTGGTTTACTTATTTATTTAATTATTTATTTTTGAGACAGTGTCTCACTCTGTTGCCCAGGCTGGAGTGCAGTGGCGCAATCTCGGCTCACTGCAAGCTCCACCTCCCGGGTTCATGCCATTCTCCTGCCTCAGCCTCCTGAGTAGCTGAGACTGCAGGCGCCCACCACCATGCCTGGCTGCTTGTCTGCCATTTGTATGTCTTTTTGAGAAATGTCTGCTCATGTCCTTTACCCATTTTTAAAAATTGGCTATTTGTTTTCTTGCATTTCAGTTGCATGAGTCTCTAATATATTTTGGATATTAAACACTTATGTGGTTTGTAAAAGAATGACACTGGACCTTTATAGCACACACAAATTAACTCAAAATGGATTAAAGAATTAAATGTAAGACCTGAAACCATAAAATGCCTAGAAAACTGAAGGAGAAAGCTCCTTGACATTTATCTTGACAATGATTTTTTTTGGACACGACATCAAAATCACAGACAAGAAAATAAAAAATGAACAAGTGAAATAAAGCTTGTGTATAACAAAGGAAATAATCAACAAAATCAAGAGGCATCCAATGGAATGGGAGATTAGCATAAATATTTTGTATGGACAAAATCTGTTCAAGAAAATCATGAATGCTTTGAACTGTAACAAGTTTAGTACTTTAAGTACCCATGGAAGAAGTTCATTGCATTCTTTTATTATTTTTTATTAGAATTTTCTTTCTTTTGGCCTGGCGCAGTGGCTCACACCTGTAATCCCAGCACTTTGGGAGGCCGAGGTGAGCGGATCAGGAGGTCAAGAGCTGGAGACTGTCCTGGCTAACACAGTGAAACCCCATCTCTACTAAAAATACAAAAATTAGCTGGACATAATGGCGCACGCCTGTAGTCCCAGCTACTCGGGAGGCTGAGGCAGGAGAATCACTTGAATCCACGAGGCGAAGTTTGCAGTGAGCCAATCTGGCATCACTGCACTCCAGCCTGGGCAACAGAGCAAGACTCCATCTTAAAAAAAAAAAAAAAAAAGAATTTTCATTTTTTGCAGTGGGTGCGGTGGCTCATGCCCCTAATCCAAGCACTGTGGGAGGCTGAGGCGGGTGGATCACAAGATCAAGAGATCGAGGCCTTCCTAGCCAACATGGTGAAACCTCGTCTCTACTAACAATACAAAAATTAGTCAGGTGTGGTGGCGTGCGCCTGTAGTCCCAGCTACTCAGGAGGCTGAGGCAGGAAAATTGCTTGAACCCGGGAGGCAGAGGTTTCAGTGAGCTGAGATCATGCCACTGCACTCCAGTCTGGTGACAAAGCGAAACTCTGTCTCCAAAAATATATATATTTTTTAATCTTTTAATTTTTTATTTTACTTTAAGTTCTGGGATACCTATGCAGAATGTTCAGTTTTGTTACACAGGTATACACGTACCATGTACCATGGTGGTTTGCTGCACCTATCAACCAGTCATCTAGGTTTTAAGCCCCGTATGCATTAGGTATTTGTCCTAATGCTCTCCCTCCCTTTTTCCCTCACCCCCGGACAGGCCCTGGTGTGTGATGTTCCCCTCCCTGTGTCCATGTGTTCTCATTGTTCAACTCCCATTTATAAGTGAGAACATGCAGTGTTTGGTTTTATGTTCCTATGTGAGTTTGCTGAGAATGATGGCTTCCAGCTTTATCCATTTCCCTGCAAAGGACATGAACTCATTCTTTTTATGGCTGCATAGTATTCCATGGTGTGTATGTGCCACATTTTCTTCATCCAGTCTATCATTGATGGGCATTTGGGTTGGTACCAAGTCTTTGCTATTGTAAATAGTGCTGCAATAAACATACATGTGTATGTGTCTTTATAGCAGAATGATTTGTAATCCTTTGGGTGTATACCCAGTAACGGGATTCCTGGGTCAAATGGTATTTCTGGATCTAGATCCTCGAGGAATTGCCACATTGTCTTCCACAAAGGTTGAACTAATTTACACTCCCACCAACAGTGTAAAAGTGTTCCTATTTCTCCACAGCCTCGCCAGTATCTGTTGTTTCCTGACTTTTTAATAATCGCCATTGTTTCAAAACTTTAACCTAACAGCATTTAAATGCAATTCAAAAGAAAATAAATTGGCCAGACACGGTGGCTCTTGCCTCTAATCCCAGCACTTTGGGAGGCTGAGGCAAGCAAATCATTTGAGGTCAGGAGTTCAAGGCTAACCTGGCCAACATGGGGAAGCCCCGCCTCTACTAAAAATACAAAAATTAGCCAGGCTTGATGGTGTATGCCTGTAATCCCAGCTACTTGGGAGGCTGAGGCAGGAGAATCGCTTGAACCCCGGAGGCAGAGGTTGCAGTGAGCCAAGATCACGCCACTACAGAGTACACTCCAGCCTAAGAGACAGACCAAGACTCCATCTCAAAAAAAAGAAAAAAAGAAAATCAGTTGACTAAACAGGTAAAAAACAAGAACAAAAATATAAATCTATTCAATATATTTATTTTCTGAACATAATGAGAAAGGTTATAATACTTGTCAAAATTCCTTCACTCATTAATTATACTTCGCATTGTCTACTTTTATTTTATTTTATTTATTTATTTATTTTTTTGAGATGGAGTCTTGCTCAGTCGCCCAGGCTGGAGTGTAGTGGCATGATCTCGGCTCACTGCAAGCTCCGCCTGCCAGGTTCATGCCATTCTCCTGCCTCAGCCTCCCGACTAGCTGGGACAACAGGTATCCACCACCACGCCTGGCTAATATTTTTTGTATTATTAGTAGAGATGGGGTTTCACCATATTAGCCAGGATGATCTCGATTTCCTGACCTCATGATCCACCCACCTCAGCCTCCCAAAGTGCTGGGATTACAGGCATGAGCCACCACGCCCAGCCAGATTGTCTGCTTTTAGAAAAGTAAGCTGTAAAACACCTAAACTAGGTTATTGCTATGTGACTATATTAACTTCTCTATCCTTCCACCCTTCACTCAAGAACATACATTTTAGAATGGAAAAAAAGGATGAGAGGAAGCTTCATGCATCAGGCATCAGACATCTAACAAAGAGGTTCCTTAAGCTGAACTGTTGTCTCGAACCACATTTGGCCAACTGGAACTGCTGGAAATTGTGAGGGAGATGATGAAGAAGGTTCTGGTCCCTCTCATGTCGGACAGATTGCTGACAGCCATGGCTGAATGGAGGGAGACAGGAGTGGAAAGCCTTTGTTCTAAGAGTTCTAGGTTTTGCATATGAACACATAGCTGAATCTAAGTGAAAGGTAGAGAAGGAATATGTAAATCATTGGACATTTTTGGAAAACAATGTTTTCTTCAATTAGTGCTTTTGTGAATAATAGGATGCATTAGGTGTCAGGAGAGACTTTAAAAAAAATTGTGCCAATTTATGGGTAAGGCTCAGAGCCGAGAACAAGGCATTCCAGTTATTGCTGCCTCTCAGGACACCCTGGTTCCCACAGGCTTGCTGGGAGGTCTGAATTCAGGAGAACAAACCCTCCCCGAGACTCTTGTCCCACAATGGACATCAGAGCAGGACCTAGGGTGGAGGAATGGTCACCTAGTTGGGGAGTGCTATGTTCCTGAAAAGATCCTAGTCTTGTTCACCTCCCTAAAGCCAAAGGATATAGCCCTAAGAGAAAGGATTACTCCTGGAGATTGGGAACCTAAACCCTAAAGTTCGGAATGGGTGAGTACCTCATTGGGAAGTTGCTAAGCTACACACCTGGCAGAGAAGATGAGCTGCTGAGGCTGGAGGAAAGGAGGAAAGGGAAGAAGAGAACATGGAGAGTTGAGAAAGGAGTCTTCAAAGAGCAGCCATTTCTAGCCTGGGGCAAGGCAGGGGTACACCCATGTCTGTGGAGTTAACAGCGCCACAGCAGAAGGCTGAGGTTAAGCCATTTTCCTGGCTCCACCATCTTCACAAAAATGCTTACTGAGTAAGGGAATTTCTGCAGAAGGAAGTTTGGTCAGAAGCTGGGGAGAGATGTGATGTCAGTTTGAGAAGGATCTTCCATGCAAAGTTCCAAGGAACTTTGCAGAAACAAGGCCCTGGGCTCGTAAGATCTTGCAAAGATCCCAAAAATTCGCTCCTTGAAGGAATGATTATTTGTACACCTGCCACACAAAGAGAACCCATGGCCAGTCGAGAAAGGGGTCTGCACCCACACCACAGGTAGACGAGGCAAGGAATAGCTCTGCCCTGCTCCTGCTAGAGAAGGGAAGGATGTGTGAATAGAAAACCTCTCCTTATTTTCAGTGTGGGTGTGTGTGTGGGTGGGGGGGGAACGCATGTGCACACACACACACGAGGAGAAAGAGGTCTTTCATTTAAAAATGATTGAACATAAGAGTGCAATTTAAACTGTAATTTCTCCCACCCAAGTCATGACAATCAAAAATGTCTCCAGACATTGCCAAATGTCCCCTGAGGGGCAAAATCCCTCCAGATTGAGAACCCCTGGTCTAGAGAAAGACCTTATCATTGAGTGGCAGCAACTGTTTTTTTTCTTTCATCTGTTACTTAGACATTCTATGCCACAAAGTGAAAATTAAAGGGAATAAACCTACTGACAAGTCGTGGAACAAACAGATTTTTCTGGCAGAATCAGGAAAAAAGCCAGTGGTGCACTGAAAATTACTAGAATTTCTCCTCTGTGGGAGAATCTTGGCAGGCAACCTCAGCAGGCATGGGGCTAGATGTGCTTGATTTTTATGCCAAATATTGACTGATTTTCTTAGGTATTGTTCCATGGTATTTTTTCAACTGATGTCCAGACTGAGCAGAAAGGCAGCCTGTCTTTGCACATCATAAAATGAACTGTAGACATATTTGCAGTTGACATAGAAATACTGTTAAAATGCGTGGACATTAAGTTTTCAGCCTAGGGTCATGTTTATATGTTCTAAATGCTTTTTTCTCCACTTTTTGACATGGAAATAACCATTTTTTAGGCCTAGATCATACAAAGCCCCTCTGTGGCATGATCCTGTTCCCACAGGAAAGTGCCATCTATCACTTTTCTGGGCCTACCCAGAGCTCTGCCCTGGCACTCTATACTTACCTGAACATATATCCATGTCTTCCTATAGATCTATGATCTATAAATTTATAGTCTTTGTGCCCAGCAGTTAGCACATTTCCAGACACAGTTAGGTGCCCAATTAGTACTTACTTACTTACTTACTGAATGAATGAATGAATGAATGAATCATCAGCTGAAATGCATGCACATCCATGTTTCAATTATGCCCCACATAGTGGGGCTTCCTTTTCTCACTAATATAACAGAGAAAAAATATTCAGTGACACTTGTTAAAGCACTGTACAAGAGACTTTCCTGAAGGAGGGATCTATGGAGACGGGTATAGGGCCCATGGCAATGGGATTTCATAGTGGAGGAGAAAAACTGGGCTGCAAATACAGCATGGGCAAATGGGAATTTATAACCAAGGGCATGATGTGGGCCAGTGGGTGGAAAATTATGAAGAGGAAACAGCAGGGCTGGGGGATTCTGGCTAAAGCTACCCCCAATAGGATTCTTGCTGAAGACAGGCCAGGCTGATGAGATATCACCTGGGGGATAGCGGAGGATGACGAATCTGACTGGGTATTGCAGTGATCAGATATTGAGGGTGGGGAGTTCTTACTAAACTGACTTAGCAGGGTTCTTGCTAAACTGCACTTTATAAGGAAGTGCACAGATGGGCCTTGGGGAAGGTTCGGGGGAATGAAGAAATTTTGGTCAAGCCAAGAATCTGCCACCTAAAAGGAGTGTCTTTTTCAGTTGGGATCGGGGGTGTCCGGGGTCTCAGCCTCCTGTCTCCCCAGCTTGGTAGCTGTGGGCTGGTCCACGTTCCTCCTTGCTTTTTATTCCACAGTATGCATGGATTTGGTCTCCACACTTCCTGCCCCGCAATGACCTCATGTTCCTTTCCCCAGAAGGAACACACATTGGCTGGGCCCACCTGGAAACTGAAGCCATACACAGCCCACACTGCTGTTTCTTCCACAGCAGCCGAGCCCCTGCCTCCACCCCACTTACTTGCCATCAGAGCCTTGCTTTGGCTCATGTGTGCTAAGAGAAGGTGACCCAATTTCCAGCCTAGGAGCAAAGTCACCATGAAGTCATGCTGACCTTATTACCTTTGGTTTAGGGGGAGCCTATGACCGAATTCTGGCAATGGAGCCATGAGGAATCTGGGAGCCCCTGAGAAAGAGTTCCACACCGACATAAAAAAGTGAGAGAAGAGGTTCACCACTCTCCTTCCACTGATGCTGTCCTGACTGACGTGAGATCACCTTAGGACCAGCGAGGAGCGAGCCCGAGGGCAGGGTGCATGCTGGGGATGGTAGTGCCAACAGATGGAGATAGTAGGTTCTGGTAACACCGCAGGCCCTGGAGCGACCGACCCTAACCTGCTCTCTCTTCCAGATCCTTGCTTGTGAGATTTAACTGCTTAAACCAGGTGAACAGGGTTTTCTGTTAACTTATATGTAACTGTACCTTGCACAAAAAGATTGTTTACTGAAACACTGTTGGAATTGTACCAACTCCTCAGTATCAGTAGATAGGGGTTCAGGGAAGGGCCATGAAGCTGGCATCATGCCCAGATTTAGCTTAACCAAGGAGCAAAACATCCCTGCTTCTGCCTTTGAAAGGAGTGGTCTGTTGTTTCTTTGCTATTTTTACACTTAAAAAAAAATCTGATCAGCAGTTTTTCCTGTTGCTCAGTCTGTATGCATGAGGGCAGGTGGTTGGGGGCAGAGGCAGGGCAAATGAAACTATAGCCAAAAAGGAGAGCAACACTGAAAATCTGTTGCTGAAGTCACAACTTCCTCTCAAGGTTGGAGACCTCAGGGCTCAGCTCTTGGCTGCTTCGCTCTCCTCTCTCACAGCCTTAAATCCCAGCCAGAGTCTGATGTCTCTGCAGGATTTCCCACCCACCACCTCTCCTGTGAGCTCCTGGTGACACAGTCCTCAGCCCTCTCCATACATCCACTCGGATGTCTCAATGTCATGTCCAGCTTAACGTGTTCAAACATGAACTCTTGGTTTTCACTTCCCAAATCTCCTTCCCTTTAAGCATTTCCAGTCTAAGAGGCAGCAAGTCATCCACCCACCCATTCAGGCCAAATGTCACAGTTGTCCTCGGTTCTTCCGGTTCTCTCAAATTTACATGCAGTTGATCATAAAATCTATAGAGTCTGACTTCACTCTCCTTCTGAAGTCTTACCCCATTTCACCTCTACCCGCACCCTGGATCAAGCCACCATCTCCTTCTGCCTGGGCTGCCAACATGGCCCCCACCTGGTATCCTTGCCTTGGCCTTTGCTGACCTTCAGCCTATTTTTCTGCAGCTGCCCAATTTATCTTCCCTACTCATAATTCACATGAAGTCCTCCAGCATATTTGTAGCACACTTAGAACAAAACATAAAGGCCTTTCCTTACTATGCTACTATGTGATGTATTCTAAATGTTATATTGCATTGAAGTAATAAGCCTGAAAAAAGTGTTGTGAGCAGACACATAAGCGTTCCTGGATTGCCTGTGGGCATATCAATTCATATGGATACATGGTGCAAATCCTCAGAGTAACTGATGTGTCTAAAGAAATAATAATGTAACGATCCACTTTCCAGCCACTAATATTTGAACCCTCCAAATCTCATGTTGAAATTTGATCCCAGTGTTGGAAGTGGGGCCTAATGGGAGGTGTTTGGGTCATGGGGTCGGATCCCTCATGGATGTCTTGCTGCTGGGGAGTGGGGGTAATGAGTGAGTTCTCGCTCTGTTAGCTCCTGCGAGAGCTGGTTGTTAAGAAGAACCTGGCACCTCCCCTCTCTCTCGCCTCCTCTCTCACCGTGTGATCTGTGCACCCTCCAACCCACCCTCCCACATGAGTGGAAGCAGCTTGAGGCCCTCCCCAGGTGTACATGTCGGTGCCACGCTTCTGGTAAAGCCTGCAGAACCCTGAGTCAAATACACGTCTTTTCTTTATAAGTTTCCCAGCTTCAGGTATTCCTTTATAGCAATGCAAAAATGGACTGAGGCACTGAGTGACTCAGAGCACCCTTTTATCAGCTACTCTATTGATTCCATCAGGAACTAAGACCTGTTATGGTCTTACCTCACTGCAGTGAGCCTTGCCCTGTCACTTGTGTGTATTACCTAAACACTAAAAGCCGCTAAGTGACAACTTTGTGGGCAAATGTAATATCAATTCCATCAGAGTTACTGGAAATACATTTTGTATTCAAGCTTTTCCAATCACTAAACATTTTCTGTGATAGTAGTCCATGCGGCAATAAACTGTTGCTCATCCAATCTGGGAATGTGATGCATCACTAAAGTCTAATAAAGTTTTGGAAAAGATTCACACATTTCTGAATTTCATAAAGGTCTAATTATTTTGCCATTTCTCTCATCCTAAATATAATTGAAATGCAATGAGTGAGAGCCCACAGGGATTCTCTTAGTGTCCAGATGGGCATTTCTGCTTTTCCTCATGACGGGCTGGACTATTGAAAATTAATTGGTATTTTCAGCTGTGCCAGGTTGTCAGCCAGCTCACAAGTATAACTGATGACTTAGTACTCGCAAACCATTTATCCTTAAACACTAATTCCATATTAATAATTTGTTCCAACTCATTTATATCTCAATTCTTAAGCTAGAAAAAATCTCACGTAAAATGTAAAAAGTTGACCGACTAATAACTTCTTATTCATCTTTTAATAAACAAATCAGGAATGTTGCTGGCCTATATGAAGTACTTCCTGTATTTAGAAAAGTTTCTGGAGTGGCTGGGCGCGGTGGCTCACGCCTGTAATCCCAGCAATTTGGGAGGCCGAGGCGGGCGGATCACGAAATCAAGAGCTCGAGACCATCCTGGCCAACACGGTGAAACATTGTCTCTACTAAAAAAAATACAAAAGTTAGCTGGGCATGGTGGCACATGCCTGTAGTTCCAACTACTTGGGAGGCTGAGGCAGGAGAATTGCTTGAACCTGGGAGGCAGAGGTTGCAGTGAGACAAGATTGTGTCACTGCACTCCAGCCTGGGTGACAGAGCAAGACTCCATCTCAAAAAAAAAAAATAAAAATAAAAATAAGTGTTTCTGGAGCATAGGAAATGCCATTTACATACTAAAATGTAATTTCTACAAATCCAAAATATTTTAAGTCGTATTTTTATTTGTTTAGATAGCTTTGGATGTTAACAGAGAAAAAATATAAACCTAGATATTTTTGAAAAATAAAATTTTATTGTTGAGTATAATTTTATTTGAACTAAATGCTTTGAAATGCTCAAAAGATTTTGTGTGTTATGGTGGTTACGGTATGTGTGTATGTGTATATCTAAATTGTATAAAGGAGTGTGAGGAGTGTGAGTCAGTCAACTAACACAAAGTATTTTTTCTTGTTTTTGATATCAAAGCTATAATAATTCAGTAATAAATATCACGACTGCATGTCAATCCTCTAAAATTTGTTTTATTTGGGAAACAGTGAAAATGTGCAGGAAATATGATTTTCGTATTACATGTTCTCACTCATGTGGACGCTAAAGAGGTTCTCACTCGTGGATGCTAAAGATGCTCACGGAGGTAGAGAGTAGAATGATAGATACGAGAGGCTGGGAAGGGCGTGTGGGTCAGGGGGATGGGATAATGAGGGGACGTTGGTCAATGGGTATCACCATACAGTTAGAAGGAATAAATTCTAGGGTTCAATCACAGAAATATTAGTAGGGTGACTATAGTTAACAATGATGTATTGTATATTTCAAAAACAGCTGGAAGAAAGGACTTGAAATGTTTCCAACACATGGAAATGATAAAAGGTGGTGGACACCCCAAATATCCTGACTTCATTACTACACATTCCGTGCACGCAATGAAATATCACACGTACCCCATAAATACGTACAAATATTATGCATCAATTTAAAAAGAAAATACAGTTTTGGGTAATTGAGTAAAACAATTTTTTTCAAACTTTGTTTTGGCTTAGTGAGAATTGATTAAAAGCATTCATCAAGATTTAGTGCTTATCTATTTTAATTTAGCCACACATCTACTATTATTTGGATAATTATGCCTGTGACAATTTAAATGGTCATATCAGAACACTCGAGAAGTAGAGAGATCTTACACCTAGTTCAACGATTTGTTTAGTTTTTTGCTTCAGAACATGTCTTTCAGATGAAATGTCACCTGCAAGTTGGGTGAATAAAGCAGCTTGAAGCAGACATTCTTGGGGCTGGAAGGGTGCTGGGGCCTAGACTCCTCGTCCAACCCCTCCTCTCCCTGTGGCAGGTGCTGTGCTGGGTCTGAGGAGCAGCTTCCTGTGGCGACAGCCTTGGTGCACACTGTCACAGAGACAGTCTCTCCCTCTCAGTGACGTGGCAGCTGCGGGGCCCAGCTGTCAAGACTCAGCCCGTGGCTTGATAAGTTTTCTTATTTAAAATGTGCTTTTTAAAATCGAGTTTAAATATAGGCTCCCTGTAATTACCTAGTGAAATAACCTGACATTAGTAATCTTGTATCCGCGAAGATACCTGACATGTTAACATGACTTATGTCTAAAGTGCAGTGATGAAAAATGTAGTTTGTTCTGCTCTTGCTCTGACATATGTACCACTCCTTGAATATAGATACGAATTGGGAAATGGAACATTACTCATGTAATAGATATTACATTCAAGTTAAAACTGCATGCACATAAGTAGAGTATGCACAGGCTCTAAAGGCCGGAAGCAAATAAAGAAACATAATGTTGTCAAAGAGATCTTCAATCTTAAAAAGCAAGAAAATGATGTGGACACACCAATGAGTAAAAATACGAAACAAAATAAAATAGAGGATGGGGTTTCTTTTTACTTGGAGGAAAGAGGTGAAAGCACACAGAAGACTACAGAAAGTGAGAATGTTTATTTTTATTTTGTTTTATTTTATTTGATATTATTTTATTTTATTTTCAAGGAGTCTTGCTCTGTTGCTCAGGCTGGAGTGCAATGGCGCAATCTTGGCCCATTGAAACCTCTGTCTCCCAGGTTCAAGTGATTCTCCTGCTTCAGCCTCCCAAGTAGCTGGGATTACAGGCACCCTCCACGACACTCAGCTAATTTTGTATTTTTAGTGGAGATGGGGTTTCACCATCTTAGCCAGGCCGGTCTCGAACTCCTGACCTCGTGATCCACCCGCCTTGGCCTCCCAAAGTGCTGGGATAACAAGCATGAGCTGCTGCGCCCAGCCGAGAATGTTTATTTTTAAAACTGAATCGGTATAGTCATGCTCATTATGTTGTCATTGTATGTAGGTTGTATAGATTTTATGAATATTATTTTGTATCTATGCCTACTTGCTTCCCTTTCAGAGTTACATATGCTATGTAAACTAATAAAAATACTGCTTAAAATATTTCGGATTTGTGGAAACTACATCTTAGTATGTAAATGCAGTTTCCCATGCTCCAGAAATTTTTCCGAATTGGTTAGGTTTGCGTCTTTTTGCATTTTATATAAATGGAAGCATATTGCATGTACTCTCATGCAGCATTACTTCTTTCATGCAGTATTATGTTTCTGATTTTCATGTACATTGTTTCTCACAGCTGCAATGTATTCTTTTTCTCTACTCTATGGTATTCCATTGGGTGCATATCCATGATTTATTGATCCATTCTGTGGATAATGTATTCTGAATTATTTTTGTTCATTTGATTAAACAAATTAAAACAAACAATGTTTCAGTAAATATCTACGTATGGTGCCTTCTGATTCTACAAATCTACTCCAAGATACAAAACTAAGAGAGGCAAATTTGAGTGGTAGAGTATGTATATTTTCTATTATTCAAATGAAAATAATAAATATTGTATTCAAAGGTGGTTGTAGCAATCGCTACTCCCTCAACAACGTGTGTCTCTAGGTTGCTCCACATCCTTGGCAAGTCTTAATGCCGTCCAACTTTTCAATGTTTGCCAATCGGGTGGGTTCCTGATCAGAAAAGAAGTTAATTGTGAGATTTCATTATCAATATAATAAACCAGTGGTCACAAACCAAATCTCATAATTGAAGAGGGACATGGTTCTAATTTCACTGAGATACAATTCATTCCAACGTTCTTAAAAAAAAAAAAAAGCACATTTTATGAATGCAAGACATTGGTAGGTTTATTGTCAGAGATCTTATAAGGGAGGACAAGAGCTGTTTCAGTTACTTGAAAGAGTCTCAGACTGTACATGGTTCATCTGTGGTTTTCTTCAATTAAGAGCATTTTGCCAGTCACATTTTGACTCAAAAACCTCTGTGGTAACCATCAAATGAGTAACATACACACATGCATGCACACAGGCACACACACACTTATCCTATAAGAAAGGTACTCTACCTGTAATCCCAGCATTTTGGGAGGCTGAGGTGGGTGGATCACAAGGTCAGGAGATCGAGACCATCCTAGCTAACATGGTGAAACCCCGTCTCTACTAAAAATGTGAAACTTTAGCTGGGCGTGGTGGTGGGTGCCTGTAGTCCCAGCTACTAGGGAGGCTGAAGCAGGAGAATGGCATGAACCCAGGAGGCGGAGCTTGCAGTGAGCCAAGATCGCACCACTGCACTCAAGCCTGGGTGACAGAGCGAGACTCCGTCTCAAAAAAAAAAAAAAAAGAATGGTACTCTATTCTCATTTGGGTTTGCAGAAAGTTGTTTGGCTAGACTTGAGAATCTAACAAATGCTCTTGAGAGGGGCTTTGGTATAAGGACCTAGAGCCTGAATTCAAAGAAAACAGCTCTGGTTCTGTCACTTGCTAGCTTTGTGACTTTGTGAAATTATTTTCTCTATATGTCTCAAGTTCTATCTTATTAGAGATACCTTTGCTTACCATGAAGGGTTCCTGGGACGATTGCAGAAGATATAAATGTGAATGCTTAACATAGTGATAGACTTAATAAATCTTGTTATTGTTATTATGTGAGGGCTTAAAGTGAAAGTTGCAGGCACAAGAAAACATCCCCAAAGCACTGAATCATGAATGTGAAAATAGGAAACTAGTCCAGAGATTACTAGAAATGACTCTGATTTCAGGCCAGTGACTTTCTACCATATTAGGCCTCATGACCTTTAGTTATTCAGGTTTGCAGGCTTCCATTTGACCATGTAAGTTTCCAAAAGCAGAAGTAGTCTTGGCTTCTCTTTCTGGCAACTGGCATAACTTTGCTAAGAGACAATTTTGAGAAAAGAAAAGAACTCTTATCTGAGAAGTGCAAGTCCTTTTAATTATCAGGCCCAAAGAGAGATTAAAATGAGGCAACAGTCACATCCTCCTCCCTGCTTTGAGCTCTGTATTCTTCTCTTGGAACTGCTTGATTTTGCCACCAACGGCTATAAATTAACTTAATAATGCCACACCCTACAGCTTAAGGATGTATAGCCAATCATTAATCAATGTTATTTCTGTAAAGCAGTAAGGATTCCTGACAAACCAGTTTGTATCAGCCCACTCCCTGTCCCCCATTTTTTGTCTTTATAAACCTACTTGTAACTGCTGCTAAATGGAGTGTATATGGTGGCAACTTCAATCTTATGCTCCTGGGTTGCAATCTTAAGCTTGGCCCAAATAAACTCCATTGATATTAATTTTGCCTCAGCTTCCTCCTTTTAGGTCAACACATTTCTTGCTCTGAGCCACTCTCAAGGTGTTTTATTTTTTATTTCATTTTACTCTTTTTTGGAGACAGAGTCTCGCTGTATCCCCCAGGCTGGAGTTCAGTGGCACGATCTTGGCTCACTGCAACCTCTACCTCCAGAGTTCAAGCAATTCTCCTGCCTCAGCCTCCCAAGTAGCTGGGTTTACTGGCTCCTACCAATATGCCCAGCTAACTTTTGTATTTTTAGTAGAGGCGGGGTTTCGCCATGTTGGCCAGGCTGGTCTCCAACTCCTGACCTCAGGTGATCCACCTACCTTGGCCTCCCAAAGTGCTAGGATTACAGGTGTGAGCCACTGTGCCTGGCCGTCTCAAGGTGTTTTAAAACTTAGGTTTCATTGCTATGCAGGTATAGTGAGACCAAAAGATCAGGAGATGAAGGCACTTGAAAAAGACAGCTTGTTACTCACAGTTGGGGGGGGGGTGGTTACTCACAGTTAGGGTTGGGGGAGTGGGGTAGGGGCACTTCATGCCACACAGGGCCACCTGGGGAAGCACCAGGTTGGTCGGGAGGCAGAGGGAGCAGGAAGAAAATGTGGGCTCTAGCCTGTATTGTGATTTCTGTGGGAAAGAATGAGTGAGGCAAGGTAAGCAGATTTAGCATTGGCTATTTGAATAATTTTGGTGGGCCCTGGGGTACAGAGGCTGTCCAGAGTTGTCTGGTTCCATCTCTCAGATGACTTGGGGCAGAAGAATATTGATTGTATGTCTGCGCATGATAAAAGAAAGAGTTGAGGGCTCTGGGCTGTGGGTATCCGGTTTGCATATGAAAGGCGTGCTTCTGGGCTGTGTTTGCTGTCTCTAGGAGGGAGCTTTACCCTCCACAGTAAGTGAGGGCCAAATGCCAGAGCACCAAGAATATAGAAAATAAGAAACTATAATTAATACACAAGGTAACAATGAAATATTGGGTTTTCATTGCATAACCCATTTATTCATTTATTTACTCTCACCGATTATTCTTTCTTTTCTCCATTTATTCGTTAGTTTTAATTTTTTCTTCTTTTTTTTTTTTTTTTGAGACAGAGTCTCATTATGTCGCCCAGGCTGGAGTGCGGTGGCTCTATCTCGGCTCACTGCAACCTCTACCTCCCGGGTTCAAGCAATTCTCCTGCCTCAGCCTCCCGAGTAGCTGGGACTACAGGCGCCCGACACCATGCCTGGCTAATTTTTGTACTTTTAGTAGAGATGGGGTTACACCGTGTTAGCCAGGATGGTCTCGATCCCCTGACCTCGTGATCTGCCTGCCTTGGCCTCCCAAATTGCTGGGATTATAGGCATGAGCCACCACGCCCAGCCAGTTAGTTTTAATTTTCTACCTTCAGAAGGGATGTTAGGTGAGGCCCCTGTGCTGGATCGGATTGCCAGAAGCAACACTAGTGTAGCAAGTGCCTCTCTGTCCATTCCCATGCCATGGTGCAGGGTTACATAGGTACAGAACCAGCGGGCTATCTTGACCACTAGGCCATACAGCAGCATTCCCTATCAACTCCAGCCTTGTCAGACAGGGTGAAGGTAAAATCTGCTCTACTAGTTTCTTAGGAATTGTGACATCAAAGTTTAAAAGTATAGTTACAGATTCTTGTTTCAGGGGCATTCCTGTTTCTGGCACCAGCAGTTGCAGCCATTGTCCCAGAACACGGCATCAGGTAGGAAAAAGGAAAGGTGAAGTGATGTGGGGAACAATTTAAAAAGCACTGTTGAACTGGTATCTTCTCACTGTGGGAAACATTGTATAGCCATACCAGCATCCTCCCCTACCTCCCCTTCTCCAGGTCCCCCAGAAAGGAGAGGAATCACGCCAGGGGAGACGTGCCCTTCGTACCCCTCATGTTCAGTGTGACCACACACTCAGAGGCATACGAGTTAGCTCTTCATGCTTTTCTGTCTCCTGGTGTTAAGTAACCCATGTTTCAACTGCCCATCCCAATTCTCTACGAACTTATTACTCTGAGAATAATAGCTCTATAAAATGTGTTCCATAGGCTGAAGAAATGTGACTCAATGGCTCAAATCGGTGAATGTATTAAGTTATAATAAATAAAAGTATATGACTAACATGTTGAAAGAAATGTTAATCACTTTTCACTGAAAAAGACCCACATAAATGATGGCAACAGACTTAGATCTTGCCACGTATTTTATTTAATGTTTTATCTGCCAGCACACACAGCTACAGATAAAACTTGGATGCAGTAAGATATAACGTCATGAAATCGTATGAAAAGGAAGACAGAAATTAGTCACATAAATGAACTCAAAAATGGGTTGTATGATTAACTAGTTTAGAGTGGGTCTTAGGACTTTCAAAAAGAGTTGAAAAATAGATAGAAAACTAAAGGAAAAAATGTAAATATATTTTGTGGGCAAAGCTATCACGGTCATAGGATTAAAGAAGATGGGGCTGGCTGGGGGCGGTGGCTCACGCCTGTAATCCCAGCACTTTGGGAGGCCGAGGCGGGCAGATCACGAGGTCAGGAGATCGAGACCATCCTGGCTAACACGGTGAAACCCTGTCTCTACTAAAAATACAAAAATAAAATTAGCCGGGCGTGGTGGCAGGTGTCTGTAGTCCCAGCTACTAGGGAGGCTGAGGTGGGAGAATGGCATGAACCCAGGAGGCAGAGCTTGCAGTGAGCTGAGATCGCGCCACTGCACTCCAGCCTGGGCGACAGAGCAAGACTCCATCTCAAAAAAAAAAAGAAGATGGGGCTGAACTGCCAAATACAATTATGCAATTATGTTGTGTTCCTTTTTCTAGGAAGTCTGTGGACAGTGATTTTTAAGTTAAACCAACACTGTGGTTAATAATAATTGTCAGCAAGATCTCTTCTGCAGCATCATTGTATCTCATCTCTTCTCAATAAAAAAATTTTTTTCCTACATCAGTTTCTCTTTATTTCTCCCTATCCTTCAGAGTGAAAATTTCTTCTTCCTCTCTTTCCAAGACAAGTCCTGCCACCAGAGCAATGTCACACTTTCTCCTCTCAGAATAACTTGTAATTTTTCAAATATTTATGGAATACCTACTATGGAGGTCTGTCATGTGCTGGGCACTGTGATAGGCACCTATGGATGGGATTCTGTGCTGGAAAGTAATGTACAGGATGTAGAGGGGAGAAAATCATTTACGTAAATAGCTCTAACCCAGAACAGAAAGGGGCAGCTGACATAAAGACACACAGAATGTGCGGGTTAGAAGTGCCTGTTTATGGGGGCAGTTGCAGGAGCTGAGGTTTGATTATGGGCAAGATATGGACAAAGGCATGTTCTATGGCCATGCCATGAAAACAAAGAGGCAGAGGCGTGCATACAAATCTGGAGGCAGATGCTCCAACTCCTAAATAGTGTAACCGAACAGCTCTGCCTGAAAAAGCACTTTAAAACTTCTTTCTCCTTTTTCCTTTCTTCCCAGTCTCAAGTTGAAACCTTGAAACAATCTCTAGAAATGTTTTTCCTTAGTCTTAAAATATAGCCTTGAAAGATACTTTGAAACCCTACTTCCTTCCGTTTCTCACCATATTTTCCTTTACCCCAGGTGCATTTATCTAGCTGTATGCTTGTATACCCCACACACATTTATCTAGTCTATTTAAGCACGTAATGTATCTAATTACATGCTTATTTAGAAGTTCCAGGGCCTAACGTTGAGACAGACCAAGCGGCCGGGCGCGGTGGCTCATGCCTGTAATCCCAGCACTTTGGGAGGCCGAGACGGGTGGATCACGAGGTTAGAAGATCGAGATCATCCTGGCTAACACGGTGAAACCCTGTCTCTACTAAAAATACAAAAAATTAGCCGTGCGTAGTGGCGGGTGCCTGTGGTCCCAGTTACTCGGGAGGCTGAGGCAGGAGAATGGCGTGAACCCGGGAGGTGGAGATTGCAGTGAGCCGAGATTGCGCCACTGCACTCCAGCCTGGGCGACAGAGTGAGACTCCGTCTCAGGAAAAAAAAAAAAAAAGACAGACCAGGCATGGAGACTCAGCTGCAAAATCCCAGTGATGACCTCAAGGTGGCTGTCAACAACTCGTCAATTGTTGAGATGACAGCAACCTGCGCTTCAAGTGGACCACAGCTTGAAATAGGCACCAGAACAAGACAGCAGACCTTGTGCACTTGGACAGCAGACCAATGCACCCTCCCACGGGCCTCCCATTCCAATTTCCCCTTTTTAAGCCTTTCTCCCCAGCCTAAAGTTTTAAGTGGTTTCTGGAGGCCTAAGGTAAGCAGCCTGCTTCCCTGCTGTCAGCTTTGGAAACAAAGTAACTTTCCTTTCACTACAGACTTCCTCCTAGTTACTGACTTTGCAAGCGGTGGGCAGCTGAGTCTGCGGTTACATCAGGTCTTTGGGGGTGTGTGTGGGTGTGTGTGTGTGACTGAAACCAGTGTTTCTCAGCTTGATCATCAGGGTTGCTAAAAAATATTTGGCTCCTCCTAGGAATCAAGTACAGTTTTAAAAGATGAAAGCATATATTAACTTAGATGCATCTTGTTTACTTTGATATCTTAACACCTCTCATGGTGCCTAGCATACAGTAGGTTCTCAGTAAATGTATACAGCGAGTACATGGATGGATGGATGGGTGGATGGATGAATACAGAATTGAATAACTTAATACTCTTTTCACTAGATACATTTTTTAACACAATACTTTCTCCTTTTACATAGAATTCTATTTATGTTTAATGAACAAAAAAATTAGTTTCAGTGAAAACTTGATTTGAAATGATGAATTCAAGTTGTTACCAGCCTCCCAAGTAAGATGCCAGAGACTTCAAACACTGCTGTTGTTTCTCAAGGAAAAGATCCAGTTAACAAAGAATCATTCTCTCTTCTTCAATAGCTGCTTACGGTAAATAAAATCTCTTCCTCCTTTTAATATTTTACATAAGAGAACATTTTAAAATTTTCTTAAAAAAAAAAACATGAGGAAAGAATGATAGCCTTAAGTGAGTTAAGTGAGTTTTCTCACTGTGCTTATAGCCCTTCCCAATTTTGTGTTCTGTATATTTAGGATGGCTGATGGATGGGAAGGCCAGAGAGCCAGAGCTGTACCACAGCTGCTGTGCCTGCCAAAGGACAAGCAGGTGTTCTGGTTTTTTGTTCGTATTCTTTAAGGTCAGTGAACTGGCTGGTTTCCATTTCTCATCTTAGCCTACATCGTTCTTAAAGGTTCTGTCTCACAAGGAAACTGTTCAAGAGCTTAACCAGCAAGTGTGGCTATCCCAAGTGAAATGGAGAGATAGACCAGCATCCCTCATGAGCCAGGCTCAGTCCTCACTTTTACCATAAAATATTGACATTGTGAATGTAATTGTTTCTCTATAAAGAAAGCATCTGCATAAATTCCATGTTTTAATATATTAGTTCGGTGTTTCTCATTATTTGGAAATCAGGCCTTTTTTGATAAGCATGTAAGAAAATAGCATAATCAGAAACAATATCAGATATATCAAGAGCAGGAGAGTGACAATGGGCAGAGCTTTTTTCCAGGCTTTGGGGGTAGTTGACAATAGGCTAGCTGAAAGATTAAAAAAGAAGGTTAATGATGGGTCACCCTAAGGGAGCTGGTAAACTAGTTCTGAGGTAAAATAAAGAGGTCTGGGACCACACAAATAGCAGAAAGAATGGGACTGATCTAGGATAGAAGTAAAATCTAAATTAAAAGAACAAACAAATTAAGGCTCTGATTTCTTCTCTGGGGAGACTTCAATGTGTGCTTGTCAAAGTGAGGTTTTTTTTTTTTTTTTTTTTTTCTGTTATGGATAGTTAAAAGTGCAGGGGAAAAGAGGTCTCTTTTCCTCAGCCATTGCTAGGTTCATGGCTGAGGCCCCTATAACAAAAGACAAATTGACAAAGAGAAAAGCATAAAACCTACTAATAAGTTTTACATGACATGACTTCATGAAAAATAAAGAACCAAAGAAGTAGAAAACCCCTGTGTATTGACCTGGTGCGGTGGCTCATGCCTGCAATCCCAGCACTTTGGGAGGCCGAGGTGGGCGGATCACGAGGTCAGGAGATCCAGACCATCCTGGCTAACACGGTGAAACCCCGTCTCTACTAAAAATACAAAAAATTAGCCGGGTGTGGTGGCAGGCACCTGTAGTCCCAGCTACTCGGGAGGCTGAGGCAGGAGAATGGCATGAACCCAGGTGGTGGAGCTTGCAGTGAGCCAAGATCACGCCACTGCACTCCAGCCTGGGTGACTGAGCAAGAGTCCACCCCCCCCCCAAAAAAAAAAGTGTATTTCTTATGCTATATTTGATGTACAGTCATGAAGAAATATAACTGGACAAGGTGGGTAGACCTCATGGTAACACACTGAAGGAAACTTAGCAAGGATTTTGTGCAGGTTCTTCACTGTGTCCCTGTGTCTTCGGAGATAAGGATGCTCCTTTTCTCTGGGTATAGGGAGAACCTCTCAAATAAGAGTCCTATGACCTGCTTCAGGAGAAGGTCAGAAAATCCATCCTAGGTTTTAGGACATGCTTTTAGGAAGGAGGATCAGGGACAGTCATAGAGTGATATTTCTTCTTCAGTTTCCTCAAATGTCAAGGTACCATATTTTATGGTAACATACTTGAACCCAATTAAAAGAAATTAGCATGTTACTTTTTGAAGGGCAAGGCTCTGACTGAGCTACAATGTTATGGGTTTTGTAGGGGTGAAAAAGCAATACCTTTTCCTCACCCATCACAAGGGTCATGGCTGACACCTTGATAACAAAAGACAGATTAACAAGAGAAAAGCATAAAAAATTTATTTAAAGTTTTGCATGGCACAGGAGGTTTCAGAAATGAAGATCTAGAGAAAAGCGTGTATTTGTATGCTTAGGTTTGATATAGAATAAACAGTCATGTAGAACTATGATTGGATGAAAGGGTGTGACATAATGGTAATAAACTGGGGGGAACTTAGGTCTCTTGTTCAGATTCTCGTTGGCCTTTCTGAGTAGCATTCCTCCCCCCTGGGAATGGGGCAGGGCTCCTTTGGAGTGAGGGTCTTATGACTTAATTTCAGGTGATGAAGGTCAGAGAAATCGTTTATAACTATGTTTTACCCAGAAAGGTGGGAGGAGGTCAGAGTGACTTTCTTGTTCTGCAGTTTCCTCGATTGCCAAGGCACCATATTTGGGGGTATCATGTTCTGGTCCCCAGCAAGTTATATGGGGTACTGTGCATTTGTTGCCCCTACCTAATTTTCAATATATGCTAATTCATGGGTGCAGCAGAGCATAGACTGTAAGTGCTCTGTTTCTGGGAACCTGTTGCTCAAACTCTAAACTTGGCTCATTCATCTTGCATGTAAAATGAGAATATAAATCTCATTTAAAACAAAAGTCTCAAGCTGAGAGATGATTCACGCATAAGATTCAGCACACTGTCTGGCACAGAGTAAGTGCTTTCCAAAATGAACATTATGTTAGATATAATTTCCAAAACACACACTCTTGTGTATTAAGTCATTGGCAAACATACCCAAGCTTCTTGGCTCACTGATATGATGGACTCTGCGATTCACATCCTGAGAAGGGTGTGGGCATCACATGCACAATGCGGCTTATCACAGAGGATTTTTCCAGAACATAAATGCTACACATCCCTCCCTATGAGAAAATTCACATTTCTTTCTTTTGAATGAGAGGAGAAATTCTACACAATAGAAATAGTAATTTGAATGAGAGAATATACCTTTGAATTCACAATTCAGGCAGACTGTATTCTTTGTCTTCTTGAAGGTAAGAATAGTTCTTAATTTTTTTTTCTCAATTTTGAAGGGCATGAAGTTTAGGAAAAAAATATATGTAAGTGGTAGCTGACAAGTGTTCTAACCCTCTTAAGATATTATTCATTGCCAAAATGGAAAGCGTTTAAGTGAATATCCTTCTCAAGGATTCTGAAATGCCCCCTGAGAAGACGGCGACAATTGTTTTGGGGCTCTTTCTGTAAAGGGGAGTATGTGACAACAAGGAGGCTGGTACTGTGTACTTCCTATGGTGGCATGAGCATATGCATTCTCTAAAATATAATCATAGATGTATATATACGTATATATGCATGTGTGTATTGTGTGTGTGTATTTCTGTAAATATTCTTTTAAATATTGTTCTCAACTATATATAATATTCTATAATCCATTGTGGGGCTCTACAAATAATCAGTTAAAGTGTTGCTTAATAGCTACATGATCACAAAGGTCAGAAACCCAGTCAGGACCAAATCATGTAGAGTCTTAGAGGCCACCACTAGGAATTTGTATGTCATTCGAAGTGGCCGGGGGAGCATTTCAAGAGCTTGAAGCATGGGAGTGATATGATCTGATTTATATTTTCAAAAGATCACTCTTGATGCTTGTAGATGGAGTTGGGGGATATAAACTCCTCAGGGGGCCACTACATCCCACTACAGATGATGCTGGCTCAGAGCCCAGAATCTGGTTTAGAGCTGGTGAGACATGGATTGTATTCAGGAGGTAGAACGGCTGTGAGGACCAGGAGAGAAGAAAGAGAAACAATGATAAGTTTCTGGCTTGAGGATTTCAGTAGATGGCCATTTCATTAACTGAGATAGAAAAGACAGCAGGATGAGCAGTCGGGGTTGGATCTGACTGGCTTTGCATTTCTGTGGGGCTGTTGGGCTGTTGGGGAGGGAATGACAGTGTCACCAGTGCTCTCTACCCACCTGTCACTCAAGGTGGGTGAGACGTCTTCTTGAACTTAATTTAGGCTCCTGCCTTTGTGCTTCTTGAGGTTAAATGTGTAGAAGCCCTTTGAACGTATTAAAACGACAGTGCAAAGATTAGACATTCTTTGGAGGCCCTGCCTGACTTGCATTAGCTTTGATTAGGCTGTGTTCATTGCCAAAGCTTGTGGCCACATGCTTATTATTCTGCATTTACTGAGGAAATAAGAACATGACAAGACGTTCTGAAGTCTCCAATGACTCCAGTTAAGGTTCTTTGAAATGCCCATGCTCTACTTTCTCTCCCGCTACCTGATGACTTTTTTCACACTAGGCTGGAGAATAAGTTGGAAGAAGGCTTGGTCCCCTTGGCTTGGTGAGATCACGGTAAGCAGCAGCTCCGATTGTTTGATGCTACACTGTGAAGAGCACAACCTGAATTTTCAAAATGGAAAAGTTGCAGCAATTAAAAATTATGCTGACAAGTTTTGTTTTTGCAACAGTTGTCAGGGCTGGTGTTGATAAGGAAAACAATGATAGGATGAGTCGTGAACCTGCACAGTGCTTTACTAGTGTTCAGGTGAGAGAGCTTCGTGATCAAGGGAACTTTTAAGTTACAATATTTTCTTCATGGTTTCTAGCTTTCCGTATTGTATCTAGAAAGTCCACATGTAAGCCACAAGGATTTTTTTTCGACTTTTACCTAGCTCTTTTATGTTCTAATTTTCACATTAATTCTTACATGCTTCCAGGATTGGTTTTGAGGTGAGTTGTGACACAGGAGTCCAAACATAACATTTTTTCTAAGTGGCCAGCAAATTATTTCAACACACAGTGTCTCCCTACATTGTAAGTAGGTCCTGTGGGGCAGGAGCAATCTGTCATGTTCTTAGGGCTTAGCACAGCACGAAGTCTCAGATATTTGTTTGGGGCCTGAATGAATCCGTGGAAGAGCTTCCTGCTAGCATCTCATGGCTGCGTATGAACACTTAGGACTTATAAATGCAGAGGTACACAGTAGCCTTGCAATTGACTCCCAGTTTAAAAAATAAGGCCAGAGGTGGTGGCTCATGCCTGTAATCCCAGCACTCTGGGAGGCCGAGGCAGGTAGATTGCCTGAGCTCAGGAGTTCGAGACCAGCATAGGCAACACGGTGAAACCCTGTCTGTACTAAAGATACAAAATAAAAAAAATTAGCTGGGCATAGTGGCGGGTGCTTGTAATTCCAGCTACTCGGTTTCACTTGTGTCCACGTGAAGAGACCACCAAACAGGCTTTGTGTGAGCAACAAGGCTGTTTATTTCACCTGGGTGCAGGCGGGCTCAGTCCGAAAAGAGAGTCAGCGAAGGGAGGTACGAGTGGGGCCATTTGATAGGATTTGGGTAGGTAAAGGAAAATTACAGTCAAGAGGGGATTGTTCTCTGGCGGGCAGGGGCAGGGTCACAAGGTGCTCAGTGGGGGAGCTTTCGAGCCAGGATGAGCCAGGAGAAGGAATTTCACAAGGTAATGTCATCAGTTAAGGCAGGAACAGGCCATTTTCACTTCTTTTGTGATTCTTCAGTTGCTTCAGGCCATCTGGATGTATATGTGCAGGTCACAGGGGATATGATGGCTTAGCTTGCGCTCAGAGGCCCGACACTCAGGAGGCTGAGACAGGAGAATCACTTGAACCCAGGAAGCAGAGGTTGCAGTGTGTCGAGATCGTGCCCTTGCACTCTAGCCTGGGCGACAGAGCAAGACTCCATCTCAAAAAAGAACAATAAAATAAAAAATAAATCCCAGAATTATGTAAAGTGCTGATTTAAAAGGGTATTGTTTTACCATAGTCTCTAGGGCTCCTAGGATTTTTAAAGTGAAAATATAATCTAGAGTGACACAAAATTATTCTAAACTAAATGAGAGACAGCATGGTGTTGTGAAAATATTTAGAATCATCAAACTGCATGTCTGTCATTTACTTGCTATGTGATCTTGATTTATTCATTATAATCAGTTTTCTTGTCTCTGCAGTGAGAGTAACAGCACCCACTTTTCAGAGTAGCTCTGAGTTTCAATGAGTTAACATCTGTAATTTACCTGAATGGTGCCTAGCAGGGAACAGACACTAAATTAATGTTTTTTCTTCTTCAACTCCTCCCTAAAGCCACATTCTAAAAATACATCCTTTCTTTCACGACTTGACAGCTTGAAACTGAAAAAAAAAAAAAAGATTGTATATCTTGTGTGAGTACTGATATGTAGGCAATTTTCCATCATCAGAGTGTGGAGTACTTTTTAAGACTGTCTTTTAATGAATCAGATACACTGATTACAAAAGGACTGGTTGATTTCAATCCAGTTATTTTCCATGAGTAACTTCAATAATACAACAAACACATACAGTTTTTGTTTGTTTTTTTTTTGAGACAGAGTGTTGCTCTGTCACCCAGACTGGAGTGCAGTGGCGTGATCTTGGCTCACTGTAAGCTCCACTTCCCAGGTTCACGCCATTCTCCTGCTGCAGCCTCCCAAGCAGCTGGGAATACAGGTGACTGCCACCACTCCCGGCTAATTTTTTGTATTTTTAGTACAGATGGGGTTTCACCATGTTAGCCAGGATGGTCTCAATCTCCTAACCTCATGATCCGCCTGCCTTGGCCTCCCAGAGTGCTGGGATTACAGGCGTGAGCCACCGCACCCAGCCACAAGTACACTATTAATGAGCTAATGATGAGCTCTGCATCAGGGCCAGGACTGAGGTGAAAAACTGCCTCATTTGTCTTGTGTGCAAAACTGAGAAGTCACCAAAAAATTCAGTCATTAAGATAAATAGTTAACATAATATTAAAATATCAAAATGAATGCAAAAAATTCATTATGAGCAAAATACCAACATTTCAAATGAAGACAAGCTCTGACAAGGCTAGGCTAGTGAGGAACTGATGCTTTCAGGTACTATGCTAAGCACTGCAATATATGCTAGATTAAAGCAGATGACATTGCTTTTTTTATTTAAATATTTTTATTTAAAAATGGTCACATATCTGCAATTTTATATTTTTCAGCCTAAATATTTCCTTATTTAAACATATTTAATCTCTGCAGAAACCCTTCATCTCAGGGATCATTTCACCATAAGACAGTAACTCCTTTAAACTAACTTCTGGTAAAAAATGAAGTAAACTTATAAAAATATAGCAGACAGCTGACTATCAGCCTCTTAAGTGTTTGGAACAGAGGACTGAGGCCCAGGAGCTGAGGTTTCTCATCTCAGCATCTCTCCAAGTGGCCACCCCTTTCTCTTAGTGTCTCTGCAAAGAGGCTTTTCTGATTACTCCTTTGTATGAGTCTCCATCATGATGGCTGCTAAAGGGCAGCCTTGGTTCCAGGAGTCTTTTTTCAGGGCCTACTTCAGCATCTCCCATTGAATAACCCATTTGTGGTGTCTCAGGTCAATTCCTGGAAAGGCAATGTGAGAAGCCAAGGCTATAGGGTGCCTCAATTCTTCCTGGTCAGGGTCAGCTTTGGTTCTTGGATACAGGAATGGGGGTTTCATGTTTAAAAAAAGAAAACCAGGACACAGACCTGAATTGTCTAACATCAATCAATAGGAAATCGGGAAGAAATGAGCTTGGTCAGACAGCCGGGTAGGGACTGGAACTCATTCTCATCTTATATTTAAGGAAACAGAAAAGCAGAGTTCAGTAGCTTGCTGAAGTCACGGAGAAAAAATGGATTTGGGATCTGATGGGAGTCTAGTTTCTGTGTGACCTTCAGTGAGTTAATTAATAGTCTTACGTCTTTGTAAACCAAAAATAAAATTCTTAGCCTCCAACCGACTAAAATGGACCCCTTTGTCAGCCAAGGGGCCCCAAAGAAACCTAAAAAACTAGGTCAGGCCAGGACAGGAAGAGTTCAGGCACAAGCCACCAACATTAACACTAAAACAGAGATCATAACACTGACAAAACACAACCTTTGTAACAAGATACCACATTTCAACCCAACTCTAGTATAGTATCACATGACAGATAAAGAAGGAAATCAAAATATTTTATCCCAAAATATGTGTCTTTGCCATATTTTGAAATGGCCCTGCAGAGCCATCTTTTGTGGGGCAAGATTTGCATCTATAAAGAATCTCCAGCTGGGCACAGTGGCTCAGGCCTGTAATCCCAACACTTTGGGAGGCTGAGGTGGGTGGATCACTTGAGGCCAGGAGTTCGAGGCCAGCCTGGCCAACATGGCGAAACCCTGTCTCTACTAAAAATACAGAAATTAGCCCGGTGTGGTGGTGCCCCAGCTACTTGGGAGGTTGATGTGGGAGAATTGCTTGAACCCAGGAGGCAGAGGTTGCAGTGAGTTGAGATCACGCCACCCCACTCCAGCCTGGACAACAGAGTGAGACCCCATCTCAGGAAAGAAAAAAAAAAAAAAAAAAAGAACATCTATTAACATAGCTAGATCTTTCCCCTCCCAGGCCTTCCCAATCCTGAAGAGTATTAACTGAGGGTCTAGCACCTTTTAAAGATCTGAATAGGAAACATTTACCATCTATTTTTCTCTATGGGTGGCCACCTATTAGACCTCATCTACATAAGAAGAACCTTGGTTTCCACAACCCCTTATCTTAACCCAGACACTCCTTTCTATTGATTCTAAACCTTTGGATGGTAACTTAACCCTTTCAACCAATTGCCAATCAGAAAAACCTTTGAATCCACCTATGACCTGTAAGCCCCAACCACCTCCCACCCCCACCGCCACTTTGAGTTGTCCCGCCTTTCTGGACCGAACCAATGTATAACATGTGTATTGATTGATGTCTTATGTCTTCCTAAATATATAAAACCAAGCTGTAGCCCGACTCCCTCAGGCACATGTTCTCAGGAGCTCTTGAGACTGTGCTTTGAGCCATGGTCACTCATATTTGGCCCAAAATTGCTGAGACCAGCTCGGTCAGGGAGACCCTCACCCAGCTGCGCTAGAGGAATTAAGGACACACACACAGAATTATAGAGGTGGGAAATCAGGGGTCTCACAGCCTTCAGAGCTGAGAGCCCTGAACAGAGATTTACCCATGTGTTTATTAACAGCAAGCCAGTCATTAGCATTGTTTCTATAGATATTAAATTAACTAAAAGAATCCCTTATGGGAAAGGAAAGGATGGGCCAAATTAAAGGAATAGGTTGGGCTAGTTAACTACAGCAGGAGCATGTCCTTAAGGCACAGATCGTTCATGCTTAAGAATGCCTTTAAGTGTTTTCCCCTGGGCGGGCCAAGTGTTCCTTGCCCTCATTCCCATAAACCCACAATCTTCCAGCGTGGGCGTTATGGCCATCATGAACATGTCACAGTGCTGCAGAGATTCTGTTTATGGCCAGTTTTGGGGCCAGTTTATGACCAGATTTTGGGGGGTTTGTTCCCAACACAAAATAAACTTCTTTAAATATTCTACAGAGTTCGGCTTTTTTCACCAACACCTCCATTTTCCTATAAAATGTGATAAAAATACTTCTTGAACCGCATGTATATGGACAATAGATTTTTGAACAAAAGCACCAAGGCAGTGCAGTGGAGAAAGGAGAGCCGTGTGACAAATGGTACTGGGACTTTTAGATATACAAAAAAAAATGAACTTTGGTCCATAACTTGCATTATATGTAAACATGAACTCAGAATGGTTCATAGACCTAAATGTAAAAGTTAAAACTATAAAATTTCTAGAATGAAACAGAAGCAAGTCTCTGTGACCTCGGGTTAGTCAAATATTTCTTGGCTAAGGCAACAAAAGCACAATCTGTAAAATAACAAATTAATAAATTGGATTTCAAAAGACACCGAAACAAAAATGAAAAGCCTTGCTACTGACTTGGAGAAAACATTTGCAAATCCCATACCCAGACGTATTTTCTGTGCCCAGTTGGTGATTTTATAAAGGGATACCAAGACAGCATGGCCCAGTGGCTGACACAATTCTGAAGCCAGACACCTGGGATTTGATCCCTGCCCTGCCACTTACCACTTACTAAACACGTGACTTGAAGAAAGTCTCCTAATCTCTATGGCTTTCCTTTTCCCATCTAAAAATGGATAAAATAATATCTAAACCTCCTCATTCGTTTCTATAAAGGTGAATTAATATTCTAAAGTGCATAGATCAATGTCTAGCACATAGTAGCCAAGACAGGTTTGTTAAATACATAAAACCAAGCAGGAGGAAGCCTGTCCCTACCATCCTCCTAGTGCTGGTACATTTTTCTCACCTTTCTTAATCTTGGGGGAGAATTGATTTTCTCATTCTGTCTTATTTAACATTTGAGCTCGATGTCTAACCTATAACTTTATATATGATTTATTTCTGTATACTTCTCATTTTATTTTTAAAAAACCCTATGATTTGATTTCAAAAGAAGTAAAAACAAATTAAATCTTGTTGACCTAAAACTTGCTTCTGCAACATCCCTGCTGGGAGTGATAATATAAATGCTCATGCCTTGAGATGAGAATGTCATTGTTTGTTCTATATTGTTTTATCCTTACCGTTGTACAGCCTGAAGATTAAATAAGTAAAATAAAAGTGGAATTAAGAAATATATCTTGTCTACTAGTCAAAGCAGTTCAGAAACTGTATTTCACTGTTATATCTAGATAGTTGAATTGTGTGCCTTTAAGCTATGAAATTTGGTGAAATAAACTTTAATGAAAAAAATCGGAATGCAATTCCATTTTTATCTTCTTCTTTAAATATGGTAAAACAAACCTATTAATACAGCATTGAGATAACTTTGACCTATTAGAATGCAAATGACTCTAGATTGATCTCACATTTAGGGCTGGTTTTAAAGGTCTTCTCTATGATTCCCATTTACAAATGAAACTTACTAATACGAGTTATAGATTCTTTTCCAGTGTGTGCCAAGCAAGGAGAGAATCAAGCTTATTTGAATCATGCAGGCACATAGACTTTGGAATGATTAGGAGACCATGGCAAAAATTGTGAGTAATACATGTAGAGAAGTTTAAACTTTTCCTCTGGAGGTGTGATAACTGAGTCATCCTGCCAAAATACACTGACAATAGATAGATTAACAGGAGAAAAACACACAGATTTGCTAATATGTACATGAAAATGCGAGCCCTATAAATCTGAGACTCAAAGAAGGACCAGACAGCTGAGGCTTAAATAGCGTTCTTTTTGTAGGGGACAGGGGAGATTAGTGTGCAGGTAATTTTGAGGAGTAGTAAAATGCTTTTCAGGAGAACCGAATGGGCCTGGGAGACAGAAATTAGTTTATAAATTATTCTCTTTGGAATTTGAACAGGACAAGTTATGGGAAGGTGAGGGGTGGAATTGCACTGAACAAAGGCTGTCACTATGCAGATAAAGTCTCTTAGGCAACCTCTTGCAGCTGCCCTCAGAAGAACAGATGAAAAACCTGTCTGAGCATGGTGATGATTTTAGTCTCCTCTAGAAGGTGTCAAAATCCTCTTATTTTGCCCCTTGCCAAGTACTTGTGAAGGGGTAGGCACTGGTTATGGCATGTGGAGTGTTATGGTATGGTGAGGAGCTGGATAGCAAGGGGGCTGAACATGTACTGATTTGATTAGCTTCATCTCTAAAGAGTCGAGTCTCAGATGAAGCAGCTTGCACTCAAGGTACTATGAAAATGAAGAGGTTATAAAAGTATTCTAAGGGTCTCTGAGCCTTGTCAGTCTCTGTTTTCTTTATGACAACCTATGGGTTGTTAAGTAGTTGGGATGGGGTCAGTATCTGAGCAGAGGGAGGTGCCCTGGGGGAAGTACTAGAGGATTTGGTATTGCATCCAAGATGCTGGAGTTCTTAGAGGTTAAAGGATTTTAATTTACCTAATAAAACCTCAAAGTTTAATTTACTCAACATTTAACCAACAGGCGTCTTCTATGCTGAACTAAGACGCCTAAAGTTTTCTCTGAAAGCAGTAAGAAGCCTTATAGGGATTTTAAAGTGAAGGTGACAGGGTTAGATTTAAATTTTAAAAGATTGCTATGAAGGAAGTGTGAGAGGGAATCAAAAAAATAGAAGCAGGGAGATCATTAAATTTTGTTACAATAGCGAAGGTGAGAAGTGATGACGATATGAATTCAAGAATTAAAGAGTTGTTAAGAAAATGGGTTCACAGAACTTAATTGTGGCAGGAGGGCCTAGGTGGGGGGGTGGTAAGAAGGAAGTGTCAGGAGGGAATGATGCTGCTAGGCATTGGGAGGGGGAGCTCAGGGGCAGGAAGAGGATTTGGAAGAATGATGGATAGAACTGATGACAGGCTGTATTTTAGGTGTCTGAGAAAAATCCAAGTGGAAACAATTCAGAAGATACATGAATATTCAAGTATGGGCATGGAAGAAAAGTCTGGACTAGAAACATATATTTAAAAGTAAATGTGAGCGGCCAGTTGCGGTGGCTCATTCCTTTATTTCCAGCACTTTGGGAGGCTGAGGCGGGTGGATCACGAGGTCAGGAGATCGAGACCATCCTGGCAAGCATGCTGAAACCCCGTCTCTAATAAAAATACAAAAATTAGCCAGGCACGGTGGCATGCGCCTGTAATCCCAGCTACTTGCCAGGCTGAGGCAGGAGAATCGCTGGAACCTGGGAGTTGGAGGTTGCAGTGAGCCAAGATCGCCACTGCACTCCAGCCTGGCAACAGAGCGAGACTTTGTCTCAAAAAAAAAAAAAAAAAAAAGTACAGGGTATGAGTGATAGTTAAAGTCACACCTGTGAATTGGTTGAAAGATGTGAAACAGCCAGCTCAGGGTCCGAAACAAAATAAGAGAGACTCACGTCACATTTCCTGACTTTACTATAACATTGCCTATTGCATTTTCAAGCTTGAAGGGGAAAATATATATTTTTTTATGGAGATACTTTGATCTTTCAAATTCTGGACCCGGGATGTGAAATGGCCGTGGCCTTAGTTATTTTAACTGGCTAACTCATAGAATCCCTTTTCTGTGTTCCACAAATGTGCCACATTTTGTGCTATTCATATTCCTGTATCTAGTATATCCTCTTTCATTAATCTATTTTAATGCAGTAATAGTTATATTTTCAGATATAAGAACTAATTGCTTGACTTTGTTAATGGAGAAAACAAACTGTAATATATTTTAAAGAGGTTTATTCTGAACCAATACGAGTGACTGAGGCCTGGAGAAAACACGCACCCGAGAAGGCTTGAGTAAGTGGTCCCAAGGTGGCCGGGTTGGTTTGGTTTTATACATTTCAGGGAGGCAGCAGTTACAGGCAAAGACTTCAACACATGGAAGGTATACACTGGTTCAGTTCAAAAAGGGGGATTATCTTGAGGAGAGGTCTTATAGGTTGTAGGTGGACTTGGGGATTCTATAATTTGTGATTGGTTGAAGGAGTAAGGCCCTGTCTACAGCTTAGAGCTGACAGAAAGGAAGATAAGAATGCTCTGTCAGAGTCAGCCACAATAAAATGCCCTGGTTAGCAAGCCTGATGGCCTGCCTTGCATGGCCTTAGGGCTTGTTCATAATTTGTTATCTTATGGCCACACAGGGTCTGTTCTGTCAGTCTTAGGATCTCTGTTTTAACACTGCTGCTAGTTACTTGTTGAGTCCAAACTCCAAAACAGAGTAGGTATGATGAGGTGTGTCTGACCTCCCTTTCTTTCAGGGCCAGAAACAGCTTTTCGGTTTTCTCTGGGGTCCTCTTGGCCAAGAGGGTTCTGTTCAGTTGGTTGGGGGGCTTAGAATTTTATACTTAGTTTACAACCTAGTGTTGGTCTATATTATATGCTCAGGAAAGTTTCTGAAATCGCCCTGGACTGGTTGGGTGATCTGGGATATGGAAAATGGGCCTGTGTCCTGAATGACACACTTGAAAATGGAATATAAGACTCTAAAACTCAAAGCATCTGTGAACACAAAATTCAATTGAGTTGATTTGCGGCAGGCTTTCTCCACTGCTAACAGTTACAATTCAATCTCAGTTATACATGATGTTTCTCCACTGCTAACAGTTACAATTCAATCTCAGTTATACCTGGTGTCCAAAAGAAGCACATTGTGGTGACCAGCAGAAACCAAGTTTTGCTTGAAGAATAAAGGTTGCAATTTTGCAAAGGTCATGTGTTACATAAATTTTCAGTAAGATGAGATAGTTTTAAATATTTATGGCATGGACCTAAAATACACTTGCACTCTTTAGGATGAAGGAATCTATTATTTTGTTGATAAGTGAGGAATTTCAATGGCCACTAATTGCTTGCACGAATAGCTCTGCACGTTTTTCTCCACGTGTTTGTAGCATGTACCCTTATCAGTCAAACAACACTAAAGGGTATTTTGTGGGCACATCTTTAGAATGATACATTAAAATTCTAGTAAATCTTAAGGCCTAGATGATATAAAATCTGAAGTCATCTTGCTCAACAGAAATTATCAATAAACCTTTTTATAGTCCACTAAAAATAAAGAACAGAGTTAATAATCTTGACATTTTTATTCCTGCAAGTTGAAAAAGTTCTCGTGTTTTTTCTCAATCTACTAAAGATCTAAATTATTTTGATATAGTTTCAGACTTACTTTGTAACTGAAAGTGTTTTTTTCTCATTTTTGTTGATATAAAAACATCAGTAGGAGGGGAAGGAGGAAGGAAGGAGAAGAAAGAGGAAGAATAGGAGGAGAAGAGGAAGAGAGGAAGAAGTCGTGAACAGCCCTCCTGCATTTTGCATCAGGTAGAAAAGTCAGTTGAATGTTGGGAAGAACACAAATAGTAAGTACATAGATTTTCATGTAATAAAAATACCCATTGTTATCAATGCAGGAATGTGCATTTTTTAGTCACCATAAGATGACAGAGAGCCCTGGGGCCACCCTTTGGTGTCTCCCAGCTTCCGATGGCAGTCAAGCTTGTAGCAGAGGGACCTGCGTCCCATGTGCCCCTCATCTCCACACTGCCCTAGGCTTGGCTAAGGGAACTGTTGTTCTTTATGTTCCCAAGGGCAACTGTGCAAATGTTCCGCTTGCCCTTCAGCATGGGGTGATTCTCCTATGCACAGAAGCAAACACAATGGTTTAAAACAGGGATAACTCAGTAGATTACTCCTGATCCATCCAACTGTGCTTTATCGTCATCGTGTTATAGTTTCTGGGTGGAGCCTATTTTTCCAGCTTTTGGCTGCTCTGAGCCGAAGGATGATAGTAGGGCAGGAGAAGGGGAATTGAATTAATATTTATCGAGGGCCTGACATGAGCCCAGGACTGTGAAGACACCCTCTACACCTGTTATCTTACTAAATCCTCAGTTCAATCCTTTGGGACAAGTGTCACGCTGTTTGCAAATGAGGAAACTAAAACTCATTAAAAAGAAGCGACATGCGCAGATCATGTAGATAATATAGAGTAAGGGTTTAAACTCTGGACTCTTTGGGACCAATATCCATCCTCTTAACTGTTCCACATTTTCTTCCATGTAATGTAGAAATATTTGATTTATTAATAATGTATTCCTTTACAACTTCTGAATGGGATCTGAGATAAATGTATTCATATGCCCTATATATGATAGTTAAGTATAAGGTGAAAATAGGGAACCATTTAGACAAAAGAGAAGATGATTATGTATGAGGCTAACATAGTAAGATCATGAAAATTAAGTTTAGTTTCTCATCTCCGGTTAGACAAGAGGAAGGGAGGTGTGGCAGGTCCCTGGCTCTCCCCATTTCTCAGGGCAGACCTTGGGTTGTGATCTGATCTCATGTGGTTCTCCAAGACCTTCAAGGAAGACTTTCTTCTGTTTTGTTAAGTTTGAGGTTATTTCTTAATTTGTTTGTCATTTTGCTGATTAAGAAGCATAACAGAAATTTATTCTACAGAAAAGGAAACTGATTAAGAAAACGCAGTGCTTTTATCAGGGACTTTCCAGGATAGATGAATAGATACTGTATATTTATTATTTCAACTCGTGAAAAAAATTCAAGGACATGTTATTAAATTGTAGTTTCTTGAAAATCTTTTAACAGTAAATAAATCTAATGCACACCAAGTACTTTGCCATTCAGTGGTCTAACGATAAAAAGAGACAACCTAAAGAATATCTGGCTTGTGTGTTCCTTAGGTCAACATGTGTAAATAACTAGCAGGTTGGAGGCATTATGTTTCACTTCCACACAACCTGTTGCATTTTGCAGGGGTCAATGATTTGGGTGCCAATGTCCCTTTGTTTTTTAAAGGGACAAAATACAACCATAATTTCCCCGAACTATGGATTTTAGACTCTAGTTACATATGGGCTAATTTAAATATTCCAAGTAAAGCATATAAGAAAATATAGTCAAAATAGCATGATAATAATTTGACAAGTAAACATCATCGCACTTTCTAAAGCATCCATCTGTATGATAAATTATATGATCCACCCTATTTATCAGGTCCACCCTAATAACAACCCTCTCTTGAAGGATTATATTACCCTGGTCTTTCAAATGAGGAAATTAACAGTGTTGAGATCCCAACCAAAAGGTCTGGCTTCAGAGCTGGCGTGCTTAGTCACTGTACTGTGTGGCCGCTCTACATTCTAGTTTTATTATTATGATCTGGTTGTAAGTGAGTTTACAAGAGACAAGGGGAGAAGAGTAGGCATAAGATAGAAGCCACGATCTAGAATCACTCATTCAAAATATATGGTTACTATTTCCCTCTTTCCACAGTCACTTAGAAGGCACTCCTGATACATTTTAAACCTAAGTCTTAGAACAGTATTAGATTCCTGAGAAAATGACAGCTTTTCCTCTTTGATAAAAAGTCTTGTATTAATTATGTGTCCCCTTTGCTTTGACTGTTACAATAAAGTCTTATATCTTAAAGACGTCCGCAATGCCAGCCCTCCACAAGTCTCACCTTCAGCATTTTCTTACTATTCCAGTTTACGTTATTTCCTGCTCCTACTTTTTAAGCTTAAATTACTTAATCGTTTTTATGTGGTTATCTATCTTGTCAAGTGACTTGGAAATGGGGCAACAAAATAGAATGATAGATTGGTTTGCATAGGAAAACAGACAGAAAAGGAACGATAGCAATACAGGACCAGATGGATGCTTCCCAGAAGCAAAGAACAGGGGCCCGCGCTTACAGGAGTATGTGGGGACTGATGGATGAGGTTCTTTTTCCCTTCCGGAAGAGGAGCCAAGCTGCTGATGAGTGAGGTAACTAAGAGCTCTGATGCTCTTAGTGAGCTAAGGTCCACCTGCTGCTAAAATTACCTCAAAATACTAAGCTTAAGGTAAAACTCCAGTTTTAGAATCATATTAAAAATAATTTGGTTAAGGATGAGCTGTGAAATAATTAATTGAAATGCTGCTAACTGAGCACTTCAGTTAGTGCTCCTCAAGGCTGTGAGAAACAGGCTTATGCTCCGTTCCTCCTGGGTGCTGTAAAAGGAACATAAAATCTCTGGACCCCAAATTCACTAAGCTGAAGGGAACAGTCAAGCTGAGAACTGGGTCATGCAAATCAGCCTCCCATTTTGTTCCTAAATAAGACAGCTACAGATCTAAAAGGATACATGCCTCCCTCACAATTTGCTCAAAATGAAATTCTTTGTGGGTCCCAAGATCTTTACCCTAAAACAGTTCTGTTGAATTTCACCCAGACAATGCAAGTGAACAGCTTATCTTCACAGATCCCGGGACAAAGGACAAAAGATAAAACTAAAAGTGTCCCCCACCTGCCACCCTGCACCAAAGGAGTCATATCTGATTACTTCCTTCGGAAAGGCTAATCAGAAACTGAAAAGAATGTAACTGTTTGTGTCTCACCTATCTGTGACCTGGAAGCTCCCTCCCAGCTTTGAGTCTTCCTGCCTTTGCTTCCAGTTATTCTGCCTTTCCAGACCCAACCAATGTACTTCTTATATCTATTGATTGATGTCTCATGTCTCCCTAAATGTAAAAATCAGGCTGTGCCCCAACCCCCTTGGGCATATGCTATCAGGACCTCCTGAGGCTGTGTCATGGATGCATCCTCAACCTTGGCAAAATAAACTTTCTAAATTAACTGAGACCTGTCTCAGATCTTCTGGGTTCACAAATGCATATCTGATTACTTCCTCTACTTTATGTTTATTTTATCTTATTTAAAAATGCAGATTCACTGAGTGTGAGATGAATGCATAATTGACTATTTCTCTACCCCTTCCTTTGACATGTGAAATGTGGATTCAGTGCACACTGATCAAAGACTCAACAGAATGTAACTGCCTGCCCCTTTTATCTACCCTCCCCCTTTTTTCTTTTCTTCCTCTTTCTCCTACTGCCTGCTCTTTCCCATTAAATGCTAAAATTCCCAGGCCCTCTTTGGAAAAAGCATGGATCACAGATTGTTCTAGTGGTTTTGTGTTCCTTTTTCCCAGGTGCATTCTTAACCTTGTCAAAATAAACCTGTAACATGATTGAAACGCTCCTCAGTCATTTTCTTTGACTGTCAGTGGTGAAGGTTTGTTGCATGAGTCAACTTCTGTCTCACTCTGAGTCTTCTTCTGGCTGCTTTCAGTGCCAACACAAAGTGCTCCCTCTAACCCCTTGGCTAACATACATTTCTTCTGTCATCACTATCTCTGGGATTTCTGTTTATTGCTTTTGTTATGGCCACTGTCAGCTTTCTTGCATACAAATCCCCAGTTTCTTCTCTATGTGGTTTATATTTAAGGTGAACAAGGGAGTCTCATGGGTTGGAAAGTCACTGTCTGATATGATCCAGACCTTTGGCTGCTCTTGGCTAATGAGCAACCTGGTGAGAAATGGTGGCAATTAGAATGCCATATGAGCTTAATAAAAAGTCTGGGGTGATACACCCAAGGATTTGCTTCTAATTGCATTTACCAGACAGGGCAGTGTTGAGTGCAGACACTTTAAAAGGGGCAATTACCCAGCCTGCTAAACCTGCTATAGATAAAGGAGTGTGCTGGGCAAGGTGCCAGCACATTGTATAAAATGATCATTATAGATTAAAGAAACACAGGCATACCTAGGGCCGTGGGCATTTGATACATCAGATCTAAAAGAATAATACATATGCTTCAGACCAGTTGTAAGAAAATTTACTTTTCTGTATAGCAGGGTCTAAAGTGCATTTCTACGAGGCATAGATGCCTCACTAGAAAACTAAAGAAGTTCTGAAAAAAAGCTAATATGATACTTGAGAGCATGTCTGTTTCCATCTCATCTAAGTCACAGGAAGAGGAAACGGCCGCATTTACGAAAGTGTGAATTGGAAGCTCTGAAAAATGTGACTGGGTGGGATGAAACTCTTGTGTGATACTTTAATAATGGGTATTGGCTAGCTCCTCATTATTTTCCACTGCAGTAAAGTGCGGCATGCAGCAAGATGTCAGTGTAGCATTTACGTATGCAGTGCCACTCTGCTGCAGAGTTTTAAGGAATGAAGATAAGGAAGTGCTACCCGAAAGCTGGCAAATACACCACACATTGAAAGATAAAGAAAATTGACTTTTGCTGAGTACCTGCTTTGTGCTAGGCACTGGTTTCCAAATTTTGCTGCACAATGGAATCATCTTGGATCTTTAAAAACTGTTGATGCCTGGTTCCCACGCCTAATATTTTGACTTCATGGATGTTGCGTGCAATGTGGACGCTGGGTTTCTAAAAGCTTCCCACTTCATTCTAATGTGCAGCAGTTTGGGAATCACCTTACCAGACTATTCCATTTCTTTTTTTTTTCTTTCTTCCTTCCTTCCTTCCTTCCTTCCTTCCTCCCTCCTTCCCTCCCTCCCTCCCTCCCTCCCTCCCTGCCTCCTTCCTTCCTTTCTTTCTTGGTGGAGTTTCACTCCTGTTGCACAGGCTGGAGTGGAATGGCACGATCTCAGCTCACCACAACATCCACCTCCTGGGTTCAAACGATTCTCCTGCCTCAGCCTCCCGAGTAGCTGGGATTATAAGCATGCGCCACCATGCCCAGCTAATTTTCTATTTTTAGTAGAGATGGGGTTTCTCCATGTTGGTCAGGCTGGTCTCGAACTCCTGACCTCAGGTGATCTGCCCGCCTCAGCCTCCCAAAGTGCTGGGATTACAGGCGTGAGCCACTGTGCGTGGCCCAAACCATTCCATTTTTACTCATTATCTCACTTAACCCACAGTGAAGCCTGTTGTTACTAATGAGGTCATACAGGCTAGATGACCCCAGAAAACTTGCCTAGTTTTGGGTAGTGGAATAGACTAAAATCTGATCCTGTGGCTGTAAAACTCCAAAGCTTGGGTTCTTTTCATTCTTCCACACTGGTAGAATTCATGCACTGTAAGGGAAGAAAGGTTTTCTCTTTAATTTTCCCTGTGCTGGTAGCTAGCAGAGAATTGTAATTCATTTAGTAGAGGAAAAAAACCATATATATACTGGGCTATTTTATTAAGGATTGGGTTTTGGTTAAGATCAGACAATGAAACCTATTATAAATTTCCAAAGATATGCAGGTCAGACCATGCTACACCATGTTTCTTGGAGCCCAGAATGCAGAAACAAACATCAAAGTTCTCTTGTAATTTCATGGAAATATTTCATGTTAAAATTGTATTAATTTCAAAAGGTTAGAGTAGAAAATGAGAAGTATACACTTCATTAATTCTCAAGTTCAATATTTGCCAGAAACTTATCTCACCTTCATTAAAGAAAATCTCTTATTACTTGATTTCAGAACACTTACAAAACATACTATGGGCCGGGCGAGGGGGCTCACGCCTGTAATCCCAGCACTGTGGGAGGCCGAGGCTGGCAGATCATGAGGTCAGGTGATCGAGACCATCCTGGCTAACACGGTGAAACCCCGTCTCTACTAAAAATACAAAAAATTTGCCAGGTGTGGTGGCGGGCACCTGTAGTCCCAGCTACTTGAGAGGCTGAGGCAGGGGAATGGCGTGAACCCAGGAGGTGGAGCTTGCAGTGAGCCGAGATCGCGCCACCGCACTGCAGCCTGGGTGACAGAATGAGACTCCATCTAAAAACAAAACAAAACAAAAAATACTATGACATCCTCAGTAGTGACTCAAAATCAGAGTTACAAAAAATAAGTAAAATGAATTTAAAAAAACAAACAAAACATGTTGAGCTAGGAAAACAAACTGAGATTGAAAATACATCCTAAAATAAAATCCTATGTAAAATTCAACATAAATAAGAAGATACTTCTGATGCTATACAGAAGAAAAATAAAATAGATAGGAAAAGAGCTTCTCAGACCAAAATAAAGAAGAGAAGAAAATGGAGGGACGGTCCCGGTAGAATGCCAGAGTAATCTCTTCAGACGCCGTGATCCTCCGGGGCTGTTCTCTTCTCAGGCATCTGAAATTAAGAAAGGAAGCTGCATTTCTCACTCTTATTGTAGTACTTGATTCTCTGTGTTTAGATGTGCGCTACCCATGTCCAATAATATTGAACATATAGATTTATATCTTGCTTTTTCTGTGTATTTGTCATGTCCGTGTTTGACAAATGTTCATATTTATTACATTTAATAACAACAGAAGCTTATCGCCACACGTTGGGTGTTAAAATTTTCTTAACTATTTTCTTACTCTTGGATATTTAGACTATTTTCACTTTTTCGATGTAACGTTGAACGTCTTGTAAACATAATTTAAAAAAAATGGCCAGCGGGCGCGGTGGCTCTCGCCTGTAATCCCAGCACTTTGGGAGGCCCAGTCGGGCGGATCACGAGGTCAGGAGATCGAGAAAATCCTGACCAACATCGTGAAACTCCGTTACTACCAAAATACAAAAATTAGCCAGGCATGGTGGCACGTGCCTGTAACCCCAGCTACTCAGGAGGCCGAGGCAGGAGAATCGCTTGAACCAGCGAAAACACCCGGGCGCTGTGGCTCACACCTGTAATCCCAGCACTTTGGGAGGCGGAGGTCACAAGGTCAGGAGATCCATCGAGAACATTTTGGCTAACACAGTGAAACCCCATCTCTACTAAAAATACAAAAAAATTAGCCGGGTGTGGTGGCGGGCGCCTGTAATCACAGCTACTCAGGCGGCTGAGGCTGGAGAATCGTGTGAATCCAGGAGGCAGAGGTTGCAGTGAGCGGAGATCGCACCACCACACTCCAGCCTGGGTGACAGAGCGAGACTCCATCTCAAAAAAAAAAAAAAAAAAAGATAAAAACTTGTCTTAGGATAAATTCCTGGTAGTGAGATATTAGTTAAAGGAGGATGAAATTTTTATAAATTATATAGCATCTGTATGTTACTTTCTGAATGCATCCATTAGGTTACAAGGTCACAAGCAGCACATGGTGCATCCCGTTCTCCACAGGACTGCCAGGAAAGGCTTATCTTTTCACAGAGATTTTATTAGTAATTAGACATAAAATGGTGCTTTGAACTACTGTAACTTGCATGTCTATGGGTATTAGATAAAATTTTTCTCACTTTTTAAACTATTTACATTATCTCATATGTGATCTTGACAATAGCGTTTTTCCCTTTTGTTTTTTACTGCTCTTGAATTTCCTCCTATTTTTTGAAATAACTTACTTAATGTAGAGAGTTGTCCTCATAATGGTAGTATTCTTTGCAATATTTCCCAGCTTCATTGCGTTCCTTATATAGCTCTACTTATGCAGATATTTTCATTTTTATGCATTTAATTTTTTAAAGAATATCTTCTATTGCTTATAATCTGTGAAAGTTTGTATTTCTTCATTTCTGCTTAGACCTAGTGACTCCCTCATTTTATTATCTGTGAGCTTTTCTCTCCATTAGGTTAGCACAGCCTTCTATAATCTGGCCTTATTACACCTTACAGAAGCATCATTTGACACACTTCAACTCAGCACCTCAGATCTATTTGGCCCATCCCTTTTCTTCCACACAAACATACCATGTTCATTTATGCCTTGGGGCATTTGGCCTGTCTTAGATGCCTGCCCATTCTTATTTCCTCTACCCATTCAAAGTCTACCTATCAGGGGGACAGATGCCTTGATTACACTCCTCCCCTTGATTTACTTAGTCACATGAACTCCTATAACCTCCTATAACTTGCATAGTCAATATTTATTTATTTATTTATTTATTTTTTTGAGATGTTGTCTCGCTCTGTCACCAGGCTGGAGTGCAGTGGCGTGATCTTGGCTCACTGCAAGCTCTGCCTCCCGGGTTTATGCCATTCTCCTGCCTCAGCCTCCCAAGTAGCTGGGACTACACGTGCATGCCACTATGCCTGGCTAATTTTTTTTGGTATTTTTAGTAGAGACGGGGTTTCACCATGTTAGCCAGCATGGTCTCGATCTCCTGACCTCATGATCTGCACATCTCAGCCTCCCAAAGTGCTGGGATTACAGTTATGAGCCACTGCGCCTGTCCCATAGTCAATTATTATAATTTGGCAATTACCTGTAATTATGTAGTCTCTTGCATGTATTTCAAATGTGTTAGCCTTGTCTTCTTAGACAGACTGTGAGAATTAAGACCTATATTTCAGTGGTCTTTATAGCAGCTCTGATGACTGTTAAATACATTTTTGAGTACCCTACATACTCACTGCATATTTAACTGGTTAAGAATTAAATAAAGAAGTGAATTTTTATCTGCAACTCAGTGGGTCAGGCCCATTGAACTCCAAGTGTCTCCAAGTCCTCATCACCTGCCTTTGAGTGACATGACTCACTCAAAGGCAGGTGATAAGAAACAAGAAAACTGGAACTCATACTTTCAGAGATTTTCCTGCCTCAGATGTAAAGTCTCCTGGCTACTGGAGACTAGAAGATGACTTCTAAACTGATTCTGACAGGATTCTAACTTGGAACCCTATTATATTCTGTTTCCCTCACTGGTCTCTTTACCCGCTCCACACTAGGTGGTACCAGTACTGAGAACTAATTCCCTTCTAAATTCTAAACTCTAAACTGTGTCCACTTTCATCTCACTTATCCTGCCAGTCCCTCCACTCCCTTTCAAGTTTCCCCCTGAAAGCTTCAATTTGTTCTCTTTGGTTCTGATCGTGTTCATCAGCACTCTCCACATGCTTCAACAAACCATAACACTCCAACTTTCAAACTGGATCAAAACAACCATGACTTTTCCCATTCCTATCCTTGGGCTATAGAGTGTTGCCACAAGAATTCACCCACCGAGTGAGGTTGGTGCTCATGATTTACAGCCACGGGAGCAGCTTTGCAGACCTTTCAGCATCCTCTTCCATTTGTCCCATTTCTCTACCAAATCTTCACCACCTCTCAGAAGATCTTGCCTTTCATTCACAAAGAAAATTTGATTATCAGCCAGAAAGTCTCTCCATTGTCATGCTCTAAAACAACCAACCACATCAAGAAATTACCCATATTTGCATGCAATCACACTCATGTTCTTGTCTTCTAATCTGAGAAGACTTGGAGGGAAAAACCCTTCTGCTCAAAGGCAGTCCATCCTCACATTGTTTACTCAGTCATAATCAAGATGCTGTCCAATTATTAACATCAGTCTTCCCTTTCATGTATTTTTAATCTTTTCAATTTATAAACATGATCAAAATTTTTTCCTGTGAAGAGAAAAACCAATTCTACATTTCAGACCTTGCTTTCTGCCCACCCACTCTCTCCCTCAGCCATGGCCATTACCTCTTCAAGGCCAAACTTCTCCAAAAAAAAAGTCTTCCATCACTTCCTTGTCAGGTCTCCACCCACTTCCTTGGGTCTATGCACTCTTATAAACATTGAAGCCATCAATTCCTCAGTAGTCAGATCTGAGCTCATCTGACTCTGGAATTTTCAGGTGTTAAGCCTTTCATCTTGTAACCCTGTCTTTCCCTGGCTTCCATGATACCGTTTTTCCACACCCTCTTCTAAGGTCTCTGAATGTACCTCCTTGGTCTCCATTGCTAACCATTCTTCCTGCCTGCGTCTTGAATGTGATGTCTCTCATGTTCCATCCTTGAGCTTATTTTTCACAATGTATTCCTCTGAGTAATGTAAACCAGTGGTTTCCATTTTAATTTACATATAAATTATCTGGGGATCTTATAATGCATATTCTTATTCAATAGGTCTGGGATGAAGGATGAAATCGTGCATTTCAAACAAGCTTTCAAATGATGTCCATGCTCCTGGGCCATACACCACACTTTGAATAGTGAGGATCTAAACTACATATTGGTCTCAGTTGGCGATAACCCCAAATCTCTGGCCAGCTCTATCTCCGGGGCAAATGCTATACAAATAGTTAAGCACCAAAGACAAACATCTCAAAAACAGATATGTAAAACTGAACTCATTTTCTCTGTTTCCTCAATCAAATAATTTGCAGACATCCCTGTTTTAATAAATGGCATTATGTCCCTTCAGTTATGTAAGTCAGACCTGGAGTTACCCTGAGCTTTTTTTCACTATCTCTCCTGCCACTCATCCTATACCTCAATATTCAGTTAATAAGAAAGTACTGGCTGGGCGCGGTGGCTCACACCTGTAATCACACCACTTTGGGAGGCCAAGGCGGGTGGATCATGAGGTCAGAAGTTCGAGACCACCATGGCAATATGGTGAAACCCCATCTCTACTAAAAATACAAAAATTAGCCGGGCGTGGTGGTGTGCGACTGTAGTCCCAGCTGCTCAGGAGGCTGAGGCAGGAGAATTGCTCGAACCCAGGAGGCAGAGGTTACAGTGAGCTGAGATTGTGCCACTGCACTCCAGCCTGGGTGACAGAGCAAGACTCCATCTCAAAAAAAAAAAAAAAGAAAGTACTGCTTACTCTACCTTCTTAACATCTCTTAAACCCATGGACGACTCTTTATCCCAGGCTACTGCCTTAATTAACAACATCAATATCTATTTTATGAATCATTTACAACAATTTGCAAACTCGTTTTCTTGCCTCTACCATTGCTCCTCTCCAGACGCTCTACATTAGGCATATGTTTTTTAAAAGTGAAAGCATGACAAAGTCACTGTTTCAGGACAGTGTATCCAGCAAGTGATGAAGGAAGGCTTCAGGCAAGAGGCACTGGAGCTTGAGTTGGTCATTTTTGGACACATGAACCAAGAGAGGCAGAGGGAGTGTAATGGTTTCCATTTCATCCCTGTAGCTCCACAGGATAAACCCCAAAACCCTTAACACGGATCACAAAGCCCTTGAAATCTTCTGTTTGCTAAACCTTCCTTCTTACAACCTAAACTTTTGGCATGCTTAGAGTTCCCGAGGTCCCTGAGCTCATCAGTCAACTCCTCTGTAAAGTGTCTTCTTATTGGCTCTTCTATTGGAATTCACGCTATCTGCCATACTTCTCCAGCCAATTAGCCTTTTTAACACTGTTGTTATAAAAACTGTGGAAGAGGAAATTAGTACAGAGAAAAGCGACAGGCTAGCAAAAATCAGGGGCTCGGGGAGGAAGTCAAGGGCTCATCTTTCTATCCCCAATTAGAATCAGCACATTTAAGAACACTTGTGAATAGAAACTCTAGATTGCAGCCATTCATTAAAATTCATTAAAACCTTCATTTTACATATAGTAATCTGAGACTTCATAAATGACTCATAACTTCCAAGATTCCAAATCTAATCAGTCCCACATAGGACTTTTCACCTCCAGTCCGGTGCTCAGGTGTTTCTGTTCTGCCCATCACCCATTACAGAGGAAGTAGGTTCATCTGGGGATGCTCTTCTCCAGGAGCGACTTCCCTAAGCCTTTTGACTATGCAGATGCTTTCATGCATCTAGAAATAGTATACCGCCAGTGTAATGTAAATTTTGCTTCAGTGTAGAAAATAATTTCTAGGCTCTCGTGTCACATTACTTTTGGGAGGGGCTATTGTTGGAGAGTTAATCATTCTCTGAAAGTTATTAGTTCTTGGTTCTGTTTCTTTTAAAAGAAGAGAGCTCATTTAATTTAAACATGTAATAACATCCAGAACAGGTTGCTTTTCTGGAAACTGTTAATAGAATCTGCATAGCTAGACAATGATTAACATTATGCAAATCTGTTTTTTTTTTTTTTTTTAGACGGAGTCTAGCTCTGTCGCCCAGGCTGGAGTGCAGTGGCACGATCTTGGCTCACTGCAAGCTCCGCCTCCAGGGTTCATGCCATTCTCCTGCCTCAGCCTCCTGAGTAGCTGGGACCACAGGCACCCACCACCATGCCCGGCTAATTTTTTTGTTTTTGTATTTTCAGTAGAGACGGGGTTTCACCGTGTTAGCCAGGATGGTCTCAATCTCCTGACCTTGTGATCCACCCGCCTCGGCCTCCCAAAGTGCTGGGATTACAGTCATGAGCCACTGCACCCAGCTGATTATGCAAATCTTAGGCGTTATTTCAAAGGTCTTTATCTTGTCTTCTCTTGGATAGACATTAAGATGTAGACAGGGCTCAAAAAACCTAGTTTACAAAAAGGGAAGTCATCAGAATTGCATGAAGAGATTTTGGGAATGTGCATCTTCAAGCTCTATTCTTGTATTCATATGATCTTGGAATCTGTTTTCAGAAATTGTTCCCATGTGACTCCGATGAGCATCATTAGTTAAGAATCACTCCCAGAAAATTTAAAGCTATATTGATCAAAGTGGAGGATCTATGACGTGATCTAACCATTGATTTTTGATTCTGTATCAAATCCTTCAGTATCACACTCTATTGGCCAATAGAGTTAGGGGCCAAGGGAAAGCTTATCTTTTTGCCTTCAGTAGATTGACTGAAAAATCAACTCACAAAAGGCAGATTAGTGAGATAAATGGCATATACATTTACTAGGGTATATGAGAGAGAATCACAGAATGATTGCTCCACCTCAAATTGGGGTACAGGTGATTATTCACTCTTACTAAGGGAAAGAGAAGTAGGGAAGTGTGAATGATTTTAGAGGGGTAGTAAATAATTTTGGGAGAGATTCAATGGGTTTGAAGAACATACAATGACCTGGGACCAAGTGTGTTGGGCCCACAGAGCAGACAATGGTTTGTGGGTTTGTGACAAAAGTCTGTCCAGATGTGTTGGCAGACTTCAGTCTTTCTTCCTTCAATATGATTTCAGTTAAGGAAAACTCAGGGAGAAGACCAGAGGTAATTGTTTTCTTCTATCTTAGTTCCATACTTTAGGCCTATAAAGAAACTTCAGAGAACAACTTTATCTTGTGCTTTGGGAGAGAAAGGAGAGGAGGGAAGGTCAAAGAGACCTTGAAGCTTCTTCTGGAGTTCATCATGTCAAAGCACTGTATTTTGGTGTATGGGTTTCTGAGCCCCAGCAGGGTGAAAGGCAGATGTCAGGGACAGAATCACACAATCCTCATGATACTATTTAATTCCTGAATCCAGAAATATTCTGGATTAGGAAATATATCTTTTTATTTTTCATTTATATGAGTCAGTCAATTCCTCTTCATGTTTAAGTTAGGTCTTTGTTTAAGTTTTGTCCTTTGCAAAAGAAAGTAATGGCTTCTATGGTTTCTTCAGAAGGCCTTTCCTTTAATTCCTTAAAAAAAGTATAGAAATCTGGAGAAGAAGCCTTTTGTTTTTAATAGCTTGACAATTACATACCCAAGTTGTTTTGTTTTATTTTCCCTGTTTGATGTTCTCCAGTTTTCTTGGATCTGTGGTTTCCAGTCTGTTGTTAACTTCTGGAATATTCTTGGACATTACTTCTTCACATATGTCTCTTAGATTCCAATTATATCTGTACTAGATTGTTTAATAATATGGAATAGATAGCCCTAGTTCTTGAATGCTCTGTTCTATTTTTTCCCCATTCTTGTTTTCCTCCGTATTTCAATTTGGGCAAGTTCTATTGATTCCCTTCTTAAGCGCAAGAGTATTTCCTTTGCTACATGAAGTCTATTGATGAGTCTATCAAAGGAATTCTTTATCTCTGTTACCAAAGTTTTATTTCTAGCATTTCCATTTTATTCATATTATAGTTTCCATATCTCTGCTGAAATTACTCCTCTGATTTTGCATGGTGCCAGTTTCTTCATTAGAGCTTTTACCATATTAATTACAGTTGTTTTTAAATTTTCTGTCATAAAATTCTAACAAACACTTGTGTCAGAGCTGAGTGGTTGAGTGTAATTTTGATGGTTGCTCGGCCCCTTGGGAATGGGTTCTTTCTTGTCTTTTTGTGTGGCTTGTAATTGATTTTAAATCTAGACATCTTGTATTAAATAGTAAAGACTGGGGTAGGGAGGCTGAGGCAGGAGAACCGCGTGAGCCCAGGAGGCGGAACTTGCAATAAGCTGAGATCCCGCCACTGCGCTTCAGCCTGGGTGACAGAGTGAGACTCCTTCTCAAAAAAAAAAAAAAAAAAAAAAAAAAGACTGGGGTAAATACTTTTTATGCCTAAAAATGGGCACTTCTTATTATTTCTTTCGCTAGACCCCACTGGGTGTGGAGTTTCATCCATCTCTTGAGAAATATGTTAGCATGCTTAGTTAACTTGCACTTTTAAAAGTAAAACTGTTTGGTTTTATTGGTTCATCTTTTTAAAAATACGTTTCACCAAAACGTTAAATATAATTGAATTGGAATATCACTCTTTTGGTAAACCATAGACCTTTGTTTATATATTTATTCATTTATTTTAAGATGGAGTCTCGCTCTATCACCCAGGCTGGAGTGCAGTGGCAGGATCTCTGCTCACTGCAAGCTCCGCCTTCTGGGTTCACACCATTCTCCTGCCTCAGCCTCCCGAGTAGCTGGGACTACAGGTGCCCACCACCACACCTGGCTAATTTTTTGTATTTTTAGTAGAGACGGGGTTTCACCGTGTTAGCCAGGATGGTCTCAATCTCCTGACCTCGTGATCCGCCCACCTTGGCCTCCCAAAATGCTGGGATTACAGGCGTGAGCCACCTCACCTGGCCCAACCATAGACCTTTGAACATACCTAAATGCCTGTGATATCATCTAATGAGACAGTTGCAATTTTCATTAAGTTTTTACTACCCATAAAGTTCTTTTACTTTTCAAAATACGCTAGCTATAAAGAAAGTCATTGCAAGATATCCAGCCTGTGGCAGACCTTAACTTTCTTCATCATTGGCCTTTAATTTTACTAAACACCAGTAAATTCCAGGAATTCTCAATTGGAAGCATTTTCCCTTTTTTTGATAATGATTAAGTCTCATATTAGGTTTAAACTAAGTTTACTTTTTTAAGAAAAACAATACACTTTATTCTGCAGAACAGTTTTAGGTTCACAGAAAAATGGAGTGGCAAGTACAGAGAATTCTCATATACCCCACGTCTCCACACATGCACCGCCTCCCCCATGATCAATCAGCAACCCTCACCAGAGTGGTACACTTGTCACAACCAATTTGCCTGGATACATCATTATCATCCAAAGTCTATAGTTTGCAACAGACTTTAATCTTGGCTTTGTACGTAATATGGGTTTTGACAAAGGTGTAGTGACATGTATCCACCGTTGTAGTATTATACAGAATATTTCCAGTGCCCCAAAAAGCCTCTGTGCTTTGTCTATTCATCTCTCCCTCCTCCCTAACAAGTGGCAAACGTTGATCTTTTTACTGTCTCCAAAGTTTTGCCTTTTCCAGAATGCCATACATTAGAATCAAAAGTAGTTAGCCTTTTCAGATTGGTTTCTTTTACTTAGTAATGTCCACTTAGGGTTTCTTGATGTCTTTTCATGGCTTGATAGGTCTCATCTTTTTAGGTTGAATAATATTCCATTGTCTGGATGTACCACAGATTATCCATTCAGCTACTGAAGGTCATCTTGATTGCTTCCACATTTTGGCAATTATGAATAAAACTGCTGTAAACATCTGTGTGCAGGTTTTTGTGTGGACCCAAGTATTCAACTCCTTTGGGAAAATATCAAGGAATGCAATTGCTAAATCATCTGGTAAGAATATGTTTAGTTTTTTGTTTGTTTTTTTGATACGGAGTCTCACTCTGTTGCCCAGGCTGGAGTGCAGTGGCGCGATCTCGGCTCACTGGAAGCTCCGCCTTCCCAGGTTCACACCATTCTCCTGCCTCAGCCTCCCCAGCAGCTGGGACTATAGGTGCCCGCCACCACACCCAGCTAATTTTTTTTGTATTTTTAGTAGAGATGGCATTTCACCATGTTAGCCAGGATGGTCTTGATCTCCTGACCTCGTGATCTGCCTGCCTCAGCCTCCCAAAGTGCTGGGATTACAGGCATGAGCCACTGCGCCTGGCCTAGTTTTTTTAAAACTGTCAAACTCTCTTCCAAAGTGGCTGTACTATTTTGCATTGCCCAGAAATGAATGAAAATTCCTGTTGCTTCACATCCTTTCCAGTTTTTAGTGTTGTCAGTGTTTTGGATTTAAGCCATTCTAATAGATGTGTAGTGGTATCTCACTGTTGTTTTGATTTGCAATTTCCAATGACATATGATCTTGTACATCTTTTCGTATACTCATTTGCCATCTGTATATCTTCTTGGATGAGGCATCTTTTCAGATCTGCCCTTTTAAAAATCGGGTTGTTAGTTTTCTTATTGAGCTTTAAGTGTCCTTTATATAACTCAAATAACAGTCCTTTATCAGACATGACTTTTGAATATACTTTGTCCCAGTCTGTGACTTGTCTTCTCATTCTCATAGTATCTATGGGTTTTTTTTTTTTTGTTTTTTTTTTTTTAGATGGAGTCTTGCTCTGTCGCCAAGGCCAGAGGGCAGTGGTGGTTGGTGTCTCAGCTCACGCAACCTCCACCTCCCGGGTTCAAGCAATTCTCCTGCCTCAGCTTCTCGAGTAGCTGGGACTACAGGTGCTGGCCACCACACCCAGATAATTTTTGTATATTTAGTAGAGACAGGATTTCACCATGTTGGCCAGGCTTGTCTTGAACTCCTGATCTCAGGTGATCCACCTGCCTCGGCCTCCCAAATTTCTGGCATTATAGGCGTGAGCCACCGTGCACAGCCAGTTTTTAACTTTAATAAATTCTTGCTTACAAAATATTTCTTTCATTGGTGTTGCCTGAATGTACCGCAGTTTTTTTATTCAGCCAGTTAATGAAGGACGTCTTGGTTTCTCCCATATTTTGGCAAATATGAATAAAGCTGCTATAAACGTCTGTGTGAATGTATTTGTGTGCACATAAGTTTTCAACTCCTTTGGGTAAATAGCAAGGAGTGCAATTCCTGGATCATCTGTAAAGTCATCACCATGTCCAGGGTCATCCAGATTTTCTCTGCTGTTATCCTCTAGGAGTTTACGGTTTTGCATGTTACATTTAGGTCTATGATCTACTCTGAGTTAATTTTTGCAAAGCTTATAAGGTCTTTGTCTTGGCTCATTTTTTTTTCATGTGGATGCCCAGTTGTTTCAGTACCATTTGTTGAGAAGGCTATTTTTTTCTCCATTGCATTATGCTTTCTCCTTTGCTGAGTTTAGTTTTTAGGCCCATGAACAAAATCCTCTTGTTCCTTCACAGAACTATTAACAGACCTTTTTTCATCCTTTTCATCAAGGCCCAAGTAATTACAATTTCTCTTCAAAACCTCTCATAAATCCTGGAGGTTCGTGAGAGAGTTGGGCTTAGAAGAGACTTATTTAGCAAATGCAACTAACAAGGATGCTAATGTACTCAGTCCAGGTCAGAATTTCTTTTTTTCAGTAGTGGACGTGTGTGCTTGACCCTTAACGTGGGTCTATAAATGCAGCACTGGGTTCATCAGTGGATCTGTAAGCTTTGGTGTTTTATTTCCCAAGAGCTCTATAGATGCTCCCCATTCCCTGAATTTTGTGCTGTAATGAAGGTGGACATGGCATTGTCAGTGCGACTCGGTCTCAGAGTTAGGTGGACTGCATGTGGGTTTGGGTTCTGCTACTCCCTGTAGGACCTTTCTACAAGTCACCTGTCTCCTCTAGGCCTCAGTTTCTTTATCTGTAGTGTTGGATTAGATTCTCTCTATGGTCCTCTGGAGCTCCAAAGTGAAGATAAAACTCCTGTTCCACTCGGAGTTTATATCTTCAAAGTGAAAGCTTCCTGGGGAAAATGAAGCTTTCCTTCACCAACGTTAGAAATCAGTGGTTGAAAAATAGTATTTTTCAGTGTCTGTGAGTCTTGAAATTATGTTTTCACAGAGTGACAAGAAAACAAATTAATGAAAGGCAGACATCTTCATGAATGAGAGTCAGAGAAAATATGAACATAACATATGACCCAGTATATAGTCTGTTCTCCCTGAATGAATAAAATGTAGGAGTTATTCCCTGGTTTACAAACCAAAATGTTAATCAGAAGTCCCATTTGAGAAGTGAAGTGGGACTTTATTTTATTTTATTTATTCATTTATTTATTTAAGACAGAGTCTCGCTCTGTCCCCAGGCTGAGTGCAGTGGCGTGATCTCGGCTCACTGCAACCTCCACCTCCCGGGTTCAAACAATTCTCCTACTTCAGCCTCCCAAGTAGCTGGGATTACAGGCGTGCCACCATGCCCAGCTAATTTTTGTATTTTTAGTAGAGACGGGGTTTTGCCATCTTGGCCAGGCTGGTCTTGAACTCCTGACCTCAGGTGATCCACCTGCCTGGGCCTCCCAAAGTGCTGGGATTACAAGTGTGAGCCACTGCACCTGGCTGGGACTTTAAAGTATGTAAGATATATAGAGATATGATGAAGAGGGAGGTACGGAGTGAGAGAGAGAGTGTGTGGCTGGAACTTGAAGTTTTTTTGTTTTATTTAAAGTTGTATACTTTGGGAATAAACTTAGGTTTTCATGCTATGCCGAGCTTGAGCAAGATGGCAAATGCATACATTGAGCTCTCTAATCATAACCTCAATATATGGATTCTTGTTCGTTAAAATACTTGCACCAGCCAATATGATTTCCAAAATTTCTGTTTTGGAGGTAATTAAGTAACTGTATAAAAATAAATGCTTTCTCCACCTTTCCCCAGTGACTAAAAACTTTCCATACTTTTAAAACTATAAAAATAACGTATATATATTTTAATTTTTAAAAGCAACTTAACTCTTTGTTTTTAGGAAACTGTAGATTAAGGTATCCCTTTGATCCCGTGTGTACTAGGGATCCACAGGAATGTTCCTCAGCCCTGTGGCATGAGGTCTTTCTCAAAGTCCAGGCAGCTACACAGCATAGCCATGTCTCCTCTAATACTGCCCTATCCTTCCTCTGCAGAGAGGACACACCTTCATTTCTATGTCTGTCTCAACCTTCCACCTTCTGGCTGAGAGCAAGAGTCTCACCTTTGAGCCAGCCTGAGTTGGCTTTTAATATGCAAGCCATGTCGGGAATTTGGTGTACCCTTTTCTCCCTCAACAGAGCTCATCTTCCGGCTCTATTATATTGTTATGAGCTCAAAAATCTTATTGTGGGGCCTGGCGTGATGGCTCATGCCTGTAATCCCAGCACTTTGGGAGGCTGAGGTGGGCGGATCATGAGGTCAAGAGATTGAGATCATCCTGGCCAACATGGCGAAACTCCGTTGCCACTAAAAATACAAAAATTAGCTCAGTGTGGTGGTGTGTGCCTGTAGTCCCAGCTACTCAGGAGGCTGAGGCAGGAGTATCCCTTGAACCCAGGAGGTGGAGGTTGTCCTGAGTCGAGATCACACCACTGCACTCCAGCCTGGTGACAGAGCAAGACTCCGTTTCAAAAAACAAAGAAAAAATATATATATATATAGTGAAAGTTAAAAGCTAAACATTAACTCTTTTTTTTTTTTTTTCTCAAGACAGAGTTTTGCTTTGTCGCCCAGGCTAGAGTGCATTGGCGCGATCTTAGCTCACTGCAAGCTCTGCCTCCTGAGTTCACGCCGTTCTCCTGCCTCAGCCTCCCGAGTAGCTAGGACTACAGGTGCCCGCCACCACTCCCAGCTGATTTTTTGTATTTTTAGTAGAGACGGGGTTTCATCACCGTGTTAGCCAGGATGGTCTCTATCTCCTGACCTTGTGATCCAGCTGCCTCGGCCTCCCAAAGTGCTGGGATTACAGGCGTGAGCCGCCGCGCCCGGCCAACATTAACTCTTTTTTTAAAAAACTTTCAGCCACTTTATTAACTGTGGTGTTAAATGGCAAGAAAGATATAATACTCATTTCACATGTGTGTTGCAACACCAGAGATGCTGACTCTCATTTAAAAAATCAGAGCTGAATTCCTTCTAAAATACACACACACAATCAGTACACTTGGTACCTTGGAAAATGTGAAATGTTATCATGAGTGCTGGTATATTTGTTATGAGCCGACTGAAAATTATCTTTAATTAAACTATAATTGACCCATGTACTCGCTCTTCCTGTCTTATCTATATCTACTCGAAGTGAGTGATTTCCCATGTTTAACAAATTATTCTTTAGGCCATAAAAAAGTATTTTCATTAAAAAAGAAAAATACAAAACAGTTATCACAGCAAACTTTCTAGTATTTTTAATTTGAAATTACATATTTTGGGAATATTATATACTTTGCGTTTTCATGCTGTGCCAAGCTTGAGTAAGATAGCAAATGCGTAAATTCAGCTCTCGAATCATAACCTCAATATATGGATTCCCATTCATTAAAATACTTCACACCAGCAAATATGATTTTCAACATTTGTGTTTTGGAGATAATTAAGCAACTGTATAAAAATAAGTGCACTTTCTCCTCCTTTCCCCAGTGGCTAAAAATTTCCATACTTTAGATATAATAAAAATACTATTTTTTTTATTATACTTTAAGTTTTAGGGTACATGTGCACAACGTGCAGGTTAGTTACATATGTATACATGTGCCATGTTGGTGTGCTGCACCCATTAACTCGTCATTTAACATTAGGTATATCTAAAGCAACAGCCCTTAACTCCTTGCTGGCACCTGCCATCCTGCCCTTCTTTACTTCATTATTAGCTCTGCTAGTTTTTTCTTGTATATGATGATAAAAGGGAATGTGGATGGGTCATGATTTTCATGCGTGTTCTGTTTCCAAATTTTCTTCTTCAAAAAGCCAAACAAACAAAATAGCAGTGCAACAAAACACAAATAGCTTTCAAACAGTTTGACAAGCGATGCATTCACTTGTGATTTTAGTCAGTAACAAATGCTGCTTTGTCGTAATAGTAGAAATGTTGCCTTTGTAATAGTAAAAAGGCAACAAGTTCTTAGAAGAAAACAGGAAGGTATACAATCTTAACAAAGTCTCTTATTACCTTCCTCCTCTTATCTCTTTTTTCCCCATATTATCTGTTTAGTATTTATTGCAGTAAGCTGCAAAACATACAGCAAAAACGATTGGCTTAACAGCAATTAATGTTTGTAAATAAATCCACAGCAGGGTCCGAGCTGAAGAAGTGATACACAGTCAGCCTAGTCGGACAATTCTGAGCACGTGCGTATGCAGGTGAAGTCCAGGCTCCATTAAATTTTTTAAAAAGTCAGTGAATTTTTACTCTTTTCATGTTAAAAGTTTTTTTCAAAGCTTTCTTTTTTTTCTTTGTGCTGACCACAAACAAGTTTTAAATGAGCATCAAGAGTCTGGCAAAAATGCAAAAAAAAAAAAAAAAAGCTGTAGTAACATTGAACTGCACAATATAAGCATTGAGCATGTACAAATTTTAAAATCAAAAGAAGAAAATCATCCCTCATTATAACGTGGTACCTTGACATGTAAGACCACAGGCTAAGACGACGGCTCTGAGAATGTGCCAGTTTAAAAGGAGAAAAGCTCAGATCTTCAAGCATGTTGGGACAACCCCAGAATGTTGCCTTCAGGCTTCTAAAGGATGATTACTGGTTATTTCATGTATTCACCATTTTTCTGGGCAAAAGCAATTCCACTTCCTCTGAAAACTTGTCTCCAGGATACTTCTCTGTCCTCAGCCAGAAGAGATACAGATTGGAACCCACATCGACCTGATTCAACCAAGTGCTTCTTCAACAAGAAGGGCAGGATGGTCTATCATCTGCTGACTCATCAGGATTTGGATCCATCTCTGAATAAAGAGGTAGAGACAAGAACTGAAACTCCTGGATGTATGCAAACAGTGGTCCTTGGCGCGCTCTCCCGAAGTCATCACAGGCACTCACATGCGAGACTGTTCTGCCTTTGTTCCTCTATTACCACTTCTGCATAGCTGGCTGGTGCTTCGGGTCTTTCAGGAAGGGATAAACTGAGCCAGTTTGTGTTCCTGCTACGCTGCCTGCTGACATTTGAAGCTCTGGTACCCAATAGATGGAGAGGAATGGTGCTGATAGCAAGTGGCAAATTAATAAATGAGTCCATAGCTCCAGGAATATCCACATATTCCATTAACAAATATTCCACACAGATTATACCACAGTGGAGAATAGAGGGACAAACTGGTGGAATTTTCAGCAACTTGACATTCCACGTCTCTCTTTCCAGATGACAAGGATTCCTCATGCAAGTTAGCCACATGCTGTTTCACTTCCTTCATCTTCCGTTTGGCATGGAAGGCCCGTGTTTGGTAATGGCTGACTTTGGCACTAGCATTTGGAAAGAGCAGTTCTCAGTCTCAGCAAATTTCTGAGTTGATTCACCCATGGTATAGCCCTTCTTTTCAATTTTGGCACTTAAGGATATTGAGCCTGAGGTAGAAAACCAGCAACCTAGTGTCTTTTCTTCTGTGCCTGCTTGGGGTGACAGCGATGAAGGAGTATTCATATTTATATACTCAGAGACTGTAAATTCCTTCTGTGATGTTACTGTTAGTAGTCAGGGACTTTTGAGATTCAGCTTTCACACAAGAGTGCACACACCACGACTGCCTTTGAATGAGGTAGCAAGTGGTGTCTCTGGAAGCTCAGAGCTGAAAGCATATTCAGCCTTCCTGAATGAATAGTGTTGAAGCCTTCTTTGGAATTATCGTTGACTCTTTTGTGTCCAATTAAGATATCTTTATGGTTGATATATTGTACTTCTTCCATGTAATTCCGTCTACAGGCAGTATTGGTGTCAGTGTTTCTAGATTCAACAGAGCGTATTTCCAAGTGTCCTCTTGCATGAATTTTAAGAGCTTTTACTCTGATTTTGCCAGTAACTTCTTCTTCTTCTTCTTCTTCTTCTTCTTTTTTTTTTAATGGGGTCTCGCTTGGTCGCCAGGCTGGAGTGCAGTGGCGTGATCTTGGCTCACCGCAACCTCCGCCTCCCGGGTTCAAGTGATTCTCCTGGCTCAACCTTTCAAGTAGCTGGGACTACAGGTGTGCACTGCCATGCCCAGGTAATTTTTATATTTTTAGTGGAGACCAGGTTTCACCATGTTGACCAGGATGGTCTCAATCTCTTGACCTGGTGACCCACCTGCCTCAGCCTCCCAAAGTACTGGGATTACAGGTGTGAGCCACTGTGCCCAGCTAATAACTTCTAAATTCACCCTTCTTGAGATGATAGAATACACAGGACATTGCTGTCATTAAGACAGTCAAAGCTCATTGTCAAACTTTTCACCTTTCCCAACACCATGTTTCTAACAAAGTCTACAAAAATATAATGTAAGCCAAAAAAAAAAGACGGCATATAAAATGTGGTCTTCATTTAACACAGATATCTCTGTCATGCAAAATACCTGCAGGTTGAATCAGTGATTCTTTATAAATAGTTCATTGGTCTCAGTCTGTCATCAAGGTTGTAGTGCAGTGGTACCATCATAGCTCACTGTGACCTTGAACTCCTGGGCTCAGGGATCTTCCTGGCCTCACCCTCTTCAGTAGTGGAGATTATGGGTGTAAACCACTATGCCTGGCTAATTTTTAAATTTTTTTAATAGAGATGGGGTTCTCATCATGTTGCCCAGGTTGGTCTCGAACTCCTAGGCTCAAGTAATCCTCTCACATCAGCCTCCCAGAGTGACGGGATTACAGACATGGGTCACCTTACCTGTCTGAGATTTCTTAAAAAGTCAGGGCAGCAGAGGCTGTTGCTCTGTGCTGCTGCTCATCTTGGTGGTCTCCTTACAAACACCCATTAATTCTTTTTCTTTCCTACTTTGCCAATGGATGCATTTGAACAAATAGGGGAAAGAGTTTTTAGAAGGAAAAAAATGAGAGCAAAGCACATTAATTTGTTTCCACATTTAACCCTCTTGACACAAGCAATTTCTTGGGCTTAATCCTCTGCTCCAAAGCCTCCCTGTCTGGAAATCCTTTTCTTTTCTGACTCGGGCTGCCTTTCTGAGACACTGTATCCCTTTTTAATCCTAGCATGGAATACTATTGATCATTAGGATGGAAACCAAATCACTGATCTATAACAGAACATCAAGAGACTGGGAAACTACAGAATTAATCATTTTATCTGCTTAATTTGTAGTTTTCCCACACTTGTCCAAAACAAGATTCTACATTAATACATTTGGGATGCCTACAAATATTTTAATGTCTTACATTACAAAGAACAAGTTATGTCATCCACCACAGGAACTATTCATAGTAATGTAGAAAACAGGGTGCACTGTGGCTCAGTCTTAGATGTGAGACTACACCATATTTGAAGCACATTTATTTCTTGAGAAAAATTTCCAATGTTACTTTTTTTTTTTTTTTTTGAGACGGAATCTCGCTCTTTTGCCCAGGCCGGACTGCAGTGGCGCGATCTCGGCTCACTGCAAGCTCCGCCTCCCGGATTCAGGTCATTCTCCTGCCTCAGCCTCCTGAGTAGCTGGGACTACAGGGTCCGCCACCACGCCTGGCTAATTTTTTGTATTTTTAGTAGAGATGGGGTTTCACCGTGTTAGCTAGGATGGTCTCGATCTCCTGACCTCGTAATCCGCCTGCCTCGGCCTCCCAAAGTGCTGGGATTACAGGTGTGAGCCACGGCGCCTGGCCCAATGTTACTTTTAATTAGTGTAATTACCGTGGAGACAATAGGCATCATCTGTCACTGTTTATCTTTCATTCTAATCAAAAGAGACATTTTAAACAAGCTTTTTAGGATCTCTGAAATATTGTCTACTCATAATCATGTATTATAAAGTTCAGCTGTTTTAAAAGTTAACTATACCAGGAGTGCACTCATTAGGTATGATAACAAGTTAACTGGTTAATCTCATACAGATTGAAAGTTCTTATAAGTTAGACATTTTTGAGTTGTGCACCTATATTTGGAAAGAACAACTTTTAGTCATATCCCTCATATATCTGTTTTGATGTTTTATGTCAGCCTTATGTTTAAATATGATACCTCATTGTAATGCCCTAAAGGCAAGAAACAATATACTCAAATAAAAATATGTCTATTTCTCTGTGTTATAATTTATAAGAATGTCTTCGGTAATTGAATAAACATTTTTAAGGTATTTTATTTCAATTATTTGAAATAAATAATTGAGTTGCTCAAATGAGTATGAATCCTTCTAGAAAAAACCCAACCCTCCTTTGTATCTATTTGCAAGGTGCACTTCAAAAGTTTATCATATAGTCAATGTTTGTAATTCTTTATGTATTATTTCTTCAATAATACTCATGCACCTTGAGGGAAAGTTCTGCCTTATTCTTGCATAAACTCGATAGGCACACATTTGTAATTCAATGCTTGTAATATTTTCTCCCATTTCTGAGATATTTAAAAAATTTATCATCATTATCACCATCATTACCTCACTATCACCATGAAAATCTCAGTGACAAATAGAGCAACAGTGATCAGCTTGTGAGTAAAAGCCTAATACCAGGCACTAACAAGAGTTCTCTTTTCGTAAGAAACCTTCAAGGTCATTGCTTGAGGACGAGGCCAGGCCAGTATTCAACATCGGATTTATAGAACCTAAAGTTGGCCACTTTCCTCTTTGCCATGCTGAATCTTTAAAATAAATCCTAATTCAATCTTTTAACCTAATGGCATGTCCAAGTCAAATTTTTTACTACGCACTTTTCCCAGATTCACCTCTTTTATTACATATTGGAAAATATAATTTCACAAAGATTATTTCAAATAAAGAGGCAATTTTTCCAATCGTGTAAATGAAATCCACAGGAAGGGACAGCTCTTCTGTATAAATAGCACAAATTCAGAGGAATGCCTTTGCAAACTGTATGCTTCACCAACACAGATCTTCCCTAGGAAGAGAATTCAAGACTGACCCCAAAACTCATCTCCTGAACTCAGTTGACATATCTTTTCAGTAACTGTCAAAGCCTCATTTGCAAATTCAAATACCTTTGACAAAAAGCCAAAATGTTCTGAAATGTCAAATTCACTTGTACTTTACTTCTTCCACTCTAATGTTTTCAATAAATATATTGTCAGCTACAGCAACAATTTCCAATTTCACTTGTAAATAAGTGAAATAGCTTGGGAGGATCTTCTGAGATTCCACTGAGGTGTGCTCACAGGGCTCTTTCATTTATAAGGTGTCAAGTCAGGTAGGTGGGCTGATCTGTTTCTTCAAGTAGCATCTGTGTAGTAGGATGTTGTGCAGTTAAGAGCCTGAGTCCTGAATCTCAGTGTCTTACTATGGGATGCTGAACAAGTTAAACTTTTTAATTTTATTGTATTTTTAAGTTCTGGGATACATGTGCAGAATGTGCAGGTTTGTTACATAGGTATACATGTGCTATGGTGGTTGCTGAACCTATCAGCCCATCATCTAGGTTATAAGTCCCGCATGCATTAGGTATTTGTCCTAATGCTCTCCCTCCTCTTGTCCCTCATCCCCCTACAGGCCCTGATGTGTGATGTTCCCCTCCCTGTGTCCATGTGTTCTCATTTGAACAAGCTAAACTTCCTAAACTTCAGCCCTACCATATGTACATTGGAAATTATAACAGTGCCTTGTATGGCATTTAGTCATAATGTCTGGTGTAGAATAGATGCTCTAAAATTATTATTATTACATGCTGAAGGGCAGATATCTCATCTTATTTTTTTTTCATTTAAAAGAATGTATTTTTTCGGAGTCAAGATCTCGCTATGTTGCTCAGGCAGGTCTCAAACTCCTGAGCTCAAGTGATTCTTCCATCTTGCGCTCCCGAAGTGCTGGGATTACAGGCATGAGCCACCATGCTTGGCCCACATCTTATTTTTATTGTGTTCAGAATGCAATATAGGGTTGCATATAAGAGCGTTAAATGAACTGTTGTCATGCTTCCCTTGCTGATGTGTGTGCATATCTGCAATCTACTTTATGGGGGGATAAAGTTTTGTTTGGGCTCACATCGGAACTGACGGAGTTGTCTCTTCATTAGAAACTGGATGGTCCAGTTTAAAACTACACTGTAAAGATGTGATGTAGCCTTCAGTAATGGCACTTAAATAGTGGGTTTAACTCATCAAATTTCTCCAATAATATAACACTAATATATTTAGCTAGTCCACAGAAATACATATTTTTGTAGATTTTCTTTTCTTTTTTTTTTTTTCGGAGATGGGGTCTCATTCTGTCTCCCAGTCTGTAATCTGTAGTGCAAAGGTGCAATCACACCCACTGCAGCCTCAACCTCCCAGGCTCAAGTGATCCTCCCACCTCAGACTCCTGAGTAGCTGGAACCACAGGTGCATGCCGCCATGCCTGGCTATATTTTTCTTTGTAGAGGTGGAGTCTCACTATGTTGCCCAGGCTGGTCTTGAACTCTTGGGCTCAAATGATCCTCGCACCTTGACGTCTCGAACTGCTGGGATTACAGGTGTGAGCCACCACACATGGACATGTAGATGTTCAATAACAAGAAATGTTAACAGTGAAGATATAGTATTAGAGAAAATTCTCTATTTTTTAAGACCTCCAGACAGCAATTATTCCTTCAGCTGCGAGAAAACGTAAATGCAAAATACTTGCAAAATGCGATGACTTCCTGTAATGTGGCACCACAGGCAAGCTGTGGCTTTTCAGAAGATACATTCACCCTGTTACCTTACAGTTCTACCAAGTGGGACATCCCAGAGATCCTCATATTTTATGTCTTTTTAATAGTTATTCCCAGACATTGTTTCTCTGCATTTATTTTCAAAAGTATTAATCCAATTTAACACTCATCTTCCTGGCAAGAACAGTAAAGGGTCTGAAATTTTATACTACTTACAATCTAACAAGTTGGCCTGCCACTCTCATGGATGCTGCCAAAAGAAATAAGACTCCCAGGTCAGAGACAAAGAACGTTATTATTATTGTTATTATTATTATTTTATTATTTTATTTTATTTATTTATTTTTTTGAGACAGAGTCTCGCTCTGTCACCCAGGCTGGAGTGCAGTGGCACAATCTCGGCTCACTGCAAGCCCCGCCTCCCAGGTTCATGCCATTCTCCTGCCTCAGCCTGCCAAGTATCTGGGACTACAGGCGCTGCCACCACACCCAGCTAATTTTTTGTATTTTTAGTAGGGACGGGGTTTCACCGTGTTAGCCAGGATGGCCTCGATCTCCTGACCTTGTGATCCACCTGCCTCAACCTCCCAAAGTGCTGGGAATTACAGGCGTGAGCCAACGTGCTGGGCCAATAACGTTATTATTTATGGACCAACAAACAGCATAAGCAACAGGGTATCAGTTGTCCTTGTCCTGGAGTCCCACAGGAAGGACATGGATGGACTTAGATGGATGCATGCACATGCATTACGGGATAGGAGCCCTGAGCTCAGGGAATGCAAATCCCTTGTAAAGATCCCTAAGAATGCCCAGTCTTTGTTCCAGAAGGGGATACCAACGTCCTTGAAAAGATGGTCAAAACAAAGGGCAGTCTGTGTCTGCTCGTAAAGTGTGCAGAAATGTGAGGGACTCATGAAAACATGTCATACAATACTTTCCTCTTATAGTAGACAAGTGAGTCTGTATGCACGTGGAGTACTGGATGAAATACTTTATCAAAACTGGTCAGAAATTCAGACAAAAATTTAATTCAATCAAACAGCTGCATGTAATAAATAATGTTTTTGTGTGGCTACCGATGACTCACAAGTCTAGCTGCTTCAAAAAACATCCTAATTCTCTAGCTCCACCACAGTTCAATTCAATATAATCTGTGGGGAGGGGCCTGGCCTCAGTATTTTTAAAGCTTTCCAGGTTACTTTAATGAGTAATCAAGTCAGGGCTGACAATCACTAAGCCAAAATAAGGCTAGTACTATGCAAGGTCTTTTCAGAGACAGGGAAGGAAAAAAAAAAAAAACCTAAAGTAAATTCCATGATACAGTGTCTATAAACGAGGGAACCTACAATCTTTGGCAGGAAAAACTTCAATTAAACTCATTTTCTTGCTACGCTGACCAATTATTTTACCAAAATAAGTCATAACATAAGATCTATTGCTCAGTTCCTGTGTAGATAGAATCTAAAATCTGGGGAGAGGCAAGACCAACTAATTTGTTTTTTTTACTCACTTGACAAGTATTTTGACTAAAGTGTTTAAGTATTGTGGTGTTGATTTTTTAAAAAAATGTTTACCAATTTTGTAAAAGACTTTTTTTTGCAGTTTTCCAACAAAATCTTGTAAGCGAAGCATGTTTTCTTTCCCCTTATCTCAACCCAAATGGTATGCAATTCCTCATATTTTCTTTTTTTAAAAAAACTTATATTTTAGATTAAGCGGTACATGTGAGGGTTTGTTATGTAGGAAAATAGATTGTTTCATCACCCAGATCCTGAGCCCAGTACCCAAGAGTTATTTTTCCTGATCCCATCTCTCCTCCCACCCTTCACCCTCAAGTAGGCCCCAGTGTGTGTTGTTCCCCCCTTTTTGTCCATGTGTTCTCATCATTTAGCTCCCACTCATGTGGTATTTGGTTTTGAACATGTGGTATTTGGTTTTCTGTTACTGCATTAGTTTAAGCATCACGGCCTCCAGCTCCATCCATGTTCCTGCAAAAGACATGATCTCATTCTTTTTTATGACTACATAGTATTCCACGGTGTATATGTACCACATTTTCTTTATCCAGTCTAACATTGATGGGCACTTAGGTTGACTCCAAATCTTTGCTATTGTGAATTGTGTTGCTGTGAACATATGCACGCAAGTGTCTGTATGATAGAATGACATATATTCCTTTGGGTATATACCCAATAATGAGATTGTTGGGTAAAATGGTAGTTCTATTTTTAGTTCTGTGGGGAATCATCACACTGCTTTCCACAATGGTTGAACTAATTTGAACTCCCACCAACAGTGCATAAGCGCTTTTTTTTCCCCCTGCAACCTCACTAGCATCTGTAATTTTTTGACATTTAATTACAGCCATTCTGACTGGTGTGAGATGGTATCTCATTGTGGTTTTGATTTGCATTTCTCTAATGATCAGTGATAATGGGATTTTTTTCATATGTTTGTTGGCCACATGTATGTCTTCTTTAGAAAAGCATCTGCTTATGTCCTTTGCCTACTTTTTAATGGGATTGTTTGTTTTTCTCTTATAAATTTATTTAAGTTTCTTATTGATGCTGGATATTTGACCTTTGTCAGATACATAATTTGCAAATATTTTCTCCCATTCTGTGGGTTGTCTGTTTACCCTGTTGATAGTTTCTTTTGTTGTGCAGAAGCTCTTTAGTTTAATTAGTTACCATTTGTCAAATTTGCTTTCCTTGCAGTTGCTTTTGGCATCTCTGTCATGAAATCTTTGCCTGTTCCTATGTCCAGGATGGTATTCCCTAGGTTGTCTTCCAGGGTTTTTATAGTTTTAGGTTTTACATTTAAGTCTTTAATCTAGTTCATTGAGAGTTTTTAAAATAAAGGGATGTTAAATTTTATCAGAAGTCTTTGTCTATTGAGATAATAGTGGTTTTTGTCTTTAGTTTTGTCTATGTGACGAATCACATTTACTGATTTGCAAATGTTGAACCAACCTTGCATCCCAGGAATAAAGCCTATTTGATGGTGGTGGATTAGATTTTTGATGTGCTGCTGGATTCAGTTTGCCAGAATTTTGTTGAGAATTTTTGCTTCCATGTTCATCAAGGATATTGGCCTGAAGTTTTCTTTTATTTTTGTGTCTCTGACAGGTTTTGATATCAGGATGATGATGGCCTCATAGAATGAGTTGGGGAGGAGTCCCTCCTCTTCCATTTGTTGAAATAGTTTCACTGGGAATGGTACCAGCTCTTCTTTGTACAGCCGGCAGAATTCAGTTGTGAATCCATCTGGTCCTGGGCTTTTTTTTTTTTTTTTTATTGGTAGGCTGTTTATTACCAATTCAAGTTTGGAGTTTGTTATTGGTTTGTGGAGGGATTCAGTGTTTTCCTGGCTCAGTCTTGGGAGGGTGTATGTATCCAGGAATTTATCCATTTCTTCTAGGTTTTGTAGTTTGTGTGTGTAGAGGTGTTCATAATATTCTCTGATGGTTATTTTTATTTCGGTGGGGTAAGTGGTAATATCCTGTTTGTCATTTCTGATTGTGTTAATTGGATCTTCTCTCTTTTTTCTTTATTCTAGCTAGTGGTCTATCTTATTAATTTTTTCAAAAAATTAGCTTCTGGCTTTGTTGATCTTTTGAATAGTTTTTCATGTCTCAATTCCTTCAGTTCAGCTCTGATTTTGGTTATCTCTTGTCTTCTCCTAGCTTTGGGGTTAGTTTGCTTTTGCTTCTCTAGTTCTTTTAGTCATGATGTTAGGTTGTTAATTTGAGATCTTTCTAACTTTTTGATGTTGATTTTTAGTGCTATAAATTTCCCTCTTAACACTGCCTTAGCTGTGTCCTAGAGATTCTGGTATGTTGTAACTTTGTTTTCAGTAGTTTCAAAAAACTTCTTGATTTCTGCCTTAATTTCATTATTTACCTGAAACTCATTCAGGAAAAGGTTGTTTAATTTCCATGTAATTGTATGGTGTTGAGCAATTTTCTTAGACTTGAATTCTGTTTTTACTGTGCTGTAGTATGAGAGTGTGTTTGGTATAATTTCAGTTCTTTTTGCATTTGCTGAGTATTGTTTTATGTCCCATGTGTGGTTGATTTCAGAGTATGTGCCATGTGGCAATGAGAAGAATGTATATTCTGTTGTTTTGGGGTGGCATGTTCTGTAGATGTCTATCAGGTCCATTTGGTCCAGTGTTGAGTTCAGGTCCTGAATATCTTTGTTAATTTTCTGCCTCAATGATCTGTCTAATGTAGTCAGTGGGGTGTTGAAGTCTCCCACTAATATTGTATGACAGTCTAAGTCTCTTTGAAGGTCTCCAATAACTTGCTTTATGGATCTGCATGCTCCTGTGTTGGGAGCATATATATTTAGGATAGTAATGTCTTGTTGAATTGAGCCTTTTACCATTATGTAATGCCCTTTTTTGTCTTTCTTAATCTTTGTTGGTTTAAAGTTGCTTTTTTTTTCTGTTTTCCATTTGCTTGGTAGATTTTCCTCCATCTCTTTGTTTTGAATTTATGGATGTCATTGCATGTGAGATAAGTTTTTTAAAGACAGCGTACCATTGGGTATTGCTTTTTCAGTCAGCTTGCCACTCTGTGCCTTTAAATTGGGGAATTAAGTCCATTTCCATTCAAGATTAATACTGACATGCGTGAATGTAATCCTGTCATCATAATGTTAGCTGGTTATTTTAAAGACTTGCTTATGTGGTTGCCTTATAGTGTCACTGGGCTTTGTACTTCAGTGTATTTTTTTTTTAGTGGCTGGTAACAGGCTTTCCTTTCCATATTTAGTACTTCCTTCAGAAGCCTTATAAGGCATGTCTGGTGGTAAAAAAAAAAATCCTCTCAGCACTTCTTTGTCTGAAAAGGATCTTATTTCTCCTTCACTTATGAAGCTTAGGTTGGTTAGATTTGAAATCTTGGTGGGAATTCCATTTACTTAAGAATGTTGAATATTGGCTCCCAACCTCTTCTGGCTTGTGAGGTTTCTGCTAATAGGTCTGCTGTTAAGTCTAATGGACTTCCCTTTGTACCTTTGTAGGTTATCTCTCATTTCTTTTTCTCTGCCTTTAAGATTTTTTGCTTTATTTCAAACTTGGAGAATCTGATAATCATGTCTCTTGGGGATGATTTTCTTGTGAAGGATTTTGCAGGGTTCTCTGCATTTTCAGAAGCTGAATGTTGGTCTCTTTAGCTAGGTTGGGAAAGGTCTCATGGATGAAATCCTAAAATATGTTTTCAAGTAGTTTCTATTCTCCCCATCTCTTTCAGAGACACCAATGGGTCATAGATTCAGTCTCTTTACATAATTCTGTTTCTTAGAGGTTTCTTACTTTCACTCTTTCTTCTTTCCTCTTGTCTGGCTGTCTTATTTCAGAAAGCCAGTCTTCGAGCTCTGAGACTCTTTCCTCAGCTTGGTCTATCCTGCTGTTAATACCTGCCATTGCATTATGACATTCTTGTAGCGTGTTTTTCAGCTCTATCAGGTGGGTTACATTCTTTTCTCTATGGCTATTTTATCTGTCAGCTCCTGTATCATTTTATTGTGCCTCTTAGCTTCCTTAGATTGGGTTGCAACATTCCCCTGAATCTTAATGATCTTCATTCATATCCATGTTCTGAATTACATTTCTGTCACTTCAACCATCTCAACTTTGCTGGAGAGGTGATGTGGTCATTTGGAGGGAAGAAGGCTCTCTGACTTTTGAGCTGTCAGGATTCTTGTGCTGATTCTTTCTCATCTCTGTGGGCTGATGTTTCTTTAATCTTTGAAGTTGGTGTCCTGTGGCTGAGCTTTATTTTATTTTATTCTATTTGATGATCTTGAGGGTTTGGTTTTGGTACAAGGTGGGTTCAACTGACTGGTTTCATTTCTGGAATATTTTAGGAGGGTAAGGCTCAGCTCAGGACTCCCAAACTGCATGCTCTAACTCTGGGGGACTGGTTTCTGGCCCAGGCTTTGTCTCTGGCTCCTAAAGGTTAGGAACCTGCTGTGCTGTAAGGACCAAGATGATCCCAGACCACTGGTCACAACACTCTGATGGGTGGTGCCAGTCAAAGTGCTTCATAGGGCAGTGCCAGTGAGATCCATCCTGGTTCACACCTTCAGCAGCAGCAGCAGCAGTGGCAGCGAGGTGTGGTGCACATTCACTGGCTGCAGCAAGGAGCTAGTGGCTGCCAGCATGCTGGCCTCATTGTGGGCATTCATAGCAGCAACTGTGGCATCATGGTGCAGGGGTTGGGGGTGGAGGATGCGTGCCCCCTCCCCCACCCCCGTGTCTTTGTGCGCATTTGTGCCGGCGGCGGTGTTAGCATGGGAGTGAAGCACTGGTGAGCACAGGACTGTGTGAGTTCTCCTTGCACATTCACGTGGGTGGTCATGGCCGCTCAGAACAGGGGTGGGTCCTCTGTTCTCGGTGCCTATTGTCACACTGGTGGTAGTGTTGGTGCAGGGGCAGGGCGCTGGCAGGGGCGGGGCTGGCGGACTTCATGCCCACTCATCAATGCTCCAACAGCAATGGCAGTATGGTGGGGGGTCGAGAGGGTGAAGTGCACTCAGGATGGCAGCAGTAACATGGCACACACGCTGTGGCAGGAAAGGGGAGGCAAGGTCCACCCACACACACATGCACTGGCAAAGCGATGTGTGGGATGGCCGTGGGCTAGTGCATGCAGGCAAAGTAGCACGGGGAGACTGCAGTGGGGACAGGGCACAGTTAGGCTGATGTGTGTACATAGGGGCCACTCTGCAGCAGATCTCTGCTGGTCAGGCACAGTCAGCCAGCACAGGAACTATGATGCAGGTCCTCAGGAGGTAGCCTCCACTGCACCCCGCTGTGAAGCTGCACTGCAAGCAGGTGTGGCCAGGCTGGGGTCCCAGGAGGGGCAAGTGGACTGAAGGATGCTCAGGTCAGACTGGCCCTGTCTCAGGGGCAAGACTGCCCTGCAGAGTTCAGGTCTGACAGTTTCCCTAGGCTGAAGTCTCCTATGAGAGCAAGTCTAGCCTAGGGCAATGGGTGTCCCTGACCATTCTCCACTACAGATGCTCCCACACCAAACCTTCTGGGCTTTGCACAGTCTGGAGTTCTACCATTAACACTTTTATAAGCAGGTCTTCCTGACAATTCAAGTGTCCCTGATGGTTGTAGGGTCTCCTCTTGTCAGGAATTCAGGGGCCTGCGACAAGAGGAGGTTGCCCCTTGCCTGTTCAACTCACCTCTCCTCCAGGAGATTTTGGGGACCTGGAATGGGTCCTGGTGCATGGTTGCCCCTTGCAGGGTTCCCGGCTTCCTCCCCCTTCAGCCCAACATCTGTGTCTTCCCTCTGTCTGCTCTCAAAGTCTTCCCTCTGAAGATCTGCCAGGAGCACACCAGTCTTCCCAATTTCCTGGTCCCTTGGTGGGAGCTGTTCCTCCTGGCTGTGTCTAGTCAGCCATCTTCCCTCATATTTTCTTCACACAAGTTAACAATGGTTATTTTCACATTGTAATTTCATCCATTAATTGACATTTAAGAGAAAACAAATCAGAGTGTGTGAAAATTTGCTAATATTTCTCCCAATAAGCACATATGTTTTGTTGTTTCCTTCAACAAAGACAGTGATAGCTCCATCTCATTGTTCTGATTTTATCAGATCTATAGGAGGAAAACTGTCAAACTGTGATGAAGGCATTCAGTGAAGATCTAAATAAATGGAGAGTTGTTCTAAGTATATGGATAGAGAGACCCAATATTGTGAAGATGTCAGTTCTTTCAAATTTCATCTATAGATTAAAAGCAATCCCAATAGAAATCCCAGCAAGTTATCTAGTGAGTATTGACAAACTGATTCCAAAGTTTATATGAAAAGGCAAAAGATCCAGATTAGCCAACAAATGTTAAAGAACAAGTTTGAAAGTCTTACACTGCATAGCTTCAAAATCTATGATAAAGTTATAGTGATCAAGACAGTATGGTATTGGTGAAAGAATAAAAAAATAGATCAATGGAACATACCAGCGGGCCAAAAAATAGACCCACATGTACATAGTGAACTGATCTCTGACACAGAAGCAAGGGCAATTCAAAAGAAAAGGTAGTCTTCTCAACAAATGGTGCTAGAATAACTGGTCATCCAACATGCAAAACTATAAATCTATACACAGACCTTACACCTGTCACAAAAATTAAGTCGAAATGGATCATAGACCTAAATGTAAAGTGCAAAACTATAAAACTTCTAGAAGACAACATAGGAAAACATTTAGTTGACCTTGATTTTGGTTATGACCTTAGGTACAACATCAAAATGCATGATTCATCAAGAAAAACTGATAAGCAGGACTTCATTAAAATTAAAACTTCCATTTTGTGTAAGACACTTTTAAGACAATAAAAAGACAAACCAACGATTGGGAGAAAATCTTTGTATAACACATATCCAGTAGAAGACTAGTATCCAGAATACATAAAGAATCCTTAAAATTCAACAAGAAGAAAACAAACAACACATTTAAAAATGAGTAAAAAATCTGAAGAAACATCTCACCCCAGAAGATATGCAGAATGACAAGCATATAAGAAGATGCTCCACATCATATGTCATTGGAGAAATGCAAATTGAGACAACAATGAGATACTACTACACACGAATTAGAATGGCGACATTCAAAATACTGACAACACCAAATGCTGGGGAGGATATGAGTCAACAGGAACTCCCATCCATTGTCTACAGGAATGCAATACAGTATAGCCACTTTAGATGACAGTTTGACAGTATCTTTCTTTTTTTTTTTTTTTTGAGACGGAGTCTCGCTTTATTGCCAGGTTGGAGTGCAGTGGCGCAATCTCAGCTCACTGCAACCTCTGCCTCCTGGATTCAAGCAGTTCTCCTGCTTCAGCCTCCCGAGTAGCTGAGAATACAGGTGTGGGCCACCACGCCCAGCTAATTTTTGTATTTTTAGTAGAGATGGGATTTCACCATGTTGGCCAGGATGGTCTCGATATCTTGACCTTGTGATCCACCCACCTGGGCCTCCCAGAGTGCTGGGATTACAGGTGTGAGCCACCACGCCTGGCCAACAATATCTTACAAAACTAAACATACTCTTACCACATGTTTCAGCAATTGCAGGTCTTAGTACTTACCCAAAGAGATTGAAAACAAAGATATGTTCAACAAAAACTTGCACACAGATGGTTATAGCAGCTTTGTCCATAATTGCCAAAACTTGGAAGATGACTTTTAATAGCTAAATGGATAAATAACCTGTGGTACATCCAGACAACCAAATATTATGCAGTGATAAATAGAAATGAGCTAGCAGAGACATGTAAAGACATTGAGGAAACTTAGATATGTGTTGTTAAGTGAAAGAAGTCAATCCAAAAAGGCTACATACTTTAGGACCTCCAGGGGAAGGGAGGGATGAATTGGTGGAGCAGAGAGGATTTTTTGGGCTGTGAAAGTATTCTGTATGATACTGTAATGATGGATATGTGTCATTGTGTGTTTCTCATAACCTATAGAATGTAAAATACAGAGAGTGATCCCTAATGTAAACTACGGTCTTAATAATAGTGTATTAGTATTGGCTCATCAATTGTAACAAATGTACCAGGAGATGTTAATAGTAGGGGAAATTCCTGCAAGAATTGCCCACTCCCACCCTCTCATTTCACAGATGAAGTCCTGTGACCCAGAAGTGCAAAGCCATCTGTTGCTGTTCCCATCCTATTGGAGACATAGCCCTGACTCTTCCTCTGAGTTGGAGTCCGGGGCTCTTTCTGCTCCCCTAAATAGCCACCTCAGCAGAGCCTCCTGGCAAGTAGGATTTAGTCTACACCAGGCTTCCTGCATGCCGCTATTTATTTTCCTAATGAAGACAGAAAACGAGGTGTGAAGGCAGCAGCATGTTAGATTTTTCAGTTCTAATGGGAAGAATCAAAAACTCACTATGATGCACTAAAGAGCGATTAGTGAAAACAGTTTTAAGTCCCTACCTCAATTCCCAAGAAAGCTGTCGGAGAGAAATGGCAGCTTCAACATTTGCACTTTGACTCGCCTCTCTCCAGGGGAACTTCAGATTTCCTTCCTACAGCTAACACAATCCTAAATTTCTAGTGTGACTTTCAGGGATTACCAAAGACAGAATGTTGAATGCATTTTATGGTTTCTGTCTTCAGTCATAGGAACCATTCTGTGCTCTAGGAGTAGCAATGAGATCCAAATCCAGGAAATATGGCAATATCTTTGATTAACATCATTAGCCCTCAGTTTTTGTTTTTTTTTTTTTTTTTTTTTTGAGACTAGAAGCAGAAGGCTGCTTCATGCCTGGCTGCCTATCAAAAGAAGCAATTTTCATAAATCTATAGCTCTGCACAATGAAAACGGTTCCTTTCACCTCTGCTGAATCAGTGTCTGGAGCATCAGGGACAGGGGAAAAGTTCTAACATTAGCTTTTTTCTTATACCTGCTGCTAATCAGAGTGCAAGCGAGAAGTCGCATTCTTCTCAGGGCCAGTAAAGCAGGGAAAGAAATCACTAGTGCTCCTCCCCAATCTGAGGATCAAACAAACAGCCTATTTTACCATCCAGATGCTAGGGGTATGGCTTCAGCTACAGAGAGCTCATTAGAAAGAACAACAAAGTTAGAAATTTGGCCTTTGGGGGGAAAATGTCATTCTTCAAATTCCCTGTCTTTTATTCTTTAATTAAGTACATATCCTTTTTAGGGGCCAGATGGGATGGGGAGACCTGTTTTGAACCTTAAGACAATAATAAAAGCTTAGATATTTACTAAAGGAATGAAATGGTTTGTATGAAAGTTGCCCAGTTTCACAACTGTTGTTCCATAAAACCAAAGAGTACGATGCTTGCCACGTGGTAAAAGCTGACTTTAGTTGACATCTCTTCCTTCATTCTTTTCAGCTCACACATCCTCCCCATTCTCTGAATTCCACGAAGACTGTTATCGCTGGGGCTCATAAAATGATACCCCAAAGTATGATGCTTTGGCATCCGGAGTGCTTTGAACTAAAGGAGATTGAAGGCCCCAGAAGCCAAGTTTCCCTCTGACCTTCTCCTGCCCTCCTGTCTCCCACCCCCTACTTTTCCCCTTAAGTGAGTCCTGGAAACCAGAATTCTTCTTTCCCAAAGCAAGCCATGACACCCTGGAAATATCACTCTAACCTTCCTTGCCTTTCCGTGTGGCAGCTGGCCATGAAGAAATTCTCTGACCCACCTTGTTTGATAGCAGATCACAAGACCCTGGTTCCAGAGCGGTCCTGCCTTACACCGAGGGAAAGGAATGTCATACAGAAAGGCCAAGAAGAATCTGAAGAGATGTCCAATCACCTTTGCACGTGGCTGTCCATTCTTCATTGAACTTAAGCATTAAAATAGACAGTTTCCCCTGGGTCTTTGGGTCTTCATTTCTGAAGACTCCATGTCATGTAAAACTTTGATTAAATAAATGTATCATGCATTACTTTTGCTAGCCTGTCTTTTGTTATAGGAGTGTCGCCTGTGACCTTTATGATGGGTAAGGAAAGATAGCACATCTTTTCTACCCCTACATTATCATACTGTGAAATTTTATTATATGCTGTCTTGCCTTCACAGAAAGGGAATTTTGGAGTTTGAAAGAATCCTGCTAATCATGAAATCTGGTCCTTTATTTAACAGAAAGATTCCCAGAGACATGAAGTGATTAGTACTATTTCACAGAGAAGCGGAGTGAGAGCCAGACCCTGGGTCAGTCCAGGCTCTGCTGTCTTTGGAAGTGGGGGTTCAGGTCTCCCCAGCGGGGTTGTGAGGTCCCAAAGAATGGGAGGCAGGCCTTGGGCCATAGTCTCCTGCATCCCTCCAGAGTCTGCAGCAGGAGCTGGGCTCAAGGATGCTGCTGAGTGAGTCCACGTGACTGACATACACTGCTCCGGAAGCACCATTCCGGCAGACTAGCCCTCTTCTTCCCATATAATCCAGGAAGTTTGTTTTAGATAGTACAGATTTTTCTAGATAATCTTGTCACATATTCACATTCAACATACATACAAAAATTCACACTTGGTATGGGTAGGAGAACTGTGCAGACTTCAGTAGAATTTATTTATTAAAGCTTTCCGTAGATGGTCATTTAAGGCCAGCAAAATGTTTTCGATCTCAGGGGTTAAATGGATTCAAATCAGAAATCAGTAAAGCTGTCATTGCAGATTTCTGTAATAGAGAGGCAAGTATAACAATGGATTAAGAACTCTATCCCTTTATATCTAGAGAACATATAAGGCCCCTGGCTACTCCTGGACCTCAATGCTCCACATTCCCCATTTCAGAAATCTAGGAGGACGTGTGGCACCATGAGGGGACCACAGAGACCCTGTCTCTCCTGTCTAGTCTATGCATCTTCACTCGCCCAGCCCCTACTTCACAGAACAGGCATTCTTGCTCCAAAATCCCTTGCTCATTAGCTGCCCCTATCCTGCTGCTTACCCAGATTTTAACCCGTGAGTCACCCCACACCCTCCTGACATCTGCTTTTCTCAGGACATGCAAAATACAGGCTTGGGATTTGAGCATTTTCTATGCACAGGAAAATTGAAATTGAGATTCAGCAAAGCTACTTACTGAATTTGATAATTTCGATGTGGATTAAGATTGTAGGTGTTATTTTGAGAGGGCCCCAAGCAAGTTTCAGATGTGCATTTTTTTGAGAAAATGTGTGAGAGGCTATTTTGCTCTCCGTTCTCTGCTATTGTTAGGACCCCTAGTATTTACCTGCCCGCTTGCACTGCAACTCCAAAGGAAGCTTTCATCTAAAGCTTGGGAGAAATGATTTGCTAATAATCCATCACTGTGGTTTTTATCATGTTTCCAACCGTTTTCTCTTTTATGAGCAGTTCTTCTAATATTAACATTTTATTCTTCAAGCATCACTACTATAACAATATTATCAGACACTTTGGGAACATCTGTGGTGCATGTTTTTGTTGTTCTTTGTTTGTGTTTTTTTTTTGTTTGTTGGTTTGTTTGTTTTTTTTGAGACGGAGTCTGGTGTCTCGCTCTGTTACCCAGGCTTGAGTGCAGTGGCGCGATCTCGACTCACTGCAAGCTCCGCCTCCTGGGTTCACGCCATTCTCCTGCCTCAGCCTCCCGAGTAGCTGGGACTACAGGCACCCGCCACCACACCCGACTAATTTTTTGTATTTTTAGTAGAGACGGGGTTTCACCGTGTTAGCCAGGATGGTCTTGATCTCCTGACCTCATAATCTGCCCGCCTCGGCCTCCCAAAGTGATGGGATTAGTGAGCCACCGCACCTGGCCTTGTGGTGTGTTTTTATTTAACCCAGAAAGAATTTTGTTGCCAGCGTTATTTGTATGTATTAATATTTTACTGAGAAACTGTGTCAGATATAGATATATGCAAAATTCCTAATGACAGTAGAAAACTAGAAATATGGGAAAAGTTTGAGCTTGAAATATGAAAACTAGAATGATGTACTTAATTAAATAAAAGAAATATTTGCAGATATGCTGGGACCAAGACTGATAATTAAAACACAGTACAATTTATTTCAAAATTAAAATGTTGATTATTTATTTTCTTAGGGGGCAGGTATACATATTCTTAAATAGTCAGAAAATAAATACACTCTTCAAATGTTGAGAAATAAGTAGTAAAATTTTTTATAAAAGGAAATAGCATGCCCACCTAGATTACTATTAATGGACACTCTTAGTTTTTGAATGAAACATGATCTTAGCATAGAAGTTTAAGAAAACAGAAAGATTTTTTAAAGTCACTATACTATGACATGTCCACAAAAATGTTTTGTAGATAGTTCCTCAGAAGTAATTTTCATAGATGAATAAAAAGATGACTGTGCATATTCTTGTCGGTGGTCTTTGTAGATGTGTTAATTCACAAGTGGGAAAAGGGAGAAGTTAACAAATGCAAAGCATGAGAATCCCACATTTTAGTTTATACTGATTCTCATTAATTTATCCAGTGGTAATTCATTTTTCTTTTTCTTTTTTTTTTTTTTTAGACAGAGTCTCGCTTTGTCGCCCGGGCTGGAGTGCTGTGGCACGATCTTGGCTCACTGCAAGCACCACCTCCCGGGTTCATGCCCTTCTCCTGCCTCAGTCTCCTGAGTAGCTGAGACTACAGGCGCCCACCATCACACCCGGCTAATTTTTTGTAGTTTTAATAGAGATGGGGTTTCACCGTGTTAGCCAGGATAGTCTCGATCTCCTGTCCTCATGACTCGCCCGCCTCGGCCTCCCTAAGTTCTGGGATTACAGGCATGAGCCACTGCGCCCGGCCGGTAATTCATTTTTCATAATTGTTGCTTAGAGATTGTAACCCCAGTTCCCATTACCCATCCTGTTCCACACAATAAAGTGTCATGTCTGAGTCACTAAATGTCTGCGTTGGAGTGAGTTTGAATTGTCTTTAATGTCAGACTCACTTCAGAGGTGGTGTGGTTTTCTTGTTTTTTTGTTTTTTTGTTTTTTCACCTCTGTAGGACTTTTCCAAGTGGCTCCGGGTCAGTGAAAAGTTATTAAGAGCAGCTTCTACTTCTGTCCTAATTAAAAATTGTGCAAAACAAAAAAATACATCTTTTTGACACATTTTTTTCTGAAGTAACCTCATATTTTTTTCTTTCAAAAATTGAAATCAAAAGGTAAAATAAATATACAATTTTAATTTCTGATACTGGCATAGTGTTTGACTATCTTCATGGAGCAAAAGTCATGGAGATAAAAGATAAAAACTCTTCACAATTATTCAGTTATTTTGTTTATTGTTAAGTTTAAATCCTATTTGATTTAGCATTTTATTTTCTATAAATGTTTAAATAAACATTTTATAGAGAAGCCCAATCACTACCACCTCCTCAAATCACTCAGGTTGCCTCTAACCCGAGTGTAAATGGAAAGCAATTATATTATTTATCTGCTTTTACTTACTCATATTTAAGTGCTGGTATTTGTGCTTTAGGTCAAATAATATAAGATTTTCCCATAGAAATGATGGCAACTTAATAATTAAAATTTTAAAGCATCTTACAGAGAACTATTTTTAGACAATATGCCACTTGTTCATACCGTTACTTAATCTCTTGATGATAACTTTTTTTGAGACGAAGTCTCTCTGTCACCCAGGCTGGAGTGCAGTGGTGCAATCTCAGCTCACTGCAACCTCCACCTCCCAGATTCAAGTGATTCTGCTGTCTCAGCCTCCCGAGTAGCTGGGACTACAGATGCCCGCCACCTCCCCTAGCTAATTTTTGTATTTTTTTAGTACAGACAGGGTTTCACCATATTGGCCAGGCTGGTCTCGAACTCCTGACCTCGTGATCTGCCCACCTTGGTCTCCCAAAGTGCTGGGATTACAGGCGTGAGCCACCAAGCCCGGCTTGATAATTTTATTTAACTTTTAACTTCAGTGTTACATGTACAGGTTTATCTCTTAGGGAAACTTGTGTCATGGGCATTTGTTGTACAGACTATTTCATCACCCAGGTATTAATCCTAGTACCCATTACTTATTTTTCCTGAATCTCTCCCTCCTCCCACTCTCCACCCTCTGAGAGTCCCCAGTGTGTGTTGCTCCCCTCTATGTGTCCATGTGTTATCATCATTTAGCTCCCACTTACAAGTGACAACATGCGGTATTTGGTTTTCTGTTTCTGGGTTAGTTTGCTAAGGATAATGGCCTCCAGCTCCATCCATGTTGCCGAAGAGGACATGATCCTCCTCTTTGTTCTGGCTGCACAGTATTCCACGGTGTATATGTACCACATTTTCTTTATTCAGTCTATATGATAAATATTATTTTTTTAAAAATCTTGAGTTCTAAATTCTCCCACTCAGTCATAAAGACAAGTATGAATAAATTACTATTTGGTAGTATAATGAAGGTTATAAGGAACATTTTAAAGTCATTTTTCAGAACTGTTTTAGACTATGCTGTTAGGAAATTGTAGTCTCTCTCAAATTTAACAGGCATTTTACCAAGCACATTTTTATAATTTGGAGATCAAGATTTTTTCCAGGAGCAGTAGCATAGACTCTAATAACATGAGAGCAAGCATGAGAACAGTATGTAAAGCCAAAGTCACCATCTCTCCTCCTACCCCCTGTTGGTGATTATTCTTAATTTCAGAGTCAAAAATGACTGCCATCTTTGCAGTTGAGAAGCCTAAAAGACATTCCTGACTCTTCTGTCTTCCTCACATTCATGTCTACTTAATCAAGTCAATTTTATCTCTAGAATTTATCTGTATTAACCACCATCAACTCCCTGGGCACAGTGACACCATCATGTGGCCAGCTGATCTCCCCCAGCTACTCTGGATGCTGGTATTAGTCTGTTCTCACACTGCTATAAAGAACTACCTGAGACTGGGTAATTTATGAAGAAAAGAGGTTTAATTGACTCACAGTTCCACAGGCTGTACAGAAAGCATAGTTGGAGAGGCCTCAGAAAATTTACAATCATGGCTGAAGGCCAAAGGGAAGCAACCACATCTTCACATGGCTGGCGGGAGGAAGAGAGAGAGCCGAAGGGGAAGTGCTGCCCACTTTCACACAACCAGATCTCGTGAGAACTCACTCACTATCATGAAAACAGCAAGGAGAGATCTGCCTCCATAGTCCAATAACCTCCCACCAGGTTCCTCCTCCAACATTGGGGACTACAATTCAACATGAGATCTGGGTGGGAACACAGAGCCAAACCATATCAGACCCCTTCTTGTCTATTATCCCCAGTGTATCCACAGTTATCTTTGAGATGGAAGCCTGATCATGTCATCCACAGGTCACAATGGTGCTAATGGGTTCCCATTATCTCAGTGGCGTCAAGGACTTCTGGTTATTCCAATGCCGAGGAGATAAAGTCCAAAGACTTAGCTAGGCCTCTAAAATGCTGCATGGTCTTTCTGTGTCCCCCCGAGTCACCATGCACAGGGCTCCCCACTCTCTGCTCACTGTACCACACCAGCCTTCACTCAGGCCCCCAACACTCCTTGCTCTCCTGCCACAGCAATTTCACATAAGCCAGTTCTACTTTCTGAATTGCTCTTCTCACTACAAAAACTCTCACATTAATTTTTTTCATGCTACAGATCTCAGCTCAAATGTCATTCCTCAGAGAAGCAATCCTGACTCCCTAGAGTAAGTCAGGTTCTGCTATTTTATGCTTCAAATTAATCATATGCCTTTTTAAAATCACTAATCACAGCTTTAATTTTGCCAATATTTGTGTATTTGATTAAAGTAGCTCTCCCTGAATAGATTATATGTTCCTTGAGGTCAAATCTATGTCTAATTTGCTCACCCCTTTACCCCCAGCACCACACCCAGTCCAAAACATTTGTTGGGAGAATAAATAAATAATTGTTGAACACTTTTGTGAGTTGAGACCTTCTTGGTAAAGGGAACATGGGTGTGAGCTGAAGTCAGTGCTCCCAAGGGGATCTATTCCAATGTAGGGAGACTATTTCAAACAAAAACATAAATGTGTTATAGGTCAATTGAGAAGAAAAGGCAGGTCCACAGGTAAGAGAGTAACCCATGGGTAGAGGAAATTCAGCTTTACCTTGACTGGTCATAGAAGGTGTTCCCGAGAAGCTATCTGAGTGGGAATTGTAATGCTGTAAAGCAGCAAGCCATGGATTCCTCAGACCAGATCACAAAGAGTCCTCAAAGCATGAAAATCATTTTAACTTTTATCCTGAGTGAAGTAAATACTTTTGTAAAGGACATTATTTGCTTTTTAAAAAGACCACTCAGGTTGCTCTTTGGGGGAATTTTCAACAAAGGTTAAAGCAGTAAGATTATTTGGGAGGTTCTTTTTAACAGTCCAGGTGGGGGAATTTGGATTCTGGATGTGTTTTAAAGATAGATCCTACAGGATATGCTGATGGAGTGGATGCAAAGTGTGAGAGAAATAGGAGTTAATGGCTATAACATTTTTTAGTCCGGGCAAATGAAAAAGTGGAATTCACAGTCATTGATATTGGGAAGTCTGGGAGAGGTGCAAGTGTGAGAAGAGGGAGGCAGTGGTTAAGAAAAACTCTGTTTGAATGAATGAATGAATGAGTGAACTGTCTAAGTAAAAAAAAATCTGGAATTTCTCCATATATGAAGATACCAAACCTCATAAATAACCTATGGCATTTTGGCTCAGTTCAGTGGTTTGAGGGCAGGTCTAGTGGGAGGAGGTTCTGCAGTGAAATCTTGACACTGTACAATGAAGGCATTGAATATTCAGTGTGAATGTCTTTGAGCCAAGTGTTAAATTTTTAAGAATTTTACCAGCCAGGTATTAGACATATCCTTTGTAATAAAAGCCATGGAGATAGAAATCAGCAAGTGCCACAAATCAGGGGTTTCATTCCTTTTGTTTTAGAGAGCCCATTTAGCTTCACACTACAAGCCTCATTCTTTAAAAATCAGTCCTTTATTTTCAGTTAAGATTTACATATGTTGAGCATAAGATGCCAGTATATATCCAAATAGATATGTCCACTATAACTATTTTAGTAATAGTGACAAGAAAATTTATCTTGGTCAACCATGGTTACAGGTAGAAAAATTTCTCCCCTTAATATTTATCTAAAAAAAACCTTTTATTAACAGGCTTGATGAGGTTAAACTTTATGTAAAATTAACTGCACACGTACAAAGTATACAATTTAACAAGAACAGGCACATACATACATCCATGAAACCAACACCACTCTCAAGGAGGGGAAATCATCCACCACACTCTCAAGTTTCCTTTGTCCTTTGGCAATGCTTGTTTTTGTAATCACTTTGTACCCACTCATTCTAAGGCAACTATTTATTTCTTTTCTGTCACTGTAGATTGGTTCAAATTTTCTAGAATTTCATAGAAATACAATTTTTACAGTATGTACTCTTTTTGTCTGCCTTTTTTCACTCACCGTATTTATTTATTTATTTTTTTGAGACGGAGTCTCGCTCTGTCGCCCAGGCTGGAGTGCAGTGGCATGATCTCGGCTCACTGCAAGCTCTGCCTCCCAGGTTCATGCCATTTCTCCTGCCTCAGCCTCATGAGTAGCTGCGACTACAGGTGCCCACCACCACACCGGACTAGTTTTTTGTATTTTTATTAAAGACGGGGTTTCACCGTGTGTAAGCCAGGATGGTCTCAATCTCCTGACCTCGAGGTCTGCCCGCCTTGGCCTCCCAAAGTGATGGGATTACAGGCATGAGCCACCACACCTGGCCACCGTATTTATTTTGAAATTAACTCATTTGCATTAATAGTTCATTCCTTTTAAATATTGGATTACTATTCCATTGGACGGTTATACTACAATCATGTATCTATTCAACAGTTGATGGACGTCTAGGTTCATTGCTTATATTAAAAATAAAGCTGCCATAAACATTTGTGTACAAATAGTTCTGTGGACATTTGTATTTATTAGGCTTTTTATTCTGTAGTATTAATGCTTTGACATCTTGGTGCCTTACTGACTCACTGATATACTTTTTCTTCAATAGGAATGTAACCAAGTGAGTAATTAAGACAAAATGTGAAAGCAGTTTAATATTTTTCTAGTCTTACACAAGAATTTTTCTGTCTCATTTTTCAACTATAAGAAAAAGTACTAAAGATTAATTTATTCAAAAGTTGGAACTTTCTCCTTTATTTTTGCCAAAATATCACACCTGAAGGATTTTGTTGTTATAAATGTTGAGAGGTATGCATTTTTGTATTCGTATGAAATGTCATAGACATGAAATACTACATTCTAGGGAATATTTTAAAACAAATTATGACAGCTTTTCTAGCATTAACTATTCATGGCTATAAAAAATTAGCATTATCTTTGTGCTTGGCTGCTAAGCTTTATGTTGAGATAAACTACGTGTTAGGTAGGAATGACAGCCAACTTACAATTAACATTTTTCATATCATATATTTGCTCAAGGGTATATTTTAACCAAAAATTATAATGCTTTTAATGTAGGTTTCAATTTTCTTCCAAAATGAACTAAAAGGGTTTTTTTTTTTTCTGGTAATCAGAAAAAGAGAATGTGATAAGTTTTATTTATATTGAGTAATAAATTATAGTAGGCAGGTGTTTGCTTGCTATCTGTCCTTCACTGACACATTAGTCAATTGATTCATGCATAATAAATTATCAGTTAATGTATTCTGGCCCACAACATACTCAAAATGCTTTAGACTGTGAAGATTCTTTCTATATTACCCTAAAAAAGCCCTAGTCTAGGAGAAAAGTTACATGCCTCGGGCATGGCATTATATTCATAAAGAGATGTGATTTTTTAAAAACTCCCTTTTTATGAAATTATTTTCTCTACTAAACTGTTATGAAAATGCTACCATTTTAACTAGAGAAAGAAAATCCAAATTTGAGGGAATGGACAATATTTTCTATTCAGTTTACTTAAAATCTGCCTAAGACTTCTGAAACTTAGTCAGCTCAAATGACAATTTAAACCTAATACAAAAGGACAGATTCAAGGGCATGAAGGATGAAGTACATGGGCCTGGAAGTCAGAAAACCAAGAGTCTAACAGGCTTTTTCCAACAAATGGGTAACATTAGAATGAGACGTGTAGTGTAGTGGTGTGACCATGGTTCTCTGCAGCCTTGACCACCTGCACTCAAGCGATCCTTCTGCCTCAGCCTCTCGAGTAGTTGGTTGGAACTAAAGGCATGCACCACCATGCCTGGCTAACTTTTTACAAATTTTTTTGTAGAGACAGGGTCTCGCTTTATTGCCCAGGTTGGTCTTGTACTCCTGGGCTCACACAATCCTTCCACCTGGTCCTCCCAAAGTTTTGGGATTACAGGCGTGAGCCACTGCACCTGGCCTGAGGTAGGTTTTTGTTTGTTTGTTTGTTTGCTTGTTTTGAGACGGAGTCTCGCTCTGTCGCCCAGGCTGGAGTGCAGTGGCGCGATCTCCACTCACTGCAAGCTCCGCCTCCTGGGTTCGCGCCATTCTCCTGCCTCAGCCTCCCGAGTAGCTGGGACTACAGGCGCCCGGCACCACGCCCAGCTAATTTTTTTGTATGTTTAGTAGAGACGGGGTTTCACTGTGTTAGCCAGGCTGGTCTCGATCTCCTGACCTCGTGATCCGCCCGCCTCGGCCTCCCAAAGTGCTGGGATTACAGGCGTGAGCCACTGCGCCCAGCCTGGCCTGAGGTATATTTTTAAAAATAATTGGTCACCGTAATGTAGAGCCTAATTAATGTGCTATCTGCTATAATCCATATGGATTGGAGGCATTTCTCTGCTAAAATGTACTAAAGTGAGCCAGAGCAAGCAGCAGCTCCTGCCTGCTGGAGGATCAGTCCCTGCCTTCTGTCCCTATGCCAGGCCTGAGCTAGCTCCTGCTGCTCTCACAGCCAGGTGACAACTCCATTTGCTGGAACCAACATGCAAATAAGTTGTTTTATTCAATCTACCAACTCTGCCACAGAAAATAAAAAGTTTATACTGTGTTCTTTCAGAATATGATTTTCTAAATTAATTCAACAAGAAATAAATAACAGAAATAGTTTACCACAACAAGTAATACCCTATAGTGACATTTGTTGTTGTACAGTCTCTATTATCTCTTAGAACCAAAAATACCCAGATATTGTGACCTAAAATCTAATCTTTCAAGGTGCTTCAATAAAAGAATTAGCAATGGTCAAGTAAATGTAGTAACTGCTGCATTTCTACATTATTTTTGGAGATTTTAAATGTTTACCAGGTTAAGGGTTCAAAGAAGACTTTTGTTTCAAATTAGCGTTTACCAGATGTAATTGACTGTGGACACTTTTTACATAAAATTTATTAGCACACACATGGTAGAATTAGTTCAGAAGAAAAGCACATCTGTAAGTAAATGTTCAGTACAAACAGGCCTGATATGAAATACCTCATTTTATATCCAAACCTCTGGAATCAGTTAAAATCTGGAACTTGCTCATTTAGTCACTTTAATAACCTCTTTAAAGATCTACATTTTTTTTAGAATTGCATCTATCACCCGTTAACTTTTGAAATCATTTTACACATTTTATATTTTAAAAATATGAGACCATTTATTTGTTTTTACCTACAGACCATGACATTCAAGGTTGCCTATGGCTGATCACCCACCCACTCCATCCCCACCACTAACTGTCCTGGCCTCTTTGTCACTCTGTATTCTATATATTGGAGATCTATATCCATTATTTCAGTTTCCTGAACCCGCTGAGTTCTTCTATCAGTTGCCATTTCCTCTGCTTGGAATGTGTCCATTCCCTCTCTCTTTACAGGATGGGCTTCTATAAAGCCATCCATAAACCAGCATCATAGGACAGAATTTGAATTTTCAATGTGACATCAGCAAGATGGCAAAATAGGCATTTTCAGCACTCATCTTCTCACAGAAAAACCAATTTGAACAACCATCCATGAATGAAAATAACTTTGCAAGAGCTAAGGACTCCAGGTCAGAGATTATAGCACCTGGATAGAGTACATAAATAAGAAAAGGCGCACTGAACAAGGTAAGAAGGACAGTATTGCATTACCCGTGTGACGTCTACCCCAAGCTTGCACATCACAGTACAGAGAGAGATACCTTCTACATGGGAAAAGGAAAGTGAAGTGAGTGCCTGACTTTCACATGGATTTTGGCACCAGACTCCTACCAGTGAATCTTGGCACAAAGCTGGTCCCATTGTTCCAGGCTACAGATCCACCTTCATGGTCTCAGGCACCAGACCTGTTCCCATGGAATCAGGTACCAGTGTGCCCTAATACCAGTGTGCCTAATGCCAGACTGATCCCTGTGGTCTCAATATGTGGCTCATTTTCATAGACTTAGCTTCCAGGCTCACCCCAGCACCAGTTCAGCTTCCAGGCTCGTCCCAGCACCAGGTCAACCTTTGCATCCCCAAGCTGCAGGCCAATACCTGCACCAGGTTAGCCTCTGTGGCCCCAAGATCTAGACCAGCCCTTGTGGCCTCCAGGCCCCAGGCCAGCTCACATGACCTCAGGCAACAGGCCCATCCAGAGCCATGCTGGCACCCACACCTTCAAGCTCCAGGATGGCCCCTGCAGCTCCAGGCTCCAGCATAAGGCCAACCCCTATGGACCCAATTCCAGGCCTGTTTTCATGGTCTTAGGTACTAGGCTTTTCCCAATGGAATCAGATATGAGGCCTGTCTCAGCTGACCCTAGGGCCCGGCTGCTGCCATAGATTCTATACTGAACCCAGCCTCATAAACTCAGGTTCTGGGCCCACCCAGTACCAGAATAGCCCCTATGAACTCAGGCTTAAGGCCCATCCCAGTGCCAGATTGGCCTTAGGGACTCAGGCTCCAGGCCTATCCCTGAAGACCAAGTCTACTCTAGTGGGCTCTGGAACCAGGCCAGTCCCCTCAGACCCAGGAGCCAGTCCACGCCCACAGACCCAGGATCCAGACCCACCCATGTAGACCCGTGCTCATAGTCCACTGACTGGACTGGGGCTATAGGCCTGCCCCCGTAGGCCAAGGCACCAGGCCAACCCTTGTGGACTCAAGAGCCAGGCCCACATGCCCACTGACCCAGGCACCAGGCCAGCACACTAAAATAATCCCACCCACGGACCTTGCCAGTTGGCATTCCCAGAATCTCTGGACAAGCTGACTGGTAAAAGGATTTCCCACTGAAGTGTCTGTAAAGAGTGTAAGAGGTGCCTACTTCTTCAAATATGAATACACCAAGGCAAGACCACAAGGAACATGAATAATCAGGGAAACATGACATCACAAAAAGAATGTAATACCCAAAACCAATCTAAAGAAATGGAGATCTATGAACTTCCTGAAGAAGAATTCAAACTAATTGGCTTGAAGAAGCTCAATGAACTACACAAGGAGACACAGCCAACCAAACAAAATCAGGAAAACAATGTGTGAATAAAATGAAAAGTTCAACAGAGAGAAAACATAAAAATAACCAAACAGAAATTCTGAAGCTGAAGAACATAATGACTGAACTGAAAAATTTCAGAGATCTTCAATAGCAAACTTGATAAAGCAGCAGAAAGAGGCAGTGACCTCAAACACGGCTTATTTGAAGTTAACCAGTCAGAGGAACCAAAGAAAAAAAGAATGAAATGAGTGAAGAAAACCAACAGGATTTATGGGCCACCATCAAGCAAACCTAATATGCATTAAGAAAGTCCTAGAAGGAACAGAGAAAGAGAAAGAGGAAAAAGGCTTCTTTAAGAAAATAACAGAAAATTTCCCAAATCTGGAGAAGTAAATGAAAATCCAGACCAATGAGTTCAAAGAATTTCAGATAAATTAAACATAAAGAGATCATCACCAAGACACTGTATAATCAAGTTGAAAACTTTTCCTCTAACATCAGGAACAAGACAAGGATGCCCACTCTTACCACTTTTATTCAACATACAAATGGGTGTCCTAGTCAACAAGAAGAAGAAATAAAAGGTATCCAGTTTGGAAAGAAAGACGTTAAATTGTCTCTCTTTGCAGATGACATGATCTAATATATAAAAATCCCTAACACATACTTAGAAATAAATTTGATAAATAAATTTAAAAATTAAAAAAATAAATTTAATCAATAAGGTAAAAGGTATATACACTGAAAACTATAAAATATTGATGAAAGAATTAAATAAGACACAAATAAATGAAACAATATCCTGTGATAATGGATTGAAAGAATTCATATTGTCAAAATGTTCATACTACTCACCATGATCTACAGATTCAATGAAATATTTATCTAACTTCCAATGGCATTTTTCAAAGAAATACAAATAACAATGTTAAAACTTATATGGAGGCCCGGCGCAGTGGCTCACGCCTGTAATTCCAGCACTTTGGGAGGCCGAGGCAGGCGGGTCACCTGAGGTTGGGAGTTCGAGACCAGCATGATCAACATGAAGAAACCCTGTCTCTACTAAAAAAAAATACAAAATTAGCCGGGCATAGTGGCGCATGCCTGTAATCCCAGCTACTCAGGAGGCTGAGGCAGGAGAATTGCTTGAACCCAAGAGGCGGAGGTTGCGGTGAGCAGAGGTTGCGCCATTGCACTCCAGCCTGGTCAACAAGAGCAAAACTCCATCTAAAAAAAAAAAAAAGACAAAACGTGTACGGAACCACAAAAGATCCCAAATAACCAAAGCAATTTTAAGCAAGAAGAACAAAACTGAATGAATTATATTACCTGATTTTATAATATATTACAGAGTTATAGCAATCAAACATGATGGTATTGGCATGCGTCAGAGGTATAGACCATTTAACAGAACAGAGAGCTCAGAAATAAATCCATACAATTACAGTAAATTGATCTTTAACAAATGTGCTAAGAACCCAGAATGGAAAACATAGTCTCTTTAGCAAAAGGTGTAGGAAAAACTGGGTATCTACATGCAGAAGAATGAAATTGGACCCTTGTCTCACACCACACCTAAAAATCAACTCAAAATGTATTAAAAACTTCAACACCCAACAATGTAAAAATACTGGGGGAAAACCTTCTTAACATTATTCTGTGGGATACATTTTTGGATATGACTCCAAAAGCACAGGCAACAAAAGCAAAAATAGACAAATGGGATTACATCAAACCAAAAAACTTCTTCATAGCAAAGGCGATAATCAACAAAGTGAAGAAACAACTTATAGAATGGGAGAAAATATTTGCAAGCCATACATTTGGTAAGGGGTCAGTATCCAACATATATGCTAAAATCAAGCAACTCAATTTCAAGAAAACAAATAACCCAGTTTTAAAAATGGGCAAGGGACTTAAGTAGACATTTCTCCAAAGAATATATCTATTTGGCCAGCAAGTGTATGAAAAAATGATCAAAATCACTAGTCATCAGAAAAAAATGTAAATCAAACCACGGTGAGGTGTAATTTCATACATCTAGAATGGCTGTTATAAAAAAGATTAAAGATAAGTGTTAATGAAGGTGTGGAGAAATGGGAACCCTTGTACACTGTTGGCGAGAATGTAACTTAGTACCCCCGTTATGGAAAACAGTGTAGGTTTCTGTGATGACTGGTTCTTCCAAAACAGCTTTCTCAAAAAATTAAAAATAAACTACTGTATCATTAAGCAATACCACTAGTGGTTATATAGCCAATGGAAATGAAATCACTATCTCGAAGAGATATCTGCACTCCCATATTCAATACAACATTATTCATAATTGTTAAAATATGGAAACAACCTGAGTGTCTGTCAACAAGTCACTGGATAAATAAAATGTAGTATATGTGTACCATGGAATATGATTTGGTCTTGGAAAAGAAGGAAATCCTCTCATTTGTGACAATGGATGAATCTGGAGGACATTATAGCGAGTGAACTAAACGAGGCACAGAAACACAAATACTGAATGATCTTACTTATAGATGCAATCTAAAAAGGAAGGAAAAAAAATGTGAAACCTACAGAAGTAGACAGTAGGATGATAGTTACCAGGGGACAGAAGATGGGAAAAATGGGGAGATGTTGGCTGAAGGGTACAAAGTTTCTGTTATACAGGATAAATAATTTCTGGAGATTTTATTTACAGACTATAGTTAATACTGTATTATATACTTGGAATCTGCTGAAAGCAGATGTCAAATGTTCTCACCACACACACACACACACACACACCACACACACAAATGGTGACTATTCGAGGTGATGCATATGTTCATTAGCTTGGTAGTGGTATCATTTCACAATGTATATGTATATCAAAACATCAGATTGTATACCTTTTTTTGTTGCTTGTATTGTTTTGAGACAGAGTCTTTTTTGTTGTTTGTTTTGTTTTGAGACAGAGTCTCACTCTTGTTGCCCAGGCTGGAGTGCAGTGGCGAGATCTCGGCTCACTGCAGCCTCCCCCTCCTGGGTTCAAGCAATTCTCCTGCCTCAGCCTCCTGAGTATCTGGGATTACAGACACCCGCCACCACTTTCCTCATGCCAAATGCCTGCCGTGTAGGTATTACACCATTGTAACAGACAGAGCTACATGCAGACATCCCAGAGAAACAAGTCATGCTGAAGCTGGCCTACCTCAAGAGGTTCTACGGTGACTGTTACAGTAGATATGGGCATGGGACCTGGACAGGGAAAAAGAGCAGCTGAATAATGTTAAAAGTGGTGGTAACTAGGGTAGGATGCAATAGTCCACACTAGTTATTTGTGTAAATTTTATATTACAATTTTAAATTCAATACCTTTCCTCCTCTGCACCTACAACTTGGCAATGACTGATTTTTTAATGTTTCTAGAATTTTGCCTTTTCCAGAATCCCTCATCATTAAAATCATACAGTATATCATCTTTTCAGACTGGCTTCTTTCACTGAGCAATGTGCGTTTAAGGTTTTGCCATGTATTTTCATGGCTTGATAATTAACTTTTTTATTGCTGACTAATATTTCAGTGTGTACATACCAACTTTGTTTACCCTTACACAATTTGAATGACGATTGGTTCCTTCCAATTTTTGGCAATTATGAATCAAGCTGCAATAAGCATTTATATGCAGCTTTTGTGTGGACATGTATTTTCAACCCATTTATGTAAATACCTAGGAGTGAAATCGTTGAATTATTTGGCAAGACTCAAACTGTGTTCCAAAGTGGTTGCATCATTTTGCATTCCCACCAGGAATGAATGACAGCTTCTGGCGCTCCACATCCTTGTCAGAAATTGGTATTGTCAGGGTTTTTTTTATTATAGCCATTCTAATAGGTGTATAGCATCTTGATACTGTTTTAATTTGTAATTAACTAATGACATATGATGTTGAGCAACTTATAAATGTTTATTTGCCATGTGTATAACATCTTTGGTAAGATATCTATTCAGATCTTCTGTTTCCTTTTTTTAATTTTAAGAGTTTTTATATATTTTGGACATCAGTTATTTATCATTTATGTGTTTTGCAAAAATGTTTCCTAATTTTTTCCTCTCCATTCTCTGAATAGTCTCAGCAATTTTTAATTTTAATGAAATTCACCTTTTTAAAAAATTTATGGATCGAGGATTCAGTGTTGGATGTAAAAAGTCGCTGCCAAATAAAAAGTCACCTATGCTATAATCTCAGCTACTCCACAGGGTAAGGCAAGAGGATTACATAAGCCCAGGAGCTCAAAGCTGCCGTGAGCCACAATAGCGCCAACCACACTCCAGCCTGGACGACAGAGCGAGATCTCAACTCAAAAAAAAAAAAAAAAAAAGTCATGTAGCTCTTCCCCTGTGTTATCTTAGTTATCTTATAGGAATTTTATAGTTTTTCATTTTAATTTTGGTCTGTGATACATTTAAATTAATTTTTGTAAAATGTACAAAGTCTGTGTTTAGATTCGATTTTTTTTGGTATGTGAATGTCCAGCTGTTCCAGCATAAATTCTTGAAAAGATTTTTTGTCCATTGACTTTCTCCTGCTACTTTGTCAAAGATCTGTTGACTATGGTTGTGTGCATCTACTTATGAACTCATTATTCTGTTCTCTTGGCCTATTTGTCTATACTTTCACTAACACCACTCTGTCTAGATTACTAGCTTTATAGTAAGTCTTGAAGTTGGGTGGTATATGTTCTCTGATGGTGCTATTTTCCTTCAACATTGTGTTGACTATTGTAGGTCTTTTGCCTTTTCATATACTTTTTAGTCTCAGTCTCACAATATTCACAAAATAACTTGTGAGGATTTCAATTGGGGGATTTATAGATCAAATTGGGAATTAACAATATTGAGTTTTCCTATACATGAACATGGAATGTTTCTCAATTTGTTGAATCTTCTTTGACTTTTTTGATGAGTTGCATAGTTTTCCTCTTATAGATCTTGCTCACATTCTGTTAGTATTTCTTTTTCTTTGATGCTAATGTAATCGGTATTGTTTTTAATTTCAAATTCCAATTGATCATTACTAGCATAAAGAAAAGCAGTTGACTTTCATATATTATACATGTATCTTGAATTCTTGCTATAATCATTTAGTTCCAGAATTTTTTTCTTTTGTTGATTCTTTGAGATTTTCTGCATAGACAACATTATCATCTGTGAACCAAGAGAATTTTATATAGTCCTTCTTAATCTGTATACCTTTTCTTTTCTTGTCTTGTCTGTTTGCATTAGCTTGGTCCACTGGTATGACTTGAATAGAAGTACTGACGGAAGACACCCTTGCCTTGTTCCTGATCTTAGCATCTTTGCAGGAAAGCATTTATTCTCACCATTAATTATGATATTAGTTGTAGGGTTTTTTTTTTACAGATGTTCTTTTTGAGGTTGAGGATATTCCTCTCCATCTTAGTTTGCTGAGAATTTTAAAATCATGAATGGATGTTGGATTTTGTCAAAATCTTTCTCTGCCTCCATGGATATAATCAGTATGAACATATGGTTCATTTTCTTCAGCCTGTTGATATGATGGGTTGCATTAAATGATTTTCAAATGTTGAGTCAAACTTGTAAGGCAGTACATTTCCCTGACCCCTTCGTGGGTAGGAACTGGAGTGCATGAGTGCCTGCAGGGGCGAGCTCTATTCACTTGCTGCTCCACCCCTCACTGGAGGGGGAGCGCAGGTGAGTAGGTGTAGGAGCTGGGGCAAGTGCTTTTGGGCACCAGCAAGAGTAAACTCTGTACTGACCCTGTGGCAGCATCTAGGGGAGGGTGCCTGCGACCCCTGAACCCCCAGAGAAAGTGTTACAGTGCCCTTTTAGCTTTGCCATTCATGGAGGGCTGAAGTGTTAACAGCTCAGTGGACGGTCAGTGTGACACCCTTTTGCACCCACACTTAGGGCACCTGAGTTCTTGTCTGACATCCAGGAGGAATGAGGTTGCACAAAGAAATTGAAGATGGTAAATGTGGGGGATTTTATTGCCATTGAAAGTGGCTCTCAACAGGAAGGGGAGCTGAAAAGGGGTCAGAGCAGGAAGGTAATCTTCCCCTGGAGTCTGGCTGTCCCCAGCTGACTCTTCTCCAAAGCTATGCCATCAAGCTGCTTCTCTCTAATGACCCTCTGAAGTCAAGCTGCTTCTCTCCAATGTCTAGCCATAGTCTCCGATGCCCAGCTGCATCTCCTCTTTCTGCCGGCTGAGCTCTGGGGTTTCTATAGGCACAGGATGGGAGGTGGAGCCATGGGTGGTTTAGGAAAAGGCAACATTTGAGGGGGAAAACAGGGATGTAAGTTCTCACTTTGGGCTGTGGTCCAGAGGCTTTTTGGCTTGAGGGCCCCACCCTCTTCTGCCCAGAATTTCCCTGTATCCTGTCCCTATCACTTGTATGCTCAGAATAAATCTCCCTTAGTCATGGTGTATAATTCTTTTCACACAGTGTTGGATTCAGTTTGCTATTTTTTTTCCAGCTTTATTGAAGTGTAACAAATACGAATTTACATATACTCAAAGTACATAGTGATTTGGTGTATGTACACATTGCAAAATATTTACCATAGTCAACATAATTAACATAACCATCATTTTATATAGTTACCATTGTGTGTGTGTGTGCTGTTTCCTAAATTTTTGTGTGTGTTTTTTAGTTTTTAGACTTCTTAAAATCTTATTTTTAATGTATAAATAACAGTTGTATATATGTGTGGGATACAATGTGATGTTCTGATATATGTTTACATTGTGAAATGAATGTCATGTTTAATTAACAAATTCATCAAGGCAATAGAATATTGCAGGAGAGGAGACAGACTGAGCTTAACCCTGAATACAGCATGGGCAGGTGGGAATTTATAGCTATGGAGCAGTGTGGGAGTCAGTGGACAAAAAGTTACTAAGAGGAAGGAAATATTAGGGGTGAGGGGGATTCCGGTTAAATCTGCTGAAGCCAGATGGGGGTGATCAGACCTCACCTGGGGGACAATGGAAGATGCAGACCCTGATTTCATATGGAGGATGATCAGATATCCAGCATGGGGGTGCTTGCTAAATTGACTTAGTGGGGATTTTTGCTAAAACTGGATTTTACAAGGACATACATAGATGGGCCTAGGAGAAGGTTCGGGATGCTGACTGACTAAGGTTTCACCAAGCAATCTTTGTCAATACCAACAAACAAACCCCAAACCCAAGAGGCTTAAAACTTAAAGTTTATTTACCATTTTGATTATTACACTTTCTGCAATCATCAGCATAGAAGAATATTAAGTTAGGGATAGCTAAGGGCTTTATGACTTGTTTCTAAATTGTGACCATCAAGTCCCTCCAAATCTCTAATAAATCTGATAAATTCATGAATCAAAGCTATTCTTTGCTGAGAAAAAAATGGTATAGTAAAATGTACAAGTTTGATAGAAAAAGCAGATTTTGATTTAAATTAGAAAAGAAACTTTTAAAAAATTAAATATGCTTTCAATTTTACCCAAGGAAACCACACAGGTTACTGCTGCATGCAGAGTGCCAGGCACATGATCCAAAGCTACTGAGACAGCAACCACGTTGTTTCATTTATTTTAAAATATGTATAATCTGGAAGAGGGGTAGATGCTTCCAGAAAAAAAAAAGGCTTGGCTTGTTCCAGTGAAAATAATAGAGATTTTATTAAAATAAATATTTTACCTGAATGACTTGGACAATTTGCAAAATTTTTGTTTGAGGGTGATTAAGTGGGTTGCTTTTCTGACCAACTCTCTTTATTTAATGCCGAATGTAAGATCATTTATTTGCTATTCATGAACGACCAAAAATAAAACACTCTAATTGCAAATATTGGAATGTAAAATGCTTCCTCTTGATTGGATAATGGAGGATGGGGAGGCTTTCATTTTGCTATTTAAATGAAGCTTTATTCATTTATCTTTATTTTCGGCCTTCATGACTCAATTATAATTACGATCATGTATAATTTTGAATATTCATACAATGAATTTTTTTTTCTTTGAGGCAGAGTATCGCTCTGCCACCAGGCTGGGGTGCAGTGGTGCGATCTCGGCTCACTGCAACCTCCACCGCCTGGGTTCAAGATATTCTCCTGCCTCAGCCTCCCGAGTATGACTACAGGCGCACGCCACCATGCCCAGCTAATTTTTGTATTTTTAGTAGAGACGGGTTTCACCATGTTGGCCAGGATGGTCTCCATCTCCTGACCTCTTGATCTGCCCACCTTGGCCTCTCAAAGTGCTGGGATTAGAGGCGTGAGCCACCGTGCCTGGCCCTACAATACAAATTTTTAATTGCTGACTTTATTGGCTGTTGCCAAAACATCACTGAATAGATGTGTCAGAGCTTCTCAACCTCAGCACTAGTGACATTTTAGGCTGGATAATTCTGTGTTGTGGGGGCCTGTCCTGTGCATTATAGGATGTTTAACAGCATCTCTGGTCTCTCTCCATGAGATGCCAGCAGCACCCACCCAGCCCCACCTATAATAACTGAAAATGCCTCCAGATATTACAAAATGTCCTCTGAGGGGCAAAATCATACCCTGATTGAGAACCATGGGCCCGATGTTATCATTGAGAAACTAACAAAGCCTTAATCAGCTTATTAAAAATACATATTTATTAGCTAATACTGAGAAAGAGTGTTCCCCCACTACATATTGTCTGCTTAGTAACAATACATATTCTAATCCTCTTTATAAAATATTTACCAAGGGTGCTGTGTGAAAGAACATTAGACATTTAAAAACGAAAATGGAATGCTCATTTGACCTAGTCTGTGCCCCGTGAGCCTAAGGTAAAATGGGGTTTCTTTTTTTTTTTTTTTTTTTGAGACGGAGTCTCTCTCTGTCACCCAGGCTGGAGTGCAGTTGCATTATTTCGGCTCACTGCAAGCTCCGCCTTCCGGGTTCACGCCACTCTCCTGCCTCAGCCTCCCGAGTACCTGGGACTACGGACACCCGCCACCACGCCCGGCTAATTTTTTGTATTTTTAGTAGAGACGGGGTTTCGCCGTGTTAGCCAGAATGATCTCGATCTTCTGACCTCGTGATCCGCCCGCCTCGGCCTCCCAAAGTGCTGGGATTACAGGCGTGAGTCACCGCGGTTGGCGTAAAATGGGGTTTCTAACCATGCAAGTGACTGAAGCAAAGCAGAGGCGGGGGAGTGCGCTCAGAGTGGGGGCAGGGATGCTCTGGCCACAGACGGGAGTGAGGAGAGGAATCCTCTTTCTACAGGTTCCCCTCTCACCCGCCTGTCTCTACATCCTCCACTCACACTAACTGATCCAATCACATCACTCTTTTTTCTTTTCTTTTTTTTTTTTTTTGAGACAAAGTCTCACACTGTCACCCAGGCTGGAGTGCAGTGGTGCGATCTCGGCTCACTGCAAGCTCCGCCTCCCAGGTTCACGCCATTCTCCTGCCTCAGCCTCCCGAGTAGCTGGGACTACAGGCGCCCGCCACCACGCCCGGCTAACTTTTTAAATATTTTTAGTAGAGACGGGGTTTCACCGTGTTAGCCAGGATGGTCTCCATCTCCTGACCTCGTGATCCGCCGGCCTCAGCCTCCCAAAGTGCTGGGATTACAGGCGTGAGCCACCGTGCCCAGCCCATCTCCCCAGAATTTTTCACCTGTGCCTTACTTTAAAAAAATGTTTCCCCTAAGTGCATTGCAAATAAAACTAGAGCAGGAATTTTTAATCTATCTTACTCACTTTTATAAAACTTCTTGCTAGAATATTGTGTGCCTGGGCTCATACAAGACACTGGATATGTGTTAAAAGAATGAATGAATGAATGAATGAATGACTCAAATATTATCTCAAACTTCACTGGGTACTTTGAGTTTTTACAATAAAGTTTTCATTCACTCTTCCCAGTCATGGTAGGCAGTTCCTCTCCTCAGTGGATGGCTGCCATTATCTAGAAAATGGGCAGATGCTATCAATCTGGGTACAATTTAATTTAGGTTAACTGGGATTACCTACTACATGATTTTTGAAGGTTCATTGCAAATAATGCAGTTATCCAAATATTTAGCGAAACACTAAATATTTCTAGGCCCATTTGATTCCTTAAATATTTTTGCCTCTCAGTAACTAATGTTCATTTCTGGGATTGGATTTAAATACTGGTCTGAATTCAAGTTTCTTATTTTAATTAAAATCACTTATTTTTTAAATATGCTTTATGGGCCTGGCATGGTGGCTCCCGCCTGTAATCCCAGCACTTTGGGAGGCCGAGGCAGGTGGATCACGAGATCAGGAGATCAAGACCATCTTGGCTAACATGGTGAAACCCCGTCTCTACTAAAAATAGAAAAATTAGCTGGGCGTGGTGTCAGGCACCTGTAATCCCAGCTACTCTGGAGGCTGAGGCAGGAGAATGGCGTGAACCCGGGAAGCAGAGCGCACAGTGAGCCGAGATCATGCCACTGCACTCCAGCCTGGACGACAGAGCAAGACTCTGTCTCAAAAAAAAATATATAAATATATGCTTTATGAGATTTGACACATAGGAGATAAAAATCTATGCAAATTTTATTAAATATCAATTTGTAAGAAAAATTTACTATACATTTCTGGTATACATTTATATTTCTCCCAAATCTCATGCTTTTGGCTTGAAAATATTTTATTTTCCTTACCAGCACAAAGATTAGTACTCTCATTGAAGAAATAACGAGTGAGTATATTAGTTCATTCTCTCATTGCTATCAAGAAATACCTGAGACTGGGTAATTTATTTTATAAATTTATTTATTTATTTATTTGAGACTTGCTCTGTTGCCCAGGCTGGAGTGCAGTGGCATGATCTTGGCTCACTGCAACCTCTGCCTCCCAGGTTCAAGCAATTCTTCTGCCTCAGCCTCCTGAGTAGCTGGGATTACAGGTGTGCACCTTCATGCCAGGCTGATTCTTGTATTTTTAGTAGAGATGGGGTTTCACCATGTTTGCCAGGCTGGTCTTGGACTCCTGACCTCAAGTGAGGAATGCCACTGCCTCCCAAAATGTTGGAATTACAGGTGTGAGCCACTGCACCCCGCTGAGACTGGGTAATTTGTAAAGAAAAGAGGTTTGATTGGCTCATGGTTCCACAGACTGTACAGGAAGCATGACGCTGGCGTCTGCTCAGTTTCTGCAGAGGCTTCAGGAAATTTACAATCATGGCAGAAGGCAAAGCAGTAGCCAGATGTCTCTCATGGCAGGAGCAGGACCAATGTGGAGGGAGATGCCACACACTTTTCAACAATCAGATCTCCTTAGAACTCACTATCACTAGAAGATTACCAAGGGGATGGTTCTAAACCATTCAGGAGAAACCGCCCCTATGATCCAGTCACCTCGCACCAGGCCCCACCTCCAGTGCTGGGGATTACAATTTGACATGAGATTTGGGCAGAGGCACAGATTCAAACCATATCAGTGAGCATTGGTATAAACTAAAATGCCTTCTTCAAATTCAGATCTAATTCCTTAAAACTCTAAGCATCTCAAAACATTTTGCTTTTCAGCCCAAGGATTCAAGGCAGTTTATCACCATAATTGCTAAAAAAGCAAAAATAAAATGAAAGGCCTACTATGTCTCAAACACCTCTACCTTGTTTACAGTCATATAGAAGATGACAGTGGAGAAAACTCAGGAGTCCATAAGAATTTCAAAATAAAATTACTAAAAACAATGATTATGGTTAAGCAATTATTTTTCAAAATATTTTACTTTGCTATGTTAATCTGTCCAAATTATAGTTATCAATTTAAGTATCATTCTGTTTTTAGAAAATCTAAATCAACACAGAGGAAGAATTTGGTGGAGAGGATTATAATCCCCCAGGATTTTGGAAAGGCCGTGGAGATAACCCACCAGGTCTGAGTAATACGTGTATTTACTGATAGATGCCTCCATCTATACTTGTGTGTATTTGCACATGCACATGAGGTTTTTTTTTTGTTTTTTGTTTTTTGTTTTTTTTTTTTTTTACAGAGTCTCGCTCTGTCGCCAGGCTGGAGTGCAGTGGCGCAATCTCAGCTCACTGCAACCTCCACCTCCCAGGTTCAAATGATTCTCCTGCCTCAGCCTTCCCAGTAGCTGGGACTGTAGGCATGCGCCACCACGCCCAGCTAATTTTTGTATTTTTAGTAGAGACACGGTTTCACCATGTTGACGAGGATGGTCTCGATCTCTTGACCTCATGATCCGCCCACCTCGGCTTCCCAAAGTGCTGGAATTACAGGCGTGAGTCACTGCGCCCGGCCACACATGTGAGTTTTTTATGTGCATGCGTGTGTGTGCACGTTAGGAGTTAAATTTTATTTTTGTTTTGAGCTTCAATATATTGTCATCTAAACTCCAGTAATTTCTACTTTTCTAAGTATTTTTGAGAACTAAAATGAAAATAGTTTCTTTATTTTAAAATGGAAATCTTTTACTGGTTAGTTTAGTTTGTTTAGTTTCTTTTAGGTTTAGGCTAATGTCTGTCATATCCTGTGGCCTGTGAACATTTGCCACTATCCTAATGATCTATTCCATGGGTAAACAAACATTTCCGACCTTAACAATTGTCAATCCAAAAATATGGAAATAATTTATTGTTCTTGTGTTCAATAATACTACAAACCTGCATATTTTCCTGTCATAATGTTCAACAGTTTTTGAGCCAAACATACTCTATCCCTCTCTGTGCTAAACAGTCTTGAGATTAAGCACACTTTCCTATTTCTGATGAACAACGCTGAGAACAAGTCAAAAAAAAAAACTGCTTGTTGCAGGGAATAACTGCTCCTGGAAAATCAAAAGGCTGAAGCAATTCAACAACTTACTTATTGGACTAAGAGCTGATTTATTAAGGTTTGCTTTAAGACTTAGCTGGCTCCTGCAGTCCACAGGTGTTATATCAGAAACTCTGATTAGTCCCAACTTGTTCTGCTACTTGTAAGACCCTGGGTCAATTTTTTTTTTTTTGAGACAATGTCGCTGTGTCGCCCAGGCTGGAGTGCAGTGGTGTGACCTTGGCTCACTGCAAGCTCCGCCTCCTGGGTTCACGCCATTCTCCTGCCTCAGCCTCCCGAGTAGCTGAGACTACAGGTGCCCACCACCACACCCGGCTAATTTTTTGTATTTTTAGTAGAGATGGGGTTTCACCTTGTTAGCCAGGATGGTCTTGATCTCCTGACCTTGTGATCCGCCCACCACAGCCTCCCAAAGTGCTGGGATTACAGGCATGATCCATCACGCCCAGCCTAGACCCTGGGTGATTTTAACATCCAGCTGAGTCTCCGAAACCCTATGAACACTCTGCCCAATTTTCTATTTTGAGACATGCTATTATACTAAGACTTCGAGCAGACTATATTCTTTCTTATTCTCATTTACAGTAAGAGAGCCAGGCATGGAATTAGCCAGGCATGGTGGTGCACACCTGTAATCCCAGCTACTTGGGAGGCTGAGGCAGGAGAATCCCTTGAACCTGGGAGGCGGAGCTTGCAGTGAGCTGAGATCGCGCCACTGCACTCCAGCTTGGGCGACAGAGCAAGACTCTGCCTCAGATAAATAAATAAATAAATAAATAAATAAATAAATAAATAAATAATAAATTACCCAGACTTGGGTGTGTCTGGATGGCAATGTGAGAATGGACTAATACACTCACTGTTTCTTCAATGAGAGTACTAGTAAGTCTAGTAAATGTAGTTTGCCTAACAAGCTCTAGTATTTTTTTAGGGAGTTGAATGTCATTTCTAAGGAGGTCAAAGGATATATAAGAAATAACAAGTTTTAAAGTCAGAAGTGCATTTAAATTTGGGCTTAGAATTTATCTTGCATTTATCCTATTTCAGGAAATATTACCACATATGAAGTGTGGATATTTATGCATACTTAGCAGTGGGCTTGGGAATATCACACACAATATTATACATAGGCTACCATAGAATCTGCAATTATTATAATACCTGAATCCCTCCTACAGTCCTTCTACCTCTTGAAGACCTTTAAGACTTTGCTTTTTCCACTGAAAATTAGAAAGAACAACATAGCTGAAGGCAGTCCTTGTTCTGTTGGGTCATTTGTTGGAATTGTGCTTATCCTGCAACTTTGGAGAAGGGAGGCATTTCAACATGAAATGAGGCTGCTTGTAAGTCAGAAAAAGAGTGAAGAAAAAGTGAATTTAGCTCTTGCCAGCATTGCTTGAGGTATTTGGATGACATAAATTTTTTTTAAAGACCACAATGCTTTTAAAATTTTCTTTGCTTGTGATTAGTCATTGTTGGCCCCTTTATGCTTCTCCCAGAATCATTACAATGCCATGCTTCCCCCACCCTTTCCTAAGGACTCTAAAGTCTGGATTTATTTTTTCCGACCCAAGAGGCACAACCAAATGATGTTTAAGCATCCCCCACCCAGCCAATGTGTGAGGCCATTTCCTCCAAAATACATTCTCCTTTCTTACCTGCCCTCTCTGATTCCTTGTCCAGCCTGGCCTCTTATACGGACCCTGATCTTTTATCCTCAATATCCTTTCTTATCCCACACCCACTGTCTACTTCAGTTTCAATTTCAGCCACTCGTTAGTTTCTTGGTAAACAAAGTGAATAAACGCCCTTGAAGTCCTGCCACTTGCTGACTCCTTTGGAAACCCAACTCACCATTAAATTGCAGCATCTTAAATTGTACTCTCTTTGCATACTGACTTATCCTCTGGTACTCAGCTAATTCACGGCTCTCTGAGTCTTGTGTACCTCATTTTCACATGCTCAGGTCAGGGTAGAGATGGCTTTTGTGAGGCCTTGAGTGGGAGGTGTGAGAGTTTGTCCTCTAAACATGCATTTTGACTCTTTTCGTGTTCGTTTTTGCCATCAAGGACATCAACAGGGGCCCGCTGCTCTTACTCAACATGTCTTTGGGGTATCACATCTACAACGCCTACTGCATTGATCAGAGGACTTTGGAGGGTCCTCTGTTTTGGCTGTCAGGAGGGGCCAAGAACCTTCCCAATTATACATGTGAGAGGCAGAGCAAATCCATAGCAGCGATTGAAGGAACTATATGAGCATTTGTTTTTCAGTTGGAGATGTTGATGGAAATCTACAAACTACCACACGTAAGACAGGATGGGGTGGGTCAGAGATGACATTGAATGTCCTTTGCTGTTATTACAAGGCATGTCAACAAAAGGTGGCTCAGAACAGTCTTTGATGCCCCCAAAGGTGACAGAAAGTCCTTGCGCTGCCAGTGTTTATTTAGGGTAAGAAGGAGGAAGAATGAGATGGGCAGCAGTGAGGCATCCCTGGCTGGCACAGCCAAGCCAGCTCTGGGAACTCTATATCTGAACACCTACTTTCCAGGGTAATTTTTCCCAGAGGGAAGATGATACATTAAAAAAAATCAACAAGTAAATCTTCCCCTTTCCAAGAGAGAATGTAGTATCTTCAGCTTCAAAATGGTGAAATAATAATTGCTTTATTCTTTACTATCATGCTGTTATTATCTAACTGCTATATCTCTGAAGAATTTTTTTTTTTTTTTGAGACAGAGTTTCGCTCTTGTTGCCCAGGCTGGAGTGTGATGGCGCGATCTCGGCTCACAGCAACCTCTGACTCCCGGGTTCAAGTGAGTCTCCTTCCCTAGCCTCCCGAGTATCTGGGATTACAGGCATGCACCGCCATGCCTGGCTAATTTTTGTATTTTTAGTAGAGACGGGGTTTCTTCATGTTGGTCAGGCTGGTCTCGAACTCCCAACCTCGGGTGGTCCACCCACCTCAGCCTCCCGAAGTGCTGGGATCACAGGCGTGAGCCACTGCACCCAGCTTTGCAAAGAATTTTTGACCATCATCTCTCTCCAGAATCGTATCCTTGACTAATAGTCAAAATTGGAATTTTTATAGCCCTGTAAACCCACAGATTAGCTTATAGGGAGATTTAGTAAACTCAGATTTTTGGGAGGGGAAGGGAGGCTGGCAGAGAAGAAACTTTGTTTACAATTTTATTACCCTAGATAATATTAACCAGTTTTGTATGTTTCTTAGAAATTTTATTGTAGCTTACCTGTTTGCCAATGGCTATATGAAACCTTGCTCTTCAAATGTTCTACAAATCAGGACTTTTGTCTTCAAGATGGTTTTCTCATGAATGAGTTGAGTATAATTTTAACTCTTGTTAAGAAAAACTCTGAGCATTTTGCCTTTACTCACGTTCATCAATTTCTCTAGTAATTTACTTGCTAGCTTTGAATTTCTTCTAGGAGTAGAAAGTGAAGTGCCTGATGTATTGTGTTTGATTGTGCCCTTCTCCCGCAAATCACTTCTGAATACAAATGGATATTGTTTTTCCTTTTCCTCTAAGATTAGTTATGTCCATTTGATCCTTTGCCTAGTGATGAAGGACAGTTTCCATCTCTGTATCAGATGGTCCCAAGGAATCATCTTTGCCTCTTGGTATGGTGAAGCTGTTGCAGCATTTTAGCTGGACGTGGTAGAGCTGCTTGTCTCAGATGACATAAAAGGTGGGCATTTTCGGTCAGGCACGGTGGCTCACATCTGTAATCCTAGCTCTTTGGAGGGCCAAGGTGGGTGGATCACCTGAAGTCGGGAGTTCGAGACCAGCCTGACCAACATGGAGAAACCCCATCTCTACTAAAAATAAAAAAATTAGGTATGGTGGCGCATGCCTGTAATCCCAGCTCCTCAGGAGGCTGAGGCGGGAGAATCACTTTAACCCGGGAGACAGAGGTTGCTGTGAGCCGAGATTGCACCACTGCACTCCAGCCTGGGCGATAGAGCTAGACTCCATCTCAAATAAAAAAAAGGTGGGCATTTTTTCTAGGAACTGAGAGAAGTGGCCAGGGAAGGTATCTGTTCAGGCTTTACAAAGAAACTGTCTTGGAGGGTGTTCTGCCATCAGCAGGCAGGATAACATTGGCCAAGACTGAAGATCCATCAACAAATGTGACTGCTGTCTGTGGTGATACAGACTCCCTAATCCTCCTGACATTCTGGGATGGAATACTTTGAAAACGTGGAAAGCGTGTGTTAACCACCTCCCAGTGGAACTTTATCACACATGCGGGAAGTTTCATACTTAATCCATTCCATGGGACTCTCACTTTTTCAAAGCAGAGCAGTGAGATACCTGGCCTCCAGCATTTTGTTCAGACAGTTAGCCCTTCCATACACCCAGAACACATTTTCCATAGTAAACCGTGGCTTTTTTCCTGGATTGCTTCCTTTCTGATTCTGGCTGTGAAACCCTAGGAGGATGCCCATGGAATGCTTTCTTGGGTCCTGTGCCTTTGCGTTGCTTTGACTGGATTGCATCTGATTTCATTAAGACCGTCTATGATTCTGCATGTGTAGCCAATGCCCTGTGCTAAGTGCTGCTTGTAGAAATACAGTGGGATATGAGGAAAATGTAGATGCAGTGCTGTTTCATCCCTGGCAGGTAATGATTTCTGCTAGGGCATTGTCGGCCCTGGAGCCCATCAATTCTTGAAACATATAGTCATAAATGAGATTTTCTCAAAACCTGCATAATAACTCAGGCAAAACACATTGAAATTTTACATTCTGAATATAAATTCTGAAAATGAATATGTCTACTTGCTTTTACAATGAGAAACCATATATAGTCCAGAGAGTTTTCAGTTTTGATGTGTGTGTGTGTGTGTGTGTGTGTGTGTGTAAATGATCATCACACAGATATCTCTGGCTAGAAGAAACTTTGTCATATTTGTTCTAAGATTAAATGTTTGTCCCATATTTCCAATACTCATTTTCAATCTGATTTAATTTTTTTGACCTATGATATTAACTGTCTAGAAATGACTGGGGAAAACAAATTAGTTTTGAGCCCTTACTTTGTGTCCAGCATAAATAGTGATTATATTTTTTTCTTTTAATTCAAAATAACATTAAGAGATATGAATTGCTATTTCTATTTTATGTATGAGAAAAACTCATATTCAGAGACACTCAGTAAAATTGTTACACACTGCCGGTAAATGGGTCATCAAAAATTTGAAAGCGGCCGGGTGCAGTGGCTCAAGCCTGTAATCCCAACACTTTGGGAGGCTGAGGGGGGCTGATCACCTGAGGTCAGGAGTTTGAGACCAGCCTGACCAATATGGTGAAACCCTGTCTCTACTAACAATACAAAAATTAGCTGGGTGTGGTGGTGAGTGCCTATAGTCCCAGCTACTTGGGAGGCTGAGACAGGAGAATCACTTGAACACAGGAGGCGGAGGTTGCAGTGAGCCAAGATCGTGCCACTGCACTCCAGCCTGGGCAACAGAGTGAGACTCCATCTCAAAAAAAAAAAAAAAAAAATCGAAACCACAATTGTCTTTATTTTCATCAAAGTATAAAGTTGAATTTGAGCTTTTAGCCTTCAAGGATCTGGGAGGAACAATGCTTCAGTTAACATTTCATAGCATAATGCATATTTTTTTATCACTCCCTGATGCATCCCTTTTAGCTTTACTCTCTTAAGGACCACGGAATTTATGACCAGTGCTGATGGTCAGGTACCCGGATTAGAACAGGAACTCTGTTGCACGGGATGCTATTCTGAAGTATTGTAATTTGCCTGGTGGTCTCCAACATCAAGGGAAGCTAGGAGAATGTGTTTTCCACGTGGTCAAGATTTTGCCATACACGAGGAAAGGATCAAATGGGCCATTGCTGTTTTCAGAGGTTAGTCACAATTTCAAAGATAGCTTTTTACTGAATATGGATACCAGAATAGAGTTGATTCATGCAGGTAATTTCACCTGATTTGAACCCTCTACGTAGTTGATATGTATACAGGCCTATATTTATGTATGTTGATATGTATCCCACCTATACATGCTTCTACCTTTTAATATTTCTTATTCATTGCTTACCAAAGAACAAACATTAAATTGCATAATAAAATGACAACGATGGTAATAATGGTAGTGAATAATCATTAACTATGTGCCAAGCATTGTTTTAGTGGTTTTATGTATGTCTGTTATATTACTCAGAACGTTGTTATGAGTCAGATCCCTTTCATATTTGTTTTAGATAAGAAAAGGGGTGCAAAGGAACATTAAGTAACTTATTCACCATTATACTCTTAGTGATGAGTCACAATTTTAACCAAAGGAGTTGCTGTGAAAATCCATGGTTTTAACCACAATACTGTATTGGTCCTCAGATTTTTATATCTTATTAAATAATATATTTCTTTCTAAATTTATTTTATTATTTTATCACTACACATGTAACAAAATGCATTAAATAACATATTTCTAAAATTAAATGTTTTGTTTTTATTTCTACACAAAAATATTTTTGATATTCTGAATTTCTGTTATCTTCCTAATCTTATAATTAAGATTGTCTTGGTTTTTATAGTCAATGATACTAACTCTAAACAGTAAGTTTTGTGTCTTTATTTCAAATCCTTGTGTTATTTTATAGGAGCTCAATTTTCATCTTTGTGCATATCATACCCCTTTCAAATGGAATAATTCTTATATTTTACCTTGAGGCTTTCTGTATATTTCTGGTAATAACTTTACTTGTACTGTTAGGTTAATCAGACATTCTTTTTTTTTTTGAGGTGGAACAGAGTCTCACTCTGTCGCCCAGGCTGGAGTCCAGTGATGCCATCTCAGCTCACTGCAAGCTCTGCCTCCCAGGTTCATGCCATTCTCCTGCCTCACCCTCCCGAGTAGCTAGGGTTACAGGTGCCCACCACTATGTCCTGCTAATTTTTTTTGTATTTTTAGTAGAGACGGGGTTTCACCGTGTTAGCCAGGATGGTCTCGATCTGCCCACCTCAGCCTCCCAAGGTGCTGGGATTACAGGTGTGAGCCACCACTCCCGGCCACAGATTACCCAGACATTCTTTTATGAATTACAAGTTAGTTTGGTGTCTACTAAAATGCATATGATTTTCTGTAATGATTTATTAGTATAGATTATTAAATTTATATATATGTATATATGTACACTTATTAACTTATCCTTGCTTTCCTAGGATAAACTGAAATTGATCATAATTTTTTAAGAGACATTATTTTTTAGAGTAGTTTCAGGTTTTAAAAAATTTGAAGAGAAAGTACAAAGAGTATATATACCTCCCTTCCTCCCCGTTTCTCTATAATTTCTATTTTCTATTTTGCGTTAGGGTGGTTCATGTGTTACAATTGATGAACCAACATTGATACACTATTATTAACTGAAATCCATACTTTACATTAGGGTTCAGTCTGTGTTATAGAATTTTATGGGTGTTGACAAATTTATAATGTCATGTATCCACTATTGCAGTATCAGACAAAATATTATGGCTGCCTTCAAAGTCCCCTATGCTCCACCTATCCACCCCTCCTTCCTTCTCCACCAGGATGCTTTCTTTAATATTTTGTGGTACACAGTTAGGGTATTTATATCCATATTCCTAACTGGAAATGTTCTCTAATTTTACTTTACCATTCTATGATTTGTTTTGTTATCAATGGTATGCTAGCTTCTCAAATTGAGGAGTCTTTTTCTAATTTATTAAAAGATGAAAATTTACTACTTCTTGAACACTGTTATTTGGGTATAAGATCACATGAACCTGGTGTGTATCTTGTGGCTCTGTTTTTAACAACTAACTCTATTTTAAATTATTATTGTGATATGAGTTGGATTTGTGTCGCTGCCCGAATCTCAGGTGGAATTGGAGGAGGGGTCTGGTGGGAGGTGATTGGATCATGGGGGTGGATTTCCCCCTTGCTGTTCTGTGAGAATGGGTGAGTTCTCAGGAGATCTCATGGTTTAAACGTGTGTGGCACTTTCCTGTTTGCTCTCTCTCTCCTGCTACCACGTGAAGAAGATCCTTGCTTCCCCTTCACCTTCTGCCATGATTGTAAGTTTCCTGAGGCCTCCCTGTCATGCTTCCTGTTAAGCCTGTGGAAATGTGAGTTAATTAAATCTTTTTTTTTTTGTAAGTTATCCACTCTCAAGTAGTTTTTTTTTGTTTGTTTGTTTGTTTTTCTTTTGAGATGGAGTCTCGCTCTGTCACCCAGGCTGGAGTGCAGTGGTGCGATCTTGGCTCACTGCAAACTCCGCCTCCCGGGTTCACGCCATTCTCCTGCCTCAGCCTCCCAAGTAGCTGGGACTACAGGCGCCTGCCACCACACCCGGCTAATTTTTTGCATTTGTAGTAGAGATGAGGTTTCACCTTGTTAGTCATGATGGTCTCGATCTCCTGACCTTGTGATCCGCCCACCTCGGCCTCCCAAAGTGCTGGGATTACAGGCATGAGCCACCGTGCCTGGCCTCAACTAGTTCTTTATAGTGGTGTGAAAATGGACTAGTACATATTGTTTATTTTAACTTTGTATTTCTTCTTCAGCTGATGTATAAGTTCTAAGTTATAGGTTTTGTGTTTAAATTTTTTATTTCTTCTTGATCCATTAGTTATTTATAAATATATTTAAATGTAAAAAAATTAGGATTTTGATTTTTTTGATTGATTGCTAATTTAATTGTATTGTAAACAAGAGTCTTGCTCTTTAGCCAGTGAATGGTCAATTTTAATGAACTGTCCATGTGTACTTGTGAAAAATGAATAGTCACTAACTTGGAGGTTCAGAGTTCTGTGCATGTTTATTATATCAGGCTTCTTCATTATGTTCCTTAAATTACTTGTATTCTTCTTTACATTATGTCTAATTAAACTCTTTATTCATCAGGGAGATACATTGATATCTACCATCATGGATAGATTTGTCAAATTTGTCAGTTTCTCCTTTTTATTCCACTGCACAGTTTGTGTTTGAATTGGACTATATGCATATAAAGGCAGATGCTCAATCCTTATATCCTGCTGAGTTCAACTCATGAAATAAAAAGTAACCAATATAATTTAGCCATTTTTATTCTACTTTATATGTAACTTGATATTTATCACATATATATTATTTCTTTGTATTTTTATATGATCTGTCTAAAATGTACAAAAAATTTCCATGTTACTAATTTTTCAGATATTACAGTTAGGCGGTAGCATGCTGACATGACATAGCTGAATTTCTACACTGCCCTAACTCTGCTTATCTTTAAAAAACAGGACACTTGCTCTAAGAAGTTCCCTTTGTAACCAGACCCACTGACACTTGTTAGAACCAAGATAGCTAAAGCCTCAGCCTTCATTATAATCTCATTTCCATGCTAAATGGCACTCCTGGCCAGGCATGGTTGTACATCCCTGTAATCCGAGCCCTTTGGGAGGCCAGTGTAGGAGGATTGCTTGAGCACAAGAATTTGAGACCAGCCTGGTCAACAGAATAAGACCTGGTCTCCACAAAAAAAAAAAAAAAAATTAAAAATTAGTGTGGTGTCACACACCTATAGTCTCAGCTACTCAGAAGGCTAAAGGGGGTGGATCACTTAGGCCCGGGAGTTCGAGGCTGCAGCGAGCCATGACTGCACCACTGCACTCAAGCCTGGGCAACAGAGCAAGGCCCCATCTCTTAAAATAGAAAAGAAATCCTAGCACTTTGGAAGGCCGAGGCGGGCAGATTGCCTGAGTTTAGAAGTTCGAGACCAGCCTGGGTAACACAGTGAAACCACATTTCTACTAAAAATACAAAAAGATAGCCAGGCGTGGCAGTGTGTGCCTGTAGTCCCAGCTACTTGGGAGGCTGAAGCAGGAGAATTGCTTGAACCCGGGAAGCAGAGGTTGCAGTAAGCCCAGATCGTGCCACTGTACTCCAACCTTGGTGACAGAGTGAGACTCCATCGCCAAGAAAAAAAGGAAAGAAAAGAAAAGAAAAAAAGACACTTCCACTGGTGTCATGACACTTGACAATCATCATGACGCTGACCAGAAATCATAAAAGTTCAAAAAGGAAGGTGGCACTAGGAGTTCTGTGAAGTTGCTGCTTATTCCTGGAAAATACATGAATATTCTTCCCCTTGCTTTTAATGTCCAATCCCTTCATTAAAGAAACCCTGTATTTTATTTTAACCTCCTCACCTCTCATTAGTCGAGAAGTGATTTGTGAGCCATGCTTCTGCTTCTCAAGTCCACGGCCATCAAGTAAAGCTTGCACTGCTTGGTGCTCACCTTCAGTTTTGTGTATTGCCTTTGCAACACCGAACAAGTAAAGACCCCGTTTTTGGAGGAAGTGGCTTTGTTTGATAGCATTGCTATGGCTATTAACATGCATATTAGCTCATCCCATAATTCTAATGTTTATATTTATATTTTTTATTTTTTTAAGAATCTTTCTGATTGATTTTGTTCATCTTTCAATTTCTGCTCACAATTTGACACCCTGTTTGTTTCCTTAAAGAGTTTAAGCCTATACATATTTTGATCCTATATCTGAAAATTATAAGGTCTAAAATGCCTTCTGGTTGCATTTTGTTGTTTGTTGTTTATGTTGACTCTTCATTGTGTGGTTTACATGTTCATTTGGTCTTAGTGTCTGTGTAACTTCATGGTGAGTAATAAATATTTTGAGGGTCAGTCCCTCTTACAGGATTGCCTGTGCTTCATCCAAGCACCTGAGTTGTTAATAATCAGAAGACATTTAATTTATGCACTTAAAGTTTTCCTTGACTATAGAAATACATTTAAAATTAAATCCCAAACCAGTATGAAGATAAGTTTTTGAATAAAAATTTCTCAGAAGAGACATTTTTCTCTTTTGCCACCCAGACTCCAAACTGAGGCTGAGAACTTATCTCCTTTCACTGGCAAGAAGATTATTTTGTTTTCTTTTTCCTAGATCATTTCCCCATGAAAGTAGGCCTTCAGGCTGGGCATGGTGGCTCACGCCTGTAATCCCAGCACTTTGGGAGGCTGAGGCAGGTGGATCATGAGGTCAGGAGATCGAGACCATCATGGCTAACATGGTGAAATCCCATCTCTACTAAAAAAATACAAAAAATTAGCCGGGCATGGTGGCGTGCACCTGTAGTCCCATCTACTCGGGAGGCTGAGGCAGGAGAATGGTGTGAACCTGGGAGGCGGAGCTTGCAGTGAGCCAAGACTGTGCCACTGCACTCCAGCCTGGGTGACAGAGCGAGACTCCGTCTAAAATAAAAAAGAAAAAAAAAGAAAAAGAAAGTGGGCTTTCAATAGTTGTAGCTCTATGGATTGTCTCAAGCCTAAGGTTTTGTCTCCTGTCCCCTCAGTTTTGGTCATTAAAACCCAAGTGACCTTGATCATCTTAATTAGCAATCATTGTGAGGACAGCTTTTGCTTGCCGATCAGCTTTCCTGTTCTGGGTTTCTGTTCCTTTTTTATTTTTTTCCTTGAGGTTTCTCGTACATTATTGGAGCTAGGCTAGGTTTTGTAAGCTTTTGTTGTATTTATCTACCAATTCTAATTGTTTTGTATTCTGCATATCCGATCTAATTATCACCAGCAGGAGAAGTCTAGGCTACTTTTTAAAATAAAATGTCTTGAGTGCCCAGATATGTGTATCAATGTTATTGTTATTATACTAGAGACAGCATCATTATACATACTTTGGACAATTAATCAATATATGGCTTTCAATCACCTTGCTTATCCATTTTGTGTAGACATAATTTAGATTATTTGGATATTTGCCTTTAATGCAAAAATGTGACTTTATTTATTCATTTATTCATTTGTTTATTGAGACGGAGTCTCGCTCTGTCGTCCAGGCTGGAGTGCAGTGGCCCCATCTCAGCTCACTGCAAGTTCCACTTCCCGGGTTCATGCCATTCTCCCGCCTCAGCCTCCTGGGTAGCTGGGACTACAGGCGCCTACCACCGTGCCTGGCTAATTTTTTGTATTTTAGTAGAGACAGGGTTTCACCGTGTTAGCCAGGATGGTCTTGATCTCCTGACCTCGTGATCTGCCTTCCTCGGCCTCCCAAAGTGCTGGGGTTACAGGTGTGAGCCACCACCCCCGGCGACTTCATTTTATCTTTATCAAAAACTTTGCTTTTGTTTCTACTTAATTTTTATTTTCTAGTATGCATGTTTCAGATAGTTCTAAAAGGTATTACACATCATTATAATATTTAAATTAATACAATATTATTAATTTTGGAATTTTATAATTCATCTATTCTGAGTATATTAGGAACACCGACCCCCAATTTCTTTTCTTCAGGCTCTCTACTCTGTGTGCAGCCAGAGCTATGGGTCAGAATTTAGAAAATCCCCACAGGAAGGAAAAGCTGTATGTTGTTTGAACTCAGTACCTAGAGGTGAGATTTCCAATAAGACAGGTCAACAAACAATTTGTTTCTAGCTCTTCTTTAGCATCCCTGTTAATACAAAAATTGATTAGGATTTGGGTTAGACCACAAAGTGCCATTCTTTCCCTCATTTATCATTCATGTGATCATTCATGTGATGCATTTTAATGTTCTAATCAGTAGAACATTGCCAGCTTTCTCATGAAGTAATGGAGCAAGAACTCACTCCTTACTGGAGGAAAGGCACCAAGCCATCCAGGAGGGACCCACCCTTATGACCCAGACACCTCCCATTAGCCCCTGCCTTAAACATTGGGGATCACATTTCAATATGAGATTTGAAGGGGACAAATAACAAAACTATTAGTAGGCAAATGAGTCTTGTTACATTCTGAGGAAAGAACATTCAAGACAAAAGAACTAGAAGTTCAAAGGCCTCGGGGCAGGAGTTTGTAAACTTGAAAGTAAATCAAGGCAGCTAATGTGGATGGTTGGAAAATACAGCAAAAAAAAATTGTGGTAGGAGGTGAGGTCTGAGATTTAGAAACATCATAAAGATTTTGATTTAAAATGTAATTAAGAGCCATTGGAAAGCTTTGAGCATGGCAGTTAAATGATTTGATTGTTAAAGAGTAACTGCCTGCTTTGTGCAAAATAGACTGAAGTTGACTCAGGGAATTGGAAGTAGGAAGACCACTTGGATTTATTACAATAATCTAGGTAGAGATTACGTTGTCTTGGATCAGGATGGCCAAGTGGAAGTGACAAGAAGTGATCAGAATTAGGAAATATTTTGATGGGAGAGTCAAGAGGATTCACTGATGTATTAGTTGTGGTTTTTTGTGAAGTAAAAAATCATGAGTAATGCCCAGATTCTGGACCAGTGCAACTTAATGTCTCATGGTCAATCTAATGGGAGTTTGAGGGTGCGTTTTTTTTTTAATTTTGAAAAAAGCAGTATACTTTGGTCATTGCAGTATTTCTGGAATTCAACTAAGGGTCTGGCTGACCAGTTAAAGCTTTCTTGTGTAAATGAATAAATTTCTTGTATAAATCAATAAATTTAAGGCTTAGCCTGGCAAATAGATATTTGGAATGTCTTAAAGATTGTAATGGTCTCATCATCAGATAAAAAATAGGAGTAGCATGCACATCTATGTAAAAGATAAAAAAAATCATCTTTCTTCATATAAATGACAAGGGGGATAAATACTGCTAAACTGGAATGAGTTAATTTGTAGCATCTTATAATTTTGTGAAGTATGGAGAGTAGGTGGACAACATGCTTTAAGATGACTAATGTTATCATTGTTTAGTCCTGTGAAAAAAGGAAGCATTTCAGAACTTGAGACAATAAGCTTTTGACTTTTTAAAATCAGACTCCAATGAATGTACAAAATGCCCAGACAACCAGTATTCAGTGAGAGAGATCACTGCCTCACAGAGTTGTGACCTTCCTGGATTTTGAAGATGCACTGGGGACAGCACTGGCCAGCATAGCTCTTTGTTTCTGTGTCCTCACTGCCATTGATATGGTTTTGCTGTGTCCCCACCCTAATCTCATCTTGAATTATAGCTCCCATAATTCCCACGTGTTGTGAGAGGGAGCTGGTGGGAGATAATTGAATCATGGGTGCAGTTGCTCCCATACTGTTCTAAGTCTCACAAGATCTGATAATTTTATTAAAAGATTTCCCCTTTTGCTTGGCTCTCGTCCTCCCTTGTCTGCCACCATGGTAAGACGTGCCTTTCACCTTCAGCCATGATTGTGAGGCCTCCCCAGCCACGTGGAACTGTGTGTCCATTAAGGCTCTTTTCTTTTATAAATTACCCAGTCTCTGATATATCTTTATCAGCAGTGTGAAAATGGACTAATACAGCCATGGTTCTCGTGGTCTTTGTGAAGCACATACACAAACCCATAGTCAAGACTCTCAGCCACATCTCTCTGTTTTCCTCTGCTCCTTGCTCTTCACTGGCTGTACAAACACAGTCACTTGTATCCTCTGACAGATAACATTTGGAATCATTTTTACTGTGGCTGTTTCAACTGCATTAGCTAAAACTATCACTGTGCTTATAGCCTGTAAGGCTACAGCATCAGAGAGAAAGCCAAAGTGGTTTTGGGGACTGGAAATATTTAGCACAGTTATTTTCATCTGTTTCCTTATCCAAGTAACTCTCTGGAATTTGGCATGGGATCAAAGAGTGCCATCAGAGCTCTCAATGGTGAGGTATTCTTTGCCTTCCACTGTGTTCTGGGATTCTTGACCTTTTTGGCACTGGGGAGCTTCATCTTGGCTTTCCTGGCCAGGAGCCTGCCTGACACCTTCAATGAAGCCAAGTTCTTGATGTTCAGCATGCTGATGTTATGTACTGTTTGAATTACCTTCCAAACTGTGTAACATAGCACCAAAGGGAAGGTCATGGTTGCCTTGGAAATATTCTCCATCTTGACTTCCAGTGCTGACTGCTAGGCGGTATCTTTGCTCCCAGATGCTGTATTATTCTAATAAAACCAGATAAGAATACTCTTGGAGAGTAAAGGGAAAAAAGCAAGTTCTTACATGTATAAATATTTAATTTCTGGCCTTAGAAAAATAAAAAAGAGGAATGTAAAAAATAACTGCTATTTGCATGCAGATGACACACAGTCATATTTAAGTAATATTTCAGACTGGTTTATAATCTCTTAACTCTGCCATTATATTCAAATAGTGTGAAATTCACAATACTTTCAATCATCAAGTTTGTGAATATAAATATTAACTTTGATGTGTGTTTTCTGCAGGTTAAATCTATTATTAAATGCTGTAAGTTGTCCTTCATGATGTGCACAGTAACCCTTTTTATCTCTATCTTTAGCTACCATTTTGTCTTAGACACACATCTTCAGCAGAAAGTATTGAGGCAGTCCTCCACTCAACATCTCATTTAATTTTATGACTTTTTTCTAATTGGCGGGACAGATGGCATAAAGATTTATAATTTGTATTTGAACTTTATTATATTTTTCTGTTTTCTTCTGACAAATATATGTACAATTATAAAAATCTACCTGCAATTTATATATCTAAATTGTGGGAGGTAGGAGTCCAATATTACTTTTATCAAACAAACCAGACATTTGTCCCTAAATAATAATAGACTACACCTGTCTTATTGATTTTAAGTGCAACTGTATTGTACTCTACATTTTTGTGTTGTCAAAAATAACTCCATGTCAGTTTAGTTATCAACAAGCAATTTTAATATATGTGGGAGAACAATCAATAGATTGTTATCATCAAACAGAGGTAAAAATTGGATTTATAAAACAAAAGGGCAGAGGCATTTAAAAAAAAAGTCTGAAAAGTGAGTTTAGTTTTCTTTCTCCTGAGTATACTGACTGACAAGAGGGACACTAAGGGATCAGTCTCTGGGATAGTCAACAGAGAAAACTTTCAGTTATTTCTAGATTATCTGAAAAGGCTCGACAGTTCCACTGGGACAAACTGTGTCCAGGCATTACTTGCCACTCTCCTTCTATTGCCACTCTGCGCACAATTAAATCAGACTGCATCATATCCCTTTAAAATATATCTTATATCCCTGTTTTCTTTGCTTAAAATCCAGCTCCTAGATGAATAGATTTTTCCTATAGAGGTTTTATTTTTTCTTCAACGCTGTATTATGAGTTGAATGTCAGGTCAGGGTTATGGCTGTGAAGCAAGATAAAAGAATCAAGATAGGTTGGGTGCAGTGGCTCACACCTGTAATCCCAGCACTTTGGGAGGCCGAGGCAGGTGGATCACGAGGTTAGGAGATCCAGACCATCCTGGCTAACACTGTGAAACCCCGTCTCTACTAAAAACACACAAAATTAGCTGGGCGTGGTGGTGGGTGCCTGTAGTCCCAGCTACCCGAGAGGCTGAGGCAGGAGAATGGCGGGAACCCAGGAGGTGGAGCCTGCAGTGAGCCGAGATCGCGCCACTACACTCCAGCCTGGGCAACAGAGCAAGACTCCGTCTCAAAAAAAAAAAAAAAAAAAAAGGAATCAAGATAATGGGAAGGTTAAAAAAGATTAAAAGTTTGGGAATAATCCCAAGTATTTTAAGAAATATTTGGAGCTCACTTAGCATCTAAGTTTTTCTTGGATTTAGCTTAACGAGAAAAATAACTCCTAAGATTGATTAAATCAATTTTACTTGCCTAATGTTTATTCAGGTTCCAGATATTTCAGGTATGGTAAAGATTTTCTCTTGGAAGGACATTAAACTGCCAATTATCTATTATTTAGGACTATCCTAGTCAACAGGTTGCTGCTATTCCGTTGAGTTTCTAAAACCTGAGGTGCTTTGTTTACTGGGTAGGCCATAGTCAAGGATAAATTATGGATCACATATGTTAGTGGGGAAACAGTTTGGAATAAGGTCGAAACACCTACACACAGACAAACATACACATACACACAAACACACTCACATCTACACACATACACACATACACACACACAAACACACACATACACACACACACACTGACACCACACAAACACACTCACACCTACACACACAAACACACACATACACACACACAAAATGAAGCGTATGTGTATACATGTACATATATATGATAAATTCTGATGTCTTGAGTCCCTCTTTATAAACTACCACATTGATTCAATAAAATATGAGCAACTGAATGGTTTGTTTCAGTAAATGGAAAGGCCAGAACACGGTGTCCAAAACAATGTTTATGTTTTAATATGATTATAGAAAATCATGATTTCTTCATAAGAATAATAATTCCAAGAGTATATCTTGTGGAGACACAAGTATGTTTTACATAGTCACTATTATTTATCAAATGTCACCTGAATTTAATTAATTTTTGTATTCAGAATAAAATCCCAGAGTTTAGAAAAACATGCAATGATTTCTGTGTAGCTTTATGAGAAAATAATTGGTCATAATTTATCATTAATTCCATATGCCATTATCTTTCTCATGAGGCTCTAAAAAATATCAGCAACTACAGCTAATTTTGAGGACCTGCGTTTTAGCCATAACATCTAGATATTTTAACATTAGTAATATTCTTGAAAGTTGCAGTGAATTCACAGGGTTTATCAGAATGAAATTAGTCAAGAAAACGAGAAAAATGACTGGGATTTCAATTTTCATAGCCTAATACCTTGAACTAAGACAAAATGAAAAAAGTGAGAAAAAGAGGGGTATCCAAGTGATAAAATAAAATCAAAATGAGGGCATGTTTTTCTGATCATGAAGTTTTACCTGAAATATCTTGAGTGAAAGCTTCATATGACTGAATATACTTTTAATGTCATCTTTCTGATCTGTAGACTCTTGAAGGAATATGTCTACTGGAAGTTGTCTGCTTCTGGAGGCTTTTTAATAGGCCTCTAGGTCAGATTTAACATGGGTCTGGATGTCCAGATTATAGGACCCTAAACACTTTTATCCTTAGAACCATGTCTTCTCTAGTGTTTTTCATAGAGCTTAAACAGATTCTTTGTGATTAAAAAAATAATCAAAATGGCTTTTTTAGCATAGTTCTAATGCTAAGTGTGTTTCTTCCAATAAACTCATTCTTTTGGAGGGATACGTCCAATCATATCCCTCTTGGAAATGCATTTTGTATTAATTGTGCACATGACTCTGCACATAGATTAATTTTGTAAATACTTGACAGGATACAAATTCAATGATATGGAATCTGTCAGAGCAGGATTCAAGCCAAGAGTCACGTACCTTCTTGTAACATTTACAAAATGAGAGTTTATGAGAAATTGGGGACAAGATCACATTAACATTTTATCTAGGAGTAGAACTTTAGCTCAAATGAAAGCTTTAATTAAGATGAAAAGTTTCTTCTTTGGTAAATGACTTTTAAAACTTTACACTTTGGTAACTGATCCTTGGTTATGCTAAGTACAAATAAGTTATTTCCAAGAAATTTTCTTTGTGATTTTCTTGAAATTGGAATAAGTATTTTGGATTAATAAAATCAGCTTGAGCAATTGGTTTTACTAGTTGGTGGAAAAACCAATAAGGGCTTCTACTTTTATACAGTAGTCATCTAGAAAGTTCTCTGTGGTTTTTAATATATCAACTAAATTATAGCCTATAATTTTAATAACCAAGATTCATTTTGAATATTGTGTTGCCCTCAAAGTCATTAATCATTTTCAGTTTTTGATTGAAGTACCCAATGAAATTAGAGAACTCCTTTGTTATCATAGCTTGTTAGATTCATAAAAAGTCTCAGAGGAATATCTACTCTACTTGTGGTAGCTAAGCCTTAAAGCTATAGCAAGGTTGTATGCTTACACTAGACCTATCAGTTTAACCATTTGAGAAGAACTAAGCATTGGTAAAAAGGCAGATATAGAATATCCAAAAATTATAGCCTATACTGTAAAATATATACCTGGATCACATTAATATTACATTAAGGTTCTGTAGAGGAACATTAATCCCAAAAGTGCATGATTAAAGTTTCAATCGTTGGTAGACACAAATAACAGTCACCTATATTAACAAGGAAATGTAGTGTCTGAGATTTTACCCCATTTATAAGCTAATAAGTTAGTCTGTTACTGTTTCATGAATAGGAGGAAGACACAATAGTCCTGGATCAGAGACAAACATTTTATTACTCATGGCATTGCTAGCATGAGTGTCATGTTGTATCAGTCAACTTTGTCCCCCAAATCTCACAAGGATAAAGCAGAGGAATCCAAGTCAATGGTGAACATGCTATAATAAATTTGTATTGCAGCAAAGAAACACTGAGCTTGGGGGATGTACTGCTTTTACATTAAGCAGTAGACAAGTCTGCTTAACGTTCCAAAGGGAAACATTTTTTCACCTCTCAAGGTTGCTGCTAGAAATACAACCTAGAGAAATGGTATGGAAAAGGAGAATTCAGAGCCTCGCATTTAATTTTTTTTCCCTTTTGTCACAGGTATTTATTCTTGTCTACATCTACATATCTCAAATTTTGTACTGTGATAAATAAACATAACATGAAATGTTACATTTTAATGACTTTAAATGTACAATTCAGTGGCAAGCACACTCACATTGTTGTGCCACCATCACCACTATCCATCTCCAGAATATTTTTCATCTTGCAAAACTGAAACTCTGTACCCATTAACACTAATTATCAATTCCTTACTCCCCCCAGCCCCAGGCAATGACCATTTTACTTTCTGTTTCTATGAATTTGATTACTCTGAGTACCTCATATCAGTGAAATCATAAAATATATCTCCATTTGTGTCTACCTCATTTTACTTAGTGTAAGGTCTTTCAAATTTATCTATATTGTAGCATGTGGCAGAATTTCCTTTCTTTTCAAGGGTGAATTATAGTTTATTCTATGTCTATGCCACATTTTATTTCTTTATCTGCCAGTGGATATTTGGGTTGTTTCTACTTTTGGCTACTGTGAATAATGCTAATATGGATGTTGATGTGCAAATATCTGTTTGAGTCCTTGCTTGCAATTAATTTTGGAGGAATTGCTGGGTCATATGGTAATTCTGTGTTTAATTCCTTGGGAAACCACCATACTCTGTTCCACAGCAACTCTATCATTTTGCATTCCCACCAGTAATCATAAAGGCTCTAGTTTCTCTACCTCTTCATCAGCATTTGTTATTTTCTGTTCATTTGATATTAATTATCCTAATGGGTGTGAAGTAAGGAGACTTGCATTCTTGACATACCCAGCAAAAACCTTCAGAACTACGCAAGGCTCATGGTAGACTGCTTCCCTCAATCGGTAGCTAGATTTAGTTAATAGCAGAGTTTAAAGGTTTTCTGGGGAAGTAGCCAACAAAAGATTATATAAGCAATGATGTTGTTTTCCTAGAAGTGCCATGTTTTGTTCTATACTAATGACACTCTTGTCAATGACCCTATGCAGAGTGAGCTGAGGGAAGTCTGCTAAGACTTTATCATCTGGGCTACCACTATACCTAAACAAAGTGAATAAACCTTAGTCACAAGGCCAAGAGAAATGTTAATGTAGGCAACGAGCTTGTGATCAATTTTTAAACCATAAAGCAAAATGTTATCTCTATGCACAAATAATGGAGAAGGTTTATTTTCATTAGAAATGCCAGCCAACATGGACCCTACTGTCACTACCCTGGTGAAGTGTTTTGGCTGACACTCTCCATCAGAGTCTTGTTGCCAGTGGACTGGGAACACCTTGGCTCCTCCAATGCAACAGGTGCTTAACCTGGAGGGGCCAGAGAACAAAGCTGGAGGCCTAGTACCACGTTCCAGGGTAAGAGTACACAGCCCAGGAGTGCTGAGCTGAGCTTTGGCCCCCTGAAAATTTCCAGAGATGAAACCAGTTCACTTAACTCACTTTATACCATAGTCAACCCTCAAGGGAATCAAAGAATATACAAGTGAAAATCCCCATCCAAAGGACAGCAACTTCAAATATTAAAGGAACATCAGCCCACACAGAAGAGAAAGAACCAGTACAGGAACTCTGACAGCTCAAAAAAACAGAATGTCTTCTTACCTCCAAATGACCCAGCAGTGGTTCTTAATCAGGCTGAAATGACAGTCATGGAATTCAGCATTGGGATAGGAACGAAGATTACCAAGTTTCAGGAGTAAGTTGAAACACAATCAAAGGAATCTAAGGAATTTATTTAAATGATGCAAGAAGTGAACGACAAAATCACCATTCTGAGAATGAAACCCATCTGATAGAGCTGAAAAACTCACTACAAGAATTTCATAATACAATCAGAAGTGTTAACAGCAGAATAGACCAAGCTGAGGCAAGAATCTCAGAACTTGAAGACCAGATTTTTCAATCAACTCAATCAGACAAAAATGAATAAAAAAGCATAAACACAATCTCAGAGAAATATGGGATTATGTAAAGAGACCAATTCTATGGCTCATTGGCATCCCTGAAAGAGAGGAAGAGAGAGCAAGCAAGTTGGAAAACATATTTGATGATACTGTCCATGAAAATTCCCCAACTTTGCTAAAGAGCTCAATATTCAAATTCAGGAAATGCAAAGAACCCCTTGAGATACTACACAAGATGCCCATTCCCAAGACACATATTTATTAGATTCTCCAAGGTCAACCTGAAAGAAAAAATAATAAAGACAACTAGAGAGAAGGGGTAGGTCACTTAAAAAGGAACCCCATCAGGCTAACAGCAGACCTTTCAGCAGGAACTATACAAGCCAGAAGAGAGAGGGGGCCTATATTCAGCATCCTTAAAGAAAAGAAATTCTAATCAAGAATTTCATATCCAGCCAAAGTAAGCTTTATAATCAAAGGAGGAATAAGATCCTTTTCAGACAAACAATGCTAAGGGAATTCACTACCATCAGACTTACCTTACAAGAGATCCTTAAGGGTGTGCTAGTGCTAAACATGGGAACAGAAGACTATTACCAGCAACCACAAAAACACACTTAAGTACATAGACCACCGACATAAAGCAACTATATAATCCAGTCTGCATAACAACCAACTGTCAACATGATGACAGGATCAAATCTGCACATATCAATATTAACCTTAAATGTAAAAGGGCTAAAGGCCATACTTAAAAGGCACAGAGTGGCAATTGAATAAAGCAAGAACCAATGACATGCAGTTTTCAAGAGACCCATCTCACATGCAATGACACCCATAGGCACAAAGTAAAAGAATAAAGAAAAATCTATCAAGCAAATATAAAACAAAAACAAGCAAGGGTTGCTATTCTAATTTCAGATAAAACAGAGTTTATACCAATGACAACCAAAAAGAAGACAAAGAAAGGCATTACATAATGATAAAGAGTTCAATTCAACAAGAAGACTTAACAATCCTAAATATAAATGCACCCAATACTGAGCACTCAGATTGATAAAACAAATTCTTAGAGACCTACGAAAAAACTTAGATAACCACAAAATAATAGTGGGAGACTTCAACACCCCATTGACAGTATTAAACAGATCATCAAGGCAGAAAACAAAGATATTCATGACCTGAACTCAACACTTGACCAAATGGACCTAACAGACATTTCCAGAATGCTCCACTCAACAACAGAATATATATATTTTTTCATCTACATGTGGCCCATACTAAAAAACTGCCCACATGATTAACCATAAAACAATTCTCAACAAATTAAAAAAAACCAAAATCATACCAACCACACTCTTGGACCACAGTGCAATAAAAGTAAAAATCAATATGAAGACAATCTCTTAAAACCATAAAATTACATGAAAATTAAACAATCTGCTCCTGAATGACTTTTCGGTAAACAATGAAACTAAGACAGAAGTCAAGAAACTCCTTGAAACTAACGAAAACAAAGATACAATATTCCAGAATCTCTGTGAGTCAGCTAAAGTAATTTTTTTTTTTTTTTGAGACGGAGTCTCACTGGAGTGCAGTGGCACCATCTCTGCTCACTGCAAGCTCCACCTCCTAGGTTCATGCCATTCTCCTGCCTCAGCCTCCCAAATCGCTGGGACCACGGGCACCCGCCACCACACCCGGCTAATTTTTTTGTATTTTTGTATTCACCGTGTTAGCCAGGATGGTCTCGATCTCCTGACCTTGTGATCCACCTGCCTCGGCCTCCCAAAGTGCTGGGATTACAGGTTTGAGCCACTGTGCCCGGCCCCAGCTAAGGTAATGCTAAGAGGAAAGTTTATAGTGCTGAATGCCCACATTAAAAAGTTAGTAAGATCTCAAATTAAAATCTAACATCACACCTAGTGGAACTAGAAAAATAAGAGCAAACCAATACCAAAGCTAGTAGAAGAAAAGAAATGAGCAAAATCAGGTCTGAAATGAATGAAATTCAGATGTGAATAAAATCATAAAAAGATCAATGCAACCAACAGCTGGTTACTTGAAATAATAAATAAGATTGATAGTCCCATAGCTAGACTAATAAAGAAAAAAGGGAAAAGATTCAAATAAACACAGTCAGAAATGACAAAGAGGGCATTACCACTGACTCCACAGAAATACAAACAACTCTCAGAGACTATTGCAAACACCTGTATGCACACAAACTAGAAAACCTAAAAGAAATGGATAAATTCCTGAAATCATGCAGCCTCCCAAGATTGAGCCAGAATGAAATTGAACCCTGAAAGACCAATAACAAGGTCCAAAATTGAATCAGTAATGAAAAGTCTGCCAACCAGAAAAATCCCTGGACCAGACAAATTCACAGCCAAATTCAAGCAGATGTACAAAGAAGACTGGTACCATTCCTGCTGAAATTATTCCCAAAAATTGAGAAGGAAGAACTTCTCTCTAACTCATTTATTAGGCCAGCATCATTCTGACACTGAAACCTGGCAGAGACACAACAAAAAAAGAAAACTTCAGGCCAATAGCCATGTTGAACTACAGATGCAAAAATCCTCAACAAAATTCTAGCAAATCAAGACCAGCAGCACATCAAAAAGCTAATCTACCACAATCAAGCAGGCTTTATTTCTTGGGTACAACGCTGGTTCAACATATGCAAATCAATAAATGTGATTCATCACATAAACAGAACTAAAAACAGAAACCGTATGATCATCTCAACAGACACAGAAAAGGCTTTTGATAAAATTCAACATTCCCTCATGTTAAAAACCCTCAACAAACTAGATACTGAAGGAACATACCTCAAAATTTAAGAGCTGTCTATGACAAACCTACAGCCAACATCATACTGAACAAGCAAAAGGTGGAGGCATTTCCCTTGAGAACTGAAAGAAGACAAGGTGGCCCACTCTCATCACACCTGTTCTGCACAGTCCTGGAAGTCTTAGCCAAAGCAATTAAGCAAGAGAAAGAAATAAAAGGCATTCAAATAGGAAGACAGGAAGTCAAACTATCTCTCTTTGCAGAAGATATGATTTTACATCTAGAAAACCCCATAGTCTCTGCCCAATAGCTCATTGATCTGATATACAACTTCAGCAAATTTTCAGGATACAAAATCATTCCACAAAAATCTGTAGCATATCTACATACCAACAACATCCAAGGTGAGAGACAAATCAAGAATGCAATCACATTTACAATACTCACACCAAAATTACCCAGGAATAGAGCTAACCAGGAAGGTGAAAGATCTCTATAACAAGAATTAAAAACGCTGCTGAAAAAAATCAGAGTGGACACAAATATAAAAACATTCCATGCTAATGGATAGGAAGAATCAACACTGTTAGAATGGCCATACTGCCAAAGGCAATTTACAGATTAAATACTATTTCTATTAAGCTTCCAAAGGCATTCTTCAGGGAACTAGGAAAAACTATTCTAAAATTCATATGGAACCAAAAAAGAGCCCAAGGCAATCCTAAGCAAAAAGAAAAAAGCCGGGGGCATCACATTTCCCAACTTCAAACGATACTATGAAGCTAAAGTAACCAAAACAACTTGGTACTGGTACAGAAACAGACACATATACCAATGTAGCAGAATAGAAAACCCAGAAATAAAGCCACACATGTAAAACTATCTGATCTTCAACAAAGTTGACGAAAGCAAGCAATGTGGAAAAGACTCCCTATTCAATAAATTGTGCTGGGATAATTGGCTAGCCATATGCAGAAGATTGAAACTGGACTCCTTCCTTATCCTATATAAAAAAATCAACTCAAGATGAATTAAAGACTTACATGTAAAACCTAAAACTATAAAAAACCCAGAAGAAAACCTGGCAACTACCATTCTGGACATAGGCCTGACAAAGATTTCATGATTAAGATGCCAAAAACCATTGTAACAAAAACAAAAATTGACAAATGGGACCTAATTAAACTAAAGAGTTTCTGAACAGCAAAAGAAACTAACATCAGAATAAACAGGCAACCTGCAGAATGAGAGAAAATATTTGCAAACCGTGAACCTAACAAAGGTCTAATACCCAGAATCTGTAAGGATCTTAAACAAATGTACAAGCCAAAACCAAATAACTCCATTGAATAGTGGGCAGAAGACATGAACAGACACTTTTCTGAAGAAGACATACACATGGCCAACAAACATATGAAGAGAACGCTCTACATCAGTAATCATTAGAGAAATGCAAAACCACGATGAGATGCCATCTCACGTCAGTCAGAATGGCTATTACTAAAAAGTCAAAAAATAACAGATGCTGGCAAGGTCGTGCAGGAAAGGAACACTTACATACTGCTGGTGGGAATGTAAATTAGTTCAGCCACTGTAGAAAACAGTTTGGCAATTTATCAAAGAACTTAAAACAGAGCTACCATTCTATCCAGCAATCCCATTACTGGGTATGTACCCCAAGAACTGTAAGTCATTCTATCATAATGATACATGCTCATCTATGTTCACTGCAGCACTATTCACAGTAGCAAAGACATGGAATCAACCTAAATGACCATCAGCAGTTGAAAACATGGTACATATATATACACCATGGAATACTACGCAGCCATAAAAAAGAATGAAATCATGTTCTTTGCAGCAACATGAATGCAGCTAGAGGCCATTATCCTAAATGAATTAACACAGCAACAGAAAACCAAATACCAAATGTTATCACTTATAAGTGGAAGCTAAACATTGAATATTCATGGACACACAGCAGGGGACAAGACATAGCAGGACCTATTTGAGGGCAGAAGGTGAAAGTAGGGTGAGGATTGAGAAACTACTTATCAGGTACTGTGTTTATTGCTCCAGTGATGAAATAATAGGCACATCAAACCCCCATGACACACAATTTCCCCATTTATCAAACCTGCATATATATCCCCTGAACCTAAAATAAAAGTTGGAAGAATTAAAAAAAAAAGGAGTGCCTAACTTGGGGGTTGTTGCAATGTTCGCTTAACAAACACACAGTCTTTTGGGCATCTAAATCACAGCACAGAAGCTCTGGGGCATGGGATCTAGTGACCTCATACAGTGGTTGAGATAATCAAAATATAGAGAGTATCAAACATATCTAATTACTTTACAAATTTCTTCTTGAATAATGTGAGTAGAGCATTATCCAGTAGCTATCTGAGGAACCCCAAAGACCTTTAGATATGAAAAACATTTAACAGCTTTATTCCCATAAATTTATAACTTAAATTTATAAAACAAAAACAACAAAAAGAAAGAAGAATGGGAGAAAGGAAGAAAAAGAAGAGAAGAGAAGAGAAAGGAAGAAAAGAAAACAAAATAAAAGAAAAAAGGAAGACCCAGAATTTTAGAGAAAACTAGAAATTACAGCAAAAGTTAGACATTAGTTTCGGATACCTATTATAGGCGATAATACTTTAAACAAACAAAGCAAGAGGAAGTCTTAGAAGTGAGAAACCTTTGCCATAAATGATTGAAGATCATGACCAAAACACACAACTTATATTTGAAGACCAAAATTTCAAAATGATTTTTATAAGCTGTTAATCTTGATATAATTATATATATACATATATGTGTGTGTGTGTATGTTAAATATAAAGACTCAAATAGGTGATAAATTTAAACTTTTTAACGCTAACTTTGAAATAATTACCTTTACTAACATATTAAATAATGGGTAAATATATTATCTTTAATTTACCAACTTAATAACCTGCACACTTTTTAAATCAGACAACGTATATTCATTATCAAGTGTACATATTTTCTTTTCCCTGTACATATTCCTCTTGAGGGATGATATATCTGAAATAGTGCTTCACTGTGGAAATAGTTTCTGCCTTCTGAAACACAACTTGAGGATATAACAGAATTTCCAGCAGGGAGGTATAGTTTGAAAAGACTCCAGAAATGATTCGAATACCACACTCACTGTTGTGAATCAATGACAATATGTCACTTCCATTTGAGAAATTAAATAGTACATGATGTTTATTACTCCCTAGATTTTGATGTAAAGTTTAACAGTTCAGTTTAGTTTTATACATATTTTGTCCTAAGCAGTTTACAGATCAATATTTTTAAAAGTTTCTACTTTTTATTAATTTCATTAAAGTCCTTTTGATAAAGTTAGACTTCCTGGAACGCTTATGTTTGGCGATGAATTTTCAGATTGATTCAGGTTTATAAGGACAAATACATGTGACAGTACAGAAGTGTGAGGGAGTAGGACTTACATGCTTTTCCTAGGGCCTCAGTTGATCAGAAGTGGACAGCAGCTGTTCTATCAAAAACTCAAATGGGGTTGTGGGGATTTGCAACCTCAACCTCTTTCCCAGAGCATATTAGGAGGACACAAATAAAAGGATTCAATAAATGCATTGGCAAATTACAATGTGAAAAGTTACCACTGTGGGGTATTATTTGCTATGTAGCTAATCCCTCTGGGGACTCTCTGAGACAGCCCATGGAACGTGTCTCAGAATCTTCCTGTCCACTGATTGCTATCCCGCATTTGTTGGACGTCACCTCCAGGGACATTGTCCCCTCTTCCTGCCACACACATGTAATTCTGGGTTATTTTTGCACGTGTCCAATCTTCTATGCAAAACTCTTCCCTGGGAAGAGTGACAAGGCAGACTCTTGAGATGGAAATCTGTCAACCTTACTAGAACTTTCTGTTGAACTCAGGAACACTGGGGAACACTGAGGCATCAATACCATATGCTTTGACATGGTTTTTATACTCTTTCCATTTTAGGTGTTGTTTTTTTTTTTTTGTCTTAAATCTGAATGCAGTCATGTTCTTCAAGTTTTACCCTATAGAAGGAACTGCCTTCCTATGAAACCACAGGGATTAAAGACATAAAGCTGCAGATTTCACTGCGGTAGAAAACCCTACTTTCCTGCCTGTTGGCAGAACACTTATTAGGAGTATGCAGAAGCAAAGTGCAATTATTCTCCATGATGCAAGGACCTACATTATTCATTAACGTAGAACAAAACTCAGATATATTATTAAGTGTCCCAGATTATTCGTTTGTGAGCAGACTACCAATTGTCTTTCCAAATGAATTTTCTTTGTTCTCAGTACTTTTGATCATATTCAAAATCTCAAAGCTTTTAAAATTTTCAAAATGGGCTCTCAAAATAGAAAATGTGATCTAGTGAAGCTGACTGTACTTACAGTTTGTTATGAGCTGAATGCTGTGTCCCTCTAAAACTCCTAAGTTGAAACCCTAGCCACTAATATGATGGTATTTGGCGGTGGGGCCACTGACAGGTCATGAGGTTTAGGTTAGATCCTGGAAGGAGGCCCTCATGAGGAGATTAGTGTCCTCATAGGACGAGGAGCCAGAGATCTTCTTATCGCTTGCCATCCCCCACACATTCAGGGAAGGCCACGTGATGCCCAATGGGAGGGAGGCTGACCACAAACGAGGGGCCAGGCCTGACCGTGAACTAGCACCTTGATTGTAGGCTTCTATGCCTCCAGAACTGTGAGACATAAATGTCTGTGGTTTAAGCCATCCAATCTATGCAATTTTTTCTTTTTCTTTTTCTTTTTTTTTTTGAGACATAGTTTATCTCTGTCGCCCAGGCTGGAGTGCAGTGGCACGATCTCGGCTCACTGCAAGCTCCGCCTCCCAGGTTCAGGCCATTCTCCTGTCTCAGGCTCCTGAGTAGCTACAGGTGCCCGCCACCACGCCCAGCTAAATTTTTTTGTATTTTTTTTAGTAGAGACGGGGTTTCACCGTGTTAGCCAGGATGGTCTTGATCTCCTGACCTCGTTATCTGCCCGCCAGGGCCTCCAAAAGTGCTGGGATTACAGGTGTGAGCCACCGCACCTGGCCCAATCTATGCTATTTTATTACAGCAGCCTGAGCTGACTGGCTGTTATTATTGGTAGTTACTGGTAGTTATCTACTTGCATGTCCAAAGGAAACAACGCAGCTACCAATTTTTTGGTGATATTCTTCAAATGTTAGCAGGAAATTTGATTGATTCTGGAGTGTGTAATGAGTTTGACAGAGGTACAACTAAGAATCCTTTTATCTGTTTACAATTCACAATCCTGCGAGGCCATTTGTGGAGAAAAATGCTGATCAAGGTTTCCTGGATGAGGTGTTGCTTCTCAGGGTAGACATATCATCACACTATTAGAGACTACAGACCCCTAGAACTTGGTCTTTTGATGTATAGGACCAGGAGAAGGGGTTGAAGTAGATGACGATTTCCTAAGAGCATAGGATCAATTGGCCAATTTTCATCTGAAAAGGGCTGAGAGGTCAGCTTGCAGAAAATGAAGACCAAGAGGGAGAAGCAGCAAAGAGCTACATATTAGTAGGAGGTCAGCTTGAGAGGTAAGAGGGAGCAACCTCAGAGCCTTACGGCAATTAAAGATATTGAATATCAAGGAATTAGAAGGATTTAAAGAATTATGACTGAAAATCTTCAATTGTATACACTTTGACAGAGTTCATAAGTCTCGTGGACTTTTTACTTCCCTTTGTTGGCTGGGTTTCATTTTTTAAAAATGCAGTTCCACTGAGATACTTAGCCATGAGGCAAGACAATTATATTTGTGCTACTCAATTAAATTGTTACATCCTAATGTCAGAGTCTATTCTCTGCAAATTCTACCAGTAATTTTAGATTTTATGGTCTGCTTCCTAGCATTAGGATGAACCCCTATGGCAACCCTATTCTTATCCATTGGAGCAAAATGATAACTTAATTGTATAATATATCAAAAAAGTGTTTTGTAGTGTTTCACTAGTTCTTTGCCTTTGTCTCATAATTGGCTAATTGAAATTGGGATTAAATAACTTTAATTTTCACATGGCTACAGTTGTAAACTGAATCATTTTTTCCCATAATACATCAACCTTTGGCAAATAATTTCATCTCCTGGGTCTTATGCCAGAATTTTCAGAACATCCTTAAAAACTGTGAATGAAATGACTTGGCAATTGAATGCTGAATGAAAAAGAAATACTTAAAACAATTTAGTCTACTTTTAATCATTTTCATTCAAAAAAACTTTGTTAATCGTAAAGTAAGTTTCCAAGTTTATGCTTTTAATTCTCCATTGTTTTCAGATAAAGCACTTGTAAACTGTTGAACATTTTTACGAAGTGTTATATCACAAATTGGGGCTATTGCATAAATGTTATGATATTCTAGCCCACCTAAAATATAACTACTTTCTGCACTCTACTCTTCTTCAAGTTGTCTTATAATATCCAAAATTTGCACCATAATTTTTTCACTCAGGAAAATACTTTTGGACAATTAAATTTTATGTATTTAATACAGTTAAATGATTTATGGTATTCCTTAATATCTTAATATTTTTGCTTAACCACTGAGCTTATTTGGCATAAATTATGTCAAGCATTAATAAAATAATAAAAAGTTATCCTATAGAGAAAATTTATTTATTTAGAATTGTTATTATTATTATTATTTTTTGAGACAGAGTCTTGCTCTGTTGACCAGGCTGGAGTGCAATGGCACCATCTCTGGTCACTGCAAGCTCTGCCTCCTGGGTTCATGCCATTCTCCTGCCTCAGCCTCCCGAGTAGCTGGGACTACAGGCGCCCACCACCACACCCGGCTAATTTTTTGTATTTTTAGTAGAGACAGGGTTTCACAGTGTTAGCCAGGATGGTCTTGATCTCCTGACCTCATGATCCACCCACCTCGGCCTCCTAAAGTGCTGGGATTACAGGCGTGAGCCACCGCGCCTGGCTGTATTTAGAATTACTTTTTGTGCAATAATACTCTATAGATTCCCTTGGCTGTCATTATCCCAATAACCAAAAATAATATCTCTGTCACAGGCAATAGTGCATATTGGCTAAGAGATTGGGCTCTGGAGTCAGACAAGAGCCAGACTGCCTGAGTTCAAATTCCCGCTCAGTCATTTATTAAGTGAATGTGTATCCCACACAAAACCAGTCTGGTTCTTCAACTTTTATGTAAAAAAGTTGTGAATAGTTTTTCAGTTGCCATGGACTCCCAGGCTGAAGGTCCCATAACCTGAACATGCCCAAATGAACCAAACTTGCAATGATGGGTGGAACTTAAGTGCTCAGACCAAGAAGTGGGACTGAACTAAAAAGGGGACACTGCATGGCAAGATCCAGGATCCAATCAAATGGAGCCCTTGTGTTACCCCATGGCAGGATTCAGTCAGATCATGCCTCCCAGCATCATCTCATCACAAGATCCAATCAGATAACACTTCATTACCCTATTCCTATAAAACCCAACTCAGCCCCCAGCTCAGGGAGACAGATTTGAGCATTTTCTCCTGTCTCCTTGCCAGTCAACCAGCAATAAAGCTTCTCTGTTCTCAAGCCTGTGCCATGGTATTGGCCTCTGTGCACATCGAGTAGCAAGCCCATTGATTGCTTGACTACAAATGACCCTAGGAAAGTTATTTAAACTAGTTCTGCTTCAGTCTCTTCATTTATAAATGGGAATATTAGGAACTCACTTCACAAAGTTGCTGTGAGGATTTAGTGACTTAATCTATGCAAATCACTTAAGACAATTCCCAGGATTTTATGATTACCATATAAATATATCCAAAGACTATTATTTCCAATTATATTTGTTCCAAAGGGTAGATTTCTTCCTCTTACCTTCCACATTTCCATTAGATATTTGCCAGAAAAATGGGGACATATTAATGTTTTATTAATGCATGAATTTATCTATTTACTGAACGTTATTTAAACGTGGTACACCACTGTCTAGATGTTAGCAGTTTAGAAAAAATAAAACCCAGTCCCTTTCCACAAGGGGACTATCATAATGGGTATAATTTGAAGGCAAGGAGGAGCCTAGTCAAAGACGGCAAATCAGAAAACTTTACTTTGGTGGTAGCAAAATTTAAAACATCTTTCATTCTTAGTTGAGATGATAAATTATTAGTCTCAGATCTTCTTTAAAATAACTATATATAATTAATAATAAGCTGAAATTAGCGGTTATATTTCAAATATTCCACGTACCTTGATTTGTATTAATTTCACCTCAAAACTGGGGTTTGGTGTTATTTTACAACATTGCAAATGGCATTAAGAATCCAATGCTGTGTTAAGTACAGCATCTGCCAGATGAAAATATTAGAAGAAGGCCGGGCACAGTGGCTCACGCCTGTAATCCCAGCACTTTGGGAGGCCGAGGCTGGTGGATCACGAGGTCAGGAGATCAAGACCATCCTGGCTAACATGGTGAAATCCCGTCTCTACTAGAAATACAAAAAATTAGCTGGGCGTGGTGGCGGGCACCTGTAGTCCCAGCTACTCGGGAGGCTGAGGCAGGAGAATGGCATGAACCCGGGAGGCAGAGCTTGCAGTGAGCCGAGATCAGGCCACTGCACTCCAGCCTGGGTGACAGAACGAGACTCTGTCTCAAAAAAAAAAAAAAAAAAAAAAAAAAAAAAAAAAAAAAATTAGGACAAAAGAAGTTCATTAGTCTTAAGAGCTAATTCAGGATATTTATTATATATTCTGCAGACTATGGACATATTTATTAATGTATTTTTGTAATATAATATAAAGTGTCCTACATAAAGTCTCATTTTGACAGAGATATTTCTTTTCTCCATGTGTTCAATTTGCCAGACAAGCAATATACTGTGTAAGATGTAAGAAAAAGTCCCACATTTTCAAAATTATGGTAATTAAAAAAGTTATTGGATGAAAGAGTCTATCCTTTACCAAATAAAGGCAAAGACATGAAGTGGTTCTGTTAATTTCCCCTTTGTCTAAATTTATAGTCTTTAATTCCTTATTTTAATAGTATTATTTCATTTCTAAGTCATTTTGATTGAATAACATTCAAGTTTTAATGATTTCAATTATTTTAGAACGGACTACTCAAATATTTAAAATTAATTATTATGAATGATAAATACTAAGACTTTCAATAATCTGAATAATCACACATAGAGGGTCATTAGTTGTAACACAAAGAAATGTACTTCTGAGCAATATCTAAAATATTGCCTAAGACTTTAAATTTATTTTTATTATCTTATATAATTGATGACAACTAGAATGATTTTTCTTTTTAGATTACTGGCAGGACATAGCTATGTAGTGATCTCAGTAATGATTATATATAATAACCCTTAAAATTACCAAGCACATATGTAGAACTTCTTACATATTTTAAATTACACCTACTTACTGGGAATGACATACTTTCGCCAAATCTCATAATGATATGCTAAACAAATCTCAAAGGAACCTTGGAGGACTTCTGATTCAGTTATCTCTTTCTGGGTTAGATTCCTCCTAAATCATGTTATTTCCTTTATTCTCGTAAAATGAGTTAATGTAATAGTGAACAACAACTTCCTGGCCAGGTAATTCTTTGTTATGTTTAGTCCAAATTCCTCCCCATAAAACATATGTACGTCTAATTTTTCCTCTGTCCATGGAAACTGAGAACAGTTGCCTAGAATAGACATGACTCTCATGAATAAGACACATTTTACTGCATGTTATAAGACATTTTTGAAAGTTTGAAATTATGAAGTCCCTACTTAGGGCTTAAGTCATTAAAGGCCACAAACACTAATAAAATTATTTTCCTTAAACTCTTCTCATTTTCTATCATATGTTATTTAAAGTGTTATCCAACAAAAAAAAAAAAAAGAGAGAGAGAGAGAAGAAGCAGCAGCCTAACAAACGTGCCAAAGTTAAATCAGTATCTTTGCCAATTTTCTAACTGTAGAAGTTTGGAGCCCTAGGCCAGTGCTGGACCTGGCTGCTGGGTCATCCACAGGCACCTGGAAGGGAACAGGAATACACTCACAGGAATACACTCTCCAGTGAACACGAGCTCTGCTTTCCGGCAGTTCACTGCAGACATGCACTGGTCACATCATCACATCAGTCATCAAATTGAGACAACCACGCTGATGAAAAAGAACAATGATCTGTAGGATGGTTTTACGAAAGAGCCAGATTTGGAAGGCTAAGGAAAGGTGCCTCAAGACAGTCTCTCTTAAGCTGAGATCAGAAGGAAGAGGAGGCTTTAATTAGCGTAAAAGAGGTGAATGGAGCAGGGTAGGATAGAGAGTTTTAAAGAGAAAAGTCAGCAGAACCACGTCCTTATGGTGATAGGGAGCGGGGAACAAGGAAGACTTAAAACAAGGTACATAAAAGACAGTCTTCTGTGTTCTTTGGCTTCATTGGCTAAGAATAGTTACTCTGAGTTGGGGGATGTATAGATGCTCCTACTAGCTAAGAGTTTAATTGTACATTGGAAATCAGAAACTATAAAAAGATGTTGGCCAGGCACAGTGGCTCAAGCCTGTGGTCCCAGCACTTTGGGAGGCTGAGGCAGGTGGATCACGAGGTCAGGAGTTCGAGACCAGCCTGGTCAATATAGAGAGACCCTCGTCTCTCCTAAGAATATATATATAAACAAAAAAAATGGTTAGCCGGGCGTGGTGGCGCATGCCTGTTATCCCAGCTACTTGGGAGGCTGAGGCAGGAGAGTTACTTGAACCCGGGAGGTGGAGGTTGCAGTGAGCCAAGATCACGCCACTGCACTCCAGCCTGGGTGACAGAGCGAGACTCCATCTCAAAAAAAAAAGATGTTTATCTTCCTTACTCAGATACCATATAAAAAAGCTGGGATTTTGCTAAATGCAAAAAGAAATTACATACACCCTATATTGCAAATACTAAAAACTAGTCATCAGCTAGCCATCTATTGTTGTAACATGTCTTTGAATAATATATGTGTTTTCATTATATTTCTAAATTAGGCAATTTGTTTTGTTATTTCAAATCACTAGGTTTCGTGTTTCAATTGCTTAACTAATCAACCCAGAAATCCATTGAATCCATTGTGGAGTCCATTTTTCACAGCAAATCTAAACTCTTTTTCCACACAACCATTCTTGTCCATCCTGATGCAATTCCTCTAGACATGACCACAGAGGAGAAGTGCAGAGCACACCCTGCCAAGGGGCATCTACTGAAGAGATACTGACAATGGCAATTTAAAGATACTTGTTATTTACAAAGTTGAGAGAAAGAGCCTTGTAAAAATGTGTATCTCTTGGCTGTAAGGATGCTTATTTAGAATTAACTACAGTAGTTGTCTATTTATCCAGCATGTTGATTTCAAAGCCCAGTTCTTTTTATTGAACTACTTTGGAATTAAAAATTTTTATAATATTTACACATAGGATTAGGTTTCTAAGCCAACTCCATCTAACTGCTAGTAAATTTATTTTGTGTATAGCACAAAGAATTGAATTCAATCCCAAATTCTCTCCAGCATACTAACCAAATTTAAATAAACATATATGATGAGCTAGCAATGGTATTTCTGAATTTTCATATTTTTATTTTCCTTGGCTTATATTTTCCATATATCAAAGTCTCTTTTGAAAATTAAACTATATAATATAACCTCAATTTTAAAACATCAATGATAAGCTGGATTTAATCAACTCAGAACCCAGTGAGGGAAAACATGTTTTACTTGCTTTTCTTTTGAATCAAACAGAAGTTGTATTTTGTTGTCATTGCAACATATCAGCGAATAAGCAATCTTGGAGAGCTAGGAGCAAGTTTTAATGTGTACATCTATGGGCAAAAGAACAGCTCAAACAACTGTGAGGCGGTCATTTTTCCTCCAGTGTTTCTCATGCCAGTGTAGAGGCAGCTGGAGACCTGGGAAAGACAGCAAAGACATTTATCTTTCTTTTTTTTTTTTTTTTGAGACGGAGTCTCGCTCTGTCGCCCAGGCTGGAGTGCAGTGGTACCATCTCGGCTCACTGCAAGCTCCACCTCCCGGGTTCACTCCATTCTCCTGCCTCAGCCTCCTGAGTAGCTGAGACAACAGGGGCCCATCAACCCGCCCGCCTAATTTTTTTTTTTTTTTTTTGTATTTTTAGTAGAGACGGGGTTTCACCGTGTTAGCCAGGATGGTATCTATCTCCTCAAAGTGCTGGGATTACAGGTGTGACCCACCGCGCCCGGCCGCAAAGACATTTTTCTTGTGACAATTTTAAACTTGGTATATTTCAAAATAGCACAAATGTTTTTGAAACACTTGCAGTAGAAATAGTGATGTTGTATTGGTTAAAGAAAAAGGCCGTTTTTTTTTTTTCTGAGACGGAGTCTCGCTCTGTCGCCCAGGCTGGAGCGCAGTGGCGCGATCTCTGCTCACTGCAAGCTCCGCCTCCCGGGTTCACGCCGTTCTCCTGCCTCAGCCTCCCGAGTAGCTGGGACTACAGGCGCTGCCACCACGCCTGGCTGATTTTGTGTGTGTGTGTGTGTTTAGTAGAGACGGGGTTTCACCGTGTTAGCCAGGATGGTCTCAATATCCTGACCTCGTGATCCACCCGCCTCGGCCTCTCAAAGTGCTGGGATTACAAGCTTGAGCCACCGCGCCCGGCTGAAAAAGGTCTGTTTTATGTCTGTTATTTCCATCTTTATGTCCATGTGTATTCTTTGTTTAGGTCCCACTTTGTAAGTGGGAACATGCAGTATTTAATTTTCTGAGTTACTTCACTTAGAATAATGGCCTTCAGCTCCATTCATGTTGCTGAAAAGGACATGATTTTATTCTTTTTATGGCTGCATAGTATTCCATAGTGTATATTTACCACAAGTTTTCCTTATCCAAGCAACACTTAGATTGATTCCATGACTTTGCTATTGTGAATAGTGCCGCAAAAGACATACAAGTGTGGGCGTCTTTTTAATATAATGATTTATTTTCCTTTGGGTAGATGCCCAGTAGTGGGACTGCTGGGTCGAATGGTAGTTCCATTTTTAGTTCTTAGAGAAATCTCCATACTGTTTTCCATAGAGTTTATACTAATTTATAGTTCCACCAACAGTGTATAAGAGTTCCTTTGTCTCGACATCCTTGTCAACATCTGTTGTTTATGACTTTTTAGTAATAGCCATCTTGACTGGTGTAATATGATATCTCATTTTGGTTTTGATTTGCATTTCTCTGATGATTCGTGATACTGAGCATATTTTTAATAAAGAACTCAAACAACTCAGTAAGAAAAAAATCCCATTAAAAACTGGACAAAGGACATGAACAGATGTTTCTCAAAAGAAGACATATAAGCATAAAATAAAAAGAAGACATATAAGACATAAAATGCTTAACATCACTAATCAATTTGGGTTTTGGTTAATTGGATTTAGTGAGGGTCTGAAGGTACAGGTAGACATGGAGAAATGTTGAATAATATGATTTAGTGCAAAAACTATTTGGAAAGAACATAAGAATTGATGAATTTTTTTTGCAGTAGATCTGTCTAAATTCCTTGGAAAATTACAAGTGGTGAAGATTAATACGTGTGCTATTATTGTTGTTTTTCATTAACTGTTTGCTATGGAATCATTGAAGAAAGTGATAGATCGACAAGGTAGAAAGACAAATTTCTTTAGAATGGTATATACTCATATCTCTTTAGGGTGGGCAAATTAAAATCACTGATCTGATTGTGGCATATATAACTAAGGGCTTGCATCCTTTTGGCCTGAAATAGTCTCCTCCTAGCTGAGAAGTATGTGAAGAGAGAAAGCATTCATTGCATATTCATCTGAGCAGCTTTCTAGAACTGATCCAGTCAGACTGGAAAAATTCTACCAAGCTCAAAAATCATCACACAAAAAACAACCACTTAGAGTCTCTGGAAACTGTCCTAACAGAAAATGTTTTTGAAATGGCATTATATTCTGCTGGACCTAATTCAATCCATTTCTCTCTTCACATACTAAGGACGCATAGTTCCTCCCTGGTGACACTTCCCACTTCAGCTTTCCCTTGTTCTCAGTTTTAGGTGCACCCTACCTCAAGTTCTTACTGCTTCTGATCATGGGACTATAACAAACACTACTTCTTTTACCTCAGTAGGACATCACAGCCCATTGCTTTCATGCATCCCAGGAGCTGGGAGAGACTTGGGCCTCTTCTGTCTGCTATTTTTTTTTTTTTTTTTTAACAGTGCTAATCTCAGGCTATGGTCTGAGAATCAAGCAGCAAACATTTTTGCACTTCTGTTTTCTAATAAACTATCTGTATTCCTCCTAAAAGTTGAAAGTGAGGTAGAGTTGACATCTGATTTCACAGCCATGTTGATAAAAATGAAGCAAATCTTTACAATATTTCAATATGTATAATTCCAAGGCACAATGAGCAAGGTATAGGAGTATGTCCCCTGTGTCTAGCTGTTTCTCCAGGCTTCTCCAGAATGATGGATGAAAATGTAATTGGCAAGTCAAATGTCTACTGTAGAAGACTACAGGAAAAGGGATGTGAAATACTTGACATGATGAGGGATGCAGAGTGTTCAGCACTTATTTACTGAGCAGCTCATCACCTGATTGTATAGTATACAATATATGAGAATTTATAGAACAGTGAACATATAAACACATAGAACAAATAAACATATACAACATATAAACACTGTTTTTAACATTTATTACATACATAGAACATATAAGAATTTATACAGCAATGAAAATACCACATTTTGACATTTGTATTGTACTGTGAAAAATTTATATGTATTTGTATAAAAAATAAATAAAGGTGATAATCTCTTGTGATTTCCCCAAAATACAGCATCCTTTTCATCTTTTTCCATTATGTAAATATGGTGTGATAGAAACATAATATGCTGTGAAGTGATAGACATCATGACATATCAAAATGTATTATATATAGACATATATATACACGTACATATTTATTGAAGTATAATTTATATACAAAATATACAAATTCCAAATATGAAATTCAAAGAGTTTTGACGAATGTCCACACCAATGTAACCATAGTCGATCAAGACATAGAACATTTCCATCACTCCAGAAACTTCCCTTGTGTTCCTCTGCAGTCAACTCCCATCCTACCTCAACCCAGGCAACTACTGATACGATTTCTACTGCTATATCTTAGTTCCACTTGTTCTAGGACTTCAGAATGTACTCTGTAGTGTCTAGATTTATTCATTCAACACAAGGTTTTTTAGATTTAGCCATGTTTGTTGCAGTTACTAGTAGTTTTGTCCATTTTATAGCTGAAGAGTATTTCATTATTAATACAACACAAATTGTCCATTTTCTTGTTGAAGGTCTCGTAGGCAGTTTACAGTTGGGGACATTATAAGTAAAGATGCTGCAAACGTTCTTGTGTAAGTCTTATAATGGGCATAAGTTTTCATTTCTTTTCAACATAGGATTGGAATTGTTGGGTCATACGTTTCATCTATGCTTAATTATATAAAACAATGTTAAACTATTTTTCCTAAGTGGTTGTAGCATTTTACATTCCAACAATAACGTATGAGAATTATAATTGCTCCATATTCTCAACAACACGCGGTACTGACAATATTTTTAATCATAACCATTTTAGTGGGCAGAATAACTAACTCACTGTGGTTTGAATTTGCATTTCCTTAATGACAAAACGATATTGAGCATTTTTGTGTGCTTTTTGTCCATTGGCGTAACTCTTTTTGTCATTTTTTCTTATATTCATTATTTTCATTTTATTTTTGCTAATTATTGAGTTGTTAAGAGTTCTTTATGAATTATATTCTGAAAAAAATTTACAGCATTCAAATAAAGTGTTGCAAATATTTTCTCCCACTCTGTAGCTTGACTCTTATTCTCTTGACAATGTATTTTAAAAAGAGAGTTGTTAATTTTAAGGTCAAATTTATCAAATTTTTATATTATATCTTGCTATTTGCTTTCTATTTGTCCCACTTGTTCTTTGTCCTCTTTCTCATCTTTTTTGCCTACTTTCAAGCATTTAAAAAATTATTCAATTTCATCGCTGCATTGTAATATTAGTTATAACTGTTTTTGTTACTCTAACATTTGCTTTAGAGATTATACCATACAGATGTTTTAACTTAAAGATAACTTGTAATAGCCAACTTTTAATAGACATTATACAACTTTACACACAGTCTAAGAACCTTACAAACTATATTTCCATTTAGTCTCTCTAGGTTATTGTTGTCATATATTTTACTTTTACTCGTGCTGCAGAACTCACATGACGCTGCTATTATTTCTAAACAGCCAATTATCTTTTAAAGATATTTAGGTAATAAGGGCAGGTATTGTATATTTACTTATAGTGTTACTATTGCCAGTGCTCTTCATTTCTTTGTGCGGATCCATGTTTCTATCTGCACAAAGATATTATTCTTTATTTTCCTTCTTCCTGAAAGGCTTTTACACTGTTCTCATAGTCCAGGTTTGCTGGTAATAAATTACTTTTAACTTCTGTATGTCTGAAAAATATCTTTATTTCATCCTTTCTTGAAAGACAGTTTTGCTGGGTGTAGAAGCATAGGAGAGACAGGTTTCTGCTTTTGGTTGGAAGATGTTTCACTGGAAACATGAAAGATGTTGCTCCACTGCCCTTCCCCTTGCCAGAAGTATGGTATCATCCTTGTTTCTGTGCTCTGTGTAAGACTTGTCTTTTTCTCTTTACCACTCTGATCCATTTGCTTATGATGTGTTGTGATGTGGTTTTCTTAACAGTACCCCCACTTGGGGTTGTTGAGCTTCCTGGGTCTGTGAGTTTATAGTTTGCATCAAATGTGGAAAATGCTTACCTATTAATTTTTAAAAATATTTTTTTCTATCCATCCACTCTCTTTTCTCCTTTGAGAACTCCAATTACACACAGATTAGGCAACTGAAGTTGTCCCACAGATCACTGATACTCTGTTTATTCTTTGTTTTTTTTCTCTGTTTCATTTTGGATGCTTTCTATTGCTATTTAATATTTTCTTCTGAAAACTCTCATCTGCCATTAATTATATCCATTGTATTTTTTAATCTCATACATTAACATTTTCATCTCTGGAAGTTTAATTTAAGCCTTTTTATATCATCCATGTCACATCCTAACCTTTGAACATATGGAATATAGTCATATTTGTTTTAATATTTTTCATTAGTAATTCTAACATCTGTGTATGTGCTGGGTCATTTTAGATTAATTGATTTTTATCCTCATTATAGGTCCTATTTTTCTGCCTCTTCATATACCTGGTAATTTTTTATTGTATAACAGATATTGTGATTTTACCTCGTTGGGTGTTGGATTTTTTTGTTTGTTTTGAGACGGAGTCTCGCCCTGTTGCCCAGGCTGGACTGCAGTGGCGCGATCTCGGCTCCCTGCAAGCTCCGCCTCCCCGCAAGCTCCGCCTCCCCGCAAGCTCCGCCTCCCTGCAAGCTCCGCCTCCAGAGTTCACGCCATTCTCCTGCCTCAGCCTCCCGAGTAGCTGGGACTACAGGCGGCAGCCACCACGCCCGGCTAATTTTAGAGGCGGGGTTTCACCTTGTTAGCAGGATGGTCTCAATCTCCTGACCTCATGATCCACTCGCCTCGGCCTCCCAAAGTGCTGGGATTACAGGCATGAGCCACCGTGCCCAAGCCTGGTGGTGGATATTTTTACATTACTGGAAATAGATGTGAACTTTGTTCAGAGATGCCAATTAGTTATTGGAAACTGTTTGATACTGTTTTCCAAATCTTTTAAGATTTGTTTAGTGGGGCCGCCATGGTAATACATGGTCTAGGACTTGCCAGGACTGAGGCAAGACCCCTATGAATATTCTACCTAATGCCCTATTAATTATGGGGATTTATGGTATAGCCCATGGCAACCACCTCTATTCATGGTTGTGTGTGAACATGCACTCTCAGTGAGAGTGATATTGTCCCCAAAACGACAGAAAATAGTTGTTTTGGGGTTATGGGAGAAGTGAAGAAAAAAAAATTCTTTTTGTATAAAGTCCGGATATGCCTATAGTACTAAAGAGATATGTAGTGTATGTGTGATATTAAAATTTCAGGCCGGGCGCGGTGGCTCACGCCTGTAATCCCAGCACTTTGGGAGGCTGAGGTGGGCAGATCATGAGGTCAGGAGATCGGGAACATCATGGTTAACATGGTGAAACCCCGTCTCTCCTAAAAAATACAAAAAAATTAGCCAGGCGTGGTGGCGGGCACCTGTAGTCCCAGCAACTTGGGAGGCTGAGGCAGGAGAATGGCGTGAACCCGGAGGCGGAGCTTGCAGTGAGCCAAGATGGCGCCACTGCCCATCAGCCTGGGCAGCAGAGCCAGACTGTCTCAAAAAAAAAGAAAAATTAAAAAAAAATTCAAAAAAAATTCAGAGAGGTGACTAGAAAAGAAGATGTTTAAAAAGATTCCTTAAGGAGGTCAATAATAATTTTTTAAAGGTTGATAAATGCTGCTGTAATTCTTCTTTTCCTTGCCTCAGGTAGTTTCATGCACTTTGTTACACACTGAAGGGCAACCCTTTCCAGATTTGCAGTTTTTCTCCAATTGCAGCTCTTTCCTCGCTGGTACTCTATCCTGCAATCTCTAGCCACCTTCGTGTACCTGAACTCTTGGCAACAGCTACTCCATTCGGAGACTTGGTAGGCTTCCTTAAGCTATCTCCATTGTCACACTGTTGTCTCAAATTCTCTCAAGTTGTAAGCTGGGATACTCACAGCACACATCTTACGTGTTTCCTATCTTTCAGGGATTACATTCCGTGCCTGATGTCCAGTGTACTGAAAACCATTGTTTCGTATATTTTGTCTGGTTTGAGGTTGTTTCATGCAGGAGGGTTAGAGGGTAAATATGCTCCCTATTACTCCATCTTAGCCAGAAGTAAAATAAGAAAAAATATATATCTAAGTATAAACACACATACACATATATATGTATGTATGTATATAACATATATGAATCATATCCTAAAGATTTGGAACAAGAAGAAAATTTAGCTACCAATTATGTTTACTCGCTGCAGATTAAGATGAACATTGTAGATTGGAGCATATTATGGGAGCAGGGCAACCTGCAGAATTGGTCAGGAACTAGAAATGTCAGGACCTGCATTCTAACCCATTTTTGTCAGTAATTATCTGTGTAACATTTTATCAAAGCAGTGAAGGCCTTTGTGAAATTTGCAAAAATGGGGATAACTATATGTTTTACCTCATTGGCTTGCTTAAGGAGTTAAAATGTGATATGAGTCATACAAAGTGCTCATGTAGTCACAGAGGTTCTATTTTAAGGGCTTTCTTAAATTTTTAGGTACCATCACAAGCTAGCTAAGTTAAAAATTTTCATATTGCAAAATCTAAAAGTTCATCTTATTATTTTAGACATTTTTATTCACAGAGCAAATGCAACAATGTGAACCTCACATTTTAAAATATATAATGGCACAATAAAATGCAAAAATATAATTTTAGGTCATAATCAACCTATAGGCAATAAACTATGTTATCATTTTGTAAAAAAAAAAAACCACAGGAAGTAGTGCTTCAGTACATTTTCCCAACAATATGATTAATCCATAATAAATTCTGCTACTACTCCTAGTAATGACAACTTTATGTAACCTTCTTAAAACATTATTCACATTTACACTCAAGTATACCAACTTAAACCATTAGTGGCTGTTCTGACAACGCATCAGCAATGAGCTTAGCCTGAGCTACATCCATTAGGAGTGATGTGAAGGAAGAGAAAAGCGTTGGACTCTATGATATTTAATGTCTTTACCAATAGAAAAGCTCTATAATTCTCAGAATTCAATTTTTTAATTAAAAAATTGGTTCTCTCTTTACACTTAATTGCCAAAACAGTGTTTACAAATACTTTTATCTTGCCCCAAATTGGCCAATGAGGTAGTAGGTTAAACAGCCAATTCATCATGTTTTGATTTAAAATGTGTCCATATCATTCTTCCCCAACTTCATGTATATTTTAATAATCCATTTCTGTCACTTATATTATGGATTCAAGAATAAACTAAGCAAATGGATCATTTGTTTGCCTTCCAGTTATACATGAAGAAATAAATGTTTTATTGAAGAAAAAAGCCATCAAAATCAATTTTCCATCTGCACTCTTTTATTTGTTGCAATACTGTTTATAACAGCTAAGATTTGGAAACACCCTAAGTGTTCATCAACAGATGAATGAAGAAAATGTGGTTCACATACAAAATGGAGTACTCTTCGGCCGTAAAAGAGAATGAGATCCTGTCACTTGCAACAGCATGGATGGAACTGGAGGTCATTATGTTAAGTGAAATAGGCCAGGCATAGAAAGACAAACATTGCATGTTCTCATTTATTTGTGGGATCTAAAAATCAAAACAATGGAACTCATGGATATACAGAGTAGAAGGATGGTTAGTAAAGGCTGAAAAAAGTAGTAGACAGCTGAGATAATGGTGGGGCAGAGGTGGGGATAGGTTAATGGGTACAAAAAAATAGAAAGAATGAGTAAGACTTACTATATGATAGCACAATAGGGTGACTATCGTCAATAAAAACTTAACTGCATATTTTAAAATAAAGAGTGTAATTAGGTTGTTTGTAACACAAAGGATAAATGTTGAGGGGATGGATACCCCATTCTCCATGATGTGCTTATTTCACAGTGCATGCCTGTATGAAAACATCTCATGTACTCCATAAATATATACACCTAGTGTGTACACAAAAATTAAAAAATAAAAAAGATTTCCCATCAAATATTCTTTCAGAGAAGATGTGAACAAAGATACAGAATTGTTGGTCAGTCTAGGCAAACAGAGTATCAAACAGCCTAGTATGATTTTCTCCTCTGCTAAATAATACCGGGAAGGCAGGAAGGTGGGCTTCTCTATGGATTGAAGTTAAAAGAGAGAAGTGTCAGGAGTTCAGTCCAAGCCTGGCAACTTACTAGTACTGGCTACTTGAAGAGATTAACTCTTACAACCTTATCTTTGTCTCATCTATAAAACTGAGGGAGCAGGTTAAAAAAATCTTATATGTTAATACATGACTTATTCTACTCCATGTCTCTATTACAATGAAAGATCATACACAGGCTGGACAAAAATATGTTAAATTTACTGTGACTTTTCACAGTAATAGAAACAGAATAATAGAGGCATGGGGTAGAATATACCAGGTATCAGTACTAACTACTATCAAAGTATGTTAAGTTTATGCCGTAATAATGACTTTTAGGAAACAATGAAGATTTACAGTGATTTCCTAAGGTGAATTTGGACAAAAATATTGAGATAATACCACTCACCAGTGTCACTATTTTACAGAGATAAGCCTTCAATGTCACATTAACCACTCTCATTTTAATATTAGAATTTTGAAGTTTTTAAGCATCAGAATCTTCAGCTTTCTCAAATGAAGAATGGTAATTATATGCTATTTTCTTTTTTAATTTGAAGACAAAATTTGGGAAATAATTATGCTTTTACTTTTATATTACAAAAGGGTGTTACTTGCAACTAGCATCTATATATCTAAATAACGTTTAATGACTTAGTTCTCTGCAAAAATAAAAAGTACTCAATTTAGATTTTAGTAAGTTGACTGTTAGATGGTTGCTCTCTGGCAGAAGTTTAAATACATACATTCATAGATATTTTTACATCTAGCAATCAGTAAATATCTCTTTTTCTTGCACTTTGCGTTTAATAATTTAAAAGGAAAAATTTAACAGATGATAAATATCAAACCAAAAAAGGTCAACAAATCTTAATAATCTCAAAATATACAAGAAGGGTAAAGTAATGCATAAACCAATACAGAATACATGTGTCTGCACATTTTTGCATAAATTTTAAAAAGCATATAATTTTGCAATTTTAATTTTATAGAGCTTTCCCTAAAATATTTTTTATTTTATTTAAAAATGAGTTTACTTTCAAATAAGAAGATTAAGTCTAAAAATCAGTAAAAAGATTGATGGTGATGATGTATCAATGCAATTTGATGCATCCGTTTTGCTGTCTTGCAAAAAGTGCGGTGACCAATGGGCTGTCTGTACTCTCAATACAGATGTAGTATTCTGAGAAGAGATCATTTGTTAAGAGCGGATTTCAGACAGAGAGCGTACTCATTCTTTCAAAAATAACACATATGAGAAGATGGAAATTCATTTACGTAACAGTAACGCTGAATCAATATATTTTCAACTTGCCCTGATGTGGAAGAAATATACCATCTCATTAGTCCTTGGTAGGCAGTTGGTATCTGGAACATGAAGAGTGTAGCATCATTGCTTTTATATAATTGGTTTATTGAATCCAAATGGTGGTTCCATGCATTATCAAATAACCACTGCTTCAATATTAGTCCCTGGAACTGTCTCCATAAAGTTAATTCCAATCCTTTGCTGTCTTAGTGTGTATGTAAACCTTAATGAGACATGTTTCAATTAACAGCACATATTCAATTTTGGGTAATCTACGGGAATTTGGCCCCATGATCATAAACCTGTGATCGGACTGGCAGATTTAAAAAACATCATATAAATGCTAACTTTTCTTGGAGCGAACAGCCTTCAGTTTACATTCCAAAAGTGATTAGATGAGAGGATAATACACAATGATATTTATGCCTAGAGCAGTTCAAAATTTAGAAAAGGAATTAGTGATCTTAAGTTAAGCTGTTTTTTTAATAAACTGAAAAGATGTTCTGTACAACATAATAGAGTCATAGGAAATCAAAAGCATATCAGTAACAACTTTTAGAAAAACAGAAATGAATGATAAAGAAAAACAGATATGACCTCTCAATATTTTGGGGAAATAAGTTTAGGATGATGTTTCATTCAGGTATTAATGATATAAATAAAGGATAACTCTGTATAAGAAGTAGTGTTTGTATCTGGTTGTAAATTTAGTTAAAAACATAATCACAATTTACAAAAACTGTAATTACAAATTACAAAGAAAAACAGGCAGACAATCTTGTATTGACATCCTCTTGGATCTTGTCACGTACCAATGTTCTGTTCCATTACAAAATTCAATACTAAAATTTCAGAGCTAACGTTCAATATTAATTTCAACATTAAAATGTATCAAAATCATTAAAAACAGTCAATTAGAAAAAGCAATACACCAAAAATAATGGTAGTATTTCCAGGCTTCTACTGCATTGTATTAACCATCACACAGGGGAACAAAAAGGCTGTGAATTTTGGGTAGGCCACTTGGCTCTGGATTCCAGGACTATGGAAATGCCAGTGAAGGTAGTCTAAGAAGCATTTCCTGTTTTATAAATATCAGCAGAAGACCAAAAAAAGGGATCCCAGATATGTTTTCAAGTAACAAAAAACATTAAAGTGCAATTTTGTCTTTTACATCTGAACAAAGGTTCTGTCATTTTTAAAAAATAAAGTAGGGCCACAGCTTTATAGTCATCTTCTCATCTAAAACCCCACAATTATTAACAGAGATCAAACTGCAGTTTTGGAAGAGAGCCTTTGGACGGGGAAACTACTGAACAGTGATGAATGGCCATACCTAATTCATCGTTTGGAAATTGCTGTGGAGGACTGTGTTTCACCGAGGGAGAAAGGGACTTCCCAGAGGCTCCGAGGCTGCAGGTCTTCAGCCAGGTGACAGCACTGCACATGCTGTGTGCACCCTGATGGCAACAGCAGGGAAGTCCACAGTCACGGTCATAGAAACAGCCACAGCTGCCAATCAGAAGACTCTCTCTTTCTGGCTTTCATGGACTGTGTTTTGCACATCGAGGTCACTGTTTAGAGCTGTCTTAGCACTCTTCTTTTTTTGAGACTTTTGACTCATTTTCTTTGCGCAACTTTCTCTGTTGATAGATGCGTATGGCTATGGCAGTGATGCAAAGCAAAATAAATATCACCACTGCTATCACACCTAGGGAGAGAAAAGAATAAAACGTCATAATTTTTTTTTCTTTTTTCTTTTTAGACAGAGGGTCTCACTCTGTCGCCCACGCTGGAGTGCAGTGGCACGATCATAGCTAACTGTAGCCTTGATCCTCCCAAGTAGCTGAGACTATAGGCCCACTCCACCGTTCAGCTAATTTTTTTTTTCTTTTTACAATTATTCTTTGTAGAGATGGGGTGTTGCTATGTTGCGCAGGCTGGTCTCGAACTCCTGGGCTAAAGTGATCCTCTCACCTTGGCCTCCCAAATTGTTGGGATTACAGGTGTGAGTTACCGTGCCTGGCCTCAATGTCAGAGTATAAATGGTGATTTTTGCTCCAATCAGAGGCTTTGCAGACATCATTGCTTTTTAAGTTTGGTTAAAATAAACCAACCACCTATTGTATTATAAATCGAAAACACCAAAACTCAGAAATGCTAAGGTCAAGTAATTTTGTAACATTTAACATACTTCTGAGGGACTATGACTTTTGGATATGGCTGTGTTAGGCTTTTTCCCTACAGGTATATGATGATTGGGTTTCAGATAATGCTTTCAGATTTAAAAGAAGAAAGACATACATGTCTCTAAGACCGTGTACATCCTTCAGTTAACAAGTGGGACATTTTAAGTCATTTTACAAGTATAGAGTGTTTGCATCATCATAGATCATTACATGTTATTGTTAGTACAATGAAATGGGTACATTTTAATGAAATTGTTTTCAAATACTTTTATGATAATATACTTATGAAATGCAGTAGTGTAGCATATATGTAATCAATCCCTATTACCAAAAATATTGCAGGCATATTTATTAATTTTTTTTACCTGGAATGTGGATTATTTGAAAGAGCTGGGTGAAATGTTTTAAAATATCGAAACCATTAGCAGTGCCCATGATTCTCGACTCTAGCTGCACAATAAGTCAGTAAGTCAGAATAAATAAATGGAAGGCCTGGATACCAGTATCTTTATAAATTGTTTCAGGCTTTAATTCAGAGCCAGAGTGCCAAAGCATGAAGCCAAGCCACAGAACGCTGTTTACTGAAGCAATTATATTAGTGACAAATGAAAGTGAAATCTATGCTACAAGAAATAAATATGCATAAAGACAAGCTTCTGAAGGTAATCAGAATATGTCACCCCCAAATATGCCTTTTTGACAAATATTTTGAGGTAAAGGCAATTAAGAAGCAGCCAATGGAGGAACAGCTCTCTAGATCCTCCCCTCTTTTCATCTAAAGACAAGATGTAAATTCTCTTTTACCGGAGACCATTCTTACCAGCTCAGGGATGTCAGCAGAAGAATGTACAAACACACATACTCCACTAGTTTCTTCCCATATATTTATCTTCCCACGGTTTCTCGCCTTTGGAAGCCTAAAATTGCTTTCCATTGTCCCATCATTTCTCCACAAATGTATTGTTGAAGATGAGCCAGACTTCTAAGCCACTGCGGTTTGAGTTTCACTGAGGTTTCTCCCACATCCTGTGGGCTGCATGCCTTAGTAAACTTGCTTGTTTTTCTCTTGTTAATCAGAGGTCTGTCCCAACTACAAACTTGGGAATGATAAGGAGAAATTATATTTCCTCCCCCATGCTTTTACTGCCTACATCGTACATTTAAAGTACTTCACACAAATATTAATTTATATCTTCAGCCAGTCCCTATTAGAAAATGCAAACTGCCTTTGGGAAAGCCCAGGGGAAGCCTTCCACAGACTCCTTTTCATCCCTTGCTTCAGCCTAAGAATTTCTCAGGGGAAGGGAACACTGCTAAGATGTTTCCCCACATTTACTCAGTCAATCTTGCCAGTGGTATCTGACCACAAGCAATATAATACAATTCCAAAGATGAGAGCTGGTTCTATTATCATTTCCTTCTCACCAAAAGCTGGGCACTAACCCTGACACTGTGTAAACGTCTGTAGGACTTGGAAACCTAGTGTGAAAATGTTCGGCATGTTGAAATTGCTTTTGCATTGCAATGAAAAAAAATCTAAAAAAGGCACGATTGATTTAAGATTGGATTTGATTTAAAATTGAACACGAAAGTATACCTTTTAGATATGCATTACTGACCACATTCCCACTGGAAACTGTTGAAAAACAGTTTTTGTTCATCAGGTCATGTATTTTTAATTTACACCTTACTGATTTCTAAGAGAAAAAGAATTGAGATAGTGATGGAAATGTGAATATCCTCAACTGAAATTTAGTCAGAACTTTATTATGTCGAAATTGTTTTCTGTCATTTTGGAGGAAACAAACACAACTAGTTTACTCTTGTATGTGCTATGGAGAGTCTGCAGAATAAGAATACAATTAAGATTTCAATAACTCGGCCGGGCATGGTGGCTCATGCCTGTAATCCTAGCACTTTGGGAGGCCAAGGTAGGTGGATCATGAGGTCAGGAGATCGAGACCATTCTGGCTACCACGGTGAAACCCCGTCTCCACTAAAAATATAAAAAATTAGCCGTGTGTGGTGGTGGGCACCTGTAGTCCCAGCTACTTGGGAGGCTGAGGCAGGAGAATGGGAGGTGGAGCTTGCAGTGAGCCGAGATGGCACCACTGCACTCCAGCCTGGGTGACGAGCGAGACTCTGTCTCAAACAAACAAACAAACAAAGATTTCAATAATTCACTCATTAATTAACAAGAAAAGGTGAATGCTTATTTTTTGCACCAGCTCTAAACAAATTATATTTTAGAAAAAAGTTTTCATTGCCAAAACATACTTTTAAGCTGTGCTTAACTTCACTTTTCTTCAATTAAAAATAACCACAAAACATTCTTAGCCTATTAGATTAGTTCTTTCCAAAGTATGATTAAAAGTGAAACAGACAATGGCTACTGCTGCACAACATTGTAAATGTCCTTAATGACTGGGAATTATACACTTTAAAATAACAATACACTTTAAATAATGTGTGCATTTCGAACTTCTTAAATAATCATGCCTGTAATCCCAGCACTTTGGGAGGCCGAGGTGAGCAGATCAGGAGGTCAGGAGATCGAGACCATCCTGGCTAACACAGTGAAACCCCGTCTCTACTAAAAATACAAAAAATTAGCCGGGCGTGGTGGCGGGCGCCTGTAGTTTCAGCTACTCGGGAGGCTGAGGCAGGAGAATGGCGTGAACCCAGGAGGCGGCGCTTGCAGTAAGTCGAGATCGCTTCACTGCAATCCAGCCTGGGCGACACAGCGAGACTCTGTCTCAAAAAACAAACAAACAAACAAACAAAAAAACAACTTCTTAAATAAGTGAAACACTGTCATGGGAGTACCTAAATCATACTATTTGTGATTGAAGAAAAGTACCGTAAAGTGTATGCTCTGATAATTAGCTGAGGTTTCCATTGCTTTGAACATAATTACTTCAGGTCCGTCCAACAGTTGTCATTACCTTGACAAATATCCCACATGTCCTAGGGAACACAGCTATTTTCAAATTAATAACTTTTCATTATTAGTTTTGTAACTGTTCTTCAAAAAAAAATTGTTTCAGCAGAATTCTTACATGCTGAGCACCCCCAGGGAAGCTGAAATCAGCAAATACTGCCTCAGAAAATCAACAAAGGCTGGCCATGGTGGCTCATGCCTGTGATCTCAGCACTTTGGGAGGCTGAGGCGGGCAGATCACTTGAGGCCAGGAGTTCGAAACCAGCATGGCCAATACGGAGAAACCCTGTCTCTACCAAAAACACAACAAATTAGCCAGGCATAGTGGCACACTCCTATAATCCTAACTATTCAGGAGGCTGAGGCAGGAGAATCGCTTGAACCCGGGAGGCAGAGGTTGCAGTGAGTGGAGATCTCACCACTGCACTCCAGCCTGGGTGACAGCGTGAGACTCTTGTCTCAAATAGAAAAAAAACAAAGAACAAAAAACAAAAAAAACAACAACCAACCGCAATACATAGTACCCCTCTGACCTCACCATTGAGTGTTGATTCTTACATATGTTTCCCATCGAGCTAAGTAATGGCATCATTATCTAAAGCGATAATGACAAGCACCAGGTCATTCAGGGCCTTGTTACCTCCAATGACAGCAGAGTCTCTTCTGTCTGCATTAACCAAGGGCTCTCCCTCATCCGCTGGTCCAGAACGACCTACAACAGGGAAAGGGAGAATGATGTTTATTAGCTTGATTTAATCACGCCACAATTTACACATAGCAAACTTTTGTCAATTAAAAGTGAATTAAAATAACATCACGAAAATGTATTTTAAAAAGGAAAAAAAGGATGACAGAGACGGAGAAAAGAAGGCTTTTGAGAAATTCACAAACACTTGAGAGAAGCGCAGTTTCAGGTGCGCAGGGGTGGAGGGCCACACACCTGCGCCCCCCGCGAGTCGGGGAGCCAGTTCCCGCGCCGGGGAGCCGGACGCCGCCCCCGCCGCGCAGCGGGCCATAGGGGCCACGTGGCCGCGGACGGTGACCCGGGAGGGGCCGCTGGGGCGCAGCGCCGCCTTCAGGGGAGCAGCATGGCCGAAGCGCACCGCCGAGAGGCAGCCAGTGAAGCCACTAGTCGCCGCCCGCCTTGTGTCTGGGTCCGCGCCGGCAGCCTCTGAGGACAGAAGGGGGACACACAGTTAGGGCGCAGCGGCGGAGATGGAGGCGCAGGGACACCCCGCATCTGCAAGACAGCGACCCTCGAAAGTCCCTCCGAACCCCTCGTTCCTTCACTCCAGGAGAGGTCACCCTGAATCTTTACCTGTCTGGCAACTATTTCCATTGTCAGGGTTATGAGAGGCAGGTTTTTAACAGATTTGTTCAAGTGCAGATGGCTGGCTCTCTGCAACTGACAGAGCTTCATAGGAAGCAGTTACATGACATAAATTTAAGAAATCCTCTGCCATTTAATTTTTAAAATAGAGCATTAAAATAAAATTTTAATGGCGCTCACAGCCAATAATCCGGAGGATTACAGAAAAACGACTCTTGGAGATGAGGACAGAGCTCTGGAAATCCTTCATATTACAGTTGCTATTTTGTATGATGGCTTTCATATTATCTTAAACTGTATCTTTTGTCATCAGATAATACCCCTCTTTATCTCATTTAAGATTTGATTATATTCCAATCTTAAATTCAATCTTATCTGAAAGTAGTGCTTCATTTCTTAAATTTATCAGCTGTTGCCTGCTAGTTCTTGGCATGCCCCTTCATTTTCAATATTGTAAGAGCATTTAACTGTTATTTTTAAACCTAGTTTGACAGAATTTAGTCCATTCGTCTTTAGAGTAATAACCACTATATCTGATTTTATTCTTTTTTATCTTACACTATTTATTTCACATTATTATTTCATCTTTTTTTCTTTTATTTTGCTGGTTTAAGCAGTTTCCTTATTTCCTGCTTTCCCTTCTGTGAGTTTGAGAGCTCAACTTCCCTAGCCCTCACAATCAAAATCATTCCTTCACACTGTTATATGAAAACAAGATCCTTTTTCCAACTTTCCCCCACTCCCAACAGTGAGATGAGCAATTGCATGGTTCTTTTCCCCCACCCTCCCTCCCACGCCACCGCGGGGTTCCCCACAACAGTTCTTCCCTAAATGAGAGGCTTGAGAAACTTCTTTTCTTCTCTCACTTTTCCCTTTTTACTCTTCTTTGGTTTTACTCTAGTACATTTAGATCCTGACCAGAATGACAATTTCTCTTACATTATATTTTTCTATGATGTTTCCAGTTCAAGGATCTTTACATAATTTATTTTTTCCAAGAAGGAACTTTGACAAGATGGACAAAGATTCTCCCCATGACCAGATGTTGGTCAGGCTACTCTAAGCTCTCTGCTCAACCAGCCTGACCTTTGGTCTTTCATCATCCAGCTTAGCAAGAATCCTGCCAATTTGGTTTTAAACCATATCTCCCACCCTCAATATCTGATCACCCTCAATATCTAATCACCACCTTTCTCATCCCTCTCACCACCCCGCAGGTGATGTCTGACAACACTGGCCTGGCATCACCAGGAATCCTGGTCAGTTTAGCGAGAATTACTCTCCCATTTTTGTAGTTTTCCACTCAGACACCCGACCCCAGCCACTCTGCTCCTTGGCTGTGAATCCACACTTTTCCTTGTTGTATTTGAAGTTGAGCTCAATCTCTTTCCCCAACTGCAAAGCCCCATTCCAGTAATTCCTATACCTATTGCCATAGTCCTGAATAAAGTCTGCCACACCATCTTAACAAGAGTATTTTTATCTTTTGACATGATACAAGATGGTTTTACATTAAATAATTGTAGTTTAGGGAAGAATCATATAATTTTAGGGCAGACTTTTTTTTTTTTTTTTGAGTTGGAGTCTCACTCTGTCCCCAGGCTGGAGTGCAGTGGCGCGATCTCGGCTCACTGCAACCTCCGCCTCCCGACTACAAGTGATTCTCCTGCTTCAGCCTCCCAAGTAGCTGGGACTACAGGCATGCACCACCACACCCAGCTAATGTTTTTGTGTATTTTTAGTAGAGACAGGGTTTCACCATGTTGGCCAGGGTGGTCTCGATCTCTTGACCTTGTGATCTGCCCACCTCGGCCTCCCAAAGTGTCAGGATTACAGGCGTGAGCCACCGCGCCCGGCCAGACTTCTCTTTAAAACCCTGAATAAAAACCTTGAACAATTGTTTAATTTGGAGCTGATGAAACAGAGTAGAACTTTCTTGCATCTTTAATAAATGACTTAATTAGAAAATGATCACCATATATACTTTTTTTAAGCTGGAAAATCTGAAAGAAAGGAGTTTCTTTGCCCACTCTGAAGTATACCTGGCAATCACATCACAATCCAGGAAGAAACTCGTGATTCTGTACTCCCAGGTTTTAGCCAGCACTGCTATTTATTGTTTATCAGTTAACCAATATTCAGTAGAACTTGACTCTTACTGTGGTACATGTAGATACAGTTTCCGCTCTATTACCTTGACATGGCAACATGGTCAAAACCCTTCACTTTTGGTTCTCTTAGCTGAATAGCTCTAATCAACAATGTATGGTGACCTGTCTGCCTCCCTTTCTGGGCTTTCTCAACTTTGGGGTCCTGCACCCAGCTCCCTTCCAATTCTCTATTCTCTTCCATCAAAGCCTGCTCCTGAGTAAATTCATGTTTGCACAAATTCCTGATCATGGCTTTTGATAACACTTTCAGGGGCATGTGTATTTTGGCAGAAGAGTCAAAAGAATGAATCTCTAATACAGAATTTGAAATATTGGCACTTGAAGTTGTGGGAAAAAAATATTTGAGATAGGGTTGTCTTCCCAGCCCACTGAAGTCATGCCAAATAGACAGATGTCTATCCTTAAAAAAGGGTGACACTTGATTGAACTAAAGGAGAAAACAGCTAGATAAGTGGACAGTCTTCTACACTGTGCAATATGGTAGACACTAGCCACATGTAACCATTGAGATTCAAATCAGGCCAGGTGTGGTGGCTCACGCCTGTAATCCCAGCACTTTGGGAGGCCGAGGCGGGCAGATCACCAGGTCAGGAGATCAAGACCCTCCTGGCTAATACGGTGAAACTCTGTCTCTACTAAAAATACAAAACAAAAACAAAAACAAAAACAAATTAGCAGGGCATGGTGGTGGGTGCCTGTAGTCCCAGCTACTTGGGAGGCTGAGGCAGGAGAATGGCGTGAACCCAGGAGGCAGAGCTTGCAGTGAGCCGAGTTCACGCCACTGTACTCCAGCCTGGATGACGGAGTGAGACTCGATCTCAAAAAAAAAAAAAAAAAAAAAAAAAGAAAAGAAAAAAGAAACTCAAATCAATTAAAATTAAATAAAATGTAAAATTTAGTCCCTCAGTTATACTAGCCACATTTCTAGGGCTTAAAAACTCATTTATCTCAAGTGTGTCTGGGGACTACCACATAGGACAGCACAGACTTTACACGTTTTCATCATCACAGAAAGTTCTATTGGACAGCATTAGTTTTGTTGACTTACACTTTCAAAGACCTCAAGACATCTGTGATGCCCACTGAATCCTGGTTAATGGACCAAGTTAGAACAGTCTTAGAATTTTCTATTGAAGAGAATCTTGAAGATAACTTAGTGCAGCCTCCTCATTTTACCAATAAAGAGGGACTAATTGATATAATCTTTGCTCTTTCTTGGGAAAAAAACCCCACAAAATCTCCTATCTTCTTGACTTTTTATAGGGTTTTTGGGTGTTTTTATTCTGTAATGTTGAAAGAGGCAATCCACCATTGGCTCTGAGTGTCTCCTCATGCTTTGCTGGGTTTCCCAAGAAGTGCAAGATGCTGACAGCACTTTACTCAGGCCACTTCTCAAGGCTATAATTGAAGCAAGCAACATTGAGGGATGAGGTCATGACCCCCTCCAGGACAAAGAATAGACTTGCTTAGTGCTTGTTACAAAATCGGTGGATTCCCCAAACTCAGTGTTCCTCTGCTGCAGTGCAAACCTGGCCACAGGTGCAGCCTTCATCTGCACCCATCACTGCCTCATAAGGCTTGAGGGCCAAGGGAAAACAATGCAAATGAACTGCTGCTCACGAGGCTTGCTGTGCCATGAGTAATAGGGTCCTCTGTCTCTGTACCAGGACAGCATCCACAAAACAGTTAAAAGCTGTTAACTTCCTAGCTCGTAAATCAGGTAAAATCAAATCCCAGACCCAACATAAAACATTTCTTCTAAATGAGACAAACACCATAGCATAAAAGTAATATAAAATACATAGGTTAATGAATTTTAAATGTTAAAACTATATGTCTTATGTGACATCTACTTACAAAACTCAAAAGGCAATTTCCAGAAATATTTAATTACCAAAACTATTTGGCATTCTTACATATCCAGAGCTCTACTTGAAATATAGTCCTTCAGCGGGTTTTCTTTTCTTCAGCCTAGAATGTATACCTCCTAAGGTATATAAGCTCAGCTGTATTCATATGTAACTGTTTACAGGCTAATTTTTTTTTACTTTTTGGGAGCAGACAAAAAGGCATCTTCCATTTTTGCCCTCTGTTTTTTCGATATACATGCAATTTTCAAGATAGTGTTTAAGGGGCTGGGCGTGGTGGCTCACACCTGTAATCCCAGCACTTTGGGAGGCCGAGGCGGGTGGATCACGAGGTCAGGAATTCGAGATCAGCCTGACCAACATGATGAAACCCCGTCTCTACTAAAAATACAAAAATTAGCCAGGCGTGGTGGCGTGCACCTGTAGTCCCAGCTACTCAGGAGGCTGAGGCAGGAGAATCGTGTGAACCTGGGAGGCGGAGGTTGCAGTGAGCCAAGACTGCGCCACTGCACTCCAGCCTGGGCGACAGAATGATACTCATAAGTGTTTAAATACACGTGCACGTGTACACACACAAAGCAAAACAGAAAGAATACCAATAACACCAAAGTATCTAAAAACAAATCTTAATTTACGATGGATCACCTTTACTGAATTATAAAGTATTTTAGGTGTTTGCATTCTTTAAAGCTACCTCTTGGATAAAATTCAAAGCTATACAGAAAATTCAAAATCTAAAAAGCTTACATTTAAATAGGTTTACTCTGAATTGATCTTGTGATAATCAATCTGAATGGTTTTCATTCATTAAGACTACTCAGAAATGGCAAAATCACAGTGAGGTGCTCAGAAACAGCATCTTAATTATGACGGATTTTGGGCCATTTTTTTCTAAGGCATTGTTAGGGTGCATAATAATAAATTAGGCTGAATATGAGCATTATTTTATTAGAATTGCTCATATATTAGCCTATGTACCTATTAACATGTGAGTGTAGTGAGGGTGGGTAGGTATAGTGTTTCTCTCATTCAGAGGCTTTCTCAGTGCTTAATAAACTGTTCATAGTAGATGCTCACCAAATTTTTTTTTTTTTTTTTTTTTTTTTTTGAGACAGAGTCTCGCTCTGTCGCCCAGGCTGGAGTGCAGGATCTCTGCTCACTGAAAGCTCCGCCTCCTGGGTTCACGCCATTCTCCTGCCTCAGCCTCCCGAGTAGCTGGGACTACAGGCGCCCACCACCAGGCCCGGCTAATTTTTTTTGTACTTTTAGTAGAGACGGGGTTTCACCGTGTTAGCCAGGATGGTCTGGATCTCCTGACCTCGTGATCTGCCCGCCTCGGCCTCCCAAAGTGCTGGGATTACAGGCGTGAGCCACCATGCCCGGCCGCTCACCAAATATTTTTAAATGAAGGGATGAATCAAAGATTTAGAGACTCAAGAGAAATATATTGGTAACTTAGAACAGAGTGTTTTGGGTAACCTTCTTTGTAAAATTAGTGGCTTCTCTATTAGCCAACTTGTTGGTCTATTTTACTGTAAGTTAAGGAAAGCACTTCCTATATAATTCCAAATTTAAAGATAAAATTGTAGTTTTGGTATAATTACTAAATGATGTGAGAGTGGCAAAAAATGTATAGCAGAACCAATCCTAAAATACAGTTGTTCAAAGTATAAAGTGTTTCATTAATGTTTGATTATTATCTCTACCTCCAAGGACAGGCAAAATGAATACTTATAATTTTCTGAGATCAATCACTTCTGAGTATATACTTCATTGCTGAATTTGAATGTAGATTTTTATACCATAAGTTACATGCCTTTGAATATACCACCCTTGAATGAAAACATTAACACCTTCAATTACATGTTCTCCTTTATTTGGAAGGAAACAAAGATGTATATAATAAATATTATTCTACTTTTTGATCCTCAATATTAAAGTATAGTTCATTTTCTTGAGTTACATGAGTTTTTTAAAAAAAAAAAGATTATTTTCCTCAGTTCCTTTATTAAATGTAAAGCTAACTGTGATTTTACAACAGGTTATGATAGACAATATGATAGACAATTACTGTAACTTTCTACCTTGCGTAATAGATATTTATGAATATGCCTCCCCATTCCTGTTAGATACTAAAGTCAAAAAGGATGGAAACAACAGGTAAAGCAGGGCTTGAGAGAGAATTAAAACTGTATTCATCTGCTGTAATAAGATTAACAGTTTTTTCTCTTGTGTTCAACTCAAACGTAGTTTTATCATTGAATGATGGTCTCCGGAGTTGATGTTGATTAATACATACATAATCTGTGAACTTTGTGTCAGCTTTGATAACATTTCACTTTTCAAGAAGGGTTAGAAAAATACCGTGATTCATTATGCATGATTGCCAAGTGAGAGGTTAAGTGTGGAGGTATTTTTCCAGGAACGCCCTTGCATATCTCACAGGCAGCACTTACTCATGATTATATGTACACTCAGGCAAGAGTACAGTTTGCACCTTGATTGTCACTCACTGTGAAATTATTATTCAAGTAAGACAAGGAGCTTCTTTCAGCATGATGAATGCTTCCAGAGTTTATGACATGACACTTAGATTTTTTGGGAAAAAGCTCTTTCTTCTACTTACCTAAAACCTTTCCCAATATGAGAGATTTGAGGGCGTTGAATTCTGTCCCTGAGGACAAGATTACTTGTTTCTTTGCGCTCTGGTTAACCTATTAGATGTCCCATGAGAAGCAAACATCAACAGAAAGTACAATTTTAATGATAAGGAAGCAAAGGAAGATGAGGAAAGGAAAGATGAAAATAAATCACTTTTAAGTACCACTACAAAAGCTCAAGAAGCCACCTTCAAATAATTAATCATTCAGAAGGGGAAGCTATTTTATAAGCAATTCCTATGATGCCATCAGCTACCACTCTATCCACGATGTACCCACTTGCTGGCTTTACTCTTCTTCATAATGGAAGGATCTATAATTGGCAGAATCCATGAAAAAGATGGAATTGGCTGTTTTAAACTTGAATACGTACTCATTCTGCGGAGAAAATCTGAAACATAAAACCAAGCGTTGTTCTCTATACAGTATATTTTCCTTCCAATGCCAATGGCAATGTGGAATTTACTTCCTCTGTTGTCACTCAGGTCTATTTTCTTACTTATTCCCATTTTAATAACTACGTTGTGTGCTTTTAAACCATGTTTTTAAGTTGCTAAAGTATTTGTTCTTTTATAATCAGAATAAGACAAGTTCCCACTGCAATATCAATGAATAGATTCCACCAGTAGTCACTATGAGAAACTAGAGAACATTCCCCTACTGAGTAAAGTGAAACAAATGAAGATATTTTGATATTTTAAATAGTAAAATATTAATAATAACTTTGACAGAATTGCATTGCTAAACAAACAAAACAAAGCAATACAGAATAAACCACCTCCTCTCCCCCAGATCCCGGCCATATTTGGCTTCTTCTTGACTTATGGAAGAGCAGCATTGAATGGGTTGCTCTTCCATTAATGTTTATTATCAAATTTTTTCATTAGATTATTTGTTCTCAAAATAATAATATTAGTTTGACTTTTGCATTTGTGGGATTACCTCTGCCATGACCACGGCTTCTTCTCTGTTAATCTTCACTCGGTGAAGTTGCCCATCAGCCATGTTTTTAAAATCAAAGGTAAATGCATCAGGATTTTGATGTCTATCTAGCTTGTACCTAATCTGCAAACTTCCTAAAAAGAAAAATAAACAGTATTTAAAATTAAAGTGGTATTTTATAAAACTCTTGATACAGATTCTAGAGCACTTTTATTATTATTTACTTATAGCACTTTTGAATCTATTTAGCATCAATTTAGATGCACCAAATAGTTATCGTTCCTGGAACAGTGATTACTTGAGTGCTATTCCTGTGCCAGACTCTGAATCCAATGATGCTATTTTAAAAGTCAAGACTGAATGTGTTGTTAATAAGCAGTCTCCCCAAACCTTTTCATTTAAAAATGAAAAGGTTTAAATTATGCATATGAGCTCAGAACTCAGATCTAAATTCATTATGACTTTGATATTTATGAAATGATGAAACTCTATGCAATATTGTATCAACATCCAGTTCCTGTAATTATAACTTCTAATAAGACTCATTTTAATGTACTATTGACATGTGCATAAAGATTTTTTTATAGCCAGATTATTTTAAGCCTTCTGCCATAATCCAAAAATGAGGACAAGAAAAGGTTTTGTCAGGAGACAAGGTTTCCATAGTATCTACATCTTCTAATATACATACCGCTCTCCTACACAGATGTACCCTCATTATCTGTAATTCTCTTGCAGCTTATACTAAGATCCTGTTAATCAGAGATTTTTATTTATTTTTATTTTTTTGAGGTGGAGTCTCGCTCTGTCGCCCAGGCTGGAGTGCAGTGGCGCGATCTCGGCTCACTGCAAGCTCCGCCTCCCGGGTTCACGCCATTCTCCTGCCTCAGCTTCCTGAGTAGCTGGGACTACAGGTGCCCACCACCATGCCCGGCTAATTTTTTGTATTTTTAGTAGAGATGGGGTTTCACCGTGTTAACCAGGATGGTCTCAATTTACTGACCTCGTGATCCACCTGCCTTGGCCTCCCAAAGTGCTGGGATTATAGGCATGAGCCACCGCGTCCAGCCTAATCAGAGATTTTGTAGATTTTTTTCTAGACATTAAATTTTGTGCTGTGTACCTAACAAACTTAAAGCTTGGTCTTCTTGTTCAACTGTGAAAACCTTGCAATGCCCCAATTACCACTGATTACACTTTTCTTCTATAAAAGTGGTAACTAGTTTTCCAGCCACTGATGAGATAAAGAACAGCTGTACTCATCTGTTGCTTATAAGAACTGGCTTTTCTATAGTTGTACTATAACATCCACATAAATGCTCCTCTATTTTGCTTAGAATGAGGAGGGAATGTATGCCATGTATCTAGATATCTTATTTCAAAATGAACTGCAAAACCAACTGGAGTCATCATGTACTACTAAAGTCACCCTATCAATAAGAAGAAATAGAACTGCATATCAACTCCGTAAAATTATCAAACATGTACTGGGAGAAAAGCATCTTAATTTAATCTTGAAATGCTAGCTTTTATAATAACCATTAAGGAAGGCACTGAAAAACCAAACACATTGGAGGGCATACAGTTTTCTTTCATCGTTTGTAGTTTGACTGCTGAAAAGACCCATGTCATTACAGTCCTATTTTTCTAATTCAGGGTTCTCTTTTTCTTTACGCAAAAGATATTCACCATTGTTGGCGAGGATAACTGAAAGGTATTCCTCATAGAAAGAGCTCACATACAGCAATAAGCTCGGAGTTCGTGTGGTTCGGAAGCTCAGTGTGATCATTTCTCTGGTCAATGTTACATCTCTGTGTAACGAAGAAACGAGAGAGCTGGAGTTTTCACTTAAAGTGTAATGTTCTTGAAAATGGTACGTCATTGAGGAGCCAGTTGCAAAATATGCAGAAATCTCTGAAATGATAAATACATTTTTGTTATGTTAACAAAATGTAAGTCCAACGGTCTTGTTTTAAGTACATTTAGAGAATGAGACCAAACCTTAAATATCCTGGGAGATTAATAGTGAAATCCTTTCCTGTTTTATTTTTTTTTCACTTTTTAAAGTTTTTTAAAAACTACAACTTGAAGAAAAAGTAGCAAACTCCAATATACTCATAACCCAGAATTGACTAACACTTAATAGAGATTTTAATTCTCCAAATCATCCTCATCTTATATTTACATATAATTAATTCTCCAGTATAAATGTATAATTTATAGGTAACATCTCATCTTTGGTTTCCAATTTTTTCCCAAATCATTAATTTTTAAACATCTTTATTCAGATATAATCCATATGCCATGTAATAGACCCAATTACAGTGTAAAATTCTATGTCTTTTAGTATATTTGCAGGCATGTGCAAACATTGCCATGATCAATTTTAGAGTATTTTCACTCCCCTCCCCCCCGCACCTTCTTATTCCCTCCTATAAAACCCTCCATATCCTCTAGCAGTCACTCTCTGTTTCTCCCCAACACCCCAGCCTAGGCAACTACTAATTTATTTTCTGTCTCTGCAGAGGTTCCTATTCGGGAGATTTCATATCAGTGGAATCATATAACGTGTGGTCTTTTCAATCTGGCCTCTTTCACTTAGCATGGTATTTTCAAGGTTCATCCATCTTGTAGCATGTATCAGTATTTTATGCGTTTTATTGAATATTTCATTGGATGTAAATAGTAATGGATGTGCCACATTTTGCGATCTATTTAACAGCTGATAGACATTTGGGTTGTTTCTACTTTTTGACTATTATAAATAATGCTTCCATGAAAATTCACGTGTAAGTTTTTCTATGGACACATTTTTATTTTTCTTAGGAATGTATACCTAGGAGTAAAATTGTTCAATCTTATGATAACACCAACTTTAAAATTTTGAGGAGCTGCCATATTTTTTCCAAAATAGCTATACCATTTTACATTCCAAACAGAATTTTGAGGGTTTTAATATCTCCACATCCTCACCAACATTTATTATTATCTTTCTTTTAAATTACAGCTATACTTGTCTGTGTGAAGAGGTATTTCATTGTGACTTTGATGGCATTTCTCTACTGGCTAATGTTGCCAACTACTTTTTCATGATTTTATTGGACATTCACACATATTTGCTGAAGAAATATCTATTTATAAGCTTTACCTATTATTTAATTGGGTTAAATTTCTTTTTCTTATTCACTTGTTGGTTTTTGTTTTTGTTTTTGTTTTTTTGAGACAGAGTCTCACTCTGTTGCCCAGCTGGAGTGCAGTGGCGTGATCTCGGCTCACTGCAAGCTCTGCCTCCTGGGTTCACACCATTCTCCTGCCTCAGCCTCCCGAGTAGCTGGGACTACAGGCGCCCACCACCACGCCCGGCTAATTTTTTGTATTTTTAGTAGAGACGGGGTTTCACTGTGTTAGCCAGGATGGTCTCGAACTCCTGACCTCGTGATCTGCCCACCTTGGCCTCCCAAAATGCTAGGATTACAGGTGTGAGCCACCGCGCACAGCTTCTTATTCAGTTGTAAAAGCTCTTTAAATAATTTGAATACTAGACCCTTATAAGAGACATGATTTGCAATAATTTCTTCCATTCTGTGGGTTATCTTCTCTTTTGTTCTCCCATGTTTTGAGAGTTTTATAGTTTTCGTTCTTACATCGAGGTCTATTTGGTACATTTTTATGTATGTGTGAGATAGAGGTCTAATTTCATTCATCTGCATGTGTATGTATACTCAGTTGTCTCAGAGACTACTTCTTCCCATTGGGTTGTCCTGGCACTCTTGTAAAATCCATTGACCATAAATGGCGAGGTATCTATCTGGACTTTCAATTTTATCCCAATGAGCTATCTGTTCAGTCTTAGGCCAGTTATATACTGCTTTACAGTAAGTTTAGAAATTGGGCAGTGTGAATCTATCGAATCTCTTCTTAAAGATTGTTTTGGCTATTCTGCATCATTTAAATTTTCATATGAAACCAGCTTGTCAATTTCAGGAAAGAAGCCAGCTGGGATATTGATTGAAACTGTACTGAATCTGTATATTACTTTAGAGAACACTGGTATTTTATTTATATTAATTATTCAATCCATGACATGAAATCTCTCTCCATTTATTTACCTTTAATTTCTTTCAACGCTTTATAGTTTTCAGTGTGTTTTCCATTTCTTTTGTTAAATGTATTGCTATGTATGTTATTCTTTTTGATGCTACTGTAAATAAAATTGTTTTATTGGTTTTATTTTCAGATGGTTCATAGCTAATGTGTAGAAATACAATTGATTTTGTATATTGTTTTTGTATTCTGCAATTTTGCTGAACTTGGTTTTAGTTTTAATAGTTTTAAGTAGATTCTTTGGGATTTTTAATATAAAAATCATGTCATCTTCAAATAGAGATGGCTTTACTTCCTTTCTAATTTGGATGTTTTTCTTCTTTTTTTTTTTTTCATTTTCTTGCCTAATCAGTCTGGCCTGAACCTCTAGTACAATGCTGAATAGAAATAGTGAGAGTATACATTCTTGTCTTGTTCTTGATCTTAGGAAAAAAACATTCAGTCTTTATAATTAAATATAATTTTAGCTATGAGTTTTTCAAAAATGCCATTTGTTAGACTGAGGAAATTATCTTCTATAATTAGTTTACTGAATTTAAACAAAAATTCATGAAAGGATATTGGATTGTATCAAATGACTTTTCTGCATCAGTAGAGAATATCATGTGTTTCTGTCCTTTATTCTAAGATATAGTATATTATATTAATTGATTTTCAGCTGTTAAAACAACTTTCCATTTCTGGGATCATTTCCACTTTGTCTTGATGTATCGTCATTTTTATATGTGACTGGATTTGCTTTGGTAATACTCTGTTCAGAGTTTTCACATCTATCTACTTAAATGATATTGGTCTGTAGATTTAAAATATATATACTGATATATCTATGTCTGGCTTTGGTATTAGGGAAATACTGACCTTACAGAATAAGCTGAAAAATGCTCCTTTCTCTTTTATTTTTTGGAAGAGTTTTGAAGAATTAATACTTCTTATTTAAATAGTTGATAGATTTTTAAATAGTTGATATATTCTGATAGTTGATAGCATCAATTGTTTGAAACCATCTGGACCTGGGCTTTACTTTGTGCGGTATTTTAATATTATTAAGACATTCCTTTTATTGTTATAGGTCGATTTATATTTTCTCCTCCTTCTTGAAACAGAAGTAGTAGTTTGTGTTAATTTTGTAGTTAGTGTCATCCTAGGAATTTGTCCATTTTATCTAAGTTACGTAATTTTTTTCAACATACAGTTGTTTATATTCCCTTGCAATCCATGTTATTTCTGTAAGGTTGGTAGTAATATCACTCTTTCATATGTCATTCTAGTAATTTGAATCGTCTCTTCTATTCTTGGCCAGTTGTACTAAAGGTTTGCCAATTTTGTTAACAATTTTAAAGGACTGACTTTTGGTTTGGTTAATTTTTTCTGTCACTTTTATATTATCCATTTGAGAAATTTCTCTGGTTTTATTTATTATTTCCTGCTTTCTCCTTACATTAGATTTAGTTTGCTCTTCTTTTTTCAGTGTCTTAAGGTGGCAGGTCAGGTTTTTTATTTGGGAACCATTTTTCTTTTTAAATATTGATGTTTACAGCTTTAAAATTCCCTCTAAACCCTGCTTTAGCTGTGTTACTATATGTTTTAGTAATGTTGTATTTTTGCTTTCATTTATCTCAAAGCCTTTTCTAATTTCCCTTTTGATTTCGGAGTGTATAGTTTAATTTCCACATATTTGTGATATTCCACAATTTCTTTATGTTATTAATTTCATCTCATTGTGTTTAAAAAAAACCCTTCATATGATTTCAATCCTTTTAAATGTGTTGAGGCTTGATTTACAGGTAGCATGTTGTCTAACCTAGAATATGTTCCATGAACACTTGAGAAGAATATACATTCTGCTATTGTTAAGTGGTGTGTTCTACAGATGTGTCTTAGAATGATTGCGTTTTTATTTTTTTCAACTCTATTTTCTTGGTAATCTTCTGAGTGATTATTCTATCCTTTATTGAAAGTGAAGTATTGAATCCTCCAGGTTTTATTCCTGGTTTTTCTATTTCTCTTTTCTGTTCTGTCAGGTATTCTTTATGTAATTTGGGGCTATATTATTAACTGCATGTAAGTTTGTAATTGTTATATCTTTTTGAGGAAATTAACTTTTTATCATTATAAAAGTTTCTCTATTTCTAGTAGCACCTTTTGTTTTAGAGTTTATTTTTTCTGGTATTAGTATAGTCCCTTTGGCTCTCTAGGGTTACTCTGCATGGTACATGTTTTCCCTTCTTTCATTTTCAACTAAATTACCCCTTTCAATCTAAATTGTATGTCCTTAGACAGCATACAGTTAAGATTTCTTTTGTTATCCATTCTGACAATATTTGTCTTTTGATTGGATTGCTCAATCGATGAACATTTAATATTATTATTGATACAGTTAGATTTACATCGGCCATTTTCTTTTTCTTTTTCTGTTTCATTTGTTTTCTTTTCACTTTCCTTCTGACTTATTATTTTGTATTGGTGGATATTTTGGAGTGTAACATTTTAATTTCTTTCTCAATTTCACTATACTTTGGGGTAAAATATATATAATATATAATTTGCCACTTAACCATTTAAAATGTGAAATTCAGTAGCATTAATTAAATTCACAATGTTGTGCAATTATCACCTCTTTTGATATCCAAAATTTTTCATCATCCCAAAGTTAAACTCTGTATTCATTAAGCAATAACTCTCCATTGCCCCCTCATCTCAGCTGCTGGTATCCTTGAATCTACTTTGTCTCTACAAATTTGTCTATTGATATCTAGTAAACATGGAGTTATATAATATCTGCCCTCTTGGGTCTGGCTTATTTCACTTAGCATAATGTCTTCTATGTTAATTAATGTTGTATCATGTATCAGAACCTCATTCCTTTTAATGGCTGAACAATATACCATTATATGTATACATTACATTTTTTAATCGATTTATGTGTTGATGGACACTTGTATTATTTCCACTATTGTGATTAGTGCTACTATGAACATTTGTATACAAGTATCTGCTTGAGTTCTTGTTTTCAATTGTTTTGGTTATATATGTAGAAGTGGAATTGCTGGGTTCGAAGGTAATTGTATGTTTAACTATTTTGAGTTAACTCTAAATCAATTTCTAGTGGCTGTGGCATTTACTTTCCCACCAGTAACAAAAGAGAGTTCCAATTTCTCTAGGTTCTTGCCAAAACTTGTTATTTTCTGTTTTTATTTATTATTTATTTATTTATTTATTTATATAGTCAATCTAGTAGGTTTGAAGAGGCAGCTCATTATACTTTTCGTTTGCATTTCTTTAATAACTAATTGATGTTGAGTATCATCTTTCCATGTGATTATTGACTCTTTGTATATCTTTTTGGAGAAATGTCTCATCAAGTCCTTTGTCCAATTAGACTTTTTGTTGTTAAGTTGTGTAAGTTATTAACATATTCTAGATAGTGAACCTCCATCAGATACATAATTTGCAAATATTTTATCACATTCTGTGGATTGTCTTTTTACTCTCTTGATAGTGTTCTTTGATACACAGAAGTTGTTAATTTTGATAAAGTCCAAATAATCTATTTTTGTTGTTGTTGTTGCCTGTGCTTTTGGGGTGGTCTTTGAAAAACCACTGCCAAATCCAAGATGATGAAGATCTGCCTATATATCTTCTCCTAAAAATTTTATAGTTTGAGCTTTTAGATTTAAAACTTTGATTCATTTTGAGTTAATTTTGGTTAAGGGTCTAACTTCAATCTTTGCATGTGAACATCCACTTTTCCTACCTTTATGTTGAATAGACTGTTGCTTCCCTATTGAATGATCTTGACAAAGACTATGTTAAACATCAATTGACCGTATGTATGAAGGTTTATTTCTGGCCTCTCAGCTCTATTCCATTGATTTATAGGTTTATCCTCATTCAGTGCCACACTGTTTTGAATAATGTAGTTTATAGTAGGTTTTGAAGTCAAGAACGGTGAATCCTCCAACTTTGTTCTTTTGTAAAATTGTTTTGCTTATTCTGGGCTTTTTCAAATTTTATTTAAATATTGATAGGGGCTTTTCCATTTGTATAAAAAGTGCTTTGGGGATTCTGATAAGAATTACATTGAATCTGCTGGGGCTGTATTGTCATTTTAATAATATTAAGTTTTCCAATTCATGAATATGGAATGTCTTTCCATCTATTTAGGTCTTTCTTTAATCTCTTTCAACAACGTTTTATAGTTTTCAGTGTCTAAGTCTTTCACTTTCTCGGTTAAGTTTATTTCTAAGTTTTTTATTCTTTTTGATGATATTGCAAATGGAATTGTTTCCTTAATCTCACTTTCAGATTTTTCATTGCTAGTGTAGAGAAATACAACCAAATTTTTGGTGTTAATTTTGTATCCTGCAACTTTGCTGAATTTATTTTCTCTTAACAGCTTTTATTTTCTGAAGAGTTTTCTACATATCAGATAATGTAATCTGAGAGCGAGATAGCCCTTCTGTTCAAATGTGGATGCCTTTTATTTCTTCTTCTTGCTTAATGACTTTAGCTGGAACTTCCAGTACTATGATAAATACAGGTGGTAAAACTGGGCATACTTGTCGTGTTTCTTATTTTATGGAAGAAGCTTTCACCATTGAGTATGATGTTGGTTGTAGGTTTTTCATATATGGCCTTTATCATATTGAGAAAGTTCCCTTCTATTCCTAGTTTATTGAGTGTTTTTGTTTTTAAATCATGAAAGGTTACTGGAGTTTGTTAAATTTTTTTTTCAGCAACAATGAAGATAATCGTGTTTTTTTCCCCCCTCATTCTATTAATCTTGTGTAATATGTTGACTGATTTTCATTTGTTGAACCACTCCTGAAATCCTGGGATAAATCCTACTAGGTTTTGGTATACAGGCCTTTTAATATACTTCACGACAATGTTTTATTTTCTTTAGTGATTGCTCTAAGCTTGCATTATATATATCTTATCAATAATATGCTTCAGGTTAACACTAACTTAATACAAGTGAGATTTAGGCAAGTTATTTCTACATAGCTCTATTTCTTCTCTTTTGGAACTATTTTTCTGCATACCAAACCCATTATTATTTTATACAATTTGTTCTCTTTTTAAAAAATCTGAGAAAAGAAAAAAAGAGCAAGTAAATATTTATAGACTTTGTCTATAAACTCTCTTATTTACCATTTCTAGTTCTCTTTCTTTGTTCCTCTGACTCATGTTACCATTTGGTGTCATTCCTTATTTCAGTACAGCCTTGCTCCCATCTGTCTCCTCTGTGCTGTTCTTTTGTAATATATTTCTATAGGCCCGACAATGAAAATATATACATTATATATTTGTATATTCTCTATTATAGTTTTATACATTGCTTTTTAAAATAGTTAAGCACTGAAAAGGGTAAGAAATATGACATTATACTTTCTTTTATAATTACCTGCACACTTACCTTTATTAGTGCTATTTGTTTTTTGTGTGTAGATTCAGATTATTGTCTGGGTTATATCCCTTCAGCCTGAAGGAACGTTCTTTGTTATTTCCTCTAATGCAGGCTAATAGCAGTGAATTCTCTGCTTTTTGTAACTAGGGATATATTTTACTATCTTTTTTAATTTTTAGTTTTTATGAATACCTAATAGTTGTACGTATTTATGGGGTACAGGTAATATTTTGATACAACCAAACAATGTGTAATGATCAAATCAGGGTAACTGAGATATCCATCACCTTAAACATTTATCATTTCTTTTTGTTAGGCATATTCCAGTTCCACTCTTCTAGTTATTTTGAAATATACAATAAATTATTGTTAACTATAGTCATCCGGTGCTACTGAACATGAAAGATGGTTTTGCTGGGTGTGAGTTTCTTCATGACAATGGTCTTCTTTCATCTCTTTCAATATGTTATCTCGCTGTCCTGTGGCCTCCATTCTCTCAGATTAGAAGTTAGCTGTTGATCCTGGCATTTCCTTATATATATGATTTTTCTCTTACTGCTTTTAAAATTTCCTTCTTGACTTTCGCTTTCAAAGTTTTTAATAAGATGTGTCTGGATATAATCTTCTTTGTGTCATCTGTATTTCACTGAGCTTCTGTATCTTAGATTAATGATTTTTATTAATTTGGGGATGTTTTCAACCATTATTTTTCAAATATTTTTTTCTGATCCTTCTCTCTCTCCTGGTATTTTCAATTACGTATATGTTGGTGTGCTTGGTTATGTCTGATATTTCTCTGATGCTCTGTTTATTTTTTATTATTATTTCTCTGTATTCTTCAGGATACATAATCTCTATTGAGCTTGCTTCAAGTTTGCTGATTCTTTTTTCTTTTCTCTGTTAAACTTCCCTGGCTTAACTCATTACTCTTTCGGAGTTATCAACATTCTCTTAATTGCTTACTGCCAATATCTTCATACCACTATGCTTAAACTTATCCATGCTCTGTTCCAAATAGAAATGAGTTCACTCGGGGAGGGATACCAAGCTGTGTATTTGCATGGCCTCCCTCTACCTCTTGGTTAAATGTGCCTCACTGCTTTGAAGCTGTGGGGAGTGAGTGGCCTGCTCCTTTGTAGTAAAACCTCTGCTTACAAGTAAGGCACAGGGTGGGAAAGGTAACTTCTTGCCTTGCCTCTCCTGGTGGAGAAACTGTTCCTTACAAGCAAGCTGGAATGAAGGCAATTGGGACACAGGATTTTCCAGCTGCCACACCTGAAGACCTTATGTCCTGGAATGAGGAGTTGGTGTAGGAAGGAAACCCCAGACTTCTCAGCTGTTTCTGCATGGACAGAGCTTCTGTCCTACAAAACTGGGGATGATAAGAAGTGCTGGCCCCCAATCTTGGGGTAATGCAGTATCTCTGGAGTAGGACCAGGGTAGAGAGAAACCTTTGGCTTCTTGGCTATATCCATATAGAGTGGAGCTTCCGTCATACTGAGCTAGGGATGGGGAGGTGCAGGGAGAGGGTCTTGGCTTAAATGCCTCAAACTCTCACTGTTATTACTGATTAATAAATGTTTCTTCATTTGATGTATTTCCTTAGGATATTTTCTAAAGACTTTCAATAGTTGTTTTTAAAAATAATAATTTTTACTAGTTATGCCTGTTTCTTATGAGAGAGGGTTTACAGAACTCCTTATGTGGCCAGCCTGGAAATGCCAGAGTACCAGGTTTTTTATTTGAATTTTACCTCCTCTTTAAAAATCGATTTGCTTTGTAGGAAGCATGAAACAGAACTCCTGAAGTAACTAGAGAAAATGTGATTTGAAGACTAACCCTCCTTCAAGGTCAGAACTTAGAAATGTTCTTTTATACCAAAGATGTTTCTCAGATTTACTGTTTGGATATAAAGGCTAATCCAAAGTGGCATCTACAGCATTCTGAGAGAGAAAAGTCGAAGGGCTTTCAGCTTCTCTTAAAACACTTTATGAAAGGTTGATATTTTAATTTTATATCAAGTTAATTCCAAAAATGTGTTTAGTACACACATACACATACACACACACCCCAAATATACCTGTAAATAAAAAGAAAATGTTGGGTGATGATCACTGTCTTGGAATACTACTCCACTCTTTCCATTTCCATAAAATATAAAGAATTTACTGAAAATCCAGATCATTCTTATTAGATTAGGTAATCTAACTATAACATATGCCCCAGCCACTGGAGGACCATTTTCCATTTACTTACCATATAATGTTTATCGTTAAGAAAATTTTGGGTTATAAAATAACATTCAAATTGCACTTAGAAATCAGCACTTGTGCTCATGAAGGAGTGGTTACTCCTGATGTTGGCTTTCGGATATAAAAAGGGCTCTGTATTTGTACCAGAGCTATGAGATTTGTTAGCACAGAGATCTTCAGGACTAATAAAAGACATATGCAAGACCTTTTGAAAATTTAAATGACTTCTAGATAATGAATCCTCAAAATTCTTTTGAAAGTCACACAATTTTATAGTGATTAAAGCCTGTTTTGCTGCTAAAAATAGTATGTGTAACAGCCCAGAGACACTTAAAAACACAATTACATTTTAGCTCCGATGACTCAATATTGTAAAAGGTTTCATAAAAGTATTATATTAAATAAGTCAGTACAGAGTACTTAATACTAAAATCAGTCCCTTTTTCCTTTTCTTTTTTTTTTTTTTCTTTCCCCAAGACGGAGTCTCACTCTGTCGCCCAGGAGGGAATGCAGTGGTGCGATCTCGACTCACTGAAACCTCTGCCTCCCGGGTTCAAGCAATTCTCCTGCCTCAGCCTCCCGAGTAGCTGGGATGCCCGGCTAATTTTTGTATTTTTAGTAAAGATGAGGTTTCACCATGTTGGCCAGGCTGGTCTTGAATTCCTGACCTCGTGATCCGCCTGCCTTGGCCTCCCAAAGTGCTGGGATTACAGGCATGAGCCACCACGCCCAGCCCTTTTCTTTTGAAAACATGATTGTACCTGAGCAGAAGCTGTGTGATACCCCACTACACTCCTTTAAGAAGAGTCAAACATCATAGAGCAAAGTGTTTGAGTGATCCTGTTAATGACTGTCAATATTTAGTTAAATATTATTTTCCCCTTCTAGTTAGTATGCTTGTTTTATAAGAAAAGACATTTCTATAAAGGCCTTTTGAATCACTTAAAGTCATTGTCACAAGGGACAATGGGTAAGACGATTGCTCAAGCCTAGGAGTTCAAGTCCAACCTGGGCAACAGAGAGGCTTGAATAGCAATAAGTTGTCTCTAAAAATTAAAAACAAAAATAACAATGATGCTTTACTGATGTTAAAATTAGAATAGTACAAGGACAGAGTTTTGAAAACCAAATTATTTCAAGAGGATTAGCATTGAACAGATGCTAGGGGTAACCCAGAGATCTTCTAAACAAGAAACCCAGAGAGGACTGATAGACTGAAGTTTTCAAAAACAGTCATATCCCTTCTAAATTCAATAGAGGAATTTGGTACAGAAATTATTCCATTTCAAATAATTCAATCTTATTCTTTCTTTATAATATCAAATGCCAGAAGCATTCTTCATATTATTTAAGTTTCACGTACTTTCCCTATAACCTGCTCCTTAGTCACCCTTACCATTGGAGCAGAACGGCCCATCATAGGCTGAGAAGGCACAGTCACAGGTGACCCCTCTGCGTTTCTCTCTGCATCTCCCTCCATTGCGACACAAGTGTCCATAGGTGCTGCAGTGTCCTGCACACCCTGGCTCCACTCCTGGCGTCACTGTGGCTCTTTCTTCCAGATCCAGGGCCACCCCGTTCAACTGCAGAGACCGAATGCATCCTAGAAAGCCTCTCTGTCTGGTGGCCGTTCCACCTACAATGGAAACACTGCAAATAGAAATGTGTTCCTTGGTATTTTATTCAGGATTTTATGTCCATGTCAAACTCAGGCCTTATGGAGAGTGGCAATAATCACAATGTGTCAAAAAATTTTGTGAACATACACAATTTTGAAAATATAACTGTTATGAGATATGAAGCTTTAAATGACATTGAATAAAACATTTATTTACATAACTTTCAAACATGGTGAGTCTGGCAAATAGTCCTTCTAAAAACATTTCCTTAACTTCAGGTAAGAAAGAATTTCACTTTAGTTCCTTTACAAAGAACAAAATACATAATATAAACCACATCAAACACTATTTCACTTTCTGTATGAATAAGAATGTGCATTCATCAAACATTATTTTAATTTCTTTATGAGTAAGAATGTGCATTATAATGGTTAGGTGTGAACTTCCAAATTTTTCACAATAATAAAAATACATATGGATAAATTTCTTACTTGGATGGACTCTAAAAATAAAGTGTGAAAGGAAATGGAGAAGCAAAGGAGGGGAAGTTGGAAGGGGTGACACTGTACCCCAGGATCTCCTCCTCTCAGAGGATACAGTGCTAAACAGTAATTGAATACTGCATGCATGCATATTTTGTCACATCAAACTTGAATGCTGAAGAAACCATTTAGAGAGGTTTACACTCTCTACAGGTTTACACCATTTACAGAGGTTTGTCACTGTGTAGTGACAAACACCATTATGAAGGCGACAATTCTCAATGTTAGGAGCATGGAAATTACCTAGAGTTTCTGGAAAATGCAGAGTTTTTAGCCTCCTCCCAGAGATTCCAATTCGGTGGGCCTAAGGTGGGGGCCCCAAATCTGAACTATCAATCAGCTTTGTGGGTGATTCTGAAGCCAGTGATTCATCCACCGCAATGAATGCTGATTCTAGGTGAATTTTATGCTAATTGTGTTTCTAGGCATTCCCTTAAATAATCTTCAAGATTACAAGTGAGAAAATCAAGTTCTTGGTTTGACCCCTCCGTGTAGTCTTCCTTTCCAGTAGTTTGATGGTTTCATGTCCTTTGAAAAAGCCTCACTGCACCTTAATAGAAGAGCTAACCACGCGTGAAGCTAGGTTTTAGGAAGTCATGGTATAACACTCCATCCACATCCACATACATACGTGGGTTCACATGTAGCATTTAGTACCTGGAAGTTGTATCTACCCTCCCCTGTAAATTAGGTTGGATGATAATTTGTGATTTAGTCCAGTTTTAATTAGATTGCATCCTTATTCGCTTTAAAACGCTTAAGAAATGAACAAGTGAGAGCTTTAATCTGTGTAGCTCCTACGTTAGAATAGTTTCAAAAGCAATATAGCAAAATATATTTTTCCCAAGGGGAAAAATAAACAACAGTGATAAAACAGTAAGTAAGCAAACTAAAGGAAAGACTTCCAGAGCTATCACCTTTAAATAAACGGAGTGCAAGAACAGACGAGCCAGAACGGGTAATAAACAAGGAGCCTGTGATGAGAGCCCCAGAAGTGAGAACAGCAGCGAGGAAAACCGGGAGTGGGCTCCTGGAAGCCTGGCCCCAGGGAGGTGTGCAGTGCTGCTTCCAATCAGCGGGTATCCTGCGATCTGGTTTTGAGTGGACCCTGGAGGACTTCTGTCCCAATTACAAGCTCTCTAACTCCATCGAGAAGTGAAACTGAAGAAATGGATAAAAATGTCTAATGATCTCACTAATAGTGTTGATAAAATATAGCTGTCACATATGCCAATCCTCTGCAATATGAATGGTTCAAGTTTGGGGGTCGGCTATCCTGGGATCCCTCTCATTAGCTGGTTGCTCCACCACTCTGAGGCTTGGCTATCTCATCTGTAAACAGATGACAATACCTAAACATTGACACCTAAACACTGAGATACTGCAGGGCCCGGTGGCTCGCGCCTGTAATCCCAGCACTTTGGGAGGCTGAGGCGGGTGGATCACAAGGTCAAGAGATCACGACCATCCTGGCCAACATGGTGAAACCGTGTCTCTACTAAAAATACAAAAATTAGCCAGGTGTGGTGGCACCTGCGCCTGTAATCGCAGCTACTCAGGAGGCTGAGGCAGGAGACTCGCTTGAACCCGGCAGGTGGAGGTTTTAGTGGGCTGAGATTGCGCCACTGCACTCCAGCCTGGGCGACACAGTGAGACTCTGTCTGAAAACAAAAACAAAAACAAACAAACAAACAAAAAATGTCAAATAAGAAGCACACAGCAAGCTCCTGGAACCTACCAGGTTATCAGCAAATAGTACCAATAGCAGTAGTTGTTACTGTTGGCAACTGTTGCTCTCAGTACATTACAGTTCTTATTTTCTTTTGGTCCCTCTCTGGACTCACACTAAATTCAGTTATAAACCACCAGCACTCACCAATGAAGAGCTGGCTGTTGAGCTGTAAACGAACGTGCCCATCAGCAGGGGCAGGCTGCATCTTCTGAGGAAGCTGATCAACTTGAAGAGACGCTCCTTTAACATTTCTCTCTGCCCTCACGTGGTGCCACTGATTGTCATTAAAGGGAGTGGGTGACTGCACCGTGACCTCACAAGGTCCATTCCCCACATCAAAGGAAAAGGTCACTTCTGTGGGAGCTAGAAATATTAGATATGAATATTGCTCAAGCAAATTCACAGAAAACTGAGTCTTGTGCACACAGAGGAAAACATGAAGGCATGCTCAGGATGGAAGGAGATAATGACGGTGATGCAGAAAAACGTGACTGTGAGTTAGGGGGGTGGGGCATAATAAATCTGTATCCTGGAGGAAAACAGAACGGATTTTAACATATTTATCCTTAGAGTTCACAACTCAACCTTGTTAAGTCCTAAATAGTAGAGATATGTACCCATAGCTGGAATACCCATAGCTATGTACCCATAGCTAGAATACCAAATAGTATTTGTTTTTGAGGTTTCAGTAATTTTATTTACAAACGGCTCAAAGTCTCATCTAATTCTATAAACACCGAATGTAAATTTTGACAGTCATAAATTAAGCTATGAGTACATGAAAAACAATATGTCTGGTCCAATATTTTTGGAAATCAGTAAACAATGTGATGAGTTTGGTTTAAAGCTCTGGCTCTGCTGTCCTGTACTCTAGGGAAGGAATGACATTTTAATGGATTATTACTTGCTTCATGCTTCATTGTTTTATTTTCTCTTAAAAATGATTACTGGCTGGGTGTGGCAGTTCACACCTGTAATCCCAGCACTTTGGGAACCCGAGGCAGGCGGATCACTTGAGGCCAGGAGTTGAAGACCAGCCTGGTCAACATGGCAAAACCCCATCTCTACCAAAAATACAAAAATTAGCTGGGCATGGTGGTGCACGCCTATAGTCCCAACTACTCAGGAGACTGAGGCAGGAGAATTGCTTGAACCCAGGAGGCTGAGGTTGCAGTGAGCCAAGATAGTGCCACTGCACTCCAGCATGGGTGACATAGCAAAATCCTCTCTCTCTCCCTCTCTCAAAAAAAAAAAAAAATTACCTAAAATCATAGAAGTTTAGTGTTTTATAATGAAATAGAATCACAAAGTAAGAATGAAATACTAACATTTTATTGAGTTAAAGCTTTTATTGCTAAATGATGGGTATCCTGTGACTTGTCCAGAGTGGCCAGCTTACCCCGCAGCTCAATCCTGATGAAGTCTGTGATCCCCAGGTTCTCCATAAACACCCCAGAGGAAACTGTGGTCTTAAAAAAGAAACACACGTCAGCAGTGAGTTCTCCATGGAAAGCAGGGAAATGAAGGTATGAAGTCTCAGTGTTGAAGGAAGCTGAATTCCAAAATGACTCTGTTTACAATAGAGAAAACGACAAAACGAAAAAAAGTCATGAAACAGAAATAAGTTACATTTGATACAGGATTATGACTGCTAAATACATTAATAGAATCTATATGAGCTTTCACTGGGGGTTCTGAGCATCCATGTCATATATTGATGACATCAAGAGCTAAATGGTGATTATGTTGAGGATTAGAATTCTGTGTTCAGAGAAGGCCAAACAAAAGCAAAGCAAAAGCAATGAAACCAGTTGGGAGATTGCGCAGCAACACAATAGGGACAGGGTCAAGTTCAGAATCACCTCAAAGGTACGACCAACAGAACTTACTGAAGAACTCGGTAAGATGTGAGAAGAAGGATGGAGTCTGAGATGACTTTGGGGTTTTTGGTCTAACTGGGAGGGGAAATAATTCTGAAGAAGCAGGTTTGAGCAGCAGCTCAGTTTGGGACATGTTTCATTTGAGATATCTATTAGGCATCCAAGTGGAGATTTGAAGGAGGTAGTTGGATAAATGACTCCAGAAGCCAGAACACAGACTCTTGCTTTCTTTCCTGCACACACACACACACACACACACACACACACACACACACACACACACACAGTCTTAATTCCTTTCATGGCAAGAACAACCAAGAACAAGAAGAAGCTTATTTGTTCCCTTCTGTCCAAAACCCATCCCAGGACTGCACATCACACGTATTCCTGAGGCCTCTTTAGTGTCCTTCATTCTGGTACAATGTGTCAGTCTTTTCTTATCTTTTGTGTTCTTTTGACTTTTTGGTATTTTTCAGTTGACTTGCAGAATGTTCCTCAACTTGGATTTGTCTGACATACTCATGATTGGATTCATGTTGTGCATTTTTGTCAAAAATACCGCAGAAGGGCCGCTGTGTTCTTCTCAGTGTGTTGCAGCAGCAGGCAGCAATGCTGATCAGCCCATCACTGGTCCTGTTAGTTTCAACTGCCTTGTAAAGTGGCATTTGTCGAGTTTCTCCAACATGAAGTTATTATTTTTCTCTTTGTAATTCATGTATTTTTGACATTTTAAGGTTACAGAAACACAACTTTACCCAGTTTAAAATTTTTTCATCCAATGGTTTTACAATATATTGATGGCTCCTGATTGAATTTTTATTCTGATGGCTGCCAATGGTGATTTTCTAAGCTCTGTCATTCCTTCCACATTAATTGGTTGACATGCCTCCGTTAGAAATAGCTTTTCTCAGCTAGGCGCGGTGGCTCACGCCTGTAACCCCAGCACTTTGGGAGGCCAAGGCGGGCGGATCACGAGGTCAAGAGATCCAGACCATCCTGGCTAACACGGTGAAACCCAGTCTCTACTAAAAATACAAAAAATTAGCCAGGCATGGTGGTGGGTGCCTGTAGTCCCAGCTACTCGGGAGGCTGAGGCAGGAGAATGGTGTGAACCCGGGAGGCGGAGCTTGCAGTGAGCCGAGATCGTACCACTGCACTCCAGCCTGCGCAACAGAGCAACACTCCATCTCAAAAACAAACAAACAACAACAACAAAAAAACAAGAAATAGCTTTTCTCTTGATCTTTTACTAATTTATTTGTGTATTTATCCATTTGTTTGTTCACATCACTCTTGAATTTGTATTCTATTCAGTGGCTTATACTCTGTAACTTATTTTGATGCTTAAGTTGTCTCAAATGTGGCAGCTCCTTTAAGCTGACACCCATGCCTTTTTCAGCTTTTTTTTTTCCCTTTTGTCATAACAAAATGATCCAGGCTCATCTTAAATTTTCTCTTCCACATTTCTGGAATCAGCCATTTCTTCAAGGAGTTGTGGTTTCTTTTTTAGCAGAGAATGATAGAAAATGGTGATTAGAAGCCCAGATCTGCAGGCTATTTACTAGGGTGTCATTGCTTCTAGCCCTCTCAGTAGTCAGCTAGGAAATATGTGTATTTGTATCTCTCTCTCTCTCTCTCTCATACACACACAGAGTCTCTCTCTTCTATGTGTATTCTATAGTTATCTATTATGTATATTAAAATCCATGAGTTCACGTGGATACCTCCGTTTTTAACCCAGTACCACAGGGTTCATTACAGTCTTCCTCCTTCTCACATGTATAACTGTTTCCTTAGTGAGAAGGTCCCTCCTACTCTCCTCACTGTATTTACATATCTGCTCATTTCCCAGTGTGGAACCAAGCTTCTAACCCAGTGGTCATTCCTTGACCCTATCCCTGCAGATCCCCTAGTCCCAGCTGCCCCAAAAGAAGGGAAAAGAATCAATAAGTGTTATGTTAAAGAAAACAGAGATGAAGATAAGGAAAGGAAAAGAGAAAGGAAGAGGAAGCTACAAGTTTTACAGAAGGGAATATTTTATTTTTCTTCTTTCTTCATTAATCAATTTATTTATTTATTTTAGAGATGAGGTTTCACTTTGTCACCCAGGCTACAGTGCAGTGGCATGATCATAGTTCACTGCCACCTCACATGCCTGGGCTCAAGAGATCATCTCACCTAAGCCTTCCTAGTTGCTGGGACTACAGGCCACCATGCCCAGCTAATGTTTAGTTTTTTTGTAAGACACGGGGTCTCACCATCTTGTCCGGGCTTGTGTTGAACTCCTAGGCTCAAGCAATCCTCCCATCTCCGTCTCCCAAAAAGAGAAGGGAATATTTCAAATATCACACTTGCTCTTCTCCATACTTTCAGAAGTCTTGCTGAAAGTAGGATATAAACTGAAGGTGAATGACATATCCTGAAGAGTCTCACAAATACAGCCGCATTTGGAGAGAAATGAAGGGCTGAGGTGAATTTCCAGAGAGAAAATAATCTAGAAAATGTTTTTTAGAAGTACAGAGTACCTACAAACCAGTGTTTGATGTCAGAGTATCAATAGGCAGGGGAAAAAGCTACAAATTTCCAGGGGTTATTACTGAACTGTGGAGGCATCTGAAGCCTGCAGATATGCCCTCCATGCTTCAGTGTGATGCCTGGCACAGGACATTTAATAATTCTTGAAGATAAAACAGCACAGAGAATGGCCAGTAAATCAGATACAATTCAACAGATCCCTCCCTTGAGCTCTTAGATTATGGGAAAAAATATTGATAGGATGACCAACTCTAGTCCTGCTATTACAGTTCAGAATGGACAAGAAGTATGTGTCTGATTGTGAAGAGATGAATGTCAAGAAGAATTCAACTCCATTCCATATAAATGAATTAAATGTCTGGACAGACCTGCCAGAGAGACCTGTAGTGTACACTTACACTACAAGTATAAACAATGTTTTAAAAAGCACAGAAACAGTGCAAACATACTGAGAAAGAAAAAGAAAGAAAGAAGACAGGAAACAAAGAAAGAGACAGGAAGAAAGAGAAAGAAAGAAGAGAGGGAGGGAGGGAGTGGGGAAGAAAGGAAGGAAGGAAGGAGTATAAAAGCCAGACTGAATGGGAGGGAGGAAGGGAGGGAGGGAAAGAGGGAGGGGGGGAGGAAGGAAGGAAGGAGCCATCTGAATGGGAAGGAGGAAGGAAATTAAGAGAGAACACAAGGGAAGAAAAATTTCATAAGAGTTTCACACTATGGGAATAATATAAAAACCAATTCAGTAAAATAAGAGCTAAAATATGAGATAATTTAAACAAAAAAGATGATTTTTAAGGAAAAAAAATCAAAGACCCAAACAAAATCACAGAGGTAATAGATAAATCAGAAATATCTAGAAATGGAGAACACAGCTGATAACAAATTACTGACATTGGGAAAAGCTTAGAATAGTCATTTGAATGCGTAGGAGAAGGACAAAGAGATTAAAGCCATTGGAAGAAACAGAAACAATGTATGAGCGGCAAAGGAAACAAGTCAACAGTCCCAGATGCAGAGAATCCAACAAATGAAACAAAGTATTCAAAGCATAATAAAAACCATTTTTTCTTAAAAGAGAACAGAATATTTTGGTCAAAATAAGCATATTTCATTTTAGAAAAAATTAACAGAATAATTAATGCTAAGGCATATTCTGAATAAGTTTTTGAAATTGAAGGATAACATATCTGTCAAAAGCTGTGAAGAGTCTGAGATTTCACCCTACTTGCAAGATAACAATTTAGCTTGCCACAGATTAATGGATGCTGACAGAAAACACAAAATTTCCGGGTCAGAGTTAAAGAACTTTATTGTTCACAGCACAGCAGGCAGCACGAGCGTCGGAATATTTGCATTGGTTTCCCCGTATCTCCAAATTTCACAGGGCAACACAATCCATTGGCCCAGGTGGATGCTACACACACAGTGGGTAGGTTTGCATCTCAGATGAGGAGCCCCCAGACAAGGGTCCGGGACTCCTTCATCAAGCAGGAGACAAGCCGGTCCCCCTCCTCTCTGGGGAGTGAGTACGCATTGATAGTGATGTTGTGTTCTCTTTGAACTACTTAGCTGCCTACACGACTGGCTACAGAAACTGCTTGGTATTAGGGGATGGAGACGCCATGCTATCTGGCACACTCGGCAAGAACGTACAGAGATGCTCAGGCTCCTTGTTGAACCACCTCTCTCAGAAGTAGCCTCCACACATTGAGGTAGAACAGGAAATGAAAATACATTTAGTCTCAGACTTCTCCACAGCAACATATGATGCTAGTGGATAAGAAACACTATTACAATTTTTCTGAGGGAAAGAAGATTTTTACTAGCTTAGTTGTAGTTCCTGTGCTAGGCAGTAGGTAGATCCTCAAAGAACCCTGGGCTTATAGCGCCACTGAGGTGGGGGAGGGAGGACTTGACCATGAAAGCCACCCATGAATGAAAATGCTGCAGGAAAGAGATTAATACACATTCAGTGCCATGTAATGTAACACAGTACGTACAGAGGTCAGAAAATAGAGAGTGTGATCCAATAATTTCCTACCACTATAGTTGTCTGAAGAGTATAAGGGCAATGAATAAATATCCCTTAGCATTCAGAAAACAGTTCATCTCATGATTGTTCTGGAAAAAATACAATAAACTGATAATAAATCCAGCCAAGCAAGTACTAAGTTAAAACAAAGATGATTCATTTTCTATAAACTAATGCTTCAGTAAGGAAACACAGATCTTCAGTACTGACTGTGCCTTTATGGTATGTGTGTTTTCCTGATATTCGCCCCGGTCCTAGTACTGCCACTATTTTCTTTCTGGCAAGAACAAGGGCATTTGTCTACTCCTTTATAACCAAAAAAAGTTATTATGAAAAGAAAGCTTTTTCTTGCCACTACTTACTGTCTCCGCGGCAGAGCAGTGGCCCCAGAGTATAAGCTGCTTCGGAATGTGGTCGGCCTGCGTCCGTCATCACAATCCGAGTGACTGGCAGGTGCTCCTTTTGGGAAAGGACTATTGTGTCACTAGTCCTAAAGAACAACCACCGAAACCATTAAAATTATTCTGATTAACATACGGGCAAAATTAACTCTGATCTCTTATCTCAATTTGAAACCAACATCATAGAGCTTAACGGAATACTTAACATTTTCAGTATTTTGGGAGCACAGAGACTACCATGACTCTAAATCAGGGATGGGCAAACATTTTGTGTAAAGGACCATACAGTAAGCTATCTTACCTCAGCAGGCCATGCAGCTTCTCACAGCAACTACTCAACTCTGCCACCAAAGTGTGAAAGCAGCCACAGACACAGGCATGGCTGGGTTGCAATAAAAATTTATGGATATGAAATCTGAATTTCATACAAGTTTTATATGCCATGAAATATTCTTTTTATTTTTCAACCTTTTAAAAATGTAAAGAAAACATTCTTAGTTCACTGCCATGCAAAAATAGACTAGTGGTCTGGATTTCGCCCAAAGCAAGAGGTTATCAATTCCTGACCCGTTTGCCAATTCCTGATCCAAATGATTACAGAGAAGGGAAAAAATCAAGAAGGTAACTTCCCTTCTAAAATTGTCTTAGAATAATATCTAAGTGATTATTCATTACAAATAAAAATAGTAACACTGGATTTAGATATTCATTTTGCAGAATATTAATTTATCATTTTTTTTAAAGTCCTTTTATGATTACTGGATATTTCTTTCCTTGTTAACTTTGTAAATGGAAAATGAATCGCACAGATTCAAAACCAAATACATACTACACCCTTATAAGTAATATATAGACTAATGAGTGTGAAAGTGGTCTGTGAAACACTGCTCCCAGTAGTTCACGCAACAAACACAGGCCAGGCACAGCGGCTCATGCCTGTAATTCCAACACTTTAGGAGACTGGGGTGGGCAGATTGCTTGAGCTCTGGAGTTCGAAACCAGCCTGGGCAACAGAGTGAGGTCCCGTCTCTACAAAAAATACAAAAATTAGCTGGGTGTGATGGTGCACACCTGTAGTCCCAGCTACATGGGAGGCTGAGGTGGGAGGATCCCTTGAGCCTGGGAGGTAGAGGCTGTAGTGAGCCATGTTTGTACCACTGCACTCCACCCTGGGTGACAAAGTGAGACCCTGTCTCAAAAAATACAAAAAACAAACAACAAAAAACCCCAAACACTTAGCGCCCACCTTTGGTCGAACAGACACTGTCCTGGGAATTGAGGACACAGAGTAAAAAATATAGTCTCTGCCTTCTGAAAGCACACAGCCTATTGAATACCATGAGTATTAATTATGTGACTGGGAAAATAAACGCACACGTCTGGGTCCAATACAAAGAGACCTGGAGGATCCCCTAGGGGAACCTGGGGTCCTGGTCTTAGCTATGCCACTAATTTTGTCTCTGGCCAAAATAAAGGCATTTGTCTACTCTGCTGCAAAAGTATTTTATTATATATGTGTATATAACTGTATATGTAATAAATATTTGGCCAATAATAAATATTGCATATATGCATACATAATAAAATGCTTGTATTTATATACTTTTGGTTATATTTTATTACATATATGTCTCAACTGCATGTATATTCCGATTTACAGACAAAACACTCTTAGTCCAGTTATGGTTAGAAACTCTACAGTATCTAGTAAATACTGTATTTTTTAAATTGCCCAGTTCTCAAACCTTCTTTTGTATGCATTTGTGGCAAAAGATCACAATAATTGATATTTCATCATTGCAACACTTTTGTATTTTCAAAATAAGGCTTTCTGAATTAAAAAAATTAAATTGGCATGTCAGAGTTGTACATATACTGGGGGCACATGTGCTATTTTGATACTAGAATACAATGCATAATGATCAAATCAGGGTAACTGGGATTTCCATCACTTTGAGCATTTATCCTCTGTGGTGGGAACATTACAATTCTCTTCTAGCTATTTTGAAATATCCAATAAATTACTGTTAACTATAATTTCTCTAGTTCTATCAAATACTAGAATTTCTTTTACTTAACTCGACTTTTGTACCCATTAATCAACTTCTTTTATAAAAGACTTTAGGTATCAAAGTTTCAAATTGGAAAACATAAAACTAAAATAAAATGGCTATATTATTTAAGATTATTCCCTGAAAAAATACACTTAATGGTAAAGAAAGCTTATTTCTAAAATTCAGACTAAAACCCCGTTGCTTTACCTAGTTAAGATTCTGTTATTCATTTTTATGCAAAGAACAGAATATGGATTATCTAAAGGCATCACCATTCAGCCTTTAGAGTGGACTGATGGTAGACAAGCTAGAAATTTGTCTCCTGCTGAATGAGGTAGGTCTAGGAAATTTTTTATTAATGTGGTAGCCATTAAAAATTACCATTTCAACTTCTGTGGTCATCATTTTAGCAAGAAAGTCTAGTAGAGAAAATGCAATTTAATTATTTATGGAGGATGCTTGAATTTTAAAAGATCTATTTCACGTGAGCTGCAAGTTTCATTCCATTTTTAATACTGACTGTGCAAAATACTGAGAATGTGTAAATGAAATCCACAGTGCATTTCAGTTTAATTAGGGAAGATACTATAATAAAGTCTTGTTTTTTCAGTTGTTTTGGAAAGTCTGGTGTTTTCATTCTGAGCATAAAGATAGCCAGTGTTTTTCACCAGTTTCTTATTGTTACAGGCAGATTCCCAACCTTTGGAGATCAAAATAGAATACTCAGGATTTGTCATAGTTATCAGACTTCCTCAAAACTTCCTAATTAATATGGACATCTCATTTTTCTTTTCTCCCTATTATTTTCTAAAGCTTTTAATATAGTCTACACTTGGAAATAGTGCTTTCATAGGTGCCATAATCTCTTGCAGCAGTATTAAAAATTCAGTAGGAGAATTTTTAAAGACTTTTTGCTTTTATTTTATATTTTATTAAAAATTTTATTTATTAGAAATTCCTATGGTTCTGGAAATTGTACTTTCCTAGGAAGTGTGAAAACTTCTAAAAGCTACTACTTATTATTTGCCAGGGAACTTTATTTAAGGCAAAGTAGAGACATAAGTTTGGGAGGTTGCAAAGAAAGCTAAAAGGGAGAAATGGTGAGTCAACTTTTAACTTTTTTTTTTTTCTTTGAGACAGAGTCTCACTCTTGTCACGCAGGCTAGAGTGCAATGGTGCGATCTCTGCTCACTGCAACCTCCACCCCCAGGATTCAAGCGATTCTCCTGCCTCAGCCTCCTGAGTAGCTGGGATTACAGGCGTGCACCACTACGCTCAGCTAGTTTTTGTATTTTTAGTATAGACGGGGTTTCACCATGTTGGTCAGGCTGGTCTCCAACTCCTGACCTCATGATCCGCCCGCCTTGGCCTCCCAAAGTGCTGGGATAACAGGTGTGAGCCACCGCGCCCAGCCCAACTGTTAATGATTATTTTGGGGGAGTAGGTCGGCAATAATAAAATCATTATGATCCACATCTAACCCACTTAAAAAATTTCTAGATTCTCAGTTTCTGTTTAATTGCCTATTTTCTGGCCAATTCAACCTGCATTAATTACTACAGCAATACAGTATGTCTTGGCAGCTAACAGAACTAGTTTCTTCACTTTATTTTTCATCTTCAAAATTATCTTGCTTTTCCTTTCATCCTTAATTTCCATATGAATTTTAAAACCAGGTTGCTGCAATCCACACAAGTAAAAACACTTGGCCTTTTTTGGGATTTTGTTAAAATTACAGACTAATTTGAGGAGAATATCAACTTTAAAAGAGGGTATCTCAACAGCAGCATTACTGATATTTTGGGCTAATTTTTTTTGTTATGGTGGGGGCTGTCCTGTGCACTGTAGGATGCTTAGCAGCACCCTGATTTCTAATTAATAGACACTAATATAAACAACCTTCCTCTCTGTGTAATGACAAAAATGTCTTCAGACAATGCCAAATGTCCCAAGAGTCGAAGTCACCCCCGACTGAGAACTACTGCTTTAAGATACTGAGTCATACTATCCACGACAGTAGTGAGTCAATCCATTTATTTGGCTGTCCTTAATTCTCTTGAATAAGTTTTGTAATTTTTTCCATAAAAGTACTGCAGTTATTCCACAGAAATTTACATTTTTGTTAATATTGCAAATAAAATTTTTCTAGGTGTGTAACGGTAATTATTTTATGATTTTATAGAAATTCAAGTAATTCCTCAATATTGACTGACCATAAATTCAGCAAACTTACTGAACTCTCATTTTTCCTGATATTTCTTTATATTATTTTGGACTTTCTATGTAGGCAATCATATTATCTACAATATCTGTCAGGGTTGTTTCTTTTCCAAACTTTTTATCACTTACATCTATTTTATTTCCTCTTGTGTCTTTAACTGACACATGCATGAGGTTTTAAAAATTATATATTCATTATTGATTTCAGTTAAGAATATAGTTTCCATCATGACAGTTCCATAAAATTTGTTAAGATTCCACCCATTTACAAAATTTTTTATACTTATTCAACAATAATGTATAATACATTCTATATAAAAAAATTTTTCCTTACTAAACGATATATGGCTGCTATATCAAGTTTGTTAATTATAATATTAAAATATTCTTACCTGCTTCACTTACTCATTCCCAAAAATGTTATGTTAATTATTCTACTGTTTTGGGTGTCAATTTGCCTTTTCATATTTGTTACTTATATATATACACACACACACACACACACACACACACACACACATACACACACACACATATACACACACATATATACACACACATATATATACACACACATATATACACACATATATACACATATATATACACACACACACATATAGATATATATACACACACTTTTTTTTTTTTTTTGAGACAGAGTCGTGGTCTGTCGCCCAGGCTGGAGTGCAGTGGTGTGATCTCGGCTCACTGTACGCTCCGCCTTCCGGGTTCACGCCATTCTCCTGCCTCAGCCTCCCGAGTAGCTGGGACTACAGGCACCCACCACCATGCCTGGCTAATATTTTTTGTATTTTTAGTAGAGACTGGGTTTCACCTGTGTTAGCCAGGATGGTCTCGATCTTCTGACCTCGTGATCTGCCCGCCTCAGCCTCCCAAAGTGCTGGGATTACAGGCTTCAACCACGGCGCCCTGCCACTTCTTTATATATTTTAAACAATCTGATGATATACACAAGTGTAGTGAGATCTTTCTAGTGAGTTTATCTCAGCATTAGATAGAGTTCAAGTTTATCCCTAACAATGCTTTTCATCTTTGTCTGATATAATACAGCTATATCTGCTTTCTTTTGATTTGTATTTACTTGGTAAATATTTTCTATTCTTTTAGTTTCAACTTCACCGAGTGCTTATATTTTATCTTTTGTAAACAAGCTATAGCTTCTTTAAAAATCCAATATGATAAAATCTAATGTCTGGTTTTTAAAATGAACAGTTTACTCATATTTATTATGATTATTTGTACACTTGTATGCATTTAAACCATCTTATTTTATGCTTTTTATTTGTGGTTACTTTTAAGGACTCTAAGATAATCACACAAAAGTCCTATTTAAATTCTTAAGTAAAACAATATTACAGTTACATGTGTCATCATTATATTAGCAAAACAACTTGTGGATTTTTGCAGACAGTTGAATTATATGTTATATGTATATTTTAGAGAATATATTGGTCTATTTGAACATAGTCCACTATACATTTATACACATATATTGACTTGCAGCATAGTTCAATATTTTAAATCATTATAGTGCCTTTTAAATATATTTGTTTTTATAATAAATCTTTGGCATGTTATAGTTACTTGATAGAATATTCTTACTGTGCCTGAGGAACTGTCTGATCATAAACTTTTTTTTAAGTAATATGCTTTAGACGAGTTGCTGATTACAGGGACAACTTATGGAAAAATGGCGATGGTTTATATTAACAATACTACTTGCCCCATTAACGGACATATGCCTGAAGAGACTTAAAATAGCTTTCACTTTACTTTCATTCCCAAATACTATTTGTATTATAAACTTTCCACCAGGAAAACCTTACTAGGCACCTCAGTAATAGAAAATAAGTAATAAAGACTAAGATTTATGTTCTTATGTCTACACCTTAATCTAAATTATTACAATTATAAATCTTTTCATTTCATGAGACTGGTAAATTCCATTTTTATAAACTGGAAAATCAATTTTATTTGAAAAACTAAAATAGAAATTGTAATTTCCCACCCCCCCACCCCCATACACACTCCCACATTTACAAAACATAGTCTACAAGAGCTGGGATAGGATTTCAGAATGCTTATGGTCTTACTGTTGGATAGACCTGTCTACTGGAAGCTGCAAAGTAAATAAAATAAGGTTAAAAAGCAAATGACTCCACAATGCTCCCTTCTGAATGTAGGAGGGGAGTTAATTTTTAAAACCGGCTTCTCTCCTAAATTTTTTTCCAAATGAAAGCCCAGGGCTTCTGTCACACCAGTGCAGCCCTTGACGGTGCTGAAGTGACATGGCTAAGGGTGTCAGAGGACCTGCACCCACCTCAGTTCCTCCCATTCCCCTCCTCAAACTCCGTTCATGGGAGGGTCACGCAATACAGGTGGTTCCAAGTGATACGTTCCTCTGGGTACTGCCCTAAGCATATGTGAAGTCTACAATAAAGTATGCACTTAATACTAACAGAAGGCTCTGTAACAAAAAAACAGTTGACCAGCCTGGCCAATAGTGAAACCCCGTCTCTACTAAAAATACAAAAATTAGCCGGGCGTGGCACTCGGCTGTAATCCCAGCTACTCGGGAGGCTGAGGCAGGAGAATCGTTTGAATCCGGGAGGCGCAGGTTGCAGTGAGCCGAGATCGCACCACTGCACTCCAGCCTGGGCGACAGAGAGAGACTGTCTCAAAACAAAAACAGAACAAAACGGTTAACATTCTTCGAACTAAGTTATAAAGCCACGAGCATGTATGCCATTCTGGCTTTCTTGCAATAACCTGCCAATGCTCTCCTCTCTGACCTGTAGACAATGGGGGTGGGGACAGACCAATAAGCTGGAGGTCTTCTGAAGAGCCAGGAGCTGGAGGGCTGGAGCCCTCACAGCCAGGAGCCCCTTGTGGAATGGAGGAAATGAAAACCTCTAGGATTGTTAAAGATGTCCGTTAAAAGATTGGAAGGTCGCTGTTTGTCTCATTAGAGCCCAAAGCTAACACACATCATCATATTATCATAGCAGACACTTTAAAATGTACATCATACAAAATATTGTACAAAACCATTTTAACTGATGGGAAATTACTTCAGACCTGAAACTTACTGGTGGCCAGATTTGAAACTATGGATCAGATCTGTTCCTGTTACTCACTGCACTAAAACTGCATTCATTTTTAAGTCAGAGAAAGTTGTATTAAGATTGCACATCAAAATATTCAAAAAGAGTGTCTCATAAATCTGTATGATCATTTTGTAATTTTGAACTTGAGGAAGATTAAAAATAATATCCATGTAAATGTATAGTATGTATTCTATAGAAAGCTCCAGTAGATTCAAGTGAGTTTTCCCAACTTCACAATATTTTTTAAAGTGATGCAAAGTAGACTTTTTATGCCAAATAAATAAGTGGACTACCATGCAGGCCAAACAACTCAATTTTTAGGAATCAAATTACTGCTTAGATTAGCTATTTTATGTCCAAATCAATTATACTGACACCTGGATTGACCATTAACGTTTTTTATTTATTTATTATTATTATTATTTTTTTTTTAGGTGGAGTCTTGCTCTGTCGCCCAGGCTGGAGTGCAGTGGCACGATCTCGGCTCACTGCAACCTCTACCTCCTGGGTTAAGCAATTCTCCTGCCTCACCCTCCTGAGCGGCTGGGACTACAGGCACACACTGCCACACCCGGCTAATTTTTCTATTTTCAGTGGAGACAGGGTTTTGCCACACTGGCCAGGCTGGTCTCAACCTTCTGACCTCAGGTGATCCACCTGCCTTGGCCTCCCAAAGTGCTGTGATTACAGGCGTGAGCCACAGTGCCTGGCCTAAGTTTTTTTTTTAAAGCACGTACTCTACATGATCTAGTTGTTTTATGACAATGCTTTTTAAGTTGCTGATATGAACCCAAAGGTTGAAAACATTTACATATTACAAATAAAAAAAAAGAAAACCAATATGCATTTCCAGAATAACCTCAAAAAGAACTTCTGAAAAAGAGGCATTGCAATCTACATGAGAAAATTGTTTCTGCTCAAAGGAAAGCTTACAAAATAATTTTCAAATTCCGGAAATTCTATGTTAGTTGTTTCAAAGTGTGGTCTGCAGAACAGTTGGTGCTTGAAGCTTTGCTATTGCACTAAAGATTTCAATGAGTGTGGGAAATTGTTCCTTCTACAAAATAAACACAGTCCTTTTATGCAGGACCTCTCAGAGTTTCTTATGTTAATATTGTTAATTTCTAAAAGAAAGATAGAATATGCAGCATTATATCCCAAATCAATTTAAGACAAAGATTTGGAGGAATTTGCTTTTTGAATTGCCACATGAATACTACGTTAATTAATTAACTAAACTTCCCAGAGAATGATATTTGATTTCCAGTGAGTGGAAAACTTACCAGCTGTTTCTATTTTAGGAAAAATAAAAAACACATTATATAGTATTCACAATGAACTAGTAAATCTTTGGTCATAAAATTTAATCCTTAGATTAACTGATCATATTTCATCAAAACTTGTATTTCAGCTTGCTTGAACATACTTTAATCTAGTTACCTTATTGTACCAGCTTCTCTGACATTTAATTAACTATGCATAATTAAAGAATAAAAACCACATTTTTGTGCAGGGAAATCATGTGGAAATCACCATTCATTCCGGCCAGCATCACAGTTGCAGTAATACTGAGAATCAATGCAGTTCCCCTCTAATCCACAAGTACACTTTTGAGCATCAGGCAGAGAACCTCCCCAGTAAGTGTGTGTTTCATTGGTTCTTCCAACCCACCAGCTCAGTGGGGTTCCATCTGAAAGACAAGTATGAGAAAGATGACATATACTTTGTCTCTCACTACCACCCTCCCCATATAGCTCCCTTTACTCCCAGGTGTAAAGTGTATGTGTGAGAGGCAGAGAGAGAGAAAATGAGACTATACTTAAACACTTGTGTTTTACCTCTGAAACGTTTCTTTAAGCATGCTAACCAATGTGTTTCCCCCAATATTTCAATATCTAGGCTTAAATGATTCCCATCTATTTTTCTTCTATTAGAAATCAGTCAGTTGCATGTGATACATACTTTCTATAGAAATAACATTCAAAAAATTCACCATTAAAATAAATACCAGAGTAATTTGCACACTAAAGATAAAATCTATTTGAAATTATGAAATGTTCATTGAGAAAGTTTACTATTATACAAAGACATTGATTTATCTCATCCCATCTTTTTGCTAACTACCTGTATATTACACATCTGGAAAGATATAGTACTCTCTGTCGGTACTTATTAATTTTTGGAGGTATTTGTTTTTATTGCATTGGATGTCCTGACTCTTTATTTGGAGGTTAAGGAATGACATTGATAGGCTTTTCTCATCTCTGAGGTTAGAGATTTCTCATGCGAAGAAACAAAGTGCCCTGGGTCAACTACAGCTCTGACGAGTGCGCCTCCTTCTCAGCACTGACAATGATTAAATGACAGAGCCAGACACTAACTCAGATCTACAGAACTGCATATTAGGACAAGGGATGCTGCCAGGGGTTGGGAGTGAAGATTGGGGCGGTGGACTGACTGCACATCACAGTAAAGTTAGGATAATTTAAAAAGCAGGTGTCAGGCCACCTATCTTAAAAAAGGAAGGGGGTCAGGGGCCACAAGTTGCAGTCATCACAGATTAGGGCATGAGGAAAATGAAACTGGATTAACTCAACCAGTTTTTTAAACATGCTTGATCATTTGGTGCTGTTTTTCAAATTTCAATAGGTTGTTACCATTGGAATATGAATTGAGATCTGGAACTTAGCTTCTACCTTACTGCTTATTACAACTCAATTATAACTCATTCATAGATAAGATCTCTGCATTCATTACCACCACCGCTATCCATCACCTGCCCGTCTGCCAAAAAAAAAAAAAAAAAGGCAATCTGGGAAAATTTAAAGAGGAATTAGTACCAGGAATCCTTTAAAAATGTGCTAAAAGCTTGTCACTACAACGTAAAAGACATTTTTAAAAATTAATATACTCTTCTCGGAATGCCACTTTAAAAGTTACCGACTTCACCATTAAACTGTCACAGATTAAAGAGCAAAACACTCATTATATCCTAATGTACAAGTGTAAATTTATATCTAAATCTCCCATATTCCCCATAAAGTAGTAAAAATGTATTTTTTTAGAAGCAGTAACAAAAAGATGTAAGTGGGTGAACTTCTAGACTGATAAAAGATCTTGTAGACTTGTCTATCCCTGCTATTTCCACCAAGTATAATGATAGATTCTGGAAATAATACAGAAGACAACCGAAGAGAATTCCGAAAGGTAGAAAGAGGAAGGTTAGGACCCCAGGACTGGAAGATACAATAACATAATTTTTTAAAAAAACTCTGAATGGGCTCAAGAATAGAGTGAAAAGACAGAGGACAGAATCACTGAATTTGAGGACCCATCAATAGGCTTTATCTAACCTGACCAAAAAAGAGAAAACAGACTGAATATAAAAAGAACTGAGCCATAGGGTCCTATCAGACAATATCATCAGAATCTCAAAAAGAGAGAAGAAAGTGTGCTGAAAGAGTACTGAAAAAATACTGGCTGTAAACATCCCACATGTGGTGAAAGATATAAACCCACAGATGTAGGAAGTTAAGTAAGTCCAAAAAAGGATAAACCCAAAAATATCGACACCAAGATCTATCATAATTGAACTTTTTGGAAACAAAACAAAACAGAAATCTTGAAAGCAGCCTGAGAGAATAACACATTACCTGCCTGTAAAAGAACCCTAATTTGAATGACAGTAGACTACTCATCTGAAATTACAGAACCAGAAGGAATGGCATTTTTTTTTTCAGGGCTCATAGGAAAGAATTGTCAACTATAAATTATATATCCAGAGAAACTATCCTTCAAGAATAAAATGGAAATAAAACCTTTTTAGGCCGGGCGCAGTGGCTCATGCCTGTAATCCCAGCACTTTGGGAGGCCGAGGTGGGTGGATCACGAGGTTAGGAGATCGAGACCATCCTGGCTAACACGGTGAAACCCCGTCTCTACTAAAAATACGAAAAATAGACGAGCGTAGTGGCGGGAGCCTGTAGTCCCAGCTACTCAGGAGGCTGAGGCAGGAGAATGGCGTGAACCCGGGAGGCAGAGCTTGCAGTGAGCCGAGATTGTGCCACTGCACTCCAGCCTGGGCAACAGAGCGAGACTCCATCTCCAAAACAACAATAAAAAACCTTTTTAACACAAAAGAAAACTAAAATAATCTGTCGCTAGCAGACATTCCCTAAAGAATGGCTAAAGGAGGTTTTTCAAAAAGAAAGGAAATTATAACGAAGGATTCTTGGAACATCAGGAAAAAAATGAAAAGAGAAGAAATATGGATAAATATAATAGACTATCCTTATCATTATTTTTTGAAATGACATATGATAATTGACACAAAAATCGTAATACCATATGATACTCAAGACAATGATATTTAGAAGTGGGGAAGATAAAGGACCCAAATAGACATAAGGATTCCATATTTCATTATGAGTGAAGATATTTAAGTTGACTGTGGAAAGTCACATATGTACACTATAATACCAAGCAACGAGTAAGAAAATTATAAAAATTACCTTAAATGTAAATGGTTAAAATATAACAAGTTAAGACGTTGGCAGAATCAACTGAAAAAAAAATAACACAACTAGAAATTTATAAGAAACTCACTTCAAAATAAACATAGGCAGGTTAAAAGTAAAAGGATGGAAAAAATACACTCTGCAAAATTAAATTTGAAACAAAGCAGAATGGCTATCTCATAAAATAGACTTCAGAACAAAAATACTAGAACAGGGACATGACATAATGATTTTTAAAAAAATCACCAGGAAGACATAAATGCATATGCAAGAAACAATACACCCTTAAAAAAATGAGGCAAAAATTGAGACTTCTGGTTTCCAATCTGATACGACGTTAAGAGTCTGGAAGTCATCACTCCCATTCTCACAACAAGAAAAAAGCTGAACTAACTAAAAATAAACAGTTCTTCTTACACAGTTAAAGTCATAGGGCAAACATTACTCCTAAAGCTGCAGAGACAAGAGAAAACAGCATCACAGCTAATGGAGCCAAAGCAGATGGTGGAGTCTGGTAAAAGCACTTACAATGTAATTGACTGGTGGATACTGAGCAAGGACAAACTACAGAGATTAAAAACTCCTAGAGTGGGGGATACGCCTTAGAGGGTCAACACACCTTCAAGAGTTTTATCTCCAGGAAGAGCCCCATCAAGTTCTCAGAATAAAGATAGGAGAAAAATGCTCTTATGTCTCCAGCAGGGGGAGGGAAGGAGAAAACACTTTTGAAATAAGGGCAGAACATTATGTTCTCCTTAACAACATTCTAACCCCCCAAAAAGCTAGTTTACTAGAGCCTAAACCACCTAGGGGAATGGAAATACCCAGCACCAGCCCCCTCTACCCTTCTTTTCTTACCCAAGGGAAGGGGAAGGAAGCTGAGAAGCACTCTGAAGGTCACAGTCCAGGAAGACAGGTTCTCTAAAGGACTGACCTAATCCTAAAACTACAGGATGCTTCTGGCCAGGCGCGGTGGCTCACGCCTGTAATCCTAGCACTTAGGGAGGCCGAGGTGGGCAGCTCATGAGGTCAGGAGATCGAGACCATCCTGGCTAACACCGTGAAACCCCATCTCTACTAAAAATATAAAAAATTGGGCCGGGCGAGGTGGCTCAAGCCTGTAATCCCAGCATTTTGGGAGGCTGAGGCGGGCGGATCACGAGGTCAGGAGATCCAGACCATCCTGGCTAAACATGGTGAAACCCCGTCTCTACTAAAAACACAAAAAAATTAGCCGGGCGTGGTGGCGGGTGCCTGTAGCTACTCGGGAGGCTGAGGCGGGAGAATGGCGTGGACCCGGGAGGCGGAGCTTGCAGTGAGCCGAGATGGCGCCACTGCACTCCAGCCTGGGCTACAGAGCGACACTCTTTCAAAAAAATTAAAATAAAATAAAAACATCAAAAAAAAGGGTATAGGATGCTTCTCCTCTCCCCGCACCTTACCATCACATCAGTAAGTTACCTGTATAGTAACAGGAGATTAAAAATGAAAGAGCCGTCAATTTTAGACCCTATTTAAGACAGAGTCTCTGGGGAAACTCAAAACGGAAGAAAGAAAAATAAAAGAACCTTAGAGGAAACTGTGGCCTCTGACACCACAGTTATGCAAAGAGCAAATTCAGCCTAACTACTAACCAGATAAACATAAAACCTTACATTAAAGGCTTCCTTACTTCAGTTCCTTTACCAATACAACATGTCTGGCTTTCAACAGAAAATTGCAAGGTATGCTAAAGCCAAACAATACAGTCTGATGAGACAAATCAAGCAAACATGCAGATATGACAGATTTGGAAATATCACATAAGGAATTTGAAATAATAATCAATATGCTAAGGGCTCTATTTTGAAAAAGTGGGCAACATGCAAGAAGAGATAGGTACTATAAACAAAGATATGAAATCTCAAAGAATCAGAAGGAAATACAGAGATTAAAAGTAAAAATTGTAGAGTGTCTTTGATGGGCTCATCAAAGTCTGGGAAGACTGGGAAGTGGTGAGGAAAGAATCAGTGAGTTTGAAGATATGCCAATGAAAATTTTCCATTAAACACAAAGAGAAAAAGAATGAAAAATGAAACATAATATCCAAACAGTTGGACAATAATTTGAGATGGAGTCTCTCTCTGACGCCCAGGCTGGAGTGCAGTGGCGCAATCTCGGCTCACTGCAAGCTCCACCTCCTGGGTTCATGCCATTCTCCTGCCTCAGCCTCCTGAGCAGCTGGGACTACAGGCGCCCGCCACCACACCCGGCTAATTTTTTGTATTTTTAGTAGAGACGGGGTTTCCCCGTGTTAGCCAGGATGGTCTGGATCTCCTGACCTCGTGATCCGCCCTCCTCGGCCTCCCAAAGTGCTGGGATTACAGGCGTAAGCCACCGTGCCCGGCCCTGTTGGACAATTTCAAACAGTGTAACCTATGTAACCCATAATGGGAATACCAGAAGTAGAAGGAAGAGACTGAGAACCAGAAGAAATATTTAAAATAATGACAGTTGAGAATGTTTCAAAATTAATGACAGACATGAAACCATAGGTTCAGGAATCTCAGCAAACACCAAGCAGGTTAAATACAAAAAAATCCACACCTAGGCATCTCATATTCAAAATGCAAAAAATCGAAGACTTTCTTAAAATTAAAATAAAATCTTTTAAAAATAAAATCTCGAAATAAACCAGAGTAAAATAAAACACCTTACCTACACAGGAGCAAGAATGAGAATTATGCCAGATTTCTCTTAAGAAACCATGCAAGCAAGAAGAAAGTGAAGTGAAATATTTAAACTGTTGAGAGAAAACACACACTAATATAGAATTCTATATCCAGTAAAATTATCCTAAATAGTAAAGTAGAAATAAAGACTTAGATAAACAGAATTGAGGAAATCTTTCTCCAGTAGACCTACCTTGCAAGCCATGTTAATAGAAGTTCCTCAGAGAAAAGAAAAACAATATAGGTCAAAAACACAGAAATACATAAAGAAAGGTAGGAGCATTAGAGAAGAAAAAATTTAAAATAAAATCTAGTGTCTTCTTCTTAATTGATGTAATAGCTAACAGTTCTAAATAATACTAACAATGTATTGGGTGATTATGGCTATGAATAAGTAAAATGAATGATAATAATGTAATACAAAATAAGACAGAAGGATTGGAAATGCTGTGTTATAAAGTACCAGCACCATTAATGAAGTGGAATAGTGTTATTTGAAAGTAGATTGTTATAATGTATATTTCATACTCAAAGGTTACCACTAAAACAATTACAAAGAAATGTAATTAATATTATAGAAGTGAGGATATGGAATCATATAAAATGCTCAATTAAAACAAAAAATGAGAAAGGAATTCAGGAAAAAAAGAAGAAACATGGGAAACAAATAAAAAAGAGTTACAATATGGCAAATATTAATCCAAGTATCAATAATCACTTTAAACATAAACAGTCTAAATATACCAATTCAGAAAGCAATGGCAACAAAAGCCAAAAGTGACAAATCGGATCTAATTAAACTAAAGAGCTTCTGCACAGCAAAAGAAACTACCATCAGAGTGAACAGGCAACCTATAGAATGGGAGAAAATTTTTGCAATCTACCCATCTGACAAAGGGCTAATATCCAGAATCTACAATGAACTCAAACAAATTTACAAGAAAAAAATCAACCTCATCAAAAAGTGGGTGAAGTATATGAACAGCCACTTCTCAAAAGACGACACTGATGCAGCCAACAGACACATGAAAAAATGCTCATCATCACTGGCCATCAGAGAAATGCAAATCAAAACTACAATGAGATACCATCTCACACCAGTTAGAATGGTGATCATTAAAAAGTCAGGAAACAACAGGTGCTGGAGAGGATGTGGAGAAATAGGAACACTTTTACACTGTTGGTGGGACTGTAAACTAGTTCAACCATTGTGGAAGACAGTGTTGTGATTCCTCATGGATCTAGAACTAGAAATACCATTTGACCCAGCCATCCCATTACGGGGTATATACCCAAAGGATTATAAATCATGCTGCTATAAAGACACATGCACATGTATGTTTATTGAGGCAGTATTCACAATAGTAAAGACTTGGAACCAACCCAAATGTCCATCAATGACAGACTGGATTAAGAAAATGTGGCATATACACCATGGAATACTATGCAGCCATGAAAAAGGATGAGTTCATGTCCTTTGTAGGGCCATGGATGAAGCTGAAAACCATCATTCTGAGCAAACTATCTCAAGGACAAAAAACCAAACACCACATGTTCTCACTCATAGGTGGGAATGGAACAATGAGAACACTTGGACACAGGAAGGGGAACATCACACACCGGGGCCTGTCATGGGGTGGGGGGAGAGGGGAGGAATAGCATTAGGAGATATACCTAATGTAAGTGATGAGTTAATGGGTGCAGCACACCAACATGGCACATGGATACATATGTAACAAACCTGCACATTGTGCACATGTACCGTAGAAGTTAAAGTATGATAATAATAAAATAAAAGACTGAGACTGTCAGAGTGAACAACAACAAAACCCATGATCCACCTACATGTTGTCTACTGAAATCCTCTTTAAATATAAAATAGCAGGTAGATTTGAAGAGCTAGAGAAAGATATACCATGCTAACACCAACCAAAAAGAAAGCCGGAGTATCTAAATTAATTTTAGACAAAGCCAACTGCAGAGCAAGGAAAATTATCAGAGATGAAAAAGGGCATTACACAATAATAAAGGGGTCAATATAACAGGAAGATATAATAATGCTTAATGTGTATATACCTAGCAACAGAAGAGTCAAAATATATTAGGGGGAAACTGATAGAACTGCAAGGACAGAGAGACACATCCATTACTACCACTGGAGAATTCAACACCCCTCTATGAGTAAGTGACAGACTCAGCAGGAAGAAAATCATTAAGGATAGATTTGAACTGAACAGCACCATCAATCAACTGGATCTAACTGAATAGAATTCAATTAGCGTTATAGAACATTTTATCTAGACACTGCAGAATACACATTCTTCTCAAATACAAATGCACAATTCATTAAGTTAAACCACATTCTAGGCCACAGAACACTTTACCAAATTTCAAAGAACAGAAATCACAAAAGGCATGTTCTTGAATCAGAATGGAATTAAACTAATAATACCAGAAAGAGAACTGAAATATCCTCAAATACCAAAAAGTTTAAAAACACATTTCTAAATAATAAAACACGGTGAAAGAGAAAGTCTCAAAAGAAACAAATTTTTTTAACTAAGCCAGTAATTAATAACCTTCCCAAACAGAAGGTACCAAGCCCAGATGATTCACTGGTGAATTCTATCAACATTGGAGAAATAAATGATACCAATTTTCCACAATCTGTTGCAGAAAATAGAAGCAAAGTGACTATTTCTTAACTCATTCCATGGGCCAGCATTACCCTAATATCCAAACCAGCAAAACCTTACAAAAAAGTAAACTGCAAACAAATATCTCTCTTGAACAGGGATGAAGCAATCCTTAAAAAATATTAGCAAATTGAACCCAACAATGTTTAAAAATAAACACCACAACCAAGTGGGATTTACTCTAGATATGCCTTTAACCTTTGAAAGTTAATTAATATAATCCATCAGATCAACAAGCTAAAGAATAAAAATCATATGCTTTCAGTACATTCTGCTCAATTTTTACGTAAACTTAAAATTGCTAAAAAATATAAAGCCTATTAATATAAGAAAACTGATGGAGCAGAATGGAAAAATAAACAGATCCACAATTATAGTACAGATTTCAAAATGTCTCTCTTAGCAACTGATAGAACTACTGGACAAGAAGTCAGCAAGGATATAGAAGATCTGAACAACATATTCAACCAACAGGATCTCATTGAAATACATACAGAATACTCCACTTAAGAATAGCAGAATATACATTTTTTTTTCAAATGCCCATGAAACATTTACAAGACAGACCATATCCCGGGGAGCAAAACAAACCTCAACATATTTAAAAGAACTAAAATCACACAAAGTATATTCTCTATGCATAATGGAATCAAACTGGAAATCAATACCAGAAAGACAAAAAGAAAATCTCTAAACACTTAGAAATTTTTAAAAATACACTTCTAAATAAGCTATAGGTCAAAGAATATGCTTCAAAGAAATTTATTAAAATACTTAAATGAAAATGAAACTACATGAAAAACTAAATGAAAATGAGAATGCAACATATCAAAATATGTGAAATGTAGGTAAAACTGTGTTGATAGGGAAAACGCAGCACTAAATGCCTACATTAGGAAAGAAGAAAGCCCTAAAGCCAATAATGTAAGTTCTTACCTCTAGAAACTAGAAAAAAAAAATTAACTCATACAAGCTGAAGGAAGGAGATAACAAAGAGAAGAGCAGATTTCAATAAAATTTGAAACAAAAATAATAGAGAAAATCATGAAACGAAAATCTAGTTCTAAAAAACAGTAAGATTGAAAAACTTCTATCAAGACTGACAGAGACAAAAAAAGATGAGACAAACTACGAATATGAGAAATTTAAGTGGATATCACTACAGATGCTGGAGACATCAAACGAATAATAAGAAAATACTATAAATAATTCTACACAAATCAACTTGACAATTCAGATTAATGGACAAATTTCTCAAAAAGTACAAACTACCACAATTCACCTAACATGAAATAGGTAATTTAAGTAATTGTAACTATTACGAAAATTGAATTCATAATTTAAAATTACTGAAAAAAAAAATATCTTGGCCCAGATGGTTTTACTGGAGAATTCTTTTTTGTTTTGTTTTGTTTTTGTTTTTGTTTTTTGAGATGAAATCTCGTTCTGTTGCCCAGGCTGGAGTGCAGTGGTGTGATCTTGGCTCACTGCAACCTCTGCCTCCCAAGTTCAAGCGATTCTCCTGCCTCAGCCTCCTGAGTAGCTGGGATTATAGGCGTGCGCCACCATGCCCAACTAATTTTTGCATTTTTAGTGGAGACGGGGTTTCACCATGTTGACCAGGCAGGTCTCGAACTCCTGACCTCAAGTGATCCATCTGCCTCAGCCTCCCAAAGTGCTGGGATCACAGGCGTAAGCCACCCTGCCGGGCCTTACTGGAGAATTCTACCAGATGTTTAAAGAAAAATTAAAGTCAATTTTACATAATGTCTTCCAGAAAACAGGAGACTAGAGAATGCTACCAAATTCATTTTATGTAGGCAGTATTGTCCTGATACTGAAACCAGATAAAGACAATATGAAAAAAGAAAACTACATACCAATATCTCTTATGAATTTGAATGCAAAAATATTCAATAAAATATTAATAAACCAAACACATTAGAAATGTATTTTTTAAATTATACATTATGGCCAAATGGGAGTTGCTCTAGTTATGCAAAGCTGATTCAACATATCAACAGACAAAAGAAGAAATATAATATTTTAATACCAATTGACACAGAAAAGACATTTGACAAAAATCCAATGTCCTTTCAAAATAAAAACTGTCAGCCAACCAGGAATAAAAGGGAACTACCTCAACATAACATAGGAAACAAGAATGAATGCTTTTCCCCTAAGACAGGAAACAAGGCAAGGATGTCTGCCCGCACCACTCTAGTTCAACCCAGTATTGAAAGTCTAGCTACTGCAATAAAGCAAGAAAAATAAATTAACTCCCTACAGATTGACGAGGAAGAAATAAAGCTGACTCTACTTGCAGATGGCATGATTTTCCATATAGAAAATCCCAAGGAATCTAAAAAAAAATTAAGTTCAAAAAAGAGCTTATAAGATTAGTATGAAACAATCATATCTCATATTCTAACAAGGAACATATGTAAACAAAAATTTAAAGCACAACAGCACTTACATCAATGAAGAAACTAACTAAATGCCTAAGCATACTTATAAAACATATAATCTCTGGATGCTAAAAATTACAAAATGCTGAGGCAAGAAATCAAAGATCCAAATAAATGGAAAGATATCTCATGTTCATGGATTGGAAGACTCAAAACAGTAAAACACCAATTTTCTCTTTATTGAGCTATTATGTTTAATGTCATTCCCATAAAAATTCTAGCAAGATGTTTGTAGACATAAACAAATTTATTACAAAATTTATACAGAATGAGGCAAGCTACAGACTTACTTAAACAATCTTGAAAAAGAAGAATAAAGCAGAAGGAATAACTCAACCCTGCTATACAGCTACATGTTCAAGACAGTGTGATATTGGTGGAGGCATACAAATTAATGAAACAGATAAAGAATGCAGAAACAGACCCACCACACAAGTAAGTTCAACCAATTTTTAACACTATTTAAAATGCAATTCAATGCAGGAAGGATAGCCTTTTCAACAAATGGTTCTGGAGCAACTGAACATTCATAGTCAGAGAAAGTGAGAGAGAATCAACTCTCACATCTTATATAAAATGTGTCCCAAAATAGGGCATGAAATTAAAAGTAAAAGGTAAAACTATAAAACTTTTAGGAAAAAAATTCAAAAATCTTTGGAATTGGAATTTAGGGTTAGGTAAAGAATTTTTAGAATTGACACGATGTGTACAATCCATAAAAGGAAAATATGATAAACTGAATCTCATCAAAATTAAAACTTTTGCTCTAAAAAATTCCAGTTAAGAGTCGATGAATAGGCAAGCAACAGAGTGGGAAAAAATATTTGCAAATCACATATCCAACAAAGGGCTAGTATCTAGAATATATAAAGAACTGAAAATTCAACAGTAACAAAACAAATCCAAACAATCCAATTAGAAAATGAACAACAACAAAAACACATTCACAGACATCTATCTCACTGAAAATGATACACAGATGGCAAATAAGCATATAAAACATGCTCAATATTATTAGACATCAGGGAGACACAAATTAAAACCACAATAAAGATATTACTACACACTTATCAGAATAGCTAAAATAAAAAATGGTCGCAACACCAAATGCTGATGAGCATGTGGAGGAAATGAAATCCTCATACACTGTTGGTGGGAATGGTACAACCCTTCTAGAAAACAATTTGGCAGCTTTTTATAAAACTAAATATGCAACTACCACATGACCCACCAATTGCACTTTGGGGCATTAATTCCAGAGAAATGAAAACTGATGTTCACACAAAACCTGTACACAATGTTCATAAAAGCTTTATTCATAATTGCCCCAAACTGTAAACAAACAACCCAGATGCCCTTCAATGAGTGAATAAACTCTGGTATATCCATCCACCGATTACTAATCAGCAATGAAAAGGAACAAATTACTGATATACACAACTATGCAAATGAATCTAGAGAGGATTACACAGACTGAAAATAAATCACAAAGAGTACATACTATATAATTTCATTTACATAACATTCTTGAAATTTAAAAAAACCCATAGAAATGGAGAACATATTAGTGGTTATTAACGAGCAATAGGAGGAATTCTTTTTTTTTTTTTGAGACGGAACGGAGTCTTGCTCTGTCGCCCAGGCTGGAGTGCAGTGGTGCCATCTCGGCTCACTGCAAGCTCCACCTCCCGGGTTCACGCCATTCTCCTGCCTCAGCCTCCCAAGTAGCTGGGACTACAGGCACCCGCCACCATGCCCGGCTTTTTTGTATTTTTAGTAGAGACGGGGTTTCATCATGTTAGCCAGGATGGTCTGATTTCCTGACCTCGTGATCCGCCCACCTCGGCCTCCCGAAGTGTTGGGATTACAGGCATGAGCAGCCGCGCCCAGCCAATAGGAGGAATTCTTGTGCTGATGGAAATACTGTGTATCTTGACTGTATGGATGTCAAGATTCCGGCTGTGATACTGCACTATACTTCTACAAGATGTCACCTTGGGGTGGGGGGAGCTGCTTAATAGCTACTCGGGTTCTCTCTGTTACTTCTCACAAGTGTATGTAAATCTACAATTATCTCCAATTTTTTTTTAAATTATCGTTTCAAAAGAGGGGAAATTATCACTGATGGGAGTAGAATATTCCATTTCTTGTGTTATTTTAGCCCCTAGCCCAGTAGTTTCCAAAAGATCACCTGGGGATTTTTTTTTTAAACAATTCCAAAGCCGAGGCTACACTTCATTCAACAGCAATGAACTAACAAATAATTAAGTTTTGTAATGTCAACTTTAAAAAACTGGAGAACTGGGAAGGAGAGTTTCTTACTTACTGAACTTATGTAAGCTATCTCATTTATAAAAGAAACCCCATGAGATCAGTACTACAGGGTCCATTTCATCAAAGAGGAAACAGAGTCTGAGAAAAAAGAATGGCCTAAATTTACACAGCTGCTAAGTGACAGACTTAGCATTTGAACTTCAAACTTTGAATGCAACCAGACCTTTGCTCTTTCTACTAGACCAAATTGGCTGGCAGGCATCCAGAGGAGAGAGGGATCACCCTGGGAAGGGACCCAGATGCGGACTGCACCAGTCTAGCACAGTGGGTAAGATTTAAGAGTGTGAGGGCCTGGCGCGGTGGCTCACGCCTGTAATCCCAACACTTTGGGAGGCTGAGGCGGGCGGATCACCTGAGGTCAGGAGTTCAAGAACAGCCTGACCAACACGGTGAAACCCCGCCTCTACTAAAAATACAAAAATTAGCCGGGCGTGGCGGCACCCGCCCATATTCTCAGCTATTCGGGAGGCTGAGACAGGAGAATCGCTTGAATCCGGGAGGGGAGGGGGTTGCAGTGAGCAAAGATCGTGCCACTGCACTCCAGCCTGGGTGACAGAGAGGCCAATCCAGGCAGAGGAAACGGTCTGGCATATTCCAGGGGCTGATTGGCCAAACGGATTAGGGAAGGCAATGCAGGTATGGGTTAGTGGATCAGCGCAAACCACCTTCAGATGACAGTCATACACCACTTTCCAACTTAAAGATTTTGTATTGAAAATTTAAGAGTGAAATTTGAGTGGCTTTATTATGCTACCAACATATACTGTTTTTGTTTTTTTAAGACAGGGTGTTGCTCTGCTGCCCAAGCTGGAGGCAGTGAAGCAATCACAGCTCACTGCAGCCTGGACTTCCTGGGCTCCAGTGATCCTCCCGCCTATATACTATTTGGGATTGCTAAATTTAAAAAAATGAAAGGCAAATTTCAGTATTTAACTATAATTAGCAATAAAGTGATTTCAAGAAACTATATGGAAACTGTTGGGGAGCAGCGGTGAGTCTTGCAGGGGACTGTGGGGATTCCGGAAAGGAGGGAGAAGTTGGTCTTTGACTTAGGAGAAGACGGTTTTGATGCAGGCAGAGTTTCCAAAACATTACTTCCATATATGAAGATTAAGGTACACATTTCTCAAGATATAATTTCAAAAAAATGAGACACCCACTGACAAAAGGTTTTAATAACCCTAGTCATTATTTCATCCCAGACCACAGTCAAAGTGGCGGGGCTGAGGAAGGGCATAGTCAGTTAATCTAAAGGGAGGAAACAAACGTTCCAGGTAGATTTAGAGGAAGACTTTGAGAAGAGTAAGGAGGTTACCGGTTCCCACTGGTCTTCATGAAGAACTCTGTTAGACCCAGCCTGCCCTACAGCCATTATCTCCTCAGTGTGAACGGAAAGCTAAGGCATAAGCTATTAGCAAAACTTCCCTTGATTAAGAAAGGACAAGTCACTAGTCCTGCATATGAACGCGCTGAACGTCTCTCAACGGTCAGGAAGGCGCTCTTGAATGCTCTTTGGTCCAATCAAGAGCGGGAAGAGGAGAGAGCGGTCAGGCCTTTGAACTAAGAGCCACGGGAGGGACCCTGGCCTTTTCTCCCTGAAAGGCATCTCGCAGCCCAAGGGCCGCGCCCCGACCCGGTGAGCCCCTGTAGCCTCCAGCGGCGGCGCTTACCTCGTGAGTCCGGGCGCCGCCCCGTCCCGCAGCGCAGAGCCAGCCGCTGCTCGCAGCGCTCCGCCAGGCTCACCGCGGCCCGCAGCTGCCCCGCGCCCGCTGCGTATGCGAAGGACGCAGCCGAGCGCGGGTGCCCGCTGGGGGCACCTCGGACGGTCACCGCGTCGGGGCCACCGTGCCGCACCACAGTCCACGCGGCGTCTGCTGAGCAGAAACGGGCAGAGGAGAGGCATCACTGGGCGGCAGAGGCCAGCAGCAAGAGGCAAAGCAGACGCGTCTTTCATGTGAATTAACGTTTAATTGAAATCTACATGACTGCATGTTTGCCCCGATTTGAGGAGTTGGACCTGTATAAGAATGTACTGAGCCAGAACTCAGCCTCTAAGAGAAAGCATATTGGGAGAACTGATGACCAAACTTTTGTGACGTCATGCCTAAAAATGTATCATGTAAGCAATGACTTTTGAGTTGTTAAAACCATTTTTTTATATCAACACAAGCATGGGGCCGAACTGTTACTGCCTGGACCTTTATCTTTTTAAACTCATCTGCATTTTCCTCATCTGTATGTGCCTCTATTTCTTTCATTATCGAATAAATTTATAAAAGATATATATTGGGACGAGGTGACGCACATACTCACGGGTATAATAGGAAGCAGCGCTATTAAAATAAAGTGGTTTAATTATGTCAGCTTCTCCATCAGTGACCAAGCCCAGAGGAATCGGAGGCCTTGAGCTTCTAACAGCACTTTCCAGGTGGTGAACCTGGGCATCTGACTGCCCGCTGACATAATTTCTGATGTATCTCTGCCACTTGATTACTTATATTGTTTTGATGAAATAAAAACAAAATGACTCCACAATCTCACAAGGGAAGAAGTGCATCTTGAGTTCTTCAGTGTTCCCAACAATGGACCTCCCACCAGACTTGAAGTCACTTTAATCCTACTATGTTGGTGCTGTCTGGTCCTTTTTAACCTCTAATAAGATGTATTTAGAATAATGGACATTTTACATAAAAATTTTCCAAACGAAGAAACATTCGTATGGGGATTTTTTAAGAACTACGAAACAAAACAATGTGATACATTTTACCTTGAGAAATCACCCTCCCAGCCCTTCACATCTCAGGATTTTTAATGGCTTGGCTGCTAACTGTGTGTAAGAGAAATTTCACAGCCTTACTGTTACTTACGCACGCCTAACAACAGAGATTAGAGGAAAGAAGGAAAAGAAAACCAGCCATGCTACTGAAATATCTCTTTAGTCACAGAACCCATGGAGAGCAAAGGTGTGATATCCACAAATGAGCCACAAGTACAGAAAAAAATCTGCAAATTTAAATAACGAATGCAATTTTAAATTAAATTATCACTCCACTCACTGTACTCACCAAAGGAGGCTCTAAGTGTGCCTATGGTAATTTCAGTTCCATGGGTTCTTCCTTTAATATTGCTCTATTTTTATATTTTAGATTTTTAATTTAATTTATTTATTTATTTTTGACATAGAGTCTCGCTCTGTCGCCCAGGCTGGAGTGCAGTGGTGCTATCTCAGCTCACTGCAGCCTCTGCCTCCTGGGTTCAAGCAGTTCTCCTGTCTCAGCCTCCCAAGTAGCTGGGACTACAGGCACACACCACCACACCTGGCTAATTTTTGTATTTTTTTAGTAGAGACGGGGGTTTCACCATGTTGGCCAGGCTGGTCTTGAACTCCCAACCTCAGGTGATCCACCCGCCTTGGCCTCCCAAAGTGCTGGGATTACAGGTGTGAACCACCACGCCTGGCCTCACGTTAGAATTTTTACAACCTGGTGTTACTCTGTGCACATCACCTACTCTCACCTTCAGAGTTTTCCTATCAACTGAATCAAATATAGAAAAACCTATGGACCACTAAGTTGGGCATTGAAGATGGCCAACCACACGCCATTTGTGGCCATGTGTTCATGATCTGTTGTACAATGGGAGAGAAATGATGGTCCGGAGTAGTTCACATAGGCTGATGGGCAGTATGATAGATTTGCAGTCACCCACGGTCAAGATGTAATCATAGAAATGCCCTCAGTACTGAGAAGGGAACTGTTGAGAATACCTCTGTAAAACTTTTTCTGAAGAGTAGAATAGTAACCAGGGACGTTATAGGATATGCATTTGTGTTTATAAAATTCCAGTTGACTCACTTCTTCTTATAGTATCAGTAGTAAAAGACCCAAAGAAGGACATAGACCACTGTGGTTTCCCTAATTGCTCACAATTTATTTCAATTGATTATAACCATATTGGAACTGGAAAGGATCTTAAAGAGCATCTAATATAACCCTTATATTTTTCTTTTTCTTTTTTATTAGAGATAGGGTCTCCCTCTGTTGCCCAGCTTGGAGTGCAGTGGCACCTTCATAGTTTACTGCAGCCTCGACCTCCTGGGCTCAAGTGAATTGGACCTGAGTAGATTAATTATAACAGTGGCTAAATGTGGAAAGGGGTTCAGAGGTGTGGTTGAGTCAGAACACACTGGAGGCTGTCTCATTGGCCCAGAAGGAGGGTAACTGTAACACACTCATCTCTGTTCCACTCCTGTTGCTCAAATAAATATCCAACTTTGAAAATTAAGCTAATTTAATTTAATGATTTTGATTGGAATTAACAGTACAGATGTTCCTCAATTTATGATGAAGTTGCATCCGGATGAACTTATTATAAATTAAAAATGCATTTTAATACATGTGACCTACTGAACCTAGCTCAACCTGGCCTAACTTAAATGTGCTCAGAACACTTAAATCAGCCTACAGTTGGGCAAAATCATCTAACACAATGCCTATTTTATAATAAAAGTGTTGAATATCTCATGTCATTTATTAACTACTGTACTGAGAGTAAAACAAAATAATAATAATTGTTGTGGCCAGGCGTGGTGGCTCACGCCTGTAATCCCAGCACTTTGGGAGGCTGAGGCAGGCAGATTACGAGGTCAGGAGATCGAGACCATCCTGGCTAACATGGTAAAACCCTATCTCTACTAAAAATACAAAAAATTAGCCAGGCGTGGTGGCACGTGCCTGTAGTCCCAGCTACCAGGGAGGCCGAGGCAGAAGAATCGCTTGAACCCGGGAGGTGGAGGTTGCAGTGAGCCGAGATCGTGCCACTGTACTCCATCCTGGGTGACAGAGCAAGCCTCTGTCTCAAAATAATAATAATAATAAAATAATAGTTGTATGGGTACTTGAAATAGGGATGCATATGGTTTCACATAGTGAAATCGCAATATTGTAAGTAGAACCATTGTAAACGGGGATTGTCTGCACTTAAAATTTACTCAATATAGCATATGAAATCCCCAGCATCTGGTGTACCCATTCCTATATGTCCCAGAAGAAAAAAGAAAATAAGATCCACTGTGTTCTGTTGTCAGGAGCATACGTATTAAGGTTATCTCTTTTAGAGAACTGACCCTTTCGTTTGTCTGAGAAAATCTTTATTTCTTCACTTCTCAAGAAGAAGGTTTTGTTTTGTTTTGTTTCTCTCTTTCACACTTTAAATATCTCACTCCATTCTTGCTGGCATGATTTCTGAAGAGAAGTCACTATAATACTTATCTCCTATGTAGGTAAGGTGCTTTCTTCCTCTGACTATTTTTAAGAATTTACTTTTACCTGGCCCGGGCACGCTGGCTCATGCCTGTAATCCCAGCACTTTGGGAGGCTGAGGTGGGTGGATCACCTGAGTTCGGGAGTTCAAGACCAGCTTGACCAACATGGAGAAACCCTGTCTCTACTAAAAATACAAAAATTAGCCAGGCATGGTGTCACATGCCCATAATCCCAGCTACTCAGGAGGCTGAGGCAGGAGAATCACCTCAACCCAGTAGGCGCAGTTGTGGTGAGCTAAGATTGTACCACTGCACTCCAGCCTGGGCAACGAGAGTAAAACTCCATCTCAAAAAAAAGAGTTTACTTTTATCTTTGAATTCTATAGTTTGAAAATATATGCCTGGTAGAGTTTTGGGGGCATTTCTCCTTCTTTAATGTTCTCTAAACTTCCTGGATTTGTGGTTTGGTGTCTGATACTAATTTGTGGGAGTTCTCAGTCATTATTTCTTCAAATATGCTTCTGTTCCTTTCTTTCTTTCTTCTCCTAGAATTCTCTTTACACGTATGTTACACCTTTTGTAGTTGTGCCACTGTACTCAGATATTATGTTCTGGGTTTTCTTTTTGCAGGGGGTGGGGTTCAGTCTTTTTTTCTCTTTGCTTTTCAGTTTTGGAAGTTTCTATTGAGGTATCTCTAAGCTTAGGGATTCTTTCCAAAGCTGTGCCTGGTCTACTAATAAGCCCATCAAAGGCATTCTTCATTTCTGTTACGCTGTTTTTGATCTCTAGCACTCCTTTTTGCTTCTTAGAATTTCCATCTTGCTGCTTACATTGTTCATCTGGTCTTGCATGCTATCTACTTTATCCATTACAGCTTTTTCCATCTTAATTATAGTTGTTTAAAGTCCTGGTCTAATAATTCCAATGTCCCTGCCATATCTGACTCTGGTTTTTGTTTGTTTTGTTTTTTGGGTTTTTTTGAGACAAAGTCTCACTCTGTCACCCAGGCTGGAGTTCATGGCGCGATCTCAGCTCACTGCAAGCTCCGCCTCCCGGATTCGTGCCATTCTTCTGCCTCAGCCTCCCAAGTAGCGGGGACTACAGGCACCCGCCACCACGTCTGGCTAATTTTTTTTGTATTTTTAGTACAGACAGAGTTTCACCGTGTTAGCCAGGATGGTCTCGATCTCCTGACCTCGTGATCTGCCTGACTCGGCCTCCCACAGTGCTGGGATTACAGGCGTGAGCCACCGTGCCCGGCCCTGAGTCTGTTTTTAATGCTTGCTCTGTCTCTTCAAAGTGTGTTTTTTGCCTTGAAATTTTTTCTTTTTCTTTTTTTGGAGACAAGGTCTTTCTCTGTTGCCCAGGCTAGAGTGCAGTGGTGTGACCATGGCTCACTGCAGTCTCCAAATCCCAGGCTCAAGCAATCCTCCCACCTCAGCCTCCCAAGTAGCTGGGACTACAGATACACACCACCATGCCTGTCTTTTTTTTTTTTTTTTTTTTTTTTTTTTTTTTTTTGGAGAGGTGGGGGTCTCACTGTGTTGCCCAGACTGGTCTCAAACTGGTCTCAGGCTATCTTCCCTCCTCAGCTTCTCAAAGTGATAGGATTATAGGTCCAGCTGAAATTTTTTCTTGATAACCAGATGTGATGTACCAGGTAAAAGTAACTGTAACTACTGTAAAGAAGCCTGCAGTACTATAAGTAACATGTGTGGGAAGGGGAAAGGTTCTGTAGTCCTGTGATTAGGTCTGAGTCCTTTAGGGAGCCTGTGCCTCTGGGCTGTGACTTTCACAAAAGCTTCTCAGCCCTCTCTCCCATCACCGCCCTTACATGGGACAGGATGGCCAGAGGTGGGTAACTTCCTTCCTCCAGGCAGGTTAGGCTCTGGAAACAAAACAAAACACCAGTAGCTTAGGTGAAATATTTGCTCTTGAGGAAAGACCTTGTTAAGAATAGAAAGCTCTGGTGTACTTCAAGACGGTTCCTTTTCACCTTCCCTTTCTGGAAGCATGAGGAGATTTTTCTCCAACATTCACTGTGAGAACCTGGTCAAGCTAGGTGTAAAACTCACAGAAGTGTGGGGACCCTTCTCTGTCTGGGTCTTCCTGGAGTTTTTAACTCTCAGATGTGTCCACATCGAACATCCAACAATTCGTCAATTAAGTTTAGGTTTTCCGACCTTGACAACGGTTTCCTCAAAGGTTAGTGCTTGTGGAAGAAAACTGTCATTCTATATATAAGCCTGCCTGTCTCTCCAATTTTGGGGGGCAGTGGTTTGTTCTGTGACCTCACTTCTCTGCTGGATCTAAAAAAATTGGTTGATTTTTCAGTTTGCCTGGCTTTTTACTTGTTCTTAAGACAGAGTGCCGACTTCCAATCTCTGAAGCAACTGCTTTTTCAAGGTTATTACCATATATACATTTCAAGCTATTACACTAGTTTGAAATTGCACATTTTATAATCATTATTGCTTGATTTGTACAACTAGAGAATTTATTACTGGCTATAGAGCAATGCGGCATCTAAAGAGAAGGTGACCTTTTCTAGGGGAGAAAAGAGACCAGAGTTTAGTGATTCCCCTATCATTAGCTAGATTTTGTCAGTAGATACTTCCCTAACCAACTTTTCTGAGCCTTGGTTTCCTCATCTTAAAATGATGACAACCAAGGTCCTTCCTGGTTGTGACTTTGCTTGAGTCTTTTGATATCCACCAAGACCATTTTTACGGGATTTCTCACTTTGCTTTGATTGTTTGCGTCAGGGGATTTTGGAGGTAATTGGTATCTTATGGCAGAATGCCTGTGTTTCTTTATCTTCAGCACATTGCTGAGCAGGTGGCTCTGAATCTTCTGAACGTCCCCTGTAAAGTTTTACTATTTTTTGGCAATCTTTGCTAAGGCACTTTAAATGCCCATGTGATTTCAGTTATTTGTTTCTTTTTCCTTGATGCTTGCTGACCCATTTGGTTATTGTCCAAATTTATGAAACTTTTGACCTTTTGTCAGCACAAAAAATGAGAACAGTTTATTCCAGATTTCCACTTTCCGGAGAGTTGGAAGAGCTAGGTGACAACAAGTTTCTATAAAAATGTAACTATTTAAAGGGCATTCTAGTGCAATCTTCTATACTCAATCTGTTCATTTCTTTTTTCCTTTTTTTTTTTTTTTTTTTGAGATGCAGTCTTGCTCTGTCGCCAGGCTGGAGTGCAATGGCGCAATCTTGGTTCATTGCAACCTCCGCCTCCCTGGTTCAAGGGATTCTCCTGCCTCAGCCTCCCAAGTAGCTGGGACTACAGGCGCGGGCGCCACCACGCCCAGCTAATTTTTGTATTTTTAGTAGAGATGGGGTTTCACCATGTTGGCCAGGATGGTCTCGATTTCTCGATCTCGTGATCTGCCCGCCTTGGCCTCCCAAAGTGCTGAGATTACAGGCGTGAGCCACCATGCCCAGCCCAAGCTGTGTTCATTTCTAGTATCTAAAGCACGAGAAATAATCAAGTTTCTTTGGTTATGAAAAAATTATATGCCATAAAAATCACTAAATTATTTAAAATGCACATAGAACATTATCTATATATGTTATTTCTTAGCACTTTTAAAGACCTCTTTTTTTTCTAAATATAGAAAGCATGTAAATCACCGAATCAGAGGTTTGTATTTTATCATGATGCACATGAACAGATGTATTATGAGGAGTGTAGGAGCTAGAGAGATGCCTTGGCAGAGCATTAAATCTTGCCTATAATCCAACCCAGGCAAACAAGAAATACAAGAAAATTTTGTTGACAACAAAATTAATAAATACACATTTAATGCTTCTACTTAGCAAGTACACACTATCAAACTGCATGTTTTAATAATGCTGCCAACTAGGTAAATTTCTCCTTGGTCTATTCTGATAGATGCATCTAACGATTATCAACATACCTGTCATATTGCAGTACACAAGAAATGGTCCCAGGGGGCCACTTCCATCTGCATCAATATAGTAAAGCCCGGACGGGTTCCCTCGGTGCTTGTGGGCTTCACAAGACTGCTCGTAGAGAGCTGTAGGAGAACACCAGCCATAAGAACCAGAAAAAATATCTCCAGATGTTGAGTCAGTGTCCAAAGGTTTGCATTTCTGAATTACAGACATGTGATACATATGACCCAACATCATTTTTATAGTGTATGACAGTATATTTGATGAGATGCAAGAAAAATGACATTTAAAAAATTAAATCTATTTTTATTAACAAAGGAGAAAAAAATTACCTAGTCAAAATACATTCAAATGTTGGATGTTGTTAGATGCTGAATAAATATTCGGTCACAGTGTATTTCTATTTTGAGGAAGAAGGAAAGATTGTGTTGGTGTTCAAACATGAAGATGTGCTTACAGTGGGAATGCGATACTATCTTCAATAGACAATCTTTTGGCAATGTCTAGAGACTGTACTTTCTCTACATAAATGTTTTCTTTTGCTTTTAGGCAAGAAAGCATGCAAACTCTGAAGCACAGTGTAAAAGACTTGAAGAGATATGAGAGGAAAACTTTGTGAATCTGAATTCTGCGTGCTATTGAAGCATGGTTCTTTTCAAACTCATGGCAACTATACCTCAGAATTAAACCCTATAATTAAGGAAGAAACCCTCATTCTCCCTGTAATAACTGAATACCTGAGCACATTAAACTGCCTAAATAATCTGGTATTTTCCAATAAGCATTCTGTAAAGTTTTTCTTAAGCTATGCAGCAGTTATACCCTTTGCTTCCTTTAAAACAATATGAATGAGCATTTTAAAGAGATAAATAGAATTTATAAGCTATCAACTTCTCTTCATTAAAAAATAATTAAAGCTGATTTAAAAAAGAAACTTCCCTAAGTATTTTGCAAGTGACAATTCAAGACAGCTGAAATTCAAAACAGGAGAGAAACTTTCTTGAAAGATATCCCTATATAATGTAAATTTACTCTAGCGTAATTGAGTATTTTCATTTGTGCAAGTAAATGTTTTACCAAGTACAAGGTATGGAATTAATATCTGCAGGAGATGGACATTGCTAATCTTTATTTTTTTGCCACTTATGGCATATTGATTTAAATAGATACATATATTTATATATGTCTGGTAGGATTCACTCAAATTAATAACAATAAAATATAGGGCACAGACTAGGTTTGGAATGGAGACAAATATTGAGGAGAGTGACTAGAACTTGTGCTTTATGTGAATTGTTTGGCTTTTTAAATGATAATGTATACATGTATTAATGTATAGTATATATTAATTGAATACAATTGATTTTAATTGTATAATTATAAACAATGAGTTATATACAATGAATAATTATATACAATTAATTAGTTGCACGTAATTGATATATGTTATACAATTAGAAATACAAGATAACCTATTCAACTAGGTGTGGCAGTCTAGTCTCACAGTCAATGACTGTGGGCTTGGCAAATTTCTACCTATGGCCGTCAATTATTAGATGAGACTGACACTTGAAATACTTTTTCAATCTCCTGATATTTTCCCTCAGAAGTTTTGGAGTTATATTTTGATTGCAGTGAATAACCATGGTCTAATATAACTCACAGATTAATTGCAACATTAAATGCAATCAGATGATGCTGAGTGTGGTGGTGGATACAAATTTGTCAGGTAACACACAAGATTAGGCTTCTGCTTTTAGGTAAGATACTACGCCTGGAGGATGAAAGATACACAGAAGTAAAAGATGTGGACCCTGCACCAACTCTATGACCTTATCAAGACATTCAGCCTCTGGTGTGAGAGGCCACTCAAATCCTAGAAAATGTGTCACGGCGGCCAGGCGCAGTGGCTCATGCCTGTAATCCCAGCACTTTGGGAGTCCAAGGCGGGTGGATCACAAGGTGAGGAGATCGAGACCATCCCGGCTAACAAAGCAAAACCCCGTCCCTACTAAAAATACAAAAAATTAGCCAGGCGTGGTGGCGGGCTCCTGTAGTCCCAGCTACTCAGGAGGCTGAGTCAGGAGAATGGCGTGAACCCGGGAGGCGGAACTTGCAGTGAGCCGAGATCATGCCACTGGGGTCTAGCCTGGGCAACAGAGCAAGACTCCGTCTCAAAAAAAACAACAAAAAAGAAAATGTGTCACGGCTTTATAAACAGGGACCCTTCTAGTACAAATATCGTACTTCATGCTTCAATCTGTGAGAGTCAGTCCTGGACTGTCTCCTCTTTTGCCCAGATCCTTTACAGAACCTCAGGGCTGGGAGCGCAGAATTCTCATTGCATGTATGAAGTGTGGTTTTAACCCTCCATGCCCTGCCTTTCTCCTATGGTTTTTGTGAAAATCTAATATCTCACAGAAGAGTTCTTAAAAGTTTCAAGTGGGACCTCAGGATGAGCAAGTGGAACTGAGGACTTTGCATCTGGCTCTGTTTCCTTGAAGACCCAGGGATGGGCCAAATATTCCTGAGGAGAAGTTGCTCAGAAACCTCAGTAGAGATATACAGATAAAAAACTTTAAAAGTTAAAAACAAATAGAAAAAAAAGGCTTTTCAGATTCTGTGATGTTCTAATTATAACAAGTTAGAGGTCAATAAAATGGCATGGCCTTTGAAATTCACAGAGGGTGATTCTTCAGTAAAGACAGATGATTTTTAATATGGCAGAGGCAGTTGAGAAGTGTTAGAATATGCCATCCCTTAGACACTGTTCTTACACTGAAATGTCTACCAGAAGCATGAGGAAGGTTGGTTACAAGAGACTCGGGGCCCCATCTCCAGCTATTCTGATTTAGTAGGTTTGGGTAAGGCCTGAGAGTCTTTACTTGCAACAGGTTCCCAGGGGCTGTGGGTGCTGCTGGTGCATGGACCACCAATCAGGCATCCTGGAGCTAAGGCTGTGGAGCCAACCTCCTTAGCTCAAGCTCCTCATCTGCCCACAAACTAGCTGGGGGCCAAGTTACTTAACCTCTTTCTGTCCTCAACTCTGCAATGAAGACAATAAGAGTACTTTCTTCCTGGAGCTGCTTTAGCGTTAAATGAGTTAATATATGCAAAGCAATAGCAGAGGGCTGGCATAAGTACTCAATACATGAATACTTTTACAATTATTCACTTTACAATCATCATCACCACCACCAAAGAAAATCACAGTCATTGTAAGAGACCTTAAAGGTCCTCTAGTTTCTAGCTGATATCCCATTACCTCTTCAAAAATTTTACCATGTACAATCCCATGATTGCATCTTCCCAGTGATTGTTAAAAAATCTTTAAATACCTTAAATGTAACATTGACAGCCTGGCAAGGGGTTGTTTTTCCACCTTTCTTTGAGAAGATTCTCAGAATTAAAAGTATGGTCCAACTCAAGTAATGGAACAAGCTGTTACATCATGCATTTTTAATTTAATTTAGTTTCTACCTTTTACTATATCTGATTCTCCTAGACTTATTTCCCCATTGCTTGCCAGCTTTTTTTCAATCCTATGCGTACCACGTATTTCTGTGCACTGTCTCAACACCCTTGTATTAAATAAGGTGGATTAAAAGTAAACTAGAAATTGAGTGCTGAAACATCTCTTCTGATGTGTTTGCATGATTGCAAATATGCAGATACATATAAACAACTAATCAAAATGAAATGACAAAGAGATGCTGACACAAATGAGAGGGAGGCGTGAGGCTTACAGGAATGGCAGGTCTCGCCCGTATAGCCTGTGCCCAGACAGTCACAGGAGAAGGTGTCCCACGACTGGGAACACTCGCCCCCATGCTCACAGTAGCTGGGCAAGCACCTAAAAGAAAACAGATACAACTGCTGTTTCCCTTTTTCAATCATCAAAAAATAAGTGTCTTACCAAAAACAGGTTAACCAAAAACAGGTTAATGTGAAAGAGCAGCATACGCAAGATAACCCCACATGACGTGATTTACTGGGTCTGCCATCCAGGTTCTCTAATTATATTGACAAACTTTAGATAAATATATCCATTAGCATGCAGCTGATTATTAGGTTTCTGTGACAGCTGAATTTTCAACACATTTCTTTTTTTCTTTGTCCCAAGTGATACAATAACTTGACATGTGGCTAGCAAAACCAATTACATACATAAAACTATGAAATATGGCATGCTCTATTACTATATTGTGGTCATTTTTAAAAGAAAGAAGGGGAAACAGGGAGGAAGATACAGAGGGGAGGAGAAAGAAACAGGAACAGCTTCAGTCACATAGTGACAGAGGTTCAGAAATTTTGAAGAACATTTAATTTAGGTCATCTTGTCGCCTTTTAGATTTGCAATAAGCAGTTTTAAGCAATCTTAACACTGGTAATATGTAAATCTGACCCAAAGCAATCCACAAATTCAATACAATTCTTATTAAAATCCCAATGCCTTTTTTTGCAGAAAACAAAAATCCATCCTAAAATTCATAGGGAACCTCAAGGGACCCTGAATTAGCCGAAACAATCTTGAAAAAGAACAGTTGGAGGTCTCACACTTTCAGAATTCTTTGGAATCTGCTGCCACCCACTATAATATTGGGGGCCTAGCATGCCTGCCTCTCAGGATTGTTAGGGGAACAGGGAGCAGGGTACACTATGGAAACTGACCAGCACCTGACACAGAGTGTCACCAAGAGGTAGCGTGACCTTCTGGAGGCCTGGCCTGAATGCCATGACCCACCTCTGCCTCGAGCAGGGTTGGATCTCAGCTTCTGCCCACTGTCGCCCACTGCTGAGCACACAGCTAAGGACCTGGTAAAGAGTGAAGATTCTAAAGGACACTGACCTTCCAGGCCGTGAGGGACACCACAGTCCATGCTGGAGCGACAGAGGCGGGGAGCGCCCAAGTGCCCCTCCCCTGGGACCCAGAGAAGTAGCAGAAGAGGGGCTGGGAGGTTGTGACAGGCCTCCTGGCTGTGGTGGGAAGACGACCAGCAGAGAACTGGGGTATGAAGTTGACAGAAAGCCCCAGGGGCCTGTATTTGGCCTCTGGAGAGATCCTCTGAGGGGAACCTGAGGGGCTGGGAAGAATCTGCAGCATTCCCCCCCCTCCCCATGCCCCCAGCCCCCTATCCTGGCTCTCCAGCACTGCACCAGCAGCTCAGGGCCAAGACTTCCATAATTACATGGTGTTCATGAGCATCTAGTCTGCATTCAGAGAAGAGTTAGGGGCCATGAGAATCACAACTTTTCAAGTATTTCAAAGGCCAAGGCATGGAAAAGCCTGTGTGAACTGATCAGAAGAGGGGTAGTTGGAGTGACAGGCAAGGTTGGCTGGGGTGGGGGCCCACGCCCATACTATTTTTAAAAGAGCAGCTGTTCCTCTTCCCCCACATCCTTCTCCCCCTCCTCCCCTTCCTTCTTAATATAACGGAGCATCTTAAGATCATACCTGACTTGAAGATTCCACAAATTTTAAAAAACATTAAAAACCACTGCTGTTTGATATCAACAGGGAGAGAATAATTTTAGTTCAAAATATTTGAAAATAAGAACTATTTAAGTGATCTAGAGACTATCAACAAGTATACACTATTTTTCTTCAACTAAACACAACATCGATTGTGAAAAATTTACTTGTAGTACAAATAATAGAGGAAGTAGCTAGCATGCAGAAGACCAACAGAGGGGAAGATGGCAGAGGTAGGGCAGGAGTGGGGTCAGCAGCCTGGTCAGCACAGCCAGGTGAGGAGGTGACGGAGGCCTCCCTGCTCAGGGAGCCCCAGTTGGAACGCAGAACAGGACCCCATTGGAAGCTCTGCCATGTGGTATACAGGGCAAACCTTAAGAGTATAGGAGTCTGATGTAAGAGGTGATTAAGAAGTTAAAACCTATCCTGGCTAGGTGCGGTGGCTCACGCCTGTAATCCCAGCACTTTGGGAGGCTGACGCGGGCGGATCACGAGGTCAGGAGATCGAGACCATCCTGGCTAACATGGTAAAACCCCGTCTTTACTAAAAATACAAAAAATTAGCCAGGTGTGGTGGCGGGCACCTGTAGTCCCAGCTACTTGGGAGGCCGAGGCACGAGAATGGCGTGAACCCGGCAGGCGGAGCTTGCAGTGAGCCGAGATCGTGCCACTGCACTCCAGCCTGGGCAACAGAGTGAGACTCTGTCTCAAAAAAACAAACAAGCAAACAAACAAACACCTATCCAAACATAAACATCCATTATTTGTGACTCTGTCATCCAAAGTGCCCACTGCTATTTTTTGCATAGCTTAAAATTTTGACTAAAAAAGATAACTTCATACCCCATATCTGTCCCTAAGTAGGATTTTTAGGTCTGGTATTTGAGTAACATATGTTTCTACTTTGTGAATTAGTGATACGGTTTGGCTGTGTCCCCACCCAAATCTCATCTTGAATTGTAGTTCTCATAATTCCCACCGTGTCATGGGAGGGAACCTGTGGGAGGTAATTGAATCATGCAGGCAGATCTTTCTCATGCTGTTCTCGTGATAGTGAATAAGTCTCACGAGATCTGATGGTTTTATAAAGGGGAGTTTCCCTGCACAGGTTCTCTTGCGTGCTGCCATGTTAAGACGTGTCTTGTTTCTCCTTCACCTTCTGCTATCATTGTGAGGCCTCCCCAGCCATGTGGAACTGTGAATCCATTAAGCCTTTTTTCTTTATAAATTACCCAGTCTTGGGTGTATCTTTATTAGCAGCATGAGAACAGACTAATACAATTCGATTTTTGTTTGTTTGTTTGTTAACAACAACAAAGAAAGGCTGATAGATGCTTACAGGTCTGTTTTCAGGATACTTAAAAGTGAATTTTCAGTATTTTCAGGTTTTCAAAACTTAATGTAAAGGGAACAGCAAAGGTCTTTAATTTTAACTCTGTAGAATGTCATTTTGTGTCTCCAAAGTTTTCTAATTTTATTGCTTTATAAAATTCAGGTTTTCAAAATAATCTCAGAGGAGCTAGTCTTCTAAGTTACTGACTTTGGGAATGAAATAGTAAATAGCCTTTATTTGTAGCCCTATTTGAAAATAATTTAAAAGTGCTTTCTTAAAACCCTTATCTGCAATGATTATTGTACACATCATGGCTGAAGTTTAAGTGTGGCTCACACATACATGCTTAGTTGAGCATGTTTACAAGTAACTTTGGGGTACAATTTGGAGGTCTTTTTAAAAATGTGGGATCTTAGAGACCAAGTTAGGCACCAATGTAACTCTTGGGACTTTAAGGTTAAAACAAAACAGCCTATAACAGTAAAAACAATAGTTTTGTACTCTGGGAGCTACATGCACAAAGCAGGCAACATGGATCATCTCTGAAAAGAGGCAGCCTTACGATATATACCTCAGAACAGAAACACTGCAAATGGATCATATTTTGTGAGTAATTAACAAGATATCAAAATAATGTCATACAAGTGAAGAAAATCACACTTGCATCACAGCTGAGCTGACAGCTCTTGTCACTCACAGTGTGGGCCCATGGGACATTTCCCCTTAACCCAGAGAGAGCTGAGCTCCCTGGCTAGTTAGCTGAGCAACTTGGGATTATATTAAGTGAGCAAATGGCCAGAAACCTTCCCAACTACCCTCCCCACGACTACAGAGTGGGGTTCTGGGGCTGGTGTTGAGATGTAAATGCAGTCCCAGCTGTGTGCCAAGAATTCGAATCTCAAGGTCAAGAGTGAGAGGTACTTGACAAATTCTTACACTTCATATACACCTCATCTTTGAATTAATTCATTTTTCCTACAAATCAACAGAATGTTCACAGGGGGAAATTATTCCGTGCTGAATAAATAAAGTCCATATGAATGAACTTTTCATTTAGTAGTAATTACGTTTTTTTAGTACGTCACTATGAGTTATAAATTAAAACCTGTTTAGCCAGAGAGGATAATTTTACAGTTAATGTTTAAAACAGAATTGACTAACTGAATTTACTCCATGAAGAAGGCAGGTTTTGAAAGTTCTACCAGATGTAGATATAACTTTGTTTTTTTTTTTGAGAAGAGTCTGGCTCTGCTGCCCAGGCTGGAGTGCAGTGGCACGATCTCGGTTCACTGCAAGCTCCGCCTCCCAGGTTCACGCCATTCTCCTGCCTCAGCCTCCTGAGCAGCTGGAACTACAGGCTCCCACCACCACGCCTGGCTAATTTTTTGCATTTTTAGTAGAGACGGGGTTTCACCGTGTTAGCCAGGATGGTCTCGATCTCCTGACCTCGTGATCCGCCCGCCTCGGCCTCCCAAAGTGCTGGGATTACGGGCGTGAGCCACTGTGCCGGGCCAGATTACCACTTTTTAATTTTTAAATCTGTAGCATTTATTTATTCACTGAAAGTAAATACCAAATGTACTAGGGCAAATTGTATGTAGAAATATTATTTTTCCAGGTGTGACCCTATGATTCTTCTCAGCCAAAATCTTTGTAAAATTATGGCACAACTAGCATAACTGTGGTTGTAATACTTATTTGAATTAAATGTTTTTCTTGTCTAACCTCCATATTTCATTGAGTATGTCCTTCTGCACACATCTTCATCCATCTTTATGATTCAAACTTTTCTAGAAGAAATTACTTTTTATTTTCTCTGCAGAACATGTGGGGTTAGGTGGCTGATGAATAGTAACCTATTAAATTCCTCTGCCTGGAAAAATATCATCCAACTGATGGGTGTGTGGTTGCAAAAGCGAGCTTGATAACTATTAGCTGAGCAACTTGGGATCATATTAAGGTAAAATTCATAAGGTGTATGTCTTCTAATAAAATACTATCATTTAAAAAATGCTATTTATTCCATTAGAGATGCAGTTTTGTTTTTTTTTTTTTGAGACGGAGTCTCGCTCTGTCGCCCAGGCTGGAGTGCAGTGGCGCGATCTCTGCTCACTGCAAGCTCCACCTCCCGGGTTCACGCCATTCTCCTGCCTCAGCCTCCCCAGTAGCTGGGACTACAGGTGCCCGCCACCACGCCTGGCTAATTTTTTTTTTTTTTTGTATTTTTAGTAGAGACAGGGTTTCACCATGTTAGCCAGGATGAAGTCGATCTCCTGATCTCATCATCCGCCCGCCTCGGCCCCATTACAGGCGTGAGCCACGGCGCCCGCCCAAGATGAAGTTTTCTAATCCTCATAGTAATTACGACTATTTCATTCCCTCTCGAAAGATAACAACAACAACAAAACAGAAGGGAATGCTTTTTTCCAGCCGTCTACATTTGCCTTCTTCAACTTTGAAAACAGGCAAGCTAAAGTGACCTAGGATGGCCCTTACCTGTCTGTGATGCCGCAGGAGTCTATCTGGAGGTCCCTGAAACTCCCCAGCGCCCCCTGCTGTACTGAGATGGGATCCACCGCTTTGTCACCAACGGTGATGAGCCTCAGGCAGCCCTGAAACCCTCCCAGGGGGCTTTTACATCCAGAGCCAGAGCTGTTGTCCAGGCAGCCTGAATATGAAGACAAAAATAGGACAAAAGCAATAACTATGACAAAACTATTCCACAGTATTTACTATATGAAGACTGCTGCTCCCGCTTGTTTATGGACATCGGTATGATGCGATGAGCTTCACCATTCATTAGAGAGGTGAGAAGGGGCAAGGTTAGAACTGATCAAATTTAAGATAATACCTGGAATTCAGAATAAGAAATTATGGGGGAAAATTCAGATCTGAAATTCCTATAACAGGAATTATTTCCCAACCAAGTGAAAAGAGGTTTGGCTTCTTTTGTGAAATCTCATCTAAGAAATAATCATGCATTTTAGCATCATGTATTATTAAGTGAAAAAAATTAAAGTGGAGGTTAAATTAAAATAAATGAAGTCATAGCCCAAATTTTATTTAGGATATGCTGTGAAGTGTGAAAAATGCTACCTGAAAATATAATTGTGTACGACCATTTACCTAAAATATGTTAAATATCTACCCTATAGGTGTTTTTGTGTGTTGCGATGTATGTGCATTTGGGAGTATTTAAAAACGTATTTTTTTATACTGACTGGGTGGAAATACCTAGATTTGCTTTTCTAGTAATACTTTCTTTGGTATTAGGTGCTTTAGTCAAATATATAACTAAAGATTAAATTCTAATGTTAACAACAACACAAAAAGTAACAGGACCTAACACACTGTTAGGGTACATAAGGATAAAAATTTGCAGTCCAGAATGTTCTATGAACAGAAAGAGATAAAACAGACATTTGATTACTTCCAATATTAGAAGTTAAATATTAAAAGTTTCACCACAACCGTCAGCTAATTTCACCTAAATTATAAATGGCAATGCTTACGACATCATTTCCCTTTACTATGTGGGCTTGTTTTGTGAAACAAGAACAGTACTTATAAGAAGTAGTGGTGAGTGCCTGACTTTGACATAAGCAGTATTACTCCACACCAGTCCAAGCATATAGGAAAGTAGTGTCTTGAACTTACTCCCACCCTCTGAGTTACAATATATAACCTAATAATGGAACTCTAATTCAAAGTTTGAAAAGTAAGGAAAAGGATGAAAGTACATACTCTAGTTAAAGAAAACACAATAATTGTAAAATCTTTTTATTTAAAGACAACTGTTTGTAGAAAGAGTCATATTAATTCAGAATAAAATTATAAGGCATTTGTCTAAGTCAGGAGTCTGCAAAGGTTTTCTGTAAAACGCAGATAGTAAACACTTTTGGTTTTGTGGGTCACACCTGGTCTCTGTTGCACGTCTTTCTTGTTATAACCCTTTAAAAATACAAAGCAGGGCTGGGCGCGGTGGCTCATGCCTGTAAACCCAGCACTTTGGGAGGCCAAGGCGGGCGGACCAGGCGGGCGGATCATGAGGTCAGGAAATCAAGACCATCCTGGCTAATATGGTAAAACCCCGTCTCTACTAAAAATACAAAAAAAAATTAGCTGGGCGTGGTGGCGGGTGCCTGTAGTCCCAGCTACTCGGGAAGCTGAGGCAGGAGAATGGCGTGAACCCAGCAGGCGGAGCTTGCAGTGAGTTGAGATGGCGCCACTGCACTCCAGCCTGGCCAACAGAGCGAGACTTCATCTCAAATAAAAAAAAATAAAAATAAAAATACAAAGCAATTATTCATTTGGGCTTATATAATATGCCATGGACCGTGATTTGTCTACCTCTGATCTAAATGAATACTTAATTTTAACATACAAATATGAAAGAAGCACCTCATTTCATAATGGTGTAATGCCAGTGACAAGAGAAATTGAATTAATAATTAATTTAATTGTATATTATGGAATTACATAGCTTTTGAAAAATTTTACCCTTTGCCTTATTTTAAAAAAGAAGCCTGCTTATATTGATTCTGTATTGTTTCTTTCAAACTTGTGAGATATAATTTCTTATTTTCTTTTCCCAATCATTCAAATATTAGGTATTAAACCTAATATTAGGTATTAAACCTAATATTAGGTATTAAATCTAATATTTGGCATGACACTTTGAGTTCATGCAAATACCCTTTTCTCCAAAGATTATAGTAAATATACATCAATATTTATCACTAGAGGATTGAGTTTACTTTACAGTGTTCATTAAAATGAAAAAAATGAAGTATAGAATTTGTACTTATGTGTTTTTCATTGATCTCTCTTTGACCTTGTATTGTTAATCACTAGCCCAATTTCAAAAAACAGTCAATGAAGATTCCTTACTGGAATCAATGAAGCACCTCTCAATGCCTGTCCTCTTATTTCCTCCCTAAAAGTTCCATAAAAATTAAATGTTGTGTTTAGATTTCTGTTTTAATAACTGAAGCTTTATCTCTTTAACTTTAATATTTTCTGCTTTAGATTCCTAAAGTAAAAGCCTCCCTCATATTTAAGGCTTCTTTTTAGCTTATCAAAACTTTATACATAATCTCACAGACACTTGGAAGTTTAACATTTAACACCATATTTGTTTAAAAGTTTGAAGACTAAAATCTTTTATATTTTTTATTTATAAAAGAAATATACGTTTAAATGGTACAGCAGAACCTTCTGAAGAATGGAATAGAGAGTGAACTTTGTATAATTCTACTGCATCTCACTAATCATTAAGAAATAAACACCTTAAGTTAAGAATTAGGATTATTAATTCAATAAATATTTTCCAGTAATGAATTATAGGAATACCAACAGTTCTGCTAATCTTTCTTTCACCATGTGGTGTTTCCTGACACATAACTTAGGTTATCTTTTTTTTTTGAGACCTGAGTCTCGCGCTGTCACCCAGGCTGCAGTGCAGTGGTGTGATCTCTGCTCACTGCAAGCTCCACCACCCAGGTTCACAGCATTCTCCTGCCTCAGCCTCCCGAGTGGCTGGGACTACAGGCACGCACCACCACGCCCAGCTAATTTTTTTTTTTTTTGTATTTTTTTTCAGTAGAGACGGGGTTTCACCATGTTAGCCAGGATGATCTTGATCTCCTGACCTCGTGATCCACCTGCCTCGGCCTCCCAAAGTGCTGGGATTACAGGCGTAAGCCACAGCACCCAGCCAGGTTATTCTTAAAAGAAAATGAATTCAATAACTCTGTTAGAAAAAAAACTAAAATAAATCCAGGTGTCCCCCAAAAAGTTATGAAACTTTCAGGACAAATTCTAATCATAAAGTACTGCATGGATATGAAATCGAACAAATAAAGATATTAAGACCCATGAAAATTTTAGCCCGGTTATTTTCATTTGTGTAAGCATATGAGGTTGGCAAGAAAATTGTCACTGCGTGTTATTGCAGTGACAGGCTTCAATGCAGTGCTGCCACAAGTTCTCGGTCTAGCAACTTCCTATAAGAAGGATGTGAGGATTGGTGATACAACAGTCAATTTTGTATTCTCAGTATCATGGAAGGAGGCATGGCATTGAATAGCAGAAAGATTCCATAAAGGTAAGTTTAAAAGAATTTGACCTTCAGTCAATCTCTATTTCAGGCATGAATGAAAAAAAATGCAGGCTATATGCACAACCTGCAACCGTACAGAGTGCTGCTTGAAAAACACTTCAAAAAGATGAAATCACAGACCAGAAAAAAAAGAATGGACAAATGACAGTACAGAAGATAAGTCTGCATCTGCGAATTAGACTTTCTCTTTCTTTCTCTCTCTCTTTCTTTCTTGACAGAGTCTCACTCTGTTGCCAGGATGGAGTGCAGTGGCACGATCTCGGTTCACTGCAACCTTTGCCTCCCGGGTTCAAGCAATTCTCCTGCCTCAGCCTACCCAGTAGCTGGGACCACAGGCTGCCGCCACCATGCCCAGCTAATCTTTGTATTTTTAGTAGAGACAGGGTTGCACCTTGTTGGCCAGGCTGGTCTTGAACTACTAACCTCAGATGATACACCTGCCTCAGCCTCCCAAAGTGCTGGGATCACAGGCGAGAGCCACCGCGTCTGGCCTAAACTTTCTATTAAAATAAATCTAGTGAGATCCAGAAATCCAGATCCACCAGTGATTTGTTCCAAGTCTCTCAAAGTTTCTTTGGTGCAAATAACATTTTCCATTTATCTGGCATCAGGAAATTGGTGGGTTTTTCTTCTTCTTCTTCATTTTTTCATATTAACCTGGCTACCCATGGGTAGAGTCAGCAGGGCAACATTAAACTGAAAAAAAAAAAAGATGTCCCCATACGATGACCTGGGAGTGGAGACCAGTGACTCAAAAGCAGAAGGCAGGTTCCAAAACGTCAAACTTCTGCAGTCTCAGCTTCAGGTGAGGAAGGCAGCTCTCACTCAGGCAAAGAGCCAAAGTTAGAAACAGTGCAGCTCTTGCCCCAGTCATTGACCTAAAGCCAGGCGGCTCCTCAGATTACCTGCAAATTGGGGACACACCACGGCATGCAGCAGCTGGGCTGAAGGATCCTGCTCCCAGTGGGTTTTTGCAGGGGACGTTCTGATTCCTTTAGCTGACGAATATGATCCTATGTTTCTTTATGATTATGAGAAAGTAGTGAAGTGCCAAAGAGAGGAACGACAGACACAGCAGGAGCTAGAAATACGAAAGGAAATAGAAGAAAGGGAAAAGAGGCCTAAAGACAGGCAAGAAGTTAGGGGAGTTCTGATCAAGGCAACCAAATCCAGATTCTGATGAAGGGAAAGATTAGGAGCGAGAGAGGAGGAAAAGAAGTAGGGTGGAGCTGCCATTGCCCCCCCACTTCTCCGGTAGAGAAAGACAAAGAGTCACCCCGAGATTTTCCTTATGAAGAGGATTCAAGACCTCAGTCACGGTCTTCCAAAGCAGCCATTCCTCCCCCAGTGAAGGAAGAACAGGACAGACTGAGATCTCCAAACCGGCCTAGCAGCTCCTTCCTCGCTAACGTGGTGGGAACAGTGGCGCACAACATCATGCAGAAGCGCGGCTTCCGGGAAGGCCAGGGCCTCGGGGAGCACCAGCAGGGGCTGCGCGCCGCCTTTCCGGTGGGGAAGACCAGCAAACCAGGCGGCAAGATCATTGTGGGTGACGCCGCAGAGAAAGATGCATTGAAGAATCAGGTACAAATCCACTGACTGAAATACTTGAGTCCTACTAAGGTGGTCCTACTAAGGAACATGGCTGGTGAAGGGGAGGTGGAAGAAGACTTGGAAGCTGAAACCAGGGAAGAATGTGTGATGACGTATTTTTCAGTTGATATGGTTTCCTATGAGACATAGCATCATTAAGGATAAAATAAGTGAAACTGAAAAGAGTATAATCTAGTTTTCATAATGAGTTCATTTTGTTATGCTTCTTTTTCTTTTCCATTGTCAATTTATATTGGCTCAGAGAAAACAGGCTTGATGGATAAAGTCCACGGTATTTCCCAATTTTGCCATGAAAAATATGGCAAAGTTGGAAAATGTGTGACATGTGAAATTCCTAGTGCCCCTGATGATGAAGCAGTACAGACATTTTTAGAATTTGAGAGTTGAGTCAGCAATTAAAGCTGTTGTTCACTTGAATAGAAGATCTTTTGGTGGACTGGTGGCAAGAGGATGTTTTTACAGTTTGAACAAATTCAGGGTCTTGGATTTGGTGGAAGAAGTTTGATTTTAAGAACTAGAGAATGAGTCATCTCTGATGACCCTTAAATGACCAGCAGGCTGAGAAAAGAAGGAAAAAGGTCACAGCCTCCATGGCTGTTGGATACTGAGACTCTTGGAAAGACTTTCAAGGTATACGTTGATTGATCCCTTCTCATTTTGTGGTTTTTAAATATTGTATAAAAATCCAAATCCTTTTTAATAAATAAATAAAATGTGCAGCTGACTAGTTTCAATCACTGATAGATGTTATATTGTAGGAATGAAGTTACTGTCTGCAGCTGTACATATTCAGGCCATTCTAAATATATAATCTAGTTAGGAAGAAAATACTGTGCATTTTATCCATCAAGCCTGTTTTCTCCAGGCCAGTATAAAACAAATGGAGAGGAAAAAGAAACATAATGAAACGAACTCATTATTAAAACTGGATCACAGGATTAATTTTAATCTTTTCAGCTTCACTTATTTGACTCTTAGTGACGCTATGTGTCATAGGAAACCGTATGAACAGAAATATCCCAAGAAGTAAATTTGCTGAGAAAACAGAAAAGGGCTTCTTAGTCTCTTTCAGTACACTGCACAGCATTCAAGAAGAATTTGGGTCATGTGGTCTTTAAATTACTAAAATGAGTAATGAATACTAGCAGAACCAAAGGCTGTTTCTATGTGAAGAAATGATCTATTTGGGGTTTATATACATCAGTAAAATTTAACAACCAGCTTATGCTGTTAAACATGGTGGTTAGAGCTGGTGTTTCCCTAAGTTTACTATACAGATGGGTAAATAAAGTTACAAAAGCACACACAAGGAATGCAAAATTCACTGGAAAAACTAGGTATGTTAAGAATATTTTAAAAACTAAATTTTAGGCTGGGCATGGTGGCTCATGCCTATAATCCTGGCACTTTGGAAGGCTGAGGTGGGTGGATCACCTCAGACCAGCCTGAACAACATGGCAAAACTCTACAAAATACGAAGAAAAACAATAACAACAAAAATTAGCCAGGTGTGGTGGTGCAGGCCTGTAGTCCCAGCTACTCCAGAGGCTGAGGTGGAAGAAGTGCTTGAGCTTGGAGAGGCAGAGGCTGCAGTGAGCTGTGATTGCTCCATTGCACTCCAGCCTGGGCAACAGAGTGACTCCCTGTCTAAAAAAAAAGCAAAACAACAAAACAAACACCACTCCCCTAAATTTTATAAAGCAAATCTAAAAACGAAAATGAAAATTGCCTAACAATAGCAAGATGGGACAGTAGAACTGATAAACTGTGGTATATTCATATAACAATATATACATTCTTTTGAAAAATTAGCAATATTTTTTAACTGTACATATATGATCTATTTCACGGTAAAAATGAATAAAATTATGATACGCATAAAAATAACTCAAAAGCATTTCTAACATTATTAGCATGTATATATTTATGGAAATGGGCTCTTGAATAACGGAACGTTATAAAATCTCACCTGTAGAATTTAAACCCTAAAGGTGATACTATATTTATACTTTGACAAATCATTTTCTGTAATCAACTTTATTTAGTATCACTTAAAAAACTGAATAGTACTTTCATTCTTATCCCTTTTAGTGCTTCCTAAATATTTTACTTTTGAAATGATAGGTCTTGGATATATTGGCTTATTTGTTTTTTGTTATAAAATCTGTCATCTATAGCAAATGTTTTAATACAATTTGAGGCACATATGCACACCTCGGAATATGAGGAAAGAAAACAATCAAACTTTGCAGATTGACATTGTCTGTTTTCATAGTTGCTCTGTGGAAAGTTTGCTCTGAATGACTGTCAGAGTTTAGAAAATGAGTTTTATAATTTCCATGCTGACAGCCAATTTTAGGGATGAATTTTACTTTTTTTTTTTTTTTTTTTGAGACGGAGTCTCACTCTGTCACCCAGGCTGGAGTGCAGTGGCGCAGCCTCAGCTCACTGTACAAGCTCTGCCTCCCAGGTTCATGCCATTCTCCTGCCTCAGCCTCCTGAGAAGCTGGGACTACAGGCGCCCACCACCATGACCAGCTAATTTTTTTTTTTTTTTTTTTGTATTTTTAGTAGAGATGGGGTTTCACCATGTTAGCCAGGATGGTCTCGATCTCCTGACCTTGTGATCCACCCGCCTCAGCCTCCCAAAGTGCTGAGATTACAGGCGTGAGCCACTGCGCCCGGCCGAATTTTACTTTCATATTGTGCTGTCTCCAACATAATTTTAAAACGATTCTGGAAAAAAGATAGTAAAATGCAAAACTATACTAATACTCTCAGGAAGCACCTCAAGCATTGATTAGCAAATGTATCTTATTATTTACAGAGCTAAATGACATTTCTAATGACCAAGGATTTTCTGAGTAAACATCCCTGGGCAGAAGATTTATTGCACCCTTCTGTGACCTCCCCACTCTGACCGCCCTCTCTTAGGCTGCAGTGTCTCTTGGCTGTACTCAATCATTGACTGAGCTGGCAAATATTCTGTTTATTATTGTCTAGGAAAGGCTGATGCGCTCCCTGACTTAGTAAAATGTTTCACTGCATCATTACTGGGCAATAAAAATCAGTTGAAATAACCGACTGAGTAAAACTATTAGTCACTTTGGGCAAAGCATGGCCTTTCTTCATGCGGCAGTGGGAAATCAATAAGATGCTCCAGAGGAGCCAAGGCTCCGGGGACACCTGTATGGTGCAATAAAACCAGCACATAAAGCAGTGAAAAAGGTAACGGCACTCATTTAGCATTGTTACAATTCCGTTGGGCACAGTGATGAAGGGACGCTCCATAAAGGGTGGTCTATTTAAAATCGGCTCCCGAGTGGGATCTTTTATTTAGGCCTATCTGGAAGACATGCATTCCAGTCCTTAATTTGTAGTATTTTTTCAACAACCCCATGAAACAAAAGGGATCCAGCACGGTGATACTGTTTCATGGTGATACAACCCCATGAAACAAAAGGGATCCAGCATGATGATCCAGCATGGTGATACATAATGATACTGTTTTATTTACCTGGAATTTGGTAAGAGAGCAGATTTTAAATGTCTTCACTGCCCTCTGCCATCAACATGGTAACTATGTGTGGTGTGATGGATGTGTTGATTAACTTGACTGTAGTAATCAGAACACAGTGTATACCTATATCAAATCGTCACATAGTATACCTTGAATATATACAATTTTTATTTGTCAAATAAATATTTTAATTTTTTAAAAAGGATTTATGGCACTGTAGCAGCAGTGGGTGGTAAGGCCTGGATCAGGCTCAGCCCCAGGTGGGAGCTGGGGTCAGGGAGGAACCCAGTAAGCAGCTCTGGCCTTGCAGGTGTAACACTCTAAGCCTCTGTCTTCCTGAGGCGTTGTTCCTGCGTGTTGTCCCAGCGTCTTCCCTCTCTGTGTGTCTCTGCACCTACATTTCCATTTTTCATAAGGACACTGGTCATATTGGATTGCAGCTCACCTTAATGACCTCATTTTAACTTGATTACCTCTGCAAAGATCCTATCTCCAAAAAGGTCACATTCTGGGGTTCATATGAATTTGAGGGAAAACAATTCAATCCATAATATCATCTCTGAAATAAGGACAACTTTACTTATGCATATACAATTTGGGTTGTGGCTGCTGCATATCTATTTCAAATGGGTTATGGGCTCTTCTCATACTTTCAGGTCAAAGGGGACTTTGGAATCCATAGTGTATGTATGTATGCATGTATGATCATGGATCAGCCTTCCCATTTCTGTCACTGTGTCCCTATATGGTTCATGATCATGTATGTTACTTCACTCGAAGGCCATACACAATCCAAACAAAACAAAACACAGAAACTGTGTTGGCTGTTTTGACTTTCTGTTGAAACTATTCTCTTTGGTCATATATATATTTAAAAAATATTTTATTATATATATTAAAAAAATATATATATATATGTATATATATATATATATTTTTTTTTTCAAGTGATTCTCCTGCCTCAGCCTCCCAAGTAGCTGGGATTACAGGCACCCGCCATCATGCCCCGCTAAATTTTTTTTTTTTTTATATTTTTGTAGATACAGGGTTTCACCATGTTAGCCAGGCTTGTCTTCAACTCCTGATCTCAGGTGATCCGCTGGCCTCAGCCTCCCAGAGTGCTGGGATTACAGGCGTGGGCCACCACACCTGGATATATATCTATATCTATCTATCTATCTATATATAGATAGATAGATAGATATCATCTTTTTCAGTATATTCTCAGGGTGTGTTTGAGGAAACCCTTTCTTTTTTTTTTTTTTTTTTTTTTGGCCATTGTCCAAGGGTTTAGAACTGAATGGGAATGTCTGTAAATGGATCTGATGGAGGTTGGAATGTGTATCAGCTTTTCATCATCACTGTAACAAATCACTAAAACATTCTCTGTATTATCTCTCACTTTAGAAGTGTGGGAGGGCTGGACTGATGACTCTGCTTATAGTCTTACAAGGACAAAATCAAGGTATTCTTGGGCTCCTTATGAAGGCCCTAGGGGAGAATGTGTGTCCAAGCACAGGTTAGAGCAGAATTCAACTTCTTGTAGTTGTAGGAGTGAGGTCCCAATTCGTCACTGGCTGGTAGTTGGGGCCTCTCAGCAATGTCAGGCTGCCTGCATTGCTCTTCATAGTGCCCAGTTCATTTTCTAAACCAGCAATGGTGCAGAAACATTCTCCTGCTTCTAGTTTCTCTGGCTTCCCCTCACCCACACCTCTCTTCTGTGTCTCTTCTGCCTCCAACCAGAGTTAAATCTCTTAGGTGCTCATGTGATTACACTGAGCCCACTGCATGAATCACGATCATCTCCTAAGGTCTGCAACCTTAATTACATCTGCAAAATCCCTTATGTGATGTAACATATTCACAGTTTCCAGGGCATCTTGGAGAGTCATTCTCATTCTTGCTGCCACAAAATATTCCTCATTCCTTCATGAAATGTTGTTTGCTTTCATATATTTGTCTCTAGAGAAGCATCAGGTATTTTCTCAACATCCCTTCATGTTAAAAACCCTCAACAAATGAGGCATTGGAGGAACATACTTCAACATAGTAAGAGCCACCTATGACAAACCCACAGCCAGCATCATACTGAATGGGCAAAAGATGTAAAGCATTCCCCTTGAAAACTGGGACAAGACAGGGATACCCTCTCTCATTATTCCTACCCAACACAGTACTGGATGTCCTCGCCAGAGCAATCAGGCAAGAGAGAGAAATAAAAGGCATCTAAATAGGAGAAAAAGAGGTCAAACTGTCTCTGTTTGCAGATGATATGATTCTATACCTACAAAACCCCATCATCTCTGCCCAAAAGCTTCTCCATCTGATAATCTCAGCAAAGTTCCAGGATACAAAATTAATGTACAAAAATTAGTAGCATTCCTATATACCAACAACATGCAAGCTGAGAGCCAAATCAAGAATGCAATCCTATTCGCAATGACCACAAAAAGAATAAAATACCTAGGAATACAGCTAACCAGGGAGATGAATGATCTCTACAAGAAGAATTACAAAACACTGCTCAAAGAAATCATAGATGACATACAAATGGAAAAACATTCCATAATCATGGATAGGAATAATAAATATGGTTTTTAACCATATTGGGCCATACTGCCCAAAGCAATTTATAGATTCAGTGCTATTCCTATCAAATCACCAATGGCATTCTTCAAAGAACCAGTAAAAACTATTTTAAAATTAATATAGAACCAAAAAAGAGCCTGAATAGCCAAGGGAATCCAAGGCAAAAATAACAAATCTGGAGGCATTTCGTTAGCCAACTTCAACCTCTACTGCGAGGCTACAGTAACCAAAATAGCATAGTACTGGTACAAAAACAGACACACAGACCAATGGAACAGAATAGAGAGCCCAGAAATAATGCCACACACTTACAACCATTTGATCTTCAACAAAGTCGACAAAAACATGCAGTAGGGAAAGGACTCCCTATTCAATAAATGGTGCTGGGATAACTGGCTAACCATAAGCAGTTCCTAGACCCCTTCCTTATACCATATACAAAAATCAACTCAAGATGGATTAAAGAATAAAATGTAAAACCTGTCAGGTGCAGTGGCTCATGCCTATAATCCCAACACTTTGGGAGGGTGAGGTGGGAGGATAGCTTGAGCCTCAGAGTTTGAGACAAGCCTGGGCAACACAGCGAGACCTCGTCTCTACAAACAATAATAATGATAATAATAATGATAATAATAATAAATTACCTGAATGTGGTGGCACGTGCCTGTAGTCCAGGCTAATCAGGAGGCTGAGGCGGGGGAACCTCTTAAACCTGGGAGGTTGAGGCTGTATCGTGTCATTGCACTCCAGCCTGGGCAACAGGTGAGACTCTAAAGTCTCAAAAAAAAAAAAAACAAAAAAGTAAAGCCTATAACTACAAAAACTCTGGAAGATAACCTAGGAAATATAGGAAATGCCATTTTGGACATAGGACATGGCAAAAATTTCACGACAAAGACACCAAAAGCAATTGCAACAAAAACAAAAGTTGACAAATGGGACCTAATTAAACTAAAGGGCTTCTGCACAGCAAAAGAAACTATCAACAGAGTAAACAGACAACCTACTGGAAGAAAATATTCACAAATTATGCATCTGACAAAGGTCTAATGTCTGGAATCTATAAAGAACTTAACAAGAAAGTAAAAAAAAACCTACCCCATTAAAAAACGGGCCAAGGACGTGAACAGACACTTTTCAAAACAAGACATACATGTGGCCAACAAGCATATGAAAAACTCCTCGGCATCACTAGTCATGACATAAATGCAAATCAAAACCACAATGAGATACCATCTCACACCAGTCAGAATTGCTATTATTTAAAAGGCGAAAAATAACAGGTGCTCGTAAAGCTGTGGAGAAAAGGGAGTGCTTATACACTGCTGGGGGAATTATACATTAGTTCAGCCATTGCAGCAAGCAGTTTCGTGATTTCTCAAAGAACTTAAAGCAGAGCTGCCACTCGACCCAGCAACCCCATTGAGTACACACCCAAAGGAATAATAATCCTTCTACCATAAAGACACACAGACGTGCATGTTCATTCACAATAGCAATGACATAGAATCAACCTAAATACCCATCAACGGTAGCGTAAAGAAAATGTGGTACATATATACCATGGAATACTATGTAGCCATAAAAAAAGATGAGATAATGTCCTTTGTAGCAACATGGATGGAGCTGGAGGCCAATATCCAAAGTGAACTCACACAGGAACAGAAAACCAAATACCATGTATTCTGACCTATGAGTGGGAGCTTAATATTGAGTACCCATGGACACAAAGAAGGGAACAATAGACACCACAACTGCTCATTACCTGGGTGATGGAATAATCTGTACCCCAAGCCCCCATTACATGCAATTTACCTATATAACAAACCTGCACATGTATACCTCTGAATCTAAAATAAGTTTAAAAAAAAAAAAAGAAGCATCACGTATTTTCTGAAGGAAATGGGAATTATATATGAATATACATTGTCAAAGACCATAATGTTTGAGATTTTCTATTGCTTATTTCATTAGTTTCTTTATGGACCTATTCCATCTGAGCTAGCAGTTCTGAAAACAAAGTAGTGTGGATCAAACTCTGTCATCTGTTTCTGTCATAGAGATTACAGCCCTCATCCTGAAGGAGGGACAGATTTCAGTCCCATCCTAATAAAAAAAAAAAAAAATCTCTGTTCCGTTTACTGCTTTTTTTCTACTTGGTTTGGAAAAATTTGTTAGAGACAATTGTCGATACCACATATGGCTGAGAGCAGGTATAGGAGGCATCCTGGTGCTCATACTCGGAAACCCTTAAGTTGGCATCATCCTCAGCACATGAAATTTCTCAGATCACTAACAATCTTGGAACGATGATGATTCCTTAAGCCAACTTCGCTCTTCTGAAAAGGGTGGCGGGCATGGCTGCATTTTTCTGAGGACTCCTATGTCATCATCCACTCAAGATACATAAGGCATTAACTAATTTTAAAAATCTTGGCCTGGCACAGTGGCTCACGCCTGTTATCCCAGAACTTTGGGAGGCCGAGGCCGTCGAATCCCAAGGTCAGGAGATCGAGACCATCCTGGCTAACATGGTGAAAACCCCGTCTCTACTAAAAATACAAAAAATTAGCCAGATGTGATGGTGGGTGCCTGTAGTCCCAGCTACTCAGGAGGCTGAGGCAGGAGAATGGCGTGAACCTGGGGGGCAGAGCTTGCAGTGAGCCGAGATCGCGCTACTGCACTCCAGCCTGGGGGACACAGCGAGACTCCGCCTCAAAAAAAATAAAGAAAGAAAGAAATAAAAATTTTAAGCTCTTCAGGTTTACTTTGTGTCTGCTTAGAGGAAAAAAGCATCCAACTACAGATATAAATGTATCCATTAATAAAAGGTAAATGGAGGCACAAAAGTTTATTTGAGCTAACAGTGATTCATGAATCACTGTTGAAGCAGCTTCAAATGGGAACTGGTTCAGGGATCCTTTCAAGGGAACAAAAAGGGACAGCTTCTGTAAGGTAAATATAGTAGCAAATTTTTCACTGGTTGTAGTTATACAATTGCCTTATTTGGTTGATCCTGCTGGAAAGTCTCTAGTTATGTAAGTTAATTGGCTTCTGATTGGTTAGCCTTAAGTTTGACTTTTTTTTATTTTTAAAGCCATTTACAAGAAATAGCTCAAGTTAAGTTTTGCTTATATTGGTAAATCAAGCAAAGTTAAGGCCACTTACAAGGCTTTGTCTGGTCAGAGATAGCTCAGGCCATTTTAATTTTCTTTAACAATTTAAATACACCTGTGTACCACAGGACAGCTCAGTGAAGTCTTTGAATGTCTGTGGCTGTATATTTGGAAAAGTACATATTCTTTGTGAAACACCACAAATACTGATGAGGTAAAATGCAATGTATAGGACTGCATGTATATAACAAGTCTTCTATTACTAGATCTATATTTCTGTTTACATACAATTTTCATTACTAAGAAAGGTCGAATATATTTACCTTTCCAGTAAGAATTACAAGTAATTAAGTTACCTCAGTAACACCTCAGTGTTTAGGTACAGTGCAAGTGGCTCTCTGTATCTGTGTCCAGCATGGAATTTCGGACCTAGTTGAAAACTTTCTTACTTGAGAATGAGTTTTCTTATCATATATGTGGTGATATGGGATGATAACAGAATGCTGTAAGGTACAGGCATCCATGCCCCCATGTGACAAGTTTTCTCATGTGATTGTTTCTCTTAACTGTGGTTTCCAGATGTAAAAGCTTAATCTTTGGACTCACAGGAGCATTCTAGAATACATAGCAGGGTTTTGCTGTTATTCCTAGTGGTCCTTTTAATTTAAAAAAATCCAAACTTCCTTTATAATCAAAAGATCCACTTGTTTCCATTTCTTTAGCTGTATGAGTTCTCATAGTCACTTTGGGCTGCTATTAACAGAATCCCATGAACGAAGTGGCTTACACAACAGTTATTTCTGTCAGTTCTGGATGCTGGAAAGTCTAAGTTTGAGGCAAAGCAGATGCAGTGTCTGCTTCACAGACCACAGTCTTCTCCTTATAACTTCACATGGCAGGAAAGGCAAGGGAGTTCTCTTGGGCCTCTTTTATAAGGGCACTAATTCCATTCATGAGGGCTCCACCCTTCTGACTTAATTACCCTCCAAAGCCTCCTGACACCATGACTTTGGGGGTCAGGATTTCAACATATGAATCTGGGGTGGGGAAGCAAACATTCAATACTTTGCACCAGTGTAACACCAATTATACTGGATTCATTTAATATGCTTATCTCCTATTAATTAATATTTGTTTATTATTGTCAATGTTTTGAAAGTACTTCATAATCAGTATAATATTTCCTATTACGCCTTCTCCCTGTAAAAAATATTTATCCATCTATCTATAAACTGAGCTGTGTACTAATAATGATTCAATAGTATAGATTTAGATGTAGGCTTATATATGTAAGTAATATTTTATGTAAGCCAATGACTTCAGATAGTATGATTTGTTTTGTTTTTACAAGCTAACTGTTAGAAGTATAAATGGATTTATCTGTTGTAGAGATATGATTATGATATTGATGTTTGAAAGTTTCCACTTATTTACTATGTGTAGCTCAAATATATTTTTCTTTTAATGTTAAATGAAAATATGAAGTTATTTAAACAGCAAGTAAACTTTCTGCAGATACTTATTTTTGTATTGGGAAGAAAAATTGATTAAATGTTTCATGTTTTTTACAAATTCAAAAGGTATTAATTTCATGGCTAGAGAAATTATTTCTTAGTATCAACTTGGTTTAAATTTGACTAAGACTCAAAATGCAAAGCAATAAAGATAAAAAGTGGTTCCACTGCCAGTGTCATTCAGTTGCCTTCTCTTACCTCCAAAATAATAGGTGTCACCTGAATCAATGAGCACAGCCACCAGGGCCTGAACAGCTGTGTCATCGTCCACCACCACATTCATATGGCTCCACTTAGCAGATAAGGACACAGAGTGCCACTGCCCATCGTTTAATCCAGCACCTGGAGGAAATACAGTCAGTCAGAGACAACTCTAAATTATGAGCTCTGGAAACACTTGAAAACAATTTGATTCAGATCACTGAATACGTCAGAGAAGACTGGTATTTACATGTTCATGTATCACTGAAAAAAAAATTAACCACCTATCTTTAATTTAAAAATTTCAGTTATTACGAAAATAACACATGAATAAAAATATTACTCTTTCTGAAGAATCACTGTAACAAATTCTGGTAATTTGCTTAAAGTAACTAGAATTTAATTATCAAATATATACATTAGGAGCCTTTACAATGGGATAAAAACAACACAGTTTGGTTCAATCTTCAAATGCAAAACTTACTTGCTTTACTGAATCTAACAAAAATATTTTACAAGAATCAAGAAAGTGAGTTGATAAAAAATATGTCAAGAATGATTGTGAAAAGTTTTTTTTAGAAAAAGTTGACACATAATTGCACAAACTTATGGGGTGCAACAGGATTTGAAATGGGGGAAGATCACTGGATGTCTGTCTTACTGCACCCGTTAATTAAGGTAAACCCTGCTTTCACTGTCTGAGCTATTTTACAGCCCTATAAATTGTAGAAAACTGATAGTAATGCAAAATGACTTGTACCCATAGAAATACAAATGACTTGTGCCTGGCGAGATGCAGTTGGTTACTGAACCATTTCATATCTGTCTGTAATTCATTTTGACATTTCTTATCTGCCTGTATGTGCAGTACTTTGAATTATCCTCCAAACTGATTGTAACATCTTACTGGTTTCTTCATTGATTAGTTAAAATCTTTAACATATATTCGTGTGTTTCTGAATTAACACATTATGATTATAGATATAATTATACTGTCTTTTAAAAGTTATTATTCGCTGGGCATGCTGGCTCATGCCTGTAATCCCAGCAGTTTGGGAGCTGAGGCGGGCAGATCACCTGAGGTCGGGAGTTCGAGACCAGCCTGGCTAACATGGTGAAACCCCATTTCTACCAAAAAACAAAAAATTAGCTGGGCATGGTGGCACTAGCCTATAGTCCCAGTCACTTCGGAGGCTGAGGCACAAGAATCACTTGAACCCGGGAGGTGGAGGTTGCAGTGTGCTGAGATCACACCACTGTACTCCAGCCTGGGTGAAAGAGTGAGACGCTGTCTCAAAAAGATAAAATAAAATAAAATAAAAGCTATTATTTAATATTTGATAAAAAATGCTTAGGAAAGAACTGGAGTTGTACTTTATATATGTACAATATTTTTATATATTTACACTCACATCCACATTATTTTATGATTCTTAGTAGTAATTATGAAATCAATCTTGTCAAATAATTTGGTAACATAATGAATTGTAATGGCAAATTTAAATGTTAAGGTATTTAAAATCACTAGAGGTATTCCGTGTTTTCTTTTACCTGGTAATATTTCAAAGACACATGCCAATAAATGGGCTAAAAATAAGATTAGCTTCATGAGGCCTATTAAATTAACTCTGCACTGAAGTTTAAAATTAGGCCAAGATCGAAACTATTTCAGAAGTTACATATATCATAATAAACTTTAGACTAATAGAAATTTTCCTATAAAGTTAACATTTTACTTGATAGTCTTGGGAAACCTGTAAATTATTAAAAATGACTCTGTGCTTGATTTATTTTTCTTCCTAACGTGTATCTATGTGAAGTTAGTATATTATTAGCATTTCAAATGTAGTACTTCTTAAAAATTAAACATTAACGTTAATATTTTAGTTTTCCCTTTTAACCTTCAGTGATGTATGAAACAGAAACAGAAGTAGTAATAAAGTGTAAGGAAATAAATTATTCTTTAAAATCAACCAAGATTCTGGATGTCTTCAATGTAAAACTAGGCACTGTCTAAATACAATCTCGAGGATTATATGATTCTGCAGGTCTCTGTGCCTTTTACCTTCTTTGAATTTTTTTTTTTTTTTTTGAGATGGAGTCTCGCTCTGTCACCCAGGCTGGAGTGCAGTGGTGCCATCTCGGTTCACTGCAAGCTCCGCCTCCCGGGTTCAAGCCATTCTCCTGCCTCAGCCTCCTGAGTAGCTGGGACTACAGGCACCCGCCACCACACCTGGCTAATTTTTTTGTATTTTTAGTAGAGATGGGGTTTCACCGTGTTAGCCAGGATGGTCTCAATCTCCTGACCTCGTGATCTGCATGGCTTGGCCTCCCAAATTGCCTGGATTACAGGCGTGAGCCACCACACCTGGCCCCTTCTTTGAATTCTTTTACCACCCTGTGAATTGTAGAAAATTGAAAGCAGGCAAATGATTATTGTCCATAGACATGCAAATGAATTTTGTCTGGTAGAAATACAATTGACTTTCTTCCTGGTTCCTCTAACCCATCCCATGGAATAAGCCAGTTTTACATTATACACAAAATCATTGCAGCTGTAACATCTTACTGATTCCCTCATAAACTAATGAGTTAAACAAAATCTTTGACATGTTCTTTTTATAACTGCAAAAAGTGCCCTCTTTAAGAATATCTTTTGACAAATAAAAGCAGATCTTTGTATAATTGTTTTCATATCTATCATCCACATTTGTTTTCTTTTTGTTTTCTATTAGGTTGTATTTGGCCTTTGGCCATAGTTTATGCACAAGAAAATCAGATACAGTAGAATCTATAAATATTTCAATGAGAAGTTACTAAATTAATTGCCCACAACATAGATGTTATTTTAAACACATTTGATATGAAGATGATCTCTTGTTAACAACTACAACGTTTTAACTGCAGAGGCAAAATATCACACTCACAAAGCCATGAGCTAAAGCAAAATCCTGATGAGATTTAAGAACTTCAATTATATTTAATTCTAGTTATTGTGCAACCCAGAACCGGACAAAGTGCTTGTTCAGCACTTCACTGAATCCAGAATATATGCAACTCATCAGCAGTAAAACTGAACCAACTACTGTAGGAAAAAAATTGAGGGCAGTCTTTGAAATGGGCAAAGGAGATTACTGGATATCTTTTCAATGGAAAGATTAGCTGATATTACAGGATTGTAAACCATCATCTTGGACTAGGTTACTTTACAGCTGTATAGTGACAGAAGTTAACTTGCAGAACATTGATAATAATGCAAATAATGCTTGTCCATAGAGATGCAAAGTGTGTACAGGTAAGGGATTTGCCTTTCCCTTTGGATATTAGCAAGTTTAGCTAGTCGGCATCTCTTTTCTGACTATAAATGTGTGGTACTCCTTTAAACAGGCCTTACTGGTGTAAGTGTAAACACAAACCAAAACAAACAAAAGCTTTCTTAGTGCTAAAAGGGATACACACTTTCATTCACTTTTTTTCCTTAGAGCATTTCTTTCAGAAAACTTGTACATCTTTAAAATCTTCAAACAAACAAACAAAATCTTATTTAGCCTCTTTCTTGTTTCCAGGAGTGTTTTTCTTGAGGACCTTGGAGACATGTCTTTGAAATGTAAACATCAAGAAAGGCAGTGCTCCTATCTCCTTGTCTCCCTGGGAGTTTAACATAGATGCCTGGCTGCAAGTTGCAACTACCCACTTGTCAAAGAGACATGAAGGAGTTTAGTTTTCCTTTGCATAAAGGAGCGTGCCTCCCCAATTACCAGGTGAATGTAAGATGGGCTGTGTAGCAAACGGCGCTGTCAAGTCCTCTTACTTGAGGACAAGTTGTCCTTTATCTTTAGAACGTGTATGTAATGGGTTGTATCTGCCTGGCTATATAAATGGATGAAATTTCTTTCTTTGCAATCACATTAGCGATTGCCTGAAATGTACATCACAGTCTGGCTTAATACTTATTCCATAATAAGACTATTTCATTTCTACCTTGTGAAACTGATTCACTATGTTGGTAGGCAATTTTATCTTTACTTATTTCCCTAACACTGGTTCTCTCATCAATGAGTTAAAAGAAAATCTCTGACATGTGTTCATTCTGTATCTGCGTGTGAGTCACGATTTTAACCTTTCTTGGAAAAAATCTTATTCGTGAGGAAATGGAAACTAGGTTTGCATTTCTAAAAGAAAATAATATATGTCCCCTCTGAATATCTGTTTTATCTCCCCTGAAACACCTGTGTGAGGCGGACACAGATTCTAACACTCAGGACTTGCCTGATTGTTCCAGAAGTACTGAGATAAGGCCCCGCCCTCCGAATTTCTTCACGGGTCTTGAAATTGTGCTTTCATACCACAACATTTAATAGCAATATAGTCATGTGTGCCTCTTACAGCCAAAAGGAATCTTTTTTTGAGTATGATAACCCCCTGGTCTCAAGCAGAAGTCAGCCTCTTCGTCTGTGCCTTTTTCTTTTTCAGATTACGCTTTTTTTTTTTTTTTTTAAAGCCCCCATTTAGTTCTGATGCCAATTTAGGCACAATGTCAACTTAGGACCCAGTGCTCCTCCCATCTGCAAATCCAATCATCAAAATCCAGCACAATGTCAATTTAGGACCCAGTGCTCCTCCCATCTCCAAATCCAATCATCAAAATCCAGCAGCTCTGTAGTTAACAAACTTGCCCACATCTGACTGCATGTGAGATTAGTTCCCATCTATTGTAACTCAGTCCAGCTTCATGGGATTTAAGCCCCTAACCTAGCATTTGCCCAACAAAAACAGGCCCTGATGGGGAGTGGGGATGAGAGGGCCTGTGTGTGGGGTGGGCATTGTGCTAATAAAATCAGACTTCCTTCCTATTGTTCTCCCTGCAAAGGAGATCTGAGGTTTACCATTTCACAAGTGAAAACAGCTGAGGCTTAGGAGGCTTCGTGATTTACATTTCAGAAGGGCAGTAAGTGGAGGAGCTGAGATTCTTCCAGGGTGCCCAGCTATCCCAGAAAACGAATCAGCCATCAACAAAAGAATAAGAACTCTTGGTATTTGCCAGGCATCTTTCCCTGTAAAGTGATAGTTATCAATTGCCTACTGTGTATAGAATATTTGTGCACAGACCCTGAGAGGCGGGGCGGAGAAGGGAAAGGAGAAGGAGGACAGGAGAGGAACGTGCCTCTGGGTATTGTCTGTTCCATGAGGTCCTGACCCTAGTTCTTTGGGATGGAGGCTGGTATATGTTTGTCAGGAAATGGAGCTCAAGGGTATTCCTTGTATATGGGAAGGTATGTCTGCAGAAATATGCATTTCATATTTCTCATATATAGTCATTTTGGTCAAAAGAACACTTTAGTGATGGCTGTGTGCGCCACACAGAAGTCTAAAAGGAAACAGCAATCTGTTCCTCTAGTGGGGGCATGGAGCATCTCACTGCCTCACTCACTCACTAATTACCAAATGATTTCCATGTGGATATGTCAGGTTTATGGGAATACAACTGTTACCTGCTGTGACATTCCTTGGTGACTGTCCCGGCTGGAAGAGAGTCAGTTTGAGCTTGCCATCCTTAAGAAAGAGGACGAAACTCCCTGAACCACGTCGAAGTTCGCCGAAAAGCAAATGTCCTGCTCTGTTCCACGTTCGAAATTGAAAAGTGACAGACACTTTGTCCTCCCCAGAGTTGCCTGGCAGAGCCAGATAACTCCTGGAGCTCAGAAAAGTCACAGGGACAGTCTGTGGCTGTGGACATGAGAAGGACACATTTCCCTATAAATAAAACAAAAGAGCACATTGAACAGCTTTACAGGTGGTGCTTCTATCTAATTAAAGCCAGATTTTACGAAGACGTACAAGGCTTTTTATCAATCCAGGATTAGTCTGCCTGCTAAAGCTGAAATCCATGATATTTATCTTCTCTTTCAACATAAGTATTATTACAATTGGGCAGACACCCATGTGCCTTTCTGTGTGTGTGTGAGAAATTCTCCACTTCTCTACTTCTCAGCATTAGTAAAGGAGTCTCAATATAATTTTAGTTCAACAGGAGTTTAATCTATGCCAGCTATTTTCCAGGCCCTGTGCTAGCCCTGAGGATACAGCAAATAACAGGACATTTTCATACTCAGTCTTTCTCCTGAGCAACATTTGGTCTTCTCTACACAATCCTCAAAATCTCCTTTGAACCAGCTTACTATTTTACTGGTACCCTCATTAATGAATTGACTAAATCTTTGACACATGCTTATTTGATATTTGTATGGGTCATATTTTCAGCTGTTGGAAAGTTATATTTGACAGCCTTTCAAATGGTTTTCAGATCTAATAGTTATATACAATGTTTGCATATAGTATTTTTAGCATGAAAACATTGATGTTTTTATATGGTCAATTATGTCTATATTGTATTTTACAGCTTCTGAGTTTCCAATCTTTGTTAAGAAAGTTTCATACTACCCTAGGTCCTACATACAATCTCACAGATTTTCTTTAAGATTGTTGGTTGTTTCTCATTCTCTTTAATTTACATATTCTTAATGTGTATAAGATAGTGATCATGCTTATTTTCTGCCTTATGGACACTTGTTTGTTCCAGCAGAATTTCAGAAATAATTCATCCCTGTTCCACTGAATTGAGCCACATTCCTTGTTACTAACAACTTTGCACATAAACTGGGATCTTTCTGGGATCTTGACTTTGTTCTACTGACTTCTCTGTTCCTATCCACTACCATACTGATTCTAGTATAGAAGCTTTTAGTATGCTTTAATATCTGGTAAGTCAACATCTTACTAGGTTTTTAAATGGTTTTTGTTTGTTTGTTTGTTTTGCTTTGTTTGGCTGGTGAAAGGAATAAGCAATTCTTGGGCATCATTCACACATAGGAATTTCAGTTCCAGAGATTTTAAACCCCAGCAATTCTGATTTTACTTGGAATTTCCATGGATTTATTTCTATTAATATACTATAAATGATTTTAGAAAAAGAATGTTACTGGAGCAGGACAGATAATCTAGGGTAGTGGCTCTCAAACCTAGCTAAACAGTCGAATCACCAGAAGGGCTCTTAAAATCCAGATACAGACCAATTAAAATCCCAATCTCTGGAGGTGGATCCAGGTAATGGTGTCTTTGGAATCTCCTCTGGTGACTCCAAGATAAAGCCAAGTTTAAGAACCACACTGATCCAGTGGTAAAACAATTTTCAAAACGGAATCATATTTTTAAAAAATTCTGTCCCAACATACTTTAGAAATGGATATAATTCAGTTATCATTTTATAATAATCTTTAATATACATTCTAACTGTATACATCAATCAGAACATTTCTTCTTGACTATTTTTGTAATTCTGCTAAATGGGAAATAGTTTTCATTACAAGAAAACATTTGCAGAAGAAAATTTAAAAAAGAAAACATTTGCTGTAACGAACTAAATACCAAAAGCTTACAAGTAATTGGCGCTGATCCATAGTACACATGTAATCACTGGACTATTACACGTTTTTTATCTTTTTATCAGCTGCTTATTTCTTGACCTCATCATTTAGGTGGGTAGCTGCCTGCTACAACAGAGAAGCAGGGCTTCTTGCCACAGAGGAGTGCTTGTTAGTTGACTGAATGAATTCTGGCAACTGATTCTGCCAACAAAATACATTTTTAAATGTTTTCCTTTTATATATTGGAACAATTATTTTCCTGTTTTTATACAGAACACATAGAGTTGTAGTAATTCTTAAGATGGAATTCCCATAATTAACATTATATATCCATATGCACAATTTGGAATGAACTGTCTTTTTGTTTTTGTGTGAAACTTACACATTTTAATAACCTCATTCAATGTAATTAGTAAATAGTTTTCTTGAGGATGATATCCAGAACCCAGAGATACCAGCTTAATTGTGGTTCTCCTTATTGGCTATACTCAATTAATAATTCCATCAGTGAACCCATCAGTAACTCAGAATAACATGAAATGTATATGAAAACCTGTGTCTATTGTCCTCAAATAGTCTTGTCTCCTTGTGTCATAAGGCCCAACTCACTCTTACTCACTTCAATGACAGCTATCTTTGGAAATAGCCCCATAGAAGTTAGGGTGAGGAGGAGGGATTCTTCTGAACACCAAGGACTGGCAGATAAAAGGTAGCTTAATGTTCAGAACGTGTTAGGTTAGGCTTCTTGACACGGATGCCCATTGGCCAAACCCATCTTTGTATTTGTATCTGAGTAACGCATCTCCAACAAAGCCAACTTCAATAACCAGGTCTTTTTTCTTTTTCCTGTTGAGCAGCACTTAAATGTCAGTTTCTCCATGGACAGAAACTTTAGGTAGAGGGCTGTTCCATTTATCTCCTTCCTCTTTTCATTTCCTTTTCATCTTGTCAAAGGAAGCTGTGCTCTGTGAAGCCTTGTTATCACTCTTCCCTTTGGTGTTTCCTTTTTCATGTATCTTGATGGTATTTTTCATTTTTATGATCTCAGCAGGGTGCTATTCATAGTAAAACTTAAGACTTCAAATCTATCTTTTTTTTTTTTTTCTCCTTTACCTTCTTGGAAAGTTCATGGGCTTCACAGCTGTTTTTCCCTTTTTCTCATGCTAACCTAAGTGATGTATTCATTGTGTGGCCTGGTGACACACAGTCAGAGATATTTTCAGGTTTTGGTCCTGCAACCCATGAGCCAACTCCTCCAGCACATAACATTATGGAAAGAAAACATTTTTACAACAATACGAATAAATATTCCCATGATGTGCTGCTGAGATACACTGACAACTAAACATGAGCTTTCCCTTTAACCCCAACTTAGATATTTCAAACTTTAAACATTGAAAGAAGTTTATTAACTGATTTGGAAGTATTTCCAGTTGATTAGGGAATAGATCATTAGGGATTGCCATTGCAAAATAATTGGTCTCCTGTGGATAACAACACCAAAAACACGTGAGATATATGAATTCTGATTTCCATGTAAAAATAGAAAGTTATTTTATTTCATATAAAAATGAAACAACTATGTCCCATGAGGCATATTTACTTTATAACTTTTTATGCATAATAAAAATTACTATATTAGGCTGGGTAAGGTGGCTCATGCCTGTAATCCCAGCACTTTGGGAGGCCGAGGTGAGTGTATCGTCTGAGGTCAGGAGTTTGAGACCAGCCTGGCCAATGTGGCAAAACCCTGTCTCTACTAAAAAAAATTAGCCGGGTGTGGTGGCACACACCTGTAGTCCCAGCTACTTGGGAGGCTGAGGCAGGAGAATGGCTTGAACACGTGAGGCAGAGGTTGCAGTGAGCCAAGATTGTACCACTGCACTCCAGCCTGGGTGACAGAGCAAGACTGCATCTCAAAAAAAAAAAAAAAAAAAAAAGTGCACCTGTGGTCCTAGCACTTTGGGAGGCCAAGGTGGGCGGATCATGAGGTTGGGAGATCGAGACCATCCTGGTTAACATGGTGAAACCCCGTCTCTACTAAAAATACAAAAAATTAGCCAGGCATGGTGGTGGGCACCTGTAGTCCCAGGTACTCGGGAGGCTGAGGCAGGAGAACGGCATGAACTCAGGAGGCAGAGCTTGCAGTGAGCCAAGATCATGCCACTGCACTCCAGTCTGGGCAACAGAGAGAGACTCCATCTCAAAAAAAAAAAAAAAAAAAAAAACATTGGCCGGGCCCGGTGGCTCACACCTGTAATCCCAGCACTTTGGGAGGTCAAGGCAGGCAGATCACCTGAGGTCAGGAATTCGACACTAGTCTGGCCAACATGGCGAAACCCCGTCTCTAATAAGGGAACAAAAATTAGCTGGGCATGGTGGCGGGCACCTGTAATCCCAGCTACTCAGGAGGCTGAGGCAGGAGAACTGCTTGAACCTGGGAGGCAGAGGCTGCAGTGAGCTGAGATTGCGCTGCTGCACTCCAACCTGGGAGACAAGAGGGAGACTCTGTCTCAAAAAAAATAAATAAATAAAACTAAATTACTATATTACATGGGCAGCTGTTAAAGTAAGAACTGATTCTTAAAATATTAGATGAAATGGAGACTTCACATGAATAATTTTTAAATGCAAAAAATAAAATGTCCTTTTTTCTTTCCTTCCCATTAGGCTTCCTTACCATCATGAGGATCTGTGGTTTGTGTTTCTTGGCTAATTCAGTAACATCCACTCCATTATAATAAAGATTTTCTAAACACCCATGAAAGCTTTTACGTGTGAATGCCCGTGATCTTCCAGGTGTCGGAATTCCCCCAAAGCTGATCTTAGAAAGAAAAATGACATAAATAACATTGTTTAGTGATTTTCTGATTACGTGTTTAAAGCATTTATAATTAATAGGTCTAGTACTAATTGTCACAGATCCATTCCCATTATTTTATATTTGCATGCTTGCTTATTCCAAATGAAGTGTTCTATCATAATGGCAGCTGTTAATACCTTTATTTCTGGCACCAGACAGTTTTGAACAAACTTAAAAGGAAGAAGTCAACACACATTTTCTACCATGTTGAAAATTTTTCAGCCATGTAGTAAATTTTACGCTTTGTGGGTCATATGATCTCTTTCGCAACACTCAACTCTGACACGAAGTACCAATGTGGCCACGGACAATACATAAAGAAAGAGAATATGTTCCAATAAAACCTTCTCTTTTGAACAAAAACAGGCTTTTTATTTTACTTAAAAAATGTCCAAACTTGGCCTGATGCCCATAGTTTGCCAACCTCTGCATTAGATATTATCTTTTGCTATTACATGGTTAAATTAAAGTAATAAAACTGAATAATCTGGTAGAGGACTAGGATCTTCAGTTTAATATTATATGCCAAAGCCACTTATGCCAGTAAATATCACAGTTTTTCTGGTTTGTTCTGATCCTTCATACACTTTAAGGTGTCCTGCGAAGGACTGGAAGAATAGATGCTATTTAACAGTGTAGCTTAGATACATATGGGCAATGGGTTGCAAAAAGCATTAATGACTTAAAAAATATCAGGAAATTATTTATATGTGAGCATCTGACTTTCTTGTTATTTAATAAATCTATTGGTGTGTATCTTGTTAACTTCTCAAAGTAATCCTAGATAATGCTATGTTGGTGAGGATTGCACCAAGACGAGAAAAAATATCCCCCAGAAATCTGCATAGTCAAACAACGAGTGTAACATACCAGATGAAACTTCAAATGAAATGTATTCAAATGAGTACATTTAATAACATTGCTTGCTACCTTGATATTTCTGCATTTGTGGATTTCCTAAACCTAACACTGACTGTTAACTTCTTTTCAAGGTGGAAAAGATGATCTATTATAATAAACTGACCTATTAGAAGGCATAAACAGTTTCATAGTACCAGGACAGACATACCTATTACTATTAGTCAACTTAGTTATGAATTACTATAAAATGGCATTTCTCTATGCAGCTACCTTCTTTTTCAGGTTATATTTAATTTAAACTATGTATCTATAATAACCTCAGAATTAAGATCCAAGTAACTGGATTCTCCCTTTGCTTGGAAATGATGCGTGTGTTTGTCCACGGTGAAGTTGACCTGCGTGTCGAGGAGCTCGATGAGGACGGAATGCCAGTGCTGGTCGTCCAGCAGGCTGCCCAGGGTGAGGGTCACAGGAGCAACAGGGGAAGACAGCTCAGCATTGTCTTACAGGAGAAAGAAAAAAACAGTTATTTCTGTCCAAAATCACGGCTTCCCTTTTTTAGTTGAGCATCACAGTTTGCATCCAACTTTCCATCTTACGGAGTTGTTTTCTCACTTTCTCCCTATCTTGAACACAATATCCTTACCCTGTTTTTATTTTTTTTAAGTTCAATTCTACACTTTGTTGAAATTTTTCTTAGTATTTTTTCTATTACTCATGACATTTGTAATTACATTGCAAATATTTTCTTTCTTAGAACCTCATTATCAGCATTATCTCATAATTTTATAATGATCTATTCTTGTCTTTATGATATGGATAATCATATATTACATATATATTATACACACGTATGGTGATCTTGCACAGTTTGTCAAAATATATGCTGTTTACAGAAATCATACTTAGGATATGTATGTATTGCATGCATCCATTAGTAATGCTCTTAAACCTTCATTTACATTTGTTCACTGCAGTTCTACTTTGCACTTACTGTCCCAGAGTAACTATCACTTGTGTATTTTTTATTTCTTAAAGGTGTTCTGGTTTAGATGATGAATTATATGGTCATTTTATCTAACTGTGAAAACACTGAGTACCAACAAATGTAGACAGATTTTTTTTAACTACTGGTATAAAAGTTCAAGTATTTTTTTACCTGAATTAAGAAAAAAGACAAGCTTTCCTTTAATTAATTCCAGAGTAATGTGATTTCCATGTTGTCCTTCTCTGTGAAGTAGAATTCCATTGCTCTGCATGGCTTTAAATTTCAAAGAAATAATGTCTCTTATTGGTTTTAAAGGTTTTTTATCAAGTCTATACAGCAGAGCACTCTGTCCATCAAAATAAACCACCTCAGATTCTAGGAAAGAAGACATTAAAAAGCAATTCTAAATATAAATATGTCATACAGTAGCACACTGAAAATGTGTGCATCAATATGCCACACCACACACACAGACACACATTGTATTTCTAATCCATTCATTGAAGGAAACAACTGACAATAATATATTTTCTGTTGGCATCATGAGTTGATATATGTAATACCCACTGTTAGATTTTTCTAACATTTTCTCAAACTTCATCATCTAGAAATGCTTTTATTAATCTACTCCCCATGGCTCTTATCTTTAGAGCAGCCCATTTCTTCTCATTCTGTTTGATTAAAAACAATCAGGAAAGAAGTTGTATTTCACTACACAAATTCTTTATTTTAAGGTCATTCTTATATTAAATATCAGTGTCACTCAAGTTAAATACCTTTGCTCATTCCCAGTAGCTTTGGCTTCTCTTGATTCTTACACATGTACCTACTTTACTAAAGATTTTGTCTGTAAAGATACAGAAACATATCATACTTATTAAATACTGCTTTAGACATGTAATAAATGTATTTTAAATGAGCTGATGTAACATTTTTCTCAACCCCTGGCTAATAGTACTGCTAATAGGTACTGCAATGTGTCAACTTGGCCAGGCCATGGTAAACAGTTTTTGGTTAAACACTAGTCTTGATGTTGCAGTGCAGGTATTTTTTAGAGGCAATCAATATTAAATCAGTAAACATTGAGTAAAGCAGGTTAAACTCTATAACGTGGGTGGGCCTCATCCAATCAATTGAAGGCTGTAAGAGAAAGAAAGAAAACTGAAGTTCTCTAGGAAAGAAGGAATTTTGTCTCCAGACAACCTTTGGACTCCAGCTGCAATATCACCTCTTACCTAGGACTTGCCAGTCCCTACAATCAGGCAAGCCAATTCCTTAGAACTCTCTCTCTCTACACACGCACGCACGCACGCACGCACGCACGCACACACACACACACACACCCTATTGGTTCTGTTTCTCTGGAGAGCCCTGACTGACAAGGGCACAGAGGTTTTGTTTTCTTGGATGCTTTGTCGAGAGAGCACAGCCTTAACACCTCTGTTTTGGTTCTTCTGCTGTAGTTTGTCAGAACTCCAATGCTGCCACACTCTCTCAGCACTCTGTCAGGGTCTTATAAATTCACTATAAATGTCACATATGTTCAGCTCATCAAAAAACAAGTTGTTTCATTTTATCAGTAATATAAAATAATATTTGATAGTATCTGTCAAAATCACATGAAGAAATTAATATTACCCAGAAAATCTCTTCTTTTTAAAAGTAAAAAGAAAAATAAGCAATTGTCCTTTGAAAAATATATTTATTTAATAAACGAAGATGCATGAAAACCTAGTGAAATATGAAACTATTTGAAGCTGACTAGCTGATGTCATTCAAGCCAATAAGATGGCATTGTTTAATTATATTTAATTTCACAAAAATATTACTAGTACTTTTTGCATGGCTATCCATTTCATTCACATTATCTGAAATATATACAATAAACTGCACTTCAAAAATTGTCCATTTTACATATCATTTTAAAATTTAGAAGTTTGATTTTCTCACATTGGGTTAATGTACTTACAAGGAATTAATGCATCAAGTGCATGATGAATAAACACATTCTGAGTAAAATATGTGTAAACTAAACAATTATTCCTTGTTACATAACTTATTATATGTTCATGATAAAAACAAAACTCTGTCAAATGTAAATGAAGACATCTAAGATTATTATTCCATGGCCATGAACTAAGGGAAACTTGAAAAAGATCGACTACAGACTTTCACATTTTTAGCACTGCCCTAATACTTATAATCATGTCTTTATTTGTTGCTTAAAGAAAATGCTAATATTTGAGCTATTTTTTTTTAGTTGACTAACAAAAAAAGTTTTCTTCCCGAAAAGGTTTTTTCTGGATTATTGCAACCTATACATTTCTTTTTCTCATTCTATGTTTACTGTTACTCTCCAACAGCAGTATTGATCTTCTAAGGCATGTGAAGTACAGTTCCTGAAATCTTTCCCTCAGGCAAATAGAATAGTAAAAAACTTATCAAGTAAAAGAGACATAAAGCAATGACCTTGAAACGCTTGCTCTTTAGCTAATACCTTGATTTTTTCTTTATTGTAATCGCTAGTGCTTGTATCTAGAAATTTAAGAATATACTTATAGCTCATTATGCATATTTTAAAATAAAAGCAGATTAATGAATTGCAAATCAAAACTTTCTAAAAATCATAAAACATGCTATGATTTATGAAGTCAATATATAAAAATATGAAACAAAAAATGATGTTTGGGATGGAAAGCATTGATGTTTGGGATGGAAACAATAATGAGCCCACCAAGATCAGCACTGGAGAGGGACAACTCCCATGTAGTCCCTCTTGAATAAGATCCTCCCACTGCAGAAGCAAAATTTCAAGTCTTGGTCTTCAGAAGTAATGCTAAAAGGTAAACTCTCTTCCCACTTGTCCACAAAAGTCATACTTTTAGCATTTTAAAACACTTGCAAGAGCAAAGAAAAGTTCTCCCAGCTGGTCAGGCGCAGTGGCTCATGCCTGTAATCCCAGCCTTTTGGGAGGCTGATGCGAGCAGATCACTTGGGCCCAAGAGTTGGAGACCAGCCTGGGCAGCATGGCAAGACTGGTCGCACTTGCTTATAGTCCCAGCTACTTGGAAGGGTGAGGTGGGAGGATAGCTTGAGCTCGGGAGGTGGAGGCTGCAGTGAGCAGTGCTTGGGTCACTGCACCCCAGCCTGGGCAACACAGCAAGACCCCATTTCAAGAAAAAAACAGTTCTCCTACCTAGCCATAATCAATGCAAATATTCCCCTTCAATATATATTTGAATAATACGCTAAAATAAAACAATTCCAGTAACACATTTAATATAATCTTTTCTCAGAAACCTGTTGGAGAAAATCCTTTATATGAAATTCAATTATATAAATAGGAAATGTAGTGGGATACTGGAAAATTAATGTCACTTATTACGTTTACAATAAAATCCAACGTTCCTCAAAGTTTTCAGAATAAAAGCCTTGCTATCCAAAATGAATAAAGAAAACTTAGCTTGTGTTTTAAAACAGAAAGTGCTTTTCTAATTTTATATGAATTTAGTTTATAATTATTGGCTTTATTAATTAAGATTATAGTTTTGATTGCTGAATCTCGATCAGTATTAGCAATGTGGACCCCTGACACGTTAGTCTGTCACCATTAGATCAGGAGCTACATTTTCTAGTACACTAGAGTACGTACTGCGTGGGCTTGAATCCTGGTTCCATCCTGGATAAGTTACATAGCCTCTCTGTGCCCCAGTTTCCTCATAAGTAAGAACACATACACTCCTCTCTCACAAGGTCATTGTGAGGGTTAAATGAGTTAATATTTGTACTTTTACAACAGTGCTGGGCACATGGGGTACCCTCAGTGAACGACTGCTTCATTATTATTGTCAGGGCACTGGGCAGAAAAAGAGGTGGAAATGAGTTTAAAATGGCACATAGGGGATATGTAGGAAAGTAGACAGCTTAAAATGATAGCAGATTTAATTTTTGAAGGACCTAGGAAATCTTCAGTTTCCACCAGGAAAAAGAGATTTATAACCATTCATCCACACTTACACAGCTCCTTCTCTGCCAGCCAGCTTGTTCCTGGGCTGACTCACTTCAATCACTGGTGACCTAAATCTTACTCAGAAGTATTAATGTATCTATCTCATTTTCTTGTGTTAGAGGACCACGAGAGTTTTAAAATCATACTTGAAGATTATTGGTACAATTATAATGTCTTTGTCACACTTCCTCAAAGAATACCGGAAAAGCTAAGGACAGATGTGTTCACAAAGTTCCCAAATACAAATTCTCGTAGATGAAGAACTTTGTCATACAAGGAAGAACTGTGTCAGAAGTAATTCTGCTAAAATGTGTTATGTCCTCATTCATACAGCTAATATTCACTGCAAGCCTTCCATATGCTAGGTGAAAGATAAAGATGCAGAAGGCAATGAGTTACTTTTAAGGAGCCCACAGTCTAGAAACGAGGTCATATAATCCTGAAATATGATTGTTTCTGCCACATTCACAGCGATGCTTCTGTAAACAGGCATCTGGTCCAGAAGGACTTCTAAGAAAGGATAAGGAAGGAATCTACTTGCTTTAGACTACTGCAAAGTATGACGTCTCTGAAAAGCTAAGACATAAGTAATTTTGAGTTGCTATTTCCCTTATTTCCTTACACCATATTTTACCTTCACATTTTACTTTTATTAGAAACAGAGACTCACTCCGTTGCCCATGCTGTAGTGCAGTGGTACCTTCATAGCTCACTGCAGCCTTGAACTCCTGGGCTCGAATGATCCTCCAGCCTCAGCCTCCCAAGTAGCTGGGATTACAGGCATGCACTACAATGCCTGGCTAATTTCTAGAGATGAGGGTCTCACTATGATGCCAAGGCTGGTCTTGAATTCCTGGGCTCAAGCAATCTGCCCGCCTCAGCTTCACAAAGTGCTGGGATTACAGGCATAAGCCACCCTGCCTGGCCTACTTTCACATTTTTCACACCCAGAATGTACTCTTAATTCTGGCTTCTCTTTTACTACTTTTCTGCTTCTCACTGTCATTCTAAGCACAGGCATGTCTCATCCCCATCCTACCTTGCACCACCTTTTCAGGGGAAACATCAACATTGAGAGAAAAACATTGCTTGAAAACAGCAAGATTCTATAGGGTGCAAACACTGATGTCTTACAAAAGAAAAAAAAAAACACGATTCCACAGAAATTTTCTTAAAGTGTTCTATCAACCACCCTCACTCAGATTAACAACTAGGAGTGATCACTTGGAGACTTTAGAACGTGAGCCTCAACCAGACCAGGAATCAGGATTTCTGTGGTTGAGACCCAGGGGTTTGCATATTTAATAAGCTAACTAGGTAGTTGTGATGCACACGAAGGCTTCAAGATGATTTATCAAGGATAATGGGCAAATTACAGAGGTTTACTCTCTAAATAAATTGAACATTAATTCCAATATGGGGTGAGGCACAGTGGCTCACACTGTAATCCCAGCACTTTAGGAGGCAAAGGCAGGCGGATCATTTGAGGTCAGGAGTTCAAGACCAGCCTGGGCAACATGGTAAAATTTCTACGAAAAATACAAAAAAATCAGCTGGGTGTAGTGGTGCATGCCTGTGATCTCAGCTACTTAGGAGGCTGAGGTGGGAGAATAGCTTGAACCCAGGAGGCAGAGTTTGCAGTGAGCCAGGACTGCTCCACTGCACTCCAGCCTGGGCAACAGAGACTCCTTCTCAAAAAAACAACAAAAAAACCCACAATTCCAATATGGAAACACGAATATCATTTTCATAGAGTTATAATTTATATTCAATAAATTTAAGGTTACAGTTCAATGAGTTTTAACAAATATATATACCTAGGTTATTGCCAAAAAATCAAGGTGTAGGCAATTTCATATCAACTCACTAATTGCCATTTGTATCAAACATCCAACACTGTCACCCAGACCGAGACCCAGGAAACCAATTAACTACATTCTGTAACTACAGATTAGTTTTGTCAGTTCCAAAATTTCATAAAATTGTATTGTGTATGTATTCTTTTGTGTCTGCGTTCCTTGCTAAGTGTAATGTTTTTGAGATACACACATACTGTTGCATATATCAACAGTCTGTTCTTTCTCATTGCTTGGGGTATTCAACTGTTTGACACTTGTTTATCCATTTACCTGCTGATAGACATTTGAACTGTTTCCGGGTTTAAACTCTTATAAATTAAGCTGCTAGGAACATTCACACATACACCTTTATGTTGCCATATGCATTCATTTCTCCCAGGTAAATACACGGGAGTGGAATTGCTGAGTTATATATTAAATGTATATTTAGCTTAAAAGAATGCCAAATTGTTTTCCAAAGTGATAGTATCATTTTCACATTTCCCACCAGCAATGTATGAGAATTCCATATCTTTGCCAAACACTTGGCGTTTCCACCCTTTTTAATTTTAGCCATTCTGCTAGGTGTATAGTGGTTTCTCATTGTGATTTTATTTCTCTAAAGACTAGTGACGATTCATTTTAATAAAATAATAAGTTAGAATAGATGTACTGGGATTCTGTAGATCAATTCGGGGAGGATGATAAGAATATTGAATCCTGCAATCAATGAATACACAAAGCTTTCCTAGGAAATATTTGCCTTTATTCACTCACATATTTTCTTTCCTTCTGGGCATAATAAGAGGAACTTAGGGAAAACAGGCCTCGGTTCTACATTCTCAGTAAAGGCCTTGATCTCTCTCTTTAATTTTCATGCATGATCTTTCCTCTCTATTTCTTTTCTTTCCTCTCTCTTTTCTCTCTCCCATTCCCTGGTAACGATAGTTGATTGCACAGAGTCTGGAATCCTCTGTGAGGAGGTTCACATTCCAATTCTTCAACTCACTTATTTCTGATGGACATGGATTTACTTTTTCATCTTATTTTGAGTTTCTATTTATTTTACTTTTTTATTAAAAATTTTTCTTTTTTTGAGACAGGGTCTGACTCTGCCACCCAGGCTGGAGTGCAGTGGCATGATCTTGGCTCACTGCAGCCTTGACCTCCCTGGGATCAAGCGATCCTCACACCTCAGCCTACTGAGTAGCTGGGACTACAGGCACCCACCAGCATGTCCAGATAATTTTTGTATTTTTTGTAGAGATGGAGTTTTGCTATGTTGCCCAGGCTGGGCAATCAAGCAATCTGCCTGCCTTGGCCTCCTAAAGTGCTGGGATTACAGGCATGAGCCACTGTGACCAGCTTTATTTATTTTGAAAAAATATGTGTTGAAATTTAATTAGCACTTCAGTGTTTTACAGAAAAATAATTTTCCAAAATATTAAGTAGATTGTATTATAAACACATTATTATAGGAAAAAATTATATACACTTTGTTTACTTCAATACATTTCCCATGGCATTAAAAGAAATGTAGTTATATTTTCAGTTATGACAAGCAAACATTCAGAAGACTACACTTCCTACCAAGGACAAGTAGAAAATATGTATCAAGTAAAGTTTAAATAATCTTCTTGAAAGTTTTAAAGATCTACTAGGACTGCCAGGGTTTGAGAATGTAAAGATCTTAGAAGACAAGCTCAGAACACTCTTTCTGCTTTTACCCTTGAAGCACTGGTCAGCTCCCAAGGAGCAATGGGCAAGAGACAAGGTGGCCAAGCAGAAAGTGACAGGACAGCTATGAGGCTGGGTCACGAAGCAGGGGTCTCTGCAGACTCATCATAATTAGAAGTCAGATGGCAGAATTCAGAGATTTTCAAAAAAACGTTTTGGTAAAGGCCCTCAAATCTCAGTTGGGACTAGTGAAGCATTGTACTCCAGATATAAGATACCAACTAGGCCTCATGGGGACTGAGACGCTGCACTGAGTCAGCTAAATGCTTATTTGAATTAACATCTGTGCCTAACCTAGAAGCCTATCAGAGGCTGTGGTGGGGATTCACTGGGGGATCACTTGGTCTTCTCTAGCCTCTACAAATTTCTGTCCAACATGTCCAGAATTCAGTCAAAATTATCAGACATCAAAACAGAAACAAAAACCAGACAATGGAAAAGATCAAGAGATAATCCAGATATTGAAGTTAACGAAAAATCTTTAAAATAACTGTAATTAATATTTCCAGGAAAATAGAAAGCAAGATAAGGAATTTCACTAGGATACATGAACAGAAATTCCCAAACTGAAAATCGCAATAACTAAAATTAATAGCTCATTGGCATATTCAACAACAGATTGGTCACAGCAGAAGATCTGATTAGTAGCATAGAAGATAAAGCAGTACACAATATCCAGACTGCAGCATAAATAGAAAGAAAGGATGAAAGAGGAGAGGGAGAGAGAGAAGCAGGAGGAGGGAGGAAGAGAGAGACAAAGAAAGAAAATAAGATACAAACATCTCAGACAGATGTAACTGGAGTCTCAGAAAGGAGGAAAGGAAATGCGAGACAGAGGCAATATTGTGAAGAAATAACAGTGAAGAATTACCCAATCTAATAATCAATTCATAGAAAAAGGAAATTTAGTGAAATCCAAAGAGGACAAATTCAATAAAAACTAAAATAGCCACATCAAGGCAAAACTGCTGAAAATCAAAGACAAAGAATAAATTCTCAAAAGTAACCAGAAGAAAAATACACATTTCCCTTATAGGATAAAAATCAATTACCTATTGATTTCTTAATAAATATCATGAAAACAATAGAATGCCATCTTTAAAAGGCCGAAAGAAAATAATTACAGACCGTGTTCTCCAGCAAGCTGAAATAGCCTTCAGAAGTTCATATAAAATAAAGACAATTTTCAAGCAAACAAAAGCTATATGACAATTTATTACCAGTAGAACTGGGCTAAGACAAATATTAAAAGGGGTCTTTCTAGCTGAAAGAATTTGATTCAGAAAGAGCATGAAAATGCAGAGAAAGTAAATATGTGAGTAAATTCAAGTGAATACTGATTGCCAAAAAAATTATATTAAATTTTGTGATTAAAAATATATGTACACATATACACATGTATCTATGAAACTAAAATGTGTCAACATAGCACACACGGTGGGAGGAGTTTAACTAACATAAGTTGTACTTAAATCCTAGTATTGTTTGGAAAGTGATAAAAGTAGTAGCTCGAGTACCTAGGAGAACAAAATTAGAACAGCAAACAATAGTGGAAAAACTGGAAAAATTAAACTTGATTAACCCAAAAGAAGATGAGAGAAAAAGGAGTATAAAACAAGTGAACCAAATATAAAACAGAGAGTAGCATGTCAGCTACAATTTCACATGTATCAGTAATAACATTTAATATAAGTGGACTAAATATACCAACTAAAACTCAATGATTTCCAGATTCAGTTTAAATAATAAAGAAAGAGTCCTTACATATGAAGACAAAAAGTTTGAAAGTAAAGAATGGAAAAAGATATTCCATGAAAACACTAACCAAAAGAAATCTGGTATAGCTATACAGTACTATCATCAGAGAATGCAGACTTACAGGCAGGAGGTATTATTAGAAATAAACAAGGATATTTCATAATTACAAAAAATCAATTTTAAGGAAGATAAAACAATTCCCAATCTATATGCATTTAATGAAACAGCTTCAAAATATGTAAAGCATGTATCTCTTTTCATTTTACTGGAATTCATAGATCAGGCATGCTTATTAATGGTAGACACAAAGGAGGACGGTAGATATACTGTAGAGTTGACTCTGCCTACCGTTAGCCAAAGGAAGTCACTGGCCGGCTCAAAAATCAGGGGGCAGGGAAGCATACGCCACTCACAGGCGCTGGCAAGGGACAGGTGCAGAATTGGTGCCAGTGATGCAAACGAGCACAGCGTGTATATGTAAAAGTGATAGAACAATTAAAGGAACTTTACAGAGGTAGGTAGTTCTAACTTCATTAGAACACCAATGAAGAAATACAAACTTCGACCATCTCAGGAGTTATGAAAATTTCCCATGTCTCAAATTCTAATCAAGGACAGGTAAAATTTTGGAAGGGAGAAAATAAAATTTGCTTCTTTTGTCCAGTCACTATTTGTTTTGTTTTACTGGAAACCTCCACTTGCCGTCTGTTGTTCCTACAGAAACCAGGACAGCACTCAGTTAATCCAGATGAAGCTGCAAATATTCAACTGTATTTGATCTACAAAACTGGCAAATATATGGTTCAACCAATTATAAGTGAAGCTAGAATGATGAATAAGAAAAGGACTGATTGGTAATAGCATAGCTATGTAAGACAGAGTCTGAATGACACATAAAACTATTTGAAGACTAAGTTATAAGAAAATGTAACAGAAAATGCATGAATAAAGAATTACCTGTGACTAATAAAAAATGATTTTCACTTGGGACATTATAAAAAAAATCTTCGTGAAAAGAACATTTTAGAATTCTGTTAATTATCTGGGCTGTGCTCCAAGTATTAAAATTTTAAAAAAGAATCCACAACTCCCAGACCCCCTCCCCCACCAAATTTTCCACCATTAAGGGACAAAAAAAGTGGCGAACCAAGCTCTTCTTGGTTATTTATGAAGTCAACCTTGAATACTAACCTTTTTCTTTTTTCTTCATGAATTATTGCCCATGACTTACAAAGGAATAGAAGCCCAATCTCAGTTTAACAGAAACATGAATCAGACAAAAGCCATGTTTGAGTGTTATCTAATGAAAATACTAAAACACTAGCACGGAGTGGAATGTAAGCCCTTAAAATCTGCACTAGTGGACTGGGAATTAAAGAGATGGAAAGGAGACTAACCACTTGAGAAAACAACAGGTAGAGGACCGTTCTATTTTTTGCATTAATATCAAAGAAAGTGGAGTGATTTAAAGAACTCTGAAATTGAGGATAATTAAAGCTGGCATGATAAAAAGGAGGAAGGCACAGAATCAAAAACTAAATGTTTATATACAATAAAAGGCAGCTTGATGTCGTCTCTCTGAAAGTAGAAAAGGAGCTGCTGCCATCAATAAATATAGCAATATATCAAAACAAGTATCAATATAATGATCCTTTATAAAACCTCGGCAGTTACTACCCATCAAGAACATGGAATTGGTAGTCAGAGGACTGGAGTCCTCTCCCTGTCTCTGGTGATTATTTGTAGCTCCTGCACTGCCGGCCCTTGGTGTGGCTTCTCAGATTGCTCACTTGGAATATCTAGGTGTTAATAACTGCCTTTCTACTACATAAAGATGCATCAAATATCAGATGGAAGAATGGAAACATAACTGTAAAATCTTATATTTGCTATTTTTACTAGAGTTATTACAATTTTTAATACTACACTTTATAACAATATAATCTCCAAGATACCTGCCTTACCTGGATGGCTAGTATAAGAGAGAAATAAATATCTGAAATTTAGATTCATTATTCAGATTTTATTATCATCTGTCAGACTTTTTTTCTGAATTGCTTCATTCATTCATTCACCCAATGCAAAGCTATGGTGCACTTAGTATGTTCCTGGCTCTGTATTAGGTGCTGATGTTACAGCAATGAATGTACCTTACCCTAGTATAGCCTGAAGTCTAATGAGAAAAAAGGAAATTAGGCCTCTAATAAGACAGATACAGATACACTACAAAAAGTGACTATAGCACATGAAGTCATACTATAGGCTTCCTGGGAACTTATAATGAGGAACCAAATGTAGAGTGAGGGCCTAGGAACTGTCATTTAAACTAAGATCCAAAGGAGGAAAAGTAAATAGCCAGTTGAGAACATGGGGAAGGAGCATTTCAAGCAGAGGAGACCACAGGCGTAAAGGCTTTGAGTCAGTAAAAAGCTGGATACAACTGACAGTGGACAGGTAGCAGGTGACGGCAGCAAGAGGTGGCACTGGAGAGTTATTCAGGGACAAGCTCCTTCAGGCCTTGCTGGGAGTCTGGTTGTTATTTTAGGAACAATGGAAAGCCACTGATGGTATTAAACAGGGACGTAATTGTATCAGTTCTGCATTTTTAAAAGGTAACTTGAGTTGCAGTGTGGAGAATATAATGCAGTCAGCTATCAACAGAGACAGGATGACCTAAACTTGGAAGGCAATTTCCATAATCTGTGGGACACCAAGTTTAGATTAAGTCGGTAGTAGAGCTGGAGAGAGATGAAATCACGCAAGGTGTAATTTGGAGGGAAGAATACAGAATTTCGTGACTCGCTAGACATGGATGGCAAGAGAGATAGATGCGTCAAGGACTCATAGGGTTCTGGCCTAAGATTCTGGGAGTTCCCCTTTGTTCTTGAGAGATGCCCTCGAAGGCCTGGACAGGCAGTACAGCATAGGGAATTTATTTTTCTGTCTAAGGCCTCTGGGAAACAATCCTAGTGTCTTGGGTGTGGCTTTAAGCATGTTTCAACAATTGAGTTTGAACAATCCAATGTGCATGCTTTTCCAGGAATCATCCTGATTATTGTGTGGACTAAAAACTGGAAAGGTCAAGACCAGAGACAAATAGCTGATTTACGAGGCTGGTGCTCATTTAGGCTAAACTGGAGGGAGAGAAAGAAATTCAAAACATTTAGGAGATAGAATCAGGTTTCAGTCAATAGGTGGCTGTTGGTATCGTTTTATAAGATGGAAGACAAAGGAAAATGAGCAGATAGACAATTGAGTTTTAAGTGCTCACAGGGCCAGTGAAGAGAGGTTTGTACCAGAGGTTGGAACTCCTCAGAGTAGGTTGCGGATACGTATTTGGAAGTTATCAGCCAGTGTGTAAATGCTACTGAAAACTCATGGAAGTGGATAAAAGCTCAGAGAGAGCTTGGGAGCAGGATAAAAGACCTAGAACCAATCTGTGGATAATGTTAGCCTTTAAGGAGTGGCAAGAAGAGTAGCATGCAAAGGTGGATGGAAAACCAGGAGAATACAGCTGTCAAGAAGGGCCCGAGGCCATCTGTGCTCATGGCTTTATTCTGCAGTTGAGCAGCAACTCTGGGAGAACCTACAACCTATCCCCAGGCTAGAAGTGGAAATAGAGATAAATGCATAGAGTAAGCCAGGAGTCTGTGAAAACACACACAGTTTAAAGGAATAATGAATCTATTATTGTAAATGAAGTGTAGAAAAGCTAATAACACTAGGGCTGGGCAGTTCCAGGTATTCAGGAGGCTGAGGTGGAGGATCGATGGAGCCCAGGGGTGCTCTATGATGATCAGGTGTCTGAACAAATTTTAGCATCAAATGGTGATCTCTCTGAGCGGAGGACCACCAGGTTGCTTAAGGAAGAGTGAACTAGCCCAGCTCCCAAATGAAGCAGGTCAAGACTCCCGTGCTGATCAGCAGTGGGATTGTGCCTGTAGCCACTGCACTCCAGCCTGGGCAACATAGTGAGAACTTGCCTCTTAAAATAAAAAAAGATAAATTGATAAATACATAAATAAATAAATGGGAAGAGATGCTGCATGGCAGGGATATTAAAAGTCATTATAATCAACGTTCTAGAAAACAAGCAGGACAGTGGAAATACAAAGGAAAATACTGAAACTACCATTATTAACATAAGTCATAAAGGATTGTATTACTGTCAACAACAAAAATAAAATCACCATACTTGAACAATTATTCTTCTAAGGAAAAAAAGACAATGTAGATGTCCACTTGTTCTAAAGAATTACTTTTAGTTAGTTAGCAGTGGTCACACATTATCTGTCTGCATGTTCGCGATTTTTTACTAGGAGTCCCTTATGGCCAACAGCATATGTTTACAGAAGTTAACAGTGCCAGCAGATTGCATGGCAGCTGCACCGCCCACCGGCCCTTCCTGGAATCAGGCACCGGGCTTTGATCTTCCTGGTACTAACCTCCAGCCCAAGGAACTGGAGTAATATCTCTTCATGAAGGAACATCAAGCTAATGGCAAATCGCCATCAAAGAGCATGTTCCACTTTGAAGTCAGTAAATCTGAAGTTGTTTCAGAGTAATGAGAGGAGAAGGTAATTTCACAGCATCAAAGAGAGATTCTAAATATCAGACATCTTAGCCATTGAAACAGAGAGCACAGTTATAGGTCCCAGAAAACACAGGGATGGAAGGAGATGAACAATAAGAGGACGGAAAAAGACTGTTCGTAAAGCAACACCATTATATTTAGCCCCATAGAAATGTAAACACTAAAAAACAGAGGCAGAGTTAGGAAATGAACTAGGTTGTACAGGGGTTAAGTAATAAAATGGAAATAATAGTATCCGAGACATTAAGTGCTACATGAATGACAGACATTGTTATCATGCTTTAGAAAATTAATATTCTGCAGGGCTAAAGCTGTGAGTAGGCAGAGAATGGGAGTGACTGTGTGTAAATAGTGTGATATGAACATCCGGCCGGACCCAAATTGAAGCCACTTAAGACATTTCCATCCAGGCTGCTCTTTGACTTGTTCTCCAGTTTTATACAGGAGTATTTTTAAATTTTACTCCATTTTGACAATAATTTAAAACATTTTTGTGATAATGTAAAGAAAGAATACAAGTATGTTCTAGATCATCAAGTGGCAACTGTGTCACTGAGTACCACCAAATAATTTCACGGTCGGCTTTTTGTTTGTGTTATATTCATGTCGGCCCCATCCTTTCCACTTTTATAACAAGGAACAGGTGAGAAAAGAGGCTGACTAAACACAGGTTCCCACCAAGTAAAGATCAAGTGAGGCGACAGCACGGTGTGCAAAAGAGGACGTTAGCAGAGAAAAACACAGAGAACCAAGAGATTGCGAGAAATCACGCCCTGTCCCCAGCACCGCTCCTGCTTTCCCAGACAGCGTGTCATCTCAGCTTCAGAAAAACAGCATCATCTGTTGTTAGTTTGAATTGTATTCGTTTCATTACAAGCCTACCATACTGCAAGTACTTTGCTAAACTCTGGGAATCTAAAGACAGGTAAGTTTCAGTTCAGGTCCACCACTAAATTCAACTACAAAAGACAGTAGCTACAGTCCATATTGTCACGGGGAGACACTAGAGCGTTTCCATAAAAACAGTTCTGCTTGCCCAGCTATTTAAAAAGACAGAAAAAGTCAAGTTCAACATTTCGTGCCGCCATTGGCTTTTACAGTTTGGCTTTGACAGAATCTCATGCTGACCTTGATTTCACACAGGGAATAAAGGCCACTTACTATATGCACATCCGTACACTTCGATCCGCATCCCAATCCTGCCCCTGGGGTTCCAGGCTAAAGGGAGAAAGCGCAGGAACCTGGCTTCAAAGGGAGGCTGGAGTCTGTAGTGCACCACACTGTCTGCATTTGTGTTTCCTGGAAAACCCTAAGAGAAAACAGAGAAAGGGATCAATGTATCTGCAGGACGTACCATCTTCATGTCGTCACCTCTCATGGCAATGAGCAATGTATGCTCGCTTTGCTAATATGCAAAAAGCTGCTGTTTTAAAGGAAACACTGCTAATGGTTAACAAGGATGTGACAACCTCTCCAGTCCGTGAATTCGTCACCATTGTCTACGTTTTCTTTATTTACAAGGTAGTTTAAATTTCATCCACATCATTAAAATGACTATAAACATGGCAACTTCTATGAAGTTCACTTTTCTAAAATGCTATCCCACAGATTCCCCCCTAATCAAGTGGTAAAGATGCTCACAAAAAGCCACATCACATGGCAGGGCAATCAAGCACCATGGTAACATGCAAAGGATCTGCAGTGAGAATCCTGGATTCTGCAATTAGAGAGTTGGAAGGGACCTAGACATGATTCCAGCCCCACACCCTTAATCTATAAACGAGAAACTACAGTCTAGGAAGAAGAAAGGACACTCTGGAGGTAGGACAGCTATCATAGAGTGTGGGCAGGACTACATCTGGCTTTTATTTCAATGGCAGCATTGATTCCATGTTATCAGGCTGAATCCACTTCACAGCGAACACAGCTCCATGCACCTGTGGCCTGCTTCCTGGGGGTGTCAAGAGGAGCACACTGCCACTCTCTGCTCCAGGGCAAAGGGGCTTTCACTCTTCACTCCATCTTGCTATCTGAACATTGGGAACGATCAGAGTGCAAGCAAACAAAGTTGTTTTAGATATTTTTTCATTGTTTTCAGATTTTTAAGAATATGGCATGTGTGAGAACAAGGAAAGGGTTAATGATTTTTTGCACTAGAAGTGCTATCACCTAACATGACTGGGGCACATAGTTAATATCTATGTATGGCACAGGCCAGCAGTTAGTTCAACCAAGAATGAAGAATGTTTCCTGCCTAATTATTTTGCTTTACTAAAGGATGTACCAGGCTTAGGGCCAGCGCGTTGGCTCACGCCTGTAATCCCAGCACTTTGGGAGGCCAAGTCGGACAGATCACGAGGTCAGGAGATCGAGATCATCCTGGCTAACACGGTGAAACCCTGTCTCTACTAAAAATACAAAAAAATTAGCCAGGCATGGTGGTGGGCCCCTGTAGTCCCAGCTACTCAGGAGCCTGAGGCAGGAGAATGGTGTGAACCTGGGAGGTGGAGCTTGCAGTGAGCCGAGATCGTGCCACTGCACTCCAGCCTGGGCAACAGAGCTAGACTCCGTCACAACAACAACAACAACAACAACAACAAAAAGAATGTACCAGGCTTAACAACAAAACAGAGAGAATAAAGATCAGCCTGCCTCATATCCGACCACCAATGGGTGTCCCTGGGTATAAACACATGGAAATAAAAATATAGGAAATGCCTTAGTGAATGTGGTCAATTTTAAATGCTAGTGTAGATGTCAGACTTGGTAACAGTTTGTCTATTGCTAATTCATGCCAATTCCAAGATAATCATTTCACTTTTTTTTTTTTTTTTTTTTTCCTGAGACAGGGTCTCACTTTGTCTTCCAGGCTGGAATGCAGTGGTGCGATCTAGACTCACTGCAACCTCTGCCTCCCAGATTCAAGCAATTCTCCTGCCTCAGCCTGCCCAGTAGCTGGCATTCCAGGAGCATGCCACCACACCTGGCTAATTTTTGTATTTTTAGTAGAGACGGGGTTTCGCCGTGTTGGCCAGGCTGGTTTCGAACTCCCAGCCTCAAGTAATTTGCCCACCTGGGCCTCCCAAAATGCTAGGATTACAGTCATTAAGCCACCATGCCCAGCCAGAGATAATCATTTCACTCTTGTTCCAACTAAAGGGTCACGTACATCGACATTTTTTGAGTTAACAATCGCTATACCAACTTCAGGTAAATATTTGCACAACCTCTGCACTCACAACCTTCTGTCTGGACAGCCCAGGCTGACCTATATAAAAGAAGCCATATCCCAGCTCCACCACCTCAAACCCTGCTACTCTCTGCTGCAAGCTGCAGTTTCTTCATCTGTAAAACTGATCTTGAAGGGCCAGAGTACTAACTGAGATAACACCTGGAAATCAACCAGCCCACCACCTGCGTGGAGGTGGCTGCTGTGATTGTGACCCAGGTTGGTCATTGTTGGCATGGTTGGTAGAGATGGTTGATCCATCCTTTTATTTTGGTTCTAATTTGGGTTTAATATCTAAGACATCCAGCCAAGCTAATACAGGAACATCAGATCCTATGAGCATTTTGACTCCAATGTTAAAATTCAGTTGCAGAATTAAAATCATATTTTTCTGTAGCTGAATAAACTTTGTAAACCTCAGTAAAAACAATACAGTAAAAACAATACAATAAAAACCTTTCAAAGGAACCCTACCAAAACAGAATTTTTTCACCTTTATCTGCCAAATGTTACTTCTTTCTCAATTTGTTTCAAAGCGTAAACTCTGGAAAATATACTTGAGTGATGTGATAATAGGCTCATGTAGCAAAATAAAATTTAATGTCAATTTTTGCTTAATTAAATAGATTAACATTTAAGAAACTTTAAATAGACATTACCTAATAGTTTGTGAATAAGGCAGACGAGAAACATACTCTTTGCAACTTCAGAGATATCAATAAAAAATCAAACATTTATTACATATGACTAAAATATATTTAAAAGTTTATATATAATCACATTAACTCATTTGAAATTTCAGTAATCACATTATTGTCTTATATAGAATTATAACCAGCTTCATGGGATACCAACCAAATGAACCATTGTTCTTTAAAGATATAGAAATTAAAGAGAATACATTTTGGGCAGGAAAGATTTATACCAGCATTTCACTGTCATAACATTCAGGGCTTATTATTGAAATAACCTTATCTATAACAGTAAAATAATGTGTGTCTTAAAAATATGCAGTGTAGTCTCTTAATCATTATATTCAAAGTTTGCTTTGAGAGTTTGCAGAGCAGACACGAGTTCATACGTGAGCACGTGACCACCATGGACAGAAACAATGGCGAACACAAAGACCTATTCCTGCTTTGTTTTATTAAGGTGGAAAAACGAACCTTCTAGAAGGATAAGCCAGCTTTTATAGAAATATGCAGCCTTCAACAATTCTGCAGAGGCTTACGTCTTCATTTTAGACATAAATAGCAAAAGTTACAGCTCTGTGGAGAGTGAGGGTATAGAGAATAGTTTTCGGAAGCCATAGTCCTTCGAATTCTTTTCTGTCTTAGCAGGCATGTGACCTTGGGAGAAATCATCATCTTTCTTCGTAAAGTAGAAAAATCGTATCCATCTGGCAATCTTGGTAAGAATTAAACTAGTTAATACCTGCACGTTGCGCACATGTACCATAGAGCCTAAAGTATAATAAGAATAAGAATAAGAATAAAAAAAAGAAAAAAAAAAGACATCCATAAAAAAAAAACTAGTTAATATATACAATGTATTTGTAAGGTTATAAATCATTTATTTTTTACAGCATTCCTCTGCAATTTGTGTGTGTGTGTGTGTGGTGTGTTCATGCATAAAAGCTCCATCTTATTCAAAGACAGTCACTTAAGTTTGATGTGGATTCTCTGTCTTTGAGGGCATTCTAGCTAAGTATTACACTAAGTAATCAAAAACGAGTATTTTCAGATAAAATGATCAGTTTCCATAGCATGTTCCTTAGGTATACATGAAAGGGAGTGAAATCTGTGGTTGGAGTCCACTCACACGCTAGAAATATGTTTCATAATAATTTAGGAATTAATGACATTACTGGAAAATTTCCAACACTCTACTTTGATTTTTAGCGGTCACATTAGTTAAATCTAACAGTCACAGTCAGTGATGGTGCTCATGTGATATCCTGGTCTGCAAAATGTTAAGCGCATGGATAGTTGTGGTTGAGTATGAAACACCCAGATTGACGGCCATAAGCAGAAAAAAATCTGTCAATGTAAGACTCATCAACAATTATTTTTAAGAAGACTGTTAGAAATTTGTTATTTTTCCAAATTTGTCATTTTGTCATTTCTGTTTCAGAGGATTTTTATCATCAAATCTTTATTTTAAATTACAAGATACTGAAATGAGTCTCTGAATTTTAAAATAAGCATTAAATCTCTACTATGCATAGGGCCACCACTGTCCTATGCAACTTCACACATCAATTCAGTTAGTCCTCACAAAGATGTTAGAAAAGCTTGTCTAAAAGAAATAGATTCTTCAGCAGCTTCAGTTTATTATTAGTTTCCCAAACACTCAAACATACTATGAGAGATTCTTATTTTAATATGCTGTTATTATTTTAAGCTGTGTGTGGGGTAAGAAAGTGCCCGTGAGTCCTTGAGTTCTAATTCTGTTTCCTTAATTGCCAGACTATGCTGATATTGGATACAAATTTTAGTGCTTGTAATCTCAGCTTCTTTATGAGTAACATGGGAATAATACTAACTGCTCTGCCCAATTATAGCTTGTTGGAAGATGTTTCTGTAGGTGACTTGAAAATTCTAAGGAACTATACAAATGAAAGATATTGTTAAGCTGCTCCCTGTAATGCCTGTTAACAAGATTATTTGATTAAGACACTTTGTTAATTATAAGTGTTATATGAAGAAATTGTATTAATTCTAAGTACAGAGCATTAATAATATAATTACCATGACATATGCCTTGATGATTTTATGAAGCAATTAAAATGTTTCTATAGACTATTAAAAATTAGCATATTATTTTTATCACCTTAGTATGACTAGTACAATTATATTTATGCAGAGTTAATCAGTAAAAAGCAAAACGAAAGATATAAAACAATATTATATGTAAGTGTAAATATGTGTGAAAAAAAGAATTATAATTTTTAAAAGCATATGTACAAATAAAATGTATTGGACTGGGGAAATATGAATCATGTATAAAAAAATATGATTAATGAATGAATGAACACCAAGGCAAGAGCAGGGCCTTATGCAGACCAGACCGATCATTCCTTAATGATTCCTCACTGAGGAAGGTGACTCATGGAAACCTTGGCATCTGATGTCTAAATACAATAAATAAACAAAAAAGGGCTCCAGCATGTGGACCCAGTGCCTGCTGAAGAGCTGTTAACCCTCTGCTGCTGCCCCCTCAACCTCCTCTGTTCTCAGGATGCCCATGGGTGAAGAAGGGACTCCTGGCAGGTGGGACCAGGGGCTGCCACAGAGCCCTCCCAAGGCCACAGACAGGACTGTGAGGCCACGGCTCCAGCAGGATGCTGGCTCCTGCGACTGTCAAAGACTTCAGCTCAGTTCAGGAGTTTCCTGTAAGTGATACATCATATGATGAACACAGGCTGAAAAGCTGGGGAGACCTGGGTCTGAGGCCAAGTCCCAACATATACTGGTGCTGTGACTATGGGCAAGATACTCAACCACGCAGAGCCTTCTCCTCTGAACACTGGGGAGAATGATGATCCGGACTCACAAGACTCTCACATATCTCTAAAGCTCTTAGCATAGGACTAGCATACGGTAAATAATCAATTAGTAGGAAACACTACTTATTATTATCTGTTAATACTAAGTGATATTTCCTCTTACTCATTCTCACAATGCTACTCTTTGAAAGCAAGGATGAATCTATGGACCTTTTCCTTTGATTCTCAGCTGGAATCAGCTTAATCTCTTAGGTCTGCATCCCCTCACTAGCAGATGACATTAGGCAAGGATGATACTGCTTTTGTCCCTGTTATTTTCAGAAGATTACAGATAATGGTGTAACATGCAAAACTGCTTCTTATTTAAATTAGTATCGATAACTGCCTATGTGAATAGTTGTACTTAATTATTTTAAAGTGCTCATGAATGCATTATTAATATTTTACTAACCATTAGAATACAATGTTTATCAACACAAAATGAGAAAAGTGTGACTTTGCCTTATTCTAGCATTATTAAATGAACTGAAGTAGGAATTAAGAAATGTGGGTGATAGTTCCAGCTTTTTCATTAATTAGCTGTGAGAGCCATGGTATGTCACCTGAGGCTTCAGTTTAGCTAGAAAGCACGCTACAAAGTACTATGGGGCCAGGCACGGTGGCTCATGCCTGTAATCCCAGTACTTTGGGAGGCTGAGGCAGGTGGATCACCTGAGGTCAGCAGTTTGAGACCAGCCTGACCAATATGGTGAAACCCCATCTCTACTTCAAAAAAACACACAAAAATTAGCCTAGCATGGTGGCATGCCCCTGTAGTCCTAGCTACTCAGGAGGCTGAGGCAGGAGAATCACTTGAACCTGGGAGGTGGAGGTTGCAGTGAGCCGAGATTGCACCACTGCACTCCAGCCTGGGTGACAGAGTGAGACTCTATCTCACACACACACACACACAAAAAAAAAGTACTATGGAATCTAAAGTTTTCTCTAGCACTAAAAAAGCATGGCCTGAAATAGTTAATTTATATTCGGGTCAAGACAGAAATAAATGTTAGAAAATAAATGAATAATCAATGACAGCAAGAGTACCTTATTGAAAAAAATGTATGTGTATATGCACTTATGCATATCTTTAATTAATTAAATATACACAATCATTGAAAAATGAAACACTGCAAATACATTTGTATGTTTGATACTTGAGCATCCTATCATTTTTTAAAATAAAAATGAATTAATTTACCATATTTGAGTAAGTCAAAAAGAGAAAAACAAAGTGTAGTGCATGTTTAAAAAAGACAAATGTTTCCTTGTGTTTGCTCACTACTGGTAACTTTGAGGAAATGATCATTCAGAAACACAAAGCAATCCAAAATATGAATCAACTTAAATGTAATTTTTAAAATAATTCAGATAATGAGGAGAGCAGAACTAGCCACTTAGCTCTCTGTATATAGTGCATATAACTAAATATATCACAACTTAACAGGCGTTCTTTCTGAGATATTGCTATTGACTTTAAATGATCACATTAGTTAAATGTTAAAATACCTTTTCAAAAAGCAGGCAATTCATCTAACTTGTCATTTGACTTGGATCTGGGACAAATTTCCGGTGTGAGATCGATCAGCATGTCTTCTTGCTCTCAGATTTCCTTATTATAATTATAAACCTTGTGCTTTATAAAAGTTCAGGGTATTATGCTGGTGCCATCTCTGGTTTCTCAGAGACTTTCAACAACCAGCCTCATTCTGAGACATGATAGGCATTGTTGCAAAATCAGGAATTCTTCAAGGAATATAAATGTCTGCTGTGTTGAATTTTATGCTAGGTTCTCCAAGATCTGCACCTTTAACCCTCCCAGTATTTACCAGTGTTTAACACACAGTTGGTCTCAGGCAAATGCTGGTGCATTGACTTGATTTTTAGAGATAGTCTTCCTAATGCTATATTCTATCCAGTCTCTCTAAACCCAGCTCCTTGTTCTGCTGTGAGGAGCAGCACCTGTCTTCCTCTGCCTGGGTGACTCAGAGATGCCCACTCCATCTTCATCTCTGGACTCACCACAAGTAATTACTTAGTACTTCCCACCAACTGCAGAGCAATTTACTTAATTGGAATGTTTTCACACTTTTTCATCCCTGATAATAAACCTGCACAGATGAAAAAATTAGCTAGGGAATCACTATTATTAAATCAGTGATCTAAGTGCTTTTGTTATTCTAACTGAAAATTGCAATCATTTGTTTGTTTGACATATTTACCATCTGACCGTCAGACAGATTCACTTATTTTGTCCATTTTAACTATGACCAAATATATATTTTTTCACATAAGAATCTGTGAGCATTAAACTGGATGATCCATATGACCTTATCCCTGAATATTAGATATTGGATATGCACATACAAATGGTTATGATTGTTATGATTAGTGTGCTATCATGGAAAATAGTTCATAGTCTTGATAGTCTGAGAATTGCTATGATAATAGTTTCAAAAACATTTAGGATACTTGTTCCCTATTTTTAATTTTAGTTTTTAGCAACAAAATCATTTGAAAAGCAAACAAAATTATTTCACCATATTTTTACACTTGTAATCATGTATAATATGTTCTAAGAAAAAGCCATCTCTACCTATAAAATACTGCATAAGATGCAATTGTATATTCCTGTGTGTCTCTCACACAAGATCCATCAATGAACAATATTGCCAGCATTGGGAATAAGAATACTGAATGAATCAGGCCTAGGTTGAGTATTTTCTGTGACTATGAGGCAGTCACATCCTCCTATTTGGTTAGGATCTACAAACAGAGTAACTAGACTCAAAAGGTGCCATCTGCCTAGAATAATATTAGTATGAGACAATAAGACTTGCTTGTAGCTTATCCAGCAGTGCGCTAGAAATTTTCTGTCTATGAATTTGTAAAACAGCAGCAACAACATGAGGTACATGGAAGTTCAATGTCCTAGGGTCAAAGCTGAGCTCTGAAACCGCCTTTGCACAAATTCTAACAGTGAAATTGAAACTGCCTTTGCACAAATTCTAACAGTGACAAAATTATGGCAATGGGGAGACCTGATCTAGTTAACCCCCTTCTTGCCCTTGACCTTCAAGTTGCTCTTAATCATTCCTGGGCTTAGGCAAGCCAACCGTGGGAGACATCTAGTTTATAGTTTAAATGATAATAGCCCTTCCCCAAAACTAAAGCTAATGAGAGACCACCAGGCTAGGAGAATAGAGGAGCCTAAATTCTGCTAAAATACAGACGTAAATGATTGCTAGCCATTTGTCCAGAGGTCACGAGATATGCAACTTCCTCATGAATTCCAGCAGATAACATCAGAATCTAAGATTAGCCTTTTGAGATACCCAGGTTTTTTGCATGTTTGACTACCAATGGCTCCACCTGGACCCGCCAACAGCTCCTGTAGCTCCACCCAGAAGTAACTCAGCATGCAAAAGAATCATTTCCCACACCCCTATGATTACACCCCCAACCAATCAGCAGCAAGCATCCATTGCCTAGCCACTCCCAGCCCTTCCCCTAAACTACCTTTGAAAAATCCCTAACCTATGAGCCTTCGATGAGACTGACTTGAACAATAACTTCATCTCTAATGTGGTGTGGCCGACCTTGAGTTAATTTAAACTCTTTCTTTAGAGCAAATACCATGTTTTTTGTTTTGTTTTGTTTTTTTGCAGCAAGCAGGAAGAACCCATCACGCAGTTACACAATCAGAAGAGCTACTGTGGCTTGTAGAAAGCCTGGCATACCCAGAACAACAGAATCCAACAAGACAGGAAAGTAACCAATAGGTCTATAGTCAGGGCCTAGGTTCTGAGTAAGCACACCACTAGCAACTCCTTTATTCTCCATATGGAAAAAGTAGAATAGTTTACCAGAGTTATGAATACACGTGGGGAGACAATAGGTCCTTAAAGGGTCTGAAAGGCTTTTCAGCTTCTTCTGACTGTGATAGTAGTTAGTCAGACATGAGCAAAACAGGAGAGGACCCTCCAACCCCAGGAATGTCAGACAACCATCAGGTGATGGTCAGGCAGTTGTTACACTGTCTCTCTAAAATAATAATTGGTTGTAGCCAGTGCCAGGGAAAGGCAGTCTTGCAATAGATAGAAACACCTGAAACTGGTGATCAGAAGCTTCCCGATATGATCTCAGGAGCTGGGTGAGTGGCCTCAAGCATGCGCACTAAGAGGCAAAATGGTGGAGTTTAACTGGTACATGACCTTCTTCTAGGAACACGCATACAACTCCGGTGAACACATTATGCCTATGACCCCTCCCAAGTGCTGACAGGCCACTGTGCATGTGGAATGCCAATGTATAAAACCCCAAGTTAAAGGTCAAACCGTGCACTTGAATCTCTCAGGCCGCCGGCTTGCCCCTCTTCCAAATGTACTTTACTTCCTTTGGTTCCTGCTCTAAAACTTTTTAATAAACATTCACTCCTGCTCCGAGTCTCTGCCTCAGTCTCTCCCTCTGCCTTAAGCTCCTCGGTTGAATTCCTTCTTCTGAGGTAGCAAGAACTGAGGTTGCTGCAGACCTGTACATATCTGCCACTGCTAATATGACCCCAGTAAAGGTGCTGGTGACGTTTGATGTAACAGCTCAGTGAGAGGTTTCGCCTTTTCAGAACAGGCAGGGATCCCCTGACTGCAATTCCCAACCAATCCCCAAAACTGGCAAACTTGATTTTTTTTTAATTAAGCAAGCTTAATTTGTAAAATAGGCTGACTCTAGGATGGGACTATTTTTTATTGGCCAGTCACAAATGTCCCAAATACTTGAGTTCAGTTTGACACTATTGCTATTTATCTAGGGATGTTTTATATGCTTAGGAAGCTAAAAATTTGTAGAAAGTTACATTTTCTTCTTATCACAGGTAAGGTGTCAGCAGCTATCAATGATTCATCTGCATATTGAATCAGCATGAAACTCTAAGGTGAGGAAAATTACTTTAAGTTCTCTTGAACAGTAAATGTCTAGAGAATATAGTAGGTGAATCTCTAAATCCTGAGGAATCCGTTGCCATAAATATTGAAAGCTGCCATAGGTAAATGTAAGGATGAACCTTGATTTCTCATGTAAAGGTACAGAAAAAAACCTGAACAAAAGTCTAATGCAGAAAAATACTTAGTTGACATAGGTATTGTAATTAAAATAGTAGCCAGGTCAGGTAGCACAAGCACAGGTACCAGAAGAATCACAAACATACTTATTTCTGTAAGATCTTGTACAAACCTATAAACAGGTCCACCTTCCCTGTCAAATTTTCCTTCCTTTTTCACGGGTAATCCAGAAGTATTACAAACTGAATGCCCTTTATTACAGCTCATTTTCCTAATTAAAAAATGTATAGATTATATTTCTTATAATTGAGCTATTCCATGTTGTAAGCTATAATTATAGGATTGATACATTTTACTAAAATATTTGTTCCTGGGATTCAGAAAAATGGATCTACTTCTTGTCAATTGATCTATTCCAGTGCAAGGTGAGATTGCCACTCCCCACTGCCCCCATTGGTTTCAGAAGGCACATCTTTACCTTATCATCAGGCGCCTTGCCTCCCAGGGCTCCAAAATCATTTCACCCAGAATGCAGAATGGGTGGGAGGCATTAGTTTACACAGCGAATCTCTTTCCAACAAATAGCTAGGTGCATCGGGAGACTAGATAAAAGCATGTTTCTTTTACAAAAGATCTATTTGCAGAATAATTTCAGAGCAGCAAGAACAGACAGAAGGTTGTCCGGAGATATCCAAAACATTAAAACAAAAAAAAGGTCAGAAGAAATTAGAGAATACAGGGCTCCAGGGTTCACCAAAAAAAAAAAAAAAAAAAAAAATGAAAAGATTAAGATGAGGAAAAGAGACATATAAAGCTCTCTGCTTCCCAACTCAAAGGTTTCCTCATTATGTCAATTTTGCACACTAGTTTGCACCATTTGCCAATTATTTCTCATCCAGTTTCTCAGGAGAAAAATCTCCTAGAGAAGATAATAAAGCTTCAGACTCAGGTTGAATCCTTTGCGTCTTCCTTAGTTTCTTCAGCATCGCCTTTTTGAATATCCTGGTTTCTTACAACAGTAATATATCGACTTTCCATTAGAGCATTCCTTTTTATTTGTTGTTGGCTCACAATAAAGTCTGTCCCCTCTGTGAATAATTCTAACTGGGCAGCTAACACTGCAGTCTTAAGTTCTTCCCCACACTTTCCCAAAATGGACTGCTGGCACCAACTGTCCGCCCTTGCCATCCAACTATTTTTTCTCCTGACAATTGCTGGCAGGGAAATTCCTGGCAAAAAAGCTGCTTAAAAGGTAGAGGACCAAGGATATATTCTGATCTTCCCTTGGATTGAGCCCCAAAAATTTATAAACTGTTTCAGTGCACTGCTGATGAAAAGCAACAGGGACACACCTGCCTCTTAAGTGCATTATTGTAGCACTGCTAGAGGTCACCATATGCAGAGAGGCTCCAAGGACTGCCATCAGCCATCCCTCACACTGAGTTATGGAAAGAGGTGGAAGGCTGGTTTCCTGAGGCCATGGCACTCCCTGATGAGGGGGTCATAATTTGGCCTCTATCACACCTGTTCCACTAGTTGAGCAAGTCAGCCAGAGGCAACACATCACACAGCAGCCAGTTTATATCCTCATGTGTGTAGCTGTATGTTGAAAAAATGCTGCAGAGCACTTCTGCAAATTTGTGTGAATCTTCCTAGAGCAATAGAAAAAAAATCTCTTAAGAGAAGTATATCAACTTGGGGGAAGGCAATATGAATTCCGGCATTTCTGTCACTGCAGTTGCAAAGGGATAGGGCTGATTTTCATCATGAAATGAAAAATAAGTTGGTTTGTATGGCACTGTAGTTTCAGTCCCTGTTATGCCATAGTAATCTGACTCCCTCCATTTCTTCTAAGTTGTTAAGGCAATCAACCATTCAGCAACCCAAAACCTTTATTCTAGGATACAATCTCTTACCCAAATTCTCACTGACTCTTTGATCTTTCTTCTGAGTAATTTATAGATGTTTAGTTTTGTTTTGCACATTCAGTTTAGAGAGAATCACAGAGATGGGATCAGAACTAGGACATCCAATATCAGGATATTCTAATAAAGCTAACAATTTGCTCCTTCTAAAGGGAATTCATCCCAGGTTTCCAATTCATCCAAGAGACCATTACCTCCCTCCTCTGAGATCCCAGATTGAGCAAAGAAGGGTGAAGAGAAGCTGAGGAAACAAAAGGAATGACAGCAGAGAAGAAATCAGAAGCTGGAGGAAGAAAAAGAGCTTTCAGATTCTTACTCTATTCTTCCAATTTCTTAATTCATTCTTTTTGGTTGTTCTTTTGTTTATTCCTGACTACTTCATCTCAGGAATATAAATTAACCGTTTATTTGGGATTTTTTTTTCCTTAAAATCTCCGTGCATACACTAATTTGTCCACCTCAAAAGAGCCTTTCTCGGCCGGGCGTGGTGGTTCATGCCTGTAATCCCAGCACTTTGGGAGGCAGAGGCGGGCAGATCACGATCGAGACCATCCTGGCTAACACGGTGAAATCCTGCCTCTACTAAAAACACATAAAAATTAGCAGGGCATGGTGGCAGGCGCCTGTAGTCCCAGCTACTCAGGAGGCCGAGGCAGGAGAATGGCATGAAGCCGGGAGGAGAGAGTGAGCCTCCGTCTCAGAAAAAAAAAAAAAAAAAAAAAAAAAAGCCTTTCTCTGGCCATTGCAAAGCAGAATTTTCAGAAGTTTCCCCATTCTAAACATAATAGAGTGAAATAACCCTTCTAAGAGAAAGACCTGCCAGCAACATCCTGGACTTCTCATATTTTTCTGCCGTTAAAACCTATGCTGAATCATATAGGACCTGTGAGCCTGTATTACACATTTTGCTCAATAATAACTCCAAATTTGTAGTAAGGGTTTGAAATTTTCCCCAGGAACCCAACCCTGCTGAGCCAAAGTAGATAATGGGAGACTTTTAAGCAAACAGTCGGGGTCTCTTACCTAATCCAAGAGGCCACATTTTATGTTAAGTGTGTTTTATCACAATAAAAAGACTTTTTAAGAAGGTGGACACAAATCTTCCCACAAATTAACCCAATAGAAGCACTCACTCAAGAAATCCCATCCTCATCACCAAATTGTTGGGGGGAAAATCAATACCCAAAGAAACATGCCAATTCACAAATACAGAATTAGTTGATTTTATTATCGGGCAAAACAAATAACCTGAATGTATGTGGACAGGCAGCAAGTGGCTACAAAGCTGTAATGAATATTCAGCTCCATTTATATGAAATTAATGTTGCAGTTGTTACACATCATCCTATCTTTAGAAAATAGCAGATGTTCAATTTGCACCAGTAATTACAGTGAGCTTACTCTGATGTTCTGTTTTACATACTTCTGTATCAAGCTTGCTCTGGTGTTAAGTTCCTCAGAATTCTTTACCAGGATCTATGGTTTTCCCAATAGGGCATTAGTACCTATGATTAGTCACGTCTTTCAATATTCCTCAGCAAGGCTACACTGAACGGAAGTTCAGTTTCCCCACTGCATGAATCCTCCGGGTTCAGCTGGGTGTGCTTTTCATGTGAGCGCTCACCTTCCCACAGCAATTATGCAAAAACCAAGCCTCTTAACATCATACCTCTGTAAGTGATGTGATTATTTAAAATGAAGTGACTGTTAATTAAAATCATATTCATACAGTGCTTCTATTTGCTGAAAATTTAAAGTTTGGTGGGGGTTTATGACTTTAAATGTCTCTCATTCATTCTGAATGTAATAATTTGCTTAATTTTATGTATTTCTTGGAGTTTATTTAATCAATTAGTACCGTGTGTCTGAGTATGTAAAGAGTATGCTAATGACATTTTAGAGGAAATCAAATAGACTAAGAAATTAAAGGGATGCTTCAATACTGTGAATATTGATGACAAAGAAGAAAGATAAGTAATCAGACAGAAAAAAAGGGAAAATGCCTTGGACTAAAAAATAGCAACACCAGAGCAAATAAGCCATATTTAACGAGGTTAGGTAATATGCGAGTTCTACAGAACTTATTTTAAATATTGTTCTTACATTCAGTCATTTCACCTGGCACAAATATGCCTTTTGTACTAAAGGAAGACGGTTTCCTTCACATTTACACTTTTGCATTATAATCAATGTGTCACCTTTTTTTCAATAAATATGGTTGGCCCTCTGTATTGGAAGTCTCTACAAGGCTGACTATGGGACTTAAGTATGAGCAGATTCTGGTACCCGAGGGGGTCCTGGAACCAATCCCTTGCAGGGAGATGACTGTAAATGTTTTTGAGACTGAGAATATTAATATGTGCTTAAAATGTGAACAAGGAAATGTGTTAACATCTTCATTGACCATTAAATTTTGGTCGAATAGCATATGCCATGTCTCATCTAACTAATTTGAAATAAGTTCAGATCACAAGAAAAAAGGAAAATTGGTTAAAAGAACAAGACCTGTCCTGAGCAAATACTCCATTTCCCCAGTAATATTACTGCAGTTACAATCTATCTGGAATCACTTTAAACTGGCCCAAATGCCAATTGCTGAAAATTTAATCATTTCCCAATCAGGAATGATGCATTTATCAACCAAATCTCAAATCAGTTATAATTCTCCCCAAACCTAGTTTTGAGAACTTCAGTTTGGGTTTTTCCTAAGAGGATGACTGTCCATTTCAATGTTGAGAAACAATCCAGAAAGAGTGAATGATAACCATCCCCATTCAAAATTTTCTCATCAAATTAGAATTTTTAAATATATCTTAGACTACGTTAATAAGGGAAATATGTTGATTATCACAGAAGTTTGGCATTTTTATATAAAATAATGCTTAGCATTTATAAGAAATATCAATTTTGCATTCAGAAAAAAAATTAATTTAAATAGAATCCAGCCCCATACATCTGAAATTTGTTGAAATCAAATGGCTAACCTCCACCAAATTGTGTTTTCAAGCTGTTTTAGAAGTTTCCGTAAATAAATTAAATTTTTTTTTGGCATTTAAATGAGTCGGTAATATTGCTAAACCAAAATGACGAGAGCTATGTAATTAACAATAAATTCAAGATGAATGCTTACTATGCATGAAAAGTTAAATGTTGAGCTGGAGAGAAAAGAAAAATAAATATATATCTGAAAAGCAAACTGAAGTAAGCATGAGGCATTCTGTCCTTGTTTCTGCCCTGTCAGGTGTAGGGCACATCCTCAGGAATCCAGAAAGCTGAGACCCCAGGGTGACTAATTTTCTGCAGGAGGTCAATTCCCTGAAAGATGCTCAGCTGACTCCCAAAGGGATAGAAATAGAATGTACCTGACTAAGTAATTAAACAAACAAGTTCCCATTTTTAATATGTCAGTTCATGTTTTATTATATGGAGATAAATGTGTTGCTTTTTCATTTGTCTCCATCAGTGCACAATTGTAAGTCCACATTTTGAGGACCTTCTGTTTATTTCCTTTTGTTTGTTTTTAGCAGAGAATAACAAAGAAAAAACAAAATATGGGTCACAGTCTTACTAGTCAGATAACCCTTGTTGACATACAAAATAAATGTATTAATAAACCAACAAAGTATGATCACATATACATTCTTTTTTTTTTTTTGAGATGGAGTCTTGCTCTGTTGCCCAGGCTGGAGTGCAGTGGTGCAATCTCGGCTCACCACAACCTCTGCCTCCCGGGTTCAATAGATTCTCCTGCCTCAGCCTCCCGAGTAGCTAGGACTACAGGCACGTGCCACTATGCCCAGCTAATTATTGTATTTTTAGTAGAGACAGGATTTCACCATGTTGGCCAGGCTGGTCTTGAACTCCTGACCTCATGATCCACCCACCTTGGCCTCCCAAAGTGCTGGGATTACAGGTGTGAGCCACCGTGCCAGGCACATAAACATTCTTGGTTAGAAAATTGAAATAAGGCTGGGTGCAGTGGCTCACGCCTGTAATCCCAGCACTTTGGGAGGCCGAGGTGGGTGGATCACGAGGTCAGGAGATCAAGACCATCCTGGCTAACACAGTGAAACCCCGTCTACTAAAAAAATACAAAAAATCAGCCAGGTGTGGTGGTGGGCCCCTGTAGTCCCAGCTACTGGGGAGGCTGAGGCAGGAGAATGGTATGAACCTGGGAGGCGGAGCTTGCAGTGAGCCAAGATTGCGCCACTGCACTCCAGCCTGGGCGACAGAGCGAGACTCTGTCTCAAAAAAAAAAAAAAAAAAGAAAAAGAAAAAAGAAGACTGAAATAAAAGTTAAGCTAAAAAATGATAGTGACTCTTTCACCGAACCCCAAAAGTAACCACTCTTGAAGAAAAGATGATCATTGTGATCATCTTTTCTTAGTCCGTATTTTCTTTTAGAATAGCCTGCTCATCTTTAGCCACGCTGTGTTGCTCTCTCACCCATTTCCCCAAGGGTGTTGAGTGGTCGCTGTCCCCCATGACACTCAGGCACACCAGCGATGCCTAGGACGGGGGCAGCTTTGTACAGACCTTCCCCCTTGGCTCTGGGTCTGTGTGTGCTCCTGGTACTTCCTCCCTCCTTACCTGGGTTCCTACTCTGGAATCTGAAGCTTGCAGACTGGTTCTCTCCAACTTAAGGGTGAGGGGCAGGGGCATTTAATTAAATGGCTTGTGCCACGTTCCTTCCATCTGGTCTGCCCTTATCCCATCCAGTGTTGGTGCCCTCAGGCTGCAAAGATCCTCACCAGCCCAGTGCGACCCCTGAGAAAGCTGGCCTGGGCCCCTCACTGGACACCACCCTTCCCCCACCTGCAGCTGTCTCTCCTGCCTGGAGAAGGGAGTGAGAAAGAGATACAGAGAGAGAGAGAGAGAGAGAGAGGTGTGCTATGATTTAGACTCTGTATTAGGATTGACCAAGGGGACCACACAGGGTTCTCAGCCTCTTTCAAGGCCCAAGGGTCCCTCAGAAGACACTTCTTCACTCTATCTTCAATCTTTCATTTGCTAAATTACTTGGTTTTGCTAGACATCTCTAGCAAAACGAAGTAATTCTCTCCGGGTTTGAGTCTCTTTATCTCTAGGTTTGAATCTTCTGATTGATTTTTCTCTCATCTTCTCCCCTTTCAGTACAGAATCACCAAATTATCCTTTTCATGATTTTTTTTAAACCAACTCTTCCTGATTGGTTCAGGATGTGCTTCTACTATATGAAAACTTTTAAATCACCTCTATAAACTGCCTCCACCTTCTTTCCTTGCAGTTACCTACATTCGGAGACTGTTTAATATCATCTCCTGCACCCCGTACTTTGCATTCTTTTCTCTACGACAGCGTCCATGGACACTGGATTAGCAGCAGTTCTGAATTAAAGCCACTGCGTCTCGACTCAGCTCCAAGCCACATTAATTCTGGATCTCCCACTGACGGTGATATTTGCTGTATAACTGCACTTTCATTCACAGATGCCAAAAGAAGGTTTGGCCAGGAGCTGTGTCCAAATTTACTGTTCTAAATTTGAGACAGAGGTTTTGATGATAAGATGAAAATATGGAACAAGATAGCGCTGAATTTTTAAAATTGTGACTTCCACAGAGTCCAAAATGTGTGGCTGGCTGCTCTATGTTTGGGATAAAATACGTAATTAGCTCTTATAAGAGTTATAAATAACTCTCAGAGGCATTAATTCTATATTTAGCCCACGTCAGTATGAGTAAACAGTGACGTTTACACACGTTGCCTGCTACGCCTCCATTTTCCCATATGTCTTCATGAAAATAAAATGTGGTAAAACATTTCAGACAGCGCTTCACATGTAAGCATTTACTCAATACGTTTCCTCTCCTTTTTCTCCTTTTCTGTGTGAATTCTCTTTCCATTCCAAGTCTGGATGGATGAAGATTATTTTCAGAAAACGGGACTTGGAGCTATAATGTCACTGAACCCAAATACAATTTGAAGAAAAATTTTCCTTCGCTATTTTAGGTAAAGCAATAGAATCATGTCTTGAAGCTTCAGGTGGATCTGAAGCTTGTCTGAGAGCAGGCAGAGGCGGCCGTGTCGGATGGATGGTCAGTTTGTGCGAACGGGGCCTGCCCAAATGCTCCGCTGTTATTAGTATCTTCCCAGGAGCCCCACCTGCATGACGCCTTTTCTCTGGTTACAAATCTCTTAGTAGATTTATTCCCCCTTACACACCTTTCCAAAGGGATTTTATGGCCTTCACAGTTACCTTTCTGCCATTTAACACTATAGCTTTAAAATAATTATTTGTATCACTTATCCGAAATATATGTTGTTATTTCAGTATCTTAAGCTTTGAACTTGCAGGTCTAAGACTGAAACCCACAGCCTACACTGGCTCCTTCTAAAAGCTAATGATTGCATTCTGTTCCATCTTCACTTAAAATTCACAGAGAGAATGTAGCTCCCCATGATAATGGCTGAGGTACATGAAATATTACTGTTTAGAAACAAATGGCCTCACATGGAGGGGATAATGGTAGACAAAGAGAAGCATTTGGGTGAATCATTTATACAGATAACGTAGCAAATTTTGTTCAGAGAATAATTTATGGGTACATATGTGGATTAATTTCAAAAGGAATCTATTTTCTGCAAATATTTATTTTGAAGTTATGTGTTGAGGCTTATTAATCATTAATATGGCACAAAAGAACGTGGAAAACAGTGGACTTGTCTGGCTAGGTGTCAGGCACTCCACCTTAGCCTGTTGAGGCTGCCATAACAAAATACTGCAGACTGGGAAGTTTAAATAATAGACACTTATTCTCGCACAGCTCTGGAGGCTGGGAAGGCCAAGACCAGGGTGCCAGATGAGGGCTTTCTTCCTGGCTTGTGGATGACCACCTTCTCACTGTGTCCTCACATGGCAGTGCTCTCTCTCTCTCGCTCTCTCTCTCTCTCTCTCTCTCCCCCCCTCTCTTCCTATAAGACCACCGTCCTACAGGATTAGGGCCCTACTCTTATGACCTTATTTAACCTTAATTACCTCCTGAAAGGCCGTGTCTTCAGATATAGTCACATTCAGGGTTAAGGCTTCAACATATAAATGCTGGGGGAACAGAATTCTGTCCATACAGCACTCCATGTGAATGACTTTTCTGAGAAAAATATCAAAAAAGACAAAAACTAAATACTGTGTCTATAAAAACAAGTATCAAAATCTGTTTCTCAGTGCAAACTTTCTAAAGTTAGGCTTTAGAAAAGAATCACTTTCCCATTAATAATGGTCATTATTGTTGGTTAATACTCTTGAAAGCTAATCTTACCCAATTTGATTTACTGAAGGCAATTTGGAGATAAAATCTCATCCATCTTTGAGCAATAAACTAGAAGCAAATAAATATAAGTGAAAAGCCAATTTAGCTTATACAAATTGAAAATATAAACTGTCTCTTGCTGATCAAAGTGGTACCTACGTATTTTACTGGTACATATGTGCCAGAAAAATACATATATGTATTACATGTCTATCATGACTCTGTATCTTCACTCCAATCATGCCTTTCACAGAGGCTAATTGTGTTTTATATTTTTATACACTATCATGTACTTCTCATCAAAATTACGAAAAAACCTACTAAATCCTCAAGTCTACACCAAAAATTCCAAATTGTTCTGAGAAATATTATTTTTTAGTTGATATTATTTTCAAATATGAGAATCTTCAGTAGCCATTTAACAATGATCCTCATAAGTTGTGAGTAATTTTAGTCGAAATCAGCATGAAATGAAGGATGAGAGCGCTGCCCGTTTGAGCAGCACTGCAAATATGACCAGGCTGCCTGAATCACACACACAGCATGGCTGACTAACCTACCATGTCGATTCTCCAAGCAGCATGCCCAGCAAAGAGGTTTTACATTTACTTCTAAAATGATGCTGGCTCTACTTTGGGGTAGTTTAAAAAATTACAGACACATGGAAAAATACCAATATACAATGATACCTGGTGGAGATAATGTTTTTAATGAAATGCCGAAGAACTGGCTACAGTGCCGGTCTCAGTTATGTGACACCACGTATCGACTTTCTAACACATGTCAGAAAATGGTGCAGGCTGATTCTTTCTACTGATCTTATTATTTGTTAGAAACGTAACCATAAACAGCTGGCCTGCATTTTTTCTTCTATTTCTATGTATCGTCTGTCTATCTTTCTATGTATACATAATCTACCTATTTATCTATATGTATGTATGTATATATGTATGTATGTATTTATCTATCTATCTCTCATCTATACATAATAACTTTCCTTCTTAGAGTGAACCATGTGGAACTTCCAAGCCTTCTTTTCTCTACTCCTGAATGCCTTCGGCACCTCTCTCCAGGAAAGAGAAATAGAAAGCCACTGCTTCTGCTTTTCCCACACTAACTTTAAATCTTTTACAATTTGACTTTCTTCCTCACAATTCTGATGCTGATGTTGCAGTGATCACCAATATCACTCCAACAAGCCTGACCCCTTTTCCTCAGTTCTCAGTCTCCACTGCCCTTGGTTTACAAGACCCCCAAAACTCTGAGCACTCCCTCTCTGGTTTCATCTCCCACACCCTTCCCACGTGTTTGCTGATTTCCATTCACAATGAACCTTTTTATTCCCCTAAATCTCTCAAGCTGGTCCCTGTTTCCAAGGCTTTCCTCTTCCTGTCTCTTGTGTCATAATGTTCCTCTCCCAGATCTTCTCTGTTTGGCTCCTTCTACCACTCAATTTTCAGACTGAGTATCGCTTCTTCAGTTTGACCTTCTCTGTTCCATCCCCCTAGGATTACTGTCCCTTCAAGTCCCCATCCATTCACTCTACATCATGACTCCTTTTATAATTGCTGTTGCAATTGTTGAATAGTTGTTTATGGACCATGTCTCATCATTATCTTCTCTCGCGGTATGCTCTGAACCCCCAGTCCCTAGCACAATGCCTGGTACCTTGTGGGTTATAAGAAAAGATATGATTAAACTAAGGGTCATAAAATTGTAGCTGCTATCTTCCACCTTTGTCTCCCAGATGTGCTTACTTAGTAAACCCAGTGAATATCTAACTGGAATTCTAGATGGTGTGTGGATGATTCAGAACTTACTCTTCTAAACATTTCTCCCCTATACCTCAGAATGCTTACATGGTCATATTTATAACTCTGGAGTACATTTTTGAGTTTCTAAATAGATGTAAAAATCGGAATTCTGGGATTTTGGAATCAAAGCATACTTGGGACCTCTTTACCCAAGGCTCCCCCGGGCTAGTTCCTCCCACCACAGTAATCCCATAAGGCAGTAATTCTTTACCACTTTACAGACTAGCAAGTGAGCTCACAAAGGTTCCACCAGGCTGACTTCTCCTATGATTCAATTTTCAGATCAGATGTCACCTTTCAGTATGGCCTGCTCAGAGTTGAGCAGCCTGTCAATGACAGAGCTGGATTCTCACCCAGATCTGCCTAACCTCAGGTTCCTAACTATTTTAAGATAAAATCACTCAGAAGATTTTGGGGGTTAATAATAAAGACTCTGGAACCATTCACTAAAGGTGGGACTTTGGACAAAAATCCTTCAGTACCTCAGTTTCCTCATCCATAAAATTATGAAAATAGTATATATTTCAGAGTGACGGTGTGAGGAACAGTGCCTGACACATAGTACACACAAAGTGTTTATTATCATTATTTTTAATTACTTACTTTTTTTTTATTGTTTTAGAGACAGGGTCTCATTCTATCACCCAGGCTGGAGTGCAGCAACACAATCATAGCTCAGTGCAGCTTTGAACTCCCGAGCTTAAGCTATCCTCCTGCATTAGCCTCCTGAGCAGTTGGGACTACAGGTGCGTGCCACTATGCCCAGCTAATTTTAATTTTTTGTTGTTGTTCTTGAGATGAGGTCTTGCTATGTTGCCCTGGTTGGTCTAAAACTCCTGACCTCGGAGTTCGAGACCAGCCTGGCCAATATGGTGAAATCACATCTCTACTAAAAATACAAAAATTAGCTGGGCATGGTGGCGCATGCCTGTATTCCCAGCTACTTGGGAGGCTGAGGCAGGAGAATCGCTTGAACTCGGGAGGCAGAGGTTGCGGTGAGCCAAGATCACACCACTGCACTCCAGTCTGGGCGTCACAGGGAGACTCCATCTCAAAAAACAAAACAAATGAAACTCCTGACCTCAAGCACTCCTCTCATTTTGGTTTCTGAAAGCATGGGACTACAGGCATGAGCAATCGTATCAGCCTATGTATTTATGTACATGAATGTGTCCTTGTAAAAATTCAAATATCTAAATAAATGGAATAAAATGAGTAAGTCATCTTTTGCCAATCTGTCCCCTCTCCTCCCTAGAATAACCAGATCAGTGAATGCACTTTGAGTTCTTTAACATTATATTCACACATATTTTATTTTTGCACAGTGCACATGTTTTCTCCAACTTCTTTTTTCACTTAACTGATATAGGTCATGGACATCTTTCTATGAATTTGGGTCTCACTAATACTTTTTAAGATCGAACTGCAAGGCAGCAGCGAGACTAGGGGAGGGGCACCCGCCATTGCTGAGGCTTGAGTAGGTAAACAAAGCAGCCAGGAAGCTCGAACTGGGTAGAGCCCACCACAGCTCAAGGAGGCCTGCCTGCCTCTGTAGACTCCACTTCTGGGGGCAGGGCATAGCTGAACAAAAGATAGCAGAAACTTCTACAGACTTAAATGTCCCTGTCTGACAGCTTTGAAGAGAGTAGTGGTTCTCCCAGCACGGAATTGGAGATCTGAGAATGGACAGACTGCCTCCTCAAGTGGGTCCCTGACCCCCGAGTAGCCTAACTGGGAGGCACCTCCAAGTAGGGGCAGACTGACACCTCATACGGCCGGGTGCCCCTCTAAGACGAAGCTTCCATAGGAATGATCAGGCAGCAACATTTGCCATTCTGCAATATTTGCTGTTGTGCAGTCTCTGCTGGTAATACCCAGGCAAACAGGGTCTGGACTGGACCTCCAGCAAACTCCAACAGACCTGCAGCTGAGGGTCCTGACTGTTAGAAGAAAAACTAACAAACAGAAAGGACATCCACACCAAAACCCCATCTGTACGTCATCATCATCAAAGACCAAAGGTAGATAAAACCACAAAGATGAGGAGAAACCAGAGCAGAAAAGCTGAAAATTCTAAAAATCAGAGCACCTCTTCTCCTTCAAAGGAATGCAGCTCCTCGCCAGCAACGGAACAAAGCAGGACGGAGAACGACTTTGATGAGTTGAGAGAAGAAGGCTTCAGATGATCTGTGCACATGTACCCTAAAACTTAAAGTATAATTAAAAAAAAAAAAGAGAAAAGGCTTCAGACGATCGATAATAACAAACTTCTCCAAGTAAAGGAGGATGTTTGAATCCACTGCAAAGAAGCTAAAAACCTTGAAAAAAGATTACACGAATGGCTAACTAGAATAAACAGCGTAGAGAAGACCTTAAATGACCTTATGGAGCTGAAAACCATGGCACAAGAACTATGTGACGCATGTACGAACTTCAGTAGCTGATTTGATCAACTGGAAGAAAGGGTATCAGTGACTGAAGATCAAATGAATGAAATGAAGCGAGAAGAGAAGTTTAGAGAAAAAAGAGTAAAAAGAAACGAACAAAGCCTCCAAGAAATATGGGACTATGTGAAAAGACCAAATCTACGTCTGATGGGTGTACCTGAAAGTGACGGGGAGAATGGAACCAAGTTGGAAAACACTCTGCAGGATATTATCCAGGAGAACTTCCCCAACCTAGAAAGGCAGGCCAACATTCAAATTCTGGAAATACTGAGAATGCCACAAAGATACTCCTCGAGAAGAGCAACTCCAAGACACATAATTGTCAGATTCACCAAAGTTGAAATGAAGGAAAAAATGAAGCCAGAGAGAAAGGTTGGGTTACCCACAAAGGGAAGCCCATCAGACTAACAGTGGATCTCTCGGCAGAAACTCTACAAGCCAGAAGAGAGTGGGGGCCAATATTCAATATTCTTAAAGAAAAGAATTTTCAACCCAGAATTTCATAACCAGCCAAACTAAGCTTCGTAAGTGAGGGAGAAATAAAATCCTTTACAGATAAGCAAATGCTGAGAGATTTTGTCACCACCAGACTTGCCTTCCAAGAGCTCCTGAAGGAAGCACTAAACATGGAAAGGAACAACCAGTACCAGCCACTGCAAAATCATGCCAAATTGTAAAGACCATCGAGGCTAGGAAGAAACTGCATCAACTAATGAGCAAAATAACCAGCTAACATCATAATGATAGGATTGAATTCACACATAACAATATTAACCTTAAATGTAAATGGGCTAAATGCTCCAATTAAAAGACACAGACTGTCAAATTGGATAAAGAGTCAAGACCCATCAGTGTGCTGTATTCAGGAAACCCATCTCACCTGCAGAGACACACATAGGCTCAAAATAAAGGGATGGAGGAAGATCTGCCAAGCAAATGGAAAACAAAAAAAAGCAGGGGTTGCAATCCTAGTCTCTGATAAAACAGACTTTAAACCAACAAAGAGCAAAAGAGACAAAGAAGGCCATTACATAATGGTAAAGGGATCAATTCAACGAGAAGAGCTAACTATCCTCAACATATATGCACCCAATACAGGAGCACCCAGATTCATAAAGCAAGTCCTTAGAGACTTACACAGACTTAGACTCCCACACAATAATAATGGGAGACTTTAACACACCACTGTCAACATCAGACATATCAACGAGACAGAAAGTTAAAAAGGATAACCAGGAATTGAACTCAGCTCTGCACCAAGCAGACCTAACAGACATCTACAGAACTCTCCACCCCAAATCAATAGAATATACATTGTTCTCAGCACCACATAGCACTTATTCCAAAACTGACCAGATAGTTTGAAGTAAAGTACTCCTCAGCAAATGTAAAAGAACAGAAATTGTAACAAACTGTCTCTCAGACCACAGTGCAATCAAACTAGAACTCAGGATTAAGAAACTCACTCAAAACCACTCAACTACATGGAAACTGAACAACCTGCTCCTGAATGACTACTGAGTACATTGAGAAATGAAGGCAGAAATAAAGATGTTCTTTGACACCAATGAGAACAAAGATACAACATATCAGAATCTCTGGGACAAATTTAAAGCAGTGTGTAGAGGGAAATTTATAGCACTAAATGCCCACAAGAGAAAGCAGGAAAGATCTAAAATTGACACCCTAACATCATAATTGAAACAACCAGAGAAGCAAAAGCAAACACATTCAAAAGCTAGCAGAAGGCAAGAAATAACTAAGATCAGAGCAGAACTGAAGGAGATGGAGACAAAAAATCCTTCAAAAAATCAATGAATCCAAGAGCTGGTTTTTTGAAAAGATCAACAAAATTGACAGACCGCTAGCAAAACTAATAAAGAAGAAAAGAGAGAAGAATCCAATAGATGCAATAAAAATGATAAAGGGGGTATCACCGCCAATCCCACAGAGATACAAACTACCATCAGAGAATACTATAAACACCTCTATGCAAATAAACTAGAAAATCTAGAAGAAATGGATAAATTCCTCGACACATAAATCCTCCCAAGACTAAACCAGGAAGAAGTTGAATCCCTGAATAGACTAATAACAGGCTCTAAAATTGAGGAAATAATTAATAGCCTACCAACCAAAACAAGCCCAGGACCAGACGGATTCACAGCCGAATTCTTCCAGAGGTACAAGGAGGAGCTGATACCATTCCTTCTGAAACTATTCCAATCAATAGAAAAAGAGGGAATGTTTTTATGAGGCCAGCATCATCCTGATACCAAAGCCTGGCAGAGACACAACAAAAAAAGAGAATTTTAGACCAATATCCCCGAACATAGATGCAAATATCCTCAAAAAATACTGGCAAACCGAATCCAGCAGCACATCAAAAAGCTTATACACCATGATCAAGTGGGCTTCAGCCCTGGGATGCAAGGCTGATTCAACATATGCAAATCAACAAACGTAATCCAGCATATAAACAGAACCAAAGACAAAACCCTCATGATTCTCTCAATAGATGCAGAAAAGGCCTTTGACAAAATTCAACAACCCTTCATGCTAAAAACTCTCAACAAATTAGGTATTGATGGGACCTATCTCAAAATCATAAGAGCTATTTATGATAAACACACAGCCAATATAATACTGAATAGGCAAAAACTGGAAGCATTCCCTTTGAAAACTGGCACAAGACAGGGATACCCTCTCTCACCACTCCTATTCAACATAGTGTTGGAAGTTCTGGCCAGGGCGATAACTCAGGAGAAAGACAGGAGAAAGAAATAAAGAGTATTCAGTTAGGAAAAGAGGAAGTCAAATTGTCCCTGTTTGCAGATGACATGATTGTGTATTTAGAAAACCCCATCATCTCAGCCCAAAATCTCCTTAAGCTGATAAACAACTTCAGCAGTCTAAGGATACAAAATCAATGTGCAGAAATCACAAGCATTCTTATACACCAATAATAGACAAACAGAGAGCCAAATCATGAGTGACCTCCCATTCACAATTGCTTCAAAGAGAATAAAATACCTAGGAATCCAACTTACAAGGGATGTGAAGGACCTCTTCAAAGAGAACTACAAACCACTGCTCAACCAAATAAAACAGGACACAAACAAATGGAAGAACATTCCATGCTCATGGATAAGAAGAAAAAATATCGTGAAAATGGCCATACTGCCCAAGGTAATTTATAGATTCAATGCCATCCCCATCAAGCTATCAATGACTTTCTTCACAGAATTGGAAAAAAACTACTTTAAAGTTCATCTGGAACCAAAAAAGAGCCCACATTGATAAGACAATACTAAGCCAAAAGAACAAAGCTGGAGGCATCACGCTACCTGCCTTCAAACTATACTACAAGGCTACAGTAACCAAAACAGCATGGTACTGGTACCAAAACAGAGATACAGACCAATGGAACAGAACAGAGCCCTCAGAAATAATATCACACATCTACAACCATCTGATCTTTGACATACCTGACGAAAACAAGAAATGGGGAAAAGATTCCCTATTTAATAAATGGTGCTAGGAAAACTGGCTAGCCATATGTAGAAAGCTGAAACTGGATCCCTTCCTTACATCTTATATAAAAATTAATTCAAGATGGATTAAAGACTTAAATGTTAGACCTAAAACCATAAAAACCCTAGAAGAAAACCTAGGCAATACCACTCAGGATATAGGCATGGGCAAGGACTTCATGTCTAAAACACCAAAAGCAATGGCAACTGGACCCAAAATTGATAAATGGGATCTAATTAAACTAAAGAGCTTCTGCACAGTAAAAGAAACTACCATCAGAGTGAACAGGCAACCTACAGAATGGGAGAAAATTTTTGCAATCTACCCATCTGACAAAGGGCTAATATCCAGAATCCACAAAGAACTTAAACAAATTTACAAGAAAAACTCAAACAGCCCCATCAAAAAGTGAGCAAAGGATATGAACAGACACTTCTCAAAAGAAGACATTTATGCAGCCAACAGACACATGAAAAAATGCTCATCATCACTGGCCATCAGAGAAATGCAAATCAAAACCACAATGAGATACCATCTCACACCAGTTAGAATGGTGATCATTAAAAAGTCAGGAAACAACAGGTGCTGGAGAGGATGTGGAGAAATAGGAACACTTTTACACTGTTGGTGGGACTGTAAACTAGTTCATCCATTGTGTAAGTCAGTGTGGCGATTCCTCAAGGATCTAGAACCAGAAATACCATTTGACCCAGTCATCCCATTACTGGGTATATACCCAGAGGATTATAAATCATGCTGCTATAAAGACACATGCACACGTATGTTTATTGCGGCACTATTCGCAATAGCAAAGACTTGGAACCAACCCAAATTTCCATCAATGACAGACTGGATTAAGAAAATGTGGCACATATACACCATGGAATACTATGCAGCCATAAAAAAGGATGAGTTCATGTCCTTTGTAGGGACATGGATGAAGCTGGAAACCATCATTCTGAGCAAACTATCGCAAGGACAGAAAACCAAACACCGCATGTTCTCACTCATAGGTGTGAATTGAACAATGAGAACACATGGACACAGGATGGGGAACATCACACACCGGGGCCTGTCGTGGGGTGGGAGGAGGAGGGAGGGATAGCATTAGCAGATATACCTAATGTAAATGAGGAGTTAATGGGTGCAGCACACCAACATGGCACACGTATACACATGTAACAAACCTGCACGTTGTGCACATGTACCCTAGGACTTAAAGTATATTAAAAAAAAAAAGATCTGCATAGTTTTGGATGGTATATATTTAACATGATCTTCCTGTTCTAGATAGATAAGCCTCTAGATATTAGAGAGTTGTCAATTTTCACTCTTATAAACAATGCTGCAACCCAGTAAATGTGAATAAGATTGACGCTTATTTATCTCTATTTCAGAATAACTTTCTAGGGATATAGTACTCTCAGCAGCCCTCCATATCCATGGGTTCTGCACTCATGAATCCAACTGTGATTAAAAACAGTGGGAAAAAAATGGATGGCTGTGACTTTGTTGAACATGCACAATCATTTTTTTCTTGTCATTATTCCTTAAACAATATAGTGTAACAACTATTTTTACAGCATTTGCATCATATTAAGTATTATTAGTAATCTGGAGATGATTTAAGTATACAGGAGGCTGTACAAAGGTTACATACAAAACTACACCATTTTACATAAGGGACTTGCGCATCCTGTTGGTATCTTTGGGGGTGGGGGACTCCTGGAATGAATCTCCCACAGATATCCAGGGATGACTGTATTTCTAGTCCACAAGGTTGCTCACCATTGAGTAACTTCTTTTTACCTGCACATGGAGGTATATTTTAAGTGTCCATTCAAATCAGTGATTGATGAGAATACACAGTGTATTTTTCCTCTAGGCCACAGAAACTAATTTCTGAAATGAAATTTTTTTAACTAATTGACTTTTTGCTAGTTTTTGAATAGCCCAAAGGAAATGGGATTATATTCTCAAATTCAAATCATCATCATCATCATCATCATAACTTATGTTTTTGAGTACTTCCCACATACTTCCTTAAGCCCTTTGCTCAGAGATGGTCAGTATTTCATTGTCATGACAACCATAATCGCCTCCACCCAAATTTGTCTGAAATGCAAGACTGATTCCCAAGTTTATATAGAAATATTGATTTTCTTTTTCTCTCTTTTTTTTTTTGAGACAGTCTCACTCTGCCCAGGTTGGAGTGCAGTGGTGGGATCTCAGCTCACTGCAACCTCCGCCTCCTGGGTTCAAGAGATTCTCCTGCCTTAGCCTCCCGAGTAGCTGGGATTACAGATGCCTGCCACCACACCCAGCTAATTTTTGTATTTTTATTAGAGACGGGGTTTCACCATGTTGACCAGGCTGGTCTGGAACTACTAAGTTCAGATGATCCATCCGCCTTGGCCTCCCAAAGTGCTGCGATTACAGGCATGAGCCACTGCCCCTGGTCCTGATTTTCATTACTTTTCTTTTAGATTATTTTATAGATTTTTAGATTTGAAGCTTTAGAAGAAAATTCCTTACTTTAGTATAGTAGAACTATTTTCCTGTATTTTATTTAAAGCTTAATAACACAAATTTTAGAAGTGCAAATATATTTTATTATATTATCTCTTTATCTTTTTTATTTGTAAGATAAAAGTAAAGATTTATCTCACAAATAAATGTTTATAAAAAATGAGATAGCAAAAGCAATTATTTTAGCCTGCCTAGGAGAGTTTAAAATTGGTTCCACAGGTCTGTAAGAATAAACACAATTTTCTATAGACAAATTTTAAAGTATAATTTGAAGTACATCAGAAATACAGTCATCCCCCCTTATCTGCAGTTTCGCTCGCTTTCCATAGTTTCAATTACCCATGGTTAATCACAGCCTGAAAATATTAAATAGAAAATTTCAGAAATAAGCAATTCATAAGTTTTAAATTGCTCACTATCCTGAGTAATGTGATGAAAACGCATGTCACCCTGCTCTGTCCTACATGGGACGTGAATCATCCCTTTGTCCAGCATATCCATGCCCTATAAGCTACCCACCTATTAGTCACTTAAGTAGCCCTCTGGGTTATCAGGTGGGTTGTCATGGTATCACACTGCTTGTGTTCAAATCACTCTTATTTCAATCAGTAACGGCTCCAAAGTGCACAAGTAGTGATGCTGGCATACTGCTACAATTTTCTATTTTATTAGTGTGGTTCTTGTTGTTAATCTCTGTGCCTCATTTATAAAAGCAACTTCATCACAGGTGTGTATGTATAAGAAAAAAACATAGTACATATAGGGTTCAGTACTGTTTGCAGTTTCTGGCATCCACTAGGGATTTGCGGACTACTGCAGTCACTTTCTCTCAAAGTATCACCTCCATTTCTCACATCTGAGGTGTCGCCATCAAAATACTCATTGTTTTGGGCCTACAAGCCTTTTAAAGTTCATTATTAAAGTTTAAATAGCCTTTTGTGGGGATTCTTATCAGTTAGTGCCTTTTTCATTCATTTGTCCAGGGTGTTTATTAAACTAGAACACCGGCACTCCCTGGACTAGGAAACAAGGAGCGCACAGGCTGGGGCCCAGAGAGTTTACACGACTCCTGAGGACAACCAACTCAGACAGGGTCCGAAGAAATTCAGATCGGTGAACAGGTGAACCACACAGAGAACTAGAAAAGACTACGTTGGCCCACTTCACCATTTTGCCCTGAGATGGTTCTGTGGACTTAACAAAAAAAGGAAAAGGATAAAGCCTGTGCCAGAAGAAGTGGTTCAGGAGGTAAGGGTTTCTAAGATAGTGTATGGCTTTACAATGTATAGCTCTCTCCTCCAAGTACATTTCAGAGAAAAATCCTGAGCAATAAAAAACCTTGAGCAAGCTGAAAGCAATAAAAATGTACTGGAGTGTGATAAAAAGGACGTTCTGCCAATTTATAATTACACTCGTAACATATAAGCTGTTTCATACTTTACAAGTTGCGCTTGCTAGGAGTCAGGTCTGTGGGTGTATGTAATCTTTCCTCTCTATACTTCTGCATAAGCCTATTTTTCTTCAAAATTTTATAGCTGTTTGTGTAGTGACTCCAAATAAAAACAGTGAAAATACACTGATTATTTTTCAACTCTAAATACTCACTTTAAGTATAGCTGAAGAATGAAAGGATATAATCCTCCTATTGGTCCCTTGTTGCTAAGAAGCATTTCTGTCGCAGATTTTGAGTATTACATTCATTGAAAAAGGCTTATGCATATTTTATGGCATAATTATTTTTATTGTGGTAAGAAACTTAACATGAAATCTATCATCTTAAACAATACAGTACCATTAACTATAGGCACAGTTTTGTACAGCAGATCGCTAGAACTTGTTTAACTGAAATTTATGCCAAAAGAGATAGCAAGTGTTGGCAAGGATATGAAAAAAAGGAACCCCTTTTGCACCATTGGTGGGAATGTAAATGGTGCAGCTGCAATGGAAAACATTATGGCAAATCCTCAAAAGATTAAAAATAGAACTATCATATGATCCAGCAATCTTACTTTCGGGTATATACCCTCCCCCCGCAATATGAAATGAAGATGTTAAAGAAATATTGGCTCTCCTATGTTCACTGCAGCATTATCCACAACAGCCAAGATGTGGAAATAACCCAAATGTCCACTGATGGGTGGAATGGATAAAGAAAATATGGTAGAATTTTTAAAATCACAAACTGAGTTGGTCTAATGTCTTAATATTGGCATGTCATTTTCAGCTTGATATTCACAGCTTGAAGATTCAGTTAAACACAGAATAGCAATCTGCATCTTTAATATCATCTCGGTGGGGCTCAGACTTTCCTGTCACTGAACTTTCTGTATGTCCTCAGTGCTGTGAGGAGCTTAGAGGCCCAATAGCAACCTGTCCTCTGGGATTCTGTCTTCCAAGTTGGAGCAACTGGGAGAACAACAGGGGCCACTGGAACTGTCCAACAGTCCTGCAGCTGCAGGACAGCCATGGGGTAGATGGAGGACAGTCAGAATTCTCTGCTTCTTTCATTTCCCACAGAGCTGTTGTCCCCGTCTTCCTCCCCACAGTCAGTGCTGTGGGCTCACTTTGCAAACCACACAAGGACCAGCCTGTGAGAAACTTCCAGCAGGAAATGCTGCCACCCTGAGAAACCAGGACTTTCCAGAATCTTTCTGTCCACATGTCACCTACTTATAAACTGAGGGAGGCAGTGCTGGATTTTGTGGTGAGGCAGGGTTGGGGGGAATGGTTTTTAATTTGGAAGATCTAAATAAACCAGACTTCAAGACCTGTCACAATTCCAAGTATGATGTAAATCACTCATCCCCCTTGAATTTCCCATCTTCATTTGCAAAATGGAGGTAATGGTGATTACTCCTAGGATCTTATCTGAGGGAAGATGTATAGATATCAGTAAACATAATGCACTGTGGAAAATTCAAATGATTTCCACTTCAAGTACACTTTGGGATGAAGCAAGGTTGAAAGAAAATAAGGAAGACAAGGTTTTGCTTTTGTTTCTCGGGTCTTGCTCTAATAAATTCACAAAGGAGTTTGAAAGGTGATAGCAGCTGGGTGTTTCATAGCCAACAGGCCTACACATACCACAGAAACCACACAGCAAAATGTAAACTTTAAAATATGTTCCCTTCTTTTTAACTTTCAGCAAGCTTAACGGATTTCAAAATTACACTAAAACTCTCCCAGAGTTAAATGTTGTTTTTCCACTCTGGAAAAGGAAAATTAGATTGAAAAATAGAATATAAAAAAAAAGGTAATAATGGAAGAAAATGCATTGGGTGGGGGGCTCTAACTACATACACTTTGAAAAAGGAAGATGATTTCCTACTCTGTCTTTCTAGAAGAGTTGTGTCTGGTCCTACTCAAGTCTGCAGAGGGTCAGTTTCCTGTTCACTTGCTCACAGCAGCTTGCAGTCCTTCTCAGTCCCTACTTCTAATTTTATTCATTTTCACCCCAATGAAGAATTTGTTTCTCACAGTACTCATCAACGTAAGCCACGGTTCAGTCTTCCTGATATTTTATTGTGCAATGTATATTAAATACTGTATTACATTTTAAAATACGAGTTATGAGATGTCAGTCACATTCATTAACGTGCATGTGAAAGTACAACTAAAATGTGGGCACGGTGAGTCCCTGGGGCCGCAGTTCTCAGGGTTTATTGAGCACATGATTTCTTTCAAGGTGAATGTGATTTAACTTATAAAATTTTGCTGTTTTTATAAAGGACAATCAGACTTCTCTGTATTATTTGGCATCACTGCAGGGTTCAGACTTTGAATGAAGGTAGAAAATTAGCCTTCAGCATACAAAGTAAAATGTCAATAATAAGAAGAAAGTGGTTACTAAAGCTAAAATCAGGAGGAAAAAAGCAGAAAGCAAAACCAAAGCAAATTCAATCCCAAAGCAAGTTTAAATGGGAAAATAAATTAAAAATGAAATTTTAAAATGACATAGCAAATTACAAATAGAAAGAAATGAGTCTAGTCGAGTTCTGCAGCCTCCAGGCTGGAGAATTACCACTACAACTAGGTAATTTTTGTATTTTTTTTGTAGAGACAGGGGTCTCACTGGGTTGCCCAGGCTGGTCTCAAACTCCTGGACTCAAGGGATCTGCCTGCCTCAGCCTACTAAAGTGTTGGGATTACAGGTATGAGCCACAGCACCTGATCCTTCATCACTCATATCACAGAGCTTGAATCTTCTGAACATCACGTAGATAAGAAACAGCCATAAACTCCCTTTCAGAAATTTAAATAAAGCATATATAATTAGCTATTTTCCTCCTGTTTCAGAAAACATCATTGTTTTTCAGTGTCTTCTGTGTTCTGGATCCTTTTCCCTGCCATCCTTCTGGGACCTTGCCCCTCAGCTACTCTGTGAGTTCCTTCTGTCTCCAAGCTGTTGATGGGCATGGGAGTTCCACCAGCATCCCTGGCAGTGACCAGGCTCTAGTCACTCTAGCTTCCACTTCACACTGTCTCCTGCCCGTGTACGTCCCTCTTGCTACTGCTGTCCCACTCTTTTTTTCTAAGCATCCCAACTTCTACAGAAAGTATTCATCATTTGCTGTCTCCTTTTCATTAACTCATTTCCTCTCCTCAGTCCCTCTGCAATCAGGCATCTACTCTTATCCATTCGTCAATTTACTGATGACCTCGGATCTATCATTAATTTATACAGATTATTTCGGTTTCATTTTCACAATAATCCTATAACTTATGTTCTATAATAATACCTACTATATAGATGAAGAAACAAGGTACAAAGTGGTTAATCAGCTAGCCCAAGTTCATACAGCTAGCAAATGGTGAAGCCAGTATTTGAACCCAACTGATTTGACTCAGAATCTGCATTCTTACCTATGTCCTGCTTTGTCTTCCAGTTCACCTGACATTTGCTTGCTCTGATGACAAAACTCTGCCCTACCTGATTTGACATTCCTAGCATTCAAGTCAGTCTTGGGTTAAATAGCGGAAGTGGGACTATTATTTCCAGAATCCACTGTTAAAATGCACAAAGAAGCCAGAACAGAGGGAGTGTGCTGTTGGTTTTCACTAATCATTTTCCTCTACCATATTAGCTTGGGTACCAGATCCAGCCACATTTTTGGTGCCACAACCCAAGGAGCTGGAGGGTAAGGATCCACAGAGGGGAAGGGATAGAGGAGATAAGAGGAAGGAGAGGAAAGGAGATAAGAGAAGAGAAGAGGAGAAGAGAGAAAGGGTGAGGATGACCAGCTCAATACCCAGTGTTCTGCAGCTCTGGAAGGTAGGCCTGCCTTGATCTAAGATGTGATCCTTCAGGACCTCTGGCAACCAGAAGCTTCAAACAATGCCCAAAGCAGGTAACATGAAAAAAGATTTGGGAAGGATAAGAAATGCATATTCCTGAACCTGAACTCAGAGGTAGCTACAGCTTACTCTGCCCGGTCACAGCACACAAATGCAGTTTCCTTTCAGAAATAATTTTCACAAAAGATTTTGTGTCATAGCTTAAGGAATTTAGCTCAGATGAAGAAAAAAAATCTTAGTATTAAGATTCTAAATAGAACAATAAAAGAAACCCATAGTTCAAATTAATGAGATGTGATAGGGCTAATTTCTCTGTTTAGAGGTGTTTTAACTGTGACTTGACAATACTGACATGCAAGCTCTTTAGGAGAACCTAGTTTTCATTTGAGCTTGCTTAATTAATTACCGAAGTAATGAATTCATTCTGATTCAAGGGTAGACAATTGACTGTTAATGTAAATTTATTGGCCGCTTAACTTTTTTATTATTTTGGAGAAGCAAGGATGGAAAAAATATCACCAGAGTAAATTTACATTGTGTTCTTGGGATATTTTTCAGTAATTTTTGCAAACTTCCTTACAATAAATAGAAGCCGTTCCTAAACCTGAATTTATTTTTCCTTTCAGTCAGAAGTTTAGCTAATAAAACTTTTGCCAGAGTGTAGCACAATAGCTCCCTGGGGAACTCTTTCTACTGCGTAATTTTTTCTCTCTCTTGTAAAAAGAATGACATGGTGTCTTTAAAATGTTCAAGGCTCTGAAAGAAAGACAAGCCATTTGATATGAATGATTAATAAGCACATTAAGGAATACAAACTAAGAGATAGGAGTTTAAATGTAAAAAAAAAATTCTCATTTTCAGAATGCAGATCAGATCTGACTTCTCTTCTATTTTTTCTGTTTCACAGACAAAATCCTGACTGAGGTTAAGTGCTAATGTTTTTAATGCCCATCTTTTATTCTCATGCTTGACACCAAACGGCTACTTCAGAACTAGTGTCTTGACACTTGAATCTTTTCCATAGCACCAAAGGTTATTCCACAAGGACATCTGTGAAAGGAAGAATATGTTTCTAACACAATAAACAGAGGATTTTACGTAAAGCCTATTTAGACAGGAATTGGAAACGCAGATTGGAGAGAAGCCATGTTGTTCAGGTCCTGCTATTTATGAGGGAGAGTTTTCCTTGAGAAATGCATGTCTCTTTATAAGCAGAAACCTCTGTAAGGTAATCCAGCAGTGACGGAACAAGATATAATATTACGTTTTAATCAAAAAGAGAGTCATTAAGAATACAGCATTATTAATATTTATTCTTATCCATATTATTTTTAAAGTATTAGGAAAATATTCATTGTGGAGATGATTTAAGAATCTATCCATATGAGGAAATAAAACAAAGTGTTACCTGAAAGGGGTCCCGATCCAGACCCCAAAAAAGGGTTCTTGGACCTTGTGCAAGAAGCAAATTGGGGCAAGTCCAGAAAGTGAAAGCAAGTTTATTAAGAAAGTAAAGGAATGAAAGAATGGCTACTCCAGAGGCAGAGCAGCAGCATGGGCTGCTCAAATAAATATAGTTATTTCTTTATTATATGCTAAACAAGGGGTGGATTATTCATGAGTGTTCCAAGAAAGGGGCAGGCAATTCCCAGAACTGAGGGTCCTCCCCACTTTACACTACATAGCATAACTTCTGGACGTTGCCACGGCATTTGTAACTGTCATGGCGCTGGTGAAAGTGTCTTTTAGAATGCTAATGAATTATAATTAACTTATACTGAGCAAGAAGCATGACCACAGGTCACTCTCATAGCCATCTTGGTTTTGGTGGGATTTGGCCAGCTTCTTTACCGTATCCTGTTTTATCAGCAAGGTATTTGTGACCTGTATCTTGTGCCGACCTCCTGTCTCATCCTGTGACTAAGAATACCTTAACCTCCTAGGAATGGAGCCCAACAGGTCTCAGCCTCACTGTTCCCAGCCCCTATGCAAGATGGTTCAAATGCTTCTGATAAAGGGATTCATATATTAGGAATTCACAATCTGAAATGAGCAATAATATTCTGAATGTAAAGATAGCCTAAATGACATGTTTTAGCCCATGGCATATAAAATTAGATTTGTCATGAATTGATGTCATACGTACAATTTGGGGGAAAGGCCAGCATAGAATAATTGTAAGATAGAATGGAAAATAACTGAGTTTCAAATACTGGCAGGGAAAGAGTAGGCAAGCCATTGTAGCACATGGTAATTCAGAAAGGCATATGGAAATGGAGCCATCTCAGAAGTCGTTTACATGACAGAAGAGAAATTAGTAAATATTTCTGAGGTGGAGACCAGTTGGCAAACACATGGCTTTACTCTTGGTCAAAGGACCTAATTCAGAGGTGATGAGATGACAAACGTTTGGGGGTGATACCTGACACCAAAGGAAAGCAAGAACTGCAGAAATGGTCATGAGAGTAAAGATGCAAAACTCTAGTGACTGACTAGTAGCAGCAACTTAGAAACCGAGTCAGCAGCAGAAATGCAAAAGGAAGCCATCCTAGAAGAAAGCCGGGTTAAAGTCGCAGACAGAGCCAGCTGCTCCAACAGCAAAGCCATATATTTTTATTGAGACAGCGATGCGCTGCCTTTCTTCACAAGGTTTACCCAGCACACCCACCCAAACCACGGCAGACTTGTATTGATGCATTTTCCCCTTCCAAATGGATCCCCTGTGAGAACTCTGGGAGTCTATCAACAGAAAGGTTGATGAGAAAGTGGAGGACTGAGCAAAGCTAACTTACTTTGAACTTCAATACTACTTTAGAGCACAATAAAATATTAAGCTTTTCATCATTCTGCTTCCTTATTGTAGATTACCCATTGTTCAGTCTACTTTGGAATTTCTTCATTGTAGCTTGTTGCAGCACTTCTGTGCGTGTGTGTGTGTCTGTTTGCACACACTCATGAAATCTTAGCATGAGAAATAGTTATACCATATGAATTTAAAAATGAGGAGAGCTTAGACAGGAACTTGTTAGTCTGAACTGCAGCTGCCCCTGTGGAAAACTGGTGTTGCCCTCCCTTTACACTTTTGCTGCAGAAATGGGTGATTTTAAACCTGAAAGTCAAAGTATATTTATTAGCTTGATCATATGAAATTGCTGTTTTTGTAGGTCGAGATACTTAGATATCAGCACATTCACAAGGTTCAGACTTATAGTGCGTGACTGGATTCCACATCCACCTTGCATTTTGTAATCGAGGGGGAGGAAGCTCACAGGTGTTGAGTACCTTGTACTTGTCCAGGTGTTTGTTAGGGGCTATTTTAGAAACAGCACTCAGTTAGTTACTCTTAGCCAGGTGCTGTCTGCACCACATCATGTGATGGTCAAGGACTGACCCAGGACATGAATAAGTATCATTCATTCAACATTAAACACGGGAAAAAAAGACTCATTAATTTAAAAAAACACCACTAAGATAAATATTACAACTAGAATTTGAAGGCTCCTATTTATTTCCATTGGGTTATATCCACTAATAAACGTTACAAAGTTAGGATGACATTTAACTTGAGATACAGTTTTGTAGCCGTTGTTGTTGTTTTTTAATCTAATAAGCTCCTTCTGTGCTATACCAAATGACCTCCCTAGCTGGGACTCCTCCTGACATCCAGGCTGTTCCTTCGCATTTGAAAGCCCATGGAAGTCTTTCTTCTTACCAGTACACTGATGCCCACACATCCCAGCCACTGCCCTTCACTCTCACATCAAGATAAGGTCTTGATGTTCACTTTCAGGTTTTATATCAGTATACTGAGCTTTAGCGATTGGCTTTCATCCTGGAGAAATTTCAATGGGAAAAAGAACTGCATTAAAATCACTACTTATCATTATTTTTTAAGTTTATTTCAATTTCTTTGTTTTTAATCGAAAAGCCATATGATTCACATAGTTTAAACTACATCTGCATCCATTTTATATTTTTATCCCATTCCCATTACCCAGAGGGAAAAAATGCTATGATTTTTCTTATGTGTTCTTCTAGAAATATTTCATATTTACATGAGTGTATATATATATATATATATATTATATTCATTGTGGGAATTTCAAATGGGAGAATATCTGACCTTATTCTTTGATTTTAGAAAAATATCTTGAAGTTCATTCACAGTAAGTATGTTTACCTCATTATTTCTCAAGGCTGCTTGCTATTCCAGAGTATAAACGTACCATGGCCACTGAAAGAGAACTGTACTAACATATTTACCGTTATGTTCATAAAAGGTTACAGTTAATCTCTTCATGCGCATATGCATATATTACAGTATGACTGCGGGATAAATTCCTAGAAGTAGCATTGCTGCTTAACGTAAACTATACAATTGAGAGAAACTGAAAGCATCACTCTTTTTGCATTACCTCCATTCAGTACACTGCAAGTTGATCATTTTTTGGAACTTTAATTTTATAGATAGTGCCAAATGGTTCTTCAAGAAATCATATTCATAAAAAGGCACCAGTTCCTGAAACTGAATCATCTGAGTTTTACCTTTTCATGTGCACACATGAAACAGACCTAAAACATTCCCAGATGTGGTGAGGGGTTGTGAGTAAAGATTCTGCAGCCAGGCCACTTGGGTTCAAATTCTTGTGCTACCACTAACTAGCTCTATAATTGGGGCAAATAAATAAAGCCTGTCTTTTTGCTTTCCTTGTTTTTATCTGAGAAGAATATTAGTATCTACCTCATAGAGTTCTGTGAGGATTTTAATATGTACAAAGCACAAAGAATCATGTTTGGTGCACAGTAAGCACTCAAGATACATAACGTCTTCATACTTAAATTTGTTCTTAAAACTGATTATTTTTAACCTGAGCCTTAAGCTGAGCAATAATATCCATAATATTGCACGTTTGCATACTATTTAGATTTTATTTTAAGAGACTTTAAATTTAATGCATTAACTACGAAAGTATAGTTGAAAGTAATGTCCTAAGCAACACAGCCTCAGTATATGTTTTAGTTGTTCTAATCAATTCAGTAGTACCTCATTGCTGTTTTAATGTGCATTTCTTTAACTTATAAACAAGGTTGAACATTATCTCATGAATTTATTTATTTATTTATTATTATTATTATTATTATTTGAGACGGAGTCTCGCTCTGTCGCCCAGGCTGGAGTGCAGTGGCGCGATCTCGGCTCACTGCAAGCTCCACCTCCCGGGTTCACGGCATTCTCCTGCCTCAGCCTCCTGAGTAGCTGGGACTACAGGCGCCCGCCACCACACCTGGCTAATTTTTTGTATTTTTAGTAGAGATGGGATTTCACCGGGTTAGCCAGGATGGTCTCGATCTCCTGACCTCGTGATCTGCCCACCTCGGCCTTCCAAAGTGCTGGGATTACGGGCGTGAGCCACCACGCCCAGCATTATCTCATAAATTTATAAACTATTTTTTCTTCATGTGGAATGCTTATCAATCCTTCTCAATTTTACATTGCTTTTTTTAAATCTTTATCCATTGATGTATAAGAGCACTTTATAAAAAAAATGTGTCATGTATATTAAAATATTATTTCCCACTCATAAATTGATATCTTCTGGCAAATTTCAAGTAATTTCATTTATTAGTCTCTTTACTGTGGTCTTGGTTTTACATCTTGCATAGAAATACATGCCCGCTCTCATATTATATATGCAAACCTCTCCCAGAATCTTCTAGAACTGTTTCTGTGGATACTTTAAAATCTTTAATTCATCTACAATCTACTTTGATGCAAGGAGTAGGGTAATGGTCCAGTTTTATTAATTTTTTCCTGAGGGATACCTAGTTTCCCCAGTACCATTTATTAATTTTTTTCTTACTAATTTAAAATGCCACATCTTTTATCAGCATATATATTTGAATTTGTTAGTGAATACTATTTTTTTCCACTGCTATTAATATCAAGCATACTAAAATCTAGAATCAACCTTTATTATGTACTTTTCTTTTTTTTTTTTTTTTTTGAGACAGAGTCTCACTCACTCTGTCACCCAGGCTAGAGTGCAGTGGTGCAATCTTGTCTCACTGCAACCTCCACCTCCAGGGTTCAAGAGATTCTCCTGCCTCAGCATCCCAAGTAGCTGGAATTACAGGAGCACGCCACCACACCTGGCTAATTTCTGTATTTTTAGTAGAGACAGGGTTTCACCACGTTAGCTAGGCTGCTCTCGAACTCCTGACCTCAGGTGATCTGCCCAACTCAGCCTCTGAAAGTGCTGGAATTACAGGCATGAGCCACCGTGTCCAGCCTCTAGGTACTTTTCTAATTGGTAAGACTAACTCCTTTTACAATTTCTTTTTGCCAATTGTACTGCTTATCCTTTTATGAAAATTAATTTTTTTAAATTTGATGAATAAAATATGTATGCATTTATTATGTGCAACTTGATGTTTTGAAACATGCATACATAATTGAATGAGTAAATCAAGCTAATTAAATATGCATTACTCACATACTTATTTTTGTGGTGAGAAAACTAAAAATCTATTCTCAGCAATTTTCAAGAACACAGTACTTTGTTATTAACTATAGTCACCATTTTATGCAACAGATTTCTTGAACTTATTCCTCCTACATAACTGAAATTTTGTATGCTTTGACCAACATCTCCCCAACTCCCAAACTCGCTAGTCCCTGGTAACAACTATTCCACCTTCTGCTTCTATGGGCTCAACATTTTTAGATTACACATATAAGCTAGATCCTGTAGTATTGGTCTTTCTGTGCTTGACTTATTACACTGAATATAATGTCCTCCAGGTTCATCTATGTTCTCACAAATAAATAGGATTTCTTTTATTTTATGGCCAAATAGCATTCCATTGTGTATGTACACCACATTTTCTTTATCCATTCATCCACAGATGGACACTTCAGTTGATTCCAAATCTTGGCTATTATGAATAATACTGCAATGAACATGGTTGTACAGATATCTAAAAGACATGCTGATTTAATTTCCTTTGGATACATACCCAATACTGGGATTGCTGAATCATTTGGTAATTCTATTTTTGATTTTTTGAGGAACCTCCCTACTGCTTTCCATAATGGATATACAAATTTACATTGCCACCAACAGTATACAGGGATCCTCTTTTCTTCACATCTTCATCAACACTTGTTATCTTTTGTATTTTTGATAATAACCATTCTAACAAGTACGAGGTGATATCTCATTGTGGTTCTAACTTGCATTTCCCTGATGATTTGTGATATTGAGCATTTTTTCATATACCTGTTGGCCACACATATATCTTTCTTGAGAAATGTCTTTTCAGGTCTTTTGCCCATTTTTAAAAAGCACAGTTATTTGTTTTCTTTCTATTGAGATGTTTGAGTTGCCTACGTATTTTGAATATTAACCCCTTATCAGATGTATTGTTTGAAAATATTTCCTCCAATCCCATAAGTTGTTTTTTTACTCTGCTGATTGTTTCCTATGTGGTGCAGAAAATTAGTTTGAAATAACCTCATCTGTCTAATTTTGCTTTTATTGCCAATGCTTTTGGGGTTGTATCCAGAAAATGATTTCCTAGACCAGTATCATGGAGCTTTTCCCCTGTGTTTTCTCTTAGTAGTTTCACAGTTATGGGTCATAAGTTTAAGTCTTTAATCCATTTTGTGTTGATTTTTGCATATAGTGTGAGATAAGGGTCTAATTTCATTCTGCTGTGCATGCATATCCCATTTAGCCAATACCATTTACTGAAGAAACTAAACTTTCTTCAATGTGTATTCTTAGCACCTCTGTCAGAAATCAATGGACAATAAATGCCTGGATTTATTTCTGGGCTCTCTATTGTGTTCCATTGGTCTATGTATGTGTCTGTTTTCATGTCAGTACCATGCTGTTTTGATTGCTACAGCTTTGTAGTACATTTTGATGTCAGACAGTGTGATGCCTCCAGCTTTGTTCTTTATGCTCAAGATTGCTTTGGTTATTGGAGGTCTTTTGTGGTTACACACAAATTTTAGGATCATTTTCTCTATTTATGTGGAAAATGTCATTAGAATTTTCATAGGTAATGCACTGAATCTGTAGATCACCTTAGGTATTATAAATATTTTAATATTAATTCTTCCAATCCATGAACATGGGATATCTTTCCATTCCTGTCATCTTTAAGTTCTTTCATCAATATTTTATAGTCTACTATAAAATTCTGTAAACCTCAGTGTACAACTCTTTCACCACCTTGGTTAAATTTATTCATAAGTATCTTATTGGATTATTTTCTTGATTTCTTTTTCAGACACTTCATTATTAGTATATAGACACACAACTGATTTTTCTGTTGATGTTTTACTGTAACTTTATTGAATTTATTTATTAGTTATTTGGGGTTATTTTCTTTTGAGACAGTCTTGTTCTGTCATCCAGGCTGGAGTGCAGTGGCACTATCACAGCTCACTGCAGCCTGAACCTCCTGGACTCAAGTGATCGTCCCACCTCAGCCACCTGAGTATCTGGGACTACAGGCACATGCCACCATGCCCAGCTCGTTTTTTTTTTTTTTGTAGAAATGGGGGTCTTGCCATGTTGTCCAGGTCTCAAACCACTGGAGTCAAGTGATCTTCCTACTTTGGCCTCCCAAAGTGCTGAGATTACAAGCATAAGCCATCATGCCTGGCCTGAAATTTATTCATTAGTTCTAATAACTTTTTGGTGAAATCTTTAGGGCTTTCTACATATAAGATCATGTCAACTGCAAAGAGGGACAATTTTACTTCTGTTTTCTCCAAATTTGGATGTTTTTTCTTTCTTTTTCTTGTCTAATTGCTCTGGATAAAACTTTCAGTACTGTGTTGAAAGAAGTGGTGATAGTGGGCATCCTTGTCTCGTTTGGATCTCAGAGGAAGAGTTTTCAACTTTTCACCACTGAATAAGATGTTAGCTCAGGGTTTGTCACATGTAGCCTTTATTTTGTCGAGCTATATTGTCCTCTTTACACCCAATATATTGGGAGATTTTAGAATAAAAGGTTGTTAGAGATTTTGTCAAATGCTTCTGCTGTGTCTATTGAGATAATCATATGTTTTTTGTCCTTTGTTCTATTAACATGATACGTTACATTTATAGATTTGCCTATATTGGACCATCAATTCATCCCACAGATAAATCTCACTTGATTATCATGAATGATCTTTCTAATATGCTGTTGAATTTGGTTTGCTAAAATTTCACAGAGCTTTTTTTTGCATTTATGCTCATGAGGATATTGGCCTATAATTGTCTTTTTTTGTAGTTTACTTTCTGAGTTTGGTATCAGGGTAATGCTGGTCTTATAAAATGAGTTTGAAAGTATTCCCTTCTCTTCCATTTTTTGGAAGAGTTTGAGAATAATTAGTATTAGTTCTTTAAATGCCTGGTAAAATTCAGCAGTGAAGCCATCAGGGCCTAGGTCTTTATTTAATTAGAGCTTTTTACTACTGATTCAATTTTATTGCTCATTATTGGTTTGCTCAGATTTTCTTTTTTTATGGTTCAGTTTTGGCAGGTTATATATGTCCAGAAATTTACCCACTTCTAGGTTGTCCAATTTGTTGATGTATACTTATTCATAGTAGTCTGTTAAAATCCTTTGTATTTCTGTAATATTGGTTGTAATGTTGCCTCTTTCATTTCTGATTTTGAGACTTCTTTTTTCTTAAAGATTTGTTTATTTTGTTTATATTTGTTATATTTTTATATATATTTATATATTTTTAAAAACCTGACTTTTAGTTTTATGGATCTTTTTTTATTGTTTTTCTAGTCTGTATTTTATTTGTTTCTGCTCTGATCTTTATTATTTCTTTCCTTCTTTAACTTTGAGCTTAGTTTGTTCTTGTTATTCTAGACCAACCAATAAATAACCAAACATTATACAAACATTGTATAATGTTTGGTTGTTTATTTGATATCATTCTTCCTTGCTGATGTAGGCCATTATTGCTATAAACTTAGAATTGCTTTTGCTGTATCCCATGTGTCTTGATATGGCATGGGTCAATTTTTGTTTGTCTAAAGACATTTTAAAATTTCCCTTTAAATTGCATCTTTGACCCACTGGTTGTTCAGGAGCATGTTGTTTCATTTCCATGTATTTCTGAATTTTCTTTTTCTTTTTTTTTTTTTGAGACAGAGTCTCGCTCTGTCACCAGGCTGCAGTGCAGTGGCACGAGCTTGGCTCACTGCAATCTCTACCTCCTGGGCTCAAGCAATTCCCCTACCTCAGCCTCCCGAGCAGCTGGGACTGCAGGCGTGCACCACGCCCAGCTAATTTTTGTATTTTAGAAGAGATGGGGTTTCATCATGTTGTCCAGAATGGTCTCGATCTCCTGATCTTGTGATCTGCCCACCTTGGCCTCCCAAAGTGCTGGATTACAGGCGTGAGCCACTGCGCCCGGCCAAATTTTCTGAAATTCCTTCAGTTACTGATTTCTAGAATCATACCATTGTGGTCAGAAAGTATAACTGATACGATTTCAATCTCCTTAAATTTATTAAGACTTGTTTTGTGGCCTAACACATGATCTATCCTGGAGAATGTTCTCTGTGTGCTTTTGAAAAAGGTGTCTTCTGCTGCTGTTGGATGCAATGTTCAGTTTATGTCTGGTAGGTCCATTTGGTCTAACATATAGTTTAAGTCTATTTTTTCCTTACTGATTTTCTGTCTGGATGAGCTGTCTATTGCTGAAAACAGAATATAGAATTTCCCTCCTATTAAGTCCCCCTCCCTTCAGATCTGTTAGTATTTGCCTTATATATTCAGATATTCCATCATTTGGTGCACACATATTTACAACTGTTACATTCTCTTGGTTAACTGACCCCTTTATCCTTCCTCTTCTTTTTTTTTTTTTTTGAGACAGAGTCTTGCTCTGTGGCCCAGGCTGGAGTGCAGTGGTGCAATCTCAGCTCACTGCAACCTCCGCCTCCCGGGTTCAAGAGATTCTCCTGACTCAGTCTCCTGAGTAGCTGGGATTACAGGTGCGTGCCACCATGCCCAACTATTTTTTTTGTATTTTTTTGGTAGAGATGGGGTTTCACCATGTTGGTCAGGCTGGTCTTGAACTCCTGACCTCATACCACCCACCTCGGCCTCTCAAAGTGCTGGGATTACAGGTGTGAGCCACTGCGCCCAGCCCCCTTTAGCATTACATACTGACTTTGTCTCTTGTGGCAATTTTGGACTTAAAATCTATTTTATCTGGTATAAGTACAGCTACTTCTGTTCTTTATTGGTTTCCTTTGCATGGAGTATCTTTTTTCCATCCCTTTGCTTTCAGTCTATGTGTGTCCTTATAAGTGAAGTGAGTTCCCTGTGTGTAGCATAGAGCTGGGTCTGGTTTTTATAATCCATTAAGTCACACTATGTCTTCTGATTGAATAGTTTAATTTATTTACATTTAAGGTAATTGTTGCCAGGTAAGAACTGACTACAGTCATTTAGGTCATTCTTTTCTGGCTTTGTTTCCTGACTACAGCTGTTTAGTTCATTCTTTCTAGCTTTGTTTTCCTTTGTTCCTTCCTTCTCTTTCCGTCTTCCTTTGTGATTAGGCAATTTTCTATAGTGGCATGCTTTGATTCCTTACTTTGTATCTTCTGTATATCTAGTACAGGTTTTTGCTTTGTGGTTACCAGGAGGCTGACATAAAATATCTTATAGTTGCAGCAAGTTTTTTTAAGTTGAATACAACTTAACCGTGATCACACATAAAAATTCAACATTTTTACCCACCCACACTTTGTTTTTGATGCTTTTTATATTGTGTAACCCTTAATGAATTATTGCAGCTTTAACTATTTTTAATAGTTTGTTTTAACCATTGTAATAAATATATGTTACTTAAACACTACCACCAGTTTTAAAATTTGACTTACTTTTGTACTTACTTTTGACTTAAACTTTTTGTACTTACTTTTACTAGTGAGTTTCAAACTTTCTTATATTTCTGTGTTACTAATTAACATCCTTTTCTTTCAGCCCGAAGAACTTCCTTTAGCATTTCTTGTAAGACACTTCTGAGAGTAATGAACTGGACTTTGTGTGTGTGTGTGTGTCTCTGCAAAAGTCCTTTTCTCTTTTCCTTCTGTAGAAGAGCTTTGCTGTGTATTCTTGGTTGACAGTTTTTGTTATGTTTTGTTTTTTTTCCTTTCAGCACTTGAATATATCATCCCGCTCTCCCCTGGCCTGTAAGGTTTCTGCTGTGATGTCTGCTTCTAGTATTAATGGAACTCCCTTATATGTGACATGCTTCTTTTGTCTTGATGCTCTTTTGCTGCAGAATGCTCTTTTTGTCTTTGAATTTTCAAAGTTTGACAATAATATGTCTTGGTGTAGTCTTGCTTGGATTGAATCTGATTAGAGACCTTTGACCTTCCTGTGTATGAAAATGTAAAGTTTTCCCCAGATTGATAAAACTTCTTCTGTCTGCCTTCCTGCCTGCCTTTTTTCCTTCCTTCCTGTCTTCCTTTCTTCTTTGCTCCCTCTCTGCTTCCTTCTTTGTTTCTGCTACTGTTTCCTCTCTCTCTCTCTTTCTTTACAATAAAAACTTGCTCTATTAGCCAGGCTGGAGTGCAATAGCATGATCATAGCTCACTGCAACCTCAAACTCCTGGGCTCAAGCGACCCTCCCACCTCGGCCTCTCAAAGCGCTGAGATTATAGGTATGAGCCACCACACCCAGCCTATTGTTTCTTTAACTAAACTTTCTAGACCTTTGTCTCTCTATTCTCCTTTTTCAGTGTCCATACTTTTAAGTTTTGTTCTTTTGATGCTTTCCTGTAAGTTCCATAAGTGTTCTTCATTACTTTATATTCTTTTTTCTCCTCTAACTGTATAATTTCACTAAACTGTCTTTGAGTTCAGAGCCTTTCTTCTGCTTCATTGATTCTGCTGTTGACATTCTCTATTGCAATTTTCATTTCATTCATGCATTTCTCAGCTCCAGAATTTGTTAGTTTTTTGTATAATTTCAATCTTTAATTTTCTCATTTTATTCATTTAATGACTTACTAATTTTTGAATTATTTTTCCTGTTTTAGATACACAGAAATTTATTAGTAACTGTTCTGGAGACTGGGATGCTCAAGATCAAGGTGGTGGCATCTGTGAAGGCCTTCTTGCTGTGTCATAACAAGGCAGAAGGCATCACATGGGTGAGAGAGAGACAAAAGTAGGGTCCTTTTATAAGAAACCCACTCCCTCATAACATAAATTTTGAGGGACACATTCAGATCAGAGCAGTCCCAGTTCCGGATCTCTAGTTTTTTCAACATTTATTTTAGATTCAGGAGGTACATATGCAGGTTTGTTACCTCAGTATATTGTGTAATGCTGAGGTTTGGGGTATGAATGATCCCTTCACCCAGGTACTAATTAACAGTTAGTTTTTTAACCACTGTCCCACTCCCTCCCTTTCCCCTCCAGTAGTCTCTAGTGTCTATTGTTGCCATCCTTATATCCATGAGTTATCAATGTTTGGCTTCTACTTACAAGTGCAAACATGCAGTATTTGATTTTCTGTTCCTGTGTTAATTCACTTGGGATAATGGCCTCCAACTGCATCCACGGTGCTACAAAGGACATGATTTCATTATTTTATATGGCTGCATAGTATTCCATGGTGTATATATATATATACCATATTTTCTTTATTCAATCCACTACTGATAAGCACCAAGGTTGATTCCATGTCTTTGCTATTGTGAATACTGCCATGATGAACACACAAGTGCATGTGTCCTTTTGGTAGAATGATTAGATTTCTTTTGGATATCTACCCAGTAATGGGATTGCTAGGTTGAATGGTAGTTCTCTTTTAAGTTCTTTGAGAAATCTCCAAATTTTTTTCCACAGTTGCTTAACTAATTTACATTCCTACCAACAGTATATAAGTGTTCCCTTTTCTCCACAGCCTCACCAGCATTTGTTGCTTTTTGACTTTTTAGTAATAGCCATTCTGACTGGTATGAGATGGTATCTTATTGTGGTTTTAATTTGCATTTCTCTGATGAGAAGTGATGTGGAACACTTTTTCATATGTTTATTGGCCATGTTTATGCCTTCTTTTGAGAAGTGTTTGTTCATATCTTTTGCACATTTTTAAGTGGGGTTGTTTGCTTTTTGCTTGCCTAATTGCTTAAGTTCCTCATAAATTTTGAATATTAGACCTTTGTTGGATGCATAGTTTGCAAATATTTTCTCCCTTTCTGTATGTTGTCTGTTTACTTTGTTGATAGTTTCTTTTGCTGTGCAGAAGCTCTTTAGTCTAACTGGATCCCATTTGTCAATTTTTGTCTTTGTTGCAACTGCTTTTAGGACTTATAAATCCTTTCCCAAGGCCAATGTCCAGAATGGTGTTCCATAGGTTTTCTTCTAGGATTCTTACAGTTTGGGGTCTTACATTTAAATATTTGATCCATCTTGAGTTCAGTTTCATATACGGTAAAATGTAGGGTTCTAGCTTCATTCTTCTGCATATGGCTCACTAGTGATCTTAACACTATTTATTGAATAGATAGTCCTTTCCCCATTGCTTATGTTTGTTGACTTTGTCAAAGATTAGATGGCTGTAGGTATGCAGCTTTATTTCTGGGTTCTCTATTCTGTTCCATTGTTCTATGTGTCTGTTTTAATACCAGTACCAGACTGTTGAGGTTACTGTAACCTTTTAGTTTGAAGTTGGGTAATGTGATACCTCTGGCTTTGTTCTTTTTGCTTTGGATTGCTTTGGCTATTTTGAATTATTGTTCTATTTTCTTTAAGTCCACTTAGCTCTTGTGGTGGTATTTCAGATGTCAGCAGTGGTTCAAATTGATGATTCTGCAGATGAATGTCCTATTTCACCATCTTGCTGGCATCTGTACACTTGCCTTGTTTATTCTTGAATGAACATTCTTCAAAATAAATTTTGAATTACATCATTTTATTATGGGTTAAATTAGAGAGGATTAACATCTTTACATTACTGAGTCTTCATATCCATAAATGAGAATTTACGCAGATCTCCTTATATACCTCATAGTAATGTTTTAACCTTTTCTTTTCCCATGTAGCTTGTACATTTCTCACCCCTCTCCTGCCTGCCAGTGGTATTTTATGCCTTCTAAATCTATTATAAACAGTATTTGCTTCTTTTAATTTTAATTGATAACTTATACAAAGGGAGGTATTTCTGATTATTAATTTCCAAAAAAAAGTATTAAAAAATGTGAGCTGTTGCTTTTTTTTTTTTTTTTTTTTTTAAGACAGAGTTTCGCTCTTGTCGCCCAGGCTAGAGAGCAGTGGCATGATCTCGGCTCACCACAACCTCTGCCTCCCGGGTTCAAGTGATTCTCCTGACTCAGCCTTCCGAGTAGCTGGGATTACAGGCACCCGCCACCACGTCTGGCTAATTTTTTTGTATTTTTAGTAGAGATGGGGTTTCAGCATGTTGGCCAGGCTGGTCTCGACCTTCTGACATCAGGTGATCGACCTCCCAAAGTGCTGGGATTACAGGCATGAGCCACCACGCCGGCCCAGGTGATTTTCTTATGTGTGTTTTCAAGGATCAAATAATAATAATTTTTACTTGGTTCCTATTTTTTATGCCTCTTGTTTAGTCTCTTCTCTAAATGAAATACTCTTTGTATCATAGGAAAATAAGGATAGACCCTAGTGAGGAGGGCTTAAAATTCTTTTTCAGGGTTACAGGAATGAAGGAATAAATAAATCTTTATTGCCACAAAATAAAGGAAACTCCAAACTCAGCCTCTCTGAGACCAAATTATAAAAAAAGTCATATATAGAATTTGAGAATATCATAGCAACATTAAGAGGGAAAGAGGAAAAGAGATTATGAGGTTTTGCATTGATAATATACTGTGACGTATAAGTATTAAAACATTTTTGTATCTCTGAATAGAAATTTTAGTCAGGCCTCTCTCCTTGAACTCCTAAGACGGAGCCAAACAAAATTTTCTATTTGCCTTCCCTACTAGTTATTTTTATTTTGCCTTCTAGAAACTCATCAATTTGAAAAAAAAATCATCAATATGAGTCATTTTATAAGCATCCTTATATATGCATAAATTCAAATTTTATAGTGTTTGATACACATATTCATGTTCTATTACATGTATCTATATAGATACAATCTTGTTTATGAAAATTGACATAGTATGCTATAAGTGAACAAAACTATATGAAAGAATAACAGACCATACTGCTTGATAGAAAAAGTTTTAAATAATAGAAAAGTGCTGCAACAGAGATAAGAAGAAAAAATATAACAACAAAGGTCTTATGGGAGCTTATTATCTGCCAAGTGCAGAGTTAAGCTCATTAAGTGGATAATCTTATTTTTCCTCACACAATTATGCTCATTTTATAAATGAGAAAGCTAGAACTTTGAGAAGTTAAATCACCCAGTTTTACATAGTTTATAACTGATTCTTGTTCTCAAAGGCAACTCTGTGTGATTGTGAAGCCCCAGCACAGGCGCCCATAAAAAGGGCATTTCCATTTACTGCAATATTTAAAAATCCACAGAAACTGATTTTTCAAAAGCCTACAGTTAAAAGAAAGTTGCTCAAATATTACTTAAAATAGAATAATCAGTTAAAAAAATTGATCACAATGAAAGAGGAAAAAAAAGCAGCTCACAGGAATTTTCTACAGAAGCATACAAAGATACACTCTCTAAACAAGAAAACCATTATCTAGTGAATGTTCATCAGAAACTAGAATATTCACTTTTGTTTAAGTAAAACTTTCACTAATTATATAGAGGGTTATACTTCCTATTGAGATAATTTATCACTATAGCCAAAGTTTCAGTGTAGAAAAACACCCCTGCTCATCAGTATCTGGGATAGAAGTAAAACAGAGGATACTGCTTGAAACAAAACTGCTTAGACCAGCACACTTCTCTGATTTGTCAATGTCACTGATATAAAAATGAAAGTTAATACCTTTTAAGATATCTGTACAATTCTAGGGTAGCTGTTTCAGAAGGTCAAATGACTCACAGCCAATGGGGAACTAGAGAGATATCTGAGGATTTGGCTGGTAAACCAGACTTTCACTGATAGGGTCCCCTTTGGGGCTGTGGTAGAGGTTCTCTTAAAAGACAGAGCAGCTTAAAGAGATCACTGAGGATTTTCACTATTACAACAACAAAATGATACTGAACTGCTATATTGATTTTAAATTTGACAAAACGACAGAATCCCTGACAAAACAGAACCATTACTGTGGAATAAATCAGTTAGATTCCGGATCAGCCCCATTATTCTTCATATCATCACAAGTGCTTTCTAAGATGTTGTCACCAGATGAAGGGCACAAAGTGGGGAAGAGAGCTGGAAGGGCTTCTCCTTAAAGAGTATGGTTATTGTACTTCACTTCCATGCTTAATCATTTGATAACACTCACCCCACAGTTGCTATTTTGGATACTCTATAAAATTCCCAGGCAGTTATCCATTTAATCTAACATAAATATATGTTAAAATATTTTCTGCTATTTCTCAAGGTCATGTGTTTGCCTGTGGAGCTTAGAGTACTGGCATCTCACTCAGTCACTGCAACAATGGCTTAAATCCTTCTTGACAGGTGGTACCTCTGTGTTCCTAGTGGCATGATACCACAGAAGGCTTCTCCCTCACACTAACGGGACTGAATCAATAACATCAGACTAAAAACATTAACCTTAGGAGTCTTATTATTCTGAAAAATATAATAAAACCTTCAGAATAAAGGTTTTATTATTAAAACTCAGACCCAATTAAAATTTTACAAATGAGAAAGCCAGAACTCTGAGAAGTTAGATTACCCAACTTTACATAGTTTATAACTGATTCTTGTTCTCAAAGGCAACTGTGTGTGACTGTGAAGCCCCAGCACAGGCTCCCATAAAAAGGGCATTTCCATTTACTACAATATTTAAGAATCCACAAAAAATGGTTTTTTTCAAAAGCCTACAATTAAAAGCAAGTTGCTCAAATATTACCAAATATTACCAATATTACCAATAATCAGACCCAATTAAAATCAGAGAGAAAAAAAGTAACACAAGGCTGTGTAGCTCATGCACTACTAATATAGCCCATTGACTATTTAACTCATAGGATACCTTTTTAAATAATTTTTATTGTGGTAAAATATATATCCCATAAAATCTACCATTTTAACCATTTTAAGTGTACAGTTCAGTGGCATTAAACATATTCACATTGTTGTTCAACCATCACCCGCATCCAGCCCCTGAACTCATTTCATCCTACAGCTGAAACTCAAATCTTCTGAATAATTTGTGAAGTTGGCAACACACCATGCTGACCCTTAATTTGTGAAGAAGGCCCACAAGTATTAGAAAGATCCGTTTGTAGAGGTGTCACTTGATGTGACATTCCTGGCTAGCACAGATCCATCTCAAACAAACTTCTAAAGCTTGGGCTACTCTGCTCAACTCTAAATCCACATGAAGAAATGTCTCCTATTCAATTGGCACCACATCCTAGCAGGATTTTTTGTTCTTCTTTTTTTCTCTACACTTTGCTTTTCAGATGGATTTTATATCCATATATCTTTATCTATATTATGTGTATACATATATACATATATTTTGCTTTGCAGGAGGATCATTTATGTGTGTGTATGTGTGTGTGTGTGTGTATATATATATATAAGAATTAAGTGAGAATGTTTCGTTAGGACAAATACATCACTAAGTCTCTCATTCCTTTGCTATTGTAGAAATGGAGTTAGGAAACAAGGTGAAAAAGAGCCCTTTCACCGCCAGAGACTATTTCTTTACCTTCTTGGAAACTGTAACCCTTACGGGAATTGTGCAAGAATTAAATGTGGGAGTGCTGGAAACCCAGAGCACACAGCCTTATGCACAGAGAGCTCTTCATAAATGGTAGATGGCATTAGCTTCAAGTTTAGAAACAATGTTTGCTTTCTGCTTCCTAGCCAGGAAAAGCCCTTTTGCTTCAAGCGACTAAAGAATGTTCTTTAACTTCCTGAGTGTTCTGTGTGTGTACTTGCCTCTGCTAATGTTTAGTTTGCCTTACAAGGACAATCTGCCTGACTTTGTGTTGGATAAAGGGAAGCTGTACATGAAGATGGAGAGATACAGAAGGAAACAAGCCATGATTTCAGTAACCCAGTGGCCACGACAGCCAGAGGCAGAATGAAGGCCGACTGAAACTAGATATCCGCTGACCACCTCTGGACCCACAGGTGCAGCTGTTTGGGCTGACACCACACCTGGCAGCAGGGCTGACGTGTCCTGCAGACCTGCTCTTCCTCTGACTCGCTGTGTCGCTGCCCATCACTGACTGGCTCACAGCTTGGTAGCTACCCAGCCACACCCTCAGCCTCCCTTTTCCCTACTGTCGACCAACTGTGTGTCTGGCATGTAACACACACACTCAGACTGAGAATGTTTCCGTCTCTGTGCTAACTGCAGTGTCTGCCATCCTTTCCTGCTCTCTCATAGCAGGTACCGAGTCAGTCCAGACAGCTGCTGCCTCTGGGCTCAGTGCTGATCGGCAGATCTCCAACCTCTGACCTTTCTTCTGCCTCCTCCGTTAGTTCCACTCACATTTGCTCCAGTCAGGCCCAGAAAATAAAGAAAACAATTAGGAAGAAATACACACAGGCCATGGGAGATCTACTAATGCACTTTGTCCACTGCCCCACAAACGTCCCATGACAGCTGGTGGACACTTTTTTAGATTTCCCAGTTAGAACAGTTCTACATTTTGGATCTCAAAAATTCTCAACACTGATAAAGATCAGTGAAACAAGAATTCAGTTACAGCAAATTGTATGCTCTTTGTCAGAAAGTTTTAAAAAACAAAGTTCAATAATATTATTCAGAGAACATTTTCTTCCTTTGCATAAAATCTTCCTAGTGAGAAGAGACAGACAGGAAAAAAACAAAATTCCATACATGGGAACAAGAAATAATGACTTCCATAAGGAAACACAAAACCAGGGAAGACACAGGCTGGAGGAGGGTGGGGTGGGGAGGGCAGTGGGAGCTGTGTGCGTGCGTGTCACGTGTGTGTGTTCTGTGCACATTAGGGGTTAGGTTATCTAGAAGAATTCTATCAGGGAGAGATAATTTACCCAAGAAACGAATTGAGGAAGCTATCTATGCTATAGGGGAAAATTTCAGAGATACTGAACAGCTAGTACAAAGGATGGATCTTGCTTGACATTTTTAAAGAGCAGCTAGAAGGACAACATAGCATAAAATATTTGAAGCCACAGATAAGCAGAGAATACAGTCGAAGTTGCTTATTTCTTTTTATCTAAATAAGGTCAGTTCTTTATTGAAAATGACTACATTCATATGGTGCATAAAATATGTGGCAATTTGCAGCAAGAATTAAAGAAAATAAAATTCTATAGATTTAAATTGGAAGCCAGTTGCAAAGGCAGAAGCAAGATGGGATGTGAAGCTGTGGCAATGGTCCAGGTAAGAGATGGTGGGCAACTGGGCTGTCACGGTAATAACAGAGGTGAGGAAAAGTTGTCAGACTCCACATATACTCTGAAGCTGTGACTGACATGATCTGTCTAACGACTGAGTTGACAGGATATGCCTATGGATTGATCGTGGAGTGTGAAGGAAGGGAAGTCATTGATAACTCCACGCATATTGGCTCAAGCCAATAGCTGGTAAATGCTGTGATATTTACTGAGAGGTGGAAGCCCAGGGGCAATAGCTTTGGTGATGGTAAGGATATGGGGATAATAAACTTAGTTTTGGATGTGACTATTTGACATCCGAAAGGAAATGGAGTCTGGTGCTCAGAGGGGAACTTGAAACCTATGTCAGAGATGGATAATAACCTGAATATATCTAATCCCAACCAGAAGAAAATTTCACAATGAATTAAAAAGTTCTATATTTCCTTGCGGATTTAATTCTTCATTCTTTCAGAAATAAGTGAAAAATAGACATGAGGGAAAATAGCTTGTCAGTGATTGCTAATCTGGGACTATGGTTAACAGAATGTTATGGTATAATCTCTCAGCATGATTCCAGGACATGGTTAGGCTGGATTTCCAAATATCTTTTCTCTCTTTTTGATTCAGAACATTTGTTCTTATTAGGCCAGGTCGTTTTTTAAGGCCATTCGTATTACTACTACTAAAATATATATATATATATATATATATACACACACACACACACACACTCACACACACACACATATGGTTCTCCCAGAAAATGATCTTTTATCTTCCCTCTTCTGTTGTTTATTCTTTTGACCTTGTTTGAGTAATGACACCTTTTAAAATGATGTAGCAGATGAGGAGATTATTCACCTCAAGTGAGTCTGTGTCCTGAAACACATTTTGTTAACTGAAAGTATAATACATAATGAAGCTTGTTCTGTTACTCAGAAAAGATTCATGTATTCCTGTTTTAAGTAACAGGGATTCTCTCTTTTGAACAGAGCTTTTACTACTCTGAAGATTCCATAAATCTGGCAGTTACGTCTAGTTTTCTTGGGTATTTCTCAACACAAACTCAGTCCAGCCCTTGAAGCAGTCAATGTGAAGCATGTAATTAGTAAGAATGTGGATTGATATATTAATCTATTCAGATAATCAAATGTCAGTGATTGATATGACAGCTGTACAATCTCTTATCTAAAGCCTTGGTATCAGATTTGCTTTAGATTCAGATTCATTTCATATATTAGAATGGTCATACTGTATATACACTAAATATTAGTGACTAGGTGGTAATCACATATGTTACTATTTTTGCAATAAAACATATGAACATTCACATTAAGCAGAGTTACTAAAAAATGCAAATAGCCCCAAAGTCAGTACATTCAGATTTTGCTGCTAAATAAATTTGGGTCTGCTTGGGGTTCACCATTTTAATAACTTCGCTTTTAGAATTAAAAATTGCAGATAAGCAACTGTAGATCTTTAATAATAGAAAACATTAGCGTAGGTAATGGGTAAACCCAGACCAAAAAAAAAAAGCCATAAAAAGATAGAGGGAGAGCATACAAGAAATATATAAGGCTGGAGAATGCATTTTTAATGTGTCCTTAACATAAAAGTAGAGGTGGCAGGATCCCTAGGAGAGGGCTGGAAATGCATTCTGTTCTCCTGGTACAGGAAGGTTAATATGATGACCCCGAGGGCAGGGGATGTAGCTATGGTCAGGAAAAGATAATAACAGTAAAGATAATAATGTGCTGGGAAAGATAATAAGCTTATAAAAACATAATTTTCATTAATCAAGAGTGTAAATATTTTAGGGATCAAAAATAAATCTTAAGTTATTTTAATATCCATTCATATCTAAAATTAATGCCTTGGTAAAGGGCAGAAACTCTAAAGAGATGTAATTTATTGTTAAGGCAGCAATGATAAGACTGGAGGACAGCCAATATCAGCCCATCTTTTTAAGAAAATGATAAATAGGAGACAATCAATTAGTGAACTTTATTTCTACAGAAGTAGCTTTGATAGGAAAAATACTAGACACAAGGGACATGCCTAGTGAAAAATATGATAATTATGACTCAGCTCACATTTCCCAAGAGTATATTACTAACCTCTACCATAATTATTTGCTTATTTACTAAAAGAATGGATTAATGAATAAACAAATGGAGAATATGTCCCTGAGATGTTGATGTAGCAGTTCAAGAAAAGCGAATCAAGATGGTTACCAGTGGCAGGGAAGGGGTGTGGGGGGCTGGGGAAGAGGTGGGGATAGTTATTGGGTACAAAAAAATAGTAAGAATAAATAAGACCTAGTATTTGATAGCACAACAAGGTGACTATAGTCAATAATTTAATTGTACATTTTAAAATAACTAAAAGCGTATAATTGGATTGTCTGTAACACAAAGGATAAATACTTGGGATGGATATCCCATTTTATATGATGTGATTATTATGCACTGCATGCCTGTATCAAAGTATCTCATGAATCCCATAAATGTGTACACCTGCTATGCACCCACAAAAAGTAAAAGTTTAAAAAAAAGAAACTCAAATATCTACATAGGTATTTTATAATCCAAACTTGACAGCTTCTCTCTTTGCAATTTTACAACTTTCAGCAAATTCCCCATATTCTCTCCATCTCAGTCTGAACAGCCATTTCACATCCTACACCTCACTGTTTTTTGTGTATCTCATCCATTATCCATGGTTTTGTTTGCATTACTTCTGCTTTCTGAAATATCCTCCTGAATTATTTTCCAACAACCCGCTAGATAACGCTTTCTCCAAGGTCTGTTATTCTCAAGTCTCTTTGGGTCTGTGTCTTATAATTGAACACTCACAAGAACCATCTCTGGTTTGTTTTGTGGGTTCTCTCTTCAGTAGCATTAACATTTTTTTCACCATGCAAATTCTGTATAGTTGGTCACAGAGTAGGAAATGAAGCTATTAAATGGTTACAATTTGCCAGTCACAGTGATGGAGGATGAAGGAGATGCAAAGATAAAGCCCTATCCCCAAAAACCTTTTAGCTCAAAACGGTGGAAGGCTGAGTCCTGAACCCTCATAGCACTACATTTCATTGCTTTAGTCCAAAACAAGTCCTAGAGATGTGCAGAGCCAGGAAGGATCATTTTCAGTGTGGTTGTTCAAAAAAGGCATCCTGGGAGAGGATGAATTTCCCTCATTCATTCAGGAAACATTTCCTGATGTCCTAGTCCTGTTAGGCACAGTTAGGCTTTAGAGGCTGAGTTAGTTTTCCAGAACTGCTGTAACAAAGTGCCACAAACTAGGTAGCTAAAGTGATGGAGGCCACACGTCCAAGATCAAGGTGTCTGCCAGCCATGCTGCCTCCGGAGGCTCTAGGGAGGGATCTGTTCCATGCCCATGTCCTAGCTGCTGGTGCCTCCGGTGTTCTGTGGCTTGTCCATGCATTATTCCAACCCTTCCTCCTCACAGGGCTGCTTCCCTATGTGTCCCTGCACTGTGTTCCCTGTGTGCACATCTGTCTCTGGGTCCAAAGGTCCTTCTTGAGGAGGACACCAGTCATATTAGATTAGGGTCAACCCTCCTGACTTCATTACCTCTGTAAAAACCTTATATCCAATTAAGGTCACATTCTGAGGTATTGGGAGTTAGGATTCCAACATATGTTTTTGGGAAACCACAAGTCAACCCAGAATAGAGATGCAGGGATGAAAGGCCGGCACAGTGACTTTGAAAGGAAGCTCACACTGTGAGGGGGCACCAGGAAAGTAAATCACTTGTTCCAGTGAAGCTCAACACATTCCTACACGAGGTAAGATCATGAGAGTTGACATCTGTCATTTTAAGTGTTCTGGATTAGTAAGAACCTTAACCTTTACGCTCTTTCCCCGCAGGCTAGTAACCTTTCAGAGTAAGCAAAATTGGCAAATGGCGTTGCCTTGGCTACGGCTTCCCCCTGAACTGCTTAACTTGATAACAAAAATGCTGACAGTACCTCTGTCATTGATGTATTTTTTTTTAGGAAGAAGAAAGAGCCAAATTACAAATATGATGCAGACTCTATATGAGTCTTCTCTTACAGCATCTCTTTTATAGGGAAACTGTCCACATTTTAAACATTATTAATCAATGCAGAGCAAGATTTTAAACAAATACGGGTTACTTTCAAACACTACATAATAAATATTTATTATTATTATTATTATTATTATTATTATTATTTTTGAGACAGAGTTTCTCTCTTTTTTGCCCAGGCTGGAGTGCAATGGTGCGATCTCCGCTCACTGCAACCTCTGCCTCCCGGGTTCAAGCGATTCTCCTACCTCAGCTTCCCAAGTAGCTGCAAAAGTTAAACAGAAAGTGATTACCCCCGCAAAGAGGCACTGACATATAATCAGAAACAGAAATAATGTCACTGTTATGAGGATATTTACAGATTCAGAGACTCTCACAGAGATCTGTAGTCTATGAAAAACTAAATCTGGCCAGGCACGGTGGCTCACTCCTGTAATCCCAGCACTTTGGGAGGCCAAGATGGGTGGATGACGTGAGGTGAGGAGTTCGAGACCAGCCTGGCCAAAATGGCAAAACCCTGTCTCTACTAAAAATAAAAAAAAAAATAAATTAGCCAAGTGTGGTGGCACACGCCTGTAGTCCCAGCTACTCAGGAGGCTGATGCAGAAGAATTGCTTGAACCTGGGAGGCAGAGGCTGCAGTGAGCCAAGATCGTGCCACTGCACTCTAGCCTGGGCGATAACAGCGAAACTCTGTCTCAAAAAAAAAAAAAAAAAAAAAAAAAAAAAAAACAAGAAAAACTAAATCTGGCCGCTTAATAAAGGGCACACGATTCTTCAAGTTCAAAGTCTGTGTTCCTGTACTTGTCATACATACAGAAACTGCTCATTTATTACATTTTGAAATTTCAAAATTTAATATCAAAAATATCAGATCAAATCAGAGAAAATAAATGAATTCAATCTACCACTCTAAAATAATGCAGAGGCAATGTTAAATTACTTTATTAAGCAAACCCAGAAAAAATAAATTATATATGATGTGTATTATTTTTTAACCCACACTATTTAATGGTATAAGATTATCTTTCAATGCTTTCAATGAAATAGGTATCTTACTTTCACTTAGAACATTTTTTTCAAAGTAATTCTTAAAATTCTGTTTTTCTAATAGGTTTGCAGCAATAGGTAGCAATTATTATTATTAGAAACATACCCAGATGCTTTCTTCTCGGCGGTACTGCTTCCAGTTTCTCCCACCATCACTGAACATCAGGAGGTAGCTGGTCACCCAGTCAGAGCTCCCATATCCTCCTTGGGTGGCGACAGCAGTGACCTCCATTCTCTCCCCAAGATCAATCTGCAGCCATTGGTATTTATTTGACACAAGTGGGGTCCAGCCACCAGCTCCTTTTTTGAAACAGAAAAAGTATAAAAATGGTAGAGGAGGAAGTTATTTAACATAGCTGTTACTAGATTAGAAAACTATAAAATTATGAATATATATTAAGAAAATCATCGACTTACAATAGAAAAAATAGAAGAATTACATGTGACTGGATGAACCCTAAATTGTGTTCACATTTAGCTAGATGACCCCTGACATTCTAGAAGGCAGGAGTCCTACTGACTATAGAAAATGTTCGTTTAATGCAGGTGGCCACTAGAGCATTCCCGTCAACTTTTGGAACTAGTGTATTTCATAGCCCTTGTAAAAGATTTGCCCTTTGCCAACATAAGAGACTAAATTCCAGTAGTAGGAAGTACAGCATTAAGCACTGATAAAACAAAGACGGTTAATATATTGACCTTGCACTCAAAGTGCTTACAGTCTTATAGGAGAAATGGATGTAAAAGAAGAGTTAAAACATAGAGTGCTTTGGGAGGCAATCCCACTTACAGGTGGAATTTTAAAAAGTTGAATTCACAGAAGTACAGAGGAGAGTGATGGTTACGAGGAACTGGGGTGTGGAGGAGATATTGGTAAAAAAAATACAAAAAGGTATGGAGTAGCAAATGGTCAAGGTGAGTCCCAAGCAGGTTCTGGTGCACTCTGCTCTCTCTGGCAGTACTGCAGGGAAACTGGGGCAAGCCTCACACAGTGCTCATCCACCTTGGACAAGGAAAAGGAGACCGTCGGGTATTGAAGAAGATGCATGCAGAGCAGAAAATTCGCTCTTTTTGCTCTGACTAACGCCACATCTGAAACAAAAACATAGGAATGTCCGCTGATGTTTTATTGATGTTTGTTATTTTTCTAGTCTAACAGAATTAGGGGACACTCGAAAACCACAGCTTCTTTAATAATCAATGTCTAGAAAAAGAGGGTACTCTATAAACAATTCCCAAGCCGAGGAGTCAGAACACTTTTATTATTCCCTGGTGCTGCCACTTACCTGAAGGCTCTGATAGAAAGTCTGAAGTTCTAGACAGTTCATTATTATTCATTGACTTATACTGTGTATTTTATTATTAGGGGTTTATCATTATGTCCTCATTTGTAAAGTCTTATTATTAGGGGTTTATCATTATGTCCTCATTTGTAAAGTCTTATTATTAGGGGTTTATCATTATGTCCTCATTTGTAAAGTCTTATTATTAGGGGTTTATCATTATGTCCTCATTTGTAAAGTCTTTACTACTTCGGTACATGTCCAAAAAAGTTTGATATTATTAGAATATAGCTAGGTGTAAACACGAATAAGTGAGGACATTATACTTTAATATAAGTTATTATGGGGAAGTGTTGAGAAATATAAATATTTATATTTATATTTAAATAATAACAATTCATATTTAAATAATAAATATAAATATTAGGCACCTATTTGAATTTGAATTGATGACCACACTTAACTACTGTTTCCTTATGATTCCCAAGTTTACAGATTCTTAGAAGTCAGATTCTAAGATATTTTTGTAGTGAATCTTTGTTCAAAAATATTTTTTCCTCTGAATGTACGATAAGCACCTCTTAAGTTTATATTATATATATAGTATGTACACAGACACATATATATAGAGATATATTTTGTTTGTTTTGCTTTTTTTGTTCCATGTTTTGAATTGAAGAGTCAGGAATTTCATCTAGTAGACAAGATGGAAAATTATTGGTAACCAACACTGTCCATCTGATTGACACTAAAATACTCCATATATTTTCTTAATCCAGACAGCTAGGAGGTGGACACAGCTCTTGTTCAAAGTTAAATGTTCTGCTATAGACCAGGGGCATCCTGCACTCATGCAACATGGTTTCCTAGATCAGGCAAGACTTATTCTTGGATGATTTACAGCAATATTTATGTGAGCCCCTGCCACAGACACTGCACAGATTTCTTCAGCCCTCAGTGGAAACTACTTCCACAGTTTCTTCTCTCTGCTCATTCCTCCTTCCAACTTAACTTTTCAGGATGTAACAGAATTCCACCTACCCACTTCCATAATCATTCAATTTAACAATGAACACTTATTGAGCATTTGAGAACTCTAGGTCAGGCAAAGAGCTCCCTTTAAATAAATTTTGCATTTAATTCCTAACATACCTTTAAAAGACAAGGCCTCATTACTACCCTCCATATGGATGGTGGGCAGCTCACCTATGTTTACGCATCTAGCAAGGGGCCCACAAGCTTTGGATCCAGAACCTGTGCAATTAAATATTTTTATTATATTATTTTGATGATAATCATGGGACGTGGTGTTTCTCAAATAAATGTAAAAAAGATGTAAAGACGTTTGGGAGTGAGCAGGTCTGGCTACCTAAGGCAGCAGCCCCCATGCAGCAGGGCAACCTCTCCTACTCCTGGTCAGGCAAGGCCTGGGTTTCGGAAAGCTGAGGGTGCAGTGCCAATGGGGTTTTCTCTACTGGCCCTTCCTGTCAACTCTACCAGATCTACTCTTCTCTCCAAAGCCTATGTAAACTTTAATTGGTGGGAGATCCTTTTGGGGTTGGTCTAACTAGCAACCAATAGTCCTAGGTACAACACTACTGAAACTGTATCCTTTTCTGTTTTTCTTATTACTATTTTATGGGGTTTTTTTTTTTTTTTTTTTTTTTTGAGATGGAGTCTCACTCTGTCACCAGCCTGGAGTGCAGTGGCGAGATCTCTGCTCACTGCAACCTCCAACTCCCTGGTTCAAGCAATTCTCCTGCCTCAGCCACCCAAGTAGCCGGGATTACAGGTACGTGCCACCACGCCTGGCTAATTTTTGTATTTTTAGTAGAGACGGGGTTTCACCATGTTGCCCAGGATGGTCTTGGTCTCCTGACCTCGTGATTTGCCCACCTCGGCCTCCCAAAGTGCTGGGATTACAGGCATGAGCCACTGGGCCCAGCCTATTTTATGGTTGTTTTAAAAGAGTTGGGAGAAGGTGAAGGAGATGCTAACAGCCAACTCATCATCTTAGGCTGGATGTTGTACATTGGGAATTTTATACACAGAGCTGAAACTTCTGAGAAACTATTCAATATTTTTGGTTCTTCCCCTTATCTTGGTTAGTCAGCATGAAGGGCATCCTCTTCAGCTTGTATTTCATAACCTTTCTTTGGTGTTTTCACTCCCTCTCATTCCAGGTTTAAAAAAGTAATTACTGTGAGAACACATGTGGAGAAGCACAAGGAGGAAAATGAGTCGACACGGTTCTGTTGTGCTACCCTGGGATGGTGTGTTTTCATTAGATGAAGCAGGAGCCGCTGGCCATCCCTCTTCTCGGCATCCCTCACAGTTTGTTAGTTTGTTGGTGTTCATGGTTGCACTTCTGCTAACAGATGACACATTTCAGTAACTTGATTTTACCTTTGATGAAGTAGTACTCAAATGCAAATAAGCTATATTTTCAGCCATTACTGATAAAGTAATGAAATTCTGGCATTACCAAAGAATTTCATCAGGATGTTGTAGCCTCAGGAAATCTGCAATCCCAGCTGGGTTTTAAGGGTAAGCTGCTGTGCACACAATTTAATTAAACGCTGAGTGGAAATGGTGGGAAATGGCGTGACTGACCTGTGCACTGCTGGATAGCACTAGTCTGTGTGCCTTTGTTAAAGGCAGCTTTGATGGTTGGTATAGAAGGCCACTATGGGTAACAGAAAAAGAAAGGAGGTTGGCTGACTCCACCCCCAACTAGCGTGCGGTAATTGTCCAGTCACTCAGCCTCTCCGAGACAAAAATGTTGTCCTTTGTTTAAAAAATAAAAGCATAAAGTCGGGAGTGGGGGGATTAACAGTCATATAAATCACCTCACAAGGCTGTAAGGAAGACAATGGGATAACTGAAACTACAGCACTTTGTAACTAAATTATTATTCAAATGTGATGTTATACTCAATTTTTGTTGTCTTTAAATTAAAACAAATGAAAGTCTTCTATTTGTTAAGTCAAGATTATACATGTGCTGACTACTTTTCAACCTGGAAGTGTCTTTTCATAGTCCCTTCTAGTCTATGGTCAACAAAACTTTGTACACAAAACAGGGGAAGCAGTTATGTCCTCTAAGCTCAGCCTCTCCCCCATAACAAACATTTCTTCTCCACTTCACCCTCCTCCTTTCCCTGCCTCTGACAAGACATTGCACCTGAGTTAAATAAAGTGTCACAATTCTACCCCAGAGACCCTATGAATTACGAAAACACATCCCCTCCATTCATAATATATGTTCTGACACACATGTTCCATTACTGGAATGAGATTAAAATATGCTGAGCAACTGAAACTTTCTCTTACACTTTATATGGCTTGAGGAACAGCAGATGTTATTTTTTAAAGGGTAATTGGTTTTTATAAAGGCTGATATTGGTACCACAGTGAAGATGCTGAGCTGCGCAAACTGTTTTGTCCCTAAATGTTCACACAACATAGGATTTATCTTATGTACCGTTTTATCCACTTTTAAGTTTTCAAGTTCTGAGGAAATTATTAAAGTTTTGCCACTTATTTTGTAATGGAAAACAAGGGGAAAGGGGGAAGTGAGAAACTGTGAAGCATATATTGTATGCTGAGAATTCGACCAGATATTTTCAAGCATATTATCATTTTTTATTTCTAAAAGCATTCAGTGGGTTGTCTTTATCGTATCTACCTTACAGATGAAAAAATAAAATCACTAATTAAAACACATGGAAAGATATTATTTTTAAAATCAGCTTATGTTTCATTTTTATCCCTGTCCATGTATATATTCACATGATTTGTCAATCACTTAGTACTTTTTGGTTATAAATAATCTGGCATGATTATGTCTCTATTTTGTAGTTTTATCTGTTCGTTATAATTCTGCATTTACATCAGGTCAAAGTTACATTTCACTATCTGGGGCAGGGGGCTCTGTGAAAGAAAAGTAGAAACCCTACAGCTGGAGCCTTAATTGTTTCTGACTAACAACAATAAAACTTCCCATGACTATAGTATCTAGTCATAAGTGGCAGCACTCTCACAGAGTACGTATTGACTTTGTTTACAGGGGAAATAATGCACAGGTAAATCATCATCATCATCATTATGATTATCATCATATCACCATAATCTTATACCTTCCTTAACATTTGATGTTGAGGGCACAAAATACAAGTAAACAAAGTAAATGTTCAAAGCCAGCCACTATTAGGGGTTTCTATATATCAAGCAAACACACAGTTCAGTCAACCTTGTCCCCACGAGACACTTCCCACTAAGATAACAAATTGTTTCAAATGTGATTTTATCCAGATATATTTGTTTGTTTCTTTCCTCATCTAATTGCATTTTAATTCACATTAAAAATTTCAGGTATTACCTGGGGTGAGCAGGAGGTGGGAAGTGAGACGTGAGGTAGGGACTGTCACAGCTCCTACACTCCAGTGTGATTATATGTAATTTATAGGGAAGAGTAGTGAACCTGGCTTTAAATAAACTCCCTCATTCCACTTCTGAGATTTATAGGCTTTAAACAGTCATACTTTTTGTCAGTAGGTCTGCCTTTTTGCTGAGGGGAATTTAAACATTTACCTGAGTTCTAATTTCATTTAGAAAAAAAAGGGCTAACTACACAGATACAGAATCAGGTACTACAGTCTTTTTCAACTATGCTGTTTTACAAGTAAAAAATACAGAAACCCTCCCTCAGAATCTGTCTTTGTGTACATGTTCTATTTCAGCAGTATTTCCTTCAATCTTAGCAGGCTGAAGCAGAAAGAATATTCAGCCTACTAAAAATGTGTTTGTAAAAAAAGAATTGCAATTATGGTTAAAATCTCAGAGTATATATAACAATTTATAAAATGTATTCTCTTACAAAATGCATCTACGCTCCCTAGTAGCTTTGAAAATGGACAAAGAATAAACAAAAAACAAACAGTAGATGTCAGACTTAAAATTAATCATATAAACAATCATATTAAAGGTAAGTAGTACAAACACTCCTATTAAATGGCAATGATGGTCAGATTAGATGAGAAAGCAAGATCCAACTATATGTTGCCTACAAGAAACACACTTTAAATAAAAAAGGCTCAAATAGCCTAAGTGTAAACACATGGAAAAATATATATTATGCTAATAATAGTTTTTAAAAAAGCTGGATTGGCTATATTAAACAAAGTAGACTTCAGTGCAAAAATTATTATAAAGGGTAAAGAAAATTATTTCATAATGATTAAGATGTTCTTTCTTCAGAGGACATAATCCTAAACATGCAAACACTTAATAACAGAGCTTCAAAATACATGAAATGAAACCTAGTAAAACTGAATGAAATAGATAAATCCACAATTACAGTAGGAGATTCTAGTACCCTGTCTCGGTAACTGATTGCACAAGAAGACAGAAAATAGGGATTCAGAAGTATTAATTATCACTATCAACCTATATGATTCATTGATATTTATGGAATGTTTCACCTAACAGAAGAACATGTATTCTTTTTCAAGTTCATTTGGAACTTTTACCAAAATAGACCATTAAACAAGTCATTAAACAAGTTTCAATAAAGTTAAAATCATTTAAATCATGTAAAGTATATCTTTGTGATATACAATAGATTAAAATAAGAAATCAACAATAGCGACTTCTCTGAAAAATCCAGGAATATTAGGAAACTAATAACACATACTTCATAATCAATGAATCAAAGAAGAAACTAAAAGGGAAATTAGCAAGTATTTCAAGCTGAATGAAAATGAAAAGACAACTTATCAAAATCTATGGGCTGGAACTTCTGGCTTCTGCCCCAGGAAGTAGAAAGCCGTAAGGAACCTCATTTCCACCCTTATAACAAACTTCAAGTTCATGATCTTTTACAAATGCATTGGAGAGTTGAGCTTGCAGAACAACCACCTGGCCTAAAATCTAAAGAGATATGAACCTCGCAGGGAGAGATGTGAGCAGGAGCTCACCTTAGATAGATGAAACCAGAGGTCAGTAAGAAAAGTTCAGCTGGAATAGTTAACAAAATGGTGAAACCTACTGTGCAGGCTGGTGGGACAGTGAGAAATCCTTTATCACCCCAGAAGTTGGGGGAGTGTTCCCTCTTGAAGGCACTTGCTCCACTGGCCATTGGCAGAAACTCACATGCACTCCACTGAGAACTCTATTTGGCCCTCACAGAAAATATCAGAAAGAGCCCTAAAGGTTAAATGACTCAGCCTATAACCTCCCTTATCTCCACTACATCTTGATTTTTGGGTAGGTGTAGTTCCATTCATCTTGGTAACTGCATAATTCAATAAAACCATCATTGTGCATTTTTTCATACATCCAATAAATCATTTGATGAGACATATAATCTCAAATTATCACTTGAGCAGGCAAAGAAGCCATTATCTTCACCTGGTGAGTAGAAACAATTAGGCAAAAGTGATGGGTGATGTACAAATGGGGCATATGAGGAGAGGGTTGGAATGGAGTCAGAGCACCCTGAGGCTGACTGCACACCTCTCATTGTGTTCCATTTCCCACAGATAGTGTGTTTACTTTCTTCAGGGAATAATTAAACACGTGTATTTGTCTTTCTTATTAAATGACAACTGATATCATGCAAGGAAACACGAGAGTGAAATGCTGAGAAGTGAATATTTTAGTGAATACCAAATTATCCATCTGTATGTGATTGATTGCTCAGTCAACCAAAATCCACTAGCCCACCCTCTAAAAAAAAAGAGATGGTAATATTTACATTTTTCCTAAGGATATTATGTAGTTAAACTAATTATAGTTTATGAAATTGCTGTGAAAGCCTCGTATGAAAAGAGACATGCATTTATTATTGCATGTAATAGGACACTATCAAAATATAATGCAAAAGAAATGTCCTCTAAACATTACAATAATGTTTATTTTAAGTTGCTATTAACAGAGACATTTTTTTAGAGGCAAGCACACGTCAGGGACAATGTGGGGCATCAGAATTCTGCTAAAGTTTGTCCCACTGAATTCTTTGGAAAAAATATGACAACCTAAAAAAATCCAGTTGGCAAAAATTAATGTGAAAGAAAATAGGTGAATCTCCACCATGTCCGACAGAAGTTCTGGAATGCCTCCCTCAACACTGACTTTAATAACTAATGTAGGAGAGTTGGTTATAGGACCAACTGTTGTAATTTACCATTTTCATCATTGGTCATAGTCCTTTTGAATCAGTTTTGAAGCACAAATTAAACTGCCAGTCAGAAATTAAATGTTATTTAAGAAAAAAATTATTTTGAAATATAGCTTCACATGAATTGGCAAAGATAGTACAGAGAAGTGATGTGTACTCTTCACCTAGTTTCTACCAATGGTTACATCTTATAAAATTACAGTACAATATCAAAACCAGGAAATGATGTGTCTATCTAGTTGTATGACACGTTTAGGGTCCGTAACCCCCACCACAATCAAGAAACAGAATGACTTCACTACCACAACAATCCTCCTCATTGGTAGCCTTTACAGTTATACATAGCAACCACTAATTTGTTTTCTATCTCTATAATTTCCTCTATTTCTCAGGTTCCTAGATGGTCTGTCTTCCCTACATTTTTTCATTCTTATGTTTATTTTATATATAAAGTGTCTTTTAAAATGCACTTATCAGGAAGAATATATGAAAAGACATGTACTTCATCTTTCCGGAGCAGAAGTTGGCAATATGATGGTGAATACAGTGTCCCTTTATTCTTGAGTGATTCCAGTTGCCTCTGGTAAACAGGAAGTTTCCTATTCAACCTCAACTTTCTTGCCAAGAATTGCATGACAGTTGAGCTGTCACATGTATCACTGGATTTTTTTGAACAGGAAAAAAGTGAAAGGACAACATTTTTAGAAGGAAGAATGCAAACTGTAAGAGAGTGATGCGAAAATCCTAGAAAGGAGTGGGACGGCATTCCTCATTAAGAGTAATTGGTAACATTAAGGAACAATTAAGTACATAAAGAAATCATGGCAATCAGTAGCTTTAATTTTATTACTAAATAGCAACCAGTTCAATGAATATGCCACATTGTGGTTATCCCTTCAGTGGTTGATGGACATTCGAGTTGTTTCCAGTTTTTGTCTACTGTATTAGTCCATTTTCACACTGCTGATAAAGACATATCTGAGACTGGGTAATTCATAAAGAAAAAAAGGTTTAATGGTTTCACATTTCCATGTGACTGAGGAGGCCTCACAATCATGGCACAAGGCGAAAAGCATATTTTACATGGCAGCAAACGAGAGAATGACTATCAAGCAAAAGGGGTTCCCCCTTATAAAACCATCAGACCTTGTGAGATTGATTCTCAACTACAAGAACAGTATGGGGGAAACTGCCCCCATGATTCAGTTATCTCCCACTGGGTCCCTCCCACAACACATGAGAATTATGAGAGCTACAATTCAAGATGAGATATGAGTGGGGACACAGCCAAACCATATCATCTACTATGAATAATGTTGCTATGAATATATATATATATATATATATATATATTTTTTTTAAGGCGAAGTCTCGCTCTGTTGCCCAGGCCAAGATTCAATGCAATCTCAGCTCACTGCAACCTCCACCTCCCAGGTTCAAGCGCTTCTCCTGCCTCAGCTACCCCAGTAGCTGGGATTCCTGGCGTGCACCACCACGTCCAGCTAATTTTTGTATTTTTAGTCGACACAGGGTTTCGCCATGTTGGCCAGGCTGGTCTCGAACTCCTGACTTCAGGTGATCCACCCACCTCGCCCTCCCAAACTGCCGGCATTACAGGTGTGAGCCACTGTGCCCAGCCGCTATGAACATTTAAGTCTTAGAGTGGACATATATTTTTTGGAGTGGAATTGCTGGGTTATATGGTAAGTACATGCTTTTACTTTTTAAGAAACTGCCAAACTATTCTCCAAGGCGGTGGCACCATTTACATTCCCACCAACAAAGTATGACAATTAGGATTATTACAATTAAGACAATTCCAGTTTCTTCCAATCTATAAACACAGTGTGTCTCTCAATTTATTTGAGTCTTCTTTATTTTCTAATAGCTATGTTTTATAGTGTTCCATGAACAGGTCCTGCACACCTTTTGTAAGATCTACATTTAAGTATTTTATTTTTAATGCTACTGTGAACGAAATTCTTTTCTTAATTTGATAATCAGATTGTTACTACTACATAAAAAAAGAACTGATTTTTGTATATTAACCTTGTATCCTGTTAACTTGCTAAAATTCACTTATTAGTTGGTGTCTTTTAGATTTCTAGAGTTCTTAGAAGATCTCCATCTAGGATCATGTTATCCATACACAATAATGTATGAAGAGACAGTCCACTTTAAGCAGCTTGCACTCCTACATGTTTTGTTGGGTGTGCTAAGACTACAAAGGCCTAAAAGCTCTTTTATGGACCCTTTTTTCATGGCTGTTTATGCAGCTGGTAACCCTGAGAGGTGAGGTTACATTTTCTTCCACACAAAGAGTTTTCTCACTTACTACTTGCTATAACTGCAGTAGATTCCCCAAGCTCATTATTTCTCAGCTGCAATACAAGTCTGCTATGAGTGTAATATTCATATGTGCCCTATTGCATTGCCCCGTGGGCCTCAGGGGCAAAGGAGACAGACACAAATATGCTGAAACTCATGTTGTTTGTGATGCCATGAGTAATATAGTTCACAGATGTTGTCATTATTTAATTTTAGCCATCCTAGAGAACATATTATCTCTCTATGATATTAACTTATATTTCTCCAATGATTAATGATTTTAACACCAAATGTTGACCAGGATAAGCAGCAACTGGAATTGACATACATCGCCAATGGGAGTATAACATGTTCAAGGGCTTTTGAAAATAGTTTGACAGTTTCTTTAGAGTTTCACATACTGAAATTCCACTCCCAAAAGAGATGTAGAAGAATGTTTGTAGAAATTTATTCATAATAGATCCATACTGGAAACAAGCCACAAGTGTCCATTTTAAAAAGAACGGATAAACAAACAGCACAATTGAAATCTACTCAGCAATAGAAGGGAATGTGCCACAAATCCATGCAACAACACGGATGGATCTCAGAAACCTTACGCTCACTAAAGGGAGCTGGATACAAAAGCTTCTGTATGATTCTGGTACTGTATGACTGTTGTAAGTTCAAAAGCACAAACCAACCTAAATAATATGACAAAAAGTAGAACAGTGATAGGTGGGAGATGCCTAGATAATCAATAAAAAGTATTAACAAATGGTAAGGGGGTGATGAAATGATCTGTAACTTGATCTGGGCTCTGGTAATACAGGCGTATACATCCATAAATATTAACCAAACGGCACACTTTATGCATTTAATTGTATTTTAAGTTATGCCTCAATTTCAAAAATTTTAAAAATAATTTTTAAAGGGACCCAAGAGAATCAGACCAGCCAAATATTTCTTGTTCTCATGTCTAATCTACATTAACATCCTTTGAATATTTTGTTTGTTTGAATGCCACTTCCTGTCATAGTACTAACAACCTATTTTAGATGAATTTTAATTAAAGTTACATATGCTGCTGAAGCATACACTTTGCGTAAGTAAATAAGATTAATTTCTTTAAAATCTACGTATTTCTTCAACCAAAACACATTTTGCTATAGATAACTTGATGCTATTTTGTTTGGCCTGTAGTCAGCTGAATCATTCAACATTTGTAACATATTCACATTGTCATATGCTACAAATCCGAGAAAAAAAAAAGCATAAAAATAGAATGCCATTGGACTTACTAGTTCTAAGAACTATTAAAAGGCACAGATAAAAAAATTCAGTAAACAATATCCTCAGGCAAAATATTTTCTGTTGTACTAATGTCCTACTTTTCAGGCCCTTTGTTGTATATGTAACTTGGCACATCTAACACCTAGGCACATTGGGAAGCTTAGTGTAGCTTCTGACCTATAAACTAAGGAGGGGAATATGCAAGAATTTTGATTTTATGAAAAATGGGGACCAGGTGTAGTGGCTCACACCTGTAATCCCAGCACTTTGGAAGGCCAAGGTGGGCAAATACCCTGAGGCCAAGAGTTGGAGACCAGCCTGGTAAACATGGTGAAATCCCATTTGTACCAGAAGATATAAAAATCAGCCGGGTCTGGTGGTGTGTGCTTGTAATCTCAGCTACTTGGGACAAGGGTAATCCCAGCTACTCGGCGAAAGGGAAAGGGAAAAAGGGAAAAAAGGGGGAAAGGGGGAAAGGAGAAAGAAGGGGAAAGGAGGAGAAAAGGAAGGGGAGGGGAGGGGAAGGGAGAAGAAAAATGTAGGGGAATTTAATTCTTATTAGATAAGTTATCTTAAATATTTGCTACACTTACATTATTCTATCAGAGATTGATACTCTTTATATTTTTAAATTATTGCATACATTTTTATCAATTTCTTTCCTCTAGATTCCTCATACAAAACAATGAAATCTCACATCCTATTCTGTTTTGAGATATTGCACTGTGCAGAATAGTGGAAATTTCAAGTAGTTAAAGATCACATGCTATAACAAACCATTTATGGGTCATTTCCCCAATGTAAGAATTTTGCTTTTATTTATTAATATGATTTTAAACTATGGTGCTAAGTTTTCATTTGGAGTTATACTTTCTAATGTGGGAAATAAATATCTTGATATTGAAAAGCCCTTACAAATATCCTGAGCTATTCATTTTGTATTAAAAATATTCAGTAATTATTTTCTCTGCCTCTTAATCACTGAACCTAGTCAGTGTGCCAAGAAAGCATGATCACATGGAAGGACATCTGAATAGTGGAGAAATACGAGGAGTGGAGGGAAAAGATCCAGTATGTTTCCATTTGCTCTGTGTTTGCAGTTTATCACATAGGTTTCTAAATTATCCTTGTCTATGAAATTCATTCCCATACACCAACGTTAATTTCCATTCAAATCCACGGGCTTGCTCCCTGATTGTACTCTGCACATGAGAGTTCATGGTTTTCAATATATAAAGAAAGCCCTTCTGAATCATTAATAAACTAACGCTTCTGGCTGAGAAAGAGAGTTAATGCAAGCACTTTCTAAAAACAGAAAAAGAGGGCAAAATACATATATGCTTTTGCCTAGCCAGTTTCAATTTGCTTCTAGCAAAATTATCCATTTCATCCCTACTCCTGCACTTCTATTTCACATTAACGAAGGAGAATATGTACTTATTAAAATGGAAAGTTGTCTCACATAAAATGCTACTGAGCCAATCCAATGAATGTTTGCAATTAAAGGTATAATAATCATAAAAAGAAGAAAACTTGATAAGCAAAAGAATAATCAAGTACTAGCATGAGTTACTAAGTGTTTTATTTCTTAAGCTTTTGTCTAAATAACTTTGGATCACATAGTTTTCTTAAGGAGACACTTAAGAAGAATGACAAATGGAGCTCTACTTTTTCTTTATTTGCCTTTTCTTGTATCAAATGCCCCATCATATTTTAGAAATCTTGGTTTTGCAGAAAAATTTAGCAATGTGCAATTCCAGGAAATATCACTGTAAACTTAATGACAACAAAGTCAGGTTTAATAGTCAAATCCAAATTTCAAGAATTTCATATTTTATATAATGGCATCAATTTTCCTGCAGCTGAATATATACAATCTGACTATACCTATGATAAGTCAGTATACATACATATATGTATGTATATACTGACATATATAGTCAGTATATGACTATGACTATAGTCAGTATACAGTTATATAGTCAGTATGTACTGACATATATGTATATGTGTATATGTACTGACATATATGTGTTTATATGCACACACACTGACCATATATGTACTGACATATATGTGTCTGTATATATATATATACACACACACACACTCACACTGACCATATATATGTATATATTCCTGCAACTGAATACACACACACACACACACACACACACACACACACATACATTCAGCTTCAGGAAAACTGGTGCCATTATATAAAATATAAAGTTCTTGAAATTTGGATTTGACTATTAAGTACACACTGACTCTCTCTAAATATATATATATACACACACACATACATATAGTATATATTTAGTATATAGTACACACACATACATACATACGTGTTGTGTATTTATGTACATTTATTGAACACATTAAAATCTATTAATTTGCAAAATTATATATACAAAATTAATCACACACTTGTGATTAACCTTTTCATTCTTTCACGTTTCTTTGCATAAAGAAGTAAGAGAGCTGTTTGGATATTAGAGTGGAAGAGTATACATACATAATCAGAAATTTCTAGAGGAAACATGAAGAGATGTCAACTATTTCTCCATTTTTTACTGATAATGCTTTCCAGAATCATGAGTTCTGATTTTTGTTGTGCTATAATTACTCGCTCTTTACAATGTCCGCTTACTTCCTTGAGGGATATGACAGCAAGATTGAGAAAAACTGGCTGGAAGGCCGGCAGTGCTGTAGAGACCCTGGGACCTGGGCCCTTCTTCTTTGGCTCCAGGTCATCCTGTAGGCTCCCCACCTTCCTCTGGCTTCCCTGGGCCCGCCTCACCACACTTCACAGACTTCTGTCCTCGTCTCGCTGCAACATCTTTTCTAAAATGATTTTACAATAATTTCTCTACATTTCCTAAGCGTCTGAAACACAGTGTGACAATTTCATATATATTAATACTTTATACAATTCCTCATTCTGGTTTAGGAAAAATTACAAATCAGTTTAAAACTATTTTGGCAAGCAATCTAAATTAACTACAGAATATCTTCTTATTGCTTTCCTTTAACAGGAAAGAGGTGGTGATGAGATGGTACGCAGGCAATTCTTTATGAAAGCTATGGAATTCAGGGCATTGCTAATTCTTACTAAAATATGTGGAAACTTAGCAACTTTGAGCATCATAAAAAATACATGGAAGAAAAACCATGTTCTCTAAAACCCCATAAAGCTAAGTTTTCTAAATATAATGAAATGTAAAATTTTTGAAAAATCTGACTTTTTTCCGGTTTATTTTCCTTTTTAACTTTTAATTTTTGTGGGTATGTAGTAGGTGTATGTATTTATGGGGTACACGAGATATTTTGATACAGGCATGTAATACGTAATAATCACATCATAGAGACTGGGGTATCTGACTTAAGCAGCTTTTGTATTGGACCACACTTAAAATAGTTTAAAGCTAAAATAATGGTATACAAAGAATTATCAGCACAGTCAACAATCATCATCATCATCATCATCATCATTTTATGTTTTTTCAATCTGAACCAAAGGGAGATTGTTATATCTACTGACAAACACAAAAATCAAATGAGATTATGAGAATGGTCCTGTGTCAGCTAGTTATAAATAGAAAATACACATATATATCCTATTGGAAGGAATAATCCCAAATGGTGATGTTTTACAACACATTATGTACAAAATTAGGGATAAAATTGAACTTTAATTTTCAGTGAAGTATGAATAAAATAGTGAAGAGCTCTCCAGGTTGGCAATTATAGGAACAATTCTAAAACTACTCATCAGCTGATTGGGACTCCTTATAAAATTAATTTAAATGCACCAAAAGCCATATTGCATTTATACTATAGAAGGTAAAACTGGTACAGCCAGTTCATTATAAGATTTTTGATATTTTCCTGTTTTTTTAAATTGAATAATTGTGACACAGAGAATGAGAAATGCATTAATCTTATTCTTAGAGGTTTCTCCGTCGAGTTTAAGTTGCCAATGTCATATGCCTGGCAGTGCGGTGGCCAATTTAAATGGAACCATAGGGGATTCGGTCCATGTAAACTACTTAAACATCACCTGATGGTCCCCTCCCCTGCACCGTGGGCTGCCATAACCTAATTTAACAAGCTCTTTCAGAGTTTGGACATTTCTTTGGTAACAACTGACATTACCTGGCATTATTTCATGTTTTATTCTGAATTATTCTACTACAGAAGCTTAAGTTTAATTCCATCTGTACATATTATTTAATGTTTGCTTTGTCATGGCTCTGAGCTAGATGTTGTGAAACAACGTGCTTAACTGCCACTTTTACTCCCACTGTTGATAGTATTTATTGCCAGACGCAGTGGCTCATGCCTGTAATCCCAGCACTTTGGGAAGCCGAGGCAACCGAGGCGGATCACGAGGTCAGGATTTGAGCCTGGCCAACACGGTGAAACCCCGTCTCTACTAAAAATACAAAAAATTAGCCAGGCATGGTGGCGCGCACCTGTAATCCCAGTTACTCAGAAGGCTGAGGCAGGAGAATCGCTTGAACCCAGGAAGCGGAGGTTGCAGTGAGCCGAGATCACGTCACTGCACTCCAGCCTGGGTGACAGGGCGAGGCTCCATCTCAAAAACCAAACCAAACCAAAACAAAACAAATAAAAAAAATCTACTAATTATAATTTTTGCTTCAGCAGCACTCAGGAGACTTTAGCTACTTTGGATCAGATCATATACTAATTTTTTAATTATGGTAATACACATCACATGAAATTTACCATTTGAACTGTTTTATATGTAAAGTTCAATAGCAGTAAGTACATTCATGTTGTGCAACCATCACTACCATCCATCTCTAGAGCTCTTTCATCTTCCCAAATGAAAACTCTGAACCCACTGAACAATAACCTCCATTACCAGCCCCTGGAAACCACTATTCTATTTCTTGTCTCTATGAATTTGACTACTCTAGGTACCTCATATAAATGGAATAATGTAGTAGTTGTCCTTTGGTGTCTGGCTTATTTTCCTTAGCATAATGTCTTGAAAGTTCATCTGTGTTGGCCGGGCGTGGTGGCTCACGCCTGTAATCCCAGCACTTTGGGAGGCCGAGGCGGGCGGATCACGAGGTCAGGAGATCGAGACCATCCTGGCTAACACGGTGAAACCCCGTCTCTACTAAAAATACAAAAAAAAAATTAGCCGGGCGAGGTGGCGGGCGCCTGTAGTCCCAGCTACTCGGGAGGCTGAGGCAGGAGAATGGCGTGAACCCCGGGGGGCGGAGCCTGCAGTGAGCCGAGATCGCGCCACCGCACTCCAGCCTGGGCAACAGCGAGACTCCGTCTCAAAAAAAAAAAAAAAAAAAAAAGAAAGTTCATCTGTGTTACAGTACGAGCCAGAATTTTCTTCCTACACTGCACTAGGCTTCTCCGTTTGTCCATCAGTGGAAATTTGGGTTGTTTCTCTTTTGGCTCTTGTGGATACACCTGCTCTGAACATTGGTGTAACATAACCTAACTATTTTATGTGTATTAATTCATTTAATCTTCACAACCTATTTTACTCAAGTTAACTATTTCATGATAGGTACTTTACTAATCCCATTTTATAACTGAGGAAACAAAAACTCAGGGAGATAAAGGAATTTGTCCAAAGTCACACAGCTAGTAAGGGGTAGAGCCTGGATGATTCCAAGCTTATCCCTAATCACTAAGGATAAGATAGCACTCTTCCTTCAAGGAAGTTAGAATTGCACAAAGTGTAAGAAAAGTCTACAAACACCTAGTAAGCACACTGGCATGTGATAAATGCTATGAGAGCTTTTTAAGGGAAAGTGCCAGACATATTTAGCATGCAGGCTTAGTAAAAATCTAGATTAGGTCTGGCAGCCAAAATCTAGATTATGACCTGCTTTATATAGCCACAGAACTAAGAATGGTTTTACATTTGTAAAGCATTGTGTTTAAAAAAAAAAAAAGAGGGCGGGGGCTGGGTATAGCGGCTCAGGCCTGTAATCCCAACATTTTGGGACGCTGAGGTGGCTGGACTGCTTGAGCCCAGGAATTCAAGACCAGCCTGAGCAACATAATGAGACCCCATCTTTACAAAAAATATAAATGTTCGCTGGGTGTTACGACATGTGACTGTGGTCCCAGCTACTCGGGAGGCTGAGGTGGGAGGATCACCTGAGCCCACGGAGGTTGAGGCTACACTAAGCTGTGATCTTGCCACTGCACTCCAAACCTGGGCAACAGAGCAAGACTGTGTTTCAAAAAAAGAAAGAAAAAGAGAGAAGAGGGGAAAAGACAAAAAGAGGGAAGGAAACAAGCAAGGAAGGAAGGAAGGAGGAGGAAGGTAGGGAAGGAAGGAAGACAGAGGAAGAAAAAAGAAAAAAAAGAAATGTAACAGAGACCTTACATGGTCCACAATACCAAAATCATTTTCCATCTGTCTCTTTACAGCAAAAGTGTGCTAACTCCCATGTTTAAATTTTATTTTTAATTGATGAATAATAATTGTACATTTTTATGAGGTGCAATGTGATGTTTGGATACATGCATACACTGTAAAATGACCAAATCAGGCTAATCAGCATATCAGTCACCTCAAATATGTATCATTCTTTTAGCGGTGAGAATAGTTATCCTCTATTTCAAAACAGACAACACTTATTATTAACTATATTTGCTATGCTGTGCAAAAGAACAACAGAAATTATTATTCCTATCTACCCAAAACTATGTACCTACTGACCAACATCTCCCCCTTCCCTATCCACCCTCTCCTCTAGCCTCTGGTAACCACCATTCTACTCTCTACTTCTGTGAGCACTGTCTTTAGATTCCACATGTAAGTGAGACTTTACGGTATTTGTCTCTCTGTGCCTGGTTTATTGCACTTAACATAATGTCCTCCAGGTTCATCCATGGTATCACAAGTGTCAGAGTTCCCTGCATCATGGGTTTTAATCCACACCTTTGTTGTACTTGGCTCTAGTAAGTACAAGCATGGGGAAAATGTAAAACTCTTCTGGTGCAAGCATTCTGCATCATGTTTCAGACTTTTAAAGAAAATTTTAAGTCATCCTTAACAACATCACATTAATTTGAGGCTAGAGAAGATACTGACTATAACCCTGACAAAAGCCACTTGAGCAAATCCATCGGAATTATTCTGCAGGTATAAATTTTTAAATCACAAACTCATGAGGGAAAATGTAACTTCATTTCTCCATAACCCAGAAAGCTTTCTAGTAGGAGCTGGAATTCCGACTGATACAGAGACTGAAAGTAGTCACAGCAGGAGTCTCTGTCCAGTTAAGGGATAAGCCTGTCAGTTCGTGTCTGTATTGGTCGCAGCCCCTTGAAAATTCCTTCAGGGGTTCTTTTACTTCCCCATCATCCCCAGAGTTAACTCTAGTCTCTTCTGCCTTTGCTAGTTGCCTTGGTAAAGTGGGGAGGGGAGTGTGTTCAGGCCCCAAGAAGAGGTCAGCACTGCACTGTCCTCAGGGATGGCGACGTGCTGCCGACGGAGCCAAGTCCTCCCATCCCAGGCTGGGACAGTGCCCTGCACAACGTTTTGGTGCTCCTTTCTCCTCCCTCTGCCAGACCTCAGGCAGGAACATGGTCTTGCTCACCTGCCTTTGGTACCTCAGGGTGTCCTTGGATAACTGGGGCTGTCCTCACCAGCCACCAGAGCTGCCACAGGGTGTCCAGTCCTGTCACTGAATGTGCCGCACCACAATGAGGATGCCGTGCAGGCTGCTCTGGGAGACTGGTGTTCTCCTTTCCACTACACACTTGAGAGTGCACACTCAGATCCCTGAGCTTCAGTGAAGACTTCCATTAAGCCACCAGCAAGGCTCCGCTTGAGAGCAGAGCTTCAGGGCAGTCCCCACCTCCCTATGCATCCTATCATGCAGTCCTGCTGAGGGTTCCTAGTCTGCGAGATAACAGAAAAATTAAAACGCCTTTAGCCTGCTCAATTCCCTTTCAAACTTTTTCTACCTCAGACCAAGAGATGCCTTTGGACTTCAGAAGTGAAGATTAATGCCTTGGTTCACAGGCTCTGCAATGATCCCCTTTTCTCTACACAGAAGACTCAAGACAATCTGAGTTAGGAGCAAAGACGGAGGTCTGAGGGCACTGGCGAAAAATTTCAGTGAGCTTGGAAGCAGGGTCATTTATGTTAATTGTACATGTCATCCCACACAGAAATGGCCTTTATAGGAATTATCAGTGTCGTGAAGAAAGTTTTTATTTCCATTTTTAAACCTCATATCCCCTCATCAAAAGCTCCCATCATGAGTTTCCGGCTGACTTACGCCAGGACTCACAGAATGATTCATCCCTATATGAAAAAGTATTTTTGCCAGCCTCAAAGGTTTTCAGGAATTACTAGATCAAAGAATTGTTAAAGAAACTTTCCAAAAGCTCATTCTACTTGCCCCTCCAAGCAAAATACTAACTTTGGGATGGATTTTAGACATTCCTAGTCCATAAAAATGGCATGAAACTTTTTTTCTTTCTTTTCTTTTTTAATAGAGACAGGGTTTTGATGTTACCCAGGCTGGTCTCCAACTCCTGGGCTCAAGGTGATCCAACCGCCTCAGCCTCCCAAAGTGCTGGGATTACAGGCATGAACCACCGCGCCCGGTCCCGCACAGAAGTTTCTGATGTTCGGTGTGCCACCTTCATGATGGCTGTGTGGATCCAATATCTGCTTCTCTTTCATTCATAAAATTCACCAACTTCACATTGGAAAACATTATTCTATGGTTATTCCAGAAAATATTAGATTATCCCCGTTTTGTTTGAAAACTGACTGAAAATATGACATCATGTTCCCATCTGGCAGGAGTGCACAGTGGGCGTGGAAAATGGGGATGGGTGCGTCCAAGTTAGTTCCAATTTTCAAACATTCATCCCGCACCACCTGTTCAGTTGCCTGAGGAAAACTGTCCCACGCAGAGAAGCTTTTACCCCAGGTTAATAAAGATGCTTTTTATATTTGTATTTGAGTTGTGGTCACTAGTAATGTTTTCTAGTCCAGATTGTGAAATTTGTATTTCTGTTACTATCTTTGTTTTTATACCTCAAAGAACCATTTACAGTCACTGATTCATTTCCATAAAGCAGGAACTTTCCGAAATTTAGTAAGAATAGCTAAGTACAAATCTAAAAAAAAAAGTTATATACTTCAAAACCTAAAAATGCATTCACTGAGATGCCTTATATCCTAATTAAATATTAGCTGAATTGTAATTGATCTTACATTTTGATTTTGGGAAATATGTATTGCCTTTACTCCAAAATTTACTAGACCACCTTCCTACATATGGCAGGGGGCATTAGGTGGCTTGTGAATTTGAGAACTGCTCTATGGGGTTAGTGTCTGAGATTCATCAACTGAGCATGGAATAAGAAGAGAATAGCACTTTAAAGAACATTAGCTGAGGACTTTGCTAAGCATTTATTTAATTAGGGAAAGCTTCAAAAGTTGAAGTTCAATCATGCGACTTTCAAAATAATCCAAGTGAGACATGAAGAGACTAAATTGAGGAGCAGATCCATGGAAATGATGTATTAGAATCATAAGCACGAACTGTTTCAAGAGACAATACACGGAATTTGGAAAAAGGAGGGAGTGATAACTCTCAGATTTTTTTCCACAAATCATCCAACATTCATACGTATTATTTTGTATTCATACACTGTGGTCTTCATGGAGTAAGGTGCTAATGTAAAAAAATTCATTATTGGAGTTTATAAAAGCAACTTTTGACCATTTTCTCTGTGTGTCTAAATAGCAAACTTACTTCCTCAGAGAAGCAGAAACTCTTTGTCTTACTGACACTGGAATCTATCCTCTGTAGTTTTATTCCATCAAAAAGATAATTACGCTGGGCATGGTAGCTCACACCTGTAATCCCAGCACTTTGGGAGGCCGAGGCAGGTGGATCACGAGGTCAGGAGATCGAGACCATCCTGGCTAACACTATGAAACCCCGTCTCTACTAAAAATACAAAAAATAAAAAAATTAGCCGGGTGCGGTGACGGGCACCTGTAGTCCTAGCTACTTGGGAGGCTGAAGCAGGAGAATGGCATGAACCTGGGAGGTGGAGCTTGCAGTGAGCCGAGATTGCGCCACTGCACTCCAGCCTGGGCGACAGAGCGAGACTCTGTCTCAAAAAAAAAAAAAAAAAAACAGATAACTAAGACTTTGGCCCTACAATATTTACACTCTGCATGGAAAACCACCCACCAAATATGTTTTCTGTACTTACTGAAAAACCACCAACTATGGTTTTATATTCACTGAATACAAGTAAATTAATGAAACATTTTCAGGACAATCAGGCACAGATTGCTATTTTTTTTATTGAGTTGAGATAATTACTTGTGCTAATAATAGAAAGAAAGTGTGTATCCACTCCTGGAAGGCTGTGTGCTGTGCTACAAGAGAAGCTGATGCCTCTGCCTCCCCATCTTTGTTCTGTGGAGCCACACAGGCAGCCTGATACCTGGGCAAATGCTTACCTGCCCAGATCTGAAGGGCTGGTGCACCCAGAGTCGTGGCTAGGTTGTGTGCAGCACAAATTCCTGCCTCTAGTTTCCCTGCTTTCCTCTTCTCCTAAGAAATCAGTACATGAGCTTTTTCCAAATAACTGGAGAAGAAATGAGGCAGAAAGTATCTTTTTAAACACAATTCTCATTTACTCAGAAAATTGAGAAAAGAGTTCTAAGTGATAATTGATGTCAACCTGTAAAATTTTTCAACAGCTTGTCTATTTTCTCTACAATATTGTCATCAACTCACAACCAAATATCACAAATAGGCAGCATAATGGCCTCATTAGGGCAGTTTCCACAGTGAATGACCCACACCATCAACAATGGCATGCATCTGTCATGCATCTTCCCAGAAAGTCCTAAAATTCTACAGGAAAAACCTCTTGGAAAGAAAGTTTCGAATGTTGATGAGGTCCACCCATATAGTTAATCTCTTCAGGTGAGAAGCTATAAACATAAGACACTTCTTCAGTTTCATCCATTTTGTAACCTCATTGGCTGAAATGTTCTTCACAGTAATATCTGTGTTCACTGCATTGTTTCCAAGTATTTAAAACCCCTGAAGAAGTAAGTAATCCATGTGTTTTACGCCATTTCAACAGAAATGTCTTAGGCAATGTTTCTCTTTGCTGCTTACAGATCCCCAAATAAGACAGCTTGCTTCATTAGTGAAGGCCCCTTGAAAAAATTCTCAAACTCTCCTTCGGTCTAACACATGGTTAGTTATTGCACGTTCATTTTGCGACTTTAAAAAGGAGCAATTGCAGAGGTGTCAAGCCACAAATAACAATGCTGTCTAACTTCGTTAGACCATGAAAACACACGGGTTATCCTCGTAAAAAAGCATATATATTTTTTAATTTATTGCAGTAGCATCTTGAATTACATCTATCATGAGAGAATATAAAATCTTTTTCATGTTTTTCCCACACTGTCATAACTTATTATTGTTTTCCATTATCTTAATATTCTGCCGTCTCAGAGATGTTGCCCCTGGGTGACCTGAAAGTCTGGTGAAGCTAGTGTGATCAGGGATATAATAAGACAGTGACCATCTATGGACCTTGGACACAATACTAGAGAGCATGATAGATGTGTGTGGGCCATAATGATGTTGATATTAATATGACAGTAATTCCTCTCTGACTCTGGTAAATCACTCCACCTTGTCTAGGTTTTGCATTTCCAAATACTTGCCTTTTCTCTCTTAATAATTCTCCTTAATATCCCACATTCCTTTAGCCTGAGGTGGAAAACTTGTAAGTGGGGAGGGAAATCCTAAAACTCACTAGGTGACACAATACACTAAAGCATTCCAGCTTGGGTCAGCAGACATGTTACAGCTGCAGACTCTTATGTTTTCTTCTCTCTTTAGACCAAAGAGTTTATCTTACACTCATCATGTGTTGGTCTGTGAGCGGCCAAGACAACATTCAATGAGCAACCAGCAAACCCTCCCTTATGCTAGAATGCTTACTTATGGGGATACCAAAAACAGTAGGTCTGTTATAGTTCTACTTGGAAACTTCAGATGCCTTTTCTTCTAACTCTGAAATTTTAATAAGATGGAAGAAGCACTTTCTGCATAATTGTTTCTTTACAACTAAATGCAATTCCAACCCAGAGGAGGCCTCTTTTGGACAAGACTAGCCAAGTTACAGATGAAGACAACAGGGTCTTAGCTGTCAGTGAGATAGCCCTCTTTGATCCTGGGAAATTCTGAAGGAATTTCTCATTTCAAAATAAGAATAAATACTTTTGGGTAAAGGGAGGGGAGAAAATTCTTCAGGTCACCTTCCATTTTTTCCTTATAAACAAATTACAATCAGTTGACCTCAGCCTAGCATTTTGATTAAAAATAACTCAAGATAGGACTGAAAGAAAACACCAAGAAGAGTGTTTTATCCTAATCTTAGAAAGGCATATTCATATGACAACCAGCATAAGAAGCAAGGAATCTGAATCACAGAAAAATAAACTTTAAACTGAAACTGCTAATATAATAAATGCAGAGGAGACACAGGGCAGCAAATGCACAAATAAATGTATGTCTTTAGCCAGTATGTGAATGATACCCAAAACGGCTGGTTTTTCATCTCAAACAGTCATGGAATAACAACTTCACAGTGTTTATTAATTGTTGAAATTGTCTAAAATAAGAGATTATATTTTCACAAATTCATTTGACACAGACACAGCTATAAGCACAGGAGAAGACACGCCTAAGGAAAAAGGTAAAATTAATTCACCTATGTCTGTATTTGTCAACTAAACAAAGCATCGATCCATTTATTGTAAAGTATAATAAAACCAAGGACAACCATTGCATAATTAAATTGCCTCTGAAAGCCATTTGTTGATCATGGAGAAAACCAAGTTTTACAACTGTATGTGTGTATCATATAAACATTTCTTTTCCTAATATAGATCATTCATTATTTATTTTAAAATGTTAAGAATTTACTAAGTGCCAGTGTATCATTTGAATTCTCATATTTTAAACATTTTAAACTATAGGTTAATTTATGAAATTTTCAATTAGTGTTAGAAGAAGTTACAGAAAAAGGAATAACAAACATGTTAAAATAATTAAATGGTTTCAATGGCATCTCTGAATTTCTTTGATATTATTATCAAAATGTTTTCTTCAATTCTACTCAAAACCTTATTTTTTTGCCCTAAGTCTTTGTCAGCTTATTTCAGTCTTATTTTTACATGTAATATACCACAGAGTTCTTCTTAGCTTCAACCGATGCAATGTGAAAGGTGTAGAAATGCACACTGACCCTTAGCCTCTTAAATTTACAACGGGTCGGCTGGGCGCAGTGGCTCACGCCTTTGGGAGGCCGAGGCGGGCAGACCACAAGGTCAGGAGATTGAGACCATCCAGGCCAGCATGGTGAAACCCCTTCTCTACTAAAAATACAAAAATTAGCCTGGTGTGGTGGCGGGCACCTGCAGTCCCAGCTACTTGGGAGGCTGAGGCAGGAGAATCACTTGAGCCCAGGAGGCGGAGCTTGCAGTGAGCTGAGATTGCACCACTGCACTCCAGCCTGGGCAACACAGCAAGACTCTATCTCGATAAATAAATAAATAAATAAATTTACAACAGGTCACTTTATCCTCAAATTAGCCAATACCATGTTAGAGGTTATACTGAAATTCTAACTATGAAGATGTAGAAAGCAAAAACATATTTAATTAGTTATAATCCAATCTGTGCAATATTCATGATAATACATTTTTACAAGTTGAAAGTAATTCTGGATTATGCTTCATAACTTATGAAACCTTTGGTGGAAAAACTGAGTCTTCCCCATTAAAGGGAATTAAATACGTTGCTTATAAAAGTGCATTAACTTGTTCGGCCTACGGGTTCATCATTTAGTGGCATGGAAGAACTAGTTTACTTGCGGTATCCAAGAGGCATGAAGAAAGACACCTCCAAAAAGTCCATTTTGATTCTTTACACTGGGACAGAGGGGATGCATAGCTACCTTGTTCCCCTCTCACCCCTCAGGCTAAGGCTTGAGTAACTATCGCAGCTGTTTCCATGGCGTCTTTCCATCACATGGGTACAAGGCCCTGGGCTGCACAACTGGGAAACTACTTGTTTTCTGCCTGTTAATTTTTAGCTCTGAGATCTTTACACTCCACTGGAGAAAGGCTTTCATGTCTGAGACAGGGGGGTCATTATTTGTTAGTTTAATTATTTATGATCAGAACATTTGTTCAGTCACTCTTCCACAGACCATTCTGAATCTAACAAAGGATATTAAAACACTAGAGATAATCTATAGCCTTCAATAAATCACTCCCAATTTGGAACTCCTTTGATGAATACTCCCGGCTACCATGAGGGAGAAGAAAAAAGTCAAAACCAATTAAAAAAAGCAACAACAATGAATTTGTAATAAACTCAGTTGATAGCTAACTAAAGTAAGCCTGTTTTTCTAACTTCATTAACATGAAAATAAATTTTATTAAGATTGATATGCTTTTTTGCACAATGAGTTACAGGAACATGAACTAAGAATAAAAATGATCCCTATGATAAAGAATCCTCATAGTCATGTACTTTAGTACAAAATATGATTTGACATCAAGAAGAGCTATGGCTTGAGATTGCTCTTGTTTTCCTTTACCCCCTGTGCCCAGGCTTAGTCACTGTTTCAGTGATAATGACCATCCACTGAGGCTCTGCAGGAATAGAATCTAAAGTAACAAAACAGAGCCCATATCTCTGCAACAAATGAAATCACAGACTTAAGAAAAATAAACCGAAAAATGAAAAGTTAAGTTGTCATGTTTCATAGCCATACTGCCTGTAACAAATGCCAGAACGTATTTACTTGGTCCAATGTGCAATGCATTAAATGTGCTCAAATACAGAAAACACCAAGAAATGCAACATGGAGTTAAAAAAAAAAAAAAAAAAAAGGCTGGGCGCAGTTACAGGCTCACACCTATAATCCTATCACTTCAGGAGGCCGAGGTGGGTGGATCAGGAGGTGAGGAGATCCAGACCACCTTGGCTAACATGGTGAAACCCCGTCTCTACTAAAAAAAAAAAAATACAAAAAATTAGCCAGGCGTGGTGGCGGGTGCCTGTAGTCCCAGCTACTTGGGAGGCTGAGGCAGGAGAATGGCGTGAACCCAGGAGGCAGAGCTCGCAGTGAGCTAAGATTGCACCACCGCACTCCAGCCTGGGTGACAGAGAGAGACTCCATCTCAAAAAAAGAAAAAGAACAAAGGCAATAAGAAAATAGGAAAGCATAATTATATAAAATACACTAGACACTTTTGAATCTTTTTAATATATGCCTACAAATACATTTTATTAATAGTGTAAATTTAATTTCCTCTGAGAATTTATTCAAAGAAGTTCTATCTGAGTTTGTGCTCAGAAAACGCCAGGATGATTCCTTGTCACAATGTTTTTGGTGTTTAAAGTTCCCTCTAATTTACACAGCAAGACAACATTCAATTTTCTACACTTCTGCTTAAGCATACGTAAAAGAAACACACTCCTCATGAGATATGTTTACAAATATAAATGGAATAGTCACAGTGGAGCATGAATAAACCATTACATGGTTATTTCTCTACAGTGGATGCTAAAGAGAGAATCAAGTCCGCCATAATAAGAAATAAACTAAGAGTTGTAGCTAAAACATAATAAAAATCTTTTTAAACGCTTCTTTACTTCGCCAATTTTCTCATCCAAATAGGGATAATTAAATAATCTGGGACAACAAAATGTATACTGTGGCAGAACAAAAGAATCCAAGGTAAAAAAAAGGACATAGCAGAATCTAAGGTCTTCGATAAATAATACTCAGATATTGCAAGGGGTATACAAAGAGTTCAAACACTGTCAAAATCAGGTGTGACTTGTTCAGGGCACACAAAGATTGTACCAAGGGAAACCCAGCAGGACCAGAAAGCCGAAGTGATCAACTTATTCCTGTCAAATACATTCTTGGAGTTTCAAATGTGAACAAATATGCTTATTCCGAATTTTACTTCCTTCTGCAAAGTATTAATCAATTATAATTATTTTGTTAAATGAAAATCCAATGAGAGTCACCAAGGAGCAATACAAGGAAAAAGGCAGACTCACCATCTCTTCGATTAAGCCTTGAAAACCCCGGGCCATGGCTGCTGGACAGCTCTGAGGAGCTGCTGAAGGATGACCTAGGCAAGGCAGAGGCCAGTGGGGCATCACAGTCAGCTGCCGGGAAAAATACCGTGATATGGTTAACACTCAGATTGCAGCTTGGGAGAAATAATAGTCCAAAAATACATATGAATATATTCTAGGATGTATGGCAATCATCACTCCTTTTTTAATCTTTTATAATTTTTAAAATTTATATTGCAGTATAATTTACAGAGAGTAAAATTCCAGAGAATTTATCTGATGTTTTTAAAGTGTACAGCTCTATTCATTTTGACAAATGCATTCAGCCTTATAACCTCCAACATAATGAAGACATAAAACAGGTCCATTAGCCCTCAAAGTTCCCTAATGTCTCACATTTTCTCAATTCTGCAAGATGTCTTGGTGCATCACCCATCCAACACTACTTTAAACTCAATTTGATGCTTAGGTTCTTTAGGTACACACACACAGAGGTAGTGTGAATTCTGTGCCCAAACCTTAATAGCGGCTAGAAATTCTCACAGTGCCCCTGCACAGAACCTGTGAGGGATGGGACAGGTGAAATGCACCAGGTGTTCAGTTCAGAGTTACCTGCGTGAAGCCAGGACCCATGAAAGGCAACACCTGTAGTGATGAACTGGAAAAAGCCCACTCTGTAGACCTCTCCAGAGGGAATCACTGGGGGCTACTTGCCTACGGGAGATGGAGGCTCCTCCTTTTTGCCTGGTAACTTGAGCATTGCAGGAATTTGCCCTGCCTTTCCAACCCAAGGACCCCTGCATGTCACCCTTACCTCAAGGTGACTCTCTATTGCTTCAGCTCTGGTCTAAAAGAATTGCTGGGGGTTAAGTAGTGTTTGACCCAGATCACCTTATTTGTCATAAGACCATAAGGACCCTCAGAGCCTTCCTGCTCCTGGTGTTCCCCACCGTCAAACTTGAGGAGCCCCTGGGACCATTCCCACCTTGGGTAGCTCTTTTCCTATGCGTAGCCATGGGTAACAGAAGCAACCCAGAGGTTACCTCTGAGTCCCGCAGTCCAATCCTGTAATCACTGTACTTTCAGGCATGTCATATATTTTCTCATAAAAAGGTTACCTCTTCCAGCATGGTTATTGATCTAATAATGTTAGACATAAGTTTTCTGTCACACATTAGGATATTTCTGTGAAAGAGGAATGTTATACCTTGAATATATCATTAGATGATTCTGAGCTGCATATTTTGTATACAATTTTTTTCTTTGTGAGCAACTTGTTAAGTCACAGAAAGAAGGCAACCAGAATTAACTAGATTGCTACAACTTAGCAAAATGTCAACTATGCTCAGTGAGATAGATAAGAGGTAATTCAGGGTCTCTCCTGATTTGTTTGGTTGAGTACATGATACTGCAACAACAGAAAGAAAATTAAGTGCACATAATTTGCCTGAGTGAATACCATTTCATAAAGAAATACTGGAATTATACCTGCTTTTCTAAAAGCATGCATTGCCATGAATACAGCGACATGTCTTTAACACATGACAAAAGAAAAACTCAGTAACTCATTGTGAAGCATCTATTCTACAATAGGGAGAACAGTATTTCATTGCTTGGTAAAACATTCAGGGTATTTGATATAGGAACATTTTTCTATATATTCCCTGTAAGTGACAATGTTACATTTATATAGGTGAGTCAGACACTAGAACCTGTGATTTTTTACACATAAAGAGCAGCATAATCTAGCTAAGAAATTGCATTTAACATCTTTAGCATGAAGATCACCCAATATTTTCACACAGCAAGAAGCCAATGAAATGTGCAGAGCTGTTAAGAAAGGTTTGCTTTCTCTACGCCTTCCTTAAATGTCCCCCTCAGTGTCTATGCCACAAGAGAGGCTTTCTTGATTTCCCCAGCACACATGCTCTCTGGATGACCCTGTGCAGTCAGGATTCTCAGATGTCAGCAAAGATGCTACAGAGTGGGCTAAGAAAAATAGATAAATACGAATCCAACTGGTTACGAATTTTACTTACATTTTCTAAAAAGGCATTTTAAAACTGTGAAGAAGCTAAAGTACAAGAAGGCAACTAAGCCTCTGCTCCGTCTATAGACAAGTCCCACATGGCCCCCGAGTGGTCACAGCAGGATCCAAGAAGGAAGGACATCATCCAGAGAATAGTGCCTCCTAAGCCTGTCTGCCTGATGTTATTTTCTCTCTGTTTTCTGGGAAAGAATAAAACAAATCCAAGGACATCTAAAGTAGCGTTGACATTTTTTGGATAAAATCTATTCTTACATTAGAAAAGCATGATAGCTGTTCTCATGATGTCTCTGTCCGGCAGTATCATGCAATACATAAAACAGCACTGGGCATTTCATGTGTCCCTGGGATTCCTGGCTGACATGTCTAACTCTCTCTGTGGAATCATGAGCTCTTGAAGGCACAATAAAAGTCTTTCCCAACTTCGTGCGCTCTATACCTAGCGCAGAATCTGAAAGATAGCACATTCTCAATAAACTTCAACTGAATATTTACTAAATACATAAAAGAGAATTATCATTAACCAATATATTTAATTAAACTTAGTCTTCCTAAGTTAGCAGAGTACAATTTATTAAAGTTCAAACACAAGAGGCCTAGACGTATCACAGATTCACATCTCTAATAAAAATAATAACCAGATCTCAAGAGAATGTTCTAAATAGGTGTAATAGATAATATTGTTATTCTTTCCCTTGGTTTCTCCCTAATTAACTTTCCAATTGTGTGTTTCACGAGTTTCAGATGATTTCCAATAGGATTAAGGTCCAAATATAAATCTGTAAAGACAGCTGGAAACAAAATTACTGAAATTTTCCATTTCACCTTTGGAAAATTCAAGAGTCAACAGCATCTGTCTGCCAAAGAGTCACCTTGTAATGAAGAAAATTTCTGGCACAGACTTGAATAAATCTTGCCCTTCAGAAAGGCAATAAATTCGGGCGTGGTGGCTCACACCTGTAATCCCAACACTTTGGGAGGCCAAGGCGGGTGGAACACGAGGTCAGGAGATCGAGACAATGCTGGCTAATATGGTGAAACCCCGTCTCTACTAAAAATACAAAAAATTAGCTGGGCGTGGTGGCACGTGCCTGTAGTCCCAGCTACCCAGGAGGCTGAAGCAGGAGAATCGCTTGAACCTGGGAGGCGGAGGTTGCAGTGAGCCGAGATGGTGCCACTACACTCCAGGCTGGGCGACAGAGCAAGACTCTGTCTAAAAAAAAAAAAAAAAAGAAAGAAAGAAAGGCACTAAATTTTATAAAATAAAAGAACATAAGAACTTATCTGGTACCTAAGTTTATTGTTTTTTCCCTATCATTTTGAATTCTGTGAACACTTTCTTTCTAGAAAGAATTGTACACTACTGAGTCAGAGGGGAAAATACAGTGGGTACCCCACAAGTGTTACAGGGGATGGATCTCCCTCTTCCTCAGCTTATTTGGAAATCTGGTTAAGATTCACTATATTTCCATGTGCTTGGCTCAATATAGAGGGTTCTAGAGTCTTAATGTTACAAGTATTGATTATTTCATATTTATTCTCACCATCTAAAGGCAGAGATTCATTGCTACATAGGTGTATTTTATATTATTGTTCTCCTAGAAGATCATGGTTGAAAAATGATATAAAATGTTTTATGCAGGGTTATTTTATATCTGTTCAAAAATGGCGGACTTCCTTAAAAATCACCTGTGCTGAACTGGGTAACAACTGGATTCATATTAAAACTTGCAGGTTTGAAGAAGAGAAGCATTTGGAAAATGCAGAGAAAAAACACAGTATGGGTTGATGACTCAGCTGAAGGCTCAACAATGGTTGAGAGAGAAGTAGAAATAAACCCATAGGGGATCCCACCTGCCACCTTCCATGCAGCCACCTCAAGGGACAACTTTGAAGATGCACGCTAGACCAGAGGGTTTTTGGCTTGCTGCACTTCCCTAGGCTTGTTGATTTAGTCTCGGTGATCAGCTCTGCCTAGGTTCCTCTCTCCCCACTCTATGGTCTTGATTTGTCCCCTGACCCCTGCCTGGCATCACTCTTAGCTTCCCACTTCTCCTTGAAAAGTATTCCCAGGATGCTTTGTGATTCCCAGCATGCTGCCTATGAAGGGTTTGGGACAGAAACCATTTCTTAGTATTATGTTCATGAAAGACAGCAGATTAAAATTAGCCTAAGGGCTTCCTGTATACAAATCAACATTGCATTCACAGATCTGCTAGTTTAAGACAATTTTTACCACATGAATATGAAACGATTAAAAAATAAATTTGAGGAATTGCCCTTACCTAAGACAGAGATGATATACTTTTCAAAACAGCATTTCATTTGAGTATATTAATTCTTGCACTTATTTAATAAAAGTGTATTGAGCACCTACCATGTGTAAAGCATTATGGGGCATAAAGAGAGACATGGTTCTAGGTTCAAGAAGTTCAGAATCTAACATGGGAGGGAGATGTGTAAATATCTGTTATAGGAAATAAACAGAAGAGCAAAATATTTAGATACTACTATTTATTCCAAAACACAGGGAAGCATCTTAATTGCTTAGGAACAAAACCAGCCTTTGAAAGAGCAAACACTACTAGGGAGAGATGCGTATAAAAGTGCTTCTGGAAAAGATAAACATAAACCATGCATTTTCAAACAGCAATTCATTGTTCTGGGATCTGATAATAAGAATGAAAAAAAAAAAGAATGCATGGATAATACATGGACAGATTTTGTCCGTATCTGCAGAGGAAATGGGAAAAGCCAAAAGGAGGGGCGAAAACTGATCCTACGGGGAGGAGTTTTACATTCAAATGAGGACACCTCCTGGCATCTCTGGATGGAGCTCCGAATTCATTATAGTATTACTTAAAGGATTTTATTAAAAGACCAAACCACACCGCACTTGTGGTTGAATGCCTTTATCAGAGATGAATCTTACCATGTGTTAGGACAGGCTGACAGCGGCTCCCAAAGATATGTCTATGCCCCAATCCCGGGACCCTGAGAAGGTTACTTCAGAAGGTAAAGTTCTCCAGATGTGATCAAAGACCCTGAGATGAGGAAATTATCTTGAATTATCTGGCTGGGTCTTAAATAACATCAGAACTGCCCTTGTAAGAGAGACAAAGGTGAGGATGAACAGAGCCCCACACAAAAGAGAAGAGGGTGTGAAAATGGAGGCAGAGGCCAGAGTGAGGCACCCACAAGGTGAGGCATGCAGGCAAACACACGAAGCCGGAAGAAACGAAGAATGGATGTCCCCCTAAAGCCTCCGTAGGGAGTGTGGCCCATCTTGAATTTGGACTAGGGATACTGATGCAGAACTTCTGGTCTCCAGACTATGACAGAATAAATTCTGTTGCTTTAAGTCAGCCAGTTTGTGGGCATTTCTCACAAGCACCATAGGAAACGAACACACTGTTGATACGGAATTACATATTGGATATTTTAGGGGAAATGCAGGAGAGTTCCACTGAAAATAGGATTAACATCCCTTTGAATCGCACAGATACTCAATTCCTTCTGAGAAGGGCTTCGTGATGCTAAGCCACTCTGCCAGGCTGTGGCTCTGCCTATGCTTGCAGCTGCACTTGCTCCTCACTGTGAAAGGAGCTAACCACTGTGTCGGTGGAACCTAAGGATGGAAGGAGAGGGGAAGGGGCCGCTGAACTGTTAATATGAGGGGATGGCACCTTAACCAGCTTCGAATTATCAGAAAAACACAAAGCCTACTATTAAAGAGTTCAACAGATGGTTACTGTGTTATCACAGATGTACAGAAAACCTCTTTGTTCTTTTTTAGAAAACAAAAAGATTCCTGTCCTTTCTCAGACTGTCTTGATTAGGTCAAATTCACTAAATCCACAGCAGCAGGCTTCTCTCTGGTTCCACACATTGAGTCAGTAGGGAGGACGGCCTCGGGAATCAAATCACAAACAGGGAAGGGGGTGCCCATACCTTCTTCAGGCCATGTCTGGATGTTCATCTGGATACAGGGCTATTCCATTCTTCCCATTTTATCACCTGTCTTTTCAGTTCTTAATGTACCTTAACATTATCTTAATGAGAGGTTACATAAAGGCTTTTATTTAGAAGGTACCGAAAGTTCATCTTGTTATGAATCTGAATTGATCTGTGCATTGCTATCTAAAGAGAATGCTTCGGAAAAAGCACATTTTACTCACCGTGAACATAAGCAGTGATGGTCAATGTAAAAATCTACTTTTTTCCACATAAAAACTTCTGTTTTACATGGTCTTGATCTCCATTCGATTATCTTCAGTCACTGCTTTCCCCACATCTCACTCCATGGGGTCTGAAGGGGGCTCACCCTACCACCTGGGGCCAGCACGGGGACACGACTCAGGCCTGGCAACTGAACGCCATGCCTGTCCTACTGGAAAGGACTGGTTCCAGGATGGTCAAGAAGCCCACGCTGAATGAATGAGAACAGAACCTGGGACTTTCGAATGAATAAGAGCAGAACCTGGGATTTTCGGCTTGAACTCTTGGGAGAAATACCCATTCATTCATTCAACAAATATTTGTTGAAAATCTATACTGTGCCAGGTGTTCCCCTATGTTCTGGGGATATAACCATAAACAACAGAAAAAGTCTCTGCTCCTGTGAAGCTTATCCTACTGAGTAGAATAAACAAATAAAGGCATAATATCTGTAGAACTCAACATTGCTAAGAACAGAAATAAAGGAAAACAGTCACGCTTCTAAGCTGGTAAACGGTATGCCTGAAGCCATGGCACAGACAGAGCTGCCCAAGAATGAGGGCAGTTGTAGACGAAAATAAAACCGCAAGGAGGAAAGAGGCAAACGACTGATGAAAGAATCTGATTACCTAAATTCAGCCTGGCTTCAATCAAGACACTTTGGTTCCCTTTATTGTTCAAGCCTATTTGATCTTAGATTTTGGTCACCTGAAACTGAAAAATGCTCAATAAGTACACTGTCCTGAGCCGCCACCCTTATCTTCCCTCTACAGCCAATAAATTGCCAAGGATTATGTACTTTTTGTGTGTATATGGCAGCTTTTCCATTACCATTATCATCATCTCACTGTAGGTCCTCATGTTAACGACCTAACTAATCCTTACAGCCAATGTTTACTTACTGACTGTCCCCAGCCACACACACACCTTACATATCACCAGAGCAGAAACGGTTTTAAACTATTGCTGAGTGCAAGTCACACAAACAGCCATATCAACCAGCTCCGATGGATCCCCACTGCACCTGTCCTGAAATTCAAATTTCAGGTCCTGGCATTCAATTCCTTCCATCACCTGTTTCCTGTCACTCTCTGCACTACAGCCGAATCCCCTACACATTTCTCAGATGCGCTTTCTCCTTTAATCGGAGTGGTCTTCTCACTGTTTCCTGAATGTGGGATGCATGCACCAACGCTCCCTGACCGCTCACGTGATGACATTGCAGCCCCTCCTGTCTGTGAGTTCTCATCATTTATTATCTTCAGGGCTCAACTCAAGTTTTGTCTCTGCTCTGAAGTCTTCTCACATGTGTGAAGGCCCCATTAAGACTTACTCTTCTGAAATACTGAGGTCTGTCTCACGGAAAATGAATTACACCTCTGGAGAAGGAGCAGCACCTCACTCACGGGGAGCCACACAGCAGCCACGTGCGGCGGCAGATGGGGATGAGAGGGAACAGGAGAACCTCACTCCCAAGAGAGGGGCCTTGCTTGCTGACTGATGATTCTGGGATGAGGAAGAGAGACTGGCATGACCAGCTGATGAGTGTCTGGTTCCCAGGGCATGACAGACAATTCCTACAGTCTACCTGTGGGAACAGATGAGGCTTGGAAGAAGACACATAGAAACAGGTTTAAATTCTATAAATTAGAATTTACAGGGGGTAGGAGATAGGGGTTACACATTGTCTCTCCTTCAAGATGACATTTTGACTTGTTAAAGAAAACCTAGCATAGAAACATTGAATACCTCCTGACATTGGTGTTTTCAAATGACTTACGGCACTACAAATATAAAGTTATAACAATAGCTACCAATTTTAACATACCAGGACCAAGGACTTTATTCTATGAGAACTACAAAAGACACAACACAAATGAAGACCTAGAGGAAAGTTTACATAGTTTTTTTTTTTTTTTTTTTTTGAGACGGAGCCTCGCCCTGTTGCCCAGGCTAATTTTCTTTTGTATTTTTAGTAGACACAGAGTTTCACCATGTTAGCCAGGATGGTATCGATCTCCTGACCTCGTGATCCGCCTGCCTCAGCCTCCCAAAGTGCTGGGATTACAGGCGTGAGCCACCGTGCCTGGTCAAGTTTACATAAATTTAAGCATCTTAATTTGATGACCTACTCTACAGTCATTACAACAATAAATATAAGAACTATTGAAACATGTGGAGAGATGAAGGAGATGGGATGGGAAAATCTGCATATGAGAAGATAATGGACAAAGAGATCTGCTGGATTGAGATGAGATAATGGGTGTTAAATCCAACAAACACAGCTCTGGAAACACAGAAGGGATTCAACATAGATCAGGTCCTTTACCCTGAGGAAGCTGGATAGATGATCTTGTTCTCTTTCCTTTTATTTCTAAATTTCTTGCTATGTAGTTAAATTATACTTCTGTGATAAATTCAATACCTATTGTTAAACTATAGATTTTTGGCTAAAGTTTTTAATATGAGAATAAGACAAACCTATTTTTTCTGAGACTTACTGCTAAGTAGAAAGAGAGGAAACCAAATAACAAAATTAAGTCCTGCAGAAAGACATCAGACACGACACAGAAAAAATACAACAACACAGGTGCATATAATTTAAAAAGAAAATCATGTGGAGATATCATCACTAATAATTGTTATAATGAATGTATCCACAGCTGTGATAAAGATGAGCTGTTAATAAACGGCAATAAATGATCTTTCCACAGGTACAAAAAAAAATAGATAAAATGAATAAGACCCACTATTTGATAACATAACAGGTGACTATAGTCAATAATTACTTAATTGTACATTTTTAAATAAATTAAAGAGTGTAACTGGATTGTTTGCAACTCAAAGGATAATTGCTTGAGGGGATGGATACTCCATTTTTCTTGATGCACTTATTTCACATTGCATGCCTGTATCAAAACATCTCATGTACCCCATCAATACATACACCTACTATGTAACCACAAAAATTAAAAATCAAAAAAATTATAAATAATAATAATTCTGTTGATGCATCTCTGAGAGTTGACAGAATTAGGGTCTGAATGAGAATATAAGGTATGAAAAGGATATGGCTTCTTCCCAAGACATGTTACAGAGGGATGGAAAGAAGACTGTGTTCAACTTATAACATCTTAAAGGGACCTCATGACCTCACAGGCCAGAGCAGGCTACGGAGCATCTGGGAGCTGAAGAAAGAGAACTTCAGTGATACTGAAGTAAGGGTTAAGAGATGCACTCCAATTGCATTCTGAAGACAGATCCCAGCAAGACCACCGACATCAGCTAGATTTTTTTCAGCCCAAAGTAATAAACCTGCAGATTATCAGACCTTGCTCACTACTCTGTACTTGGCTCTAATATGATTAGTAAGGTGGCAGTGTCAGAATGCTTGAGAAAATAATAACCAGAACATCTTAGAATTTATTGCACCCAAGGAAGGAGCCCTGTCGATAGACAAATGTTTATTTGAGACGTCGAAAAGATAATTTTAAAACTTTAGGAAAACAGCAGGCATTATCTCATGGCAGTATGTTTTATGTCTGAATTTCAACTCTATTATTTCAAGCTATGTGTGTGACTTTAGAGGCAGCTTTAACTTCAATTTTTTAACTTAAAAAGATAACAGTATTTAGAACACAATGGGAAATGTTACATAATACTACCTTGTAGACCTCCGAGCAACCACTATACAAAGAGACACTGTTGTTATGATTGAGGACAACATCGTTCATCAAATGTGAAAAGCTACCCAAATGAAATCCAGAAAAAAAATGTTCCACTGAAGAAGAGAGAAATGGGCAAAGTAACCAAGGAAAGAATATTTACAGTGAGGCTGGGCGCAGTGGCCAAGGTGGGCGGATCACGAGGTCAGGAGTTTGAGACCAGCCTGGCCAACATGGTGAAACTCCATCTCTAGTAAAAATACAAAAATTAGCTGCGCATGATAGCGGGCACTTGCAATCCCAGCTACTTGGGAGGCTGAGGCAGGACAACACTGGAACCCAGGAGGCAGAGGTTGCAGTGAGCCAAGATTGCGCCACTGCTCTCCAGCCTAGGTGACAGAGCAAGACTCCATATCAGAAAAAAAAAAAAAAAAAAGGAATACTTACAATGAAAAGGAACATTAAAAGGAGGCAATATAAAGCAAAGTGAGTTAAAGCCCAGAACAAATTAAGACTTTCAAACATTGCTAAATGCAATCAAAGAGGTTTTTTGTATACTCATAAGAAAAACCAGAAGAAGCTGCACTCTTTTGACAAAGCTCATAAGGCTAAGAAAATAGACAGGTCCGGATCCAAGATGGTCGAACAGCTCCAGTCTACAGCTCTCAGCATGAACGACGCGAAGAGAGGTGATTTCTGAATTTCCGACTGAGTTTTGATGACAGTAGTTGTTCTCCCAGCACGGAGTTTGAGATCTGAGAACGGACAGACTGCCTCCTTAAGTGGGTCCCTGACCCCCGAGTAGCCTAACTGGGAGACACCTCCCAGTAGGGGCTGACTGACACCTCATACAGCCAGGTCCCCCTCTGAGACGAAGCTTCCAGAGGAAGGATCAGACAGCAACATTTGCCATTCTGCAATATTTGCCGTTATGCAGCCTCCGCTGGTGATACCTAGGCAAACAGGGTCTGGACTGGACCTCCAGCAAACTCCAACAGACCTACAGCTGAGGGTCCTGACTCTTAGAAGGAAAACTAACAAACAGAAAGGACAACCACACCAAAACCCCATCTGTACATCACCACCATCAAAGACCACAAAGATGGGGAGAAACCAGAGCAGAAAAGCTGAAAATTCTAAAAATCAGAGCGCCTCTTCTCCTCCAAAGGAACGCAACTCCTCGCCAGCAACAGAACAAAGCTGGATGGAGAATGACTTTGACGAGTTGAGAGAAGGTTTCAGATGATCGGTAACAACAAACTTCTCTGAGCTAAAGGAGGATGATCGAACCCATTGCAAAGAAGGTAAAAACCTTGAAAAAGAATTAGACGAATGGCTGACTAGAATAAACAGCGTAGAGAAGACTTTAAATGACCTGATGGAGCTGAAAACCATGGCATGAGAACTACATGACGCATGCACAAGATTCAGTAGCCAATTCGATCAACTGGAAGAAAGGGTATCAGTGACTGAAGATCAAATGAATGAAATGAAGCGAGAAAAGAAGTTGAGAAAAAAGAGTAAAAAGAAACGAACAAAACCTCCAAGAAATATGGGACTATGAAAAGACCAAATCTACATCTGATTGTTGTACCTGAAAGTGACAGGGAGAATGGAATCAAGTTGGAAAACACTCTGCAGGATATTATCCAGAGAACTTCCCCAACCTAGCAAGGCAGGCCAACATTCAAATTCAGGAAATACTGAGAATGCCACAAAGATAAACTCCCTGAGAAGAGCAACTCCAAGACACATTAATTGTCAGATTCACCAAAGTTGAAATGAAGGAAAACATATTAAGGGCAGCCAGAGAGAATGGTCAGGGTTACCCACAAAGGGAAGCCCATCAGACTAACAGTGGATCTCTCAGCAGAAACTCTACAAGCCAGAAGACAGTGGGGGCCAATATTCAACAGTCTTAAAGAAAAGAATTTTCAATCCAGAATTTCATATCCAGCCAAACTAAGCTTCATAACTGAAGGAGAAATAAAATCCTTTACAGACAAGCAAATGCTGAGAGATTCTGTCACCACCGGGCCTGCCTTACAAGAGCTCCTGAAGGAAGCACTAAACATGGAAAGGAACAACCAGTAACAGCCACTGCAAAAACATGCCAAATTGTAAAGACCATTGAGGCTAGGAAGAAACTGCATCAACTAATGAGCAAAGTAACCAGCTAACATGATAATGACAGGATCAAATTCACACATAACAATATTAACCTTAAATGGAAATGGGCTAAATCCTCCAATTAAAAGACACAGACTGCCAAATTGGATAAAGAGTCAAAACCCATCAGTGTGCTGTATTCAGCAGACCCCACTCACGTGCAGAGACACACACAGGCTCAAAATAAAGGTATGGAGGAAGGTCTACTAAGCAAATGGAAAACAACAAAAAAGCAGGGGTTGCAATCCTAGTCTCAGATAAAACAGACTTTAAACCAACAAAGATCAAAAGAGACAAAGAAGGCCATTACATAATGGTAAAGGGATCAATTCAACAAGAAGAGTTAAATATCCTAAATATATATGCACCCAGTACAGGAGCATCCAGACTCATAAAGCAAGTCCTTAGAGACCTACAAAGAGACTTAGACTTCACACAATAATAATGGGAGACTTTAACACATCATTGTCAACATTAGACAGATCAACAAGACAGAAAGTTAACAAGGATATCCAGGAATTGAACTCAGCTCTGCACCAAGCAGACCTAATAGACATCTACAGAACTCTCCGCCCCAAATCAATAGAATATACACTCTTCTCAGCACCACATCACACTTATTCCAAAATTGACCACATAGTTGGAAGTAAAGCACTCCTCGGCAAATGTAAAAGAACAGAAATTATAACAAACTGTCTCTCAGACCATAGTGCAATCAAACTAGAACTCAGGATTAAGAAACTCACTCAAAACCGCTCAACTACATGGAAACTGAACAACCTGCTCCTGAAGGACTACTGGGTACATAACGAAATGAAGGCAGAAATGAAGATGTTCTTTGAAACCAACGAGAACAGACACAACATACCAGAATCTCTGGGACACATTTAAAGCAGTGTGTAGAGGGAAATTTATAGCACTAAATGCCCACAAGAGAAAGCAGGAAAGATCTAAAATTGACACCGTAACATCACAATTAAAAGAACTAGAGAAACAAGAGCAAACACATTCAAAAGCTAGCAGAAGGCAAGAAATAACTAAGATCAGAGCAGAACTGTAGGAGATAGAGACACAAAAAAACCCTTCAAAAAATCTATGAATCCAGGAGCCAGTTTTTTGAAAAGATCAACAAAATTGATAGACCTCTAGCAAGACATAAAGAAGAAAAGACAGAAGAATCAAATAGACGCAATAAATAATGATAAAGGGGATATTGCCACCGATCCCACAGAAATACAAACTACCATCAGAGAATACTATAAACACCTCTATGCAAATAAACTAGAAAATCTAGAAGAAATGGATAAATTCCTTGACACATACACCCTCCCAAAACTAAACAAGAAAGAAGCTGAATCCCTGAATAGACCAATAACAGGCTCTAAAATTGAGGCAATAATTAATAGCTTACCAACCAAAGTCCAGGATCACACAGATTCACAGCAGAATTCTACCAGAGGTACAAAGAGGAGCTGGTACCATTCCTTCTGAAACTATTCCAATCAATAGAAAAAGAGGGAACCCTCCCTAACTCATTTTATGAGGCCAGCATCATCCTGATATCAAAGCCTGGCAGAGACACAACAAAAAAAGAGAATTTTAGACCAATATCCCCAATGAACATCGATGTAAAAATCCTCAATAAAATACTGGCAAACCGAATCCAGCAGCACATCAAAAAGCTTATCCACCACGATCCAGTTGGCTTCATCCCTGGGATGCAAGGATGATCCAACGTACACAAATCAATAAACGTAATCCAGCATATAAACAGAACCAAAGACAAAAGCCACATGATTATCTCAATAGATGCAGAAAAGGCCTTTGACAAAATTCAACAACACTTCATGCTAAAAACTGTCAATAAACTAGGTATTGATGAGACGTATCTCAAAATAATAAGAGCTATTTATGACAAACACACAGCCAGCATCATACTGAATGGACAAAAACTGGAAGCATTCCCTTTGAAAACTGGCACAAGACAGGGATGCCCTCTCTCACCACTTCTATTCAACATAGTGTTCGAAGTTCTGGCCAGGGCCAATAAGGCAGGAGAAAGAAATAAAGAGTATTCAATTAGGAAAAGAGGAGGTCAAATTGTCCCTGTTTGCAGATGACATGATTGTATATTTAGAAAACCCCATCGTCTCAGCCCAAAATCTCCTTAAGCTGATAAGCAACTTCAGCAAAGTCTCAGGATACAAAATCAATGTGCAAAAATCACAAGCATTCCTATACACCAATAACAGACAGAGAGCCAAATCATGAGTGAACTCCCATTCACAACTGCTTCAAAGAGAATAAAATACCTAGGAATCCAACTTACAAGGGATGTGAAGGACCTCTTCAAGAACTACAAACCACTGCTCAACCAATAAAAGAGGACACAAACAAATGGAAGAACATTCCATGCTCATGGATAGGAAGAATGATATCGTGAAAATCGCCATACTGCCCAAAGTAATTTATAGATTCAATGCCATCCCCATCAAGCTACCAATGACTTTCTCCACAGAATTGGAAAAAACTACTTTAAAGTTCATATGGAACCAAAAAAGAGCCCGCATCGCCAAGACAATCCTAAGCCAAAAGAACAAAAGCTGGAGGCATCACGCTACAGAACAGGGCCCTCAGAAATAATACCACATATCTACAACCATCTAATCTTTAACAAACCTGACAAAAACAAGAAATGGGGAAAGGATTCCCTATTTAATAAATGGTGCTGGGAAAACTGGCTAGCCATATGTAGAAAGCTGAAACTGGATCCCTTCCTTACACCTTATACAAAAATTAATTCAAGATGGATTGAAGACTTAAATGTTAGACCTAAAACCATAAAAATCCTAGAAGAAAACCTAGGCAATACCATTCAGGACACAGGCATGGGCAAGGACTTCATGTCTAAAACACCAAAAGCAATGGCAACAAAAGCCAAAATTGACAAATGCGATCTAATTAAACTAAAGAGCTTCTGCACAGTAAAAGAAACTACCATCAGAGTGAACAGGCAACCTACAGAATGGGAGAAAATTTTTGCAACCTACTCATCTGACAAAGGGCTAATATCCAGAATCTACAATGAACTCAAACAAATTTACAAGCAAAAACCAAACAACCCCATCAAAAAGTGGGCAAAGGATATGAACAGACACTGCTCAAAAGAAGACATTTATGCAGCCAAAAAACACATGAAGAAATGCTCATCACCACTGGCAATCAAATGCAAATCAAAACCACAATGAGATACCATCTCATACCAGTGAGAATGATGATCATTAAAAAGTCAGGAAACAACAGGTGCTGGAGAGGATGTGGAGAAATAGGAACACTTTTACACTGTTGGTGGGACTGTAAACTAGTTCAACAATTGCGTAAGTCAGTGTGGCAATTCCTCAGGGATCTAGAACTAGAAAAACCATTTGACCCAGCCATCCCATTACTGGGTATATACCCAAAGGATTATAAATCATGCTGCTATAAAGACACATGCACATGTATGTTTATTGTGGCACCATTCACAACAGCAAAGACTTGAAACCAACCCAAATGTCCAACAATGATAGACTGGATTATGAAAATGTGGCACATATACACCATGGAATACTATGCAGCCATAAAAAATGATGAGTTCATGTCCTTTGTAGGGACATGGATGAAGCAGGAAACCACCATTCTCAGCAAACTATCGCAAGGACAAAAAACCAAACACCGCATGTTCTCACTCATACGTGGGAATTGAACAATGAGAACACATGGACACAGGAAGGGGAACATTACACAACGGGGACTGTTGTGGGGTGGGGGTAGGGGGGGAGGGATAGCATTAGGAGATATACCTAATGCTAAATGACGAGTTAATGGGTGCAACACACCAACATGGCACATGTATACATATGTAACAAACCTGCACGTTGTGCACATGTACCCTAAAACAAAGTATAATAATAATAAAATAATAAAAAAGTTCAGTGTTTGAGTTCTCTCTTTGTCTCTTGGCCTCTGCGATGCCTGCAGAAACCCAGTCGCAACCCATTCATTCATATTCCTCTCCTTAGAGCCAGGAGTTAGTGCCCCGAGGGCAGTGCTGAATCCCTGGACAGGACTCGGGATAAATGCATTCCCCCTGCTGTCTCTCACTGGCACAGCTGTGAAACACATTCTATTGGCTTCCTGAGAGCTTCCCAGGGAGTTCACGCCCCAGTTGCTCACAGAAGTGACCAGCTCAATGATGCCCCCTTTTGGTGGATTTTTCTTCTCTATTCCATTCTTCCCTCTTCTATGAGCTCACTTTCTAAAAGAGGCTACCTGCACAAATGCCCATCACAGGCTCAGCTTTCTAAGAAAACTCTGGCTGGGACAGTGGACTTTCCAGAATGGAATGTGGGCAGTATTCTAAAATATTAAATAAAACGCAATAAGAAAATCAAAGGGATGAATGCCATATGGCATGAAGAAGGAGGTAGAGGACATCTGCCTAGCCTGCCAAAAACAAAACAAATTGACAATCAACCCTGGCCACCCAGGAGATGAGCTTTGTCACAGCAATTCTTCCTCATAACCCAGAAAAGAGAAGAAGAAATGGGGACAGTAGAATCAACTGTGACATCCAAAAAAGGAAGGCTGCCCAATCTCTTCTCTAGAATGTGTCAACTGTGATTTATGAAATGACATATGCTATTTTTATATTGCAATGTTTGCTTATCTATAGGTAAGATCTCACTATTTCTTATGTCATGTTATAATTATATTCATGAAGAAGATGACCATTGCACAGCCAAGTACACTGTGAAGAACCGTGAGGAGAGATTTTACCCTATTTGCAAGCTAACAAATGAGTCTGCCAGTTTGTTTCATGGTTGCGGCAGAAGACTCCTGGGTCAAAGCAAAGGACTGTATTACTTATAGCATAGCAAACAATATGAGCATCAGCATGTATGCATCAATTTCCTTGCCTCCAAGTCCTCTGGGGGAACATGGATGGACACAGATGGATGTGTGCACATGCAGTGGGTTACATGACAAGTGAGGAGCCCTGAGCTTAGGGAATTCAAAGTTTTCTATGGGCAGCAGGCATTGCTTGCCCTTTGGCAACACTGCTGAAATAAATCTCTTATAGTTCAAGATGTACTGATAAGCGTGTTAAGCTTATTTTTATACACGAAGAATAACAAATTGTTATTTTATATGGTTATTCACAGTATCTCAAAATCTATGTGATATTTTACTAGCTTAGTTTTATTATAATTTTAAAAGACCATTTGGGTTCCTTTAATTGTTAGTGGACGAGAATAAAAAGAGATAAATTAGTTGCTTTCTTAAAGCTAAGCAACATCATTTTCTATTGAGGAACCCAAAACTTTCCTAACTTTTACAAATGTTTGTAAATTGTAGGTTCGGTGACAGCCTGTGCTATAAAATTTCATAGGCTTATAAGAGCTTTCTTAACACAGCTGTGGATTTTTCTCCTGGTGTTGTACAGCAGTTCAAATTAGCACAAGAATCATAAACCCTATATTTGAACAGCTATATAATATTATGTAGATATTTATTTTCCCATTTGATGTTGCATTACTTTTTCTACCAATCTTCTTACAATAAATTCATAAATATCTTAATTATAGCAAATGTGAAATTCTTAAAGTTGAGAATCATCAAACATATTTCTATTACAGAGATATATTCTTCAAAAAGTCATCTAAAATAGGAAACCCAATTGGGAGACTCCTTAAAAGGTTATCTGCCACAACAGAGGCTTTGCTTAAAATACTGTTCTCTTTGTATTTGTGTTAATAACTGATTTGTCTTTGAAATTAAATTAGGAATCTACTATATCTAGTGGTCTTGAAATCAAAGCCCCCTCTCCCCATTCCTTATCTTCACTGCTGTGTTCAAAAAGACTAGACTCCAGTGACCTGTCCAAAGCTGGGTTAAATATAGGATGTCTGAGAGACACCCTTCTTTCATAGTTTGAGGGTAAGCATGTATGTATATGTGTGTGGGGGGAAGGGGGAGGAGGTTAGCTGTATCAGAGTAGGCATAACACTATATTTTAAATCCCTCCTTCTGTTATAAATGTAAGCTGAAAATAGTCTCTGCTCCCAGCGGCAGCAATCATAAACTGGCTTAGTTCTGCCTGTAATTTAATTTAATTTAACATGTGACATTGAGACACTGTTTCTTTTAATTCACATATAACTTCTTCCACACCCACACTGCAGCCAAATAAACACATACTTATAGAAAAATGTGACTGTTTTCCTGGGCACCCCAACAATTCAACTGTCCCTAAAACACCAGGTTCAATTTAAATTCTATTAGCTTGTCTGAGGGCTAAGATATCTAAAAATCCAAGACAAATTATCATTTGCATATATGGAGGCAGCTCTGATTGAACAGATATCTAAAACTGATAGGTAATATTTTAGATCAAATCACTCCACCAAGTCAAAGACTAATTCAACTGTTCAGTTTCCAAAGAAATTCTTCCATTTTGGTCTAGTGTTCCATAAACATTGACTTTACATTGAAAAGGACTGTGAAGAGATCTCTTGAACTGGCCAGAAAGTTGAAGCTCAAGGTTGTAGAAGATTTGAGCTACCAAGTCCAAGCCTTCTAAAAGATTCCCAATATGTATGTATATCATTTTCCTAACTCTACATTTGCCTGAGAAACAATGACATTCAATAAACTTTTTTCCATGGGCTTTAGTTACTAAATAAGTCAAGGAACTACAAGTTATATATTTCCTGGAAAAATATACTATTATACATATATATTATATATTCAAAACTCTGTAAAGCATATAAAGTATAAGCATATACTGAGTTATAAGGCATAACTCAACATGTTGATTTTAACCTAAAATTTTCTTAAGGCCTCAATTGCAAATGCTTTAATTGCCAATGGTTCATAAACACATCTGTGAATTAGAAGCAAGTAATATCCTCTGTTTTTATACTCTCAAAAAATGTGATTATACTTAATCAAAAGTAATTCAAACCACAGCCCAGGCAATACATAACAGACCATGTCTTCTTGGTAATTTAATTCTTAGAAATAATTTTAATTGCTGCCTTATTAAGTAGGTATGCTACTTAAATTATAATCCTGTAGTTATAAGGTTAAAACTATTTTAAAATCTCAAATGCTTTTAGGTTTCAATCACTCTTTGTATTATTACAACAAAAATGTTCATTAACTGGAACACATGCAGTATCATTTTTTAGCCCCCACTTTATGATATTTTTAAATTTTTATTACCAGAGTAGTCATTTCATTATAAAATTGTAACCAAGCTAAGCATATACTCCATTTTTTAGAAAACTAGATTTACTGTAGGCCTGTTAAGGCTATCATAGTAAGTAATGAATTTCACACGTCTTTTATACAGTATCACAACACATCAAGCAGATATATGAAATCCTTGACAAAAGACATTTAAAACAAACAATTCCATGCTTTATATGTCAAGTAGAAAAGGAATATTTTTTCTACAGTGACAGAGCAGACTTGACAAGTGCACAATCATGTACAACCAAGCGTTTGCAAATGCTCTTACAACATGGAGCAACCGGGCCTAGGGGCAAGCAACCTTTCAGCAGAGTCTCGTCAAAGGTGCGGAAGCCCATTGCAGAAGACCAGATAACAGTCAGTCTGACGGGTTCATTCAGATATCCAAGCTTTAAAAAGTACTTTGAAGACTGATACAGATGTCCTAGGCAATAAACTTCCCAAAAAGAATAGGGAACAATCCCAGTGCCAATTACATCTTTGTCATTCAGAAATCCAGGCTAATTTGATTTAGAGACACACATAAATGAACTGTTATTTCTCATAATTTTTTTTTCAGCCTCTTTATTTTTAATCTACATCTCTTAGGTAAAATGCATCAATTTAACTACATTTACTTATTCTGAGTTTTTCTATTGGTCCATGTTTCCTTTAAACACAATTTTGAATGGTTTTTTAAAGTAACCATTTGATTTTAAAACAAATTTACAGAAAATGTGGAAGAACTATGCTAATATGCTGTATCACCCCGAATACTTCAATGTACATTTGCTACAACAAAGATGTTCTCCTATATAACCATAATATGATCATCACAGTCATCATGGATAAAGTTCCAATATTTTAATCCTCAATCTTGCTCAAGTTTCACCAATTCCCAATCATGTCCTTTATAACATAAGTATTTAATGCAGAATAGTATTTAGTTGCCTTGTTTTCTTAGCCTCTGTCAATCTGGAATGCCTCCTTCCTCACTCCACTCAACCTCTGACAACTTGCTATAGGTCACCACCAGTGCTGTCTCCTGTCTCTCCAGGTCCCCACCCTTGCTACCCTGTGGATGCTTTCCTTACCCTGCTGGTTTCTGAATGCTCCGCCATGGTCCTGGGCCTCCCCACTACCCAGCATGGATGCCTAAGCTGAACTGAATGACCTTAGACTGAATTGTTCAAAAAGAGAAGGGGAGAGGAAGAGGAAGAAGAATGACAAGTAATTTGATTTTTCTTTTTTCAGGATCTAACCAATGTCTTGGAATTGATTATCATTTCCATGGGCTATTTATGCTCCGAACTGTTTGTATACAGTTTGGTGAAAATGAATAAAGGCATCTGAAGTACATTTTTTGTTTTTGTTTTTGTTTTTTTTTTTGAGACAGAGTCTCACTCTGTCACCCAGGCTGGAGTGCAGTGGCACGATCTCGGCTCACTGCCTCCTCACAGGCACCTGCCACCATGCCCTGAAATTGTTTCGTATTTTTAGTAGAGATGGGGTGTTACCATGTTGTCCAGGCTGGTTTCGAACTCCCAACCTCAAGTGATCCACCCGCCTCAGCCTCCCAAAGTGCTGGGATTACAGGTGTGAGCCACCGCGCCCGGCCTGAACTCCATTTTTTATAGAGTTACCATTTGACACTAAAATTAAGAGTCTGTTACTCATCTGCAGAATCTCTCTTTAAATGGTATTACTAAAAGGTCCAAAATGAAACATCTGTAAAAATAATTATTCCTACACTCTGTGAGATCTCTTTCCTGACACATTTCACATCATAAGTGAGTTTCCTAACTAACCCACACACACTTTATAGTAGGCTTACCCTTCTTTCCCCAGGCTGGCTGGCGAACTTGCAAAACATAACCATTTAGGGGAAAAAATTGAGGCAATTAAAATTAAAAGTGTTTTAGGCTAAGTAATGAATAAATTAACCCACTGAAAAGTTACATCAAAGGCTACTACTCAGCATTTTACCAATTACAGGAATTTCTGCAAAATCTGCCCAGCCATTTGTTTGTGTATCCCTGGGATCAGTGCCCAGAGTTCAATCTTTCTCTTGATGCTTCCTGTTGTTTTCAGGGACTCAATGAGAGCAGTAAGTGACTTTCACTCACTGCAAGTCTGTGGGCACTGAAGTTAGGAAAATATTTCCCTTCATGCAGAATCTTCCTAACAAAGCTTTCCCATGTATTTGTCGGGTCAAATAACATTCAGATAAACTGCACATAATCCCCAAAATGCCAAATGTTTAGAGAGCTTTTTTTTGAGACAGAGTTTTGCATTTTGCTCTTGTTGCCCTGGCTGGAGTGCTATGGTGGGATCTCGGCTCACTGCAACCTCCACCTCCCAGGTTCAAGCGATTCTCCTGCCTCAGCCTCCCGAGTAGCTGGTGGCAGATGCCTGCCACCACACCCGGCTAGTTTTTGTATTTTTAGTAGAGACAGGGTTTTACCATGGTGGCCAAGCTGGTCTCGAACTCCTGACCTCGGGTGATCCACCCATCTCGGCCTCCCAAAGTGCTGGGATTACAGACACGAGCCACCGTGCCAGGCCTAGAGAGCTCTTCTCATGAAGAGCCATTTCATGCCATCATCAACAGGCTGCCTTCGTGGGTGGCCAATGTGCTTCTGGAAAACCAGCTGTGAATAACGTGAGCAACTCATGGTGTCTACGTGAGAAGGAAAGTTTTAGATGTCCTTACTGACTTTCTTCTTGGTATTCAAGGTGGTATAATTATTATAGTTACATAGTTTTATCTGGAAGAATCACTTGATCTAAAAGGTAATTTAAAATTAGTAAAACTTATTAGATAATGAGGATACTAAGTTTCATCAACGAAAGACTGAAAACACCCACAGAAGTAGTACTGAAATTCCAAGTGTCACTCAGCAACTGGCCAGAGTCCCGTCTGGTGCTGAGTCCGTTTGGAACATCTGTCCCCTGCCCTCCCCTCCTCCAAGAAGAACGTTCACTGTAAACGAGAAGAGCTTAATTTCTATGGGCTTCGTAATCCTTCCACTGGATTCCAAGCAAAATAACTATCAACACAACTAATCCTGAGAATAAAAAGTAATCACAACTATGCAACAAAAACAGGAAAGGTGGTGCCAGGGTCTCACTCAGATTTCATTGCTTTGCTTTTCTCAAGGAAGGTCTTTTTGAAGCCCTGTTTATTCAATAGTAAGAGTGACCTCTAGTGACTTATTTTGTTGTTGTATTTTGCCAGTTGATTGGTCAATTACTCTGGCACGCCTTTCTATAAGTAACTCATTTATGTGTTTATTTAAGCCAAACGGCAGTTTCCATTACAAGACCCAAGGATTTTGATTTAAGTAACAACGTTTTATTAACAAAGCCTTCTCACAAAAGCAGATTAAAGTTTAATCTGAAACACGGTACAGCATTTGACCAAAGGAGTCTGGAGCATGTTTTTTGGAGGGGCACACCAAGTGTAGGATTAACTGAGGCGCAACTGAATCAGATGCACAGTGAGTGCATGAACCCATGTGCGTGCCCTGTGTGTGAAGAACCCAGCCTTGAGCCCGCGGGTAGAACAGCACTGAGCTACCGCAAACTTTTCATGACAGCTTAGGAGAACTGCTGAAAGCTACCCTTGGTTATCCTGCAATAATCTAAATTTCCAAACATGGCCACTAGCATTTATTGGAACTTATTTCAAAAGAGATTTTGGTAGGAGAGGGCTGAGGCTGACAGCGGGGAGATGCCACTGAAAGAAAAATAAAAGTGATTTGAGAAGGAGGAGGAAGACATTTTAAAAATTCTAATCTCATGGTTTGATTAATCAAGAAAGAAAGACAACTCCCTGATATTTACTCCAAGCCGAAAAAAAATGTGTAATGTTGTGTAAACATTTTTATGTGTGATAAAATATGGGTACATTATGTTTTGCACAACTGTCTGGAATATCATCATTATATTAGAATCATAGCCCATTCTAGAAATAAAGGCTTCCTAGGTGTTTACCAAATTAAGGAAAATAAAAAACAAGGAACCCGATGGCAAATTAAATAATGTAAATTAGCATCCAGAGAGGAATCATTTTCAAGATCACCTAAATGACTGGCTGAGTTTTGTCTTTAAGCAAGAACTTTCTACTATGAGAAACGAAGCCCCTGACAAGGGTGTTCAAGTGTTATTCCCTTAGTAGTTAGGGCAGGTTATTAATTTGGGGTTCTTAAATTTAGTTTCGCCTACAGGCGCTCTGTCCCTATAGTGCATGGAAGATTAATTAGCATCTTAACTCTGAAGCTGCCAAGGTCGGCAAAACTGTAAGCTGCTAACATCTAAGTTGATGCAGTATGATGTAATGTCTGCCAGTTTTTTCCGTTAGACTTAATTCCTACAAAATATTACAATCCTAAAAAGGAATAAATGACAGCATTTGCAGGCTAATCTCTTATTAAGATGCTCTTTTCAGGTTTTACAGAAACGTCCACTTTTTCAATGAATATACAAGTACATCGATTAAAAAGTCAAAACATGCATGGTGTATCTTAGACTCCCGCACAAGAGGAAAGTCTATTGTAAACAAAATCGTCTTTTTCGGGTTGCAATTCAATATTTTTTTAACGTTCTTTACGTTCAGGAGCATGTTCTGCAATTCCACTTCCAAATATTACCGATAATAAAAAATACAAAGTTTTCCAGATAGCCTAGCGCAAGTTTTAAACCATTTGCTGTACTTACGCGGATTTCCTGCTCCTACGGGGCTCCAAGTCTGAGTGGGGAGAAGCAGCAGCACCTTGAGGACCGCCCAGGCCACTGAAGCCATGCTCACTTCAGCCAGGCGCCCTGAGACCCGGGCACGGCGACGGCCGCTCTGCGTTGCTGCTGCTCTCACTGCCGCTCTCACTCCCGTCCCCTGCGCGGCTCCGACGCTGCTCTCTCTCCCCTTTCCAGTCTCTCGCTCTCTTCCTCACGCACTGGCAGCCTCCCTCCGCGCTGCAGACCCTCCCGCCAAGCCGCGCCCGGCCCCAGCTGCGTCTCCGAGGTGGGCCCCGCGGACTCGCGCCGCCGCTTTCTGGAGCGCTCGGGACCGCGCGGCACCGCCCCAGGCACGGAGGCGGCAGGTTCAGGCGCGTCCCGGACACTAGGCGCGGGAGGCGGCCGGCAGCAACGCGAGTCAAGAAGCGAGCGGGAGGGACGCCCCAGCTCCGCCGGGCCCTCTCCTCCCGCTACACCGGCAGCTTCCTCCGTCTCTCCCTCCCACCGGGGCGGGGCGGCCGCGGTGCACGGACTCGCGCCAAAGACCGCGCCGTCAGCCTCCGCCTGCAGGTGGAGAACGCCAGGCTTTATCACTCCGCTATTCACTCAACGCAGGGGCTGCACCCGGGAAAATCCTGTCCTGTTTGAGTTCAAATAGGGAAGATGGGGCAGAAATAACTCTGTGGCGTGTACTCGGGCAGACGCGCGCACGCTTTGATTTTGCTAGGAAGTCTGACTTGTAGAGAACCAAGCTGGGAAACCGGGCCAGGAGCAGGGAGAGGCCAGTGAGTCCGGGCTGTGCGAGTGCAAGCCTTTATTTAAAGTTTTAATATTTTGTCTATCATGGGTTTTTTTTTTCTTTGCGATTACATTCCATTTTAAAACTATTTCATTCATTCAGGATTAGCGTTACTTAACAGTTGCTACTGAGACTAGTGCGGTAGTCCCTTCACCCTAGTCCTGGCCTTGGTGGAAGTCTAAAATTTACATTTTATTCCAGCTTTCTGTCCAAAGGAGCAACCCCTGCAAGTGTAGGATGAGGAGCTCGGTCCAGCAGCAGCTAACACTGCACTCCTTGCGCGCCTGCTGTGTGCTAGAGGCGGAGGCGGGAGGCGGGAGGCGGGGGGGGGCGGGTCTTTCTCTTTTTCTCCTCCTCTACTTCTCAAATTCACAGTACGGGCAAAGATTGACAAACTCACTCACATTACCACCACCGCGAGGTTCCAAAAAAGGAAAAAGAAAGAAAGATACTTTTTTAGATGGGTATCTCTAAGAAATAGTTTATTAATCTTCCCTTTGGAAAGACAACTTTGAAAGGCTTTTTCATTAAAATGAATTCAAATGTAATACTAATAGATGAAGAATCTTACAAAGTCATTCTTGAATTATTAATTGGGTTCACTTAAACTACTTTTGCACAAGAACTCTGTAAATAGCACCTCTTTTATCACAGAAAAAATTATAAATCTAAAGTTTTGATTGACAGATCAGTTGCCTTCAGTGAGACAGAAAGAGAGAAAATGGAAATCATTTTCTAAATTGGACCTAGAGTAAAACAACAAATGTCAATCTATTATTATACCAATTTGTCAGGCATCAGATGGAATCTTTAAAAATGTGAACTTGGCCGGGTGCGGTGGCTCATGCCTGTAATCTCAGCACTTTGGGAGGCCGAGGAGGCCAAGAGGTCAGGAGATGGAGACCATCCTGGCCAACATGGTGAAACCCCGTCTCTATTAAAATACAAAAAATTAGCCGGGCGTGGTAGCGCATGCCTGTAGTCCCAGCTACTCGGGAGGCTGAGGCAGGAGAATCACTTGAACCCGGGAGGCAGAGGTTGCAGCAAGCCGACATTGCGCCCTGCACTCCAGCTTGGTGACAGAGCAAGACTCCGTCTCAAGACAAAAAAAAAAAAAAAAAAAAGTGAACTTGGGTGTTCAAAGTGTTAGGCTTAATGGAGAAAGGCCAAGAAACTTCTACGGTGGTAGACATTTGCAATTAAAAAAAAATGGCTTCATTAAACTGTAAAATCACTAGTGTAGTGAGGGTGAATGCATTTTTTACAACATTGGAGGAATATATTTATGAATATTATTCCCAATACATAAAATATACATTTTACACACTTACAGGTACACTCAAAATTTGTTCCAAATTGTTCATGTCTAGTAAACGTATATACACTATTTTATATGGTTAAGCCAATAAGCATCAGCATTTTCTTCTAAGACAGGAAGCTTGGAATTGTTGTTTTGATTTCCCTGCTTTTGACTTAAAACTTATTTAGGTTTATTCTACTTAAGTTGTTTGGTTAGGGGACTTGAAGTCCTTAGACATAAATGTGTGCCTTGAAATGCATTTTATGTGGCTATAATTGCTGCTATATGGTTATTATTTAAATCAGCATAGACACTTGCTGTGGTGATAATGCTAGCAATGAACTTTGCAGACTAAGAGTAGTGAGGCTCCGTCACAATCATCACACACTACACACTTACTGAACAAATGAAGGCATGAATTCGAGATGGCTGATGTAACTAGAACACTGGATGTCCTAGAAAAAATATTAAATATCACAAATATAAATGTTTTATGTGTTGCCGCTTTATTTCCTTTCTTCCCTACTTTCCATGATAATGCAATTTAAACTTTGAAACTTCTTACTTACCTTCTGTTTAACCTTAACATGGATAATAAATACAATTATATTTTTTATTTCAATCTGGATAATGGTTGCATGATTCAACCAGAATAAGAAGGGAATAAGATCTACTTTGTAATAGCACATATTTAGGAAGTGAGTATATTTATATTGGAACAAATGATGATACTGAGGTGTGTTTGATGACTAGCTTCTTGATTATAAGAATGTAAATGTTTGTTAAGATAGACTCTTTTGAAATTTGTTCTTGAATATTTTGAATTACAAAAGGAACATTTTTAAAAGAATTGTATAAAGAAAATGTTAATAATTGCCACTACCATCACCCCAACCCCACTGAGGTAACCAATGATACATAACAGGCTGACAGGCTGGTACGTATCCTTATGTATCCTTGTTTTGGCTCTTTTTCTTCTTCTTCTTCTTTTTTTTTTTTTGAGACAGAGTCTCGCTCTGTCGCCTAGACTGGAGTGCAGTAGTGGTGTGATCTTCGCTCACTGCAACCTCTTGCCTCCCAGGTTGAAGCAATTCTTTTGCCTCAGCCTCCTGAGAAGCTGGGACAACAGGTGAGTACCACCACACCCGGCTAAGTTTTTGTATTTTTGGTAGGGACAAGGTTTTTCCATGTTGCCCAGGCTGGTCTCGAACTTCCTGAGCTCAAGTGATCCACCCTCCTTGGCCTCCCAAACTCTTGAGATTACAGGCATGAGCCATCACACCCGGCCTTGGCTCTTATATATAAACACATACAACCTGTACATAGAGTTGTGCTTATTTTGTTTCAATAACGTTTTACCTTGTACTTTATACTCTCATCCTGCAATTTTATCATCTCTCTTTATAGTATACCGTGTGCATTCCAGTCTAAGCTAGAACTTAGTTTTCAGTTCTAGAAAATAGAGAATACAAAAATATAACATTTGGCTGCCAATCTAATAGCATTTTAATTCCTAAATAGATCTGCTTTCACAAATATGCTACTTCTCAGAGAATTATTTTTCTTATGATATTTTTCTAAGCAATGCAATGTGATATTAATCAGATTTTTAAAATGCACTACTGCATTAGCCAAGGCCCAGAAAGAAAGCATGATTCGCTCAGATAGTTTAAAGGAACAGGCTGTAAAGAAAAGTGAAGGGACCCACCAGGTGACGTTGTGGCACCCAAAGACAAGCACTAGCAGAAAGCCTTTACCACCTACAGCAGAGGGTCAGAGGGAGGAACGGTTGCTGCCAGATCCCCAGAAAGCAGCAGCCGGGGAACACAAAGGTCTGGCAGGAGCCGTACTCATAGAAGTAAAAGAAGTTGTTGTCAGAACCTGGAAACAGGAGTGAGTAGGGAAGAAACTTTTTGAGCTCTGACTTCTGAAACCTTCCTGTTTCTGTGGGTGTCTCTCATTAGCCAAAACCAACTGGAAGTCAGCCGGGAGGGGAGCAGGGTGACACTCGGGCAGGAAGGGTGACACTGGGGCTGGAAGGGTAGAGGGTGGTTCTGAGGACCTCCACAAAGAATGGCCAGCACATCCTAAAACATTGACACTTATCAAATTAAAAAAAAAAAAAGTTTATTTTTGTTTTGTGCATTCATGTTCTTTAATGAATGATTTATAAAGTAATGGCTTGGAATAGAAATCTAAAGCTTTTATTTTTTAAATTATGAACTGAAGTAATCGTACTTGCTAGAAATTAAACCAGAGCTTTGAGGTCAAATAGTTTACTCTTTCTTCTGTTTATATTAATAGGGAAGATTAATTGTGCTGCATATCGTAGTTTTGAATGGAGCTTTTTATTAACTTCAACATCAGGAAATCACCAGAGTCCATCTACCTTTCCTTATTTTTCACAGAAATAGAAAGATTGATGTTCTCATAGAGCAAAAAAGATGAGGTCTCACTTCTTGTGGCCTTCTGACATCCATCAATATTTTAGGAAAACAATTATCACATTTCAGGGCCAATTGGGAATTGAGCTCAAATACAAAGGGAAATATTTTTTATTAAAACATTATAAATTTTTTTGTGAAATGAATCAGCTAGCCTAAAATTTAATCCTTCCAAACTACAGTAGGTTAAAAAAAACAAGTGAATAAATGGTAAACAAGTTGAAATTTTCTTTCCAGTTTCTTATCACTGGCTAATTGGGAAGAATTGAAAAGTCAGAAAAGGAGAAAATTATAATCAATGCCTATTCCATTAAAAAATTGCTTAACTGTTTTATTGAAATTGATTCTATAGACAGCCTCTGATTGCATATTTGATAAGGAACATTAACACTAATACATGAAATACCCTATGTGCTCACGTATGAAAGAAACATTCTTGGCTGGGTGCAATGGCTCATACCTGTAATCCCAGAACTTTGGGAGGCTGAGGTAGGTGGATCACGAGGTCAGGAGATCGAGACCATCCTGGCTAACATGGTGAAACCCCGCCTCCACTAAAAATACAAAAAAATTAGCCGGATATAGTAGTGGGTGCCTGTAGTCCCAGCTACTTGGGAGGCTGAGGCAGGAGAATCGCTTGAACCCTGGAGGCGGAGCTTGTAGTGAGCCGAGATCACGCCACTGCACTCCAGCCTGGGTGAAGGAGCAAGACTCTGTCTCAAAAAAAAAGAAACAAAGAAAGCATTCTCCCAAATATTTTCGTTTATATAAAAAGATAAGTCTCACCCTAAATCTATGTTAAACTTATAGAAAGAACAGGTAGTCACAGTTAGAATGTGATTTTAGGGCTAGGAAATCAACCCCAGACTTCAGCAAATCAATGTTCTACCACTGAAGTGTGCTAATATTTAGTATGAAACCGCTTATGGATTTCAGATCTTTTCCTGAAAGGAAACTTTAATATAGCAGAAGTCATCTGGATTTGGGTTGGAGATGTGGAGAACGAGAGGAGGCAAGTACTATAAGGGGTGGAGTGCAGGGGTAGGAGAGAGTAAAGAAAGGCATTAATTAAATGTCAGAAGTGAATTTATTCACTTTGTAGTTTTATCTAAACTGAAAACTGATCCTTGCTTGAATGGATTGATAGAGAATGCCTCTCTCATGGGGCAAGGATAAAGCTACAATTATAAAACCTCAAGCTTAAAATAATGGGACTCTATGTTTGGCGCATCTTTTTAACTCAGCTAATCTAAGGATATGAGAAAATACTGTTCTATTTAAGGAGCAAAAATTGGTAGATATGTGTTTGGGAGAATTTTTAGATTTGCCAACATTTGTGTTTCAGACACTAAACAGCCTCACAGCAAGCCTGAATTTCTGAATATAATGAAGCAGGGACTGTTTTGCCTTGGGTAGATCCAGTTCGTGAAGTCTCGGGGGAACAGCATGCTTCATGCCTGCCAGCAGATGAGCTTCAAAGTGCCTTAAGGAAGCACTTTGACCAGAAGGTAGATAACTCTTATAGAAGAAGAAGTGTGTAATTTACCTCCTACTGGTAAGAATAGTTGTTGCTTTTGCAAACACTGTAAATGTGCAATCTAGAAGCTAGAAATAAGTACGCAATTAGAAGGCAGTCTTTTTTACATAGGTAGTGCAACTACTACACTTTCTGCAGTGGCAAATCTAAGCACAGATTGTAAATCTAAGCAGAGAGGTATCCAGGATTGTGGTAGTCTACACTGAGTATGCCTACGTGATGGTAGAGAAAAAAAATGAAGATTACATGCAGGATAGCTCCCTAAGAATATCAGATAAGAACTTCTGCAGAACAACTTGTTATGCATCTTCTGGTCCAAATTTTCAAAGAAACTGCTGCCGGGTATAAGGATACAAAAAAAGAGAGAGAGAAAGGGAGAAAACAAACAAACAAAAATGACCCTGAAGTGGTAACATATTTGGTTGCACTTGATATTTAGGAAAGTCTGTGACTCAGAAATGAGATGGTCTGGAGGGAGACTTTAGAAACAATAGCAAGACACTAAAGTTCTCTCGAAATGTTGGATCCCATTTTTTATAATAAACAGAATTATATCTTTTTTGATTAGCTTGTGAAAATTATTTGAGAATAATTTATGAAAAGTTCCCACTGCTATAATATACTGAGTTAAATAAATTATTCATATTTTATTTTCATTAATTAAAATAAACCCAAATCCTATTAAGAACTTTTTCAAAGACTGATAACCATGACTACAAAATGCTTTGTTGTCACATTTCTTTTCATTCCATAAATTAAATAGACTCTTCTTTGTCTTTAAAGGCTATTTAAACATATTATGTTTCCCAGGAAAGGCTGCAGTTAAATGTTGGCATTTTGTCCTTATGTTCCTAGTTTCCTGTTGTAGCAGTGTAGAATGAAGTTATGCCAGAACAATTTCCACATAAATATTGAATAAAGTGGACTCTTCATGGTTCAAAGCGTTTTGTGCCAATGTTTCTTTTCTTAAGCGTTCAATGTAAATTTATGAAATTTTAATATTCTCTCATAAACACTTAAGTGTAGTTGCCATTAAATACAGATTCACATTCATGTTAGAACTGCTATTTTTTTGTTTCATATGATTTTTTCTTTTTTTTTTTTTGAGAAGGAGACTCGCTTTGTCGCCCAGGCTGGAGTGTAGTGGCGCCATCTCGGCTCATTGCAAGCTCCACCTCCCGGGTTCAGGCCATTCTCCTGCCTCAGCCTGTCGAGTACCTGGGACTACAGGCGCCCACCACCATGCCCGGCTAATTTTTTGTATATATTTGTGTGTGTGTGTGTGTGTGTGTATATATATATATATATTTTTTTTTTTTTTTTTTTTGAGACAGAGTCTTGCTCTGTCGCCCAGGCTGGAGTGCAGTGGCGCGATGTCGGCTCACTGCAAGCTCCGCCTCGCGGGTTCACACCATTCTCCTGCCTCAGCCTCCCGAGTAGCTGAGACTACAGGCGCCCGCCACCACGCCCGGCTAATTTTTTGTATATGTTTGTGTGTGTGTGTGTGTGTGTATATATCTATATATCTATATATCTATATCTATATATCTATATATCTATCTATCCATCTATCTATATATATATATATATATATATTTTTTTTTTTTTTTGGAAACGGAGTCTCGCTCTGTCATCCAGGCTGGCGCGCAGTGGTGCGATCTCAGCTCACTGCAAGCTCCGCTTCCCGGGTTCCCGCCATTCTCCTGCCTCAGCCTCCGGAGTAGCTGGGACTACAGGCGTCCGCCACCGCGCCCAGCCAATTTTTTGTGTTTTTAGTAGAGACGGGGTTTCACCGTATCCAGGATGCTCTCGATCTCCTGACCTCGTGATCCGCCCACCTCGGCCTCCCAAAGTGTTGGGATTACAGGTGTGAGCCTCCACACCCGGCCGGCAAATAAATTTTAAAGCTCTACATTCTTGGGCAAATTTTACCCTTAAACAAAAATTCAGCCAATTGTACTAATCCTATAAAGAGCCATTTTAGGGAGCCTAAAGTTTTTTTATGAAAGCTCTAGTTGAATCAAATATCAAAGTACTGGTCTATTAAGTTTCCTTTTTTCAGATATAAGTTAATTTTGATTTATTTTATTTGCTCTTTAAAAAATCGCACTTTTGAGGCTGCGTGTGGTGGCTCATGCCTGTAATGCTGGCATTTTGGGAAGCCAAGGTGGGCAGATCACTTGAGGTTAGGAGTTCGAGACCAGACTGGCCAACACGGTGAAACCCCATCTCCACAAAAAATACAAAAATTAGCCAGGCATGGTGGTGCATGCCTGTAATCCCAGCTCCTTGGGAGGCTGGGGCATGAGAATCACTTGAACCCAGGAAGCAGGGGTTTCAGTAAGCCGAGATCGTACCACTGCACTCCAGGCTGGGCAGCAGAGTGAGACTTTCTCAAAAACAAACAAACAAAAAGTCACCATTCTGAATACTTAGACACTGCTGGTGGACATGTAAATTAGTTCAGCCACTGTCAAAAGCAGTTTGGCGATTTCTCAAAGAACTCAAAACAGAATTACTATTCTATGCAGTAATGAGAATGGTAGACCTAGGCATGTGTATGTTCATTGCAGCACTATTCACAATATCAAAGACATGGGATCAACCTAAATGCCCATCAATGGTAGACTGGATAAAGAAAATGTGGTGCATAGGCCCGGCGCCGTGGCTCATGCCTGTAATCCCAGCACTCTGGGAGGCGGAGGCGGTTGGATCACGCCTCTGGGAGGTCAGGAGATCAGGACCATCCTGGCTAACACAGTGAAACCCCGTCTCTATTTAAAATACAAAAAATTAGCCGGGCGTGGTGGTGGGCACCTGTAGTCCCAGCTACTCAGGAGGCTGAGGCAGGAGAAAGGCGTGAACCCCAGAGGCAGAGCTTGCAGTGAGCCGAGATCGCACCACTGCACTCCAGCCTGGGTGACAGAGCAAGACTCCCTCTCAAAAAAAAAAAGAAAGAAAATGTGGTGCATATACACTACAGAATATACTACACAACCATAAAAAAGAACGGGATCATGACCTTTGCAGCAACATGGATGGAGCTGGAGGCCATTATACGAAGCAAACAAACACAGGAACAGGAAACCAAATGCCGCATGTTCTCACTTATGAGTGGGAGCAAAACACTGAGTACATATGGACACAAAGAAGGGAACAACAGGCACTGGGGCCTACTTGAGGGTAAAGGGAGGGAAGACGGTGACAACTGAGAAACTACCTATCTAGTACTGTGCTTATTACCTGGGTGGCAAAATAATGTGTACACCATACCCCCATGATGTGTAATTTACCTAACAAAGCAGCACATGTACCCCTGAACCTAAAATAAAAGTTAAAAAATAATAACAATAATCACCCTTTAAACCTATCTTTCAACATTTAAAGTTTGCAAAGGCAAAGTTTTATTCACCTATGGAACATGGTTTACTAACTAAGCAACTCTGGGCAAATACTCTCTTGGCCTCTTAAGTAGGGGTAATAACAGGACATGACTCCAAATCTTCCTGTGAATATTAAGTGAATGGATACGTATTGGACACTCAGAAAAATGCTTGGGTTGTAGTGATATTTAAGTGCCATTATAACGGCAGCATTGTATGAACAGAAATTTAAAACTTCAAAGTACATGTGAAGAAATATTTTTTAAAAATCTAATCATCAGTATGATATAACTAGAAATTTTATTTAAGCACTTAAAGTAAGAATATTTCTACTTAAAATTCTAGACGCAGTGAAAATAACATTAAAAAATGAAAATAAAATAAAGACATTTTTCAGACTTAGAAAACCTGAAATAATTCATCTCCAACATAGCCACTTTACAATAAATGTTAAAGAAAGTTTTTAGGCAGAAGAAAATTGAAAAACTGGTACTAGATGGAAATATAAATGCATACAAAGGACTGTGGAACGCTGGACATGGTAACTACATGAATAAAATTCTGGAATGTTTTTCTTATTATTTAAGCATTTTAAAAATATAATTGTTTAAGTAACAGTAATAACAATATAGCATGAGGTTTATAACACAGGTAGAAGTCAAATTTATGGCAGTGATGGCACAATGCCTGTGAGGAGAAAAATGGAAGTATGCTATTGAAACATTTTATATGTGAAGTAATATAACTTGAATATACACTGTGAAAAGTTAAAAATATATGCTGCAAACCCTAAACCAACCACTAAAATATGCCAACAAAGAGTAAAGGCTGATAAGCCAATCAAAGAGATAAGATGAAATTCTCAAAGAAATTCTCAATTATCCTTTAAAAAGGGCTAAAAAAGAGAATAAGTAACAAAGCACAGAGGGAACAAATGAAAAACCATTTTAAGAAAATAAACTTAAATCTAACCATATCAATAATCACATTAGTACCAACTGCCCAAAAACTCTAATACTGACAGATTAGATTCAAAGAAAGCAAAAGCTAACAGTATTCTGCTTCCAAAAAAAATACTTTAAATGCAAAAACACAAGTAAAAAGACGAAAAAATACATACTAAACACTACTTCAAAGAAATCTGGAATGACTATAGTAGTATCACACAAAGTAAATTTCAGTTGAATGGGTATTACTAGAGATAAAGTCATTTCAAAATAATGAAAGGGTCAGTTTGTCAAGAGAAATAAAAAACCTAAATGTTTATATAACAAATCATGTACATTCAATATACGTAAAGCAAAATATAAAGATTATAAGAAAAATAAACATTTTTCTTTCCACAATTACAGTTAGATTTTTTGTTTGTTTTTTTTGAGACTGAGTTTCACTCTTGTTCCCCAGGCTGGAGTGCAATGGTGCAATCTCGGCTCACTGCAACCTCCACCTCCCAGGTTCAAGCACTTCTCTTGCCTCAGCCTCCTGAGTAGCCGAGATTACAGGCACCCACCACCACGCCCAGCTAATTTTTTGTATTTTTGGTAGAGATGGGGTTTCACTATGTTGGCCAGGCTGGTCTTGAACTCCCAACCTCAGGTGATCCACCCACCTCAGCCACCCAAAGTGCTGGGATTACAGGCGTGAGCCACCACACCTGGCCTAGTCAGATATTTTTATACCCCTATATCAATAATTGATATAGCAAGAAGACAAAAACTCAGTAAGAGTGTAAAAGATTTGAGCAACATTACCACTTGACCTAATTGACATGTATAGAAAATTTCAAATACCAACTGTCAGATATACGTTTTTTTTTAAATGTACACAGAATATTTACCTAGAAAAAAACATATGCTGGGGCATAAAATTAATCTCAGTGATGTCAGAAAAATGGCAGACTAGAAAACTTTAGAACTTTGTCCCCCACGGAAACATTAAAGAAAAAACTACAAATTGGTTAAACTGACGTTTAGGAACTATGGAAAACAGCTCAAGGTTTACAGAAAACACACGAACATCCAAAACAAAACAGAGCCACATCCAAAGCGGTAGAAAATTGTGTGGCATTTTTACCTGGCTTTGCCACACCCCATCCCTGGAATTGCACAGAATGGTCTTAGGAAAGTGATGGCCGAGCTTCCAATTCCTTCCCTGGAACTGGAAGGGTAAACCAGACTTTATTTGAAATGTTCTAACCTGTCTGGGAGCTCCATGTTGGATTAGTCTCTGTTGTTTCTAACTCATAGGTCAGACAGCAAAGATCAGAACAGCTCAGATCTCAGGCTATGAAAACCAACGGGAGACAACAGACATAGCTCTTGAGTGCTGCCGTGAGATGCATGATAGACCTGCACATGCCTGGAGCACGAGATTAGAGATAGAGGAATAAAATAGAACATGCACGACTCTGAGAAGAAGCAGGGCTACGACCCCTAGGGAAATTAAGACATTTTTTTAAAAAGCTGTGCACACAAGGAAAAAATAAATAAAAGCACACACAGGCCCAGGGAAAATGAAGTCTGATAAAAGACCTCAGAAGATGAAAGCCTTCAAACCAGGCTGATCTCAAGTCAAAGAACATGCCCTTCTAATTATTGAAGGGCTTTTCCTACACATGCTCAGTCTGCAAACATTGGGAGAGGAAATGCCTTTTTTTCTAAATGCCCCATTTTCCACGATAACAATAACAAATCAGAAGGTGTTCAAAGAGACAAGAAAGCCATGGCCCAATCAAAGAAGAAAATACGGCTGTAGAAACTGTCCCTCAAGAAACATTGACATTTGAAATACTAGACAAAGACTTAAACAACTATCTTATGCTCAAGGAGCTAAAGAAAAACATAGACAAATAACTAAACAGTGAAGAAAATAATATATGAATAAAAGGAGAATAGCAACAAAGAGACAGAAATTATTTTAAAAGAACCAACAAGAAATTCTGGAGATGAAAAATACAGTAAGTGAATTGAAAAATTTATGAGACAGCTTTAACAGAAGACTTTAGCAGGCAGAAGAAAGAAGCAGCAAACAAAAAAAAAGATTATTTAAAAGTAGTGAGTCTAAGGACCAAAAAAAAAGAAAGAAGTGAACAGAGCCTAAGGTATTTAAGAGTTACCATTGAGTAGACCAATTATTCATTACAGAAGTTCCAGAAACAGAAGAGAGAAAGAAGGAGGCAGTGATGTATATGATAACATAAGTGTCAGAGGCGTTCAAACCAGAGCGACTCCATTTTGAGTGAGGGCTAGGAAAATGAGGCGGAGACTTGCTGGACTGCATTCTCAGAAAATTAGGCATTTTCCTAGCTTCTAGATGTTTATGAGTCAGTGAACAAATTAATGATGCTTACTAAAACAGACCCAGACTTGGGAGTGTCCAGATATCTCAATATCTGGAGAATAAGGGCATTCCTAATTTTGCATTAAAGATAATAATATTTATTCTTGCAAAATATGGTAATTAAGAAAATTAATCCTTTATCAAAAACTCTTGTAGGAGAGCACATCTCCCCATATATACAATCATCGTACCTAGGATGGATGTGTTCTTCCTCTCACTTTCAGGAATGTCCTACTCTGTCTATGGAGTAGCTGTTCTTTCACCACTTGCTTTTACTTTGCACTGTGGACTTGCTCTGAATTCTTTATTGTGCAAGATCTAAGAACCCTCTCTTGGAGTCTGTATTGAGACCCCTTTCTGTTAACATAAGGATCAAAAATTTCCCAAATTTTTAAGACATGTATATGCAAATCCAAGAATCTCAATGAACTCCAAGTATGATAAAACAAAAGGAGTGTAGACAGAGGAACAAAATTGTCAACTGAAAATTTTATAATTAGCAAAACTGTCCTTCAAAAATGAGAGGAAAACCTTCTGGTTCTAAACCAGTATGTAAGGAGCTTGATAGTCATACTTTATCCTAACAACTAGTAAAAAGTTGAACAAACAAAAAACTCAACACCTCTTCTCAGATCTGTCATGGAAATGAGGTCAGAGAGCAAACCAAGGCCCCCCAAATTGGAGAGACAGACAGGCAGATACATAGAAGCAAAACTTAACTCATGCAGAAATGATGAGCAGAAATCTCCATAAGACCCAGTGCTGGGTTGGGCATAGTGGCTCACGCCTGTAATCCCAGTACTTTGGGAGGCCGAGGTGGGCAGATCACCTGAGGTCAGGAGTTCAAGACCAGCCTGGCCAACATGGTGAAACCCCATCTCTACTAAAAATACCAAAATTAGCTGGGCATGTTGGCGGGAACCTGTAATCCCAGCTATTCAAGAGGCTGAGGCAGGAAAATTGCTTAAAGCCGGGAGGTGGAGACTGCAGTGAGGCAAGATCATGCCATTGTACTCCAGCTTGTGCAACGGAGCAAAACTCCACCAAAGAAAAAACAAAAAACAAAAAAAAATCACCAGTGCTGAAGTAGAAAAACCTGAAACTGTAATTAACAAATTGCTGGAGCTCAATGTGAACAACTCTGAAAGTTAAAGTGGGTACACTCGTTGAAGGTCTCCATACTTTTGTGAATTACACCTCCAGAAACTCTACTAGGTTCTCAGTGAATGTTGGAAAAAATGTCCTCATGCTTCTGGCAGGGGGAAGGGAAAAGGAACCATTTGGAAACATGCTGGAGTATTCAGTTCTTTTTCACAAGACCTGCACCAGGAGAAACTATTTTACTAGAGCCTAATCTGCTGGAGTTTTATCAGAGCCTACTATATGTGACAGAAGGAAAATACTCAACTGGCTGTAGTTTCCACATGCACAAAAGGGAATCAGTAACTCCATCTCCTTCTGGCCTTTCATGTGGGGGAAGAGAAACACTCAACTACAATCCCTTTTAGATTTCCACATGGAAAAAGGGAAATATACAACTTCGTCCTCCCTTCAGCCATTATGTCTCATCTAAAGTCGGGGAGGAACAGAGAAGCACTGGTGAAGTTCACAGTCAAGGGGCACAGTCTCACCACAAGACTGAGCCCTACTCATAGGACTATAGAATGCTCCCCTTCCCCTTACAGCCTATCACTACATTACTAAAGGCCTATTTACTGTAGCTGCTTTTACTTAGTACATTGTATTCACTTTTCAACAAAAAAATTCCAAGATAGAATGAAATACAAAAAAAAAAAAAGCAGTTTGAAAACTATGAACAAGCATCATAAGCAGAGTCAAGTATGGCAGGAATGTTGGAATTATCAAAGCAGATATTTTAAATAATTGTGATTAATGTGCTAAGGACTCTAGTAAATAGACAACATCAAGAGCAGACGAATTATGTAAGCAGAGAGATGGGGATACAAAGAAAAAAATCAAAAGAGAAGTGCTAGAGATCAAAGACATTGTAATAGACATAAAGAAGGGCTTTGATGGGCTCATTAATAGACTGGACATAGCCAAAAAAGAATCTTTGAGTTTGATGATATGACAATAGAAATTTCCAAAACTAAAGAGCAAGGAAAAAAAAAAAACTCAGTAAAAACAGAATAGAATATCAAAGAACTGTAACAAAACTACAAAAGGAGTTAATATATATATTGGGAATTTCAAAAGGACAGGAAAGAGAGAAAAAAAAATGGAAGCAATATTTGAAACAATAATGACTGAAAATTTCTTCCAAACTAGTGTCAGACACCAAACTAGAGATCAAGAAAGCTCAGAGTACACCAAACAGGATACATGAAAAGAAAAATTACACCTAGGCATTTCATATTCAACTTCAGAAAATCAAAAATAAGAAAAAAAAAGTCTTGAAAGAAGCCAGAGAGGAAAAATATCTTACATATAAAGGAGCAAAAATAAGAATTACTTCTTAAATTTTCTTAGAAACCATGCAAGCAAGAAGAGTGAGGTTGAGAGAAAAACCACCAGCCTAGATTTTTGCACCCTGTAAAATTATCCTTCAAAAGTAATAAGAACTAAAGTTCTTCTCAGACAAACAAAACCTGAAGGCATTGTTACTGGTAGACCTGCCTTGCAACAAATGCTAACAGAAGTTCAGAAAGAAAATGATATAGGTCAGACACTCCAATCTACATAAAGAAAAGAAGAGAGTCAATGAATTAATAAGTAAAAGTAAAGTAAAACATTCATTTTTTTGTCCTTAATTGATCAAAGACATAATAGTTTGTTCAAAATAATAATAGCAACAATATATGGTTATGTATGCATATATATATGCTTTTGTATACTTTTGCATACATGAAGTGAGTGATAGCAATGATAAAAGGGAAAGGAAGGAAAAATTAGGAATATTGTGTTATTAATATATCTTCTACCTGTGAAGTGGTATAGTGTCATTTGAAAGTGTACTTGGATTAGTTGTAAAAATATATTGTGAACTCTAGGACTAATGTTTTAAAATTTTAAAAAAGTATAATTGATATGCTAAGGAAGGAGAGAAAATGAAATTATATAAAGTGCTCAATTAAAACACAAAAAGTAGAAAAACTATGCACGACAAAAAATAAGAACAGCAAGGACGGCAAAGAAAAATCATTAACAAAGATGGCACATATTAATTCAGCTATATCAATAATCATTTTAACTGTCAATGATCTAAAACACACCAATTAAAATACAGAGACTGTCATAGTAAATCAAAAAACAAGACCCAGCCATCTACAAGAAACTCATTTTAAATTTGAAGACTCACAGAGATTAAAAATTAAGGGGATGGAAAAGATACTGAGGTAAATTATAAAGGGTGGTCACAGCCTCCCTTAAAGGAGAACAAACTTGCTAAATAGATGGAGAGAACAAACTACCCGACAGTGCACAAGCCACATCATGGGCTCAGGGTTATAACATCCTGCAGCAAGGAGGTAGAAAAATAGAAGGGAGAATTCCCAAATTCACACAAGCACAGAAACCCATCATTAGTGTCCTTGGACTGACCTATATTCACTATAACAGTAAAAGAAAAACACCCCTGGGTGGAGATTTAAGATGCTAATGATACATGCAATGTAAGTCCTAGCATGTACAACCACAGCACCTGTGCAGCCAGGGGACCACCCATAACATACTCATCAGGACACCCCTTCCCACTCCTCCATGAATAATCATGTAAATCTCCCATAAAGGGCGATCCCCCAGCATGAGACAGGGCTGTCTCACCTTTGAGCAGCCTGCTCTGATCAGCTGTCAGAGTGTACTTTTGCTTTGCAATGAACTCTTTTGCTTACTGTTACTTTGGACTCATTCTCAAATTCTTTTGTGCAGCAAAGTCAAGAACCTGAGACAGCCCACTGGCAACAATAGCATGTTAACAGTAATCCAAAGAAAGCAGGAGTAGCTCTATTAATGACACATTCCACTTCAGAACAAGAAGAATTATCAGAAATAAAGCCAGTAATTACATAATAAAAATGGGGTCAGTTCTCCAAGAAGACATAACAATCCTTAGTGTTTACACTCCTAAAAATAGAGCATCACTATATGTTAGGCAAAAACTAATAGAACTTCAAGGAAAAATAGATGAATTTACTACTGTACTTTGAGACTTTAACATCTCTCTACTAGCAATTAGCAGATTAAGCAGGCAAAAAATTAGGGAAGACATATTATAATTCAAGTCAGCAGTGACATTAATCAACTGCATCCAATTGACATGTGTAGAATAATTCACCCAACAACAGCAGAATACACATGCTTCTGAAGCTCCCATGGAATGTTCACAAAGACACATCACTATCTAGGCCATTAAAAAGCAACTTATTTAAAAGCATGTAAGTCATGCAAATTATGCTCTATGACCACAGTGAAATTAAGCTAGAAATCAACTTCAGAAAGATGACTGGAAAACATTAAAATACATGAAGGCGTAACATCACACTTCTAAATAAAAAAATGGATCAAAGAAGTCTCAAGAGGAATTGTAAAATATTTTGAACTAAATGAAAATGAAAATACAACTTTAAATTTGAAGACCCATAGAGATAAAAATTAAGGGGATGGAAAAGCTACTGCGGTAAGTTATAGAGGGTGGTCATAGCTTTTCATTTTCGCTTACATCTCACAAAAGTGTGTTAAATGCAGTAAAACAATGCTTACACCAAAATTATAGCATTGAATGTACATGTTGCATCCCAAGGAAGGTCTGAAATTAATAATCTAACTTTTAACTTTTCACCTTAGGAAACTAGTAAAGGAAGAACAAATTAGACTCAAAATAAGGAGAAGAAAAATATAAAAATCAATAAAATTGAAGACAGAAAAATCAATAGAAAAAAATCAACAAAATAAAAATCTGATTCTTTGAAAAGATAAATAAAATTGGTAAATTTCTATCCAGAGTAAGAGAGAAAAAGAATACAAATTATTAATATCAACATTTAAAGAAGAGCCACCTCTATAGATACCATGGACATTAAAACATTTAAAAAAATAAAGAAATATTATTAACAACTTCATAAGTTTGATAACCAACATAAAATGCAGCACTTCTTTGAAATATACAATCTACTGAAATTCACACCAGGAGAAAAAGACAAACTGAGTTGTCCTATATATATTAAAGGAACTGAATCAATAATTAATAAGCTGATAAAATAGAAAGTACCAAGCCCCAGAGAGTTCTCTGGTAAATTCTAACACTTAAAAGAAAAATTATAACAATTCTCCAGAATCTTTTCCAAAAAACAGAAGCATAGAGAATGCTTCCTAGTTATTCTATGAGGTCATTATTACCACACACCAAAACCAAAGACACTACAAGAAAGAAAAAAACAAAGAGCACTGTCTTTCATTAAGCAAAAATCCTGAACAAAGTATTAGCAAATTGGATCCAATAATGTATAAAAAGATGATGAAGTGGACTTCACCTAATTATGCAAGGCTAGTTCAACATTCAAAAATAAACTGATGTATTTCATCACATTAACAGGAAAAAGGAAAAAAACAAGATCATATCACCAGATGCAGAAAAACATTTGACAAAATCCAACATCAATTAATGATAACTCTCAGCAAATTAGGAATAGAGGGAAACTTCCTCAAAGTGACAATGTCTACAGGAAACCTACAGCTAACATCATATTCCCTGGTAAGAAGTTAGATGCTTTCCTGGTAAGACGAAAAACAAGGCAAGAATGCCTGCTCTCACCTCTCTTACTCAACATCATACTGAGTCCTAGCTAATGCAATAAAACATGAAACAAACATAAAAGTTAAACAGATTTGGAAGAAAGAAATAAGACTCTGCTCACAGATGGCATGATTGTTTATGTAAAAAATTCCCCAAAATCAACCAAAACATTTGTGGAACTAACATGTGGTTACAGTAAGGTTGTAGAATATAATGTTAATGTACAAAAGTCCATTGATTTCTGATATACCAGCAATGAGCAATTGGAATTTGAAATTAAAAGCATAATACCATTTACTTTAGCATTGAAAAGAGAAATGTTTAGGCATAAATTGAATAAAATATGTACCAGGTTTATATGAGAAAACTACAAACTCTGATGAAACAAATCAAACATCTAAATAAATGGAGTATAAATAGAATAAAATATTTACAAAGTTTATATGAGAAAAAACTACAAACTGATGAAAGAAATCAAAGAAGATCTAAATAAATGGAGAGGTATTCTATGTACATGGATAAGAAGACTCAATGTTGTCAGAATGTCATTTCTTCAAAACTTGATCTGTAGATTTAATGGAACCCCAATCAAAATTTCAGCAAATTATTATGTGGATATCCACAAACTGGTTCAAAAGTTTATATGAAATGACAAAAGATCCAGAATAGCCAACATAATATTGAAGGAGAAGAACGAAGTTCGAGGTCTAACAAACTAATTTCTGTATGATTCCAACTACATGACATTCTGGAAAATGAAAAATTATAGACACAGTAAATAGCTCAGTGATTGCCAGGAGTTTGAGGGAAAGGGGACTAGGGGTAAATGGAACACAAGAGATTTTCAGAATAGTAACACTGTTATGTATGACACAGTAATTTTGGATACATGCCATTACATATTTGTCCAAACCCATGGAACGTCAAACACAAAGAATGAAGCCTAATATAAACTATGGGCTTTAGTAACTAATGGTGTATCAATACTGGGTCATGGATTCTAACAAATGTGCCACACTAATGTAAGATGCTAAAAATAGGAGAAACTGCAGGGAGGTTTACAGGAACTGTTCTTTTCTTTCATCTTTTTTTCTGTAAACCTAAAACTTCATAAAAAATGAAACATCTTATTTTTTAAAATTATCTAAATACATTAATAAAAAGTGAGAGATTAGCAAAGTAGATTTTAAAATATCCTAATCATAAGCTGTTTATAAGAAACCTACTTTACATTTAATAAAATAGGTAAATTGAAATTAAATGCATGAAAAAGACATAATATGTAAATATTAACAAAATAATGCAGGAATGGCTATATTAATATCTGATGGAGAGACTTTAGAGTAAGGAAAATTACTAAAGACAAAGAAAGATATTACATATTTTTAAAAACCAAGCTACTATGAAGACACAATGATCCTAAATGTATATAAACCAACAGAATTTTAAAATACATGGAGCAAAAGCAGAGAATACTGAAAGAAGAAACAGACAAATCTACAATTATAGTTGGGGATTCCAACTTTCTCACTAGCTGACAGAATTACTAGTCAGAAAATTAGCATAGATATAGAAAAATATGAACTACACAGTTTACCAACAGGATCCAATTGATATTTGTATATACATTTATCACATAAAGGAAACTCCAATAAGATTAAAAACTAATTGCTCATCATAAGTAATAGAAGGCAGAAGAAAGTGGAATGACATATTAAAAGTGATTAAAGAAAATAAGAGACCAAGAATCTTATATCTAGCAAAACTATATGCTAAGACTAAAGATTAAATAGACATTTTCTGGCTGGGCGCGGTGGCTCACGCCTGTAATCCCAGCACTTTGGGAGGCAGAGGTGGGCGGATCACGAGGTCAGGAGATCGAGACCAACCTAGCTAACACGGTGAAACCCCGTCTCTACTAAAAATAGAAAAAATTAGCCGGGCGTGGCGTCAGGTGCCTGTAGTCCCAGCTGCTGGGGAGGCTGAGGCAGGAGAATGGTGTGAACCCGGGAGGCGGCGCTTGAAGTGAGCCAAAATCGCACCACTGCACTCCAGCCTGGGCAACAGAGCAAGACTCTGTCTCGAAAAAAAAAAAAAATAGACATTTTCATATAAACAAAAATTGAGAATGTGTTGCTGGAAGATTTATCTTGATATTTATTAACACTAACAAAAGATTTCCAAGCTGATTCCTGATACGTGTTCAACCCCATATGAGAAAACAAAGAGGCTGATAAATTGAATTATGTAGATAATTGTTAAAGAGAGTATAATTGGATATTTTGTCTTATTTCCTTAAATGATTTAAAATGCAATTGCATAAAATGATATGTATATACACAGATTGTTGGATTCGTAACCTACGGAAATGTAATATATTTGACAATAATGGCACAAAGGATATGAGCAGAAGCAAATCTATATTGGACCAACCAAGAGATTGACACCAGATGGTTTTTCAGGTGTACAAAAATAAAGAGAACCAGAAATGGCAGATAAGAAGATTAATATCACAAACTTTACAAATGTATATTTGCTCTCCTTTCTTCCTCAGCTTCTTTAAAAGATGCAAAAGTAAAAAGAACAAAGCTGGAGGCATCATGCTACCTGACTTCAAAGTATACTATAAGGCTACAGTAACCAAAACAGCATGGTACTGGTACCAAAACAGAGATACAGACCAATGGAACAGAACAGAGGCCTCAGAAATAACACCACACATTTACAACCATCTGATCTTTGACAGACTTGACAAAAACAAGCAATGGGGAAAGAATTGCCTGTTTAATAAATGGTATTGGGAAAACTGGCTGGCCATATGCAGAAAACTGGCCATATGCAGAAAACTGAAACTGGACCCCTTCCTTACAAAAATTAACTTATACAAAAATTAACTCAAGATAGATTAAAGACTTAAACATAAGACCTAAAACCATAAAAACCCTAGAAGAAAATCTAGGCAATACCATCCAGGACATAGGCATGGGCAAGGACTTTATGACTAAAACACCAAAAGCAATGGCAACAAAAGCCAAAATAGCTGAATGGGATCTGGTTAAACTAAAGAGCTTCTGCATAGCTAAAGAAACTATCATCAGAGTGAACAGGCAACCTACAGAATGGGAGAAAATTTTTGCAATCTATCCATCTGACAAAAGGCGAATATCTAGAATCTACAAAGAACTTAAACAAATTTACAAGAGACAAACAACCCCATCAAAATGTGGGCGAAGGATATGAACAGACACTTCTCAAAAGAAGACATTTATGCAGCCAACAAACATATGAAGAAAAGCTCATCATCGCTGGTCATTAGAGAAAGGCAAATCAAAACCACAATGAGATACTATCTCATACCAGTTATGTGATGCTTTTATAAAGCATGCTTTCTTGCCTGCCGCCATGATTTTAAGATGTGACTTTGCTCCTCCTTGCCTTGCACCGTGATTGTGAGGCCTCCCTAGCCGTGTCAAACCTCTTTCGTTTATAAATTACCCAGTCACAAGTATGTCTTTATTAGCACTGTGAGAACAGACTGATACATCAGAGATAAAGAAGGACATGCTGTAATGTTAAAGAGACAATATATCAAGCAGGTATAAAAATTATAAACCTATGTGCACTGAACGAAATTTTTCCAAAATCTACAAAGCAAAACTTAAAGGTAGAATTAAAGGTAGAATTCAACAATAATAGTTGGAGATGGTAATCGTAGCAGACATCAGTATCTCACTTTCGATAATCAGAAAAGCTAAATAGATGCTAGCAAGAATATGGAGGATTTGAGTAACACTATAAACTAGCTAGATGTAACAGAACTGACAGTACAGTACACCCAAAAGCAGAACATTACTCTCAAGTGCACAAGGTACATTTCCTAAAATAGATCACATGCTAGGCCAAAAACCAAACCTCAAAAAGTAGAAAATAATTGTTCTTTGATCAAAATGGAATTAAATTAGAAATTAAAAACAGAAAGAAACTTGGGAAAAGCAGAAATTATAAAAATTCGCTACATACTTCTAAATAACCAATGAGTCAGAGATGAGATCATGATGAAAAATAAGCAGAAGAAAGGATATAATAAACATTGAAATAGAAATTAAAGAAACAGAAAAAATGGTAGAGCAAATCAACAAAACCAAGAGTTGGGTCTTTAAAAAGATTAACAAAATTAACAAACTTTAGCTACACTTACAGGGAGAAAGAAAGATTTAACTTACTAAAATTAAGAATGAAAGAGGGACATTACTATTGACCTTATAGAAATAAAAAGAACTATAAAAGGCACTATGAAAAAAAGAATGTCAACATATTAGATAATTTTGACAAAATGATATCATTTCTAGAATAATATCTACCAATCATTTAAAGAAGAATTAGTGCCATTCTTCACAAGCTCTTAAAAAAATTTTATTATTTATTATAGTGTTACTTATAATAGCCAAAAAGTAAAAACAACCCCAATGTTAATTAACTGATGAATGGATAAATACAATATGGTGTATCATATATCATATATATGATATCATGTTATTGACCAACAAAAGGAATGAAGTACTGACACATGCTGCAACCTGGGTGAAAATACTATATTCTTGTAAATATTATGCTGCGTAAAAGAAACCAGAACCAAAGAGTACATTTTGTATTATTCCGTTTATATAAAATCTCCCAAACAGGCAAGTTTAGACAGTGGTTGCCTAACGATATCAGGTGGAGGAGGAATGGGAAGTGACTGCTAATGGGTACTGGGACTCTTTGAGGGTACCAAAAATGTTATAAAATTAAACTTTGGTGATGATTGAACAACTGAATGAATATATTAATATGTATGAAACATTTTAAGTGAGTAAATTACACAAAATTTAAATTATGGCTAAACAAAGCTGTTTTTAAAAAGTGTACCAGCAGCAGAAAATTGGTTATAAATTAATCAGGATTAAACAGTGCTCCTCTTGATTAAGCTTATAATGGATGATGATTATTTTACTTGTTTTATTCTATAGTAAACAGTTTGAGATTCAGTGATTAAATAAAGGACTACCTTTACACTCTACTTATTTTTTAAGTAAAATAAAAACATTATTAAAAAGTGTATAAACTGGTTCATGTTTATGTTAACTATCTTACCCTTCCTTCCCTTTTACTTCCAATTACTTTAGTGATATTTCGGGTTTTATTTGATATTGTCTATGGAATCTGTTAATCAATCTTTAAAGGAAAGAGGAAGTGGGTAGGGAATAAAGTATGGAGCCATCCAAAAACGAAAAGATCTGGGAAGATGCTGTGCTGATTTAATGTTAAGAAATGTTGAGAAAGTAAACCCTTGATGTCTTGGTAATTATTTTAGAAATATTATCTTGTTGACAATATACTAAAGTGCATACTACTGATTTAAAATAAAAATAAGATATATGAAAATATGTAAGATGCAGCTGAAGCAGAGGTGAGAGGAAAATTTTTATTACTAAATGTTTATATTAGAAGTGATAAAGCCCTCAACCAACTAAATTCCTACCTCAAACAACAAACAAAAACAAGAAATAAAAAGAGCAAAATAAGACCAAATCAAGAAGCAGCATATTCTGGTATAACTTTCAAATTATCCTTTAAAAATAGTCATAAGTTCAGAATTTGGTGTACAAATTCTATATTATGTCTCCTTACCTTTAAAATGCATTTTTTTTTTTTTTTTTTTGAGACACAATCTCGCTCTGTAGTCAGGCTGGAGTGAGTGGCACGATCTCGGCTCACGGCAACTTCCGCCTCCCGGCAACTTCCGCCTCCCGGGTTCAAGCAATTCTCCTGCCTCAGCCTCTGGAGTAGCTGGGACTACAGGCACGCGCCACCACGTCCAGCCAATTTTTGTATTTTTAGTAGAGATGGGGTTTCACCATGTTGGCCAGGGTGGTCTCCATCTCCTGACCTCTTGATCCGCTCGCCTTGGCCTCCCAAACTGCTGGGATTAAAGGCGTGAGCCACCGCGCCTGGCCTAAAATGCGTTTCTTTTCCTTGATATAAATGTATTATTTGTACTGCTATGAATACTGAAATGCCATAATTGAGGCTTTTTTTTTTAAGTTTGCAAATGGAATAAAGGAGAGAAGGAAGGATGAGATTCTCCAGAGATATTTAGATAAATGTTAGAGAAAAGAAAAGATGCAAGTGGATATTCTGATAAACTTGATAAATCACATGGACAAATCTGACGTTTATGCAAGTAAACGAAATGGAAAACAATATAACTGGGTGTAAAGAAAGAAGGAGACAAAAAAAATACAAAGTTAAATAGTCCCTCATATTGGTCACAAGGCCAAATCAACTGGCTCAGAATGTCATTTACTGCAGAAAGCCTCACTGAATTTCCTACTTTAAGGAATGACTTTGTTCCTGGGAAATCTACACTAGTGTATAGAAATAAAGGGGCATACTGTCTGCATCTTGCTCTTAGATAATTCAGAAAAATGTGTGTGTATATCTATATCAATACCTATCTAGAATAAACAAGTGTGACGAAATGTTAACAATTGATAGACCTGGGTAAAGGGTAGGTATATGGGAGTTTTTTGCGTATTTTTTCAACTTTTACGCACATGTGAAATTATCTGAAAGTGAAAATGTTTGTAAAAATTTAAAAACATACCATTTCAAAATAGGCTGTATTTATATAAGAAGTGCCCAATGTTTTTGCTTAATTTCTTTGTGGTAAGATTTTAGTCTTCCAGGAAAAGTTTCATATTGGTTATTATTGTGAAAAATAATGAAGTGGGCTGCTTCTAGTTTTTCTAAGTTCCCTTTTGAATAAATAAGCATCTACACCAAATTAAAGATACTTCTCTATAATTTTTAAAAATTCAAAAAGGATGTCTCATAAAGTAAGAAAATAAACTGTGGTTTGTTCCTCCATTGTTGTTAATTTGCAATGTCACACTTATCTCTGATGGGACATCAGTAAATTTACTTGCCTTATTGTATTTGTTCCTTGATGTATTTCTAATGATTATATCATTCTTTGAAGACTTACATTTGTATCCCCTCAACAATTGTGAGATAAAGTGTTGTATTTGAATACACTCAATGAATAAGAACTATCATGAGCTCTTCAGAAAGTAATGAGCCTAGAAGTCATCAAAATTCCCACTGTAGTACCTTTTAAGATAAGATAAATCCTTTCCAAATAAACAACAAAGTAGAATTTGATTTACTTTTTTCTTTCTTTCTTTCTTTACACTAACAGAACAAATTCGTGCTGAAACCCTGTTTTTCCTTTTGTTTACAACCTCATATATATCAGCTGTATCTATCGAATTTATTTCCCCATAGTGTCATTTTATCGTAACTTTGTGTTTTATACTTTTCTGGAAACGTGACTGATAACTCTTAAAGAGGCAACTTGCTTTATGAGAATTTCTTCTGAATTCTCTTATATCAGACAGCACAAGATATAGAGAATTACGGATGTAAAGACCATATAAACATAGTTTACAGATGAATAACGCCCATTATTTTCAGCTGTAGGGTTTAGACAATGTGGAAGCATTGACCACCAGACTTCATTTCCATTGCTGATGAACATTACCTCCAGCTCTCATTAACAACAACAAACACACACACACACGCAAATTAAAAAGTCATTTTTTTAAAATCCTGAGCTGATGTAGTCTGCCAGCTAGCTCTTCCTTTCTCAAGTGGCCACTGATAATTCTGCAAGGAAATATTAGAATTAGATTAGATATTTGGAGCCTAAGTCAAAATAATTACACATTTGTCCACTTTGGAAAGTAATGGAGGTGAGAGGGGTGTGTGTGTGCACTTGTATGGACACACACATGCATAGGTACACACACACGTATTGTGTTCTCTTGTTTTGTGCTTTAATTTTTATTTTTAAATTGTAAATTGACAAATCATAGTTGTGTATATTTGTGGAGTACAAAATGATGATATAATTTATGAATACAATTTGGAATAATTATATCAAGCTAATTAACATCCACCACCTCAAATACTTGTCATTTTTAATGGGGAATGCATTTGAAATTTACTCTCTTAGTGATTTTTAAAATGTAGAATTCTTTACTATGTACTATTTTCACCAAGTTTTGCAATATATCTCAAAGAAAAAAAAAACTTATTATTCCTTTTGTATAAATGAGGCTTTGTACCTTTTGACCAATATCTATCCGTTCCACCCCACACCTCCAGCCTCTGCTAATGACCATTCTGCTCTCTGCTTCTTTCAGTTTGATTATTTTAGATGCCACATATAAGTGAGAACATGCAGTTTTTGTCTTTTTTGGCTTCACTTATTTCTTTTAGCGTAACATTTTCCAATGTTGTTGCCAATGAAAAAATGATTTTTGTAAAGGCATGTAATTGTAATAGTCTCTTATGATCCTTTGTATTTTTGTGGTATCAGTTATAATGTCTCCTTTTTCATTTCTAATTTTATTTATTTGAGTCTTCTCTCCTTTTTTCTTAGTCTAGCTAAAAGATTATTGGTTTTATATTTTTAAGAAACTTAGTTTTGTTCATCCTTTGTGTCATTTTCTAGTTTTCATTTCACTTATTTTTGCTCTGATCTTTATTATTTTATTTCCTTCTGCTAACATTGGAAGAATTTGTTCTCCTTTTTCTATTTCCTTGAGGCATAATACTAAGTTGTTTATTTGAGATCTTTCTTCTTTTTGCTGTTGATGTTTATTGCTATAAACTTTCCTCTTAGAAATGTTTTTGCTGTATCTCATAAGTTTCGGTATGTTGTGTTTCCATTTTTGTTTTTCTCAAGATATTTTTATATTTCTTGTTTAATTTATTCATTGACCTATTGGTTGTTCAAGAGCATGTTGCTTAATTCTTTTAATTTTAATTTCTTCATTGACCTATTGGTGGTTCAGCACCATGTTGCTTAATTTCCACATATCGTACATTTTCTGGAATTCCTTCTATTGTTGGTTTCTAGTGTCATATCATTGTTGTCTGAAAAGGTACTTGATATGATTCTAATATTAAATTTGCAAAGATTTGTCTTGTGGTCTAACCTGTTGTCTATCCTGCAGAATGTTCTATGTGTCCCTGAGAAGAATGTGTATTCTGCTGCTGCTGGGTGAAGTTTCTGTATGTGTCTATTAGGTCCATTTGGTGTAAAGCGTCCTTCAAGTTCAATGTTATTTTCTATCTTTTTTTTTTTTTTTTTTGAGACAGTCTCGCTCTGTCGCCCAGGCTGGAGTGCAGTGGCGCCATCTCGGCTCACTGCAAGCTCCGCCTCCCAGGTTCACGCCATTCTCCTGCCTCAGCCTCCCCAGTAGCTGGGACTACAGGCGCCCGTCACCACGCCCTGCTAATTTTTTGTATTTTTAGTAGAGACGGGGTTTCACCGTGGTAGCCAGGATGGTCTCTTGTCCACCTGCCTCGGCCTCCCAAAGTGCTGGGATTACAGGCGTGAGCCACCGCTCCCGGCCCTATCTTTTTATTTTAACAAAATTACCTAATTTATGACAGTAGGAAAGTAGGATCTGGTGTTCTCTGAGCTTCTTTGATTTGTGGGCAGGTGTATGTCGCTGAATTTTAAAAGTTCTCAGCCATCCCTTTTTTCTTTTCACATTCTGGGTGAATGCAGTTTTCATAAAAGGTTCTAGATTTGTGCATCCCTAAAGATAGGTGACTCCTCTGACTCACAGATCCCCGGGAGCCTCTCCTGAACAGAATTTCTTTATCCACACACCCCACTTCCCATACCCACTCTGCCACATATGTGTTCTGGCCACCAGTGATCTCTGAAGGATGGAAGATGAAGAGACATAACAGGACCTTTACATGAGTCTCTACTCCTCCCAAAAGAATGAATGTTCCTGGAAACTTCACCAACAGAAAATCAGGGGATATCAATATATGTAAGCACTCATTACTCATGTAATGGAGGCCTTGGCAAAATGTGACACTTAGATTTCTGCTCAGAGAGAGTAGAAAATAGGCACAGAGAATAGAGAGACTGGTAAAGAATGAAGGCTCAAATGTGATTGAGTTGTGTTAAAGGAACGTCTTGATCAGGCTTTGCTTTATTTTTCTCTTATGGAGTATGAAACTGGGTGTTACAATTAAATATATTTCTTGATTTCCTAAAATGTTATAGGCTGTTTCCAATTTTCGTTATTTTTGGAGTTTCTTAAATCGAAATTTGATTCAGGATAATTAAAAAATATAATGTTAATGTTAAGATGGAAAGTAGGTCAAAAGGCAATCATGTTAAACAAGAGAATAATTGGAGATAGGACCTTGAATACGAAAGTAATCTTAAATTCTTGACTATTATGATACAGTTTGCATAAAGAACTGAGATTTCTTCAGAAAACTATAGTGAAATGGGACACTACAAATCAAATATAAATTTAAAAATGAACACATTTATTCAATACATATCCACAGATTATTCTGCATTAAATGTACACATTTTAAGAATAAAGTTTTAAATTTGAAAATGAAAGACTGTTTCCCATCTAAACAGACAGTTGGCTTCAAGATACTTACAACTGTGTTAAATCATCTTCCATTGGTTTGTAGTTGGTTATGGCATCGGCATCCCCAAATCTGGCTGACCCATACTACATTTTTCCTAAATCTCTTTTTTCTTCTGTATCTTGCTAAGGCTGCTGGTTCATCCTCCCAATTTCCTGTATTTAAAACCCCAGTGCCACCTTTGACCTTGTCCTTTCTCTTCTGCTGTTCATGTCTTCTGTCTCTCACATTCATTCCAACCTACACATCCCAGTGGCCTATTCCTATTTAAGCATCCAACCCCCTCTCTCCTGAGTGACTGCAGAAAGCTTTCTCATCTCTGGACTCATAACACAACAGTTATTATTACACACGACTGTCAGATGTGTGGAGTTCTTGACCCATAGTTCTGTGGTGTCATCATTCATTTTAAAAATTTTGATTGGCTCCCTATTACCTAGAAAATAAACTTTAGTGTCCTTTGCTCAACATGTGAGGCCCTCCACAATCTAATTTCACACACTCCAAAACCTTATTTCTACCTACTCTCTTCCAAGGACCCTGAACCCCACATTCCAGGCAAATCCAGTCATTGAACACTTGCAAAGGCCATCAGAAGTCACTGCAAAACCAATCCGGTCTGACTCCTGTGTTTTTTAGTGCTCTATCCCTTGTCTGAAATGGCTTTCCCTCCACCTCTATTTTTATTTACCGGCACCTTCCACAGCTTTCAACATTCAGTTTGTCATGAAGGCAGCTGTTATAGACTGGACTAGAAGACTGTGAACTGAATTGGTGGTTTCCAAATCAGTGTCACACTTGATTCCCGCCTCCAGAAATTTTGATAGAGGGGGCCTGGAGTAGAGCCAATGAGTCTTACACACACACACACACACCAAAATAAACACACATTTACCCTATTGACTATCTAGGTGCCAGCCCTAGCCTAGGCCAGGCTGGTGGAACATGCTGGATTAAAAACAACAGGACACTGAGAAAGTATTTGCTACACATACATATGGGATTTGACCATGTGTTATTTACAGATAACTCATTGGAGTAAAACCTATCTCAAATTGGCATATGGTATAGGATATGTTGTAGCATTTTATTAGTGAAAATTTGTAAGGTTTTATTTGTGAAAACTGATGATAAAACTGTATTTGTGACCATCTCAAGGAAGGCCTGTCCTATGCCATGCTCACCTGCCAAGCTGGCTGCAGTCCCTTCCTCTCCTGACCTCACTTTGCCCCTAAAGGCGTCTCTGTTATTGTACTCATGGCTTTCCATTTTCTAATACTGTGTACTGATCATTTCAACACATGCCTTATTCTCTAAATAGACTGAAAGATTCATTAAATATCTGAAAAGCAAATGCTGATGAACTTGCCTAAAATAAAAAGCATGAACCATGCAAGTTTCTAAGATAGATTGTAGCAGCCACCCCAGATGATTGCAATCACCTCCCCATTGATCTCCCAGCTGACACATTCTATGTATTTGTAACTCAGCAACCAGAGTGATCCTTTAAAAATTATCAGAGAGCACCACTCCTCTTAGTAAAGCACTACCCCACCCCAGTCACGTAGCTTTCTGATTCATAGGAGTAAAAGCCAAAGTCCTTATAATGGCCTAAAAATCGTACATAATCTGTTCCTTTTCAGATTTCATTCACTACCATCTTCCCCCTTCTCTCTCTGTTCCAGTTACAACAGCTTGCTGCCCCCTTCAAACACAACTAGCATGTTCCTGCCCCAGGGCCTTTGCACCTGCTTTTTCCTCTTAGTGCAACAAGCTTGCTCCAGATATCTGAAAGGCTGACTATCTCGCCACCTTCGGATGTGTGTTCTAATGTCTCTTTATCAATGAGAGCTTCTTTGTCCGCCCTGGGCATCTTCTTGCCCTTTCTTGCTTTATTCTTCCCCATGGCACTTACTCACATTGGACACTAAATATTTGTTTCCTTAGGGTTAGGCATTCTTCTCCTACCCTCACAACAGTAGGAATGTCCTAAGGTTCTGAGAAGACTCCTGTGCTAGGTTTCCAGACTCCTGTCCTCTCACATTTGGTGCTCATGCACCTCTTGGTCATTAGTGCACTTCAGAGGTTAGGACCTAGAGTATGTGGCTGTCCTTCAGAGGAGGGAAAGAGATTGCTTGGCAGCAGAGAAGGGAGCTTTGGCCTCGCGGTGCAGGACCCCTGTGCCCACAGGCCTCTGTGTGTTGACAGCAATGCTCTTGGTGTCCACCTGCACTGCCCTCTGGTGTTCAGTCAAAATCAAGCAAATAGTTACGAACTGCTATAGGGGATTGTTACCAAGTCCTGAGTCTGAGTGTTGGAAACACAAACCCAGAAGCAAACAAATCTGCCCAACACCCCTGACATGTGGGTTTCACAGAAAATACTGAGATCAGAGTAGCGTGTTAAGTGACACCACAGTGACGACACAATCATAAAAATCTACACGTGGACTCTGTCCTAGTTTCTTTAACGAATTGCATGGGAAAAAAAGATGGAAGGGGAAGAATAAGAATGAAGAATGCTTTAGAGACTGCAATCCATCGTAATATCTGTACAAGGATTCTGCTTTTTTAAAAAAAGAAAAATGGTGTGAAAAAATATGTAAGACTGGCCAGGCACCGTGGCTCATACCTGTAATCCCAACACTTTGGGAGGCTGAGGTGGGTGGATCACTTGAGGTCAGGAGATCAATCCTGGCCGACAAGCCTGACCAACATGCCAATATGGTGAAACCCCGTCTCTATTAAAAATACAAAAAATTAACCAGGCATGGTGGTGGTCACCTGTAATCCCAGCTAATTGGGAAGCCGAGGCAGAAGAATCGCTTGAACCCAGGAGGCGGAGGTTGCAGTGAGCCGAGATCTTGCCACTGCACTCCAGCCTGGGTGACAGGGTGAGACTCTATCTCAAAAAAAAAATAAAGTAAGACAATCAGGGAAATTTGAACAGCGACTGGATTTTGGTTAAAAGTAAGTAATTCTGGCTAATTTTTTAGATGTATTATTTTAAAAAGGGGATCCTTACCCTTTGGAGGTGGATATTAAAATATTCATGGATGAAAGGATAGGATGCCAGAAATGCTCTTCAATTAATCTATGTCAGGGAAGTGGGATCAGAGCAATCAGGACTGTCTAAAACTGAAGCTGAGTATTAGGTCAATGAGTTAATTATACCATTCATTCATTATGCTATTTATTTCCTTTTGTATATTCTTTAAATTTTTCATAATAATAGTAATAAAGATATGTTGAACATGGTAAAGATGGAAAATGTATAGAGACAGAAGAAGAAATATTCTTATTTTTTATTTCATACAATTCTGTAGTTTCACATTTTGTTTTGTTTTACTGTATTTATGCATTAATTCTATAACTGTAAAACATGCTATTAATAATTAAACTGACCTTATGAAAATTTTTGGAGAGTGAAAACTTTGAAACTCATGTGCTAGGTACATAATTAAAATATATCATTCAGGCGACACCTGATGACTCACATCTATAATCCCAGTACTTTGGGAGATGAAGATAGGAGGCTCCCTTAAGCCCAGGAGTTTGAGACCAGCCCTGACTATATAGTGAGAGCCTGTTTCTACAAAAAAAAAAAATTATTTTTAATTAGCCAGGCATGGTGGCACGCACCTGTAGTTCCAGCTACTCAGGAGGCTAAGGTCAGAGGATAGCTTGAGCATGAAAGTTCAAGACCGTAGTGAGCCATGGTCATGCCACTGCACTCCAGCCTGGGCAACAGGGTAAAACCATGTCTCAATAAACAAATAAATAAATAAATAAATAATAAAGTATTCCATTCAACATTTTTACCTTAGTAATGCTCAACGTTTGGTTTTTACTTATTTCCTTTTATGTTGTATTTTCTAGACCAAATTCACATATAGTATAAAGTAGAAGAAACTAATGATTAAATTCATTGTTTGTAATTGTATTCAGTTTCTTATTTTCATCATCGTTTGTTTAGAAATTTTTTTTGTTTGTTTTTTGAGACAGAGTCTCGCTCTGTCACCCAGGTTGGAGTGCAGTGGCGGGATCTCAGCTCACTGAAAGCTCCGCCTCCCAGGTTCACACCATTCTCCTGCCTCAGCCTCCAGAGTAGCTGGGACTACAGGTGCCCGCCACCATGCCCGGCTAATTTTTCGTATTTTTAATAGAGATGAGGTTTCACTATGTTAGCCAGGACGGTCTCAATCTCCTGACCTCGTGATCCGCCTGCCTCGGCCTCCCAAAGTGCTGGGATTACAGGTATGAGCCACTGCCCCGGTCTGTTTATAAATATTTTTAAAGAATTATTGCACTTCTGTTCAGATAGAAAAACAAAAATACATTTTAAGAATATATATTTATATGTATAAAAATATAAAATTTTGAAAAGTTGAATATTTCAAGCCAATTATGTAGATAGATGTCCTTGTCCTTCTCTCAGCTGCTGACTCACATTCCATGAAGCGGGATGGGTCTCACAGGGCCTGTCAGGATGCAGGCTGTGATGTGAAGGCCACTCGACACTCACAGGATTGGACAGGTTTGTGAAGGAATTTGGAGTGAGCCTTAGCTCCTTAACATTTCCTTTGAGCAACATCAGTGCTTTTGACATTTTGCCCTACTGTATAAAACTGTAAGTGTGTGCAGAGATGTATGTTTCTGAATAAATCACAAAATTGACAAGCAACTGCCATGCATTGTTTTTGTATCATAGCTAACTGATAAAGTACAGACTGCAACATTTACTTGTTCAAATACCTTTAAAGATCTGGTATTTTTTTGCTTCTACTTCCCAGGAATTTGACATCAGGGACATTTTCTATTATTTCCATATCTATTGAATTGAACTCAAATCAAAAATGAGGATGTTTCATTATACATTTAAAATGTGAGTTTTCCCATTTAAAGTCACGCAAACTGAGGTTACTATGAAAAAGATTTAAAATTGTGCAGAATGAATCACTGAAAAAATAGTTTATTCTAAAGATCATATATTCAGAGTAAATATATTTAAATTTTATTACTTTCAGAGTAAATATATTTAAATTTTATTACTTTCAGAGTAAATATATTTAAATTTTATTCGATTTCCTTTTTGTTAGCAAATTAGTGAATAACATTACTGATATCTTAGATGTTTGTGGAACACAAAGAGAATAGAGGTAAAAATCATGACCCTCAAAGAGCTCAAAATCCTAAGATTTTTATGGGCAGCCCCAGAGGTATAAAATTCAAAAGGACATTACTTCTCCATTCCTGATTAGGTACGCAATGTTCTGGGATTATGCATGGCTCTTGGATACTTGAGAGTAATAATGACAGTGATCTCTGAATTAACATAGTTCAACTTTTATAATAATTACGGCCTTCAACCATGTGAAGTTTGTGGAGCACTGAGATTTCTTGGGGCGATTTTGTAACAGCTAATTCTTAACAGCAATGTTATTTCAGGCTTTTTGGCCGTTCCCTGTTACAACTGCTGATCTTTTATTCCTATAATGGTATAGAATTCTTCAAGAAAAATAAATTCATCTTTTCATTCATTTAAGGGAAAAATTGTCACCACAAGCCTATGGCTATAGTGTTCTCCATCATTTAAAGAATAAAAGGAATAATCTGATTGAAATTGAATTATCTAAGCTTATATATGGTTTTGATTCAATGGTTAACATGTGCATTTTTAACAAGTGATGTGGTTTGGCTGCAACATTTACTTATTCAAATACCTTTAAAGATCTGGTTTTTTTTTTTTTTTTTGCCTGTACTTCCCAGGAATTTGATGTCAGATGCATTTTCTATTATTTCCATATCTATTGAAATGAACTCAAATAAAAAAATGGGGATGTTTCATTACACACTTATTAATGTGTAATTTAAGATTAATGTGTAATATTATAATTCTCATAATCCTCATGTGTCAAGGGTGGGACCAGATGGACATAATTGAATCATAGGGGTGGTTTTCTCCATGCTGTTCTCATGATAGTGAGTTCTCACAAGATCTGATGGTTTTATAAGGGACTTCTTCCTTCACTCAAAACTCATTGTTTCTGCTGCCACCCTGTGAAGAGGTGCCTTCGGCCATGATTGTAAGTTTCCTGAGGCATGCCCAGCCATGTCAAACTATGAGTCAATTAAACTTCTTTTCTTTATAAATTACCCAGTCTTAAGTAGTTCTTCATAACAGCATGAAAACAGACTAATACAGTAAATTGGTACCACAAACATAGGGTGCTGTTATAAGGATACCCTGAAATGTGGAAGTGACTTTGGAACTGGGCAACAGGCAGAGGTTGGAATAGTTTGGAGGGTTCAGAAGAAGACAGTAAAGGCTGGGTGTGGTGGCTCATCCCTGTAATCCCAGGACTTTGGGAGACTGAGGCAGGTGGATGACCTGAGGTCAGGAGTTTGAGACCAGCCTGGCCAACATGGTGAAGCCCCATCTCTACTAAAAACATAAAATTAGCTGGGCATCCTGGTGCATGCCTGTAATCCCAGCTACTTGGGAGGCTGAGGCAGGAGAATGGCTTGAACATGGGAGGTGGAGGTTGCAGTGAACAGAGATTGCACCACCGCATTCCAGCCTGGGCAACAAGAGTGAAACTCCATCTCCAAAAAAAAAAAGAAGACAGAAGAATGTGGGAAAGTGTGGAACTTCCTAGAGACTTGGAGGGCTTGGAAGACAAGAAGATGTGGGAAAGTTTGGGACTTCCTAGAGACTTGAATGGCTTCTGCCAAAACGCTGATAGTGACATGGAAAATGAAGTCCAGGCTGAGGTGGTCTCAGATGGAGATGAGGAACTTGTTGGGAACTGGGATAAAGGTGATTCTTGCTACGCTTTAGCAAAGAGACTGCAACACTTTGCCCCTGCCCCGGAGAGCTGTAGAACTTTGAACTTGAGAGAGATGATTTAGGGTATCTCGTGGAAGAAATTTCTAAGCAGCAAAGTGTTCAAGAGGAAGCAGAACATAAAAGTTTGGAAAATTTGCAGCCTGACAAGGCTATAGAAAAGAAAAACCCATTTTCTTGGGAGAAATTCAAGCCATCTGCAGAAATTTGCATAACAAGGAGTGGAATATTAATTACCAGACAATGAGGGAAATGTCTCCAGGGCATGTCAGAGACCTTCTTGGCAGCCCCTCCCATCACAGGCCTGGAAACCTAGGAGGGAAAAATGGTTTCATGGGCCCAGGACCCCCTGTTCTGTGCAGCCTTGAGACATGGTGCCCTGCCTCCCAGCTGCTTCAGCTCCAGCCACAGTTAAAAGGGGCCAAGGTACAGCTCAGGCCATTGCTTCAGAGGGTCCAAGCTCCAAGCCTTGGAGGCTTCCATGTGGTGTTGAGCCTGTGGGTTCACAGAAGTCAAGAATTGAGGTTTGGGAGCCTTCACCTGGATTTCAGAGGATGTATGGAAATGCCTGGATACCCAGGCAGAATTTTGCTGCAGGGGCAAAGCCCTCATGGAGAACCTCTGCTAGGATAGTGCAGAAGGGAAATGTGGGGTTGCAGCCCCCACACAGAGTCCTCACTGGGGTACTACCTAGTGGAGCTGTGAGAAGAGGGTCACTGTCCTCCAGACCCTAGAATGGTAGATGCACTGACAACTTTCACTGTGCCCCTGGAAAATCCACAAACACTCAATGCCAGCCCATGAAAGCAGCCAGGAGGGGGTTGTACCCTGCAAAGCCACAGGGGTGGAGCTGCCCATGGCCATGGGAACCTACTTCTTGCATCAGTGTGACCTGGATGTGAGACCTGGAATCAAAGGAGAACATTTTGGAACTTTAAGGTTTAATGACTGCCCTATTGTATTTCAGACTTGCATAGGGCCTGTAGCCCCTTTGTTTTGGCCAATTTCTCCCATTTGGAATGGGTGTATTCACCCAATGCCTGTGATTCCATTGTATCTACGAAGTAACTAACTTGCTTTTGATTTTACAGGCTCACAGGTGGAAGGGACTTGACTCAGATGAAACTCTGGACTTTGACATTTGGGGTAATGCTGTAATGAGCTAAGACTCTAGGGAACTGTTGGAAAGGTATGATTGTGTTTTGAAATGTGAGGACATGAGACTTGGAGGGGGCCCAGGGACAGAATGATATGATTTGGCTCTGTGTCCCCACCCAAATCGCATCTTGAATTGCAGTTCCCATAATCCCCATGTGTAAAGGGTAGGATCGGGTGAACATAATGGAATCATGGGGTAGTTGTCCCCATGCTGTTCTCATGATGTTGAGTGAGTTCTCATGAGGCTGATCGTTTTATAAGGGGCTTCCCCTTTGCTCAAAACTCATTCTTTCTGCTGCCACCCTGTGAAGAGGTGCCTTCTGCCATTATTGTAAGTTTCCTGAGGCTTCCATAGCCATGTGGAACTGTGAATCAATTAAACCTCTTTTCTTTATAAATTACCCAGTCTTGGATATTTCTTCATAGCAGCATGAGAATGGACTAATACAACACGTAAGTGCATTTCCTGTTAATAAATAGGTAATATTTTCTGTGTTTTCTGCTATGGTAATGAATTGCATTACAACTTCACTAAAGAGAGAAATCACTCACAATTTGAGACCTAAACCAAGAGCTGAAGAAAGTGCAAAGAGACCTACAATAATTCCTATAAGTGATTTCCAATGGAAGGCCTCTGTGTATACAGTACTGTAATACAAAAAACCTATGGAATAAAAAGAATGCATTCTCTGAGTAATGTTATGCAGTTTAATTAACCCTTCTCTGCATATTTTTGTCACCTGTCATCTGTAATATAGGGATAATACAATTAATGTTACTGCTCAATTTTTTGTTTTTGTTTTTTGTTTGTTTGTTTGTTTGTTTTGAGACAGAGTCTTGCTCTGTCACCAGGTTGGAGTGCTATGGTGCGATCTTGGCTCACTGCAACCTCCAACTCCCTGCTTCAAGTGATTCTCCTGCCTCAGCCTTCTGAGTAGCTGGGATTATAGGCATGCGCCACCACACCCGGCTAATTTTTGTATTTTTAATAGAGACGGGCTTTCACCATGTTGTCCAGGATGGTCTCGATCTCCTGACCTCGTGATCCACCTGCCTTGGCCTACCAAAGTGCTGGGATTACAGGCATGAGCCACCGCGCCTGGCCAAGTGAGGCGTTTTAAACAGTGCATGGTTCCAAGTAATGTCTCAGGAAAGTTAGCTATTAGAATTGTAATGGTTGTTAGTGATGTTTGCCATTTTCTTTAAGAATTTCACACTCATATCAAAAAAGAATATTAAAAAAACTATACAATCATTTAATATATAAAAAGAATAATTCTTTGTAGTTTAGGCCATAAAAGTTGCATCTAAACACAGCTTTAAACAACCTCTTGTCCCCACCTTTAATAGCCTTTCAAAATATCACATGTGCTTTTTATATTGTGAAAAGAAATAAATTAAATACTCATACTTTCAGGATTAAAAGTTATTTTCATGTACTTCGGAATTTGTTCATATTAGTTACACTTCAAGCTACTATTACATGTAATATTAAATGTATTTAATATTAAAAGTGCATTTTAAATATTTGAATAAAAATAAATTTTCATAATCAAATAAATCCCGGCACTGATTCCAGAGAATTATACCACTATGCTCATACCAAGAAGATGCTGAATCAAAGCAGAAACACATGCCTTCATCGTTGATAAGTTAAGCCTTCAGTGAGTATCAGAAACACATGCCTTCATCGTTGATAAGTTAAGCCTTCAGTGAGTATCAAAAATAAAAGATGGCAAAAACAGAATAACTGCTACGCTAATCACAGACGACTGGCAAAGGTAAACATAACAAATTTCTAGGAAGGAGCTGCTTCAAAGAGTGATCTTTATGCGGGAAAACTCCAGCCTGGTGCCTTTGAGATCACTGATTTCCCTTGCTGGGAGTACTTGCGGTGAAACTAATAAAATCACTGAGGTGCCAGAAGAAAAATAACTTGGGAAGAAGCTAACCACCGAATTACAGATTCATGGGAAAGACATCAGGAGGTCATTTCACTCATTTCCTTGCCTTGAGATTCATACTCAAGTTATCAACGCTAAATAAATATTTCCTGAAAATAAAGTATTTCTAGGAAAAAAAATCATAACTTTGAGAATCCTCATGTTTGTATAATTGAGTTAAGGACAGATGTGGCTAACTTCAGAAGTCTGTTGTTCTTCCTATATTCAGTCCAACAAACTCTCAGCAAAGCCCCCAGTCTATGAAGAATACGAAAAAGGAGCTCTACTAGTAGAATTTGGGACTAAGAGTCCAGAGTTCTGATCTTTTGGCCTGTGCCTTCTAATGCCCTTTCACCCCACTCATCTAAGGCAACCCTAGAAATTGTCAAAGAAAAACAACAGTGCTGGATACTTGCTAAAGGCAATGAGACCTATTTTATTCAGACTATTTCAGCAGGAGGGAGAGACTTCAGTATGACTAAGCTCAACTCCAAATAAGACAAAGGAGGCTGATGTTTTTAAAAAGAGAACAAATGGGAAATAAAAAGAAACTACAGAAAAGTAAAAAGAGGGGAATTAAAAAAGGGACTAAGGACTATGTGAAAATGCAAATTATAAAAGGGGGTAAGGGCCGGGCGCGGTGGCTGACGCCTGTAGTCCCAGCACTTTGGGAGGCCGAGGCGGGTGGATCACAAGGTCAGGAGATCGAGACCATACTGGCTAACACGGTGAAACCCCGTCTCTACTAAAAACCACAAAAAGTTGGCCGGGAGTGGTGGCGGGCCCCTGTAGTCCCAGCTACTCAGGAGGCTGAGGCGGGAGAATGGCTTGAACCCAGGAGGTGGAGCTTGCAGTGAGCCGAGATCGCGCCACTGCACTTGCACTCCAGCCTGGGGGAGAGAGGGAGACTCTGTCTCAAAAAAAAAAAAAAGGGGGGTAAGTAAAGAATTACTGAAAATGATTTGGCACAATTGGTTACGACAATATACATTATGTGTTTTGGCAGCATTGTATTTTCTTGAGCAAAGACTCAGCACAGGGCCTGGGGTTAACTACTCCAAGTGGAAGCCAGGCTAATGTTTGGTCAAGTCTCTTAGCACAGTGTTTAAGCAAATCCTTTTTGCTTCAGGGAAGTTCACACTTTCTCTTGTTCAAGAGAAAGAATGAATTTCTTTCTCACAGAATAAAAATATAGTCGTTGCACTCCAAAGTCCTCAAAAGAAAAAAGCTCAGCCATTGTTTATCGCCATTGTGCAATTCAGGAGGAGTCGAGGTGGTAAACGCAACAATCAAGGAGGTTTGGCATATTATCAATGGCGGCACAATTGTCTCATAAGAATAGAGATGCACTTGGTGGGGCATGCCTGTAATCCCAACACTTTGGGAAGCTGAGGTGGGCGGATCACGAGGAAGAGATTGAGACCATCTTGGCCAACATGGTGAAACTTTGTCTCTACTAAAAATACAAAAATTAGCTGCGCATGGTGGGCGCCTGTAGTCCCAGCTACTCAGGAGACTGAGGCAGGAGAATTGCTTGAACCAGGAGAGGGAGGTTGCAGTGAGTAGAAATAGTGCCATTGCACTCCAGCCTGGTGACAGAGTGAGACTACCTGAAAAAAAAAAAAAAAAAGAATAGAGGTGCACTTAAGAGACAAAGAATATTGCCATTAAGGTTGTTTTTAAGAAGCCAAGTCAAAGAGTTCAATTCAACAAGAAGATCTAACTATCCTAAATATATATGCACCCAATACAGGAGCACCCAGATTCATAAAGCAAGTTCTTAGAGACTTACAAAGAGACATAGAGTCTCACACAATAACAGTGGGAGATTTCAACACTCCACTAACAGTTATTAGACAGATCACCGAGGCAGAAAATTAAAAAACATATTCAGGACCTGAACTCAACATTAGATCAAATGTATCTGATTGACCTCTACAGAACTCTCCACCCAAAAACAACAGACTATATGTTCTTCTCATCACCACATGGCACAGACTCTAAAATCAACTACATAATTGGACATAGAACAATGCTTAGCAAATGTAAAAGAACCGAATTCTTACCAAACACACTCTTGGACGACGGTGCAGTACAAACAGAAGTTAAGACTAAGAAAATCACTGAAAACCATACAATTACATGGAAATTAAACAACATGTTCCTGAATGACTTTTGGGTAAATAATGAAATTAAGGCAGAAATCAAGAAGTTCTTTGAAAATAATGTGAACAAAGATACAACATACCAGAATCTCTGGGACACAGGTAAGGCAATGATAAGAGGGAAATTCATAGCATTATCTGCCCACATCAAAAAGTTAGAAAAATCTCAAAAAGTTAGAAAGATCTCAAATTAACAACCTAATATCACCACTAAAAGAATTACAGAAGCAATAACAAATCAACCCCAAAGCTAGCAGAAGACAAGACATAACCAAAATTGGAGCTGAATGGAAGAAAATCAAGACACAAAAATAATTGAAAAGATCGACGAATCCAGGATTTTTTTTTGAAAAAATTAATAAGATAGGCCACCACCTAGACTAATAAAGAAAAAAAGAGAGAAGTTCCAAATAAACACAACTAAACTTTTGAGGCCCAGTGTGGTGGCTCATACCTGTAATCTCAGCGCTTTGGGAGACTGAAGTGGGTAGATCACTTGAGGCCAGGAGTTTGAGAGCAGCCTGACAAATGTGGTGAAACCCTCTCTACTAAAAATACAAACATTAGCTGGGCATGGTGGCACACAACTGTAGTCCCAACTACTCAGGAGGACGAGGCACAAGAATTGCTTGAACCCAGGAGGCAGAGGCTGCAGTGAATGTTAACACTGACTGCACAAAATAAAAATAATCAAATAACCACCAAAAGCTACTATGAACACCTGTATGCACACAAACTAGAAAACCTTGAAAAGTTGGATAAATTCCTGGACACATAACCCACCCAAGACTAAGCCAGGAAGAAATTGATTTCCTGAGCAGACCAGCAACAAGCTCCAAAATCGAATCAGTAACAAATAGCTTACCAACCAAAAAAAGCCCAGGACCTGATGGATTCATAGCTGAATTCTACCAGATGTACAAAGAACTGGAACCATTCCTAGAGAAAGTCCCCCCAAAAAAATTGAGAAGGAGTGACTCCTCTTCAGCACATTCTATGAGGCCACCATCATCCTGATATTAAAACCTGGCAGAACCACAACAACCAAAAAGAAAACTTCAGGCCAATATCCTTGATGAACATCAGTGCAAAAATCCTCAGCAAAATACTTGCAAACCAAATCCAGCAGCACATCAAAAAGCTAATCCACCATGATCAAATGGGCTTCATTCCTGGGATGCAAGGTTGGTTCTACATATGCAAATCAATAAATGTGATTCGTCACATAAACAGAACTAAAGACAAAAAACACGTGATTATCTCAATCAATGCAGAAAAAAAGCTCTTGGTAAAATTTAACACCCTTTCATGTTAAAAACTCTCAATAAAGTAGGTATTGAAGGAATATACCTCAAAATAATAAGAGACATCTATGACACATCCACAGCCAATATCACTTTGAACGGGCAAAAGCTGGAAGCTTCTTGCCCTTGAAAACTGGCACAAAGCAAGGCTGCCCTCTCTCACCACTCCTATTCAAAATAGTTGTGAAAGTACTAGCCAGAGCAATCATGAAAGAGATAGAAATAAAGAGCATCCAAATAGGAAAAGAAGTCAAACTATCTCTGTTTGCAGATGACATGATATTATATCCAGAAGCCTCATACCTTCAGCCCAAAAGCTCCTTTCACTGATAAACAACTTCAGCAAAGTCTCAGGATACAAAATCAATGTACAAAAATCACTAGCATTCCTATACAGCAACAGCAGCCAAACTGAGAGCCAAATCAGAAAAGCAATCCCACTCACAATAGCCACAAAAAGGATAAAATACCTAGGAATACAGCTAACTAGGGAGCTGTAGAATTCTCTACGATGAGAATTACAAAACACTGCTCAAAGACATCAGAGATGACACAAACAAATGAAAAAATATCCCAAGCTCATGGATAGGAAGAATCAACATAATTAAAATGGTCATAATGCCTAAAGCAATTTACAGATTCAGTGCTATTCATATCAAACTACCAATGACATTCTTCACAAAACTAGGAAAACTATTTTAAAATTAATATAGAACCAAAAAAAAAAAAAAGACCTGAATAGCCAAGATAATCCTAAATAAAGAGAAAAAAGCTGGAGGCATTATGTCACCCAACTTCAAACTATATTACAGGGCTACAGTAACAAAAACAACATGGTACTGGTACAAAAACAGGCACATAAACCAACAGAACAGAATCAAGAGCCCAGAAATAAGGCTGCACACCTATGACCACCTTGTCTTCAACAAAGCTGACAAACAGAAGCAATGGGGAAACAATTCCCTATTTGATAAATCATGCTGGGATAACTGGCTAGCCATATGCAGAAAACTGAAGCGTCCGCCCTTCCTTACAGCACCCTTCCTTACACCAAATACAGAAATCAACTCAAGATGGATTAAAGACATAGTGTAAGACCCAAAACTATGAAAACCCATGAAGACAAACTAGGCAATACCATCCTGGACATAGGAATAGGCAAAGATTTCATGACAAAGACACCAAAAGCAATTGCAACGAAAGCAAACAATGACAAGGGGGATATAATTTACTTAAGAGCTTCTGCACAGCAAAAGAAACTATGGAAAGAGTAAACAGACAACCTACAGAATGGGAGAAAATATTTGCAAACTATGCATCTGACAAAGATGTGATATCCAGCATTTATAAGGAACTTAAATAAATTTACAAGAGAAAAACAACTCCATTAACAAGTGAGCAAAGAACATGAACAGACACTTTTCAAAGGAAGACACACATGCATCCAACAAGCACATATAAAAAAAGTTCAGTATCTATCACTGATCATTAGAGAAATGCACATCAAAACCATAGTGACATACCATCTCATACCAGTCAGAAAGGCTATTGTTAAAAAGTCAAAAAATAACAGATGCTGGTAAGAATGCAGAGAAAAAGGAACACTTAGACATATTGATGGGATGTAAATTAGTTTAACCATTGTGGAAAGCAGTATGGTGATTCCTCAAAGAGCTAAAAGCAGGACTACTATTTAACTCAGCAATCCCAGTACTGAGTATATACCCAGAAGAATATAAACCAGTCTACCGTAAAGACACTTGCACATGTAAATGTTCATCGCAGCAATATTCACAATAGCAAAGACATGGAATCAGCCTAAATGCCCATCAATGACAGATTGGATAAAGAAAATGTGGTACATATACACCATGGAGTACCATGCAGCCATAAAAAAGAATGAGATCATGTCTTTTGCAGGAGCATGGCTAGAGCTGGAGGCTATTATCCTCAGCAACTAACGCAGGAACAGAAAACCAAATACTGTATGTTCTTACTTATAAGTGGAGGCTAAATGATGAGAACTTATTAACACAAAGAGGGAAACAGCAGACACTGGGGTCTACTGGAGCATGCAGTGTGGGAGGTGGGAGAGGAGTGGAAACAGTAACTGTTCGGTACTGAGCTTAATTCATGGGTGATTAAATAACTGCTACAACAAGACCCCATGACATGAGTTTACCTTTGTAACAAACCTTCACATGTACCCCTGACCTTAAAATAAAAGTTAAAAAAAAAAAAAAAAAAAAAAGCCAAGTCCCTTAAAGAGTCTCCCAAGCCATTTGGCTGGGGAAACCATTGTCTCCTTAGAGACTAAGCCTCTCTGGAAAGGTGTGAGCTATGTTGGCTGCTTCTCAGGCATGTGCTGCCACTACTTCTTGATTCATTTCTCTTTATCATTCATGAATGAACAGCATTGGGAACTCACCAGTGCACAAGCACCTTCTTGAAAACCCAGAATATAGTCTAAAGCAAGCTAGTTTTGTAAAGTCATTTTGAGAAGCTCCAATACCTCGTGGGTTTATGAAACAAAAGCTTATTTTAAGTTTGAGATGAACTCTACTAATTATTTTTAAAATTATTATTTCAATAGCTTTAGGGGTACAAATAGTTTTTGGTTATATGAATAAATTGTATAGTGGAGAAGTCTGGGCTTTTAGTGTATCTGTCACCAAATAATTTACAGTGTACCCAAGAGGTGATTTTTTTTATCCCTCTCCCTTCCTCTCTGAGCCTCCAATGTCCATTATGCCCCTCTGTATAACTTGTGTACCCATAGCTTAGCTCCCACTTATATGTAAGAACATGCAGTATTTGATTTTTCCATTCCTGGGTTACTTTACTTATGGTAATGGCCTCCAGTTCCAAGTTGCTGCAAAAGACATTTGTGTGTGTGTGTGGCTAAGGAGTATTCCATTTTTTTGTTGTTGTTGAGATGGAGTCTTGCTCTGTCGCTCAGCCTGGAGTGCAGTGGCGTGATCTCGGCTCACTGCGACCTCTGCCTCCCGGGTTCAAGCAATTCTCTGCCTCAGCCTCCCAAGGAGCTGGGATTACAGGTGCCCACCACCATGCCCAGCTAATTTTTGTATTTTTAGGAGAGATGGGGTTTCACCATCTTGGCCAGGCTGGTCTTGAATTCCTGACCTCGTGATCCACCCGCCTCGGCCTCCCCAGGTGCTGGGATTACAGGCGTGAGCCACCTGGCTGGGCCTGTAGTATTCCATTTTTTATATATACCACATTTTCCTTATCCACTCCTCCGCTGATAGGCACTCAGCTTGATTCTGTATCTCTGCTATTGTGAATTGTGCTGTGATAAACATCCATGTGCAAGTGTTTTTTATATATAATGACTTCTTTTCCTTGGGTAGATACCAGTAGTGAGATTGCTGATTGAATAGTAGATCTACATTTAGTTCCTTGAGAAATCTCCACAGTGGTTTTCATAGAGGTTGTACTAATTTACATTCCCATCAACAGTGTATGAGCATTCCCTTTCACCACAATCTGTGCCAACATCTGTTTTTGTTTGTTTGTTTGTTTGTTTGTTTTTAAACTTTTGGCTAGGGTAAGGCCATTCTGACTAGGTGATATCTCATTGTGATTTTAATTTGAATTTCCATGATGATTAGTGATGTTGAGCATTTGTTCATACATTTGTTGGCCATTTCTATATCTTCTTTTGAGAAACATCTATTCATGTCATTTGCCCACTTTTTAGTGTTTTTTTCTTGCTAATTTGTTGGAGTTCCTTTTAGATTCTGGATACTAGTCCTTCGTCAGATGTATCTTACAGCATAGGAGTTGGCTGACCTGGTAATAAACGGTAGAATATCAAGAAGAGAGCATCCTATAAGTTTGGCCTGAGCGAGCGGCTCTCCCCGGACCTGTTTAAGGCTGCTTGTCATCCAGCCATTATCCATTCACAAGTTTCAGGCTCAGCAACTGTGGGAGGGCTCATGTTTCTAATTTTTCCATTAGGAAATTTTTCATACATTTCCATTTGAGGGACAGCATAAGCCAATTGCAGCAGCCAGCCCAATGGGCTGGAAGTACTTTGTATGGTTTTTTGACCACATACTAAATAATGTCCCTTGAGGGCATACTAGTGTTGATTATTGCCTCTAGTGGTTGTAACAGAGGCTAGAGGAGCTAACCTGGAATAGACTCCAAAGAGATAGTTATAAACATCATCTTCTAAATGGCTGGGAACTTTGGTACCATTTAGCCAGCAATTTTTTTGCCCAATCTTTCAGTTCACCAAAATATTGATCCTGGGTAAAATAATTTCCTATGATATTGGTATTGCAGACAGTGCTGTCCTTAATGGAAGTTTGGCCCTTACAAAGAATGTCTGTTTCTTGAAAATAGGTTTCACCTTTTCACAAGGACACAGAGCATTTACTGTGTTCCACAGGGTGACTGTAGTTATTAGACTGATTTCTAGTAAAACACCATGTTTCTTAGGTTAAAGAGGCCACATCATACTCCCAGTCACAAGGGCTTTTAAGAAATAGCCCAATATCTTTCTAAAAGGGAGACCTAAATGGCTGTATATTTGTAATGTTTTCTGCCAAGGCCATATCTAAAGCATAAGGGAGACAATTATTAAGGGAATACCAGTTTTAGGATAGAGTGGGGAATGGGCACAGACCCGGCAATTACTTTGGTTAATTTCATTGGCTACTTTGTCAGCTAAGAGGCCGAGGGAATTACGGTCATGAGAGGAAAGCACGGCATAGGGTAAGATAAGGAGGAAACAGAGGGGAATCGTGACAGGGCTGCTGAGGCTGGAGATGGAGTGTATTTGTTGTAAGTAGGACACATCACTAGGATGAAGATGGGACGTTGTAGAGGACGCAGGAGTAGTAGCAGAAAGCGTAGACCCAAAATTGAAGTCAGAGACAAAGAAGGGGAATCGGAGTGAATCTTGTTCCATGATCTTTGGCAGAAGCTGACTGCTTCATCATATCATTTACTTGCTCCGTAGTTCTTGGGATGGATGTCTATCTCCAGCTGTTGGCTACTTTTAGAGGTTCTTTTCCTTGCTTTGCTTTTTTTTTTTTTTTTTGAGACTGAGTCTTGCTCTGTTACCCAGGCTGAAGTGCAATGGTGCAATCTCTGCTCGCTGCAAAGTTTGGAGGTTCATTTTTTTTTTTTTTTTTTTTTTTTTTTGAGACTGAGTCTCGCTCTGTTCCCAAGGCTGGAATGCAGTGGCGCAATCTCGGCTCTCACTGCAAGCTCCGCCTCCCGGGTTCACGCCATTCTCCTCCCTCGAGCCTCCCAAGTAGCTGGGATTACAGGAGCCCGCCAATTAGCGTCCGGCTAATTTTTTTTGTATTTTTAGTAGAGACGGGGTTTCACCGGATGGTCTCTATCTGCTGACCTCGTGATGCGCCCGCCTCCGCCTCCCAAAGTGCTGGGATTACAGGCGTGAGCCACCACGCCTGGCCTGGAGGTTGTTCATAGTCTCAGTGTGAGTCTCTGGTTAGAGTGCCTTCCAATCGAAATAGATTTTGTATTTTTTCAACTAAAAGACATGTACCCAAGTTCAAACACTCTGTAATTTGTTAGCAGTGTTAGTAATGAGTGAAACAATAAAAGGTCCCCTCCCTCTGGGTTCAAGGTTAGTTTTCTGATGTTGGTGTTTTTTCAAAATGCCAGATCACTTACTTATGAAGCAAGTAAGGACTGATCAGGGAGTTTAAAGATATAGGAAGCCTCAATTGTGGAGTATAGTGGGGCTGTGTGTATTTAATTAATCCCTGACAATATCTGAGGATGTTGAACTGAATTTGGAATCTTCTGCTAGTTTGCATTAGTAGGGTATTCTCATGAGTATCCCATCATGATTCAAAGAGGATCGTTTGTGTGAAGGTAGGGGCAAGGATCTGAGAGTCAGTGTGATGGGTAATATCTGTGGCCATGGCAAGTTCTTTCTTCAGACATTTAGCCAGTTCAGCTTGAGGATGCTGTTGGCTCTTTGTATAGAACTTTATCACTGAGGATGGTAAGGACAGTGGAATCTTTGGCTGGTGTGTGTTACCTTTCCTATTTCCTGAATAATTTTGCCAATGAAATGTGATCCTCTGTCACTAGAGGCGGTAGAGGGGATAACCCATGTGTGGGAGATTCACTCTTAATAAACCTTGGCAACCGATGTCCTTGAGGAGTTTCAACAGGGAAAGCCTCCCATTCTATTTTCCAGTGAAGGAAGGACATAGAGGGAGTCTCTTCCCTTTTTTGCCCCCCTTTATGCTTTTTTGGAGGATTATGTTTTTGGTAGATGCAGCAAATGGCAACAGCTTGGTCCAAATAAAATCTAAAGAGTCCAAGCCATATTGTTTTGTTTAATATATACTACATGTTGTCATTTCTGTGGTAAATCTGGATGAATCAATTGTACACAATGACTTGGGAGACAGACTTAGGAGTTACCAAATGGCCATCTGGGTATTTCCGGAGTCCACTTAAGTGGATCAAACAGCCACCTTTTTCTCATCCAATTCTTTCTGACTCTGAAATTGTTATCTGGGCTGTGTGAATTTTACATTTTCTTTAGAGGCATTGTAAAGACATTGCTTCTGTCAATTTATTTAAAGAGGGTAAATAATCCTAGCAGGACTGTGGGTGTTTGAAGTGAAGCCCAGGTATCTAGTCACAAGGTTTGGAGACTTCCTGGATTTCTTAGGTGACCAAGGAAGAGGATGCTAGCTTAGCACCTTTATCAGCCAGTTTATTTCCCTGAGCCTCATCTGAGTGTTTTATACTATATCCCTCAGCTTTAATTGTAACAACTGGCTGGGGCAATAGCAATGACTCTAGAAGTTCTGCTCTTTGGGGTTTACTTTTGACTGGGGACAAGTTGCTGTCATGAATCCTCTCTGTTTTCAAAACATACCAAAATCATGCACTACACTAAAGACCCAGTGTCTGTCACTGTAGATGATAACCTGAATTCCCTCTGCCTTATATAAGCCTAAATGAGAACAGTTAATTTAGCCACTTTGGCTGATTTAACATGTGGCAAAGCTTGGCATTCAGGAGTTTTGTGTAGATGAGTGATGGCATATCCAGGCTGGAAGGTCCAAACCTCCTTCCAGAAGTAGGAGCCACTGACATAGAGCATCAGGTCAACTTAGGGGAGAAGGGTTTCTGACACATCTAACCTAGAGTGAGACAGTGATCTGGTTTCAGTAGCACCATTGTGTGTGTGTGCTGAGGGGTTCCCTTATTGGACAAAATGTACAGGGTAGCAAGCGATTTTTGGCAGCAAAGGATTGTGATTGGGTGGGGAGGAGTCGTAGTGTTTCATGAGAAGTAAGTCGAGAAGCAAAGGAGTGCTGTGTGTTTTCATTAAGCAATAGGGTCGACACAGCATGGGAACATACACATCAGGTGGGCGGCCTGACACTAAATCAGAAGTAGCCTGGACGAGTTGGAAGTTATGGCCACTCTTTGTAGGCCAGGAGGATATGCTTTAGCGCTGGCTGGTTTTGTGGGAAAACAGAGAGAAAGACTTGGCTGAGTCTCAGGGTGCTCAGAGAAGGCCACAGCCTTGGGGTGCCGTGGTGACCACAAACACTTCCCCCATCCCACACCAATCTTTAAGAGCCGTTTCCTTCTTAAAGGCCTGTCACTTAGCAAAGAGCTTTCAATGAACCCTCCCCCCGGGCCACTTGTTGGATTGCAGCCAATCAGTGATGGAGGGCTGGACACAACTGTGGGATGCTGTGATTTGGTTTGGCTCCTGGGTCTAGAGTGCTCTGGGGTCCACTGTATTTCTGGGATAAAACGCCAAGGCCATAACTCTCTTGCTCGTTTACAAACAAAAGATGGAGGGCTAGCCAAACAGGGACAGAGCGGAAGCAGCTTTCTGTAAGACACACTCACCAGTGTGCCCTGTCAGTTTACCATTGCCACGGCAACACTCAGGCATTACCACCCCTTTCAGCAGCAATGACCTGATGACCCAAAAATTACCACCCTTTTCCTCGCAATTTCTGCACAAACCACCCCTGAATCTACATGTAATTAAAAGTAGGTATACATATGACTGCAAAACTGGGCTCAGCTGCTACTCTCGGCACCCTGCCTATGGGGCAACCCTGGGAGCAGTCACTGAGCTGTGACACCGCAGGAGCTGTAACAGTGTTGCTTTGATAAAGGTGTTTTCTTCCACCTTACTACTGGCTCACCCTTGAATCCTTTCCTGAGTGAAGCCAAGAACGCTTGCAGGCTAAGCCCCACTTTGGGGTTCACCTGCCCTGCATCAGCATCAGGTTTTTTTTTTAACTTGTAAAATGGTTTTTGTGATTCTGTCATGTATTTTGCAGTCATGAACTAACATTTTTTTTCCTCAATTGGCAGCTGCAGTTTCTTCAAAGATCATTATAAATACTCCTTAACCTACAAAGTTTGGTAGTCACAGCCTACTCTTCGAGGAACAGCCTGACTCACCATCAAGTGGCTCCTCAGGTGGTTTTACTTCCCATGTTTCCCATGTGAGGTACTATGCCTCAGTGATTCCTGGCAAAACTTGTATTCTCTATTAGTATTGCGCTAACTTTGGAGTGAGTTTCTTTGGGTGAGTAATAATTTTAGTCAATGATACTACTGATTATTTTATCTTTTTTTAGGCTTATGATGAATACTTGATTTATGATTAATATGTTTTTCACTTTTACACATTTCAAGGAAGGAAACAAGAACAGACAGAAACACAACATACTTCCTGAAACCACATTTTAGCATCCTGGCTGAGTATTCATCACTCAGCAAGATAGAGAGACATAAACTATTTCCAGCAAGAATACTTCATAAATGATGAATAGAAGAAAAATAGAAGTCCTAAAAATCTTGCAGAACTGTCTTAATTTACTAATATCTTTACACTGTATCCTAAGTCACTCTCTAGCTTCTTCCTCTAAGCATATGAAATGTAAGAGCTAATGGGAACACCAGTGCCTGTATAAATAACAAGAACCAGCATGTCTTTCTTTATGGCAGGGAATACTCCACAACCTGGGACAAATGCCACTCTGGTTCAGTTTGGGGAAGCTCCTCACTTTACCATCCTGACATTGAATAAATATTCAAAGGCAACTACAGATGCAACCTGAGCCACTGGATGGGCTTCTGTAAATAAAGTTATCTCACCTGGCATTCATTACAGAGAAAACAAGAAATAAGGTACTACATGTCACATTTGTCTAGATCCTATACATATTTAGGTTCACATTAAAATGAAGAGAAAACAACATAGGCTGAGAATCAGAAAACCTGAACTCTGTCCCAGCTCAGGCACTGACCACAGGGAATTAACCAATCTCTTTGAATGTCAGTTTCTTCATTAAGCATCGTAGAGAATGTCAAAACCAACTTTACAAATACTGTCATTCCAAAACCACACAATTCAAATATAAATAATCTTTATAAGGTAAAACAAAAATGTACATAATACTTTACATAAACATTTTTAGAATAACTTTATTATAACTCGATAAGCAAAATAATCCAAACCTTTATACATTTCTACAAGGATAGTCACGTATGTCAATTTTTTGGTTTCTTCTCGTGCCTATTTTGTCTCCTGAGCCGGCCCCTTTCCAGCTGTCACGTGTGCTCCGTGTTTTCCCACAATAGCCTGACGTGGCCTGAGTCAACGCCCCTGTGAGCCTCCTTTCTTGCTTACAACAGCAGCCTGCCTGGTGTCAGTTATGGACTATTCTTTCTTTCAGCCTCGTTTCAGGGTCCTCTGCCTCTTAGAGCTGCTGCTGTAGCTTAGCTAGAGACCCGCTGCTGTTGCATCATGGAAAAGTGCCACATACGTGCACATGTCAAAGAATAAGTAGACCTTCATGTTGTGTTTTAGTTTTAGAAAAAGTCAGAAGTAGCTTCACTTGATTTCAGCTTATAAAGAATAGGAGGGAGGCAACAGAGAATCACCGTTGCAAAAAGCAAACATCAAAAATCACATTAAAATGTTGAAGTGTTGTGGAGCACAAACCTAGCTTTATTGGATCAAGCATTCGTGAGAGTTCTATTTGCTTTGTTATGCTTTCTATCAGACAGGGCTCATTCTCTGTCTTTTTTTAAACATATTCATTTTTTTCCTTTGGTCTGTTTAGATTATTATCACATCTTATGTTTTAAAACTAGCAAAATATTATGTGTAAGTCATAACAGAGTGTAAGAAATAATAAAATGAACACTGATGTACACATTACCTGCCTAAGAATCAAAAACTACACATATTTTTAGAGTCTTTAACACTGTCCTGTTAATTAGTCCCATTTCTTATCTTTATAATTTTGCCAAAATCAATGCATTAGTAAAGGACATTGAACATTATTGTTTTACATATTTTTCAGTTTAAACAAATGGAATCACACTGAATATATTTTTCTGAAATTGCTTTTTGGTTCAATATTAAATTTGTAAGATTCATTCTTATGATATGTTCATCTGTACTTCTGTGCATTGATTTAGAGTATTCCATCACAGGATAATACTATAATGAGCATTCCATTTTATTAGATTGGGGTTATTATCCATTTTTTTCTGTTACAAAAAGTAGATGTCCTTTTCTTTTATGAGTCTCCCGGACATAAGAGTTAGATTTTCTCTAAGGTATAAACCCAACATTCAAATTATTGTGTCAAAAGATTTGTACACTAAGTTAAAATGAACTGCTTTCCGATTTATGCTCCCATGAGAAGTTAAAGGTTCTGATAGATCTATATTCTCAACAATACCTAATAGTATCACACTTTTTTTTTTTTTTTTTTGAGACAGAGTCTCACTCTGTCGCCCAGGCTGGAGTGCAGTGGCGCGATCTAGGCTCACTGCAAGCTCCGCCTCCCAGTTTCACGCCATTCTCCTTCCTCAGCCTCCTAAGTAGCTGGGACCACAGGTGCCCACCACCACACCCAGCTAATTTTTTGTATTTTTGATAGAGATGGGGTTTCACCGTGTTAGCGAGGTTGGTCTCGATCTCCTGACCTTGTGATCCGCCTGCCTTGGCCTCCCAAAGTGCTGGGATTACAGGCGTGAGCCATCGTGCCCAGCCAGTATCACACTTTTTAATATTAGTTAACTTGGTTTGTCATTGGAATTTTAATCTGCATTTTTTAGAAGTGCTGAATCCAGAAAAGAATCAACTAATGAAAAAAAATGTTATTTTAGTAAATAAAAATGCTATAAAGACAATAAAGCAAGTGAACGTAGTCAAAAGTGGAGAGGGGCTACTTCATTCTGATAGTCAAAGATGGCCCTGCTGGTCATCTGAGTTGAGAGGTGGCTGGCAAGATGAGAAGAGATGTTAAGTAGCTGTGGAAGGGGCCTGCTGGCACAGGGCATGCTCTAAGGCCCTGAAAAGAGGCCAACATTCTTTCCCTCTAAATACCTGAACTAAGTAAAAACAGTCCTGGCTTTGTACATTTGAATATGCACAAGTTTAATTAACATAGTTTAGTTAAATAGCACTAGTCTCCCAAAAATGTGGTTTCAATTTCAGTTACCACAATATGCTAACTGTGAGCAACTGCATAAAATACAAACTTCGTTCCCAGCTCTTAATTCCACAAATTCCTATGTGAGTAAATAACAGACAAGCATCATGATCAGGGACTGTATTAATCTTGTGGGGATGCTGCAACAAAATACGAAAAACCGGGTTGCTTAAAACAACAGAAATGTATTGACTCATAGTTATGGAGGCTAGAAGTCAGAAATCAATGTGTTGGCAGGTTCATGCTCTCTGCTGGCTCTAGGGGAGAATCCTTCTTCCCCTCTCCTTCCTGTTTGGGTTTGCCAGCCATCCTTGGTGTTGTTTGACCTACAGATATGTCACTGCATTTTCTCAGTGTGTCTTCACATCGTCTTTTTTCTGTGTGTGTCTGGAGCTGTATCCAAATTCTCCTTTATTATAAGACACTAGTTAGTCTATTGGATTAGGACCCACCCTAATGACCTCATTTTAACTTGAGAACCTCTGTAAATGTGCTATTTCCAAATAAGCTCATATTATTTTGAGATATTGGGGATTAGGATTTCAAACATGTCTTTTCTGGGGGGACAGAATTCACTTCCTTCAAAGCCTGTCAGTGACTGATCACTGTGCATCTGCTAGTTCGCACACAGACAGCAAAGTCTGCAATCGTGTTGATTCCTTGTCTCCCAGTGAAAAACCCATGTGACATTTATAAATATGAATAATCAGAAGAAAAAACTGGTCGACAACCATTGATGTGCAGCAAAGAAATAAAAAATGTGATAACCCTGGAAGTGGAATTCAAATACAATGTAAATGGAATCGTACAATTGGCTCACCACAGGAAATGCAGCAAGAGGAACTCGGCACAACGCAGTGTTTTGACATAAATGAGGAACGTAGCTGTGACGAAAAGGATGAAGAAGCCCCAGAGGAAGTGATGTCAGCAAAGACAGCAACAAACTTCATATTAAAGGAACTCTTGTAGATATTGCATGACATTGACAATGTTAGACGCTGTTCTGAAAACAGCACGACAATTCACCAAGGCATAGAAACACTGCTGGCTCCTTATCATAAGCTATATGACAAGAGGGAGGCAAGCACTATTCAAACTGGGCTTGATACATGTCTATAAATAAATAAAGCACTTTAATTGGCTGTTGTTTAATGTTTTAAATTACAGTGTAAAAATGAAGTACTTCCAACCAGGCACGGTGACTCAAGCTTGTAATCCCAGCACTTTGGGAGGCCGAGGCAGATCACGAGGTCAGGAGATCAAGACCATCCTGGCTAACACGGTGAAACCCTGTCTGTACTAAAAATACAAAAAATCGGCCTGCTGTGGCGGCACGCCACAACTACTCGGGAGGCTGAGGCAGAAGAATCGCTTGAACCCAAGAAGTGGAGCTTGCAGTGAGCCGAGATCGTGCCACTGCACTCCAGTCTGGGCAACAGAGCGAGACTCCATCTCAAAAAAAAAAAAAAAAAAAAAAAGTACTAATTTCACTATGTTTCATTTCCTTATACATTTTTAACCAACAGTAAGAGATTTTTAATGTTTTGGCCAAAGTTTTTAAATGACGCACAACAATTAATGTTTCACGTGGATTATTTAGGTCACTTTACAGATCTTCAGCTTACATAGTGATTTGTATGGCCCTGCACTGCTGTGCAAAGAGAGGACTGTCTGTGTTCTTAGCCAGTAAGAAGGAGGGCAAGAAAGAGGTTCTCAGCCAGATATTGCGTATGTAATAAAATGATGGGAGAGGGAATAGCACTTTAGATATGAAATGTACTGTGTGGGGAAGTTATTGGAACAACAACAACAAAAATATAGCTTAATTTAACCCGATGGAGTACACTCAGCTACCTTCTAGATGTCCCTGCTTATTCTTCAAATCTTCTATTTTGTGGCCCCAAAGAATGATTCACTCACTGGAGTGAAAAAATAACCGTTGCTTTCTTTGCCTGGAACTTTAAACTGAGTTGTGCTGTATCATCCAAATGTGTTCAATTCTCTCTTTTCTATTAATCAGTGAGGTCCAAAGGAGCCAAAGACAAATCCGTCCTGTTTTTCTTAGAAACAGAAAGATGTTGCAGCTGTTAACCACAGGGTGCTTTTAATCCTAAAAGTCAGCCTGATAATGAAATCCGGTGATTAATTTCTGTCTTGTAATCAATGAGTAGACATATCAATTTATAGTATGTTAGAAAGCCTCAACTCCACCGAAACAAAAAGCAAGAGGCTCTGCAAATGTTGGAGTGTGCTAAAGGAAAAGCATGGACTGATGTTTGGGGAAAGGTTGGTCGATGTGATGAGGCCATCTGTGTTTGCTAATAGTGCCTATCAAAGTTAGGCTCCTACACAGAGACAGAGACCAGGAGACAATCCTGTATCCTTCTTGATCCTTATAGTCCAAAGGGATGGCTCCCAAGTCTTTCAGAAAGACATTTCTGTGTTGTAGGAGATTTAAAGGGACAGAGAAAAGGTTTATAATTGCAGGTTTTCTGTCTTTTTTTTTTTTTTTCCAGACGGAATATCACTCTGTCGCCAGGCTGGAGTGTAGTGGCGCGATCTCGGCTCACTGCAACCTCTGCCTCCCGGGTTCAAGCGATTCTCCTGCCTCAGCCTCCCAAGTAGCTGGGACTACATGTGTGCGCCACCACGCCCAACTAATTTTTGTATTTTTAGTAGAGACGGGGTTTCACCATGTTGGCCAGGATGGTCTCGCTCTCTTGATCTTGAGATCCGTCCTCCTCAGCCTCCCAAAGTGCTGGGATTTGAGCCACCACACCCGGCCATAATTGCAAGTTTTCTAAAATTAAGCCTCTTAGAAATGGGAGGTCAGGGGCCTATAGTCAATTTTTGGGTGGGACAAACAGTAAATTCTTTTGGCAGAATGGAATGTTCCCAGGCAGGTGCTTTAGAGGGGACTGGGGCATTCTGGGGACATGGCTCTGAGCTGATAGAGGCTGTGTTGGAATTTGGCCAAGTCTCTTAGTGTATGTGTGAGGAGGAGGGATGTGCAGAAGAAAGTTGTTTGTGCCAAGAATTTGCGGTTTTCACAGGTTAAGACAGTGGTGCCTGGGATCATCTGCAAGGTATTAGTCAAATGTTGATACAATGATTGTTTGCAGACTCATCTGAGGGCTTAGGCAGATCTGGACCTGTTGATACTGAAGTTTCTGAAGGTAGAGGAAGAAAACATAATGTCTCAATAATATCTGAAGTAGGAGTAGGAAAACAGATTTAAGGAGGTGAGATCCCTTAAGGCCTCAGAAAGAAGCATTCACTTCTACTGCCTCCCTTCAGAGTAAATGGGTCATTAAATTAGTTCTTTGTAACTAACCTAGGAACGATGGTGAAGAAGGGAATAATGAGAGGAAGAACTTTAAATAAATATGCCTGAGAGATAATACTAGGTTAATGGGAGAGAAAGAAATTTCCAAGAAGCTGTCATGGGAAAGGGCTCATGAATAATAATTTAAAAGTTAGTTATTAATAATATGAATAAATCAATAAAAATAAATAAATAAAAAGAGATCTGCCAATAGCCACACTTACAGCACCAGATAGATTTTAAATAAATTAAAACTTGAGTTTTTAATGAATTTTCTACAATCCAAAATTTATTTGTTTAATTTTTGCAACAAAACACCATTTCTTTACTTTTTGCAAAAGTAAAAGTAAGATGCTACTTGTACTTTTTAAAGAAAACTAATTTTAAAGAAAAAAATAATTAGCCGGACGTGGTGGCAGGAGCCTGTAATCCCAGCTACTGGGGAGGCTGAGGCAGGAGAATTGCAGAGGTTGCAGTGAGCCCAGATGGTCCCACTGCATCCAGACTGGGTGACAGAGCGAGACTGTCTCAAGCTTCTTCAGTACTCACATGTTAAACTTCTACTTTCCCCTTCAGATTACAGCAACCATCATGCCAAAGCTATACACTCTTGGGGAATCCCTGTGGATTTCACTGATGACCACTTGACCAACTATCATAAAGATCAAGGCCAGGGGTTCTCAAACTCTCAACATTTGTGTGCTCGTCTCCCCTTCACCCAGAGTCTCCCCAGGGCTGCTGAGCCACACTTTGTTTTGTTTGACTGGAACATAGCTCGAAAGGGATGGAAATTTCCAAGAGGTGTTAATAGACACATAAATATTTTAAATATTAAAAAAAAAGAAAAAGAAAGAAAGAAATGGGCATTTGTGAGCTTTGGTCATGAGAAGGCAGGCCTCGCAGTACTTAACTACTCCTTCCAAACCCCTGTCCAAAGAGAGGACCAAACTCTAGTGAGGCTTCCAGCAGCACAAGGGTGTCCCGCGGATGACCCCAGCCCTCTTAAAATGACTGCCTGAAAAAGCTCACTTGCAAGGAGAATTTACTGTTTGTTTCAGGCGAAACCTGGTGATGGGCAGGTAGAGCCCCGAATCCCCTCTTAGAACCTTAGAAAGCTTGCAATTATAAATCTTTTCTCCGCCTTTGAAGTGTAAATCAACATCCCAGAATTGTCTCCTCAAAGACCTGAGAGCTGTCTCTTTGAAATGCAAACATTCAGGAAGCTAACTCTTGCTCTTGTTGCCAGTTCCTGAGGGAGGGGAAAGGCCTAGCTTTGGTGAGCACCTTGCTCCAGCTTGCACCGTCTGACTCTTTTATTGCCATCAAAATCAACATGTAGACTTTTTACAAACCCGATGACAGCCCGTTACAATGGAGGCCATAGCAATGGAGGTCTCTAAATGCAAAAAAGAAGATGGGACAGTTTCCTGATAACAGTCCTACTTTATTCCAAGGATAAGCATGTCATGAAATTATTGGATGGCAGATTATGCTTGAGTTATCTCTGTTCTTCCTTTTTCTCCTCGGTCTCATCCCAATAACTTATAGATCCTTTAAAGGCAAAGGCCAAATATTCAGCTAAGTCAGGCATAGTTTAGATGCCAATATCAATTTTAGCTATATGGGAAAACCTATTTAAGATGTTGAGGACGATCATGTGTGTACAGGGCAAAAAGTACGGGACAAAGAGATAAGAAGGGGATGGGGAATCACACCGTCCCCTCCCCACCACAGACCATGACCTGGGGCAGATCCTCTAACACCAAGCCCACCCAGGCTGCATCTGACAATATGCCGCATTCTGCATGATCTCAGAGTTCTTTCGGGATTCCAGCTGAAAAGCTGAAAAGAAATACTATAAATATAGCTGTGGTTTCCAGCTGTCCCATGTTAGTATGTATAGCTTTTGTTCCTCACCATGAAAGCACTACGGGAGAACGAAGCCCAATGCTGAGCATGCTTTGGCCAGGTGGGTGCTGCTAAATCGCAGACCTCAGCGACCGTGTTCCACCTCCACAGAGGCCGGGGATGTTTGTTTCCCCAGTATGTTCATATATTTCAGCCAGTGTCTTGCACTTTGCCCTCTTAGTTTGCTTCACTTTCTGGCTCAGTGAACCTGACCTGCAAGTCTCCCTCCAGTTTCCCTCAGTAAGTGCTCACTGGGCAGCCCCTACTTGTGAGAAACGGCTGTAGGGTGCACAGAGGTGAACTAAATTACTAAAAACTATTACTTTACTAAAATGCTTCCTGGATTCCAGAACTCACCATCTGGGAAAAAGGTCAGACACACACGGAGACAACTCATCTACACAAATGATCATCAGTGATTTAAAGAAGGTGCAGGAGATCATGGAATAAGAACAAGAAGAGATTACTTTCCAGGGCTCTCAGAAAGTTTCTGAAAAGAGGTGCCATTGACCCTGACCTTAGCATTGTGATGGAGACATTACAGAGCTGGTAGGAAGGAGAAGAAGGAGAAGGAACGGCTGGAGCACACTCGGGGTGAAATGAGTGGCACTTTCAGTGTGGGAGCTGCAGACTCGGTTTTGGTGGAAGAGTTAGGAGCCAGGATCTTGTCAGGAATAATTCTGTGTCCAAGTGCAGAATCGTGGCTTGCTCCATTACTGCCAGTAACTCCATTTCTCAATCATGATGGTGATGCTTTTTTTTGGCTCCCAATCCCAGAGATTGGCAGTACTGAAGACACGTTACAACAATTACCTTTTCAACTATTAGCTGATTAATTATTACAAAGTACTAAGAACAGCTGTTTGGCATGTAGCAGTGTGGCACGAGTATCTTGTAAATGAATTAAACAAAATATCTCTCCAACACACACACGGTAATTCTTGCTGCATGTCAGCCTCCACTTCTCCCTCCATTATTTGATGCAGTGAAGCTGAGGCAGCCGGCTTGAGCGAAAGCTTTCAGATCTCACTCCAACAAAGAGCTTTGATTGATTCACTTAGTATAAGGTGTTTTATCTGGCTAGAGAAATCCAAGCTGAATTTTATTAATTACTAAGAAAAATATCTGTGCAATAGATTAATCTTTGATCAAAACTATGTGTGAAGTAGAAACATATTACACATATGGAGAGCAGTATTATGGAATAAAAACAACCTATGCGTGGCATAATTGACATTGTCTTTATATTTTTGGGGGGGGCTGAAGACAGAGTCTCGCTCTGTCGCCAGGCTGGAGTGCAGTGGCATGATCTTGGCTCACTGCAATCTCTGCCTCCTGGGTTCAAGCGATTCTCCTGCGTCAGCCTCCTGAGTAGCTGGGATTACAGGTGCATGCCGCCACGCCCAGCTAAGTTTTGTATTTTTAGTAGAGACGCAGTTTCGCCATGTTGTCCAGGATGGTTTCAATCTCCTGAACTCATGATCCTCTCGCCTCAGCCTCCCAAACTGCTGGGATTACAGGTGTGAACCACCTTGCCCGGCCTATAAAGAATTTTTGAAACAGATACAGAATATATAGGTAGCTTAACAATTATACAATTGTATTTATCAAGTATGTCACGAGGTAAACATTTTACGCTATGCAAAAGGGAGCAAACCTCTGAATTTGTCATGCAGGGTCACTAGTGGAACTCACAGCAACAGGTCTGATAAAGCAGAGGAGGGAACCGGGCTTCCGTGTGCTTTAGAGAGAGTGAAACATGAGGAGTCACAGGCAGAGAAAACTGTTTTTCAGAAAGAAAAGAAACGGGACATGACAGCCCAGCAGTAGGGTGAAGAGGGCCTCTCCGTGGGTGCCGCTGGCTTGAGCTGCTGTAAGTGGCTGTGTCTGGAACAGAGGATCTGGATAGGAGAATGGGGAAGGGAGTGCTGGAACTGGGGGTGGGCAGGAGCAGCAGTCTGGAAACCAGAATGACCTAGGGTTTCCTCTCATGCTCCCGTTCCCAGTGTTTCACGTGTGTAAAGTAGCAAGCATGCATGTACTGCTTAGAGGCATCTACACTTACATACTACATTCATATACAACACTTGCATCGTACAAAGTACACACAGTAGGTGTGGCATGTAATAAGTTACCCTCCTATATTTTCTTCTAAAAGATTTTTAAATATTTGCATCTCAAATTTAAGTCCTTTGTCCATTTAGATCTGGCCTTTGTGTGACAGGGATCCATTTTTGGGATAGAGATGCATTCTGATATTTTCCCATATGGATACCAACTGCTCATACCATGGATTATACAGACCCTTTCTGACTGTTCCGTAATGTTAGCCAGGGCATACAGCAAGATTTCACACAAGCACAGACTCTCACAATAGCAATTCCTGCTGTGGTAATTATAACTTCACAGCAAATCTGGTACGAGATTTGCTCCACATAAGCTCCACCTCCCACCTTCGCACACTTTAGTCTTCTATGGGATTGTCTTAGTTATACTGGGCCCTTTTCTCTTCCATATAAGCTTTGGAAGCAGTTTAGTGACAATGGTACTCTTGTCTTTTTCTTGATTTTAAAAGGAGTGATTTCAATATTTTGAATCGCAAAACATGATAGGTGCTGTAGGTTATTTGTCAACTCCTTTCGTCAGGTTAAGGAAGTTACCCTTTATTCACAGGTGGAAATATCAATAATTTAATTTTTGTAAAATTTTTTTTTTTTTTTGAGAGGGAGTCTCGCTCTGTGGCCCAGGCTGGAGTGCAGTGGCGCCATCTCGGCTCACTGCAAGCTCCGCCTCCTGGATTCACACCATTCTCCTGCCTCAGCCTCCCGAGTAGCTAGGACTACAGGCGCCAGCCTCCACGCCCAGCTAATTTTTTTGTATTTTTAGTAGAGACAGGGTTTCACTGTGTTAGCCAGGATGGTCTCGATCTCCTGACCTTGTGATCCCCCCACCTCAGCCTCCCAAAGTGCTGGGATTACAGGCGTGAGCCACCGTGCCCAGCTGTAAAATAATTTTATAGGCCTTTTGAGACAATCATATAATTTTTGTCTTTAATTCATTGATAAGGAGATAATTTCAGTAGATTTTCTAACACTGAACTAAATTTGCATTACTAACCGAACTTGTTCATGGTTTTTATACATTGCTAGGTATACTTCCTAGTATTTTGTTTACACTATTTGTCTGTGTGCATGGATGAGGTACACCATAGCAAGGTTATCCTAGTATCATATGAATTAAAGAATGGTCTCTTTTTTCTCCCCTCGCAGATAATTAGTGTAACATTGGAACTACTTGTGACATCATCTGGGCATCATGTTTCCTTTGCAGAATTATTAATGATTAACTCAATTACTTTAATGGTATGATTTCCATCTAGATTTTCTAATTATTTCAGTCAATTTTAATAGTTATATGTATCCAAAAATGTGTTAATCTCACTTATTTACAAATGCATATATATAATTGTCTTATTACTTAATGAAATAGATCATAAATATAAAAATGTGTGTGCACAGCTTAAGAAGAATATAAAATGAGTATATGTGCCCTTCCTTCAGGTTATGAAATAGAATATTTCCAGTATCTTAGAAACTCCCATTGCTCTTCTTCAATGTCACTCACTCTTTCCACAAGAGGTAACCACTATCCCTAACTTCCTGTTAATCATTCCATTGCTTGTCATTATAGACTTGCATATTGTTTAGTTTTGCACATGTTTGACTTTTTTAATAAATGAAACTATGTATTGTTTCTTTTTTTTTTTTTTTGAGACGGATTCTCCCTCTGTTGCCCAGGCTGGAGTGCAGTGGCGTGATCTCGGTTCACTGCAAGCTCTGCCTCCCGGGTTCATGCCATTCTCCTGCCTCAGCCTCCCGAGTAGCTAGGACTACAGGCACCCGTCACCACGCCTGGCTGATTTTTTATATTTTTTTAGTAGAGATGGGGTTTCACCATGTTAGCCAGGATGGTCTCGATCTCCTGACCTCGTGATCTGCCCGCCTCAGCCTTCCAAACTGCTGAGATTACAGGCATGAGCCACCGCGCCTGGCCAACTGTGTATTGTTTCTTGTGATCAGATATGCATACACACAAACATATATATGCATATATATATATACACATGTACACACACATTATTTTTTAGAGCAGTTTAAAGTTCACAGCAAAACTGAGCAAAAGGTATAGATTTCCCATATATTCCCTGCCCCCCACACACGCATAGCCTCCCCCATAATAAACATCCCCCACCAGAGTGCTGCATTTGTTACAATTAATGAACCTACATGATACATCTTATAGTTTGCATTAAGGTTCACACTCGGGCTTGGACAAATTTACAGTGACAAGTATTCACTATTAAAATATCATACACATACTTTCAGGACCCTAAGCATCCTCTGTGCTATAGTTATTCATTCCTCTCTTCCTCCTAACTCCTGGAAACCACTGATTTATTTTTTCTATCTCTATAGTTTCACCTTTTCCAGAAAGGCCATATAGTTGGAAGTGACAGTATGTAGCCGTTTCAGATTGGCTTCCTTCACTTTGTAATATGCATGTAAGCATCCTCTGTGTCTTTTCGTAGCTTGACAGCTTTTATTTTTTATTTTATTTTATTTATTTATTCATTTATTTTTTAGACAGAGAGTCTCACTCTGTCGCCCAGGCTGGAGGGCAGTGGCATGATCTCCGCTCACTGCAAGCCAAGCTCCACCTCCCGGGTTCACGCCATTCTCCTGCCTCAGCCTCCTGTGTAGCTGGGACTACAGGTGCCTGCCACCACACCTGGCTAAGTTTTTGTATTTTTAGTAGCGACGGGGTTTCACCGTGGTAGCCAGGATGGTCTCTATGTGCTGACCTCGTGATCCACCTGCCTTGGCCTCCCAAAGTGCTGGGATTACAAGCGTGACGCACCGCACCCGGCCAACAGCTCATTTATTTTATCATTGAATGATATTCAATTGTTAGGATGTACCACAGTTTGTTCATTCACCTACTGAAGGAAATCTTGCTTGTCTCCAAGTTTTTGCAATTATAAAGCTTCCATAAACATCTGTGTGCAGGTTTCTGTGTGGACATAAGTTTTCAACTCCTTTGGGTATATACCAAGAAACAAGATTGCTGGGTCGTATAATAAGAGTAGATTTAGTTTTCTAAGAAGGCACAAAACTATTCTCCGTTTCGTATTTCCATCAGCACTGCATGAGAGTTCCTGTTGCTTCACATCCTCATCAGCATTTGGTGGTGTCAGGGTGCTGGATTTTTGCCATTCTAATACACATGCAGTAGTATCTCATTGCAGTGCTGTATTTGAGAATGTGAATAGCTGCAGTTCATTCACTCTTAGTGCTGCAAGCTACTCTATTATTGGAATATATGACCATTTAGTTACCCAGTCCACTATCTACCCATATTGAGAGATAACTAGATTGTTTCCAGGTTTTTAAAATTGTGAACGTTCTCATATATCTCTAGGTAAACAAACGCAAGAATTTTTCTGGGGCATGTATCAGGCTGATTAGGTTGCACTAGGTTGTAGTGAAGCCACTGGGTCTTAGGGTACATTTGATCAGCTGCTGTATGAGCCAGCATCTGTCTGTTTTCCAAATGGCTGTCCTACTTTAGTGTGTGGGATGAATACTTCCATGTTTCTTTTTCCTTGCCAATACTACACGTTTCAGAACTTCAAAAAAAAAAAAATTGTCAATATGTGTGAAAGGGTATCTAACTGTTAATTTTCATTTTCATGATTATTATGAGGTTGAGCACTTTTTACATGCTTATGGGCTATTTGTGCTAACTTCTCAATGGACGTGTTATTTTTCACTTATTTATAGGAAGCATATTCTGGATACCAGACCTTTCTAGGTAAGATGTGTTGCAAATAGCTATGCCAAGTTTTGTGTATTTTTTTTTCACATTGCAGTATCCTTTAATAAACAGAAGTATTAAATTTTTGTGTTATTAAATTAATTTTTCTTCTTGCAGTTTGTTCTTCCCCATGTAAAGATAAAAGATATGGCCGGGCGCAATGGCTCACGCCTGTAATCTCAGCACTTTGGGAGGCCGAGGCGGGCAGATCACAAGGTCAGGAGATCGAGACCATCCTGGCTACCACGGTGAAACCCTGTCTCTACTAAAAATACAAAAAATTAGCCCAGGCGTGCTGGCGGGCGCCTGTAGTCCCAGCTACTCCGGAGGCTCAAGCAGGAGAATGTCATGAACATGAGAGAGGAGGTGGAGCTTGCAGTGAGCCGAAATGGTGCCACTGCACTCCAGCCTGGGCAACAGAGCGACTCCATCTCAAAAAAGAAAAAAAAAATTCTTCCCAGGTTTTTTTCTAAAAGTGTTGAGAAGCTATCTTTATCCGTTAAAATATATTTTTATGTTTGGTCTCTGGGATTAAGTTTCAATTTCATTTTTTTCCCTTACGGAGATCAGTGGTCCCAGTGTTGCTTATTGTAAAATATACTATCTTCACTTAACTACAATGAAAGCTGTGTTACAAAATCTGTTTCCAAGTATTAGTGAAAAATATATTTCTCTTTATGATTGTACTCAGATTAACTAGTTTGCAGGACTGTGTCCAGAGTTGGTTCCTTCCGGTGGGTTCGTGGTCTCCCTGACTTCAAGAATGCAGCTGTGGACCTTCCTGGTGAGTGTTACAGTTCTTAAAGATGGCACGGAACCAAAAAGTGAGCCTAGGAAGGTTTATTGCTAAGAGCGAAAGAACAAAACTCCCACACCCTGGAAGGTGACCCCACCTGGTTGCTGCTGCTGGTTGCGGGTGGCCAGCTTTTATCCCCTTATTTCTTCCCGCCCATGTTCCGTTTCTGTCCTATCAGAGTGCCCTTTTTTCAATCCTCTCCACTATTGGCTACTTTTAGAATACTGCTGATTGGTGTGTTTTACAGAGCGCTGATTGGTGCATTTTACAAATTCCTTGTAGGACAGGAAAGTTCCCCAAGTCCGCGCTTGACCCAGGAAGTGCAGCTGGCCTAACCTCTCACTGCCAGAGGCTGATTTCCATCCTGGTATTTCTCAGACCCATAGATAGTGTGAATTCAAATCCAAACCAATGTGTCTATTGACTTATATTTAGAAATTACCATTTTTTTTTCTTTTTTTTGTCTACCCTATTGGAACCAAGACAAGCATATATTTTCACTTTCTTCTTATGGGGGTGAGATTTTCCTAGCCCCACTTAACATGCTTCTCTTTAGAAATCCTAGATTTATGCAGAAGGCATTTTAGCCTATATTCCTCCCTGCAGGGGCATCAGTCTCTGTCTCCTGAATTAGGTGCTCATGGTTCTGGGCCAATAGTTCCTGGGAGACACCCCACGGCAAAGGCCAGATGAGACACTCACACTTCTGGATTCAAACTTTTTTTGCTCTTCTAGATATCTGAAAATTTGTCTTACTTTGACTCAGCCCATGCATTAAAGCAGTTGCTTTTAAATATTTTATGATACATGTTTTAGGAAAGGGTCTGTCTGGGTATTTCTTCGTTCGATTTGCATTTTTCATTCAATTCTTCTTTCACACTATCCTAAGCATTAATCAACTCGTCATTTATGTCAGTTAGTAGAAAACTTCACTATCCTCTTCATTATTACCATTTCATTTTGTTCTGCATAGGCCAGACTATTTATCTAAAAAATTTTAAAGAAATCTAAGGCCTTAAAGGATTCTTTCTCAAGGACTCTACTGTTTGTATTTAGAGAAATGCTCAATTGTTGCACTGTTTTACTTTCTTCTTGGGTCACGCTCTTTGATGACTGCGATCTTACAGAGGATGACAAAAGAGGGCCCATGGTGAGACAATGATACCTGCTTGCCCCCTTTGGATTTTATTTTCTTAGTGTTCTCAAAATATTAATAAAATGTTGAAAACAAATTAATATCATCAGAATGTGCACCTCACTTAAAATTTCTCTCTCTAATAAGAAGTTTTTGTTTCCTAGTTCCTTTGGTACCCTAATGTTTAGGTAAATAGTCTCTGAGGAAAGGATGTGAAAGTCATAGCAAAATATATGCTGGACTTGAATGAAAAATATCTGTTTCATAAAAGTTAAGCAGGCAGCCAAAATTTACCTTTTTAAACCTAAATTATCTAGACATGTATTTACATTTCTGCTTCATTAAAATATATTTGAGAATGAATGTTCCTGAGACAGATTTTGGAATGCCCTCTCTTTCTAAAATATATTTTTTATTTTTTGTGGACTAAACAGTTATTTAAAAATGAACTTAATGATTGCTAATTAGTTATCTAAACACTTATTTAAAAATAAACTTAATGATTGCTAATTACTCAGTTATTTATAATGCATTTCAAAATTAACTTTATTGTCTAAACCTCTTAACACAAATGTATTAAATTATGAAACAGAGAATTGGCTATTTTTGTTCAAATATCTATTCTCATCAGACTTAAAATATCACTCAGCTATATGATTAAAAATGAACTACAGTCATTAAATTATTTCCCATTTATTTGTGGTATTTCTCCATATTAAAGGAGACAAACAGTGCTCTTTGAATCTGATGACAGTTCTATTGATAATGGCCGTCACAATCTAGTTACACATTATTAATAAGGTCAAGGCATGAATAAAATTTCTCCCTTGCTTTCCACTCAAAAACTACAAGTATAGTTCTTTGGTAAGATGCTCCAACCATAGCTGGGCGTGGTGGCTCAAGCCTGTAATCCCAGCACTTTGAGAGGCTGAGGCGGGCAGATCACAAAGTCAGGAGATTGAGACCATCCTGGCTAACACGGTGAAATTCTGTCTCTACTAAAAAATACAAAAAATTAGCTGGGCATGGTGGCATGCACCTGTAGTGCCAGCTACTCGGGAGGCTGAGGCAGGAGAATGGCGAGAACCTGGGAGGTGGAGCTTGCAGTCAGCCAAGATTGGGCCACTGCACTCCAGCCTGGGCAACAGAGTGAGACTCCGTCTCAAAATAAATAATAAAAAATAAAATAAAAAGGTGCTCCAACCATGACTGGTGATGCCAATCATAGAAGAAAAGAGAATATTGAGAAATAATAAGACAGCTACTTTAAACCATTCTGTGCCTGAATATTTTGATGGCAATATTGGTCATATTATAAATTTGAAAATATAAATGTTAATCTAAATTGACTTTAGTCTACCAGTGATTATAAGAGCTTTATGTAAGTGAAACACTTGCATTTTTATTTCTAACGTTTTTTAGAAAATGTGAAACTCCGACCGAGCGTGGTGGCTCATGCCTGTAATCCCAGCTCGTTGGGAGGCCGAGGCAGGTGGATCACAAGGTCAAGAGATCGAGACCATCCTGTCCAACCTGGTGAAACCCCGTCTCTACTAAAAATACAAAAATTAGCTGGGTGTGGTGATGCCCACATGTAGTCCCAGCTACTCGGGAGGCTGAGGCAGGAGAATCGCTTGAACCTGGGAGGCGAAGGTTGCAGTGAGCCAAGATTGTGCCACTGCACTCCAGCCTGGGTGACAGAGCAAGACTCCATCTCAAAAAAAAAGAAGAAGAAAAAGAAAATGTGAAGCTCCTTATTATTTTGTTTTAATTTTAAGAATTCCGCTTCCTAGATAAGCAGAACATAGAGCCAAGTGCTATGTTCTGGTTGTTTTTAATGGGTATATTTATGTTCTCCCCAATTTATTATTTATTAATGTCTAACTCCAGTTAGATGGGTTGATTACTTTTCATACACCATTGACTAAAGGAAACCTAATTTTACACGTAATTCAAGGGGATCTGTAAGTAAGAACATTTTAAAATTAAACCTGTGCATTGAAAATCATTCAAACAGTTTGATGGGCAAAAAAACAGTGAAAACCAGAAACTTTTTTTTCCTTCCACAGACCTTGGTCCTGTTTTTCAGAGTTAGGCAAGGTTTATCATTTTCTTTTTTTTACTATATGCTATTCTCTTGAACTGTAAATAATATTATATAATCACCTAATTTTTTAATCAATTTTAAGTAATATCCCTTGACTTTTTATGAACGGTAGAGAATATAGTTCATTTACCCTACTCTCTTCTTCTAAAACTATATTTCCAATTTAGTCTTCAATATATAATTTTATGGGATTTTTAAAAAATTTGCTTTCTCTAAATAATATATTTACAGTGCTTAATTCTTTGCTTAAATAATATACTGTTTAAATAATATATGGTCCGTCCAATTTGAACACCACTGATTGGCTCAGTAGGATGTGGAGATTAGTGTACAACTTCCCTCCCCTCCAACAGTCCCTGTCATAGCTTTCAACTTGTATCAAATATGGTTCTATGCTTATATTTTCACATTTTATGTAAATTACATCCTATTTTGTAATTATAATAAAGTCTGTGCTTTGTTCATAGGTTAATTTTGATCATGGAATCTCAAGTGAATTGACAGCATCATTATCATGTTTTCTTTTATTTTCAAACCACAGTCGCAGGTGGCGTGATTTGATTTGTGTGAAGGCAATGAAATGATACACAGGTACACCGAAGCCTCCCAAAAGAATCCTGGTTCCAAGATTCAAGAAGGTAGATTAATATTTTTCCATTAATTGTTTGAAATTATGTCATTTTTTCACTATGTGTCATCGATTTTAAAGCACTTCTGAAAAGACATAACAATCTACATGAGATGGCATTTTAAATTCATAAACATAGTATTTTCCTCAACTTTTATACATTTATGATACATTATTTCTTACTTCCCAGGAATTTTACCTACCTTTGTTTTGAATGATTAAAAAGGAAAAATAGCACTTTTTTCAGCACATCACCAAGATAGCCTAGTTAATATTCTTCTCTTTATGAAGTAATTGAATTGGGACAGACAGCTTGCCAGGCCTGCTGCCACTTGTCAGCATCGCATCCCTACATTCAACCACACTTGCATCTAACGACCATCTCTTTCATTAAATTTCTTTTGCACCTTTTCTTCCTGAATGAGTGCATGATAGTTAATTTTCCTGTGCACTTGGATGTCTCAAGAAGGTTTTAATTCTTTTTGTATTGCATTAATATTTAAGTTAAGTTTATAATTGCAAAATGATTTATACTCAGAACACTGAAGACTCCTTTGTTTTGTAACATCCTGCCAAAATGACAAGAAGACAGATCATCCTTTAGGGAAAAATTGGTTTTGATTGGCATCAGCCTTTCCAACAGCAATGCTGGAGACAAGAATAAAATGAAGTAATATTTTTGAAGGATTAAAAGGAAACAAATTTTAATCCTTGAATTATTTGCAGCCACAATCTTTTAAATATGAAAGCCCAGAAAAAGACGTTATAAAATAAGGCCTCAAAAGTTTTATTTCAAATAAATCCCTTTGAAAATGCCTAGAGAACATACTCCAGTAAGGAGAGAAATACACCGTGGTGTTAGAATTCAGGGTTCAAGAATCAATGGTAGTGGTGTTTTATCATACCCCAAAAAATACATGAAAACATAACATATTGAAAACAACCCCGAGTAAACTTCAGAAAGTACCCCCTTAGACAAAGTGCTGTCGCAACAGAGAAGGCAAACCAGAGGTGGCAAGAGGAGGCTAGAGTACTTATTTGGTTTGCTGAGATGATATTAATTTTGACACATCAGAAATTGAGAAAATTAACATAAATAATGATATAACCACCATTACAATGTTAAAGATTTCCAGATTTCAAACAAATAGAAAAAGATTTGATCTATAGAGTAAAAGGTACAAATAGGAAAAAGAAACAGTAAAGAAAGTATGAAAAATCATAAAATGAGATGACAGAAATAAGTCATAATGGAACAATAATTACATAAATCAAAGGTTAAGATTGTCAGGTAAAATTTTTAAGTGTCAAAAAACACTCAATAAAACCTATCGAAAATAAATTAGTGGAAAAAATATAGCAGGAAAATATGAATAAAAAGAGCTAGGTTCGATTTTTGATAAAAATTCGAATTCAAGTTAATAATATCCTAAAGAAGGAAAAAATCTGTAGACCAATAAGAGAGAAAGGAAAGGCGCATTCAGACAAAGAAAATGTGTACAGAACACACTAGGGATATCAGAAGAGGCTGCTCATGGCCAGGCGTGGTGGCTCATACCTGTAATCCCAGCACTATGGGAGGCCAAAGTGGGTGGATCACCTGAGCTCAGGAGTTCAGGACCAGCCTGGGCAGCAAGGGAAACCCCATCTCTACCAAAAATACAAAAAAATTCTCTAGGCATAGTGGCATATGCCTGTGGTTCCCGTTACTTGGGAGGCTGAGGTGAGAGGATTGCTTGAGCCTGGGAGGCGGACGTTGCAGAGAGCCCAGATTGTGCCACTGCACTCCAGCCTGGGCAAGAATATGAGACCCCGTCTCAAAACAAAACAAAACAAAAAAGAAGCTGCTCAAGACCAGACTCAGCTCCTAGACTTTGGACTCCAGTCCCACCTTGCACCCTAAGGTTCCTAAAGAGTTAGTAACTTAGTTCACCCTACCCCACTCCTGACTTCTGGATGTAGCACAAGTTTCTAAACTTATGCAAACAGTGAGGACTATCTATTTTGACAAAATAAGAAGAAATGGAGTCAAGGCAACATATAAAAGATATTTTTGCCAGTTTTATTGATAAACAAAGAAAAATTGTATATAGTTAAGGTGTGCAGTGTGATATTTTGATATACATTTACATTGTGAAGTGATGATTACCACAATCAAGCTAACATATTCACCACCTCACCTGGTTACCTTTTTATTTGTGTTTGTGTGATGGAGAACACTTGAGATCTACTCTTTCAGCAAATTTCAAGTATACATTATTATTGACTTTAGTCACTATGCTATATATTAGATCTCCAGAACTTATTCATCTTATAACTGAAACTGTGTACCTTCTGACATTTTTTTCTTTTCCCCCAACTCCCAGGCCCTAGTAAGCACTATTTTACTCTGTTACCATCAGTTTGACATTTTCTTAGTAGGCATATAAGTGAAATCATGCAGGATTTTTTTGCATCTGTTCCTGGCTTATTTTACTTACCATAATAAACTCCAAGTTTATCCATCTTGTTACAAATGGCAGTATTTCCTCATTTTTAAAGGCTAAATGATATTCCATTACATATGTGTGTGTGTCTGTGTGTGTGTGTAATAAATTTAAAACATCCGTTCATCTGTCAATGGACACAGGTAGTTTCCATATCTTGGCTGTGTAAATAACACTGTAATAAACATGTAAGTATATATATCTCTCTGAGATAGTGATTTTCTTTACTTTGGATATATACCCAGATGGGAGATTGCTGGATTATATGGGAGTTCCATTTTTAATTTTTTGAGGAAACTCCATACTGTTGTCTGTAATGGCTGTACCAATTTACATTCACATCAAATATCAGCTAAGCACAAGGGTTTATTTTTCTCAATATCCTCAGCAACATTTGTTACCTTTTTACTGTTATAATAGCCATCCTAATAGATGTGAGGTGATATCTCATTGTGCATTTTCCTGATGATTAGTGATGGCAAACATCTTTTTCTTAGTATATACCTATTGTCAATCATATGTCTTTTAGAAATGTATCTCTTCAGGTCTGATATGCTTTGGCTGTGTCCCTACCCAAATCTCATCTTGAATTGTAGCTCCCATAATTCCCACGTGTTATGGGAGGGGCCCAGTAGGAGATAGTTGAATCATGGGAGCAGTTTTCCCCATACTGTTTTTGTGGTAGTAAATAAGTGTCACAAGATCCGATTGTTTCATAAGGGATTTCCTTTTTCACTTGGCTTTAATTCTGTCTTGCCTGCTGCTGTGTAATATGTGCCTTTAGCCTCCCACCATAAGTAAGGCCTCACCAGCCTCATGGAACTGTGAGTCCATTAAACCTCTTTTTCTTTATAAATCACACAGTCTTTGGTATGCCTTTATCAGCAGCATGCAAACAGATGAATACGGTAAATTGGTACTGGTAGAGTGGGGTGCTGCTGTAAAGATATCCAAAAATGTGGAACCAACTTTGGAACTGGGTAACAGGCAGAGGTTGGAACAGTTTGGAGGGCTCAGAAAAAGAGAGAAAAATGTGGAAAAGTTTGGAACTCCCTAGAGATTTGTTGACTAGCTTTGGCCAAAATGCTAATAATGATATGGACAATAAAATTCAGGCTGAGGTTGTCTCAGATGGAGATGAGGAACTTGTTGGGAACTGGAGTCAAGGAAAATCTTGCTATGTTTTAGCAAAGAGACTGGCGGCATTTTGCCCCTGCCCTAGAGATTTGTGGAACTTTGAACTTGAGGGAGATGATTTAGGGTACCTGGCAGAAGAAATTTCTAAGCAGCAAAGCATTCAAGAGGTGACTTGGGTGCTGTTAAAAGCATTCAGCTTTAAAAGGAAACATAGCATAAAACTTTGGAAAATTTACAGCCAAATGATGTGATAGAAAAGAAAAACCAATTTTCTGAGGAGATATTCAAGCCAGCTGCAGAAATTTGCACAAGCAACAAGGAGCCAAATGTTCATCCCCAAGACAATGGGGAAAATATCTCCAGGACATGTCAGAGACCTTTGCAGCAGTCCCTCCCATTATAGGCCAAGAGGCCTAAAAGGAAAAAGTGGTTTCTTGGGCTGGATTCAGGACCCCCCTGCTATGTGCCACCTAGTGACTTGATGCCCTGCATCCCAGCCACTCTAGCCATGGCTAAAAGGGGCCAAGGTACAGCTTGGACTGTGGTTTCAGGGGGTGCAAGTCCCAAACCTTGGCAGTTTCACATGGTGTTGAGCCTGTGGGTGCACAGAAGTCAAGAACTGAGGTTTGGGAACCTCTGCCTAGATTTCAGAGGATGTATGGAAACACCTAGATGTCCAGGCAGAGTTTTGCTGCAGGGGTGGTGCCCTCATGGAAAACCTATGCTAGGGCAGTGCAGAAGGGAAATATGGGGTTGAAGCCCCCATACAGAGTCCCCACTGGGGTACTGCCTACTGGAGCTGTGAGAAGAAGGCCACTGTCCTCCGGACCCCAGAATCGTAGATCCACCAACAGCTTGATCATGCACACAGGAAGGCTACAGACAATGCCAGCCCATGAAAGCAACCAGGAGGGGGGCTATGTCCAGCAAAGCCACAGGGGCGGAGCTGCCCAAGGCCGTGGGAGCCCACCTCTTATGTAAATGTGACCTGGATGTGAGACATGGAGTCAAAGGAGTTCATTTTGGAGCTTTAAGATTTGACAGGCCTGCTGGATTTTGGACTTGGGACAGGTATATTTACCTGCTCCCTGTACCTCCATTGTATCTGGAAAGTAACTAACTTGCTTTTGACTTTATGAGTTCATAGCTGGAAGCTTGCCTTGTCTCAGATAAGACTTTGGACTGTGGACTTTTGAGTTAATACTGAAATGAGTTAAGATGTTGGGGGACTGTTGGGAAGGCATAATTTGTTTTCAAATGTGAAGATATGAAATTTGAGAGGAGCTGGGGCAGAATGATAGGATTCGGCTGTGTCCCTACCCAAATCTCATCTTGAATTGTAGTTCCCATAATTCCCGCATGTTGTGGGAGGGACCTGGTGGAAGACAATTGAATCATGGGGGCAGTTTCTCCCATACAGTTCTCGTGGTAGTAAATAAGTCTCACGAGATCTGATTGATTTATAAGAGGTTTCCCCTTTTGCTTGGCTTTCATCCTGTCTTGCCAGCTGTCATGTAAGACGTGACTTTCACCTTCCACTGTGATTGTGAGGCCTCCCCAGCTACGTGGAACTGTGAATCCATTAAACCTCTTTTTTTTTTTAGATGGATTCTCACTCTGTCACCCAGGCTGGAGTGCAGTGGCGCGATCTAGGCTCGCTGCAAGCTCCGCCTCCAAGGTTCATGCCGTTCTCCTGCCTCAGCCTCCCGAGTAGCTGGGACTACAGGTGCCCACCGCCACACCTGTCTAATTTTTTGTATTTTTAATAGAGAGAGGATTTCACCGTGTTAGCCAGGATGATCTCAATCTCCTGACCTCATGATCTGCCTGCCTCGGCCTCCCAAAGTGCTGGGATTACAGGCGTGAGCCACCGCGCCTGGCCAAATCTTTTTCTTTATAAATTACCCAGTCTCATGTATGTCTTTATGAGCATCATGAAAACAGACTACTACAAGATCCTTTGGAATTGTCTGAGTTCCTAATTTGTTTGGATATTAACTTCTTATCAGATGTATAGTGTGTAAATATTTTCTCCCATTCTTTAGGTTGTCTTCTAATTGTATTGATTGTCTCCTTTGCTGTGCTGAAGCTTTTAGTTTGATTTACTCCCATTTGTCTATTTTTGCTTTTGTTGTCTATACTTTTGGTATCAAATCTGAAAATTAATTACCAATATCAGTATCAAGGAGATTTTCTCCGATATTTATGTCTAAGAGTCTTACAATATTGGTCCTATGTTGAGGTCTTTCATCCATTTTGAGACAATTTTTGTATGTAGGGTGAGATAAGGGTTCAGTTTCATTCCTCTGCATGTGGATATCCAGTTCTCCCAACACCATTTAATAAAGAGACTAAACTTTTATCATTGTGTAGTCTTGGCACCAATGCTGTAGATCAATTGATTGTAAAGGCATGGATTTATTTCTTTCTGTGCTCTCTATTCTGTTGCCTTGGCCTACAGTCTTTTTTTATGCCAGTACCATACTATTTTGATTACTATAGCTTTATAATTTAGTTTGGAATAAGGTAATGTGATGCTTCCACTTTTGTTTTTTCTGCTGAAGGATGTTTTGACTGTTTGGGGTCTTTTGTGGTTGCATATAAATTTTAGAATTGCTTTTTTCCATTTCTTTGAAAAATGCCATTGAAATTTTTATAGGGGTTGCATTATATCTATAGATCACACTGAGTAATAGGGACATGTATCTTCTTCAAATTCTTTCATCAGTGTTTTATAGTTTTTGGTATATACAAATTTTACTGTCTTATTTAAATTTATTCCCAAGTAGTTAATTTTTTGATGCTATTGTAAATGACACTGTATTCTTTCAGACAGACTGTCACTCTGTCGCCGAGGCTGGAGTGCACTGGCGTGATCTTGGCTGACTGCCAGCTCTACCTCCCGGGTTTACGCCAATCTCCTGCCTCAGCCTCCTGACTACAGGTGCCCGCCACCATGCCCGGCTAATTTTTTTGTATTTTTAGTAGAGACGTGGTTTCACCGTGTTAGCCAGGATGGTCTCGATCTCTTGACCTTGTGATCTGCCCACCTCAGCCTCCCAAAGTGCTGGGATTACAGGCGTGAGCCACTGCGCCCGGCCCGAGATTGTTTTGTTAATTTCTTTCTGGGATACTTCACTGTTAGTATATAAAAATGTAACAGGTATTTTTAATGTTAATTATGTGTTCTGCAAATTTGCTTGTTTCTTAATTTTAACAGTTTTTAATTCAAGCCTTTAGAATTTTCTCTATATAAGATCATGTCATCTTCAAATAGAGACACTTTCACTTCTTTTCCAATTTGGATGCCTTTTATTTCTTTTTCTCACCTAATTGCTCTGGCTAGGACTTACAGACTTTTTCAGAAACCCCCCAAAATAATCTAAGGGAGTCCATTGTCACTAGACCTGCTTTATAAGAAATCCTAAAGGGAGTTCTTCAAACTGAAATGCAATAAGACTAATTCGCATCATGAAACCATATGTAGTTATAAAAAGTCACTGGTAAAAGTAACTATACAGTCAAATTCAAAATATTCCTAATACTGTAATGATGGAGTATAATCACTTTAACTTTTCAAAGGTTAAAAGACAAAAAATATTACAAATAAATATAACTACAAAATAAACAAAGAAATAAACGCTGACATCAAAAAAACATAAAAAGTGGAGGGGAGTAAAGTGTAGGGTTTTGTATATGATTGAAGTTAAGTTGTTATCAACTTAAAATAGACTATTATAACTATAATCATACATTTCTTAATGTGGATATGTTCTGAATAATGCCTCATTATGCAATTTTGTCATGGTGTGAATATCATAGAGTATACTTACACAAAATTAGATAATACCACCTACTACACACCCAGGCTATATGGTATAACCTGTTGCTTCCAGGCTACAAACCTGTACAGCATTGTACTATACTGAATGCTGTAGGCAACTGTAATACAATCATAAGCATTTGTGTATCCAAATGTATCTAAACATATAAAAGATACAATAAAAATGTTATAACCTTTTGGGGCCACTGTTGTATATGTGGCCCATCATTGACCAAAACATCCTTATGTGGCACATGATAGCATACAATGTTTTATGTAAGCCTCATGATAATCACAAAGACAAAACATGTAATAAATACATAAATGAGAATTTTACCACATGTTTAAAAAAGAATTAATACAAAGACACAGCAAAGAATCAAAGTATACCACTACAGAAAATAATCAAAGTAATAAAATCATGCACAGCAAGAGAGAAATACAAGAACAAAAAAACTACAAAATGCCTATCAATAGTTACTTTAAATATCAGTGGACCAAATTAGAAAAGACACAGAGTAGCTGAATGGACAGTAAAACAAGAACCAAATATATGCCACCTATAAGAGACTCACTTCACCTTTACAGACACACATAGACTGAAAGGAAAGACAGGGAACAAAAAACAGAAAGAGGAGCTATTCTTACAACAAACAAAATAGACTTTAAGTCAAAAACTGTAACAAGAGAGAAAGAAAGTCATTATAGAATGATACAAGGGTCAATTCATCAAGAGGATATAATTACTACAAATATATATTCTCCCAACTTTGGAGCACCTAATTATATAAAGCAAATATTAACAAATCTGAAGAGAGAAGTGACAACAATAATACAATAACAGTAGGGGACTTCCACATCCCATTTTCAACAATGGATTGATCACTCAGACAGATAATCAATAAAGAAACAGATGACTTGAACTACACTGTAGATCAAATGGACCAGACATATACAGGACATTACTTTCCAAAACAGCAAAATACACATTCTTCTTGAGCATACACAGTACATTCTCCTACACAGGTCATATATTGGGCCAGAAAACAAGTCTTAGCAAATTTAAGAAGATTGAAATCTTACCAAGTATTCTTTTTGACTACAGTGACATGAAACTGAAAATTAAAAACAGGAGAAAACTTAGAAAAGTGACAAATATGTGGAAATCAACCAACACACTCCTGAACAACCAATAGATCAAAGAAAACATCAAAAAAGAAATAAAACATCTTGAGACAAACTAAAATGAAAGCACAACATACTAAAACTTATGAGATGAAGCAAAAGCAATTCTAACAGAGAAGTTTATACAGGTAAGTGCTAAATGAAGAAAAAAGATCTCAAATAAACAATAAACCTCAAAGAAATAGAAAAGAAAAAAAAAGAAGCCCAAAATTACAAGAAGGAAGGAAATAACAAAGATCATAGCAGAAATAAGTGAAATAGACTGGAAAAACAATAGAAAAGATCAATGAAATGAAAAGCTGATTTTTTGAAAAGATAATGGCTGGGCGCGGTGGCTCATGCCTGTAATGCCAGCACTTTGGGAGGCCGAGGCGGGCAGATCACGAGGTCAGAGATCAAGACCATCCTGGCTAACATGGTGAAACCCCGTCTCTACTAAATATACAAAAAATTAGCGGAGTGGAGTGGCATGCTCCTGTAGTCCCAGCTACTCAGGAGGCTGAGGCAGGGGAACGGCATGAGCCCGGAAGGCGGAGCTTGCAGTGAGCGGAGATTGCGCCACTGCACTCCAGCCTGGGAGACAGAGCGAGACTCCATCTCAAAAAAATAAAATAAAATAAAATAAAAATAATAAAAATTGACCAACCTTTTACTAGGCTAAGAAAAAAGAGAGAAGCCTCAAATAAATAAAATTAGAACAAAAAAGCAGATATTAAAATTGGTAACATAGAAACACAAAGGATAATAATAGTCTACTCTAAACAACTATGTGTCAACAAATTGTTTAACTTAGAAGAAATAGAGAAATTTCTAGAAACATACATCCACTAAGACTGAAACATGAAGAAATAGAAAATCAACACAAATAATAAGTAAAAATATTGAATCAGTGGTCAAAAAGCTCCTGAAAAAGGAAAATCCAAGACCAGATAGCTTAGTGGAGAATTCTAGCAAATGTTTAAAGAAGAATTAATACCATTTCTTCACAAACTCTTCCAAAAGTTGAAGAGGAGGCAACACAAACATTTTTTATGAGGCCAGCATTACCCTGATAACAAAGACAGAAAAGGACACTACAAGGATGACAGATATTTTTAAGGTGCAAATGATGTATTCTTGGATTTGAAAATACAGGATTTGTTCATACAAAGATTTGTGTGTGGATAGGTGGATGTGTATTGGTGTGTGCATGCATACATATACAAGCTTACCTTGTTTCATTGCACTTCACTTTATTATGCTTCTCAGATATTGCATTTTTTACAGGTTGAAGGTTTCTGGCAACCCTGCATCAAGCAAGTCTACCAGTGCCACTTTTCTGGTAGCATGTGCTTATTTTGTATCTCTGTGTTACATTTTTGTAATTCTTGCAGTATTTCAAATTTTTTTTATTATTATATCTGTTATGGTGATCTGTGATCAGTGATCATTGATATTACTATTGTCATTGTTTTGGGGCATCACAAACCATGCTCCAAAAGACAATGAGCCTAATTGATACATATGTGTGTTCGAATGGTTCCATCGATCTGACCTTCCTCCATCTCCCCAACTCCTCAGGTCTCCCTGTTTTCTGAGACACAGTAATATTGAAATTAGGCCAGTTAATAACTCTACACAGGCCTCTGTGTGTTCAAGTGAAAGTAAGAGTCACACATCTCTTCTTTTAAATCAAAAGTGAGAAATGATTAAGGTGAGTGAGGAAAGCATGTTAAAAGCTGAGACAGGCCAAAAGCTAGGCTTCCTGCACCTAACAGTTAGCCAAACTGTGCATGAAAAGAAAAAGTTCTTGAAGGAAATTAAAAGTATTACTCCAATGAACACATGAGTGGTATGAAAGTGAAACAGACTTACCGCTGATGTGGAGAAGGTTTGAGTGGTTTGGATAGAAGATCAAACCAACCACAACATTTCCTTAAGCCAAACCCTAATCGAGAGCAAGGCCCTAACTCTCCTTAATTCTCTGAAGGCTGAGAGAGGTTGGGAAGCTACAGAAAAAAAGTTTGAAGCTAGCAGAGATTGGTTCATGAGGTTTAAGGAAAGAAGTCTTCTCCATAAGATAAAAGTGCAAGCAAGGAAAAGCAGCAAGTGCTGATGTAGAAGCTGCAGCAAGTCATCCATAAGATCAGCTAAGACAAGCAACAAAGGTGGCTACACTAAACAGAAGTTTTTACTGCAGATAAAACAGCCTTATATTGGAAGAGGATGTCATCCAGGACTTTCACAGCCAGGTAGCAAAATAAATGCCTGGCTTCAAAGCTTCAAAGAACAGGATGACTCTTTTGTTAGGGGCTTAAGCTGAAGCCAAAGCTCATCTACCATTCTGAAAATTCTAGGGCCCTTAAGAACTATGCTACATCTACTCTGCCTGTGCTCTATAAATGGGACAAAGCCTGAATGACAGCACATCTGTTTACTACATGAATATTTTAAGCTCACACCTGAGAACTACTGCTTTAAAAAAAGATTTCTTTCAAAGTATTATTGTTCATTGACAATTTACCTGGTCACCCAAGAGCTCTGATGGAGAACTACAAGAAAATTAAAGCTGTTTGCATGCCTGCTAATACAACACCCATTCTGCAGCCCATGGATCAATGAGGAATTTAGACTTTCAAGGCTGATTATCTGAGAAATACATTTCATAAGGCTGTAGCCACCATGTATAGTAGTTCCTTCGATAGATCTGGGCAAAGTAAGTTGAAAACCTTCTAGAAAGTTTTCACCATTCTAGAAGCATTTGCAATTCATGGGAGGAGGTTAAAATTAAGAACATTTGTGATTCATGGGAGGAGGTCAAAATATCAACATTAAAAGTAATTTGGAAGAAGTTGATTCCAATCCTCGTGGATGACTTTGAGGGTTCAAGACTTCAGTGCAAGAAGTAACTGCAGATGTGGTGGAAATAGCAAGAGAACTAAGATTAAAAGATGTGAAGAGAACTTAAGATGTGGCTGAATTGCTGAAATCTCATGACAAAATTTTAACAAATGAGAACTTGGATGAGCAAAGAAAGTGGTTTCTTGAGATGGAAACTACTCCAGGTGTAGATGCTGTGAACCTTGTTGAAATGACAACAGAGTATTTAGAAAATTGCATAAACTTAGTGGATAAAGCAGTGGCAGGGTTTGAGAGGATTGTCTCCAATTTGAAGGAAGCTCTACTGTGGGTAAAGTGCTGTCAAACAGCATTGCATGCTACAGAGGAATCTTGAAAGAAATAGTCAATTGATGTAGCAAACTTCTTTGTCTTATTTTAAGAAATTGCCACAGCCACCTCACCTCCAGCAGCTTCCACCATGATGAGTCAGCAGCCACAACACTGAGGCAAGGCCACCGACCAGCAAAAAGATCATGACGTTAAAGGCTCAGGTGATCCATAGCATTTTTAAACGGTAAAATAATTTTTGACTAAGGTATGTACATTGACTTTTTTAGACATAATGGTATTGCCCACTTAATAGACTACAGTATAGTATAGACCTAAGTTTTATATGCACTGAGAAACCAAAAATTCTGTGTGATTTGCTTTATTGCCATATTTATTTTATTGCAGAACTGGCCACCAGAATCTTCCCTTCCCCTACAACGCCCTTCACCCAAGACACCTGCATTTTCCCCTCACCCATCATACCCCACCCCCATTGTCTGGCCTGCCCTCCACCTCCTCCAAAAGCCTTCATTGCTCCCCCACTGCTGGACTGCATTCTGACTCCATCTCAACGTGACTCAATGGCACTTCCGTTGGGCACTGCCCTAAAGAGCTCATCTCCACAGCGGCCTGAAACCAAACCCACAGTATCTCTGAGGTATGCCTATATAGCAGTCCCATAAGTTATCATGCACTTTAAGCATTACCACGTCCAGAACTGTAAATGCTATACATTTACAGAAATACCACTTGAAGGTTCAACTATTTATAATTCTTTCATAATTAGAATTACAAATTTTGAATATTAATTATTTTAATTGGGGGGAAGGGCCAAGATGGTTGAGTAGAAACAGCTCTACTCTGCAGCCCCCACTGAGACAAACATAAACAGCAAGTGAATTCTGCATTTCTAACTGAAATATCCAGATTCCCTCATTGGGACTGACTAGGCAGTTGGTGTGACCCATAGAGAGCAAGGAAAAGCAGAGCTGGGTGACAGTTCACCCAAGAGCTGCACAGGGCAAAGCGGCCTCCCTCCTCCAGCCAAGGGAGGCAGTGAGGGATTGTGCTACCCGCCTGGGGAACTATGATTTTCCCACAGATTTTTGCAAATCCCAGATCAGGTAATCCCCTTGTGAGTCCACACCACCAGGGCCTTGGGTCCCAAGCACAAAGCTGTGCAGACCCATAGCAGGGGCTCCAGCTGGCACCCACTTGGGCAGGTACTGAGCTGTAGAAGTTTCTGCATACTCTGGCGGCTCGCAGAAATCCAGTGAAGCAGGAGATCCATCAACTCCCATGAGAAGGGGGCTGAAGCCAGGGAGCCAAGCAGACCCACTCCCACAGAACCCCACAAGCTAAGACCCACTGGCATGGAATCCCCACTGGCCAGCACAGCACCTGGAGTCTGCCTGAGAAGACCAAGTTCCTGGGGGGAAGGGTGACCGCCATTACTGCGGGTCTAGTCGCTGGTTTTCCCCCGCCAGTGCTAGGGAGACTGGGTGGTTTGCACTGGGCAGAATTCCCCACAGTGCAGTACAGAGGCTGTGGCAGATATACCATTATTGTATATCCAAAGGAATATAAATCATTCTATTACAATGATACATGCACATGTATGTTTATTGCAGCACTGTTCCCAATAGCAAAGACATGGAATCAACCCAAATGCCCACCAATGATAGACTGGATAAAGAAAATGTGGTACATATACACCATGGAATACTATGCAGCCATAAAAAGGAATGAGATCAAGTCCTTTGCAGGGACATGGATGAAGCTGGAAGCCATTATCCTCAGCAAACTAACACAGGAACAGAAAACCAAACACCACATGTTCTCACTAACAAGTGGGAGCCGAACAATGAGAACATGTGGACACAGGGAGGGGAACAACACACCCTGGCACCTGTCAGGGGAGGGCCGGTGGTAGGGAGAGCATCAGGAAAAATAGCTAATGCGTGCTGGGTTTAGTACCTAAGTGATGGGTTGATGATAGGTGCAGCAAACCACCATGGTACACATTTGCCTATGTAAGAAAACTGCATGTCCTGCACATGTATCCCGAAACTTAAAATAAAATAAATACATATGTACGTAAATAAAATTTTAAAAGATAAAAAAAGTCTTAATTGTATATGGGTAGGTCCCTTTGATTGAAAGTGAGATAGAAATAATTTTTTAAAACTTACTATTCAAAATTTGCAAAACTAAATAAGAGTAGAAGAAATTTACATTTTGTCCCTGGATTGATACAAGACAAAAACATTGTGTGGGAAAGCTGGAGTTGAGGATGAATGAGATTCTGAGAATAAAAATCCCTGGTACATAGCCAGAATTTCAGAACTTCAGATTTTCAAGGGCTATAAAATAGGTAACCTCAAGCCACCGTCTCCAAAAGATAAAAGGAACCAGGTAATATCTATGTTCCAGGAAGAAAGAATAGAAAATTGGCTACCACTGACAAAACTTAGTGGGAAGGAGGGATCTGGAAGGTGGGATGGTGGAGGGATCCCCAGCTTGGGGGGTGGGGAGGGGCTGTGCTTCAGTCTACCCCTCCCCCTGCCCCTCTCCCTCCTCCTCCCCTCCCCCTCCTGCTGGGCCTCCGGCTCCCTCTGTGCCTCCCCCTCCCTCTGCCCCTCCCCTCCCACTGCCTCTCCCCAACAAAGGAGCCCTTTGTGATGTCAAGGCCCCAGCTCTGTGACGCAGGCCTGGGCCCCAGTCCCTAGGCTCCACCCGGATGCCCAGAGCTCAGTTGCTTGAAAGCAACGCGCCTATTCACATGGAGAATCTTCCCTTTCCTTTAAGATTACTTAGTGCCTCATCGCTAAACGCCCCCAGCTCCACACCATGGGTGCTGGATATCTTCCTCACCTTGGTGTTTGCCCTGGGGTTCTTCTTCCTGTTACTCCCCTACTTCTCTTACCTCCGTTGTGATGATCCACCCTCACCATCGCCTGGGAAGAGAAAGGTAAGGAGCCCTCAGTCCGGACCCACAGAGCTTGACTCTCTCCTTTCTTTTTATTATTGGTTCCACTTTTCCAAATCCAGTGGAGAGCCTTCTATGATGGGAAGTCTCAGAAGAGACCAGAACATCATCCTTCCAGGGAGAGGCAGGGCAGCCAGGGGTTGGTAGGGGTGGATAGTGTACTGGGATTTCCATCCCAAGCTCTCAGTCCATCTGTCGGGGAGCACAGGAAGCATCAAGGCAAAATCAAACCAGTGGACTCAGCACCAGTACCAGTCATGAGCTGAGTAGGGAGGTCTCTGTCTGAGACCAGGCCCTGAGCCATGGCTCATCAGCCCCTTTCTGGGGCAGGTGGCTCAGGGCCCATCCTCCTCTGTGTGGGGTGATCTGGGGCCTGTGCTGGGCCCCCAAGGGCCTCCCACCAGGGCCTGGTGTCTCCTCTGGTCTCCTGGGAAGCAGAATCCTACCTGACAGCTCAGCAGTGCCTGCGGGCCTGAGCCTGGGTGTTCCTGGAGCGGAGGAACAGGGACTGAAGGCGTCCGTGGTGGACCTCATATTGAAAATCCCTCTCTCTCTCTCTCTCTCTCTGTGTGTGTGTGTGTGTGTGTGTGTGTGTTATTTTTACTTCATTTATTTTATTTTATTTTATTTTTTGAGACGGAGTCTCGCTCTGTGGCGCAGGTTGGAGTGAAATGGAGCGATATCGGCTCATTGCAACCTCTGCTTCCCGAATTCAAGCGATTCTCCTGTCTTAGCGTCCTGAATAGCTGGGGATTACAGGCGCCCACCACCATGCCCGCCTAATTTTTGTATTTTTAGTAGAGACGGGGTTTCACCATGGCCAGGCTGGTCTCAAACTCCTGACCTCAGGTGATCAACCCACCTTGGCCTCCCAAAGTGCTTGGATTATAGGTGTGAGCCACCGCGCCCGGCCCCCTCTTGCTGTTTTTCTAAGAAGAAAAGCAGTTTATCATCCATTTAAACATGAGTGGGAGGAAGCACACAGAGCTCCCTGAGCAAGACAGAGAGAGCTATGCGGTTCCTGAGTGCAGCGTGCTGCGGCTGGGCTGGGGCGGAGAGGGAGAGCCGGTCCTAGCTTCTCGCCCTTTCTTGTCTCCCAGTGTCATCTTGTCTTTCCACGTCATCTTGTCTCTCCGCGTCATCTTGTCTCCCCACGTCATCGTGTCTCCTATTGTCCAGTAGGGCGGAGGGGGAGGCCCAGAGGCAGGATGAAAAACCACAGTCTGAGAGGTAAGGCTCTGCCAGAGCACACTAGAGTGAATTTGATCTCATCTGTCGCAGAGGGAACTGACTCTGAAGAAGTCAGTTGAAGAAGCCTGAGGTGGGGGTTCCTAGGAAGGAAATCAGAACCCCGGGTCCTTCTCAGATTCCATGCCGGAATGAAGCCATGGTGGGCCAGGGACTGGGCGTTACCCAGCAGGGGGCAGTGTGTGTGTCCTGGGGAGACCAATGCCTGCCTGGATGCGGAGGGGGGTGAGGGGGCCTCCCGCTCCCTGGGAACAGCTGTTCAACTCTGCTAAGGCTGATTCCTCTTTGAGACCACCCCAGTCCTTTCTCCCCACAGGGCAGTTGTGAGGACTGTGGGGGTGGGAGGGGGGGCTCCGTGTGTGGAAGCCCTTTGTGAATGAAAAAGCCCTGTCCTCCATGCCTTGCTATTACTGTCGGGGCCATGTGGCTTTGGACACAGATGGGTGGGTTCCAGGGTCTAATTCCCCATGGTCTTCCCTAAAGAAACAGCCACTCAGCCTCCTGTGAGATCCCAGGCCCCTCCCTCACTGCCCTAACCCAGTCTCTTGATTTCCAGCTTGTAGAGAGTGCCCGAGAGGCCTGGAAGAGACTTGTGACCTGCTTTCACAACTGCAGAGGTGAGGCACTTCCCCTTCCCTGCATCCTTCCTACCAGGGCTGGGATGCCACCCCAGGGCCATAGGCAGCCTGGAGCTGACCTGGGATGGGGAGACCAGGGGGACAGAGGATGGAAGGGGTAACAGGAGAATTGGGCGGTCAGGGTGTGGGGTGGTGGAGGGGCTGTGGCCCGAGCGCCCACTCTGCCCTCTGGCCCCACCTGCTCCTGGCTGCAGCTCGTGCTTCCTGTCTCCTGCAGCCTCCTGGGGCCACACCTTCACAAAGGTGACTTTGGTCAGCTCTCCGGTCCAGACCCCCCAGGTGAGGTGGGCAAAAGAGCACCTGATGGAGCCTCCCGGTCTTCTCATGAGCCTATGGAAGATGCTGCTCCCATTCTCTCCCCGTTAGCTTCCCCGGATCCTCGAGCCAAGCATCCTCAGGATCTGGCCTCCACCCCATCACCAGGCCCAATGACCACCTCAGTCTCCTCCCTAAGTGCCTCCCAGCCACCAGAACCTTCCCTTCCCCTAGAACGCCCCTCACCCGAGCCACCTGCACTTTTCCCTCACCCACCACACACCCCTGATCCTTTGGCCTGCTCTCCGCCTCCTCCAAAAGGCTTCACTGCTCCTCCCCTGCGGGACTCCACACTCATAACTCCATCTCACTGTGACTCAGTGGCACTTCCACCGGGCACCGTCCCTCAAAGCTTGTCTACACATGAGGATTTGGTGGCTTCTGTCCCAGCCGTCTCAGGCCTTGGCAGCTCAAACAGTCATGTTTCTGCCTCCTCCTGGTGGCAGGAGACTACCAGAACCTGGTGCGCCCTCAACTCGTCAGTCCAGCAAGATCATCTTTCGCGCCACCTACCAGAGACCTGTCAGATGAAAGCTGGTAACCCGTTTTTGCTCAGCTCTGATGGCCAGAATGTCGTGGGGATACAAGTCACAGAAACAACCAAGGTCAACATTTGGGAAGAAAAAGAAAATGATGGATCATTTACAAACCAAATGACCCCAGAAAAGCACTTAAATTCTTTGGGGAATTTGGTTAAATCTTTGGGTGCTGAGCAGGACACCACAACCCCAAAACCCTTCTGGAACATGGGAGAGAACTCGAAACAGCTGCCCGGACCTCAGAAGCTCTCAGATCCTAGGCTCTTGCAGGAAAGTTTTCAGAAGAATTATAGCCAGCTTTTCTGGGGCCTCCCCTCTCTGCACAGCGAGTCCCTGGTGGCTAATGCCTGGGTAACTGACATGTCTTATACTTTACAGTCTCCTCCTTTCTTGTTCAATGAAATGTCCAATGTCTGCCCAATTCAAAGGCAGACTACAATGTCCCGACTGCTTTTCCAGGCCCAGCCCCTGTCCCATCTGGGGCCCAAGTCCCAACCCTTTATTTCATCCACACCCCAATTCCAGCCCACACCTGTGGCTCAGGCCGATGGTCAGGCCCATCTTCAATCCTCTTTCCCAGTCCTATCTCCTGCTTTTCCATCCCCGATTAGGAACACTGGAATAGCTTGCCCTGCATTGCAGAATAAAGTGCAAGCTCTCTCACTACCTGAAACTCAGCACCCTGAATGGCCTTTGTTGAGGAAACAACTAGAAGATAGGTTGGCTTTACCCTCTAGGGTCCAAAAATCTCAGGACGTCTTTAGTGTCTCCACTCCTAACCTTCCCCAGGAAAGCTTGACATCCATTCTGCCTGAGAACTTTCCAATCAGTCCTGAACTCCGAAGACAACTGGAGCAACACATAAAAAAGTGGATCATCCAACATGAGGGCAACCTGGGAAGGATCCAAGAGTCTCTGGATCTGATGCAGCTTCGGGACGAATCACCAGGGACAAGTCAGGCCAAGGGCAAACCCAGGCCCTGGCAGTCCTCCAGGTCCACAGGTGAAAGCAGCAAGGAGGCACAGAAGGTGAAGTTCCAGCTAGAGAGGGACCTGTGCCCACATCTGGGGCAAGTTCTGGGTGAGACCCCACAAAATCTATCCAGGGGCATGGAAAGCTTCCCAGGGAAGGTTCTGGGGGTGACTTCTGAGGAGTCGGAAAGGAACTTGAGGAAGCCCTTGAGGAGCAACTTGGGAAGTGACTTATTAAGATGCACAGAGAAGACTCATATAGAAAACATTCTGAAAGCCCACATGGACAGGAAGTTGGGCCAGACCAACGAGGGCTTGATCCCCGTAAGTGTGCGTCGATCCTGGCTTGCTGTTGACCAGGCTTTTCCCGTGTCCGACACCCACGTGAAAACCAGCAATCTAGCAGCCCCGAAAAGTGGGAAAGCCTGTGTGAACACGGCCAAGGTGCTTTCCTTCCTCGAACCGTGTACTCAGCAGGTGCTGGGAGCCCATATTGTGAGGTTTTGGGCCAAACACAGGTGGGGTCTACCCCTCAGGGTCCTCAAGCCCATTCAGTGCTTTAAACTGGAAAAGGTTTCATCCTTGTCCCTAACACAGCTTGCCGGTCCCTCCTCAGCCACCTGTGAATCTGGGGCTGGCTCAGAAGTTGAGGTGGCCACATTCCTTAGAAAGCCACCAATGGCAAGTCTGAGAAAGCAGGTGCTGACCGAAGCATCTGTTCACATGCCAGAGAGTCTTCTGGCCTCCTCACCTGCATGTAAGCAGTTCCAGAGGGCCCCGCGAGGAATCCCATCTTGGAATGATCATGGGCCCTTGAAGGCTCCTCCAGCTGGACAGGAGGGCAGGAGGCCATCTAAGCCCCTCACATACAGCTTCACAGGCAGCACACAGCAGAGCAGGAGCTTAGGAGCCCAATCTTCAAAGCCTGGAGAGACAAGGGAGGCAGTGCCACAATGCAGAGTCCCCTTGGAAACCTGTATGCTGGCAAACCTCCAAGCCACAAGTGAGGATGTGCATGGTTTCGAGGCTCCAGGGACCAGCAAAAGCTCTCTACCCCCTAGAGTGTCTGTCTCCCAAGATCCAAGAAAGCTGCGTCTTATGGAGGAGGTTGTTAGTGAATTTGAGCCTGGAATGGCCACAAAGTCAAAGACCCAGCCTCAAGTTTGTGCCGCTGTTGCGCTCCTTCCAGATGGGCAAGCATCTGTTGTGCCTCATGCTTCAGAGAATTTGGCTTCTCAAGTGCCCCAGGGCCATCTCCAGAGCATGCCTACTGGGAACATGCGGGCATCCCAGGAGCTACGTGACCTCATGGCAGCCAGAAGGAGCAATCTGGGGCACAAGGAGCCCAGGAACCCAAACTGTCAAGGCTCATGCAAGAGCCAAAGGCCAATGTTTCCCCCTACTCGCAAGAGTGAGAACTCTAGGAAGCCCAACTTAGAAAAACATGAAGAAAGGCTTGAAGGATTGAGGACTCCTCAACTTACCCCAGTCAGGAAAAAAGAAGACACCCATCAGGATGAAGGCGTCCAGCTACTGCCATCAAAAAGCCACTTTGGAGAAAACATCAAGCAATTTTTTCAGTGGATTTTTTCAAAGAAAACAAGCAAGCCGGCACCAGTCACTGCTGAGAGCCAAAAAACAGTAAAAAACAGTTCATGTGTGTACAGCAGCAGTGCTGAAGCTCAGGGTCTCATGACAGCAGTTGGACAAATGCTGGAGGAGAAAATGTCACTTTGCCATGCGCGCCATGCCTCGAAGGTAAATCAGCACAAACAGGAGTTTCAAGCCCCAGTCTGTGGGTTTCCCTGCAACCACAGGCACCTTTTCTACTCAGAACACAGCAGAATACTGAGCTATGCAGCCAGCAGTCAACAAGCCCCTCTCAAGAGCCAGGGTTGTCCCAACAGAGGCAGGCAAATCAGAGATCAACAGCTGAAAAGTGTCCGGTGCAACAATGAGCAATGGGGCCTGCGACATCCCCAACTCTTGCACCCCAAGAAAGCTGTATCCCCAGTCAGTCCCCCTAAGCACTGGCCGAAGACATCCGGTGCCTCTAGCCACCATCACCACTGTCCAAGGCACTGTCTTCTTTGGGAAGGTATCTGATTTGGTCAGTCACAAATTCTTTTTTAGCCTTCCCTGGAGAAAAACAAGTCCCCAAGAAAAAATTCACTCTATGTAGAGAAAAAATATTTTCTCTCATGTTAGTACATGCAGAACATTTAATATTCCACAATATATATGGTTTTTTATTCATAAGAGGGTGATGGCTTTTATTTGTGCCGTGCTTCGTGTGGGCTTGGTTTCCAGAAGCGACAGGACATGGAGGGATGTTGACAGTGGTGCTGTAATCTCACCTTCATCCTGAGTTCCTTCACTGAACCTTACGTTTCCATAATATCGTCTTTACACAAACAACAAAAAATTCTAAAAACAAGATGAGAAAAACCTATGAAGGTCCCACTCTGAAATAAGGTTCAATCCATCTTTCCACTACTTACTCTACCTCAAACTTCGTGCAGCTGTAGGGAGAAGGTTTGCAGAGATGTCACAGGACTGCACATCTCCATGCAGGCTCCAGGAAGTGCCACAGCCCAGTAGCTTCATGTGTCTCAAAATAGTGGAAGTTTGGGTGCGAAAGTGCTGGGCCCTGAGTTCAGAAGTGGGAGAAGTCTTGACCCTGGGTATTCTGGTGGAGAATAGATAATGTCTGCCCCTGGGAAGCCCCTTCTCTCCCTGACAAAGGCTGGGATGGAGATGGGCCCTCTTAGCTCAGCCAACATGCAAAGCACAGAGTCCCCATCCCACTGCTTCTCCCTTTCTCGCACTCTGGAGTGGCGGTGGGGACAGAACTTCCAGCTCTGTGCATGTGTAGGTGGGGGCTGGGGGGTCAGGGGGGCGGCCTTCATGGAGGCTGCTGAGGGCCGTGAACTCCCCTGCCCCAGATGGGTGAATGACCCTGCTCCTGGGTCACCAGCCTTTGTCTATCTCACCTACATGTCTCTCAGCTTCAGAGAAGTAGTTCTGGGTGAATGGAGTAGGGTATGCCTGTGTGTGCAGAGGCTTCTGATGGTGGGACTCTGTAGAACTATAGGGGATGCAGACAGAGAACTGAAAAGGAGGCAAAGTGGTGTGTGTGAGGGAGCCATAAGTGGTGCCATGACCCAGGAGACTCTGACATTCCAACCCCTTAGACAGGCCTAGAGGGGCCTAGTGTCTCATCCTGGCCCCACCCCAGGGTCTGTCTCTGCTCCAGCTCCCAGATCACAGACCCCTAGAAAAACCACATTTACCCCCAACACAGAGGGCCATATTGGTGAGAAGGCAAAGTGAATAAGGAAGATGAATTTCTTAACATCTTTGATAAGCTTGCACATAATAATCTATTGAACTTTTTTTTTTTTTTTTTTTTTTTTGAGACAGGGTTTCACTCTTTTGCCCGGGCTGGAGTGAAGTGGTGCGATCTCGGCTCACTGCAAACTCCCGCTCCCGGGTTCAAGCGATTCTTCTGCCTCAGCCTCCCGAGTGGGAATAGGCACCCACCACCATACCCGACTAATTTTTATATTTTTAGTAGAGATGGGGTTTTGCTATGTTGGCCAGGCTGGTCTCGAACTCCTGGCCTCAGGTGATCTACCGGCCTCAGCCTCCCAAAGAGCTAGGATTACAGCCGTGAGCCGTGGCGCCTGGCCTACCTATTGAATTTTTTAAAGGATGTGTTGACAATAGGTGGAAAAGCAAGGACTAGAGAACCCCAGGCATGAGTCTGAGTCTGGTGACCTTTAATATACACGTAGCCTCAGGACTGCTCCCTGGGGAGAGGTGGTGACTTACAAGGGCCCAGCAGCTGAGCTGGGGTCACAGAGCAAATCTCCCCTGGCTCCTGACATCCTTGCTTGCCCCAGAGACCAGCAGGGGAAGAGGCAGGCAGGCAGGATTTGAACATACAAGGGAGCTGGAGGTGACCTGTCCAGAAAGGGCAGGGTATGGGTAGGGCATACCTGCTGTCCCTGCTGTCCCTGCTGACTCCCTCTGCTTTCAGCACAGCTTTCCTCCTCTCTGGGCCCTGTCCATATGGGAAAGAAGGAGGTCTCCACAAATCAGGGACAGGAGGAGCCAGGTCTCCAGAGGGAGTTTTCTCTGCCTTGTGCCACATACAGGCGTGCAAGATGCCCAGTTCCGGGGCCCTCATTTCAATGGTGGAGAGGTTAGTGCCAGGCAGTGCCACTGATCTAGATGACAATGGAAATGGCCCTGCCCCCAACATGTGGGACTGGCCGGCACCAGGGGTGTAGGGGTCAGTGGGCACAGTCCCCAGCCTGTGGCTTCTCCTGGGGCCAGGTCCTGTCTGGGGCCCGGATAACTGAAGCAGCCTCCAAGGTGGGCCCAGCGGTGACAGCGGAGCCAGGATCAGCAGGAGGAGCTGGGACCTGGAGCAGAGAGCAGCCCCGGTCCCCTGAGACCCTGACCACTGAGGATGGGCCATGCCTGGCTGCTGCTGGGTTCCCTCAGGAAACCAAGAGGCGAGTTCTGGGATGTGGAGGAGCTGGACGTGGAGCCCACGGCTCGGGCCAGGAGAAGCGCCACAGGCAACGCTGAGAGACCAGCAAGAACACAGGAAGCCACAAGCCCTTAGCCCTTCTGCAGCTCAGTCTCCCATGACATGCAGCGAGGCCAGCAATGGAGAGACCCACAGAGACCTCCCACAGGAACCTCACAGGGACATCTCATACAGAGTGAGCACACTGGAACCTCTCACTGCCACAGAGAGAGACACACTGCAGCCTCCACAGAGACCCCACGGAGCTCTCAGAGACCTCATGGTGCCCCACAGAGACCTAGCACAGAGATTCCCAGAGTCCTCACACAGAGAACCCCACAGAGGCCATGCTGAGAGACTTCACTCAGTCCCACAGAGACCTCCCGCAAATGTCAGAGAACTTCCATGGTTCTCACAGAGAGATCTCACATAGAGACCCCACAAAGACCTCGAGACTTCACACAGAGTCATAAAACAGGGACCTCATGCAGAGACTCATGCAGCTCACTGCAACCTCTGGCCTCCAGCCCCAGAAATGGCACACGGCACCCCCCACTGCCTCACAGAGACCTCTCTCAGGGTCCTCCTCACACAGAGACCTTGCCTGGAGATCTCCCACTCTCCACAGAGACCTTGTATAGATTCCTCACACACAGGCCTCAGGTTGCTCCACACTCATTGCCTGGAAACCTCTCACATAGAATTCCCTCAAACATTCCACACAGAGATTTTGTAGGGCTCTCACAGGGTCCTCACACAGGGTTCTCAGCACGGAGATTTCACACAGGGACTTCCCACACAGACGCCACAGAGACCTCTGGAAGATACCTTCCACACAGACCTTCTGCAAAGGCCTCATACAGAGGCCTCACAAGAGGCAATAGAGCCCTCTTGCTGCCCCATGGAGTCCTCCCACAGAAACCTCATGTGGCCTCACAGGCCTCGGACAGAAACTGACTCGGATTTCTCAGAGACTTTCCACACAGAATTCACGCAGAAACCTCACACTGAGGCTCCACAGAGACCTCACTTAGAGTTCTCACTGGGAGCCTGGCACTGAGGCCTCCCATGTAGCGCTCACACAGCATCCTCGCCATAGGTGAGATGCCCCTCACAGATACTCCTCAGAGATCTGGCCCAGAGGCTTCACAGAGACCTCACATCCATCCATTCTTTAGGGACCTGAGCAGCCACCTGTTGACACGTCCTTCTCAGTGGATATAAAACCACTTAGCACAGTAGCAGCACAGCCGGGATATCAGTTGCACTCCCCAGGAACCCTGGGACACCCAGATACTGTCAGCATTGCAGTGAAAGTGGTTTCCTGCTTGGGGACATCTTCACACTTTTTTTTTTTTTTTTTTTTTTTTTTTGGTAATATCGCTGCCTCTGAAAAGAATTATGGATTCCACAAGCAGACCTGCAAAATTATTTCTTCCACAGGTTTCCATTAGCTTGAATTCTGACCCGCAATTTAGAAAATTCATTTTTTTTAAATTATTTTTTGAGATGGAGTCTTGCTCTGTTGCCCAGGCTGGAGTCCAGTGGGATAATCTTGGCTCACTGCAATCTCTGCCTCCCGAATTCAAGAGATTCTCCTGCCTCAGCCTCCTGAGTAGCTGGGATTATAGGCGTGCACTACCATGCCCGGCTAATTTTTGTATTTTTAGTAGAGACAGGGTTTCACCATGTTGGCCAGCTGGACTCGAACTCCTGACCTCAGGTGATCCACCCGCCTCGGCCTCCCAAAATGCTGACATTATAGGCATGAGCCACTGTGCCCAACCAAAAATTTTTAAATGAGGAAAATATTACCAACTTTCAATGAAAGAAAATATCTTATTTGTTCAGTTTGTTATTATCCAGCCAAATTATATCAATGTCATATATTTTTTAAAGTATAGGGGAGACAAGACTTGAATTTGAGATGCCTGACTTCTGTACTTTGAAAATATGATAAAAACCTCTAGAAAATGAACCCCAGAAATGAAACAAACCAGCAAAGAGGCATCTGGACTCACACTGGTCTCCCAGGGGACTGTGCAACTAGCATATAATTTCATACAGAACAGCTTGGATCACGTTTGCAGAGTTCATTTTATTTTTAGCAAGCTAATAATCATGCAAAGATTTTTCACAAATAGGTCAAATCTCTAGCAATATTCTTATTGTATCACTTGGAAAAATTATACTTCTTAATATTATTTTATTCCTTAAAATGCAGTAATGCCCTCAAATAGTAGTATGACACATGTTTCTAAGACATGACATAGTCCTAATGTTCCACAAACATAGCTTAAGCAGATGGGCAATTTAAAAGGATTTATTTTTTTAATAGTTCTATGAAACGTGCATTCTCTAAGATAGGCAGTAGGGATCCATTTTGTATTCATTAGAGGGCTAAAAAAGGAATGTTTTGAAATCTTACAAAACAAATTAATCTATGCTTGAGATATACACATAGCCTAATAAAATATATTGAGGAAGGGACACGTTAACATTTGAGTGGAAGAAGGTAAACATTTAATCAGCATTTGTATAATAAAAATGAATTATGAATGGCCTCACTAATTATATACGCAGCACTTTCCAAAGGGTGCACTCTGGTAAGACTACTTACTTCTCATTGCTCATAAGCAAACTGTTGTCCTTGCCTTGGTAAAATCTATTTTAAAAATAGCCGTTAAAGCATATCACTAGATTATCCAACGGGATGACGGGGTTACAGTCTTTTCTCTAAGAGAGGCATAGCTGACACCAAGGCTCTTTTAGCCTACTTGTTTCAACAAGAAATCCCCTTTCTGTATTCATCATAGTTAAAAAATTTTAACTTAATTTTTCTACTTCCTTATAATGTCACTGCATCGTAAAATAATAGAATCGACATGGATCATCAGATTATACATATACATATATATACAGGGTTTTTTTTTTTTTTTTTGAGGCAGAGTCTTGCTCTGTCACCCAGGCTGGAGTGCAGTGGCGTGATCTTGGCTCACTGCAAGCTCAGCCTCCTGGGTTCACGCCGTTCTCCTGCCTCAGCCTCCTGAATAGCTGGGACTACAGGCGCCAGCTACCATGCGTGGCTAATTTTTTTGTATTTTTTTTTTTTTTTTTAGTAGAGACAGGGTTTCACCGTGTTAACCCGGTTGGTCTGGATCTCCTGACCATGTGATCCACCCGCCTCGGCCTCCCAAAGTGCTGGGATTACAGGCATGGGCCACCGCGCTTGGCCTATAGTTTTTTTCAATAGTGCAACTTAAGTAAGTAAGTTTAGTTATCAGAATAAAATAAAGTCAATTAGAAAAAAAAATTCATACAGAAAAATATACTTTTCAAATTGACTATTTTAACAGAGTTAAAATAAGTGATTATACTTCAGTCATTTGATTTAAATTTGCTCAGAGTTGCCAGAAAGTCTAGAAACATAGAAAATATCCATACTAAATAGTTGATTGCTATGACATGTTGAATGTGCTGTTCCTCAATAGTAATTCATAGTTCAGCAATCTATGCAAAATTGCAATGAACAATGTGCATTAAAGCAACATTGCCATCAATCACTGTATATTCATCTGCCATACATTGCCTCAGATGATTTGTATGTCTAATTTCACAGAATAAATTTAAGCCTTTACCCCAGAAGAAATAATCAACGGGGCTCAATCTATTAAAAAGATATTGACAATATTTCCAGGCTCTATTAACATCCATATTTTATTTTTAATTAGATTCACCTCGTTCAAAGCTTGTAAATATTTTTACCATTTATATGTGCCCAGATGAAATGGATATCAATAATTAGATAATGGAGAAAACAACTAACACAGATATTCTTTGTTGTTAAAATGTTTTACGTCAGAGCATTTTGCTAGAAATAAAGTGATTTTTAATCTCCAGGCAAAAGACTGTCTAAATAACATTCAGAATGTATTACAAATTTAGATTTAGAATAGATTTATGTTTGAAACAGGCCTCATACTGCTTTCAATAAATCAGGCACTACAGAACAGAATGTGGGGAGGGTGACAATGATGTGATGACTTCTTAACACTGAGCAAAGAAGCAAAAAACAAGTTGTCTTTCTACAATGTTGATCCCTAAGAGTGATTTCCCTTTATAGACTGCAATATAATTGCCAGTTGCATTATTATTATTTTACAAAGAACTCCCACAGAAAAAACTTTCTGGAGGTTTTCCCCTATATACACACCTACGTTTTCTGCCATGCTCACACCGTTGGCAAAGTATGGCGCATCCAACCACAGACCATCAGAGGGCTTGAAAATTGCCTCCTCCATATACCTTCTGAGGTCGGTCAGGTTTATAACCATTCCTGTAACACAATTCATCCTTATAACTGGGCCCATGGCCTTGTGGCTTGTCTCCTTTTCCAAGCAGGTGCTTGTCTTCTTGGTTGCTCAGAGGTTTGCTGTGGCACCTGCCCTCACCTGCGGCCGGGCTGGCCTCCACCATGTTGCAACCAGAAGAGCCCACTTCCCTGCGGACAGGGCTTCCGTGCTCTCCACAGCCACGTCACGCTGCCGCTGTGCAAATGATGCCAACTGTAAATCCCAGAAAGCTGCAAAATAATGCTCTGCCAGGCACAGTTGGTGAGGATTTAGAGACTGCTAACGTCTTTCCTAAGAAACGTGGGTGACATCGGCCAGGCACGGTGGCTCACGTCTGTAATCTCAGCACCTTGGGAGGCCGAGGCAGGCGGATCACGAGATCAGGGGAGCGAGACCATCCTGGCTAACATGGTGAAACCCTGTCTCTACTAAAAATACAAAAACATTAGCTGGACATGGTGGGGGCGCCTGTAGTCCCAGTTACTCGGGAGGCTGAGGCAGGAGAATGACGTGACCCCAGGAGGCGGAGCTTGCAGTAAGCCAAGATGGTGCCACTGCACTCCAGCCTAGGAGACAGAGCAAGACTCTGTCTCAAGAAAGAAAGAAAGAAAGAAACGTGGGTGACATCACTCTGGTTCTAATCATTTTTGTGCTTCAGCTGCCCCCACTGGATCAGTGCTTCTGGTGAAATGCAATCAGTTTTAGGAGGGCCTCACCCTCCTTCACTGCAATGATGTTTGCAGTTCTTTCTTTCTCCTCTATGCCGAACATCCAGAATTACCACCCCCGTTCCCCATGGTTCACAATCTCAACCGTGTTTCTCCAGTGACTACTTCAATTCACACAGCCATCCCTCAGTTCAAATATTGCCTTTGAACATCATGAGCAAGACCACGGCTCTTTGTATTTCTGCCACAGTTTCACACCAGTTACAGATTATATACATACTTCACGTCAATAAGTTTATTTTGTAGAGTGTGGTTTCTGGAGTCAGAAAAACTCTCCACCTACTAGGTCTGTTACTTGGGCAAGTCATTTCTTGCCTAGATTTACCAATTTGTTAGAGTTATATTACTTTACTCCAAAAGATTTTATTCTGTGAATTACATAGCTTTTCCTATTTTTTAAAGATTGTAAATCTAGGGATCTAGGCTTGGTTGTCTTTTTAAATATCAGTACTTATCTAAACAAGTATTTGAAAATTTTTCTTTTTTCTTTACGTATATTAGAAATCTGGCCGGGCACAGTGGCTCACGCCTGTAATCCCAGCACTTTGGGAGGCCAAGGTGGGCGGATCACCTGAGGTCAGGAGTTTGAGACCAGCCTGGCCAACATGGCAAAACCCCGTCTCTACTAAAAATACAAAAAAATTAGCCGGGCATGATGGCAGGCACCTGTGATCCCAGCAACTTGGGAGGCTGAGGCAGGAGAATCACTTGAACTCAGGAGGCAGAGGTTGCAGTGAGCTGAGATTGTGCCACTGCACTCCCGCCTGGGCAACAGAGTAAGACCCCATCTCAAAAAAAAAAAAAAAAAAGAAAAAGAAATCTGTTAACAGCCTTGCTATGAAGACATTTTTGTCTGTTTCTTTTACTTTGTGTACTTATTTAATATTAAAACTTCTATTATTGCTCAGCAAAGAGGAGAATTGTTTCCTTGAAGGAAAAAAAACATCCTTAAGAACTTACTAGTTTAAAGCTGAGCATCTTAGATTTGAAGGTTGCCTTACCTTTTTAAAGATTTTTTTTATGAGTTGGTAGAAAGTCCTAAAATCTTAGGAACAGAAACAATTGAGAATTACAAGTCAAATCATTGAAATGGAGCCATCTGACAGTTTATGTGTTCTGTTATGCCAGTAGTGAGTGGGAATAGTTTCTATGTGGGAATATAATCAGGGTCCTGATTACCCCAAAAGGGGCTCTTTCTTGTTTGGTGTGAAGCCAATACACGAAACCGAGAGTGAGTATCAAACAGTGCAGGCTTTTTTCAATGGCCATGGAATTGCAGAAGTGGGAGCATAGCCTGCAAATCAACTTCTCAGAGCCTGAGAACTGAGGATTCTTAATGAAGGGGCTGGGTATTCGAGGAAAGGGAGGAATATTCATAGCTTTTCTTGGGAAGGGAGGTAGGTTTTTTTGGAATCAAAGAGCCACCTCTTTTCTGCCTGTTTTTGGTCTCTTCTGGCCATTGTCATGGTGATTGTCAACTGTCAAGGTGCCAGTGGGAGTGTTGTTTAGCATGGAAATTGGATTATAATGAAGCTAGAGGTTTTTCAGAGGTCAAGCTGCCATTGCGGATTTTGCCAGCTTCAGCCAGTTTAGTCCTAAGAAGGAACTTCTGACCCCAGACATCCTGCTTTCTAAAACTAAGCAGAGTTAAAGCTGAATGGGAATTTGGCTCTGTCACATAGGCATAGGTTGGGCAACAAAAGCAGGGTAGGGCTCCAGCTAAGCCACGTAGGCACTACCATGGGCAACAGAAAGGTTGGTTTCCGGGCACTTCAGAGAAACCAAGGACAGCTACCCCCAGAACTCACAGTAGCCAACTGGGCTGCTCACAGGAGATGCCTTAACTCAAAGGTGATCAGACTCCACGGGAGACCCAGAGAAGACGTGGAGAGAGCTCAGAGGCTGTCCCGGAGAAGTCGTGGAAAGCTCAGAGGATGTCCCAAACGAGAGAGCTCAGAGGCTGTCCCAGAGAAGATGTGGAGAGAGTTCAGAGGCTGTCGTTACTGCTGCACTTGGCTGTTTTTCTTTGGATAATTATTGCAATCAATTTTAGTGATTCAGGTGTTAAATCACAGTCAAGCACCTATTTACCTAGTGGTGAGTTCCTTTATGTTGTGAGTTCAATGTCATTTGTGGGGACAGTGGTCCAGGGAGGTGTTGGGAGGATGAAGCTATTTCTGAGTGACTTTGCAACCATTAAAAGTCATCTAATAAAGATGCTAGAGAAGCAAATATCCTACTAACTTCCTACTCAGAAAAATGTCCAACACCACATTTATTTAGGGGCAAAATTACGTATTCAGAAGAATTTTTCACAAAAAAACAGTGATGGGAGAAAATTACACATCTGGGCCCAGCAAGTAAGACTTTCCCTTCACAATTGTGCTGTGGGATCCCAGGCCTCGGGGGCTACTGCCGTCACAGTCCCCAGGCTGTGGGCCCCTTTGTCAGCTGCTCTTCTGAAGGCAGGTCTCCTGTCCATGCCTTCCCTTTTGCTGTCCAGATGGAGATTGGAGACGCAGCATCACATACAGCTGACAGGTGTTAACCTCATTAGCTAACTCTGTTTCACAGGACACAATTTATACACTCCATGGAAATGCTTCTCACTGCCTTTTTTTACCACTTCAAGATAGAAGTAGGTAATAGTGCTAAAGTCATCTTACTAGAATAACAAACTCCATGGTTTGCTGTCCCTAAAACATTTGTATTTGTTTACTAGGGCTGCCATAACAAAATACCACAGACTGAGTGGCTTAAGTAACATAAATTTATTTTCTCACAGTTTTGGAGGCTGGAAGTCCAAGATCAAGAAATCAGCACATTTGGTCTCTTCTGAGGCCTCTTTCCTTCCCTTGCCAATGGCCACCTTCTTACTGTGTCCTCACGTGATTGTCGCGTGGTCTGTGTGTGGTGTCTGTCCACCTCGCCTTGTCTTACAAGGAAATCAGTCTTACTGATTAGGGCCCACCCATACAACCTAATTTTACCTCAATCACCTCTTTATAGGTCCTCTTTCCAAATACAGCCCCATTCTAAGGTACTAGAGGTGAGGACTTCAACATGAATTTGAGGCAACACAGTTCTGTCCATGACAGTTGTCCACCTTAGTTTTATGGTGAACCAAGGCTGTGAAAAAGACTTGACTTGGGGCCGGGCACGGTGGCTCACGCCTGTAATCCCTACACTTTAGGAGGCCAAGGTGGGTGCATAACCCAAGGTCAGGAGTTCAAGACCAGCCTGGCCAACATGATGAAACCCCGTCTCTACTAAAAATACAAAAAGAATGAGCTGGGCTTGGTGGCAGGAGCCTGTAATCCCAGCTACTCAGGTGGCTGAGACGGGAGAATTGCTTGAACCTGGGAGGCGAAGGTTGCAGTGAGCCGAGACTGCGCCACTGCACTCAAGCCTGGACAACAAGAGCGAAACTCTGTCTAAAAAAAAAAAAAGACTTGACTGAAGGCAGTGACCTAAGAATGAAGCGATAACAGCTGGCAACTCTTTCACAAGAAGGTGCAAAGCCCCTGCAGGCCTGGGAAGGTGCAGAGCCTGCACCTCAGATTTCACTCCTCTCATAGAATCATGGAATTTAAGTGAACCTCTTCCAATATTAGGGAATCTTGAATGGAAACTCTAATATCTTAATCCCCAGCGTAACAAACTTTTACTACATTGTTCTCATGATGACAAATGTCTCATCAGAAAATGGCTTAAAAGTATAATTATTATCAAAGCAGACTGGCTTATTTAAAACAAACATAATCTGAAAACTGTAATCCAAAAAGTAAACATCCTCATGTATATGTATATGTATATGTGTGTGTATATATATATATATATATATATATATTCATTCTCTTTGCTTTGAACCTTTCACTGTATGACCTTTGTCTGTTTTATCGGTCACCATATTTTAGTGGTGCTGTGCAGTGACTTTTGTAGAGCAATATCTCTCAAAGTGTGCAATGACCAATATTGTGTTGTCAAAAGATTCTGTAGTCAAAGAAGTTTGGAAAACTTTAATTTTTTGATTAAGCAAAGCAAGAAGTCTGAGTTTCATTTATTGTTTACTATGAAAAGTGTTAGAGGCTTTACGATGTGCAAGAAGGACGTGTGTCATAATATTTCTCAAACCTATTTGACTTCCAATACTTGCTTTTTTATTTTTTTTCTTCTTTTGTGGAGAAATTTCAAAAACTTTGGAAAATACTTTTTAAGTGGGATTCAGAAGTTTGATAAGCAAGATAACAAACACTAAAAATATACACTCCAAATATAGACACAATGAATACTAAATAAACTCACTGTTTTTAGTCAACATTATTCAAGGATATCCAAAGTTTTTCATGGCATAAAATGCTCTTTTTCTTTTCAGTAATATGATACATGTGATGTTCCTGGAAACTTAAAAAAAAATCATCATTTATTTGCTCTCATATCAGTTTCATGCTGTATTTTTGATGTAGAAGAAAGAATTTGGTATCTTCTCAGGAATACATTGTCACATAAAAATATGTAAACTCCTTCAGATAAATTCTCACCTTCTGCAGAATTAGTCAAACAGCAGGGGGAGAAGCTGAATCTAGTGTTCGCAGTCAGTGACCTGTCCTCCTCAACACTGTCATCTCATCCATTGGCTTGGATGCTCAAGAAACGGAACTGTATAAATGTGGCTTCTGGCCTTCATATATTATAGTGCCAAAGCTTCAAAGAACCAGTTTTTATTTAATACTTACTTTCTTTGCATTTTTTTCAAAAATACAATATGTTGTTATTAACTATAGTGACCATGTTGTGCGGTAGATCTCTTCTTGAATATTTCCCCTCTTCTAAATGAAATTTTGAATCCTTTGATAAACATCCCCACTCCCCACCCCAAGTCCAGCCCCTGGTAACCACCAGTCTACTCTCTACTTCTATGAGTTTAGCTTTTTCAGATTCGACATAAAAGTGAAATCATATGGTCTTTCTGTGCTGGCTTGTTTCATTTAACATAATGTCCTCCAGGTTCATCCATGTTGTCACAAATAACAAGATTTCATTATTTTTTATGGCTGAATAGTATTTCATTGTGTATATATACTACTTTTTTTTATCCATTCATCCATTGATGGACACTTACATTGTTTCCACATCTTGGGCTAATATATAAATAAGATTTAATGTGTATGGTGTTGCAGATATCTCTTCGACATACGGATCTCATTTCCTTTGGATATATACCCAGTAGAGGGATTGCTGGTTCATATGGTAGTTCATTTTTAATTTTTGAAGGAAACTCCATGCTGTTTCCAAAGATGCCTTTCCTTCAAATCTTCTCCAACACTGGTTATATTTTGTGTTTTTATAATAACCATCCTAACACGTATGGGGTGATGTCTCAATGTGTTTTTAATTTGCCTTTCTCTAATGATTAGTAATACTGAGCATTCTTTTATATGCCTGTTGGCCTGTATGTCTTCCTTTGAAAAATGTCTATTTGGATCATTTGTCCATTTCTTATTGAGTTATTTTTGGTTGTCTCTTCACTCTGCTAGCACCTATTTTGTATAAGACAATAATGCTCTTACATTTTCAAAATATACAGAAGATAAAAAAGAAACATGTAGTAAGTATGATACTTGAATTGTAGTGAGACATTTAAAATTTTCCAGGAAACAATTATTGTGTTTTATGGTTATAAGGAAGAAACATGTACATCATTTTGGGGAAGAAAAAGAGAAATTATGGAGTGATAAGTTTAAATTGAGAAAATATCAACAAATACAATATACGAGAAAGGCTCTAGGCATTTCATTTACAAAAATATTGTCCAGTTTCTGTATGTGTGATGTGTGCTTGTTCCCTCTTTCCATAACTATCTCTGTCTGTCTTTCTGCTATGGTTTGAACGTATCCTCCAAAAGTTCGTAGATTGGAAACTTAATCCCGCTTCTCTCATGAATAGATTTATGTCAGTTCTGCCCTCATGAATGGATTCATGTCACTAGCATAGTAGTGGGTTCCTTATCATAAGCCCTTTTGCTCTTGCTCTCTCACTATGTGATGCCCCCGCCATGTTGTTAGGCAGCAAGAAGGTCTCCTCCAGAGGCCAGCATCGTGCTCTTGGCATTCCTAGGCCTCAGAGCTAAATACATTTATTTTCTTTATAAATCACTCAGTCTGTGGTATTCCGTTATAGCAACAAAAATATTAAGACACTCTTCCTATTTCCCCTACTCTCCTTCCTCCACCCTCTTTCTTACACACAAAATGTTACTGAAATACCAGGAGTTCAATTTAGGTTCTGTTACTTGCACACAGAAAGCCAATCACTGAGACAATGAATATTGCCAAGGAAGAAGGCTTTAATTGCATGCTGCAGCTAAGGATATGGGATATCAGTCTCAAATCCATCTCCTCAACCAGCCAAAATTAGGGGCTTATATAGCAAGGAAGAAATGTAACTATGAGCAGGAAAACAGGAACTAGGGAGGGCTAAGGAAGCAATCATGACAAATAAGGAATCTGGCATCTCATTGTCTCGATACAGTGGTCTGATGAATTTCATTTCTTTGATACTTTTTGAGAGAGCTGAGAGTCCATTTCCTGAGGAAGAAACTCAGATAAAACAAATGTAAGTTTCAAGCTTTAAGACTAGAAGGATTTGTTTCTATGTTTATATTTTTAAAATCTGTCTATGGATCTATTTGGTGCATTTCAAAAACACATACAGAGGAAAACCCAGGCACTGTGCTAGAATTGGGAATACAATGGTGAGTTCAAAGAGGAATAATTTTCCTATTCTCATGAAGCTAATAGTATAGGATAGAGAAAGCAAATGCTAATCAAAGAACCACACAAGCATAAGATTGCAACTACAACTAAAAACCATAACCATTCAGTTAAGCTAAGGAGGCCACCATTGTCACCCTTCTCCTAACCTTTAATAATGTATTTTACAGGTAAAATCCTTAAGTAAGTCATATTTGGTTGGGAAGATCAAAGAAATCACCCAGTCTCCCACATCTGAAATTGTGCAGTCTGGAATGTCAGGAACAAAAGTGAAAGAGAGACGTCATCAAGGCCAGGCGCCGTGGCTCATGCGGGAGCTACCGGAGGGCCAAGGAGGCCAAGGAGGGCGGATCATGAGGTCAGGAGTTCAAGACCAGCCTGTCCAATATGGTGAAACCCTGTCTCTACTAAAAATACAAAAATTAGCCAGGCGTGGTGGTGGGCGCCTGTAATCCCAGCTACTTGGGAGGCTGAGGCAGAAGAATCGCTTGAACCTGAGAGGCAGAGGTTGCAGTGAGCCAAGATTGTGCCATTGCACTCCAGCCTGGGAGACAGAGCGAGACTCCATCTCAAAAAAAGAAAAGAAAAGAAAAGAATGACTAAAATTAAGAAGATTGATTATTCCAAATATTGGTAAAGATGTAGAACAACTAGAACTCCCACATATTGCTGATGAAAATGTAGAATAATACATTACTTTGGAAAATACTTTGGTACTGATTTACCATATGACCCCAAAATCTCACCTGTAGAAATTTACACAGGAAAAATGAAAGCATACGCTCACAAAAAACTTGTATACACATGCTTATGGTAATAAATTTATTTATAGTTGCCTACCAACAAGTGATAAACAAATATATTTTCGTATATTGATACTACTTTCTAGCTATAAAAGGAATACTACTAAGCAAAAATAGAGGATGAAGTAGTAATATACACAACATAGATGAATTTAAAAACACCATGCTGATTGAAAGAAAACAAGTATCAAATACACACTGTAATATTCTATTCACAGAAAGTTTGAAAACAAAAAACTACAGTCTCTGAAAGAAAACCATTGGTTGCAGGAATGTGGGGATTGATTGGCCACAAAAGGGGCTGAGGAAACTTTTTATGGGTAATGGAAATATTTTATATCTTGATTGTGGTACCAATTATACAACTGTATGTACACATTTGTCCAAATTCTAATTATATTATACACAACATGAGTGCCTTTAACTGTCTATAAATTATATCTCAATAAAATTGATCTTAAAAGATATATATATATACACATATAATTTAATATGTATTTTCTCTCTCTCTCTCTCTCTCTCTCTCGACAATGGAGTGAAATGTATTCTTTTTTTTTTTGAGACGGAGTCTCGCTCTGTCACCCAGGCTGAAGTGCAGTGGCGCGATCTCAGCTCACTGCAAGCTCCCAGGTTCACGCCATTCTCCTGCCTCAGCCTCCTGAGTAGCTGGGCCTACAGGCACCCACCATCACACCCGGCTAATTTTGTTTTTGTATTTTTAGTAGAGATGGGGTTTCACTGTGTTAGCCAGGATGGTCTTGATCTCCTGACCTCGTGATCTGCTTGCCTCAGCTTCCCAAAGTGCTGGGATTACAGGTGTGAACCACCGCTCCCAGCCTGTGAAGTGTATTCTTGGGGTTAAGTTGTCACTTAGCAAACATCCAGAATGCTAAATATCCATATTATTTCTCTTGTTTTGCCTTTCTCTCACTTTTTCTACAAGCACCATTTTGAAGAAAGCCTCATCAACATTATTGTTTAGATTTGTGATCATTTGAAGACACAGAAGATTTTCTCCTGCAAAATATAAAGTCTTCTTTCATCTGCTCTCACGATCCTTTTATTCTTCTGCCACGTGATGTACATTAATTGATCAACTGAGTTATGCATGCATTTACTTTTTCACAGATCTTTGTTATGCCTCTACTAGTTCTATGCTAGGGATATGGTATGACATTGAACAGGATCAATATGGTACCTGCTTTCACAGAGCCCACACCTAATGTGTGGACAGTCAGAACACAGTTACACAAACACAAGTGGGAAATAATTATAACATCTGATAGATCTGAAGTCAGTAGAAAAGGTATTGAAATGGAGAAATAGAAAGGGGCCTCGCTTTGATAATGAAATCAGAGACGGTTTCCCTGCAACTTTCTTGGAGGGCAAAAGCCATGTCCTTTCCTTCTCCTACCCCATCACCGACCCCAATAAAATACCGAGCACAGAATTTTCACTCAATAAATTACCTTAAAATGGATTTTAAAATATTTATAAAGCACATTTGTGTCCATTAAAGTATGAAAAGACATGTATTTGGAGCATAAAACCCAGCAAATGACGGAAACATCACATAAATGAGGATCAGGAATCTAATTATGTAATGGGAAAATTTAAAAGAAATGTCAAGCTGGATAGAGTGTATCCTAAGAAAATGAAAACATGTATGATAGCTAAATATTTGGCATTTGAGTTTGGGATGAAAAAATAGATGTAAAAGAAACAGTTTCCTTAATTAAGAATTTAATTTTGTGGGGCCGGGTGCAGTGGCTCACACCTGTAATCCCAGCACTTTGGGAGGCCAAGGCGGGCACATCACGAAGTCAGGAGATTGAGATCATCCTGGCTAACATGGTGAAACCCCGTCTCTACTAAAAAATACAAAAAATTAGCTGGGCGTGGTGGTGGGCACCTGTAGTCCCAGCTACTCGGGAGGCTGAGGCAGGAGAATGGTGTGAACCTGGGAGGCAGAGCTTGCAGTGAGCCAAGATCACACCACTGCACTCCAGTCTGGGTGACAGAGCAAGACTCTGTCTCAAAAAAAAAAAAAATTTAATTTTGTCCTTTGGAAGGAGAGAAAGAAAAGGCAGTTCACCTAGGCCATCACTTAACTTTTTTAGTTGCAGCAGATGCCAGTTTTTAACCGGATATGTTTTCAATGTATGAGTTCTTCTCCAAGTGCTAGCTAGGATGAGCTTCCATACACCGCACCCCCAGCTGTGGTAATGCTGTACTCATAGCCTGTCTCTCATCCATCTGCCTGAATTCCTGCAGAACACAGTTGGACCAGCATCTCATATTTAATCCTCTCATATGATATTAACACCACTGGTCTCCATTTTTGATTTACATCTTAAAGCCTCCAGGATGTAATTGTTTTACCACTGTATTTCATTATTTAACATCCACTACTTTTATGGAAAAAAATGTGTTTACTCCTGTATCTTAATGTTTCACTAACTGCTAAACTCACATTTTTTGTTCATTTGCATTGTTTCGAGAATCTAGATTGTATTTGTCTTTGGAAACAGTCACAGCCACTTCCAGAGGTCATTTCCCATAGACCCCAAACTTCTCCCAGCCTTGGAGGTGCTGGGTTCTGGAAAGAGGAGGCAGTGAGTCCAGAAGCCCAGCCATATCAGGATGACATCTACCATGCATCAGTCCTCGTGTGTCTTCAGCGCCTCTTTCACAAGTCTGTGTCCTTGGAGCTTGCTGGAACCATCCTTGCTTGTCTCTATGTGTTCTGAGTGTGTGACTATTTGGCCCTAGGAGTCTTCTCAACAAAGTAAAATTTCTGTTGTCTTTTTCCAAAAGACTTCATGAATAAAATGAAAATATGAGTAATATAAAATCAAAACATATTTTGATTTCTCATTTCAAAACTATCTACCTCTATAGTTTAATAGAACTCAATTATTGGCCCCAGAAGATAATTTTTTTCCAAAAGTATTTTCTAAATAATAACCAGTAGTTGACTACGTCCTTTATATATGTCACATAGAAGATTTCCACAGTATATTCTTCAAATTCAGCTCAGATAATCCATGGAATCCTCAAGTTCCCTGTAACAAATTGAGCTCCTATATCTCTGTGGACTTATAATTGACTAATAAAAGTAAGACTTGTTTGCTAATGATAAAGATAATTTGTAAAAAATAAATCATTTTAGTTTGACCATGAGATGCACACATCCATTATCATTAAATGTGAAAATCTAGAATACATCCAGTTAATGGTCGAGTACCACACTTGCCACGTAGAAGCTAAGCTTTTAAAATGCAGAATTATTTTCTTCTTTTCTGTTATATGCATATTATTATAAATGACAATTATTTTAAATACTGGATTTTTTAAAAAATTGCTTTATTTTCTTCTCTTTTGACAAAACTTGGCTTTCAAGTTTAATTAAGTTAAAAAAAATGAACAACAAAAGGGTATTCCAATGGGAGAGAGATAAAGCATCTTTCTTATCTAAAATATAGGACCAGGCGCAGTGGCTCACGCCTGTAATCCCAGCACTTTGGGAGGCCGAGGCAGGTGGTTCACCTGAGGTCAGGAGTTGGAGACCAGCCTGACCAACATGGTGAAACCCCATCTCTACTAAAAATACAAAATGAGCCTGGTGTGTTGGTCCACGCCTATAATCCCAGCTACTTGGGAAGCTGAGGCAGGAGAATCACTTGAACCTGGGAGGCGGAGGTTGCAGTGAGCCAAGATCATACCATTGCACTCCAGCCTGGGCAACAAGACTGAAACTCTGTCCTAAAATAATAATAATAAAATAAAATATATATTTATATACGGTATATAAATTAGATACATTTTGCTTTATTTCAGGACTAATGTAATGCTGCAGAAAAGGAATGACTCTAAACTCGCTTAATTTCTCCTGACTATAAATAGCCCTTTACCACTTTCAGCCTTCCCCACTGATAACTCTGTAACCTTGGGCAAGTTACTTGACCTCACTGAGCCTATTTTGCCATCTATAAATCAGCTAATAGGACCTAACTTATAGGTTTGCTGAGACGTATAAGTAAGACAATAGAGTCTAGCATATGGTGGGTGGGGCTCAACAAATATTAGTACATTACTTACACTTTTTTTTCACCCTGCTATGCCTTTCAGTTTATTTCTACTAAACTCTAAGTTATTAAAATATAGGCTGAAGTATTATTAATTTCCCTCTGTGTTCTCCCCAGTTCCTATCACAGTGCCAGGGACATGCAGGCCCCATAATCCTTCATGGTCAATTGAACTGACAGTGAACTATGTCTTCATCCATTTGCGATGCTACAACAAAATACCATAGACCGGGTGACTTATCAACCACAGAAATGTGTTTCTTATCGTTCTGGAGGCTGGGAAGTCCAAGATCAGGGCACTGGCAGATTCAGTGTCTGGTGAAGGCCTGCTTTCTGGTTCATAGATGGGTGCCTTCTTGCTGTGTCCTCATGTGGTGACAGGGGCAAGCCAGCGCTCCTAGTCTCTTTGATAAGAGCACTAATCCCATTTCCGAGGGCCCGTCGTGACTGAATCACTTCTCAGCAATCCTCCCTTCTAATCTCATCACTTTGGGGGCTAGGATTTCAACATATGAATTTGTGTGGGGGGCACAAACATTGAATCCATTGCAATGAACATCAAAGGATGGTACAGTGGTTAGTGTTTGTGTATCATGGCATACCTAATAATTTTATATCTTGGTTGCTGAAAATAAAACAAATAAAAGCTTTCATTTACATGCTTTTTTAGCACACCTTTTCTGGAAAAAAATTCTCTATTTTAGTAGTGGTTTGTGTGGCTCACACGACATCTATGGCCATTAAAATCCAATAGAACTCCAGAGTGAGGAAGCACATTGCTGTCATTCTCTGTGGTGTTTTCCAGGCAGGATCAGATTGCCGGGATATCATCAGACATTTTTTGGTAGACAGTGAGGGGAGGGGGTGGAGAGGGTGCAGTTTATTATACATAAATTATACCTCAATAAAGCTGGTACTTCTTTTAAAATTTGCCATAATTCTTTATATTATAAAGATATAAAGAAATTTTTGCACTGTCTCTCAAGTTTGTCCAGAGGATAAAATGAGAGGCATATAACAATATAAAATATTATTCAAAGATCAAATATTTATCCAAACTTTAGTACTAGAGAGAGATGAGGAGGTACAAGCGTGAGCAAGGGGAAAATGACAAAGAGCAGGAGAAGGAAATGGTACTGAAGCAAAGTCTGAGATTGCCTGCTTAAAAAAGATTTAAAAGCTAATTTACGGAGATGGCTTCTTTCCTTAAACCTCACAAACCAACCTCTGCTAGCTTCCAACTTTTCTTCTTCAGCTTCCTCACCTCTCTCAGCCTTCATAGAACTGAAGAGAGTTAGGGCCTTCCTCTGGATTAGGCTTTGGTTTAAGGGAATGTTGTGGCTGGTTTGATTTTCTGTCCAGAGAACTCAAACTTTCTCCATATCAGCAATAAGGCTGTTTCACTTTCTCATCACTTGTGTGTTTACTGGAGTAGCACTTTTAATTTCCTCCAGGAACTTTCTCTTTGCATGCACTGCTTGGCCAACTGTTTGGTGAAAGAGGCCTGGCTTCCCATCTGTCTTGGTTTCCAGGATGCCTTCCTCACTCAGCTCAATCATTTCTAGCTTTTGACTTAAAGTGAGAAATATGTGATTCGTCCTTTCATTTGAACACTTAGAGGCGATTGTAGGATTATTAATTGGCCTAATTTCAATACTGTTGTGTCTCAGGGAATACAGAGGCCTGAAGAGAGGAAAAAAGAGATGGGGGATGGTCGGTGGAGCAGTCAGAATACACACATTTACCGGCAAGCTTGTCTTCTTATATTGGCACAGTCGTGGCACCCCAAAACAATTACAATAGTAACATCAAAGATTACTGATCACAGATCACATAACAGACATAATAATACAAATTTAAAATATTGCAAGAGTTACCAGATGTGATACAGTGACACAAAGTGAGCACATGCTCTTAGAAAAAATGGTGCTGATAGACTTGCTCAATGCAGGGTTGCCACATACCTTCAATTTATAAAAAATGCAGTGTCTGAGAAGTGCAGTAAAGCAAAGCACAATAAAATGAGGTATGAGGCTGGGCATGGTGGCTCATGCCTGTAATCCCAACACTTTGGGAGGCTGAGGCGGGCAGATCACCTCAGGTCAGAAATTCGAGACCAGCCTGACCAACATGGAGAGACCTCGTCTCTACTAAAAATACAAAATTAGCCGGGCGTGGTGACGCATGCCTGTAATCCCAGCTACTCGGGAGGCTGAGGCAGGAAAATTGCTTGAACCCAGGAGGTGGAGGTTGCGGTGAGCTGAGATCCTGCCATTGCACTCCAGCCTGGGCTACAAGAGCAAACTTCATCTCAAAAAAAAAGAAAAAAAAACGAAACTAGAAAAGAAAATAAAACCAACAGTAAGCAGAAGAAAGGAAGTAAAAAGCATCAGTGTAGAAATCAATGCAATAGAAAACAGGAAAAATCATTTACAGGAAATAAACGAAACCAAACTCTGTGTCTTTGAGAAGGTCCATAATATTGATAAACTTCTTTCTATTCAGGCTTATCAGGAAAAAAAAGAGAGAACACAGAAAGAACCTATCAGGAATAAGAGAAGTAACATAACAACAGATTCAACAGATGCGAAACAGATAATAAATGGTAATTAGGAATAACATTGTGCCAACAGATTTGACAACTTAGATGAAGTGGACAAATTTCTCCAAAGACACAATTAGCTAGTCTTACTCAAAAAGAAACAGCCAGAGTAGCCTGGTATCTATTAAAGAAATTGAAGCTGTAATTTAAAACCTTTCCACAAAGACTCCAATGCTAGGTCTAAATGGCGTCAGTGAAGAATTCTACCAAACGTTTAAGAAAAACATGATACCAATTCTGCTAGTTCTTACCAATTATTCTAATTAAAGAGGAAATTGAAAAAGGAAGGAATACTTCCTATTAACCTCTTGCACTTTTCTCAGACTTGTAAGTGTGACACTGGGATGACCAGTTCATGGGGAGAATTTTATATTCTTTACAGGTGAATTGGCTACAACCACAGGCAATTTCAGTTTCTTTCCAAATTTCTTCAGGGGAATATCTGAGGAAAAATAAAGTGCTTTTGAAATATAAACACTTTCTAGGAACAAAGGAATGTTGCTTATACATGATTTTACCAATAGTCTCATGAAAATTGTGTGGAGGACTGTGGCTATAAACACAATGGTTTGAATTTTATGTAAATTCATAGCTTTTTATTGTTATTTTTAAATACAGAAAAGTTCTGAAGGTAGTAATTTTATTTGCTAGTTTTTTGGAAACTTTACATCTGAGGAAGATCTGCTGGAAGATGTCATTTGGGGTAATGCAAAATATTTCTGGAAGACACAAGTAAAATGGGCCCTCATTGACCAAGTAATTTGTATAGATGTAGTGATTAAACTATTAAGTAGAGGGGAGGTTGCAAAAATATTTGACAAAATGAAATATGTGCTTGCAGTGCAAAACCACTGATCCTGCTCACAAACAGGCATAGTGAGAAAGATTTCTATATGCCTGATAGAACAGCCTCTGTGGGCCATCTTAAGCACTGGTGAATAACACTTTTATGCATCCTATTACATCTGAATTTCATCACTTAACATGATACTTAAGCTGAATTAAAATGCCTTAATACTCTTGCCTTAATATTCTTCCAAGGTTTAGCACCTGGTCCTTTTAATTAAAAAAAAAAAAAAAAAAAAAAGGTTATGGTTAACTTTTTTGGAAAAGGTACTCAAATATGCCAACTTTATTGTTTCTAGATATACACTCTTGTGCTGAAAATTGTCAAAATAGCATGAAGTTTCCTCTTATTGCAATCCAAATTTTTGAAAGCCAGAAAATCTAATTATTATGCTCTAGACAACTTACCTAATGCTTTCTTTATCCACAAGTAACTTTGCTTCAATTTCTTGATGCTGGGTTTCATCTCACTGACTTTGGGCTTCTAAATGGGAATATTTATGTCCTCTTCGCTTATTTGGGTCAAATCAAACAGTACAGCTAAAGTTATTCAAATACATTCAAACTACACAGAACCCTTATAAATTACTAGTATCATGGTAGGAAGGAAAATATATAAGAAGAAAAATACATCCTAGAACTCATTATCAAAATTATTGGTGTATAGTCTATACTAGCATAGAGTAGCTTTCTCAACCTGCTATGTAAAATTACCAGCAAGAAAAAAAAGTGCAAGAATAAGGTTTATGACTGAAGTGGTCGGTGTCATGATTCCCTATTCTAGCATTCTCAGAAGGATCCCATCCGTTAGACACGCAGAAACTGCAGCCCATCCAAATGTGATCTGTTTAATCAATAATCATCAGTTCATATTGAAGACAGTATCTTTGCTATATGTGCTTGTCATAATGAAGGACGGTGTACAAAGAACAAGTTGAGCCAGATGAACACTTTAATTTTGATGCCAAAATTAATCACTTTTTGTCATAATACCAGGCATAGATAATGGTTGATCCAGTGCACACTGTCTGTATTACCCCATAATTTCCTGCAGTAGACATGTCATAATTTGACATACTCCTGGATCATTAACACAATGCAGTAGTCAGATATACTTGTCAAGATTAAGCTAAATGTCAGTAGAAGACTCAGTGAAGGCTTGGAAATCTTGCAGCTTGCTCTCAGATACGCTGCCAACTGAAATGATAAATGTCATTGGGCTGTGGTACTATTCTCATCGATGTATCAATAAATAAAGGGATACTGGGGAAAAAATGTTCTTCCAGATATCTGCCCACTCTGAACCTAGAGTTCTTTTCATCACTGTGAAAGACAGCTCCCTAGACACCGCAGCCATTTCCTGGGAGGACTCTGAGCTGTGATTTTAAAAACAGAATGCACTCATCTGCCATTTTTCTTCCAAAATTGCTTGTGAATATCCTGTATGCTATCCAAGTCTCTCCACCCTTGTAGTCTTTGTATAAATGGGTTCATTTTGTTCTTTTTAATTTTTTTGAGACAGAGTCTCACTCTGCAGCCCAGATTGGAGTGCACTGGTGATATCTCGGCTCACTGCAACCTCTGCCTCCCAGGTACAAGCGCTTCTTCTGCCTCAGCTTCCTGAGTAGCTGGGATTACAGGCGTGCACCAACACGCCTGGCTAATTTTTATATTTTCAGTAGAGACGGGGTTTTGCCGTGTTGGCCAGGCTGGTCTTGAACTCCTGGCCTCAAGCGATCCACTCGCCTCGGCCTCCCAAAGTGCTGGGATTACAGGCTTGAGCCACCGCGCCCGGCCCCTTTGTTCTTATTTGTTGTTATTGCAGTGGGATTCTAGGAAGTGCTGGGAGTGGAGAAGTTAATTAACATACTTAGCTAGCTTGAATAGACATCCCAGTACTGATAGAGTTACAATCTTAAAAAAAGAAAGAAAGAAAGGAAAAAAAAAGCCCAACAGTCATGGGATGAAAAAGTATTTGGGCGAGGATGAAAGAGTCAAACTCTCACTGTGCACATGAAATCACAAGTATGGGCCGGGAGCAGTGGCTCACGCCTGTAATCCCAGCACTTTGGGAGGCGGGTGGATCAGGGGGTCAGTTGATCGAGACCATCTTGGCTAACACGGTGAAACCCCGTCTCTACTAAAAAAAAAAATACAAAAAATTAGCCGGGCGTGGTGGCAGGCGCCTGTAGTCCCAGCTACTCGGGAGACTGAGGCAGGAGAATGGCGTGAACCCGGGAGGCGGAGCTTGCAGTGAGCTGAGATGGCGCCACTGCACTCCAGACTGGGCGACAAGGCAAGACTCCGTCTCAGGAAAAAAAAAAAAAAAAAGAAAGAAAAAGAAATCACAAGTACGTACACACGCAACTGTCCTGGTACTAACACAACATTTTGGTTTTCTTATAATATGGAAATTTTATTGAATATTGAAATACATTTTATTGAAGTTGAGAGTTGTATCTTCTTTTACCATGACCGCCAACATGTATGTGCAATAAAAGCTATAAGAATATTTGCATTTGACCCCTAAAATAAGGAACTTGGATTTAATAATTTGGCAGTTGCTTTGTTTCATTTAAATTTGAATATTTTTCTGTTTTATTTTAATAGATTGTTCCTATTGCATTATTCAAAGGTGTTAAAAAAACTCTATGTGGTTGATTAGAGAACATTTATTATGTATATTTATTTGTGAATATTTATAATAATGAATGTTTATTAAATACGTACATATTATACATTATACCAGGTACATATTGTATATATTATACATTATATAAGGTAGGGAATACACGTTGCCCATGTGGAGATTATAATATAGCTGGAAAAATAATATCAACATACATACTGTATGATTCCAACTACTTTTTTTTCTTTTTGAGATGCAGTCTTGCTCTGTCACACAGGCCGGAGTGCAGTGGTGTGATTTCGGCTCACTGCAACCTCCGCCTCCCAGGTTCAAGCAATTCTCCTGCCTCAGCCTCCTCAGTAGCTGGGATTACAGGCATGCGCCACCAGGCCCAGCTAATTTTTGTATTTTCAGTAGAGATGAGGTTTCACCATGTTGGTCAGGCTGGTCTCGAACTCCTGACCTCGTGATCCTCTCACCTTTGCCTCCCAAAGTGCTGGGATTACAGGTGTGAGCCACCACGCCCGGCCTTTTGCCCACTTTTAAGTTGGATTATTTGTTTTCTTATTGTAGAGTTTCAAGTATTCTCTGTATATTTTGAATACCAGCCCTTTATCAGATATGTTCTCCCTCCCTGTGACTTTTCTAATTCTTTTAACAGTGCCACCCATGCAGCAGAAGTTTTTTTATTTTTTAAATTATAATAAAGTCCCACTTAGCAAGTTTTTCTTCTGTAGGTCATGCTATAGGGTTGTATTTAAAAACTCATAGTCAAACCCAAGGTCACCTGTATTTTCTCCTGCTATCTTTTAGAAGTTTTACAGTTTTGCACTTTAAATTTAACTTTATGATCCATTTTGAGTTAACTTTTGTGAGAAGTGTAAGGTCAGTATCTAGATTGATTTTTTTACGTATGGTTGTCCAGTAGTTTTAACACCATTTGTTAAGAAGCATATCTTTTTCCCATTGAATTACATTTGCTTATTTGTCAAAGATCTATTGACTATATTTGTGAGGGTCTCTATCTGTGCTCTCTGTTCTATTCCATTGATCTATTTGTCTATTCTTTACCAATACCACACTCTCTTGATTACTATAAGTTTACAGTAAGTCTTGAAGTCAGTAAGCATTAGTCCTCTAATTTTGTTCTTCTTTAATATCATGTTGGCTTTTCTGCGTCTCTTGACTTTCTATAGATTTTGAGTCAGTTAGTCAATACCCACAAAGTAGCTTGCTTGGATTTTGATAAGGACTGCATTGATCCCAATATTGATCTGTAGATCAAGTTGAAAGAACGGATATCTTAACAATATTGAATTTTCTTATTCATTAACATGCAGTAAGTCAATTTTTTAGATCTTCTTTGGTTTCATTCATCAGATTTTCATAGTTTTCCTCAGATAGATACTATACATATTTTGTAAGACTTGTACCTAAGTATTTCATTTTTGATGCTAATGTAAATGGCACTGTGTTTTTAATTTTAAATTTCAACTGTTCATTGATGGCATATAGGAAAAGAAATGACTTTTGTAAATTAACTTTGTATCCTGCATGCTTGCTATAATCACTTATAAAAGATTATATACATAGAATTCATTCTAGGAGTTTTTTGTTATTCTTTGAGATTTTCTACATGGGCACTCATGGCATATATGAACAAAGACAGTTTTATCACTTCCTTTCTTTTTTTTTTTGAGACAGAGTCTCGCTCTGTCACGCAGGCTGGAGTGCAGTGGCGTGATCTCGGCTCACTGCAAGCTCTGCCTCCCAGGTTCACGCCATTCTCCTGCCTCAGCCTCCCAAGTAGCTGGGACTACAGGTGCCCACCACCACGCCCGGCTAATTTTTTGTATTTTTAGTAGAGACGGGGTTTCACCATGTTAGCCAGGATGGTCTTGATCTCCTGACTTCGTGATCCGCCCGCCTTGGCCTCCCAAAGTGCTGGGATTACAGGCATGAGCCTCCATGCCCTGTCATCACTTCCTTTCTTATCTGTATACCTTTTATTTCTTTTTTCTGTCTTATTGCATTAGTTAGGACTTTCCATACAAAGTTAAATAAGAGTGAGAAGAGGAGACATTCTTGTTTTGTTCCTGTTCTTAGTGGGAAAGTATCTCGTGTTTCAGCCTTGACTATCATGTTAAGTGGAGGGGTTTTTTAGATTTAAAAAATCAATTTGAAGAAGTTTCTCTCTATTGCTAGTTTGCCGGAAGGTTTTTTTGTCTGTTTGTTTGTTTGTTTTTTGTTTTGAAGTGGAGTCTCACTCTGTCCCCCAGGCTGGAGTGCAGTGGTGTGATCTTGGCTCACTACAACCTCCGCTTCCTGGGTTCAAGCAATTCTCCTGTCTCAGCTTCTTGAGTAGCTGTGATATAGGTGCGTGCCATCATGCCCGGCTGATTTTTTTTTTTTGTGGTATTTTTAGTAGAGATGAGGTTTTCACTGTGTTAGCCAGGATGGTCTCGATTTTCTGACCTCGAGATCTGCCTGCCTTGGCCTCCCAAAGTGCTGGGATTACAGGCATGAGCCACTGCACCCAGCCTGCTGAAAGTTTTTATCATGAATGATTGTTAGGTATTGTCAAACTCTTTTTATGCATCTATTGATAAGATTATAGATAATGGATTGATCTTTGAATGTTGAACTAGCCTTGCATTCTGGAATACATCCCACTTTGTTATGGTATATAATACTTTCCTTGTTTGTTTTTTAAACTATTGTATTTATTATTTTTAATACTTTTTCAAAACTTCAATGAAAATCAAATAAGCCACATCCTGTGCTGTGTTTCTCTGTGCTGCTTGAAGCTGCCTGTGCTTACTTTTGGTTCTACATAGCTTCTCCCCTTAGAATGACATACATAGTACAGCATTCAACATATGCTAACTCTTAGTGTTGTTATTATCTGAAGACCCTCAAGGACTGCTCATGGTGCTGATGTGGTTGGAGGGGACATGACTTGAACCATGTCTTGTAACTTTGCATGAATTATTTACACATGCTTGAGACAAGGTTAGTTTTCTGCATCAAAGAATGAGCAAGGAGATGATAAAGAGGTGGCTAGCTCCATCTTGTTCCAGCTATGGTCATTGCTGACATGCACTTTGCACACACGTGCTCATCCAAGTTGCATACTGCACTCAGTCAGACTCAGGTGTGAAAGAGAGGTAGGAAAGAGGGACATGGGCCCACTTTCAGCTCTGGTTTATTCAGCTCTTATCACTGATCTGTATGAGGACTGAAATGAAATCCTCAGCTAACACTGAACTGGAAGGAGCAGCCTGTGTGTGGTGAAGAGATAAAACCTAAAACAATCTTAACAGAAACAAAGCACTTTTCCAAACTAAGAAGAGGGCGATAAATGTAGTTTGACACTTTAGTTTAAAAATACACAAACTTAGGCCGGGCGTGGTGGCTCATGCCTGTAATCTCAGCACTTTGGGAGGCCGAGGTGGGCAGATCACGAGGTCAGGAGTTCGAGATCAGCCTGCCCAATATGGTGAAACCCTGTCTCTACTAAAAATACAAAAATTAGCTGGGCGTGGTGGTGTGCACCTGTGCTCCCAGCTACTCGGGAGGCTGAGGGAGAAGATTCGCTTGAACCCAGGAGGCGGGGCTGCAGTGAGCCGAGGTAGTGCCACTGCACTCCAGCCTGGGCGACAGAGTGAGATTCCATCTCAAAAAAAAAAAAATAAAATACACAAATATTAGAATAATGCCTGTGAAACAAAAGTGACCTGAGTTTATATCCCTGTGGCCTTGACAAAAGCCTGTGGTACAATGAGGTCACCTCATATCTTAGTGAGTTTGAAGGGAGTGAGGTCTCTCCTGCCGCCAGCTTCAGAGCACACTGAAGAGCTTGAGCCCTTCAGTTCCAGAATGAAGAGTTCCAGCCATTGGATATTCAGTAAGATGTCAATAAATCAGAGTTTGTCAAGAGAAGGAGGGTGAAGGGCCTTCTACCCTGACATGCCAGGTCTCAGACAGAGAGGAAGGCATTAGTTGCAGAAGAGAGAAAACTCAGGCATGAGCAGGATGGTCAACTTTAAATTCTACAACTCCCTCCCATGGAGGAGACATTAGACTCACACTAAGAAAATAGGTCTGTAATTGGTGGATGGGGCTACAGGAAGTTGAACCACAGACAAACGTAAAGAAGAACTCAGGAATGAGGATTCTCAAAAATGAATGTGTTTTCTCTCAAAGTAGTGTGACAGTGTATTCATACAGTGATTCTCTGTTATCTATAGAAGTCTAAATCCCATAAGAAGTTCAGAAGGTCCTTTGTTCCTCACTTCCTGCCTGTAAACCAGTTTCATCTCCCGGACACACTCTGCCACCCTGTGTGCCCTGAGTCGTAGCCCCTCTGCACTTACTATGCTTCTCCCAAAAACAGCATACTCCTTTCACCTTCCTGCCTCTGCCCATGACTTTCTCTTGGTCTGGAATGCCCCCAGCAGTTCAGCTCTTAAAGCTCATATACCCTCAGGCCATAGTTGAAAATATGTGTATCCTTGTTCATTCTCAACAGTTCCAATAAAAATCTGCCTCCCCTTTGAAGTCTTCAGAACTGCTCTCCTTTAACCTCCAAAGCAAAGCTAGACAACCCATGATCACTGCTGCCATGACACCCACCCACTTCGATTACGGCATGTTCCACATTCTCATTATTTGCTTACTGTCTCCTCTAGTTGACTCTGAGCAGACACCTTGTCTTATTCATCTCTGCATCTGAAGAGTTTTCACACAGGGCTCACACCACAACGGGTGAATGAGCACTCAGAGAGGAATCTGTACCCAGGTGAAGGCAGGGACCCTCCAGCACTAAGCTTCTGTGATCTCATAACATCTTGCCTTAATATTCTTCCAAGGTTTAGCACCTGATCCTTTTAAACACGTTCGTTAATAAACAATAAATAGGCTATGGTTAACTTTTAAATAACTAGCTACTCTTTATTATGAAATGAGAATTTTGGAAGAGGCTAAGTGATCTATATACGTGGGACGGAGGAAAGTGAATATCAACGGCCTATGACGCATCATTACGTTTCTTTTCTATTTCGTAGAATTTTCTACTCACATTACTGTCTTATTCAGTGTTCTTTGTTTGGTGTTGAACAAGCGCAAAATCACTGAGGTTAAAATGGAATTATTCTAAAGCCTGGAAGCCTGGTAGCTTCAAGAAGAGCTAGAACCAAAGCCTGGAAAGATCTCCAGGAGCAGCTCCAGCTACTCTAAGTAAATCTCTCCTAGGCACTCTGATCGCTTTTCACAACTTCTCTCTCCACATCGCTTCAACTTTTCTTTCAACAGATCAACTGTGTCTGCTTTTCTAAGCTCCTGGTTAAATATGGAAGCACCAAAGATCCCAAACTTAAATATTCTAAGTTAAAATGACCCATAAGGAAAGACCAGTACCTCTCAATCCCAATTCCCACATTTTAAAGAGAAAATGTGGTTGGGTCAGTTGTTCTCCCTTTAAATGAATAGGCTCAGGTATGGGACATGATTCCATAACACAAACATGGCAGGCAGGGCTCACCATTGTGGGGTCAGTCCTCAGATAAAAACTTTTTTTTTTTTTTTTTTTGAGACGGCATCTCACTCTGTCACCCAGGCTGTAGTGCAGTGGTGCAATCTCGGCTCACTGCAACCTCTGCCTCCTGGGTTCAAGTGAGTCTCCTGTCTCAGCCTCCTGAGTAGCTGGGATTACAGGTTTGCGCCACCACGCCTGGCTAATTTTTGTATTTTTAGTAGAGAGGGGAGTTTTACCATGTTGGCCAGGCTGGTCTTGAACTCCTGACCTCAGGTGATCCACCCACCTTGGCCACCCAAAGTGCTGGGATTACAGGCATAAGCCACTGCTCCTGGCCAATAACTTTATTTATTTATTATTTATTTATTTTTTGAGACAGAGTCTGGCTCTGTCCCCCAGGCTGGAGTGCAGTGGTGCGATCTCGGCTCACTGCAACCTCCGCCTCCCTGGTTCACGCCATTCTCCTGCCTCAGCCTCCCGAGTAGCTGGGACTACAGGTGCCCGCCACCACCTCTGGCCAATTTTTGTATTTCTTAAGTAGAGACGGGGTTTCACCGAATTAGCCAGGATGGTCTCGATCTCCTGACCTCGTGATCCTCCCGCCTCGGCCTCCCAAAGTGCTGGGGTTACAGGCGTGAGCCACTGCGCCTGGCCCAGAACTTTATTATAGGTGGGACACATACCAAAAGAGTAAGTGCACCACAATGATCTAATTCGATTTTGCTTTTTGAGAGGGTTTACAGAAAGATTAAACTGACAGATTAACATTGAGAGCACTTTTCCCCTTAGACCAAATTTTAGTTAGCTATTGTCAAGTATAAAGCTCATTATTATTCTTATGAACTTTAGAATCTAAAAAGATAAATCAGTCATTTGCCTATTTGTTAAGACTTTGTATGAGCCATGCCTACAAGGCAGGTAAAGACAGCACTCAGCACAGGACTGTGGCCAACACTGATCTCTCCCTATTTCCATTATCCGCATTCACATCCACGTCTTAAATTACTGCCTTCTCAAAGTTAACAACTACATTAGTATTTTCTTGTTTACTATCTGTTTTTTTTTTTTTTTTTGAGATGGTGTCTCGCTCTGTTGCCCAGGCTGGAGTGCAATGGCATGATCTTGGCCCCTCACTGCAGCCTCCGCCTCCCGGGTTCAAGTGATTCTCCTGCCTCAGCCTCCTGAGTAGCTGGGACTACAGGCGCCGGCCACCCCGCCCAGCTAATTTTTATTTTTTTAATAGAGACAGGGCTTTACCATGTTGGCCAGGATGGTCTCGATCTCTTGACCTCGTGATCCACCCACCTCAGCCTCCCAAAGTGCTGGGATTATGGGCGTGAGCCACCACACCCGGAATTTTTTTTTTTTTTTTTTTTTTTTTTGAGACACAGTCTCACTCTGTCGCCCAGGCTGGAGTGCAGTGGCCGCGATCTCGGCTCACTGCAACCTCCAACTCCCAGGTTCACGCCATTCTCCTGCCTCAGCCTCCCAAGTAGCTGGGACTACAGGTGTGAGCCCCCATGCCTGGCTAATTTTTGGTATTTTTGGTAGAGATGGGGTTTCACTGTGTTAGCTAGGATGGTCTTGATCTCCTGACCTCGTGATCGGCCCGCCTTGGCCTCCCAAAGTGCTGGGATTACAGGCGTGGGCCACCGCGCCCGGTCCACTCTCTGTTCTTTTTAACTCAGGAATCCCTGTCTCCTTCCTGTCTTGAAAGCTTCAGCCTTCTGAAACTTGAGAATACAATTTCAGGCCGAGCGCAGTGGCTCACGCCTGTAATCCCAGCACTTTGGGAGGCCGAGGCAAGCGAATCAAGAGGTCAGGAGATCGAGACCATCCTGGCTAACATGGTGAAACCCCGTCTCTACAAAAAATACAAAAAATTAGCCGGGCCTCTGTAGTCCCAGCTACTCGGGAGGCTGAGGTGAGAGAACGGCGTGAACCTGGGGGGCGGAACCTGCAGTGAGCCGAGATTTTGCCACTGCACTCCAGCCTGGGCGACAGAGCGACATTGTCTCAAAACAAAACAAAAAAAACCAAGAAACAAAAAAATGCAATTTCAAAACCTAGATAAAAACTAAATCTTTTGAGATTCAGTGCTAAATTCTCAATTTCTGTTCACTAAAAGACATATACTTGGGCAGTGACTAATTTGATAGTTATTTCCCTTGGACTGGTAAGTACATTCCTTTTTTTTTTTTTTTTTTTTTTGTGAGACAGAGTCTTGCTCTGTCGGCCAGGCTGGAGTGGCATGATCTCGGCTAACTGCAACCTCCAACTCCTGGGTTCAAGCAATTCTCCTGCCTCAGCCTCCCGAGTAGCTGGGATTACAGGCCTGTGCCACCATGCCTGGCTAATTTTTGTAATTTGAGTAGAGACGAGGTTTCACCATGTTGACCAGGCTGGTCTCAAACTTCTGACCTCAGGTGACCCGGCCTCCTCGGCCTCCCAAAGTGCTGGGACTACAGGTGTGAGCCACTGTGCCCGGCCCAAGTACATTCATTTTTAAACAATTAAGAAGTTTTGTAATGACTTGTGAAATGAGGTGATGAAATATAATTAAAATAATCACTATTTTAATGGGGGTTCTCCATGGAATATTTCACAAAATTATTCAGCACCTTGTTAAGTTTTTAAGAACTAATAATGAAATAATATAACAATAAGCCAGGAACATAGTGTTATAAATAGATACAAAATACTTTAGAGATTGAAGTTTTGTGTTCACAGAGATGGGAGTGAAATAAAGCAGTTGTTCTTATAACTCTTTTAGCACTGAGACTATGTGACCTGCGATTTTGGGATATGAGAGAAAAGCCAGATTTTATATGCAAGATGTTGGACAATAGATTTAGAAAGAAAATGTATCAAAATACACACTGAGGCAATAATTGCCTGTTTACAGATGAAACAGGAAAGACAAGATATAGAATTACAAAATAAACATAAATAGTAATACTTAGCAGCATATTGAGCCAATTTATTTGGAGAAAATAATGAGAACATGCGGGACAACACTGATGCTATTACTTGTTAAATAGACAAAAAACTATATTTTTTCCACTCAGGAGACTGTTTTTAGTAGTTTACTACTACTAGACAAGATGGTATGTTGAATAGACTAGTTATAAAGCTAATGTACTTACTCTGTGCTGTTTCTTCATTTCTTTAAGTTCTGGAATAATTTTCAGGAGAAAGAAAATCATAAGAGTTTGTTGAAAATTTCTTTCTCTTGAAACTGAGATTTATATTATTGAAAAATTAAATAACAGGTCACTACATAAATATCCCTGAAATTTTTTTACTTTTCTTTCTTTCTTTTTTTTTTTCTTTTTTTGAGACGTAGTCACACTCTGTTGCCAGGCTGGAGTGCAGTGGCACCATCTTGGCTCACTGCAACCTCCGCCTCCCGGGTTCAAGCAATTCTCCTGCTTCAGCCTCCTGAGTAGCTGGGATTACAGGCTCGCACCACCATGCCCAGCTAATTTTTTGTATTTTTAGTAGAGACGGGATTTCATCATGTTGCCCAGGATAGTCTTGATCTCTTGACTTCATAATCTTCCCGCCTCAACCTCCCAAAGTGCTGGGATTACAGGCGTGAGCCACAGCGCCCGGCCAAAAATGTCTGTGAATTTTCAGAGACTGGATCCATTCAGTGAACACAGCCAGGGCTCTGTTGGATGTAAATGACAAAGACACAACTCAAACCTACTTTAACTCATGTAGCAAAATGCTCAAGGACAGACCTTAGGGCATAAGCAGCATCTCTAGAATTGAGTCTTACCTCTTCCATCTCTACCTTTCTCTGTGTTGATTCCATTTTATTTGTTTCCTGCAATGACTCATATCTTGTGATTGAAAAACAAGGGGCCAGGCGTGGTGGCTCACGCCTGTAATCCCAGCACTTTGGGAGGCCGAGGCGGGTGGATCACGAGGTCAGGAGATCGAGACCAACCTGGCTAACACGGTGAAACCCTGTCTCTACTAAAAATACAAAAAAAATTAGCCGGGCGTAGTGGTGGGCGCCTGTAGTCCCAGCTATTTGGGAGGCTGAGGCAGGAGAATGGCGTGAACCCGGGAGGCGGAGCTTGCATTGAGCCAAGATCGGGCCATTGCACTCCAGCCTGGGCGACAGAGACAGACTGCATCTCAAAAAAAAAAAAAAAAAGAAAAGAAAGAAAAGAAAAAAAAAGAAAAACAATGAAGCCTGGTGGATATTCATTTCTGCAAGAATACTCAGGGAGTTCTATCATCAGGGACCTTTTCTGGATATGGTTTGCCTCTCCAGGCCTTGAGAACCATATCTTTCTCCCCAAAACACTTTTGTTTCTGAGCATCCTCAGAGCCCATTTCTTCTGACCCAAATTGCTGCTCAGTAAAGGGACACAGATATTTAAAGGACCTGGGGGGATGGTCCAAAAAGAGTAATTTCCTAGAGTGTCCGTATATTTTTAAGTAATTGTAGAAGCATCAATCAGGACATCACTCTTCCTCCATTCACCCACCAAGAGATTGGGAATTGCCTTGTTCAATGTCAAAAGGCTGTCCTGGCTCACTCTTTCAGCACTCTGCAAAAGATGAGTGTTATCGCAACGGCATAGTGCCCACACACACCCAGGGAAAACCGCAGCTTTTGAAAAATGTTATAAACAAAATAACTGCATTGAATTCCACCAGATAAATTACAGATCGTTTATTTGAAAGTTAACACCCTGAGAACAATGTGTTTTATTTTTCGTTTTCTCAAAGTAAAAGTTTAGACAAGTATATTCTAGTAATACCATTTCATTTTTCATTTGAGACAGGGTCTCACTCTGACATTCAGGCTGCAGTACAGTGGTGTAATCGCAGCTCACTGCAGCCTCAACCTCCCAGGCTCAGGTGACCCTTCCACCTCAGCCTCCCATGTAACTGAGACTACAGGCATGTCCCACCACACCCGTCTGGTAATATCTATACAGATCAGAGTTTACTTCCATATGACAACAGAACAACTTTGACATGACAGAACATTCATAAGCAATTTTGGCATGTAAGTAACTGTTCTGATATTTGAAGCTCTCAATTGTATGATAAGCAATCCAACTCAACTAGTTAAACAAAGACAAAAAAACCTTTACTATGTAAACATTAGAGAATCTTACCACATTTTGAGTATTTTAGTAGCTGAGTAAAAGAGACAAAATATATGAATATTTAAAATGCCCTTTAATGTCAGTTCATTTTTTTCTATGATTATAATAGCAAGAGCTGTGGGTGTGTTCTTCAAAGAAGAATAGCACTGCATTCTTCTTTGATATAATTTTTATATCCTCCCTCCCTCTCTTTCTATATATGTGTGTGTGTGTGTATATACACACAAACACAATATGTACATACAATATATATACTGACACATACATACATTCATATATAAAATTTGAAATTAAAATATTAAGTATGGCCAGGCGTGGTGGCTCACACCTGTAATCCCAGCACTTTGAGAGGCCAAGGCAGGTGTATTATGAGGTCAGGAGTTCAAGACCAGCCTGGCCAAGATGGTGAAACCCCATCTCTACTAAAAATACAAAAACTAGCTAGGCGTGGTGGCAGGCACCTGTAATCCCAGCTACTCGGGAGGCTGAGGCAGAGAATTGCTTGAACCCAGGAGACAGAGATTGCAGTGAGCTGAGATCGCACCACTACACTCCAGCCTGGGTGACAGAGCAAGGCTCTGTCTCAAAAAAATAAAAAATAAAATAAATAAATAAAATATTAAGCATGAACATAAAAAGAACAAGAGCTGGTATAATTAGAATTACTGTTTTGAAACTTTTTTCTTAAGTACTTTTGGTCATATTAATCAGTTGCTCTAAAATTTCAACATGGACATTTTGAAGGTGCACAGTTGCACACATCCCAACTGCAGAGTTCCAGTTTGGTTCAGATCGAGTAAACACATTCTGCCTTATCTACTGATTAAACTGATAATCATGGTCAAAATGCATAATGTTACTATCAGAAGACTCTGAAAGTTGGATAAGAGTAGTAAACATTCACCCCTAGACATTGCTTTGGGGTTGAAGCCCCACAGCCTGTCTGTATGCTCCCCTAGAGGTTTGACCAGCGGGGCACTGAAGCACTGAAGAAGCGAGCCACACCTCCATCACATGCCCTGCAAGAGGAACAAGGGAACCTTTCCCGTTTCAATAGCTACACATGTACCCCTGAACTTGGTATGGAGCTCAGGACCTGAAGGATGACCTAGTGGTGATTTGCCTAACTTGATTTCCTCCTTCCTTCCCTTCCTCTTTCCTTCCCTCCCTCTCATCATCCTTCTTCCTTCCCTTCTTCCTCTATCCCTGTCTCTCTCCTTATTTCTCCTGTCTTATTCCTCCTCTTCCACCCCTCCTTTTCCTTCTTCTCAGTCTCCTTCTTTCTTCTTATGTATTCAAGCTTGAGCTCTGAAACAGACTGAAACTAGAACTGCCAACAGGCAGACTGAAGGAGATACACAAAGAAACGTTCAAAAGATCAACAAATCCAGGAGATGATTTTTTGAAAAAATTAAAATATACCACTAGCTAGACTAATAAAAAAGAAAAGAAAGAAGATTCAAATAAACAATCAGAAACAAAGGCAATATTACCACTGACCCCACAGAAATACAAATAACTATCAGAGAATATTATGAACACCTCTATGCATATAAACCAGAAAATCTAGTAGAAATGGATAAATTCCTGGACACATACACCCTCCCAAGACTAAACCAGGAAAAAATCGAGTCCCCGAACAGACCAAAAATAAGCTCCAAACTTGAATCAGTAATAAGTAGCCTGTCAACCAAAAAAGGCCCAGGACCAGACAGATTCACAGCTGAATTCTACCAGATGTACAAAGAAGAGCTGGTATTACTCATACCAAAACTATTCAAAAAAATTGAGGAGGAGAGATTCCTCCCCAACTCCTTCTATGAGGCCAACATCATCCAGATACCAAAACCTGGCAGATATACAGCAACAACAACAAAAAACTTTAGGCCAATATTCTTGATGAACATTGATGCAAAAATCCTCAACAAAATACTGGCAAACCGAATTCAGCAGCAGATCAACAGGCGTATCCACCACGATCAAGTAGACTTCATCCCCGGGATACAAGGTTGGTTCAACCTACACAAACCAATAAATGTTATTCATCACATAAACAGAACTAAAGGCCAAAACCGTATGATTATCTCAAAAGATGCAGAGAAGGCCTTCAATAAAATTCAACATTCATTCATGTTAAAGACTCTCAATAAACTAGGTATTGAAGAAACATAACTCAAAAGAATAAGCACCATATATGATAAACCCACAGCTAATATCATACTTAATGGGCAAAAGCTGGAAGCATTCCCCTTGGAAACTGGCACAAGACAAGGTTGCCCTCTCTCACTACTCCTATTAAATATAGTATTGGAGGTTCTGGCCAGGGCAATCAGGCAAGGTAAAGAAATAAAGAACATTCCAACAGTAAGAGAAGAAGTCAACTATCCCTGTTTGCAGATGACATGATCATATTTCTAGAAAACCCCATAGTCTCAACCCAAAAGCTTATTAAGCTGATAAGCAACTTCAGGAAAATCTCGGGATACAAAATCAATGTGCAAAAATTACTAGCATTCCTATACTTCAACAAAAGTCAAGCCAAGAGCCAAATCAGGAACAAACTCCCATTCACAACTGCAACAAAAAGAATAAAATACGTAAGAATACAGCTAACAAGGGAGGTGAAAGGTCTCTACAAGGAGAACTACAAACCACTGCTCACATAAATCAGAGAAGGCACAAACAAATGGAAAAACATTCTATGCCCACGAATAAGAAGAACCAATATTTTTGGCCAGGCACAGTGGCTCACATCTGTAATCCTAGCACTTTGGGAGGCCAAGGCGGGCAACAGTCAATCTACAGAATGCAAGAAAATATTTGCAAACTATGCATCTGACAAAGGTCCAATACCCAGCATCTATAAGGAACTTAAACTAATTTACAGGAAGAAACCAACCCCATTAAAGTGGGAAAAGGACATGAACAGATACTTTTCAAAGGAAGACATACATGCGGCCAACAATCATATGAAAAAAAGCTCAACATCAGTGATCATTAGAGAAATGCAAATCAAAACCACAGTGAGATGCCATCTCACACCAGTCAGAATGGTGATTTTTTAAAATAATAAAACATTATAAACTATACCTAACATTTATAGAACACTCCACCCAACAACAGCAGAATACATGTTTTTCTAAAAGAAAATGATATCCTGAAACGTTGTTCAGCAGAACTGTTACAATTTCTTTTTAAAAACCTGAAATTTCTTCTTTTAATTGGTAATGATTTTTTCTTTTATTTTAAGTTCAGGGTTACATGTGAAGGTTTGTTACACAGGTAAACCTGTGGCATGGGGGGTGATTGTACAGATTATTTCATCACCCAGGTATTAAGCCTAGTACTCATTAGTTATCCTTCCTGATCGTCTCCCTCCTCCCACCCTCCACCCTTTGAGATGCCACAGTGTGTGTTGCCACCCTCCATGTCTCCCTCCTGCCACCCTCCACCCTTTGAGATACCACAGTGTGTGTTGCCACCCTCCATGTCTCCCTCCTGCCACCCTCCACCCTTTGAGATACCACAGTGTGTGTTGCTACCCTCCATGTCTCCCTCCTGCCACCCTCCACCCTTTGAGATGCCACAGTGTGTGTTGCTACCCTCCATGTCTCCCTCCTGCCACCCTCCACCCTTTGAGATGCCACAGTGTGTGTTGCTACCCTCCATGTCTCCCTCCTGCCACCCTCCACCCTTTGAGATGCCACAGTGTGTGTTGTTCCCTCCATGTCTCCCTCCTGCCACCTTCCACCCTTTGAGATGCCACAGTGTGTGTTGCCACCCTCCATGTCTCCCTCCTGCCACCCTCCACCCTTTGAGATACCACAGTGTGTGTTGCCACCCTCCATGTCTCCCTCCTGCCACCCTCCACCCTTTGAGATACCACAGTGTGTGTTGCCACCCTCCATGTCTCCCTCCTGCCACCCTCCACCCTTTGAGATGCCACAGTGTATGTTGCCACCCTCCATGTCTCCCTCCTGCCACCCTCCACCCTTTGAGATGCCACAGTGTGTGTTGCCACCCTCCATGTCTCCCTCCTGCCACCCTCCACCCTTTGAGATACCACAGTGTGTGTTGCCACCCTCCATGTCTCCCTCCTGCCACCCTCCACCCTTTGAGATGCCACAGTGTGTGTTGCTGCCCTCCATGTCTCCCTCCTGCCACCCTCCACCCTTTGAGATGCCACAGTGTGTGTTGCTGCCCTCCATGTCTCCCTCCTGCCACCCTCCACCCTTTGAGATGCCACAGTGTGTGTTGCTACCCTCCATGTCTCCCTCCTGCCACCCTCCACCCTTTGAGATGCCACAGTGTGTGTTGTTCCCTCCATGTCTCCCTCCTGCCACCCTCCACCCTTTGAGATGCCACAGTGTATGTTGTTACCCTCCATGTGCCCATGTTTTCTCATCATAACGGCTATTATTAAAAAGCAAAAAGCAAAAACAACAGATGCTGGGGAAGCTGTGGAGAAAATGGAACAATTATACATTGTTGGTGGGAGTGTAAATTAGTTCAACTATTTTGGAAGACAGTGTGATGATTCCTCAAAGACCTAAAGACAGAAATGTCAGTCAGCCCAGCAATCCCATTACTGGGCATATACCCAGAAGAACATAAATCATTCTATTATAAAGGCACATAAACACGTATGTTCACTGCAGCACGATTCATAACAGCAAGGACATGGAATCAACCTAAATGCCCAACAATGATAGACTGGATAAAGAAAATGTAGTACATATACACCATGGAATATTATGCAGCTGTAAAAAAGAATGAGATCATGTCCTTTGTGCAAACATGAATGGAGCTGGAGGCCATTAACCTTAGCAAACTAATACAGGAACAGAAAACCAAATACAGCATGTTCTCACTTATAGTGGGAGCTAAACGATGAGAGCATATGGACACACAGAGGGAAACATTAGGAGAGAGAAGAACGGGAAAAATAACAAATGGGCATTAGGCTTAATACCTGGGTGATGAAATAATCTGTACAACAAACCTCCATGACACAAGTTCACCTGTGTACCAAACTGCTATGGCAGTGCTGGGAAGGGAAGAGCGTGGTCCCTTTAAATGATAGGGAAGGGGAGAAGGGAAGTGCTGGGTAGAGGAGGGCGTGGTCCCTGGCTAGGGCTCCACCCCCACGGACCTAGGTGAAGACAGGCACTTGTGCTTTCATGCCCAAATGTAGCATTTTCCAAGACCACCCTGGCCTGCCATGCCCCCACCATGGGCCTATAAAAATCAGAGACCTTAGCAAGGCAGGGACGCAAGCAGCTGGACATCATAAGGAACACATCAGCAGAAGAAGACACAGGCAGCTGGTCATCGAAAGCACACTGGCGGAAGAGCAGGCCAACAGACACCTGCAGGCCATCAGGCCATCGACGGAGTCTCGCTCTGTCGCCCAGGCTGGAGTACAGTGGCGCGATCTCCGCTCACTGCAAGCTCCGCCTCCCGGGTTCACGCCATTCTCCTGCCTCAGCCTTCCGGGTTCACGCCATTCTCCTGCCTCAGCCTCCCGAGTAGCTGGGACTACAGGCGCCTGCCACCAGGCCCGGCTAATTTTTTGTATTTTTAGTGGAGACGGGGTTTCACCGGGTTAGCCAGGATGGTCTTGATCTCCTGACCTCGTGATCTGCCCACCTCGGCCTCCCAAAGTGCTGGGATTACGGGCGTGAGCCAGCGCGCCTGGCCAGGACTTTTTTATTAAGCGGTTTTTCATTAAAGGCAGTGATGTTAAATGTGCTCTTGCAAAGGGAGTTTCTCCTAAGGTTGCCGTTGCTAGGGAACTGTTGCTATGGGCACCATTGCTAAGGAATGTTGCTAAAGACAATGTTTCTAAGGATATTGCTAAGAGCTTTGTTGCCAAGGGTGTTGTTGCTAAGAAGATTGTCGCCAAGGGAATTGTATTAGGTTGGTACAAAGGTGATTGCGGTTTTTGCCACTGAAATGGCAAAAATCGCAATTACCTTTGCATCAACCTAATAGTCAAGGACATTGTTGCTGCATATAGTGTTGCAATGGATTTTGCTCCTAGGGCCTCTTAGATAAGGGTGTTGTTGCTAAGAAATGTTCCCCACACATACTGCCACCAAGGACATAGTTGTTACTGCCACTGTAGCTAAATGCATGGCTGATATGGCCATTATTGCTCTGGTCACAATTACAGTAGCCACTCTTGCAGAAGGAGCAATTCCTATGACCACCGGTGCTAAAGACGTTGTTATTAAGTATGTTGCTATTAATGGAACTTCTTCAAAGAGTGCAGTTGCTAAGCACATTTTGCCAAGTTTTTGCTAATGATATTGTTGGGAGGGCCTTTATGCTAAAGACATTGTTCTTAAAGGTGTTAGTATTAAGGGTGGTGTTGGAAGAAAGTTTTTGCTAAGGATGCATTTGCTAAATCAAGGCTGGATGGTCACTACTGCTACGAAAACTGTTGCTAAAGGCAACATTGCTAGGGGCAAAGGTGCTAAGGAAATTTTTGCTATGAAATGTGTTGATAAGATTGTTGATGTTAGTTTTTAGAAAGGCACTTTCTTTGTTAGTGTTAGTGTGTTTTGTGTTTTCTTAGTATGTTTGTTAGTGTGTTTTGGCGTGCTTTGCTAAGAAATCTGCACTAAGTTGCTTTTGCTGAGGGTGTGGCTGCTTTGGCCACTGTTGGCAAAGTCATTGTTGATAAGGCATTATTTCTAAGTTTATTACTGCTAAGGAAATTGTTGCCTTTTTGTTAAGAGAATTGTATTAGTTTCCTAGGGCTGCCATATCAAAGTACCACAAACGAGGTGGCTTAAAACAAAAGAAATTTCTCTTACAGTTCTAGAGCTTAGAAGTCCAAATCAGGTGGTGGTAGGTTTGCTTCCTTCTGAGCACTCTGATCTTTTCCATGCGTTTTTCCCTGCTTCTGATGTTTCCTGGAAATCTTTCAAATTTCTTGGCATCACTCCAGTCTCTGCCTTCATATTCACATGCCCTTACAAAACTTACTCTCTGTTGCCAGGAGAGTGTTTGCTACGGAAATGCTTGCTAAAGGTATTTTTAAGGGCATTTCTCTTAAAGGCATTAATGTTCAGGATATTGTCACAAATAAGTTTTGGTACCAATGCAATTACCAAGAGTGTTGATGTTATGGCCCTGTTGCAAAGGAAACTTGTTGTTAAGGGTGTTGCAAGACTCTTGTGTTAATATTGTTGTAAAGAAAGTTGTTGTTAAGGATGCTGTTCCTAACTGCATTTGTTTCTATGTTGCAAAATGAAATATGTTAAAAGCATTGTTGCAAAACATGTTCTTGCTAGAAGCATTGCTGCTGATGGAAAGTTTGCAAAGGTAATTGTTGATGGAAGCAATTTTGAAGGTCCTCGTTTAAAAAAAAAAGAAAAAAAGAAAAACAGTGTCTAGCTCTGTCGCCCAAGTTGGAGTGCACTGGTATGATCATGGTTCACTAACCTCAAACTCTTGGGCTCAAGCAATTTTCTCACCTCAGCCTCCCAAGTAGCTAGGACTACGAGCACAGGTCACCATATGTGACTTTTTTTTTAAATTTTTTGTAGAGACAGCATCTCACTGTATTGCCCAGACTGACCTCAAACTGCTGGCCTCAAGCAATCTTCCTGCCTCAACCTTTCAAAGTGCTGGGATTATAGACATTAGTCACCATATCTGGTCAAGATTGTCATTCTTAAAGGCATTGATATTACAAGTGTTATTGAAGATTAAGGTTTTGCTATGGGTGCTGTTAGTAACTGTACTATTGCTAAGAAAGCTGTTGTTAAGGGCATTTTTGATAAGGGTATTATTGGTAAGGTTATTGTTCTTAAGGTTATTGCTATGGTTTGGATGTCTGTCCCCTCTAAACCTCATGTTGAAATTTGATCCCCAGTGTTGGAGATGGGGCCTAATGGGAAGTGTTTGGGTCATATGACCAAATCCCGTATTAACAGATTAATCCCCTTCCTTGAGGCTGAGTGAGTCGTCTATCAGTTCCTGCCAGAGCTGGTTGTTAAAAAGAGCCTGAGACCTTTCTGCTCTCTTTCTCTCTCTCTCATCATGTGAGCTCTGCACACACCAGCTCCCCTTCATCTTCTGCCATGAGTGGAAACAGCCTGAGGCCCTCACCTGACACAGATGTCCAATCTTGAACTTCCCAGCCATCAGAATTGAGAACCAAGTAAATGGTTTTTCTTTATAAATTACCCATCCTCAGGTATTTATTTTGAGCAACACAAAATGGTATAAGGCAGGTGTTGATGTCAAAAAAGTTTTGGAAGGGCATTGTTCTTTAAGGCCTTGAAGTTATTGTGCAAAGAAAGTTTTGCTAAGGGTGTTATTGCTATGACTAGTGTTTCTAAGGAAACTGTTGCTAAAAGCACTTTTTTTCTCAGAGCATCATTCCTAAGGACTTAATTGCTAAGAGAATGGTAGTAATAATATTTTTGCCAAGGTTGTTGTGGCTAAGGAAGTCATTGCTGAGGGTCTTTTGTTAAACATGCTGTTCTTAAAGGCATTTTTTTTTTTTTTTTTTTTTTTTTTGAGACAGGGTCTCACTCTGTCACCCAAGCTGGAGTGCAGTTGCGTGATCACAGCTCACTGCAGGCTTGAACTCCTGTGCTCAAAGTGATCCTCCTGCCTCAGTCTCCAAAGCAACTGGGACAACAAGCACACACCACCATGCCTAGTGTATTAGACTGTTCTCATGTTGCTAATAAAGACATACCCAAGACTGGGTAATTTTTAAAGGAAAGACATTTAATTGACTCACAGTCCCCATGGCTGGAGAGGCCTCACAATCATGGCAGAAGGCAAAAGAGGAGCAAAGTCACATCTTACATGGCAGCAGACAAGAGAGCTTGTTCAGGGAAACTCCCCTTTATAAAACCATCAAATTTCATGAGACTTATTCACTATTATGAGAATAACATGGGAAAGACCCGCCCCCATGATTCAATTACCTCCCATCGGGTCCCTCCCATAACACATGGGAATTATGGGAGCTACAATGCAAGATGAGATTTGGTTGGGGATACAGCCAAACCATATCACGTAGCTACCTTTTTAATTTTTTTAATTTTTTTTTTTTGTAGAGATGAGATCTCACTACATTGCCCAACCTGGTCTTGAAGCCCTGGTCTAAAGCAATCCTCCCGCTCCCACCTCTCAAAGTGCTGGAATTATAGGCATGAGCCACTGTGCCCAGCCAAAGGCATTGATGTTAATGTTGTTGTTGGATGTTTTTGCTAAAGGTGCTGTTACTAAGAACATTATGGCCATGGCCACTATTGCAGAGGCTACTGTTGCTAAGATCATTGGTGCTAAAGGTGCTGTTCCTAAGGAAAGAGTGTTGAATTTAAGGAAATTGTTGTTATGGGCTATTTTCTTAGAGTCATTGTTCTTAAAGGCCTTGATAGAGTGTTGAAAATAAAACAGATTTTGCTATGAGTGATGTTGATAAGGGAGCTGTTGCTATGAGTGCTGTTTCTAAATGTGTTGTTGCTAAGAGCCAATTGCTAAGGGTACTCTTGCTAAGGACAAAAAACCAAACACTGCATGTTCTCACTCATAGATGGGAATTGAACAATGAGAACACATGGACACAGGAAGGGGAACATCACACTCTGGGGACTGTTGTGGGGTGGGGGGAGGGGGAGGGATAGCATTGGGAGATATACCTAATGCTAAATGGCGAGTTAATGGGTGCAGCGCACCAGCATGGCACATGTATACATATGTAACTAACCTGCACATTGTGCACATGTACCCTAAAACTTAAAGTATAATAAATAAATAAATAAATAAATAAATAAATAAAATAAAAAATAAAAATAAATTAAAAAAAAGGATACTCTTGCTAAATCCAAGAGTTAATAAGGACATTGCTGCGAATAGTGCTGCTCACAGAGTTGTTGCCAATGGTGCTGTTTCTAAGGACACTGTTGATACCGCACCAATGCTAAGGGCCTGGTTGTTCATGGCATTTTTATTAAAGGCAGTTATAATAATGAGGTTGTTTTTAAGGTGTTGATGCCAAGAGTATTGTTTCTAAAGATATTTTTGCTAAGCATGCTGTTACTGATGGCCTTGTTTTACAGCCACTGTTTCTATGGGAATTCATACTAAAGGTGTTATTGCTTAGGGCATTGTTGCTATGGTTGGTAGCCAAGAAAGGTTTTGCTAAATTGGCTTTTTTCCAAGGGTGCTGTGCAAAGGTTAAGTACTGTTGTAAGGAAAATATTATTATGAATATTATTGTTAAGGCCATTGCCTGTAAGAGCTGCTAAAGGACATTGTGAGTAAGGATATTTATATTAAGCACATTGTCACTGAGGAACTTGCTGCTAGATGTGTTGTTGATGTGGCCTATTGTTGCTAAGGATATTGTCACTCTGACAATGATATTAGGAGCATCGTAGCTAAGGACATTGACATTAAGGCTCTGTTACTAAGACTCATTGTTGCTAAGGGTATTTTTGCTAAGGATGTTGTTATTAAGTACATTTTTGCTAGAGCATTCTTGTTCAGTGTGTTGTTGCTAAAGGGCTAGTTGCTAGAAGCACTTTTCCTAGAATAATTGTTGCAAAGAGCATTCATGCTAAAATGTTGATCCTAAGACCACTGTTTCTAAGAAACTCATTTGAAGGACACTGTCACTGTGAGTGTCGTTGCTAAGGTTGTTGTAAAGTCCTTTATGGCTAAGGGCATTGTTACTATGTTCATTATTGTTAAGTGTATTACAGTAAAGAAGCATTGCTACTAAATACACTGCTGTTAATGACTCTATTGCTCAGGGACTTATTCCTAAGGGTATTGTTGCAAAGAGAGTTAAGGATGTTGATGTTAAGGTATTGTTTGAAAGTGTGCTGTTGGCCGGGTGTGCTGGCTCATGCCTGTAATCCCAGCACTTTGGAAGGCCGAGGCCGGTGGATCACTTGAGGTCAGGAGTTTGAGACCAGCCTGACCAACATGGTGAAAACCCATCTCTACTAAAATTACAAAATCAGCTGGGTGTGGTGGTGCACACCTGTAATCCCAGCTTCTTGGGAGGCTGAGGCAGGAGAATGGCTTGAACCTGGGAGGCGGAGGTTACAGTGAGCCGGATCATGCCATTGCACTCCAACCTGGGTAACAAGAGCGAAACTCTGTCAGAAAGAAAATGAAGTGTGCCATTATTAGAATCATTGTTGCTAAGGGGTATTGGTTTGAATGGTGGTATTGCTAAGGGGACTGATGCTAAAGGCACTCTTACTAAGAGCCATTGTTGCTGAGGTTGATGTTCCAAAAGGCATTGATGTTAAGGACATTGTTGCTAAGCCTGTTTTTTAGTGTGCTGCTGTTATGGGTATTGTTGTTAAGGGTGTTGTAAGAGAAATCATTGCTGAGTACCACCGCTGCTGAGAGCATTGTCACTAAGATGTAATATTGCCAAGGACATTGTTGCTAAGGCCATTGAACTTAAGTGCATTATAGTAAAGGCATTGTTCCTAAGACTATTGTTATTAGGGGCTGTTGCTAAGGAACTGTGTTAAAGATATTATTGTTATAGCCGTTAAATATAAGGGTTTTGATGTTAAGGACCCTGATGCTAAAAACACGTTTAGAGAATTTTTACTAAAACTCATTATTGCTAAGAATGTTGATATTAGGTACATTATTGCAAGGCATTTTTGTAAACTGTCTTGTTGCTAAAGTGATTATTGCTAAAGGCATTGTTGCTAAGGGGACTGTTTCTTAGTGAATCCATAAGAGCTTTGTTGCTAAGGGCCATTTTTGCTAAGAACATTGTTTCTAAGGGTGTTGAAGTTAAACACATTATTACTGAAAGCACTGTGGTAAAGGCATCTTACCTAAGGGTTTACTGCTAAAAGCACTATTATTTAAGGAACTGAAGCTAAGGGCATTGTTGCTGAAGGGGTCTGTTATGAAAGGTCATTGTGTCTAAGTACAATTGTTTCTAAGGACATTGTTTTAAGGGCATTATTTCAAGGGTCATTGTTGCTAAGAGCATTAATGTCACTGATAGTGTTGTTACTAAGGGAATGTTAGTAAGAACCTTGTTTCTAAGAGTATTGTTACAAAAGGACTCTTGCTAAGGACATTGTTGCAATACATTTTGGTAAAGGCATTGTTCCTAAAAGGATTCTGGCTAAGGACACTGTTACAAGGGGCATCTTTTATAAGGGCATTGTTGCTAAAGTTGATTTTACTAACGGCCATTTTAGCTAAAGGCATTGTTGCTAAGTACACTGTTGTCAAGGATGTTGTTGCTAAGAGTGCTGTTGTTAAGAGCATTATGTTCTAAAGGATCTGTTGCTAAGGGAATTGATGATAATTGCATTGTTTCTTTTTTCTTTTCTTTTTTTTTTCTAGATGGAGTCTCCCTCTGTTGCCCAGGCTGGAGTGTGGTGGCATGATCTCAGCTCACTGCAACCTCCGCGTCCCGGGTTCAAGTGATTCTCCTGCCTCAGCCTCCCGAGTAGCTGGGATTACAGGCGTGCACCACCATGCCTGGCTAATTCTTGTATTTTTAGTAGAGATGGGGTTTCATCATGTTGGCCAGGCTGGTCTCAAACTCCTGACCTCAAGTGATCCACCCACCTCAGCCTCCCAATGTGCTGGGATTACAGGCACGAGCCACCTTGCCCCACCTGTAGTTGCACTGTTTCTAAGGGCCTTTGTTAAGGCACTATGCTAACGTTTTTGCTAAGTCATTGTTACAAAGGCTGTGGTTACTAATGATGTTGCTGCCATGGAACACGTGCCTAAGGGTGATATTTCAATTGGCATTGATAGTAAGGTCACTGTTGCTAAGGAAGTTATTTCTAAGTGCATTGTTCCTGGAGCCATTGTAGTTATGGGTGATGTTCATAAGAGAACTGTTGAAGGTCATTGTGGCTAAAGGCATTATCAGTATTGCTAGTGATGCTGTTTCTACCAGCACTGATCCTAAATCTCGTGTTGCTAAGAGTATTGTTAATGAGGGTATTATTGCTAAGTATATTGCTGCTTAGGTTACTGTTGCTTAGAATGTTTTTGTATATTATTGTTAAGGACACTGTTTCTAAGATCATTGTTCCTAGGGTGTTATTGTTGGCAAGGGACATTTTTGGTGAAGGCATTGTGACTAAAGGCATTGTTGTTACAGGTATTTTCTCCAAAGGGCATTGTTGGGAAGGGGACATTTCTAGAGTCACTGTTGCTAAAGACTGTTGCTAAGACCATTTTACTAAGGTCAATGCTAAGAGCATTATTACCAAGGCTTTATTTTTATGGCCCACTGTTGGTTGCTAAAGTCATTGCTTCTAAGGGCCAAGAGGGCTGTGGTCAAGGATGCTGGTCTTAGGGGATTTTTGCTAACAGTAATATTTTTAGGACATTGTTGCAAAGAGTGTGGTTGCTAAGGGCCATTGTTTATAAGGGTATTGTTGGTAAGGCAAGTTTGGATAAGAGCACTGTTGCTAAGGGCACTGGTTATGGGGGTGATGCTCATGATTTTTTTACTAAGGACATTATTAAGAATGTCATTTCTAAGGTCGGTTGTTTACCCCTTTCTTGCTAATGGTACTGATGTTAAGAGTGTTGATTCTATGAGTATTACTATTCAGAGCATTGTCTCCAAGAGCCATTGTTGCTAAGTTCATTGATATTATGTATTTTGTAGCTAGGGCATTGCTGTAAAGTGTGCTGTTGCCAACAACACTGTTGCTGATGTCATTATTGCTAAGGAGTTGATACTAAAAGCATTTTTACTAAGGTGCCATTGGTAAGAGTGCTGTTGTTAATGCCATTATAAAGGACATTTTTGTAAGGGCATTGTTGCTAATTGCTTTATTTCTAATTTTGTTATTGCTAAGGGCCATGGTTTTTGAAGGTATTATTTCTAAGGGTGTTTTTGCTAAGATACACTAACAGGCCATGGTTCGACCATTTCCAAAGTACCATGGCAATTTATAGAGGTAAATGGACATACCATTGTTCCTAAGGGCATTGTTGCTATGGACATTGATTTTAAAGACATTGTTGCCAAGGGCATTGTTGCAATTGGTGTAATTCCCACTATTTCTACAGGCAATTATGCTAAGGTTGTTATTGCTTAGAGATTTGTCAGTAAGGTGCACCATTGTTAATGATGTTGCTGCTAAGGACATTGTTGTTAGGGGCCATTGTTGTTATGTTATGAGTGTTGTCTCTAGGGCCATTGTTCCTAAGGGCCATTTTTGTTAAGGGTCTTGATGCTAAAGGCCATTTTTTTAAAGGACATTTTGGTAAAGGTATTCATGTCAAGCTATTTGTTGCTAAGGTCATTGTTGTTTGGGGTAGCTGTTAAGGTCCATGATTGCTAATGTAAGATATTGCTTCTAGGAGTGTTAATGTCAGTCAAAGGTGTTGCTAAGAACAACTGTGGCAAATAGTGTTATAGCTGAGGGCATTTTTCTAATGTCACTGTTGCTTAGATTATATTGTCAATAGTCTTTTGGCTAAAAGCGTTAATATTAACAATGTTGTCTTAAAGCATTATTCCTGATGGTGTCTATGCTAAGGGTATTGTTGCTATGGGATTTGTTGCTAAGGGCCATTATTAATAAGAGTCATTGTTGTGATAGGCATATATTAAAAAGTGTTGGTGCTAAGGGCAATTGTTCTTAAGGATGTTTTTGCTAAGGGCATTACTGGTAAAAAATTGTTGCTAAGGCCATTTTTTTCTAAGTGGGTTGGTCCTAATGTATCCCACACCATGAAATCACTAGCTCACTACTCTTCACCTCTCCCACTCCATACACCATATTTCCTTGTATCAGACACCTGCTGACATCACCAGTATAGGATCTTATTAGAACAAATGAGGCAATAGAGCAAAGTGGGCATCTCTCAGGGAACAAGAGTGTCCAGTGCAAATTATCAGCCCATTCCAATCTTAGAACAGGTGCCAGGCTGATTAGGGGCCTCAGGTTTGAGCTAGTGACCCTGACCCTTTAAGCTCTGAGAACTTAAAGCTGGCTGAGCTCCAACCCTAAATGTTTTGTCCTATGGGTCATTATCTGTGAGCTGTTTTTAAAAATATTTTGGACTTCATCTACATTTTTCCCCTAATGTGTTTCAATTTTGTGGGGACTCTAGTGGAAACAGAGGAAGTCATTTATTGTTTTTAAATCTTAAATGCATCTTTCCAACCTGTCAATGCACATAACTTAATCAGGTCTATGTTCATGCATAAGATAGTTCCATACATGAAGCATCTCACACTTCAATATGCTCTCTATATACAATATTTTTCCACTTAAAATATCCACTAGGTTGAGTGAGGACACTGATAGCCAGATTTTCATATATATTTGAAAAAAAGAGAGGTAAGAAAACTCAAAAATATCTGTAAAACAAACAAATACATTTGGAGCACGTGCCTTACTACCATCAAGGTTTTAGAAAGCCAGACTCATCAAGACAGTGGTATAGGCATAGTGAGAGACAAAGTAGCTCACAGGAAAAGACCAGAGGCCCAGAATCATACTTAGCATTTATATCCACATGGTGTCTTACAGAGGGGACACACACATCAGTGAGGAGAGGAGAGAAAATGTAATTTAGGATTAGCATACTTGGTGATTAACTGGTTTAAAAAAATGTGTAATTGTTAAATTAAAAATATAAATAACAAATTTTTCAATAGCAAACTCAAATGCTATGAACTTAGGGGTAAATCTCACCAAAGATAAAAAGTATTTTATAGTCCCCTCACTATTGTAAGAAATTTAACCTACCCTGAGAGATGAATACTATGGTTTCGCCATTTTAAAGGTGAACTTATTCATAAGAGAAAAGAATAAAAGCAAATAAATGGAGATTTATACTGCAAATATCAATAGGAAAAGTCAAAATCATAAAAAATATCAATTCCACCCAAATTGTCAATGTTAATTCCAGCCAAAACCTCAACCAGATTTCCTAATGTCCTTCATAAGCTGATGTAAAATTAATATGAAAAAATAAACCTCACACCAAAGAAAACCAAAGACACTCTCATGCAGTAATAACATGAGAGAAATTATCTACTGGACCTTACAATTTATGATGAAAATAAATTAATTAAGATAGTTTTGTATTGGCAAAAGAGAGACAAGCCAATGAAACTGAAGAAACAAAATGGTAACAGATACCTATGAGAAAGTGGAAACAGCAGGGCAATTTAGAAAGATGACTATTTTAAAAGCAGTCAAGGCCGGGCGCTGTGGCTCACGCCTGTAATCCCAGCACTTTGAGAGGTGGAGGCGGGGGATCACTCGGGCGGATCACTTGAGGTCAGGAATTCAAGACCAGCCTGACCAACATGGTGAAACCCCGTCTCTACTAAAAATACAAAAAAGTAGCTGGGCGTGGTGGCGGGGGCTCCTGTAGTCCCAGCTACTCGGGAGGCAGATGCAGGAGAATCACTCGAACCCAGGAGGTGGAGGTTGCAGTGAGCCAAGATCGCACCACTGCACTCCAGCCTGGGTGACAGAGCGAGACTCCATCTCAAAATAAATAAATAAATAAATAAATAAATAAATAAAGTAAATAAAATAAAAGCAGTTAAACCATTCAGATATCCATATGGAAACACTGTGGATCCGTACTTACGCCTTACACTAAATTCATCCCAGTGGGATTAAAAACTTAAATTTGAAACAAAATATGTAAGTCATTTAGTAAAAAGAATAAGAGAATTTTCTTATGAGTACTGTCTGAAACAAAACCACAATAGTAAAAGAAAATTTAACTCTTCCATATTGAAAAGAAAAAAATGTCTTTTTTTTTTTTTTGAACGGAGTCTCGCTCTGTCACCCAGGCTGGACTGCAGTGGCGCAATCTCGGCTCAATGCAACCTCAGCCCGCCGGGTTCGCGCCATTCTCCTGCCTCAGCCTCTTGAGTAGCTGGGACTACAGGCGCCCGCCACCGCGCCAGGCTAATTTTTTGTATTTTTAGTAGAGATGGGGTTAGCCAGGATGGTCTCGATCTCCTGACCTAGTGATCCGCCCCCCTTGGCCTTCCAAAATGCTGGGATTACAGGCGTGAGCCACCGTGCCCGGCCAAAAAGAAAAAACAACTTAAAGAAAACCTAACAAAGTCACAACCAATCCTTAGACTGGTAGAAAGTATTTGCAATGTACAGATGCCACAAAAAATACCCAGAAAATATAAGGAATTTCTAGTATCAGAAGTATATTTTATTGATTCCCTTGAATGCTCAATAAGATCAAGAAACATAGAAATTTATAAAACTAAATGAAAATTCATTCTATATTCTTGAATACTATAATTCACTGAATTATGTATATAGTAATATGTAAGATAATAATATATAACTCATGATTTTAAGCTTCTCCATTTTCTTTTTTTTTTGAGACGGAGTCTTGCTCTGTCACCCAGGCTGGAGTGCAGTGGCACGATCTCGGCTCACTGTAAGCTCCGCCTCCCAGGTTCACACCATTCTCCTGCCTCAGCCTCCTGAGTAGCTGGGACTACAGGCGCCCGCCACCACGCCCGGCTAATTTTTTGTATTTTTAGTAGAGACAGGGTTCCACCGTGTTAGCCAGGATGGTCTGGATCTCCTGATCTGGTGATCTGCCCGCCTCGGCCTCCCAAAGTGCTGGGATTACAGGTGTGAGCCACTACACCTAGCCTCCATTTTCAAATTGATAGATATATTCAGTGCATTTCCCCTAAAAATTTTCACTGTTTTCTGAGTATTTAAACAACTATTAATAATTCTTACCTTCGTACAAAAAAAAAAAGTCAAAGGCCGAAGAATTGAAAACAAATCTGTAGACGAGTTAGTGGGTGCAGCACACCAGCATGGCACATGTATACATGTGTAACTAACCTGCATATTGTGCACATGTACCCTAAAACTTGAAGTATAATGATAATAAATAAATAAATAATAATAATAAGATGTAAGGCACTGCCGTACCACCAATCAAAATTCATAATGTTAGCCTCAAGACAGCACGGGGCAAATCTCCTGATAGATGAAATAGCCCAAAGGAAAAAAATAGAAGTGCAGTAAATGACTCAGAATTGAGTCCATAGACATTTATGACAGATGGAGCACTGTGCATCACTGAGGAGACATAAATACATAGGACTGGGGCACTTGCTCTTCCAAATTCTTCATGACTCCCTCTTCATTGAGCCCTGAGGGAAATGGAGAGAGAGAAAAGTAAGTCGGGGACAGGTGAGACCATTCACTCCCAGATGCACCTCTATTTCCACATCTTCAACTTAGCCTCATTAAGTGATTTTGTAAACAAGCTGAGAATACCAGATGGCTATGGTTCGCTTTGTTTGTGTATCTCCCCAATGCCAATGTGACTGCTTCAATAGACTATGTCACAGATATGTTGCTTGTAATATTTGACATGATGTGAATTTTTATTCAAGTTAAGCAACAGCCATGAGAGACAAGCACAGAGAGCCTATCCATGTGTTTCTGACAAAGGTTCCTTTTTTATTGTTTTATGTTTATCAAGAGATTTCTTTTGACACATGTACTTTTCAAATTTTTTTATTTTGAAATAATTGTAGATTCACATGAAGTTGCGAAAAGAAAAAAAGGTACACAAAGGTCCCTTATACATTTCACCAAGCATAGGATTATTGTTGAGAATATGATAAATCGCACATTCAGCCTACATAGATAAATGTTCTATGGTTCTACTAGATATATGGTTCTACATAGATAAACATTCCCAGGTCTCTGGGGCTCTCTCTTACAGAGAGGCTAAGCATGTTTTCTAACACAATATGCTAGACATAGCTGCAGTATTAGTCATTCAATTATTAAACTTAATAAAACTTCAAAAAATATTGTATGGCATATGTGTGTATGTCTGTGTGTGTATACACATACACATACACACACAAATGCAAAAGACTAATACTTTATTGTACCAAATTATGTTTAGAGAATTCAAGACAAGCAACCCCTGTGTAGACAACAGATGCCCAGATTGTTCGTATGTTTCAAGGATATGTGAAGGAGTTTGAGGACTGCTTTCTCATCTGGAGAGAAACTAAGCTGACTCTTGCAGTGACTTAGTCTACATTAGTTTGTAGATCTCGGTGATTCAATTGCTTCTTCTGACAATTTTCTTTTTAGAGAACCCCAATAATCATTTCTCATGTGCTTAACCATCCCCAGGATCTTCCTATGTAAAAGTCATTCTCTATCAAATCTTTATACTTAAGGAAAGTTTGAGTACAGAGTACAGTCCAGTGGGGCCAGTGTTTTCCAGCCAGGTCCTGTGGCCAAAACTTTCTACAATGGCGTCTTAAATGCAGTTAGCAGAAGGCTGATACCTCCAGAAGTAACAACCAAGTTGCTCACTTACATTTTCAGGAAGTTAGAGTTCATTTGTGGGCAAAGGGTGCAGGTTACAGAGATTGTTCTTATAGGTTAAGAAAAGGAAAGAAAACCCAGCAAAGTCAACCATCTTTCTGGAAATGTTGAAAAAATGTGAGAAAAAAAATTTTTTTTTTTTTTTGAAACGGAGTCTTGCTGTGTTGCATTTTTTTAGTAGAGACGGCATTTCACCATGTTGACCAGAATGGTCTCGATCTCTTGACCTTGTGATCTGGTTGCCTCGGCCTCCCAAGTTGCTGGGATTACAGGCGTGAGCCACCACGCCGGGCTGAAAATTCCATTAAATTTTAACTGTACAGCTTCTTGCTCACCCCTAGGAGTTAGAAACTTGATAAGGCAAGCTCATCCAGAGTTGGACAAGTCCCAGCTTTAAATAGAGTCTCAGGGAATGAGGTCAAGTCTTTGCTGGGAGTCTTGTAGATGATACACATGCAGGTCACTATTCTGAGTGTAGAGTTTTCTAGCACCTAGTGTTTGTGACACTCTTGTTGGAAACAAGTTGGAAAAAAGAGATCTCTGTAAAATTTGAGGGAGCTAAGTCTAAATCTGACTCATAAACCCATCAGAATCAGCTACCTTGCGAATTTAAACAGCTCTGGGAGAAATTGTGTGAATGGAAAGTTGTTGAGTCCAAGTTGTTGAGTCTAAGATCACTGTCTTGAGTCCTGGGTTAGATATAGACATACAAGGTAAAAGATGTAGAAAGAGAAACTCTAAGCTGGTCATGGTGGTTCATGCCTGTAATCCCAGGACTTTGGGAGGCCAAGGCGGGTGGATCACCTGATCATCAGGAGTTCAAGACCAGCCTGACCAATATGGTGAAACCCCGTCTCTATTAAAATTACAAAAATTAGCTGGGCGTGGTGGCGGGCAGGCACTTGTAGTCCCAGCTACTCAGGAGGCTAAGGCAGGAGAATCGCTTGAACCCAGGAGGCGAAGGTTGCAGTGAGCCGAGATCATGCCACTGCACTCCAGCCCGGGCAACAGAGCAAGACTCCGTCTAAAAAAAAAAAAAAAAAGAAAAAGAAAAAGCAACTCTAAACTCTTCATAGAGTTAGCTCAATTCTTCAAGGTTCAGGAAGATTTAAAGAATCACTTTTACTTTAAGGGTTAAAATAAAAAGATTCCTGAAGAGTCTTGTCATAAACCCATTAGTTACCTGCATAGCTTCCTAGCTTAAGACCTGGGGGAAAAATTGACTCAAATGTAAACTATCTTTAGATTAGGAGCATTAAAGAAGCTGCATCCTGGAAGAAACATTCCAGACACAGTTGGACAGATAATTCAATAGCTGTCTACAAGGCTGTCTATACATTTTAGGGAATCCTTCAGTGCTTAAGAGAAAATCTCACTTATTCCTCAGTCCCTTAACAGCTTTAAGAAGAATTCTCAATTTCCCCATGCCTGCAAAGGCTCTGTGTGGTAGCACAGGTAATGCCTAGGAGGAGAAGCTTGGAAAATTGTAAGACCTGGGTGTTATAAGCTTCATAATTTGTTCAGACATCCCATGATATTTTCCTGCTGCTCCAATCAAGGTTAGTGTTCAGGGTCGGACTGCAGGATCATTTCTGAGATCAAAAGGCAAAGTAAAGGGAAGGGCAATGCAGTTGCAATTTGTGCAAGAAGTTAAAAAGAGAAATTTATTCTCAAGCAAAATTATTTTTCATTTATTCATTTTTACTGAGTTTAAACAGATTTTTGGGCAAGTTTAGCTATCACAGCTGTGATTGTCACACCCCTCTGTCTCTGTCTGAGGCCCTGGAAAAGAAAGTAACAGAGTGGGTTTAACATGTATTGCCAGTTTCTCATTCCTAAGAAAAGTGAGGTATAATTGGCATACAATTAACTGCACATATTTAAGGTGTACAGTGTGATAGTATTTGACACATGTAAAACACAGGAAACTATCACTAAAAGTCAAGAATTAATATGTCACCCCAAAATGTTCTTGTTGCCCTTTGGCAAGCCTTCTCTTCCACTCCTCCCTATCAAACCAGGGTAGAAGGGTCTTACATTTTTGTTGCTCAAATTTATCCCTAAGTATTTGATATTTTGCTGCTATTGTAAATCTCCTGGCTAATTTTTTTGTGTGTGTGTATTTTTAGTAGAGATGGGGTTTCACCGTGTTAGCCAGGATGGTCTCCATCTCCTGACCTCGTGATCCATCTGCCTCGGCCTCCCAAAGTGCTGGGATTACAGGTGTGAGCCACCGTGTATGGTCTATAAGTCATAATTTTAAAATACAATTTCTGATTGTTCATTGCTAGTATAAGGAAGAAACTTTGTACAGTCATATTCTATCCTTCAACTTTGCTTAACTAATTTATTAGTACTAGTAGCTTTATCAGCTTATTAGTTAATAATAATTAGTAGCATATTAATTTCTGGTAGTTTTCGTGTAGATTCCACAAAACTTCCTGTCATGTTACCTGAGAAACAGAAACAATTTTACTTTTTTTCCAATTCACCTGTGTGTTTTTCTCTTTTGGCTTTATTGCCTCAATTACAATGTTGAATAGAAGTGGTAAGAGCTGACATTCTCATCTCATTCCTGACCTCAGGAGGAAAGCATTCAGTCTTTCAACATTAAGCGTGACATTACCTGTAGGTTTTTTGTAAATTACCTTAATCAGGTTGAAGAAGTTTCCTGCTAGTGCGTTTGCTGAGAGTTATTTTCTTCCGATTATACTGAGATAAGATCTTTTCTTTTTTAATTTCTCAATTTGGTGAACTACAGTGCTTGATTTTTAAAATTTTTATTTTATTGTGGTAAGAATATAACATGAGATCTACTCTCTTATGAGATTTTTCAGTATAAAATAAAATATTGTTAACTATAGGCACCGTATTATACAGCAGATCTCTAAAGCTAATTCATCTTGCATTAATGAAATTTTATACCCATTGATAAGCAACTCCTCACTTCCCTTTCACTCCCATCCTGGCAACCACCATTCCACTCTTTGATTCTATGAATTATACTGTTAATATTTTCACTATCTCAGATAAGCAAATTATACGAGATTTGTCTTTTTGTGATTGGCTTATTTCACTTGGACTAATATCCTCAAGGTTTATTCATGTTGTGCATATTGCAGAATTTCTTTTTTAATGCTGAATAGTATTTCCATTGTATGTCTATACCACATTTGCTTTATGAATTTATCTGTTAATGGACATTAATGTTGTTTCTACATCTGAGCTATTACGAATAGTGTTGCAATGAACATGAGAATGGTAATATTACTTCAAGATCCTGATTTCAATTCTTTTGGGTAAATACCCAGAAGTGGGATTATTGGAGCAATATAATAGCTCTGTTTTTAGCTTTTTGAAGAACGTTCATACTTTTTTCCCATAGTGAATGCACCATCGTGTATTCCCACAAACAATGTACAAGGGTTCCATTTCTCCACAACCTTTCCAACACTTGTCTTTTTTTTTTAATAATAATCATTCTGACAGGTGTGAGGAAATATTTCATTGTGGTTTTGATTTACATTTCTCTGATGATTAGTAACACTGAGCATCTTTTCATATACCTGCGGGTATTTCTCTTCTTTGGAAAAATGTCTATCAAGTCCTTTGCTTATTTAAAAAATCAGATTGTTAGTTTTATCTACTGAGTTGTTTGAGTTCCTAAAGTATTTTGGAAATTAATCTTTTTCCCAATGTTTTCTTGTAGAAGCTTTACAGTCTCACCTTGCATTTAAGTTTTTAATCCATTTTGATTTAATTTTTGTGTATGGTATAAGACAAGGATCCAGTTCTACTCTTGCATGGAGATATCCAGTTTTCCCAGCAGCATTTGTTGAAGAGACTGTGCTTTCCTGATTGTGCATTCTTGGCACCCATGTCAAAGATCAATTGACTGTATATACACAGATCTATTTCTTGGCTCCCTATTCTAACCCATTGGTCTTATATGTCTATCTTTATGCTGTTAACATACTATTTTAATTACTATAGCTTTGCAATATATTTTGAAATTAGGAAGTGATGCCTCTAGCCTTGCTCTTTCTTCTCAAGATTGTTTTGGCTATTCAGGGTACTTTCCAATTATATATGAATCTTAGAATTGTTTTTTCTCTGTCTGTAAAAATGCTATTAGGATTTTTATGAAGATTGAATTGAATTTGTAGATTGCTTTGAGTAGTGTAGATATTAAGACTTCCAATCTATGAACACAGTATGTCCTTCCATTTACTTGTGTCTTTTTAAATTTCTTAAATTAATGTTTTGTAGTTTGCAGTGTGTCTTTTACCTCCTTGGCTAAGTTTATTCCTAAGTATTTGATTATTTTTGATAATGTTGTAAATGGGATTGGTTTCCTAATTTTCTTTCAGAGAGTTTATTTTTGGTGTATAGAAATGCAATTGATTTTTACATATTGTTTTTTATCATACTACTTTGCTGAATTGACTTATTAGTTCTAACAGTTTTTTGTGGAGTCTTTAGAGTTTTCTGTATAGTAGATCATGTTTAAACAGGTACAATTTCACTTCTTCCTTCTGAACTTGATGCATTTTTTGTATTAATCTTGAATAATCATTCTGGGCAGGCCTTTCATTACTATGTTGAATAGAAGTGGTAAAAGTGAACATCCCTGTCTTTTTCCTGATATTAGAGGAAAAGCTTTTAGTTTTTTACTTTTGAGCATGGTGTTAGCTGTGGGATTTTCATATCTGGCCTCAATATGTTGAGGTAACTTCCATCTCTTCCCAGTTTGTTGAGAGTTTCTAACATGAAAAAGTGTTGAATTTTATCAAATTATTATTTTTAAATCTATTGAGATGATTTTGTGATTTTTATCTTTTATTCTATTAACTGTATCACATTAATTGATTTTCATGTTGAACTGTCCCTGCAACTCAGGGATAAATCCCACTTGGTCATGGTGTATGATCCTATTTTGCTGTTAAATTTGGTTTGCAATTATTTTGTTGAGGATCCTTGCATCTATATTAATCAGGGACATAGACGTGTAGTTTTCTTTTTGTAGTGTCTTTGTCTGTCTTTAAATTCACATAATGCTGGCCTCATGAAATGAGTTTGGAAATATTCTCTCCTTTTTGATTTTTGGGAAGAGTTTTAAAATGATTGGTATTAATTCTTCTTTAAATATTTGGTAGACTTCAGCAGCAGAGTCATCAGGTCGGAGGCTTTGCTTTGTTGGGAGTTATTTTTATTACTGATTCGATCTCCTTATTCACTATTTGCCTGCTTAAATTTCCTATTTCTTTCATGATGCACTCTTGATGGGTTGTATGTTTCTAGGAATTTATCCATTTCTTCTAGGTTATCCAGTTTATTGGTGTATTTTTTCTCACAGCAGTTTCTTATGATCTTTGGATTTCTGTGACATCAGTTGCAATGTCTTTTTCATTTCTGTTTTTGTCTTCCTTCTTTTTAGTACATTGTTTGATTTTTAAATGTTAAAACAATTTCACATTCTTAGGATAAGCCCCCTTGGTCCTTGTGTGTTATTCTGTTTACGTAATGCTGTAATTTATTTGCTAAAATTGCATTTTTTCAACTAATGTCATGAGAGGTATTGTCTCTAGTTTACTTTTCTTGTAATGTCTTTGACATTTACATCAGGGTAATGCTAATTTCATAGAATGAGGTAGGAAATAATTACCTTCTCAAAAATTTTCTATGAAGAGTTCATGTAAAAATAGTATTACTTCTTAAATATTTGATATAATTCACTAGTGAAGCCACTTGGGCCTGGCATTTTCTTTATGTGAAGGTTTTGTAACTACAAATTGTATTTCTCTAACAGATGTAGGGCTATTCAGATTATGTAGTTCTTCTTGAGTGAGATATGGTAGTTTGTGTATTTCAAGGAGTTCATCTATTTTATGACAATTGTGGAAATCTTTGACATGAAGTTATATATAATATTTTATTATGATTCTTTTAACATCTGTAAAACCTAAAGTCATGTCACCTTTCTCATTCCTGCTACTGGCATTTTTTTCTTCTAATGCCTGATTAATCTGGCTAGTTTTATCAGCTTTCTGTTGATTTCTGTTAACATGGTATGTATTTTTTAACTTATTTGTTTCTTTATATATAAAGTGTATTTCTTGTAAGCAGCATAGAATTGGGTTTTCCTAAAAAAATTACATGAGAATTCCTGACTTTTAATTGAGGTGTTTAAACCATTTACATTTAATATGATTATTTATATAGTTAGGTTTGAGTCGATAATTTTGATTTTTGTTCTTTTTTCTTGTTTTCTTCCATTTGGATCAAACATTTTTATTACATTTCATCTTCCTTTCTGGCTCATTAACTATGTAAATCAAAAGTAAAATTCTAAGCCCATCAACAAATTGAATGGACCCCTCCTCTCAAACAAGGGCATTCCTAAGTTAACCTGGAAAATCAGTTCAGGCCATGATGGGTAGTAGAGGTCAGACATGCCACACTATACTCACCTTTCTTTGGAATTCAAGCACAGCTGACCAGCATTTAACATTAAAACAGAGACCTTACAACTGATGAAACAGACTCTTGGTAGCCATTAAGATACCAACATGACAGACAGCAAGCCCTAAAATAAATAAAAATATTTTACCTCAAAAGATGTTTCTTTTCTCGCCTTCTTCTTTTTTTTTTTTTTTTTTTTTTTTTTTTGAGATGGAGTCTCCCTCTGTTGCCCAGGCTGGAGTGCAGTGGCATGATCTTGGCTCAGTCACCACAACCTCCGTCTCTCAGGTTCAAGAGATTCTCCTGCCTCAGCCTCTTGAATAGCTGAGATTACAGGTGCCCACCACCATTCCTGGCTTATTTTTTTGTATTTTTTGTAGAGACGTGGTTTTGCCATGTTGGCCAGGTTGGTCTCAAACTCTTGACCTCAAGTGATCTGCCTGCTTCAGCCTCCCAAAGTGCTAGGATTATAGGTGTGACTCAATGTGCCTGGCTATATTTCTTAAACATATTTTGAAATGGCCCTGCAAAGCTGTCTCTTATGGGAAAATCTACCTTCTATAGAAAATCTCCTTTTATTTCCAGGTCTTCTTCCTGATCCAGGAGAGAATTAACTGAGTTTGGTACCTTTTTAAGTCTGATAAAAAACACTTACAATCTATTCTTTCTGAAGCCTGCTACCTGGAGGCTTTATCTGCGTAATAAAAACCTTGGTCTCCACAACCCCTTATTTTAACCCTTCTATTAATTCCAGGTCTTTAGATAAAAGCTTTCAACCAATTGCCAATCAGGAAATCTTTTAATCCACTTATGACTTGCAGGCCACAACCCCCCCACAGCCCCTTCCTCCCCCTTCACATTGCTCCATGTGATGGTTAATATTGAGTGTCAACTTGATTGGATTGAAGGGTGCAAAGTGCTGTTCCTGGGTGTATCTGTGAGGATGTTGCCAAAGAAGACTGACATGTGAATCAGTGGACTAGAAGAGGCAGACCCACCCTAAATCTGGGTGGGCACCATCTAATCAGCTGCCAGCACAGCTAAAATAAAGCAGGCAAGAGAATGTGGGAGGACTAGACTGGCTGAGTCTTCTGGCCTTCATCTTTCTCCCATGCTGTATGCTTCCTGGCCTTGAACACTGGACTCCAAGTTCTTCAGCTTTTGGACTTTTGGACTTACACCAGTGGTTTGCTAGGGGCTCGTGGGCCTTCAGCCACAGACTGAAGGCTGCACTGTCGGCTTCCCTATTTTTGAGGTTTGGGGACTCAGACTGGCTTCCTTGCTCCTCAGCTTGCAGATGGCCTATTTTGGGACTTCACCTTGTGACAGTGTATACTCCTTAATAAATTCCGTTTCACATATACATTTATCCTATTAGTCCTGTCCCTCTAGAGAACCCTAATACACCCCATCTTTCCAGACCTAACCAGTGTATGTCTTACATGTATTGATTCATGTCTTATACCTCCCTAAAACATGTAAATTCAAGCTGTAGCCAGACCACCTTGGGCAAATGTTCTCAGGACCTCCTAAGGCTATGTCATGGGCATGTCCTTAACCTTGGCTAAATAAACTTCTGAATTGATTGAGACTTGTCTCTGGTATTTTTTGGCTTAAAATTATAATTCTTTATTTTGCTAATTTTGTGTTTGCTGTGGGGTAATAGTATATATCTTAAACTTATCACAATCTAGCTTCAAGTGAATTATACCATTTCACATATACTATTCAAACCTTACAATAGTATACTTGCATTTCTCCCCTCTCAGTCTTTATGCTTTGTTGTCATATACTTTATTTGTATATACATATGTTGCAATAACAACACACTGTTATCGTTCTGTTTAACCAATTATCTTTAAAAGAAATTTACATGAGGGGAGGTTCCAAGATGGCCAAATAGGAAGAGCTCCAGTCTACAGCTCCCAGCGTGAGTGACGCAGAAGATGAGTGATTTCTGCATTTCCATCTGAGGTACCAGGTTCATCTCACTGGGGCTTGTTGGACAGTGGGTGCAGCCCATGGGAGCATGAGCCAAAGCAGGGTGGGGCGTTGCCTCACCTGGGAAGCAGAAGGCGCTGAGGAATTCCCTTTCCTAGCCAAGGGTAGCCCTGACAGACAGTACCCGGAAAATCAGGACACTCCAACCCTAATACTGTGCTTTTCCAATGGCCTTAGCAAATGGCACACCAGGAGATTATATGCTGTGCCTGGCTTGGAGGGTCCCACGCCCACGGAGTCTTGCTCACTGCTAGCACAGCAGTCTGAGATCAAACTGCAAGGTGGCAGCAAGGCTGGGGGAGGGGTGTCTGCCATTGCTGAGGCTTGAGTATGTAAACAAAGCAGCCAGGAAGCTCGAACTGGGTGGAGCCCACCACAGATCAAGGAGGCCTGCCTGCCTCTGTAGACTGCACCTCTAGGGGCAGAGCATAGCTGAACAAAAGGCAGCAGAAACTTCTGCAGACTTAAATGTCCCTGTCTGACAGCATTGAAGATAGTAGTGGTTCTCCCAGTATGGAGTTGGAGATCTGAGAATGGACAAACTGCCTCCTCAAGTGGGTCCCTGACCCCCGAGTAGCCTAACTGGGAGACACCTCCCAGTCGGGACCGACTGACAGCTCATACAGCCTGGTGCCCCTCTGAGACGGAGCTTCCAGAGGAAGGATCAGGCAGCAACATTTGCAATCGATCAGTAATAACAAACTTCTCCGAGCTGAAGGAGGATATTCAAACCCATCTCAAAGAAGCTAAAAACCTTGAAAAAAGATTAGATCAATGGCCAACTAGAATAAACAGCGTAGAGAAGACCTTCAATGACCAGATGGAGCTGAAAAGCATGACATGAGAACTATGTGATGCATGCACAAGCTTCAGTAGCTGACTCAATCAAGTGAAAGAAAGGGTATCAGTGATTGAAGATCAAATGAATGAAATGAAGTGAGAAGAGAAGTTTAGAGAAAAAAGAGTAAAAAGAAATGAACAAATCCTCCAAAAAATATGGGACTATGTGAAAAGACCAAATCTACATCTGATTGGTGTACCTGAAAATGACGCAGAGAATGGAACCAAGTTGGAAAACACTCTGCAGGATATTATCCAGGAGAACTTCCCAAACCTAGCAAGGCAGGCCAATATGCAAATTCAGGAAATACAGAGAATGCCACAAAGATACTCCTTGAGAAGAGCAACTCCAAGACACATAATTGTCAGATTCACCAAAGTTGAAATGAAGGAAAAAATGTGAAGGGCAGCCAGAGAGAAAGGTCGGGTTATGCAAAAAGGGAAGCCCATCAGACTAACAGAGGATCTCTCAGCAGAAACTCTACAAGGCAGAACAGAATGGGGGCCAATATTCAACATTCTTAAAGAAAAGAATTTTCAACCCAGAATTTCATGTCCAGCCAAACTAAGCTTCATAACTGAAGGAGAAATAAAATCCTTTACAGACAAACAAATGCTGAGAGATTTTGACACCACCAGGTCTGCCTTACAAGAGCTCCTGAAAGAAGCACTAAACATGGAAAGGAACAACCGGTATCAGCCACTGCAAAAACATGCCAAATTGTAAAGACCATCGAGGCTAGGAAGAAACTGCATCAACTAACGAGCAAAATAACCAGCTAACATCATAATCACATGATCAAATTCACACATAACAATATTAACCTTAAATGTAAATGGGCTAAATGCTCCAATTAAAAGACACAGAGTGGCAAATTGGATAAAGAGTCAAGACCCATCAGTGTGCTGTATGCAGGACACCCATATCACATGCAGAGACACACATAGGCTCAAAATGAAGGGATGGATGAAGATCTACCAAGCAAATGGAAAACAAAAAAAAGCAGGGGTTGCAATCCTAGTCTCTGATAAAACAGACTTTAAACCAACAAAGATCAAAAGAGACAGAGAAGGCCATTACATAATGTAAAGGGATCAATTCAACAAGAAGAGCTAATTAGCCTAAATATATATGCACCCAATACTACAGGAGCACCCAGATTCATAAAGCAAGTCCTTAGAGACCTACAAAGAGACTTAGACTCCCACACAACAACAATGGGAGACTTTAACACCCCACTGTCAACATTAGACAGATCAACGAGACAGAAAGTTAACAAGGATATCCAGGAATTGAACTCAGCTCCGCACCAAGCAGACATAATAGACATCTACAGAACTCTCCACCCCAAATCAATAGAATATACATTCTTCTCAGCACCACATCACACTTATTACAAAATTGACCACATACTTGGAAGTGAAGCACTCCTCAGCAAATGTAAAAGAACAGAAGTTATAACAAACTGTCTCTCAGACCATAGTGCAATCAAACTAGAAATCAGGATTAAGAAACTCACTCAAAACCACTCAACTACATGGAAACTGAACAACCTGCTCCTGAGTGACTACTGGGTACATAACAAAATGAAGGCAGAAATAAAGATGTTCTTTGAAACCAATGAGAACAAAGATACAACATACCAGAATTTCTGGGACACATTTAAAGCAGTGTGTAGAGGGAAATTTATAGCACTAAGTGCCCACAAGAGAAAGCAGTAAAGATCTAAAATTGACACCATAACACCACAATTAAAAAAATGAGAGAAGCAACAACAAACACATTCAAAAGCTAGCAGAAGGCAAGAAATAACTAAGATCAGAGCAGAACTGAAGGAGATAGAGACACAAAAAACCCTTCAAAAAATCAAAGAATCCAGGAGCTGGTTTTTTGAAAAGATCAACGAAATAGATAGACTGCTAGCAAGACTAATAAAGAAGAAAAGAGAGAAGAATCCAATAGATGCAATAAAAAATGATAAAGGGGATATCACCACCGATCCCACAGAAATACAAACTACCATCAGAGAATACTATAAACACCTCTATGCAAATAAACTAGAAAATCTAGAAGAAATGGATAAATTCCTGGACACATACACCCTCCCAAGACTAAACCAGGAAGAAGTTAGATCCCTGAGTAGACCAATAACAGGCTCTGAAATTGAGGCAATAATTAATAGTCTACCAACCAAAAAAAGTCCAGGACCAGATATATTCACAGCCAAATTCTACCAGAGGTACAAAGAGGAGCTGGTACCATTCCTTCTGAAACTATTCTAATCAGTAGACAAAGAGGGAATCCTCCCTAACTCATTTTATGAGGCCAGCATCATCCTGATACCAAAGCCTCGCAGAGACGTAACAAAAAAAAGGGGAATTTTAGACCAATATCCCTGATGAACATTGATGCAAAAATCCTCAATAAAATACTGGCAAACCGAATCCAGCAGCACATCAAAAAGCTTATCCACCATGATCAAGTGGGCTTCAACCCTGGGATGCAAGGCTGGTTCAACATATGCAAATCAATAAATTTAATTCATCATATAAACAGAACCAAAGAGAAAAACCACATGATTATCTCAATAGATACAGAAAAGGCCTTTGACAAAATTCAACAGCCCTTCATGCTAAAAACTCTCAATAAACTAGGATTGATGGGATGTACCTCAAAATAATAAGAGCTATTTATGACAAACACACAGCCAATATCATACTGAATGGGCAAAAACTGGCACAAGACAGGGATGCCCTCTCTCACCACTCCTATTCAACATAGTGTTGGAAGTTCTGGCCAGGGCAATCAGGCAGGAGAAAGAAATAAAGGGTATTCAATTAGGAAAAGAGGAAGTCCAATTTTCCCTGTTTGCAGATGACATGATTGTGTATTTAGAATACCCTATTGTCTCAGTCCAAAATCTCCTTAAGCTGATAAGCAACTTCAGCAAAGTCTCAGGATACAAAATCAATGTGCAAAAATCACAAGCATTCTTATACACCAATAACAGACAAACAGAGAGCCAAATCATGAGTGAACTCCCATTCACAATTGCTTCAAAGAGAATAAAATACCTAGGAATCCAACTTACAAGGGATGTGAAGGACCTCTTCAAGGAGAACTACAAACCACTGTTCAACAAAATAAAAGAGGACACAAACAAATGGAAGAACATTCCATGCTCATGGGTAGGAAGAATCAATATCGTGAAAATGGCCATAGTGCCCAAGGTAATTTATAGATTCAATGCCTTCCCCGTCGAGCTACCAATGACTTTCTTCACAGAATTGGAAAAAACTACTTTAAAGTTCATATGGAACCAAAAAAGAGCCCGCATTGCCAAGACAATCCTAAGCCAAAAGAACAAAGCTGGAGGCATCACACCACCTGACTTCAAACTATACTACAAGGCAATGGTAACCAAAACAGCAAGGTACTGGTACCAAAACAGAGACAGAGACCAATGGAACAGAGCAGAGCCCTCAGAAATAATACCACACATCTACAACCATCTGATCTTTGACAAATCTGACAAAAACAAGCAATGGGGAAAGGATTCTCTATTTAATAAATGGTGCTGGGAAAACTGGCTAGCCATATGTAGAAAGCTGAAACTAGATCCCTTCCTTACACCTCATACAAAAATTAATTCAAGATGGATTAAAGACTTAAATGTTAGACCTAAAACCATAAAACCCCTAGAGGAAAACCTAGGCAATACCATTCAGGCCATAGACATGGGCAAGGACTTCATGACTAAAATACCAAAAGCAATGGCAACAAAAGCCAAAATTGACAAATGGGATCTAATTAAACTAAAGAGCTTCTGCACAGCAAAAGAAACTACCATCAGAGTGAACAGGCAACCTACAGAATGAGAGAAAATTTTTACAATCTACTCATCTGACAAAGGGCTAATATCCAGAATCTACAAAGAACTTAAACAAATTTACAAGAAAAAATCAAACAACCCCATCAAAAAGTGGGCAAAAGATATGAACAGACACTTCTGAAATAAGACTTTTATGCAGCCAACAGACACATGAAAAAAATGCTCACCATCACTGGCCATCAGAGAAATGCAAATGAAAACCACAATGAGATACCATCTCATACCAGTTAGAATGGTGATCATTAAAAAGTCAGGACACAACAGGTGCTGGAGAGGATGTGGAGAAATAGGAACACTTTTACACTGTGGGTGGGACTGTAAACTAGTTCAACCATTATGGAAGACAGTGTGGTGATTCCTCAAGGATCTAGAACTAGAAATACCATTTGACCCAGCCATCCCATTACTGGGTATATACCCAAAGGATTATAAATCATGCTGCTATGAAGACACATGCACACGTATGTTTATTGTGGCACTACTCACAATAGCAAAGACTTGGAACCAACCCCAAATGTCCAAAAATGATAGACTGGATTATGAAAATGTGGCACATATACACCATGAAATACTATGCAGCCATAAAAAAGGATGAGTTCATGTCCTTTGTAGGGACATGGATGAAGCTGGAAACCATCATTCTGAGCAAACTATCGCAAGGACAGAAAACCAAACACCGCATGTTCTCACTCATAGGTTGGAATTGAACAATGGGAACACTTGGACACAGGCCCCCATCACACACTGGGGCCTGTCGTGGGGTTGGGGGAGAGGGGAGGGATAGCATTAGGAGATATACCTAATGTAAATGACAAGTTAATGGGTGCAGCACACCAACATGGCACATGTATACATATGTTAACAAACCTGCATGTTGTGCACATGTACCCCAGAACTGAAAGTATAATTTAAAAATAATAGTAATAATAAAAAAGAAATTTACTTAATAAGAAACAAATATTTACTCATGTAGCTGTAATTTCTGATGCTTTTCATTCCTTTGAATAGAGGTAGATTTCACTGGGTATCATTTCCTTCTGCCTGAAGAATTTCCATTAACATTTCTTTGTGGTATGGTTCTGGTACTGATTTCTTTTAGCTTTTGCATGTCTGAAAAGCTCTTTATTTTGCCTTCATTTGTGAAAATCTGATTTCCCTGAGTACGAATACTATAGAATTACTTCAGTACTTTTATTTTCTTTCCAAATTACAGAAAAGCTATACTTGTTTTCTTGATTGCATTTCTTTCAATGAGGAATATGCTTTCATTCTTATCTCATTCTTTGTTAGTTTGTAACTCATGTGCTCCACATCTGGATGCATTTAATGCTGTCCATCAGTAGTCTTAAACAATCTGACTTTAATGTGCCTTGTAATTTTTTCATGTTTGAGTTTATCGAGATTTTTGGAATTGTGAATTCCATGAAATTTGTAAATATTCAGCCATTGTGTACTCAATATTTGTTGTTTTTTGTTTGTTTGTTTGTTTTTTGAGACTGAGTCTCACTGTATTGCCTAGGCTGGAGTGAAGTAGCACAATCTCGGCTCACTGCAATCTCCGCCTCGCAGGTTCAAGCAATTCTCATGCCTCAGCCTCCCAAGTAGCTGGTATTACAGGCACCCACTACTACGCCCAGCTAATTTTTGTATTTTTATTAGAAACAGCGTTTCACCATGTTGGCCAGGCTAGTCTTGAACTCCTGACCTCAAATGATCCACCCACCTCAGCCTCCCAAAGTGCTGGGATTACAGGTGTGAGCCACTGCACCTGGCCCTCATTTTTATTATTCTCCTCTTTACTACTTTTTGGGAACTCCAATCTTACATATATTAAGCTGCTTGCAGTTTATCTAGCTTACTGATTCCCTCTTCATCATTTTCAGTCTTTTTTTAAATCTGTGTGTGACATGTTGGATAGTTTCAGTTGCTATGATTTTTATTCATGAATCTTTTCCTTTGCGATGTTTAATCTGCTGTTAATCTAATCCAATGAATTTTTATATCAGATATTGTATTTTTACCTTTAGAAGTTTTATTTTAGTGTTTGTATCTTCCATGTCTCTCCTTAATGTATATAGCTTTTCATCTACCTTAAGCAAATGGAGTAGTTACAATAGCATTTTTAAACCATTCATAATTGAAGTGATTATTGATATAGATGGAGTGATATCTACTATGTTTGTCATTGTTTTCTGCTCATTGAATTTGCGGTTTGTTATTTCCTACTCTTTTTCTGTCTTCTTTTTAATTGATCATTTTATATGATTCCATTTTATTTCCTTTCTTAGAATAGTAATTATACTTCTCTTAAAAAGGTTATTAATGGTTGCTCTACAGTTTACAATATACGATTCTCAGTCCACTTTCAGATGTCATTATATTACTTTGTGTACAGTATAGGTACCTCATACAGAGTATTCTCAACTTCTCTCTCGTGTCCCTCGTAATACTGCTATCATTAATTGCACTTATCCATATTTGATAATCATGCAATACATTGTAATACTATTATTTTTAAATGTTATGCTTTACATAGATTAAGAATAAGAAAAATAAAAGATTTAATTTTAATACCATTTATTCCCTCTCCAGTGCATTGCTAGGCATTCTTCATTTCTGTTACTATATTTTTATTTCTAGAGTTTTCTTTCTTATTGCGGTAAAATATGCATAATATAAAATTTATCATTTTAACGATTTTTAAATATTCAATTCAGTGGCATTAAGTGTATTCACATTATTGTGCAATTATCATAACTATCCACCTTCAGAACTTTTGTATCATCCCAAAACTGCCCATTAAACAATAACTCCACATTCCTCCAACCCTTTCCCCAGGCCTTGGTAACCACTCTTCTACTTTTTGTCTCTGAATTTGACTATTCATGTATCTCATGTAAGTGTAATCATACAATATTTGTCCTTTTATGTCTCATTTATTTCACTTAGCATAATGTTTTCAAGGTTCATTTATGTTGTGGGCCGAATTGTATATCTCTAAAATTCACAGGTTGAAGTCCTGATCCCCAGTACCTCATAATGTGATATTTGAAGAAAGAACGTTTGAAGCAGTAATCAAGGTAAAATGAGGTCATACAGATGGATATGAAGCTAATATGAGTGGTGTCATATTGAAGAGATTAGGACACAGACACACACAAAGGAAAGACCACGTGAAGACAGACGGAAAAGACAAATACCAATAAACCTTGAAGAGTCCAGGCACAGTCTGTAATTCTAGCACTTTGAGAGGCCAAGGGCAGGTGGATCATGAGGTCAGGAGATCGAGACCATCCTGGCTAACACGGTGAAACCCTGTCTCTACTAAAAAAATACAAAAAAAATAGCCTGGGCATGGTGGTGAGCACCTGTAGTCCCAGTACTCGGGAGACTGAGGCAGGAAAATGGCGTGAACCTGGGAGGCAGAGCTTGCAGTGAGCCGAGATCGTGCCTGGGCGACAGAGGGAGACCCCATCTCAAAAAAACAAAACAAACAATCAAAAAAACCTTGGAAAGAGGCCTCAGAAGAAACAACCTTGTTGACGCACATGATTTTGGACTTGCAGCTCCAGACTATGGTAAAATAAATTTCAGTTGTTTAAGCTGTACAATCTGTGGTACTTTGTGATGGCAGCCATATCAAGATAATTCTTTTTAAGGCTGAATGATATTCTATTGAATGTTTATCCATTTATTCATTGATGGTCATTTGCATGGTTTTCATCTTTTGGCTATTGTGAATAATGCTATTACGAGTATCAGTGTACACACATCTGTTGAGTCTCTGCTTTCAATTCCTTTGAATATATATCTGGAGGTAGAATTGGTGAATCATATGATATTCTATGTTTAATTTTTGAGGAACCACCATACTGTCTTTTGTGGCAGCTGCACTATCAATTTTTCCATTCTCATCAAAAATGTGCCATCAATTTTTTCATATCCTTGCCAACATGTATGATTGTGTGTGTGCATGTGCACATGTATATTGGCCATCCTAGTGGGTATGATGTGGTTTTCATTGTGGCTTTGATTTGCATTTTCTTAATGATCGTTTTATGTTCTTACAGGTCATTTGCATATCTTCTTTGGAGAAATGTCTATTCAAGTCCTTTGCTCACTTTTAAGTTGGATATTTGAGAGTTTTTTGTTGCTGTTGAGTTGTATGAGTTTTTTATATATTCTGATATTAATCCTAACCCAATTTTAGTATTTCTTTTATTTTTCCTTTCTTAGAGTTTCCATCTCTTTTTTTATATCACCTATCTGTTCTTGCATGTGGTCTGCTTTTTCCATTAGAGTCCTTAATATATTAATCACAATTAATCTACATTTTCTGTCTGGAAAATTCCAATAGTTGTATCATACTTCAGTCTGCTTCTGATAGTGTTTTGTTGTGACTTTTTTTCTTGTCATTTGTCATGCCTTGTAATTTTTTTCTTGTCTGTATTGGGTAATATGGACTGGGGTAAATAGACCTGCAACGTGGGGATTTATAGCTAGGAATTAAGCTATGTTTAGTATTTTCTCTACCTATACATCTAAAACGCTGCAAATTTCTCTGCTGCCCACCTTTTTTGTCTCCTCTTGACTTTGGGCTTCCCGAGTTACTGCTCTCCAGAGACAGTCTGTTTCTTGGAACTCTTTTGGCTATAATTCACTGTAATGCTATGGGATTGTGTTGGGATAGAGGTGCGGTCTAGGGGAGAGAGAGTGCTCTGTAATCTTCCATTTAAATCTCAGTTTTTTATGTGGCTATGTCCCAGGACTGTGAAATTTACAAGTATTTCTGACTCTTCTCCAATGGTGTATAGCTTTTCTTATCCCCAGCCCTCAATCCTTTCCCAGGCTACAAAATCTTCCATCTATTTTTTTGAAGCTCTGAATTCTGTTTTTCCTCCTTAGGTGATACAAGAAGGCTGAAATTGGCTGGAGTGGGAAGAATTTCCTTCCACCAACCAGGATAAAGCTCTTACAAAATATTTTCTCCTGGTGAGTATGCTTTTTTTGGAGAAGTTTCTAGGTGTATTTTATAGTGATTCCTCTTCCCCTTTCCAGCTATAACCATGAGAGATCTTTCTTAAATCTCCACCCTGAGCCCTGTTGGAGTTCCTACAAGTAAAACCTATTAAAGTGTTAGGGCCATCCTAAAACTGGGGCCCTTAGAACTAAGAAGTTTCTCCTACTCAAAGTAATCGAAGCAGGCCCCCTTCACAGGCAGGAACTGGAGTGCACAGAGGCACTGGCAGGGGCAAACTCCACTCACTTGGCCTGCCATGCTCCACCCCCATGGGAGGGGAGCATGCAGGAGACTGGGTGCCGGAGCTGGAGCTAGCGCTATTGGACATCGGCAAGCACGAACTCCATACCAGCCCCCGACAGCATCTACAGGAGGGTGCCCACAACCCCTGATGCCCCAGAAGGAGTGTTACAGTGCCCTTTTAGCTTTGCCATCAATGGATGACTTAAGTGTTAACAGCTCAGTGGAGGCTCAGTGAGACAGCCTTTATACCTGCACTCATGCCCCTGACTTCTTGTCTGGCATCCAGGAGGAATGGAGCCGCACAAATGAATTAAGGATGGTAAATGTGGGGGATTTTATTGCCGATGAAAGTGGATCTGAGCAGGAAGGGGAGCTGGAAAGGGGACAGAGTGGGAAGGTATTCCTCCACTGAAGTCCAGCCATCCCAGGCCAGACTTCTCCTTCTGGCCTATGCGGTCAAGCTGTCCCTCTGAAGTCAAACTGCTTCTTTTCAACATCAAACCATAGTTTCTAAAGTCCAGCTGCTGCTTCTCTTCTCCTCTCTCTGCTGGCTGAGCCTGGGTTTTTCTTTTTTTTTTAATTGAGATGGAGTCTCGCTTTTGTCACCCAAGCTGGAGTGCAGTGGCATGATCTTGGCTCACTGCAACCTCTTCCTGCTGGGTTCAGGTGATTCTCCTGCCTCAGCCTCACAAGTAGCTGGGACTACAGACGGTGTGTGCCACCAAGCCTGGCTAATTTTTTGTATTTTTAGTAGAGACAGGGATTTGCTGTGTTAGCCAGGATGGTCTCAATCTCCTGACCTCGTGATCCACTGCCTCGGCCTCCGAAAGTGCTGGGATTACAAGCGTGAGCCACCGTGCCTAGCTGACCTCGTGACCCACTGCCTCGGCCTCCGAAAGTGCTGGGATTACAAGCGTGAGCCACCGTGCCTAGCTGAGCCTGGGGTTTTTATGGGCACAGAATGGGGTGGTGAGGCAGGCCATGGGTGGTTTTGGAAAAGGCAACATTCGAGTGGGAAAACAGGGATGTAAGTTCTCACTTTGGACCATGGTATTAGGCTTTTTGGCTTCAGGGTGGGGTTTTTGCCAAGGACTCACCCTCTCCAGCCCAGAATTTCTCTGCCTCCTGTCCCTATCACATTCACACTAAGCCTCCAATAATGCATCAAAATTACCACTGAAGAGTTTCTACCAGCTTATGGTTTTTGTGGCCTCTGCTCTAGGTAAGCAGGTCTCCGTTGTGTATCTCTAGAAGTGCTTATCTCTCTAGATTTTTGGGTAACAGTTTGCCCTGTGACCTCAGTTCTGTGATGGCTTTAAAGAAAAGCTTTGTTTCTTCTGGCTCTACTTGTTGTAAGAACTGAAGTGACAACTTGCAATCTATTTACACATTGTTGCTCAAGCAAGAAGTTTGACAGTAACTTTCTAAGAGTTCTTCTCTACTAATTCTATCATCTGTGTTAATTATGAGTCTTCTGTCATGATTGATTTTATCCTCATTATGGATCACATTTTTCTCCCTTGAATTCTTGGTAATTTTTCACTAGATATCACACATTTTGAATTTTGGTATCTGAATATTTTTATTTAAATATTCTCCAGTGAAACAACTATAACTGGTTTAAATTATCTTAAAAATAACAATCTTTTAAAGTCTCTGAAAATCAACTTAAGAGGATACAGAAAGTGAAAAATGTCTTCATAAAATTCTCAGTAAGAATAGTGAGAATTGGAGACTTGGGCCCTGACCTGCTCCCTCTCTCTACTCCCTCTCCACTGCTCAGTGTAACACAATCTCTACTCTGGATAGGTATGGCCACAAAGATGGAGTTCTCTCTATACTCAGCTTTCAGTCAAGAGCTATGATGGCTCCTTTGGAGGCTAAGGCCACCAGCATAGCTCATTCTCCCAACTCCTTAGCACAGAGGCTAAATTCCAGGTGAGTGTAGCCAAGAGGTCAGGAGCTTCCTTCTATCCCCCACTCAGAGGCTCCTCTGTCTCCCACTCAAAGGCTCCATTTCATGCATGGCAGGGTGAGAATGCTTGACACCTTCACCCCAGCTTGCTCAGAGGGAAAGATTCCAGACCAGAGAGGTGAGCTGAGAAGTTCAGAGACTACTGCCCTCACCAGCACCTTCCACCCACAAAAACAGCAGTGTCACTTTGAGAAAAATGGGCCACTGTCTCCAGCCCCAGCTCTAGAGAAGTGGCAAAGAGATTTTTTTCCTGGGGGAGAGGTTATAAAAACAGAGAGCTCTGATGCTCTTCCCAAAGGTTCTGACTTTATTTAAAACAGAGTTGGGGGAGTTCCACTCTAAGGGAACTCTTGAAAACAATGGAGATTTTGTTGGTAAGCAGTTAAGAGGAGGTTTGCAGCTCCATGATAATAAGCCAAACTACAGGCCAGCTAGTTAGGAAGACCAGGTAAAGACCCCTCCTGGGGTCAGAACAAACTTCAAAATCTACCCCTGAAAAGGAACCCAAATTTAATTGGATTAAACATGGGGAACTTCTGGCCCAGGATACTATCATGCACAAGAAAGAAATCAGCTGGAAATTAGTGAACATTAACAGCTGGGTATGACCAACAGAGTCAGACAGCTTAACAGAGAGAACAGGAAAAGAGGCATCCTACCTGAGTTCTGCTAAAACTACTGTCTTCCCAAGGTGACTGTGCCAGTGCCCAAAGCTGTGCCCTCTGAGGAGTGACATTAGAGGCTTGCTACTGTTGGGGAATAGATTTCACCAAAATAGTCCATCCAAGTCACTCAATAACCAAGCAAACAACAAAACAACCAAGCCCCGTGATCAGGGGAATTCGTATCCAGAGTTGCTAAAATGTATTATTTAAAATATCCAATTTTCAACAAAAAAATGGTAAGACATGCAAGAAAATAGAAAAGTATTACCTATAGGTAGGAAAAGAGAAGCAGATAATATAAACTGCTAATGAGAAGGCCCAGATGTGGGATTTGGCAGACAAAGACTTCAAAGCAGTTATAAATTTTGTTCAGAGAACTAACAGTTACCAGAGACTGGGAAGGGTAGTGGGAGGGTGGGGTGAGGGTTGGGATGGTTAATGAGTACAAAACAAAATAGTTAGAAAGAATAAATAAGACCTACTATTTGGTAGCACAACAGAGTGAGTACAGTCAATAATAACTTAATAGCATATTTTAAAATAACCCATTTCCCATTTGCCCCAAGAATACTGCACTGGCAGTGAGCTGTAACTTTCTTTTTTCCTAAATGCAAAATGGGTTAAAGAGTGTAACTGGATTGTTTGTAACTCAAAGGATAAATGCTTGAGAGGATAGATACCTCATTCTCCATGATGTGCTTATTTCACATTGCATGCCTGTATCAAAACATCTCATGCACCCCATAAATATACACACCTACTAGGTGCCCACAAAAATTAAAAATTTTAAAATGTTCAGAGAACTAAAAGTAACCAGGTTTAAAGAGGTATAGAAAGATATGATGACAATGGCTTATGAAAAAGAGGATATCAATAAAGAGAAATTATAAAAAGAATCAAAAATTCTTGAGTTGAAATATACATTAACTGAATCAAAGTTTCACTTGAGTGTCTCAACAGCAGATTTGAACTGGCAGAAGAAAGAATCAGAAAACTTAAAAGATAAGTGGATAGAGAGTATGCAATCCAACAAACAGAAATGAAGAGGACCTCAGCAGAAGGTGGGACACCATTAAACACACCAATATATGCATGAAAAGATTACCAGAAGGACAAGAGAGAGAGAGCAAAAAGCAGAAAAATGTATTTAAAGATATAATATCTGAAAACTTCCCAAATCTGAGAATAAACATTAAACATCTACAAAATTCAACAAACCCCAAGTAGGATATACACAAAATGCTTCACACCAAGACACATCATAGTAAAAATGTTGAATGCTACATGGAGAAAATTTTGAAAGAAGTAAGAGAAAAATGGCTTATCGTATATAAGACAACTCCAGTAAGAGTAACATCTAAATTTTCATTGGAGGTTCTAGTAACTAAGTGTTAAGTATTGCTTACTCTTGGTATAGTTAAATGAGTATTGATTGTTCTGAATGAAGTTAATCAGATATTGACAGAACTTGATACATTTTCTGGGGTTAGCTTCAAGTACCCAATGACTGAATGCTTCTGATATTATCAAAGGACCAGTACAAAATATTCTGTATCAGTTTATCCTGTTTGTTACATTTCTTCAGATGAAGTGACTCACTTGACTGCCCATGCAGTGTGATGCTGTGGAAAGAAATATTGTATTCCATATTAACCTCAAAGTAATGGTTTGATAAACAATTGAAATGAGTAATTAAAATATTTGCTTAAAAATAGGAGATCTGACAAAGGATTGGAGAGCCGAGAGCTGATCTACGAATCTCCAGTATAGTGTTTTTTAACTCATCATGAGAGGACTAAGGATGGGTCTTGGTTGGATAAATGGGTATGTTTTTGTGGTGGCATTGGAGAAGGTAGAAAATAAAAGGGAATTTATATACAACTATTCTCTACTTCACAACAATTTTGTTGTTTCCAATGCTGGATCTGGAAGTCCCTATAATGGGGCTAAAATTAAGGTCCAAGTGTCTGGTAATATTACAAAACCAGACAGTATGCCCACTTTGACTAATGACAAGAATTCCAAAGAGATTAATGGGGTGGATGATACTCTGTCTGCATCTCGGCAAGTTGGGACTGCCTATGCAAATGTTGTGCTGCCTATTGGGTGGAATAGCCATTATTTCTCTGTACTTATCCAATCCATCCCCATATGTGTGCGAATGGACAAATGAAGCAGTTCTGGCATGTCTCATCTTGCTACTGTCACTATAGCCAAATGAGTTACTGACTTCAGGAGGAAAGGTTTGTTTTAAAATTAATGATAAATGAGAGAAAAGTGAATCAGGCTGAGTGAAGAGAGCCAGTAAGTGTGTGTTACAAAAGGGAAAAATCAAAGATAATTTTGATGTCCTAAGAGAGGTTTACAACAAGTGAATAACATGCTCTCTTAGCTTTGACTCAGATGTCCCCTAGGGCAAAAGACTGCCAAAATGTCTCCACTTTAAAAAAATGAAGAAGCTGTAAAATGACTAATCTAATAAATATACTTCCACTATTGATCTATGTCCTTCTAATCAATAAGCAGACTGGAGCTCAGGCCATGACTATGTGAAACAATACTAATGTGGCTGTCTCATATGGTTCGTTTCATAGAGAATTCAATTAGTATAAATGTATACTAATAGAAGTATAAATCTCAATTGATGTATATCATACAATACAGATAGCTGAAGATCAGGGAGAAAAAAATGTACAAAATATGTAGCACTTCCTGTTGGCATTACAGGATGGTTTAAATTCACAACCCCTCAGGGGTGATTACAATTCTTTCAAATCTGTATGTGTGTTTTGATTGCCTATTGATTATATGCTGTTGAAAGCCAAATGATTCCGTCAAGCTAAGACTGATTGTTTTGTTGTAAAAGGCTCTGACCAAAAATTATGGGGGTGGAGTGGAATGCTGTAAAAGGTAAGCCCAGCAGACCTGGAATTAGTGTGAACTGAAGTGTTTGCATATCACTGAACATTGGTCAAGGAATAAAACATACTGATTAATAGTGCTGCTTTTCATCCATGAGTCCAAGATGTTTGGGAGCAGTTTTTAACAGTGCATAAGCAGTGTTTACCGTTAACAGTGAGACATGATTTATGCCTGGTCTCATTGGAACCTTCAGAGTCCTCTGCTGTTGGGGCTTGTTGCCTAGCAAGAATATGCCTATGTGTCCAGCAGGGTATAAGAGACGCCAGCAGAGAATCCATTTTGGGGTTTCTGATGTGTTTTGTGCACATGTTGAATCCTTATGTGATTGTGAAATTGTGTCCATACAACACTTGCACAAGGAAAAATGGAGTTCGTGTATGGCCCTTACCCAGACCCCTTGCTGTTACGCAGCCTTTGGCTGTGATGTAAATACTGACTTTAGTGGTATTGCTATGTTGTACCCGTTCCCTTAATAAATGGTAGATATTTAAGCACTGTCATTTTGGGCCTTGTGAGCCTTCATTAGCAATTGACTCTTGTTTAACTGCCACTGTTAAAGTACCACATTTTTTTGTAATGTGGCAGTTCTGTAGTTTTAGGCCTTGTGGCCATTTCTCAAGGTGTCACTTGCTTCACTGCCTAGGGAGTTACCTGTCCATAACTGACAGAGAAAACGTAGCTTCTGAGGCCTTCACTTTAGCGTATCCTTTTCTGAGCCCAAACATGATCATGAAGTAGAAAAGCACAATAGGGAAAAACTAGTGAAATCTGAAAAAAAAAGTGTCTAGTTAATAATGTTATCAATGTTTCTTAGTTATAAAAACATACCATAGTAATATGCTAATAGGGGAAACTGGGTGAGGAGTATATACAAACTATCATTGTAATTTTTCTGTAAATACATTCTCAAATAATTTTTTTAAAAAAGAGTACTCCTTTTCATCTATACTTTTCTGAAAATTAAGCATGCAGAAAGGCATGCTTTTTGACCCTCAATTCCCTTGGGCACTGTGCAGTAAGCTCAAGTAGCATCATGGTATCAGAGACTAAGGAGAATAAAAAAGAAGGAAACATATTTCCATAACAGATGGCACCTTTCTGCCAGGAGCAGTAAGTATCTGAGGAGGTAAGCAGCGCCAGGGCCAGTCCCACACCAACTCCTTCATCATTCCTCCCTTTTTCCTCATGAGCTGCCCAAAGTAGTCCCTCAGTGTCTGATGTGCCAGCCCTGGAGGTGCTGATATGGTCCTCGTCCGAAGGTGGGCTCTTCTTTTATGGCTCATCTTTGCAGTGATGCTACTCAATTAACTGTTAACAACAGTGTCAAGGAGACACCTGTCCTCTAACTAATTCTAAAGATGCCATCATTCTCCCTCACACTATCCTTGCCCACAATATAACAAGGGATGGGCATTAGAGACATTTTTCTTGGGTCAACTGATTTATTGTCCTCATGCTTAACCTATCAGATCAAACTTGCAGAAAGCAAGATGATCAGGGCTGGGAAAAATTGTTACTGGTCTAGGTTTTAAAAATGATTTTGTCTACTTTCTTTTCTGTGCTCATCAAACCATAGGCTAAAGTGATGGCACATTAACTAAATGCTTTCTTGGCTAAGATTATGCCACACTATATTGTTTTACCAAAAGTGAGTCTGCTTTCTCGTACCAGGACTGTACTTCTGGGACAAAGTAGCCCTTTTCATTCCAATTCCAAAACCTGCTGTCTTCGTTTGGTAGAAATACCACTGGTTTGCAATGCAGTGTGAGGAGGCATCATGATGTTGGAGGAAAATATTCCAAACAGGATGCTGAGGCTATATGCATACAACGGAGGAGAGGAGACCACTTGCTTTATAATCATCCTGTGCAAAATGAGCAAGTGGAGTGGGGTAAAATAAAAATAAAGGCAAACAAAAAGTATGTAAGAATCACCCTGTCCTCCCCAGCAACCCCCCTCCAAACACACAAACACACAAGGTGACTGGGGAAATCTCAGCTATCTCCAAGGTCCTAGAAGAATAGGCAAGACTAGTTTTAGGACAAAACTAATTAATATCTAGACATAGCAGGCAGGCCAAAATCTAACAGCATTGAGGGAAGCCAACAGAGGACACAGTCACTCAGAAAAGGAAGTGAACATGCCCAGTGCAGATTTGGCTGTTGGCGCCCACTAGAACTCACCAGTGAGTTATAACGTTTATATACAGACTAAAAGATCTTCCACAGAGCTCGGACTATTCACATTTATTCATATTCTCCATAGAATTCAAATTATTCCATTTTTAACTTCACATTCTACAGTGAGTTTTTCTATAGGTAAATATTTTCTTATATATGTTCTATAAAATTTTTGATATTACAAAACAGAAGCTTGGTACATCAGTTCTAGGTGAATATTTTATCTCCAATTCTAAAACTGACATATTTCCTCAGAAAAAAATACCTAGGAAAAATGTCATTTATTCAAAATATGAAATTTTATTATAATTGATGTTTAATGCAATTCACTTTAAGAAGGCTTTTGTGGTTTTCCCTAAAATTTGTTTTAATGAAGGCTCCTGATCATCCTGGATGTTGACAAGTTTTCTTCTTCATGTGACGTCTCTGATGCACAATAAACTGATTAGTTTTTTTAAAACTGATTATACTCATAGGGTTTCATCTCACTCTAACGGAAAGTTTAAGCTAAACTATATCCATTTAACTAATTAGCCAAATTTGTAAGAGCTTAACAGACTATAAACTTAACTCTTGCTTTAAAGCAACAAAAACAAAACCCTGGTGAAGACCTGGAAGTGAATTCTGTTCGTTTTTCAGACTCTAGCGTCCTTGACCTTGTGCTCTATGGTTTTTAACACACAGGACCCAAGTTTGCTGCAGAAATAACCTCCAAATCCATCTTATGAACCAGGAAGACTGTGAGGTGGTTTTTTTTAAGGGCCAAGAGTAAATGTAATATATATCATTAGCACCACATCCCATGGTCAGCCCCACCTGAATAAATGGCATATTGGGATTTTTTGACAAGCTATGAGCCTAATGAAAAAGGAAAATGGATAAGGGAAACAAGTTCCCAGCCTATGTCACATGAGTTTCTGCACTATGTGTTACGTGGTAAGGTATGCATTCCCTTAGGACTTCCCAAATCCATTACATGCTAGGGTTTTCTCTCTGGTATGCATTCTGGTGTGATGTACCCTAAGAGCTGCCTTACGGACAAAAGTTTTCCCACATTCATCACATTCATAGGGTTTCTCCCCTGTGTGAATTCTCTGGTGTACTCTGAGAGTTGAATTCTGGGCAAAAGCTTTCCCACATTCATTACACTCATAGGGTTTCTCCCCTGTGTGAATTCTCTGGTGTGCACTAAGGTGTGATTTCTGGGAGAACATTTTCCCACAATCATTACATTCGTAGGATTTCTCCCCTGTGTGAATTCTTTGATGTACTCTGAGGGTTGAATTGTGGGCAAATGGCTTCCCACATACATTACATTCGTAGGGTTTCTCCCCTGTATGAACTCTCTGATGTGCACTAACATACGACTTCTCAGAGAAGGTTTTCCCACATTCACTACATTCATAGGGTTTCTCCCCTGAGCGAGTTCTAAGATGTGCTCTGAGATGTGATGTCTTGGAGAAAGTCTTCCCACATTCATTACATTCATAGGGTTTCTCCCCTGTGTGAATCCTGTGATGTGCCCTGAGGGCTGAATTATCAGCAAACGTTTTCCCACATTCATTACACTCATAGGGTTTTTCCCCAGTATGAATTCTCTGATGTGCACAGAGGTGTGTTCTTTGGGAGAAAGTTTTCCCACATTCATTACATTCATAGGGTTTCTCCCCTGTGTGAATTCTTTGATGCACTATGAGGGCTGCCTTATAGACAAAAGTTTTCCCACATATGTTACATTCATACGGTTTTTCCCCTGTGTGAATTCTCTCATGTCCACTGAGGTATGATTTCTGGGAGAAAGTTTTCCCACACTTGCTACATTCATAGGGTTTCTCCCCTGTGTGAATTCTCCGATGTGTACTGAGGCGTGTCTTCTGGAAAAAAGTTTTTCCACATTCACTACATTCATAGAGTTTCTCCCCTGTGTGGATGTTCTGATGTGCTCTAAGGGCTGAATTATGGGCAAACGTTTTCTCACATTCATTACATTCATAGGGTTTCTCCCCCGTGTGAATTCTCTGATGTATTTTGAGGGCTGAATTATGGGCAAAAGTTTTCTCACAGTCACTACATTCATAGGGTTTTCTACCTGTGTGAATTCTCTGATGTGCTCTCAGGGCTGAATTGTAGGTGAAAGATCTCCCACATTCACTACATTCATAGGGTTTCTCCCCTGTGTGAATTCTTTGATGTGCCTTGAGAACAGAAATATGGGCAAAAGACCTTCCACATTCATTACATTCATAAGGTTTCTCCCCCGTGTGAATTCTATGATGTGCTCTGAGGGCTGAATTATGGGCAAAAGTTTTCTCACAGTCACTGCATTCATAGGGCTTCTCACCTGTGTGAATTCTTTGATGTGCTCTCAGGGCTGAGTTATAGGTAAAAGATTTCCCACAGTCATTACACTCATAGGGTTTCTCCCCTGTGTGAACTCTCTGATGTACACTGAGGTGTGTCTTGTAAGAGAAAGTTTTCTCACATTCAACGCATTCATAGGGTTTTTCACCTGTGTGAATTCTCTGATGTGCTCTGAGATGTGATGTCTTGGAGAAAGTTTTCCCACATTCAATACATTCATAGGGTTTCTCCCCCATGAGAATTCTCTGATGTCCTTTGAGATGTGATGTCTTCCCATATTCACTGCCACCACAGAGTTCCATCTCTGCATCTGTTTTCTGCTGTCCTATGAGGGGTGACTTGTAAGATCTCCCACAGCCATTGTTATCACAAGGTTTCTCTTTTGTGTGAATTCTCAGATGTTTACTGAGGTTTGAATTCTGACAGAAAGCTTTCCCGCATTCATTACATTCATAAAGTCTGAATCCCACATAAGTTCCAGGATGCTGAATAGGAAGTGAACTTGAACAAAAGGATTTTGCACATTCCTCATATTGGTAAGTTTTCTCTCCTGAGTGGGGCCTCTGATGCTGAATGAGGTGTGCTTTCTGGTAAAAGGATTTTCTGCATTTCCCATGTTCATCCAAAAGGTAGAATTTATCTTGTGTATGAATCCTCTGATGTGCTGTAAAGTCTAATTTCTGGTAGAGGGCATTTGTACATTCATTATGTTCACCAAATTTATCTCCAGCTTGTGTTTTCTGATGTACTATATGGGCTGAGCTCTGGCTAAAATTTTCTTCACAATTATTGCTTTCAAAAGCACTCCATCCCATAATAGTTCTCTGAGATTGAGTGAGGGGTGACTTCCTACTGAAATTAATCCCCCTTTCATTACACTCATAGTGTGTCATAGCCATGTGAACTTTATTGTATTCAACAGCAGTGGTTTTGTCACAGGATGTCCCATATTCATTAAGATCAGAGCATTTCCCCCTTGTGGCAGTTCTCATGTGGTTAAATAAAGTGGTTTTATCAAAGTTTTTTCTAAATTCATCATCCTTACAGGACTTTTCTCCTGTTAGAAAACTCTGAGGTGTAATACAAATTGTCTTATCATGTAAACCTTGTCCAGATCCATCACATTCAAAAGATTCCTCCAAAGTTTGAAATTTCCAATGCTGATCTTTCTTATAACTGAAAGCTTTCGCATTTTCACCATGTTCATAAGATTTCTCTCCAGCATGAGCTTTCTCATGCTTAATATCAAGCTGCAATTTCTCACACACATTCATGTATTCAGTCTTCTTTCTTGAATATTTTCTCTCACTTATAATTAATTCAGAAGCAATTGGCAAATTCATTCTACGTGAGTCACATTTACAGGATATTTTTTCTGAGAACTCTGGAGCTATTTCCAGATTAAATGGTTTTTCTAAAACTTTCTGTCCTTCTTTACTCAATGTTTTGTCAGCATCATTGATGAATATTTCTTGCCACAGAGGTTTTTCTTGTTTTTCCCAGATCCCTTTGATGTGATCAACTTTAAAATATCCTAAAATGAGAAAAATTGAAAATATACTATAAATCTTACATTTCTCATGGAGAAGAACTTATACTGATATTTTGATTTTGGTTTTGGTTTTTGAGATAGGGTATTGCTATGTCACCCAGGCTGGAGTGCAGTGGTGTGATCATAGCTCACTGCAGCCTTGAACTCCTAGGCTCAAGTGATCCTCCCACTTCAGCCTCCCTACTAGGTGGGACTATAGGGATATGCCACCATGTCCTGTTAATTTTTTTTATATTTAGTGGAGACAGGGTCTTGCTACATTGCCCAGGCTGATCTTAAACTCCTGAGCTCAAGCGATCCTCCCGCCTTGACCTCCCACAGTGCTGGGATTACAGGTATGAGCCACTGTGCTTGGCCCATGTTTTGTTATGTATTTTATTCTATTGTTTCTGGTCATGTTTCCAAATATTAAATAATTCATGCACACAGACAGATTCTCTCCTCATCCATGCTGTTTATAAAACAGGAATTATTTCCGGGGCCAGTCAAGGTGGAGTAGTAACCCCTTTCCTCCCACCTTCCCTCTTACAATTAAAAATCCCTAGAGAAAAAAACAAAACAACAAAAAAAATTAACAAATATACAAAGACTACAAAATGGAAAGAAAGTGGACTTCAGGACTTAAGAAATGACACAGTATGGAATTCCAAGGCTATTCTATATCCTAGACTGGGTGCTGAAGAAACCTACAATCCTGCACTGATGGGCACAGACAAAAAGAGCACAAAGAAAAGCCTGCTTCTTCCAGCCAGAGGTCTGAGAAAATGGTGGTCTAACAGAACAGGAAACACTTTTGATGTTTTCTCATGCTCAGGCCAAACCAAAATGATACACTCCTGTGGTTCCATGGAGACTGAGCAGGGAGCTAATGTTCCCTGCCATAGATACACAGGATCTGCATGCTCTTATATGTTTTCTTCCATGAGCCATGAAGAATCCTGAGAAAGTTCCATTCTTGGCATATGCTGGGAGATGGTCACAGCAGCCACTACCAAAATTCTGCCTGGAACCAAATTATCATCTATTTATGGAACAAATGTCTTAATCTGCAAGGGCAAGAATATAATAAGTTGTTTTAGGGCACTGACAGGAACTCATAGCAGCTATGGGAAGGAAAGAAGAAAAAAAGCACAGAAGTAAGAGCAGAGGCAGGAATACACAGTAGGCCCAATACTCAAGCAGAAGAGATAAGATAAAGTAGCACTTGTGATAACCATGGCTTCAAACCTGAAGACACAATGCATTCAACAGCTGAATTCACATTCTTCTCAAATGCACATGGAACAATAATCAAAACAGACTATATTCTAGACTGTAAGACAAACCTTCACAAATATAGAAGAAATAAATTATACAGAGGATGATCTTAGGCCACAGAGAAATTATACCAGAAATCAGTAAACACAAATTTATCTGGAGAAATACAAAAGAACTGTAAGTTATACATTCCTAATTAACCCATGGGTGAAAGAAGAATTCTCAAATGAGATATTTTGAAGTGAATGTAAACAAAACAACTTAGAATACAGAAATTTGTGGATGCAGCTAAGGCAGTATACAGAGATAAATTTGGGGTTGAAATTTTTTTGGCCGGATGGGGTGGCTCACACCTGTAATCCCAGCACTTTGAGAAGCTGAGGCATGTGGATCACAAGGTCAGGAGTTTGAGACCAGCCTGACCAACGTGGTGAAACCCCTTCTCTACTAAAAATACAAAAGTTAGCCAAGCATGGTGGTGCACACCTGTAATCCCAGCTACTCAGGAGGCTGGGGCAGGAGAATTGCTTGAACTTGGGAGGTGGAGGTTGCAGTGAGCTGAGACTGCGCCACGGCACTCCAGCCTGGGTGACAGAGTGAGACTCTATCTTTAAAAAAATTATATTTGAAAAGAAAGATCTCCAGTCAGATGCTTGTTTCCCCCTTAGGAAACTAAATAAAGACAGGACATTAAGCTGAAAGAAAGTAGAAGGATGACAAAAGAGTCAAACCAAAAGCTTAATTTTTTTAAAAGTTTTTTTTAATGATAAAAACCATCAGAGAGAAAAAAAGAGAAGACACAAATTATCAATACCAAAAATTCAAGAGAGGACTAACTACTAACAGACATTCACGAGATAATACAACAACATTAACAATAACTCTGTCTTAGTTCGGGCTCCTGCAACAAATTACCATAGACTAAATGGCTTAAAGAATACACATTTATTTTTCCCAGTGAAGGAGACTGGAAGTCTGAGATTAGGGTGCCAACATGACTGTGTTCTTGTGAAGACGTCTTCTGGTTTACAGACCACTCACTTCTTGTTATATCCTTACATGGTGAAAAGTGAAGTAGCTAGCTCTGACACCGTTTTGTAACAGCATTCTAATCTCTCTTTTTTTTTTTTAACTATAACGGCAAACTAACTTTATTTGGACAATCTAAGTGGAAAGAAGGGACAGGTGAATGTGTATTATAACCACAGAGAATATATTCTATGTCAAATGTTAAAACATAATGGCAGAATAATCTAAAAGACATTTTTTTCTAAATGAGCTGTCAGTGAAAAGGATATTTACGACAACATATTAACTTACTTCATTATGATGGAGGATATGTTAACTGAATGTCTAATTTACTCAAATTTTAACTATGTTTGCATATGTAAATAAGGCTTAAGAATGTAATGAAATCTTCCTCTATGTATGTGTGTGTGTGTGTGTGTGTGTGTGTGTGTGTGTGTGTGTGTGCGCGTGTGCAGTTCCAAAGAACAACTTCTGGACCAAATGGTTTTAACTAGTAAATTTTACCAAACATCCAAGGAAGAAATAATATCAATCCTACACAATGTCTTCTAGAAAATAAAAGATGGAATATTTCCCAAATCATTTTATAAGGCCTGCCTCATCCTCATAGCAAGATTAGGCAAATACTATTCAAGAAAAGAAACTTTCAGACCAATATCTCCCATAACATAAATGCAAAAATGTCCCAAAAAGTACACCAAAATATATAAACATAGATAATATATCAGTGAAATTTACCTCAAAAATGCCAAACAGTTACTACACTGCAATACTATGAAAACTATAGTTTTTATGCTGCATTTCAGGTCAATGTAATCTACCAGTAGTCTGAAGAACTAAAATCACACAATACACCAATGCCAAAAATTTTAACAAAATTCAAAATCCATTTATTAATTTAATAAAAGTAATCTATAAAAAGCCTATAACTAACATTATACTCAAGACAGACTGAATGTTTTCCCTCTAAGATCAGGAAAAAGACAAAGATGCCCACTACCAGTAGCTTTACACAAGATTGCACTGGAAGGACCGGCCAGTGCAAAAAGGTAAGAATAAAAACACAAAGATATAGAGTAAATTTACACAGAAAATAATTTAAAATCAAAAAAGTTCCTTGAACTAATAAAGTGTTTTTAGCAAGGGCAGAATCTAAGGCCAATATACAAATCTATGCCTACAAACATACAATGACGAATTGGAATTTCAAATCACAGAAACAATATTTATCACAGCACCAAAACAAAATTAAAAACAAAAATTTAAAAAGCCTCATTATCTGTGCTCTAAAAACTAAAAGACATTGATGAAAGAAATCAAAGAAATAGTAAATAAATCAGTAGGGATATTTTGTGTATGGACTGGAAGACTGTACGTTGTTAAGATGTCAGTTCTCCTAAGCTCTACAGATTCAATGCCACTCCAGTTTAAATGCCAACATGTTTCCTTTGTAAAGATTATGAACCTCACTTAAAAATTTATACAGAAGATGAAAACTGGAGAAGTACTTGACTTCAAAACTTAATAAGCTAGAGTAATCAAGTTAATGTGGTATTGGCATAAGCAAAGACATGTAGATGAATGAAAAGGAATAGAAACTACAAAAATAGACCCACAAATGTACAGCCATCTGTTTTCTAAGAAAGGTGGAAATGCTATTCAGTGGAGAAGTAACAGTCTTTTCAAAAAGTGATGCTGGAATAACTGGACTCCCTGTTCCAAAAACATTAAACTTGACACAGAACTCATACTTTCTATAGAATTTAACACAAAATGGATTATCAACTAAGTGTAAAAACTGAAGCTGCAAAATTTCTAGAAGAAAATAGGATTCCTAAATCTGTTACTTTGAGTTTCAAAGTTTCTAGACAGAACAACAAAAGCAGGTTCTGTAAAAGAAAATTAGTAAGTTGGACTTTATCAAAATTAATATTCAGTTTTAGTGAGCCTCCTCTGAAGTTATACTAGCGGGAGTGAGGTGCAGCATCACTGCCTGCTACGTGGGGATGGAAGTCCAGTTCCCCACTGATCTGATGCCCTGGGGGTGGAAGAGGAGGCTTCTACTTTTTTTTTTTTCCTTCTTTTTGAGACAGTCTCTCTCTTGTTGCCCAGGCTGGAATGGAGTGGCGTAATCTCGGCTCACTGCAACCTCTGCCTCCTGGGTTCAAGCGATTCTCCTGCCTCAGCCTCCTGAGTAGCTTGGATTACAGGCACCTGCCACCACGCCTGGCTAATTTTTGTACTTTTAGTAGAGATGGGGTTTTGCAACATTGGTCAGGCTGGTCTCGAACTCCTGACCTCAGGTGATCCGCCCGCCTCGGCCTCCCAAAATGCTAGGATTACAGGTGTGAGCCACTGTGCCTAGCTGAGGCTTCTACATTAACTCTGGGCATGGGTGAAAGATCAGGAGCCCCACAAGGACTCTGATAACACTAACCACCTTGTATTTTGTCAGATGCCAAGACCCCTAGTGCATCTTCATTCTTCTTTCCACCCTTCAGTAGTGTGATCTTGGCTCACTATAACCTCCACCTCCCAGGTTCAAGCAATTCTCATGCCTCAGCGTCCCAAGCAGCTGGGATTACAGGCACGAGCCACCATGATTGGCTAATTTTTTTGTATTTTTAGTAGAGACAGAGTTTTGCCATGTTGGCTAGGCTCATCTCAAACTCCTGGCCTCAAGTGATCTGCCTGCCTCAGCCTCCCAAGGTTCGGAGATTACAAGTGTGAGCCACTGTGCCTGGCTAGATATTGCATTTTTTACAAACTGAAGGTTTGTGGCAACCCTGAGTTGGGCAAGTCTGTTGGTGCCATTTTTCCAACAGCAAGTGTTCACTTTGTGTCTGACTCAGCAGTTTTTAGCAAACAAATATTTTAATTAAGGCATGCATACTGTTTTTTAGACATGTTATTGCACATCTAAAAGACTAAAGTATAGTGTAAACATAAAACTTTTATAAGCCCTAGGAAAACAAACATTGTGTGTAACCTGCTTTATTGTGAAATTCGCTTCACTGTAGTGGTCTGGAACAGAAACTGCAATATCTCTGAGGCATGCCTCTATATACAGATATTTAGCTGCACTTCGTGGGTAGAGTAGAAAGGAATACATTTACTCCATCCTTCCCCTGGGTAATGCATTCTGCATTTTATTAAATCCTTCCCTAAGAAGAGTCATTAACCTATTCTATATGATCTTCTAGAATATTTCTACTTTTGCTTTGATAATTAGGTCTTAAGCCAACTGAATTCGACTTTTTGTTTTGTTTTGATCTATATGGATACCTTAAGATCCTTTCCTCATTGTTCTCCAGTGTCGTCTATCTAAGATGTCTATCAAGTATATGTCTTCTTTTCTCTCTCTTTTTTTTTTTTTTGTTTTTGAGATGGGGTCTTGCTCTGTCGCCCAGGCTGGAGTGAAGTGGTGGAATCTCGGCTCAATGCAAGCTCTGCCTCCTGGGTTCACGCCATTCTCCTGCCTCAGCCTCCCAAGTAGCTGGGACTACAGGTGCCTGCCATCACGCCTGGCTGATTTTTTTGTATTTTCAGTAGAGACGGGTCTCCATCTCCTGACCTTGTGATCCACCCACCTTGGCCTCCCAAAGTGCTGGGATTACAGGCATGAGCCACCAAGCCTGGCCTCATATTTTTTTCTTGAACTTTCTACTCTGTTTCACTAATTTACTAAATCATCCCACCCCCCAGCTCCATGCTACTTGGCTACACAGCACTTTACATAAAGCCTCAATATCTGGTAGAGCAGCAAATCCTCCTGTATCACTCGTTTTTATGAATGGGATTGTGTTTGGTATAGCATTACCTCTTTACAAATGTATCCCGACTTGAATTTATTATATAGGTGTTTCCTCTCTTTTATCTTTGATAGGGTTAGCTGAAGTTTAATTCATTTTATTTTTCTTGTAAGAAACATTCCATTTGTTTTCCATTTTATTAATTTCTAATGTTACTTTTAAATTCTTCTGTTTTCACTGTTGTATTTTTGATGCTGTTCTTGCTTAATTTATTGAGACTACGAACTTCCTTCTGTCCACTACTTTAGCTACACCTGATGGTTTCTAACTGGCAGTTACAATTATTTCATTACAGAAATCAAATCCAAAATTGCATTACACTTTTTTGTATATTGTTTAAAAGATATACTTTAAAATTTTTTCAAGTGGATTTTTTTCATTTTATTATTAATTTCTAGATTTACCAAACTAGGTTCAGAGAATACTGTTTGTGTTTATTCTAATTTGTTAGATTTATTGAGGTTTTCTCTTTAGACTAATAGTATACTCTATTTTATCATTATTCCATTAAACCATGAAAGTTTTGTTTTTTGCATTAGCATACATATACACAAATGTATGGTTCACTTTAATACAAATGTAATTTATACCCTCTCTAGGCATATTTATTTAATGTCCATTGTACCTACTGTTTAATCAGATGAGACATATTATGATGTCCTAATTCTAATGAGTTTTAAGTTCTTAGAATTCCATTATTTTATGTTTTAGAAACATTGATATTATATTATTTGGTGCAGTCATTCAAATCCTTAAAGGTTTTCATTTCCCTGTCCTCTTGAATGAGAGCTTTTCCTACTTTAATGAATTTCTTGCCTGAATTCAAATCTGAATGATATAGAACATGAAACCTACATTATTTTATCTTTATTGACTCAACAACTTTACTGATTTTTTTTTTTATTTTTTGAGACGGAGTCTCACTCTTTCACTCAGGCCGGAGTGCAGTGGCGCTATCTTGGCTCACTGCAAGCTCTGCCTCCCGGGTTCACACCATTCTCCTGCCTCAGCCTCCCAAGTAGCTGGGACTACAGGCGCCCGGCTAATTTTTTGTATTTTTAGTAGAGATGGGGTTTCACCATGTTAGCCAGGATGGTCTCGATCTCCTGACCTCGTGATCCGTCCACCTTGGCCTCCCAAAGTGCTGGGATTACAGGCATGAGCCACCGCGCCCGGCCCAACTTTACTGATCTTTTATAATGATCTTTCTATGTTACTTATTTAGGGATATCCTTTTTAGACAATCAATATGATCCAATAATTTACATTTAGTGACTGAGCAACATACTTGATCTAAATTATGTCAATCTTTATGTGACGCTATGTGTTGGTACGGCTTCAAACAAAAACCTTAATTGTGCTTCACTTCTAATAAGATGATTTTACTTTTTTATTCTAAAAATGACATTGAAAACTCTAACTTTTTAAGATTTCTGGAATCATTTATTCGTACAAAGGCTAATAGGCATATAAAAAGATGCCTGATATCATTAGTGACCAGGGAAATTGTTATAGACTTATTTGTGTCCTTCCCAAATTCTTATCTTGAAGCGCTAACCCCCAGTGTAACTGTATTTGCAGACAAGGCCTTCAAGGAGGCAAAAAGGGTAAAAATGAGGTCACAGGGAAGGACCCTAATCCAGTAGTACTGATACCTTTATAAGAAGAGGAAGAAACACCAGAGTATTCTCTCTCTCCCACTGCATGTGCACAGAGGAAAGGCCACATGAACACACAGGAAGAAAGTGGCTGTCTTCAAGCCAGGGAGAGACGCTTCACCAGAAACCAACTTATTAGTACTTTCATCTTGGACTCCCAGCCTCCAGAATCATGAGAATTTCTGTTGTTTAAGCTACCCAGCCTACGGTATTTTATTATGATAGCCCTAGCTGACTAACACAGAAATGTGCATCAAAACCACAGTGAGATATCACTTCACATCCACTGGGGTGGCTAGAATCAAAAAGTCAAATAATAACAAGTATTGGTGAGGATGTGGAGAAATCAGAACCGCCATATGCTGTTGTTAGGAATGGAAAAATGCTGCATTTAGAAAAACAGTCTGGTGGTTCCTCAAACAGATAAAGACACAGATACCATATGACCCAGCAGTTTCACTCCTAGGAATATACACAAGAGAAATAAAAACAATTGTCCATGCAGAAACCTGTAAATAAATGTTTATATTAGCATTATTTGTAGGTGGAATCCCAAATATCTACTGACTGATAAATGGACAAACAGGTGGTGTATCCATACAACGGGACATTATTTGGCCATAAAAAGAATGAAACCTGTATTTTATATCAGTTGTAAACATTATGCTAGGCAAAATAAACCAATCACAAAAGACCACATATTATATATGATTCAATTTATATAAAATGTCTAAAATAGGCATATCTATAGACACAGAAGTAGACTGTGGTTACCTAGGGCTGCAGAGGGCAGGGGGGATGGGAGAGTGATAACTAAAGGGTACAGGTATGTTTGAGGTGATGACAATTAACTGTGGTGATGTCTGCATATACAGTCATCCCCTGGTATCCATGGGGAATTGGTTCCAGGATTCTCTTAAATACCAAAATCCACAAATGCCCAAGTCCTTGATACAAAATGGCATAGTATTTGCATATAACCTATGCACATCCTCTTGTATACTTTAAATCATCACCATATTAATTATGCTACCTAATAACAATCTAAATGCCATGTATATAGGTGTTATACTGTATTGTTCAGGGAATAGTGACAGGAAAAAAATGTCTATACATGTTGAATGAAAGTGCAATATTTCTTCCCTGAATAGTTTTGATCTGTGGTTGCTTGAAGTCACTGACCTGTACACTTTAAAGGAGTGAATTGTAGGCATGTGAATTATATCTCAATAAAGCTGTTTCAAAAAAGCTTTCAAAGGTGCTCTCCCTCTAAAGTCTAAGTACCCCCAGGGGGCTCCTTCTGTTAATGCCCACTCACCTGGGTACCTCTGGTTCAGGAATTCATCTTCTAAGGACCACGGCTCTTCTCCTTTCTCCAACTTGGAGATCACCTTGGGTTTAGTAATGCAATATCCTGTAAACAAAATAATTGAGGGTATACATGGACCAGATTCACAGGCTTTTGGGTTTCCAAAAGTAAAAAAAGATATGGCAGCAAAGCATTAACTGAGGGTATTCATTTGAAATTTTTAATGGGAAAGTAATGACATGTTGCTTTTGTTTCTGTAAAGGTTTCAACTACTTCAGACCTTTTAATCCAAAGCCCTTTAATCTCTATATAGGGTCCATGTGTTTTGATACTTTTTAAAAAGGGACATATATTCTTGAGAGAGCCCCATGGTAAGCTGTGCTCACCCACTGAGACGAGGTGGCTGTAGTTCTCCAGCATCACATCTCTGTACAGGGTCCTCTCGACAGGGCCCAGGTGCTGCCACTCCTCCTGGGTGAATTCCACAGTCACGTCCTGGAATGACACTGATGCCTGTAACAACATTTATCACAACAAATATAACAATGGTTTGTTCAACGGTTCAGAATTGGGTGACACAGAAAATATCTTTGAGAGCTACTACTCAAATGAATGGTTATAAAGACCTATTTTAGACCCAAAATTATCTTAACATATGTAACTCAATTAAAACATTTTTTAACTTGCCATAATTTCTCTATGTGTTTATGAATTCTAGGTTTTTGTAAGACAAAAAAAATTCAATGTAAAACAACTTCCTTCCAACCACCTCCTTCCTTCTTCCACATCTCCGCAAATTATCCGGGGTAGTCTCTGGGACGTTCACACCCTCCCTGGACATCATCACTGTAAATTCTGGGGGCTAAGAAAGGGATATATGTGAAGTCTGGAGATACCCTGACCAAACTTATGTATAAATAAATGTATAGAAATATATAAGGGTAGAGCAGGTGAAGAGCTGAGAACAGCTACAATAGTTGTAACCAAAGAGACTCGCATAAAAGAACACTTCCTACACTGAGGTCACAGCAATGGATGTAAGAATAGGGATATAATCACAGAAGAGAAGCAACACCCATTTAATACAATACTTTCTTGTACAGCTACTCAATCTAGCTGTATGAGAAGCTCCTTTTAAAAAAATTTTTTAATTGACAGAAAGACAAATATTTCAAATTATATTCACTTACATGTGGAATCTAAAAAGTTCAAACTCATAGATGTAGAGAGTAGAATGGTGGTTACCAGAGGCTGGGGGTGAGGGGTGAGGAATGGGGACACATTGGTCAAGGGCACAGAGTTTCAGTTACATAAGAGGAATAGTTTTTGAGCTATTGCACAGGATGATGACTAGAGTGAAAAACAATGTAATGTATATTTCAAAATAAGCAGCTGCTTGGTGGTGCCAAAATTGGTATTTGGGAAAGAAGAAAGCATGTGTTAGAAGACTCAGTGAGAGTTCTGTTCATGTTGATACGTAGCTAGAACTGTTCCTTCAACGAGGATACACATGATTTTAGAGCACAGAAGGTAAGATGGGGATGAAGATAAGCATTTAGGAGTCACTAGCAATTTAGGTGGTGAGTAAAGTTAGCAGAGACAGACAGACAGCTCCTTGAGCACACAGGGATTGAAGAAAGAAAAGAACCAAAAACAACACCTGAGGAACCATAAAGCAGAAAAAATACAGGCCACAAAGCCAGAGATGTTTTCCGAAAAATAATAATAGAATCAGGAGGGGGCAGAGTCTTAGAAATTGAGAAAAGAGAAAGTTTCCACAACAAGAAGACTTCAAATTCAAATTAGCAAGTGATGACAGTGAAGATACTGAAGATCCAAGAAAATTCCTTCTTCCATAAAAGCAATGAGAAGCCGGCAAAAACTGCACAATCAACTTTTTCAGAACTCTAGAAGCTACCAAAGGCTTACAGCAATCTGCAGAACACTGACATGAGAAAAACAGCTGCATCACAGTAAGAACAATGATCTTGTGTCATTTCAACCTGCCCTATTTCCTTCCCTCTCACTGCCACTCAGCATTAGGTTTGAGAAACATCTGAAACAACAGGAGAATCCAACGGCCTGGTATCCACTGGATGAGGCAGACTGGGTCAAAGGTTGGCCAAAGCCTCATTCCCAGAAAACCCTCATTATCTGACCTAATCTGTGGTTCCCTGGAAGAGCTGACTTGCAAGGCTGATTGTCTGAATTAAGTCAGAGTTCCCCAGTGTGAAAAGCCTTGTTTTTGAAGGCATTTGCCAAAAACATTCAAAGGCAATTGTTTAACTTAGCAGCTACCTGAGGCGGTGGATAACACCTGACATAAATAACAGCCTAATTGAAAAGCTTTTTAGAAAGGAAAAACTAGAGAATGGGATGTTCATAAAGCTTTCGAAAGGCTCCTATAAATTCTAGAGACTCTAGGTCACCTACATGCATAGAGCTGAGCATATGCCCAGGGCTGTGATTATGCTCTGGAAAGATGTGAGAAGGCCCTAAACTGTCACCCTGGGTGACCCTAGGGTTTGGGGTGAACTGGAAGTGAAGGAAGTGAAGGTTAACATGGGGTTATAAATTGCCTGGATGTCTGTTGAAGGAATGCCCCAGCACTCATGAGGCTCTTTGGCAAAGACTGAGAGCCTTACTTAAGGTTTCAGGCATTTAAGAAAATTTCTGCAGATTTCTGCGGCCACACATGACAATAAACACAGGCTCTACTGAATCAATTAAAAAGTCACTAGACAAATTTCAACAACAACTCCTGCAAATTGAGAAAGTTTTCTAGAGTTGCCACCTTATTTTATTTAAAATGTATAGTTTTCAACAAAAAAATGCAAAACAAGAAAAGAAACAACCAAGTAAGACCTATATGCAGGAAAAAAGTACAATCAACAGAAACTGCTCACGAGGAAGCAGGCATTGGACTTAAACAGACGATGACTTTAAATCAACTATGTTACATATGGTCAAAGACTTAGAGGAAATGATATGTAAGGACCAAAGGAAAGTATTAGAATAATGTCTCACCAGATAAAGGATATAAATGGACAGAAACTATAAAAAGGGACCAAATAGAAACTCTGAAGTTGAAAAGTACAAAACTAAAACAAACATTTTACCAAAAACACCTGTTCAACAGCAGGTCTGAACGGGTAGAAGAATGAAGCAACTGGACAACATGCCCACTGAGATTATGCAGTGAGAAACAGAAGGAAAAATAACAAGAAATGAACTGTTGGACAGCATCAAGCTTATCAACATATGCCAAATAGACTAACAGAATAGAGACAGAAAGGGTCTAAAACAATATCAGAAGTAGTAATAGCCAAAAAACCCCACAAATCTGATATTAATGATAAATCTACATGCCCAAAATGCTTCACAAACTTTAAGTAGGATAAACTTGGAGAAAGAAATCCACACTGGCTGGGCGCAGTGGCTCACGCCTGTAATCCCAGCACTTTAGGAGGCAGGCAGATCACTTGAGGCCCAGAGTTCAAGACCAGCCTGGCCAACATAGTAAAAGCCCATCTCTACTAAAAATACTAAAATTAGCCAGACATGGTGGTGAATGTCTGTAATCCCAGCTACTTAGGAGGCTGAGGCACAAGGATTGCTTGAACCCAGAAGGTGGAGGTTACAGTGAGCCGAGATCATGCCACTGCACTCCAGCCTGGGTGACAGAGCGAGAGACTGTCTCAAAAAAAAAAAAAAAAAAAAAAAACAGAAAAAAGAAAAGCAAAAGAGAAAAGAAAAAAGAAAAGAGAAATCCACACCTGGACATGAGAATCAGACTGTTAAAAAGACAGACAATCGGAAAGCTGCAACAGAGAAACAAGTCATCATATTACAGGCTGATTTCTAATGAGAAACATTGGAGGACAGAGGGCAATGGGATGACATATTCAAAGTGCTGAAACAAAGACTGTCAACCAATAACCTCTATATCCAGGAAAAATAGAGAAACTGTAATTTTCCCAGGTAAACAAAACCTGAGAGAATTCATCACAGGCAAGACTGCCTATAAGAAATAATAAAGGGAGTGGTTCAGCAAAACTATGGAGACAGAGGAGTAGGTTAGTGGTTGTTTGGGGCTCAGAGGGAATCAAGTGGTACTTACAGTGTACACAGCTTCTAAGGCAATAAAAATGTTCTAAAATTGACTGCAGTGATATTAGCACATTATCTGAGAATATACTAAAAAAAAAATCACTGAATTCTACACTTTAAATGGGTACATGGTAAGATACATGAAATGAATCTCAAAAAAGTGGTTTTAAAAAAAGAAAAAAACAAGGGAAGACAAAATCATTTGGAGACAACAGAGAAGACTAAAGAGCCAAGGACAGAAACTGAAGCTGAGCCGAGTGAAAGGACGAGGAAGGTGGCTCCATGAAGGCATCAGCCGGTGAAGGACCGGTGAGGGGCAAGTATCACTAACGGAAATGTTCCAGGACAGAGTGAAACACTGAGGCAAGTGCTGCGGAAAAGCCAAGCAAGTTAAGGAAAAGACCACATCCACTGGATTTGATTATACTCTGGGTAGGGACACTGGAGGTCCCAGGCAAGTGGCAAGAAAAAATCAAGGCATCCCATGGAGAGTTGATGTTAAATGCTAAGTGTGGAAATATCTGAAAGAGAACAGAATTTTGGACCATCTGCTGAGCAACCTGAATATCATGGGCACTCATTTATGGAGAGTGATTTTAAAGACATTCAGTTGATTCATCAGAAAAATGTTAAATTCAACCCTTGCATTGGAGTACTTGAAAAATAGTACTGAACGTGTTCAAATTTAGCATTACAATTTCTACTTCTATTGAAGAAGTAATATTCTGTTATTTGGCAATTTATTAACTAAGTCACCTACTTGAAGAACAATAGATACATTTTGTTATCTTTATGTTTATATTCCATGATAAATCAGTTTGCTTTATCTTTCTCATCAATGTAAACCTTTGAGTATTGTCTGTCTGACACTCCACCATGACTGTCAATAACCTCAGAAATAAATCTGAAACTTAATTTGGTAAATTTGTAATATCGGAGGATCTGCATCTATCCACATGCCACTTTGCTCTGCTATTCATCTGCATTTCTACATCTTCTATGAATGTGTCTGATCCATTTCTATTTCTACTTTTCCATGTTAATGTACAGACACATAAACCCTTACAAAACCTATTGTAAAATACACTAGTTTTTAAAAACCGAACTTACCTGATACATGTTCATTTTCTGCTGCTCCTGGAAGAGTGTAGAGAACTGTGGAGGTTCAGCTGAGGAGGAGGAAAGAGCAATGGGGTCATGAGAGACCTGGTCTGCCTCACAGTTCTTACAGAGGTGGTCCCTGACATGAGATGGTTCGACTTGATAATGGTTTTACTGCGACATATCCCTACTGTAATCAAGGAGCATGTAATCCTATTCATGTGCCTAAAAAAAAAATATCATTGCACTCAGCTGGAGAAAAGGATTCCCAATGCAGAATATCCCTTTGACTCTTGAAAAGGGACAGGAAGGACCACTCGAAGATAGCCACACCTGAATATGTGCATCTCTGATACGATTATGTGTGCTTAAACTTACATTTTCACTGAGTAAAGTAATACTGTTTTTTGTTGATTTTATAATTATGTTGATTTATTAACAATTATGTTCCCTTTTGACTACGAAAAAAGTAAAAAGAAAACAAAGGATTAAGCAAGTTCAGGTACACAGAGATGAAGCTGTTTACCTTCATTAAAGCTAATGTCAAAGAACTACTCAGCCGGGCATAGTGGATCACGCCTGTAATCCCAGCAATTTGGGAGGCCGAGCGGGGGTGAACTGCTGGAGGCCAAGAGTTCAAGACCAGCCTGGTCAACATGGCGAAATCCTGTCTCTACTAAAAATAGAAAAAAATCAAAAATAAATAAATTTAAAAATAATTTTTTTAAAAAAGAACTACTCGGGCTGACTTATTAACCAAGTTCTTACTGTCTTTACACCCAGAATTAGCGCTTCCATGGAAAAAATAAAGATGGGATGTTTCATGCAAGGAATTTCAGGCCCCATATTTTTGGGCTTCCAATATAGGAAATTCTTCCTCTACTACCAGGAAAGAGGGAGCATTATTATCACTCTAAATGCCACATGTGGTGATGAACACGGTGTGAGAGGGACTCACAATGTGGAAGAAGTGAAGGCAGAAAGGAAAATAGGCTGCTGTTTGGGATCTGGACAGCTGATTACGTCTTCCCTGGATATCATGACCTAACCAGCCCTCCAGTAAAGTGTCTTTTTCCACTCAGCTTGATAGTCACTCATCCCTCTCAACCCCAGGGAATTGCCTTCTGCAAGTTAGTCCACAGCAAAGTCACACGGTCTGTGATGGCTTCTGGATGTGGCGACATCACGAAATCTGACGCATATATAGGCAATCAACAACCGCCTCTGGGGAAGCAATCAGGACCTGCTTCTTTCTAGAATCTTCTGCCTCTGCTCTGATGCTCTAGAAGAGGTCTCCATCATATGGGCTGTTCTTCTATGGCAGTAGTCCCCAGGACTCCCTCTTGACTGCCTCATAGGAGCTGCTTTGCTCCAGAAGGGCTGGGACTTAGGCCTGAGAAACAAACTCAATTGAAACCTTCACCTAATACCCTAAACCTGACTCTTGAGATTCACTAGAAATGTGCTATCCAGCACTGCAGCCATCAGCCACATAGAACCATTGAACACCTGAAGTTTGGCCAGTGCCACAAGTCGAATATTTAGGATGCAATGAGTTAAGTAAAATAAAGCAGTAAAACTGACTTTGCCTGCCTCTTCTTTTTTACTGTAGCTACCGAAAAATTCTAAACTCTTTTTTTTTCTTTTTTGAGACAGAGTCTCACTCTGTCACTCAGGCTGGAGTGCAGTGGTGCAATCTCGGTTCACTGCAGCCTCCGCCTCGGGTTCAAGTGATTCTTGTGCCTCAGCCTCCCAAGTAGCTGGGATTACAGGAGTGCACCACCACACCCGGCTAATTTTTTTATTTTTGTAGAGATGGGCTTTTGCCATGATGGCCAGGCTGGTCTCGAACTCCTGGCCTCAAGTGATCCACTGGCCTAGGCCTCCCAAACTGCTGGGATTACAGGCATGAGCCACCGCGCCTGGCTAAAAATTCTGATTTATATTTGTGTTTTGCCTTATCTTTCTATTGGACAGCACAGCACCAGAATACCAATCTGTGCCTTTGAGGAGACAGCGGGAACAATACAAGAGGATTCAGGAGCCTAAGCCTGAATCAGAGGTTCTGTAGAGACCGGACAAATCACAGAATGTATCTACCACTTGGTGAGATTCTGTCCACATTTATTTCACAATCATCTACACAGATCTGGTAACAGGCCACTCTGCATAAGTGCTCTGAAGGCTTTAGGCAGGTACTGGCAAGTCTGGGTTTCAGGCAGACAGCATATTAGAACGAGCAGGAGAGGGAGTCACATCTCTCAGCATTTGCATCTCACCTCTCTCACCTACTAGTGTGTGCCCTGGGGTACCCATCCCCATGAACTTTCGTCCATTTTTTAAAAAATGGCACGTTTATACCAAAGAGGTTGTCGTGAGGGTCAGGTGGAATACCAAACGATGAGAATAAGTGTCTCATAATTGTGAGAGCAGCTTACATTTCACACAGTGACTATTACAGACACTTGACAAAATGCTTTACAGGTGACAACTTACTTAATTCTCAGAATAGGAACACGAGTTACTAGTAACCTCCTCCTGTTCGCCGTCAACCTTATCCACGCACATTCCTCTTCCCGGCCTGCAACCCCGCAGGGCCCAGCAGGGCCCAGCAGCCCCTACACCTGCGGACAGGACTCGGCCTGGGCCCGCGGACTGGGCCGGGGAGAAGAGGGGAGGGCCATCCTGGGGACTCCTGAGACTGCCTGCTGCTGTCCTCCGCACACAAGCCCGCCCGTCCCCAGGTTCCTGGACCGCGCGGAGCCCTGTCACCGACGCTCTCACCCCAGGTGCGCAGCCTCGGCTCCCGCGCAGACCTAAAGACTCGGACACCGCGTCCCTTTCAGGCCCGGGAGGGTGGACTGCAGGAGGTAAGGCTGGGTTTACACATGCGCAGAGCGAGCGCCGAAGCCCCATTCCCAAAGTGCTGCGCGGTAGGCGCGTTAACATTGAAAACTACAATTCCCGTAAGCCCGTGCGTCCGAAGGAAGTACTATAATTTTTTCTGCTGCTTTGACTGGCTGGGAGGAACCTTCGGAGCCCGGGGATTTCCCAAATTCCGGGAGGTTGTCAGCATGACCACAAACTGCGAAGCGTGGTTCTTGATGCGGTCCTGGTTGGAGAAAAAAGCACTTCAAACAGACATTAACAATTGGGGAAACATGACTATCGACAGGACATTAGAAATATTAAAGAAAATTACCGTTACTTTGAGAATAATGGCTAGAAGATGTAGGACATTGTTCTTATATTTAAAAGATATGTACAGAAACATTTACAATTGTATGCTTGTAGTTTAATTGAAATACTTTAAAAATAATTTCTCAAAACAATGAAAGCAGATATAGTAATAAGTGAAGAATTGTTAAATCTGTATAATACGTGCATATGATGCTCATTTTACTATTTTCTATCATTCTGAGGGTCTGATTCTTTTTTTTCATACTCAGTAAAAGACGTGTGGGGCAGTGCAGTGCAGAGGGAGTGGAGAGGCTTTACTATCCCTTCAGAAGTATGCCGTTAAACTCAAAGTTGCCAAGGGAAGTAAAAGTACATAAAAATAGCTTTATGAATAAGGTTATGAAATCGAACAAATACTAGAATACATAAACGAGTAACATCTGTGATCAGCAGGGTTTATGGGGGTTGGAGGAGGAAGCTAGCTGTTCAAAATACATACGTAACGCGTGAAAACACATGCAACCCAAAATGTGAAAATGGCACGTTTATACCAAAGAGGTTGTCGTGAGGGTCAGGTGGAATACCAAACGATGAGAATAAGTGTCTCATAATTGTGAGAGCAGCTTACATTTCACACAGTGACTATTACAGACACTTGACAAAATGCTTTACAGGTGACAACTTACTTAATTCTCAGAATAGGAACACGAGTTACACCAACCTTGCATTTTCATGAGGAAACCTTTTTTGAAACGTGTATACCCATCTGACTGTTTAAAGAATTAGGAATCGATAGGTACTATAACTGTTTTTTTTAATTAATAGACTTTTATTATTTTTATTTTATTTTATTTTATTTTTTTGAGATGGGTTTTGCTCTGCCGCCCAGGCTGGAGTGCAGTGGCGCTATCTCGGCCCACTGCAACCTCCATCTCCGGGCTCAAGCTACTCTCCCACTTCAGCCTCCTGAGTAGCTGAGACTGCAGGTGCGGGCCACCATGCCTGGCTAATTTTTTGTTTCTTTCGAGACGGAGTTTCACTCTTGTTGCCCAGGCTGCAGTGCAATTCTCGGCTCACCACAACCTCTGCCCCCTGGGTTCAAGCGATTCTCCTGCCTCAGCCTCCTGAGTAGTTGGGATTACAGGCATGTGCCACCACGCCCAGATAATTTTTTGCATTTTTAGTAGAGACAGGGTTTCACCACGTTGGCCAAGCTGGTCTCAAACTCCTGACCTCAGGTGATCCACTTTGCCTCGGCCTCCCAAAGTGCTGGGATTACAGGCGTGGGCCACTGTGCCTGGCCTTTTTGTATTTTTTTTTTGTAGAGATGGGGTTTCACTATGTTGCCCAGGCTGGTCTCAAACTACTGAGCTCAAGCGATCTGTCCACCTCAGCCTCCCAAAGTGCTGGGATATTAATAGATGTACAGAGCAGTTTTAGGTATACAGAAATATTGAGCAGAAAGCATAGAGTTCCCATATACCTCGGCTCATCAACCCACACACAGTTTCCCCTATTATTAATATATTGCATTAGTTTAGTACATTTAAAATACATAGTTTATATTAGCTTTCATTCTATCTGCTCTACAGTTCTGAGTTTTGCCAAATGCATGTCTTTTAGTGCGATTTCCACTAATGCAATGATGTAATATCCACCATTACAGTATCATAAAAAATAGTTTCACTGCCTGATATGGTTTGGATTTGTGTCCCCGCCCAAATCTCATGTCAAATTAAAGGAGGGGCCTGATGGGAGGCGATTGGATCATGGAGCAGATTTCCCCCTTGCTGCTCTGGTGATAGTGGATTCTCACAAGATCTGATGGTTTAAAAGTGTGTGGCACTTCCCCCTTCGTTCTCTCGTTTGCTCTGCCATGGTAAAGATGTGATTGCTTCCCCTTCACTTTCTGGCATGATTGTTAGTTTCCTGAGGCCTCCCAGTCATGCTTCCTGGTAAGCCTGCAGAACTGTGAGTCAATTAAACCTCTTTGCATCATAAATTACCCCATCTCAGGTAGCTGTTTATAGCAGTGTGAGAATGGATTAATACAGAAAATTGGAACCAGGAGTGGGGTACTGCTATGAAGATACCTGAAAATGTGGAAGGAAATTTGGAGCATAGCTTTTTTTATTTCACATTGTGCCAGCAACATTTGTAGAAAAGGCTATCTTTTCTCCACTGTATTGCCTTTGTTCTTTGGTCAAAGATCAGTTGCTGAAACTTATGTGGGTCTTTTTCTGGGTTCTCTATTTTGTTCCACTGATCTATTAATACTTGTCAGTTATTTCACCAATATGACACTGCCTTGATCACTGTAGCTTTATAGTAATTTTTGAAGCCAGGTGGTATTAGTCTTCTGACTTTGTTTTTCTTCAATATTGAGTTGACTATCTGGGTCTTTTGCATTTCCATATAAACTTTAGAATCAGTTTGTTGATGTCTACAAAATAACTTGCCGATATTTTATTGAGATTGTGTTGAATCTATCGATCAAGTTGGTAGGAACTAACATCTTAACAATATTGAATCTTCCTATCCATTAACATGGAGTATCTCTCCATTTATTTAGCTATTTATTTCTTTCATCTGAGTTTTGTACTTTTCCTCATATAGATCTTGCATGCATATTGTTAGATTTATACCTAAGTATTTCATTGTTTTAATGATAATATAAATTGTGTTTTCAATTTCAAATTCCAATTTTCATTGTTGGCTTATAGGAATGTAATTGACTTTTGTATAATAAGCTTGTATGCTGCAATCTTGCTAATAATCACTTAGTTCCAGATGTTTGTCTGTCAACTCTGGAGTTTCCTACAGGGACAATCATATCATCTGCAAACAAAGATAGTTTTATTTCTTCCTTCCCTATCTGTAGGCTTTTTACTTCATTTTAGAGTTTTGTTCCATTAGCTAGGACTTTCAGTATGATGTTGAATAGGTGTGGTGGGAGGGGACATCCTTCCCTTGATTACTATCTTAGGGGCATTTTCTTTCTCAGCATTTAACTATGATGTCAGCTATGAGTTTTCTGTAAATGTTCTTTATCAAGTTGAGGAGCTTCCCTCTATTCCTTGTTTGCTGAGAGTATTTATCATAAATGGGGATTGGATTTTGTCAAATGCATTTTCTGCATTTATTGATATGATTATATGATTTTTTTCTTTAACCAGTTGACAAGATGGATTAGATTAATTTATTTTCTTTTTCTTTTTTTTTTGAGATGGAGTCTCATTCTGTTGCCCAGGCTGGAGTACAGTTGCGATCTTGGCTCACTGCAACCTCTGCCTTCCAGGTTCAAGTGATTCGCCTGCCTCAGCCTCCTGAGTAGCTGGGATTACAGATGCACACCACCACGCCCAGCTAATTTTTGTATTTTTAGTAGAGACGGGATTTCACCATGTTGGTCAGGCTGGTCTCAAACTCCTGACCTCGTGATCTGCCTGCCTCGGCCTCCCAAAATGCTGGGATTACAGGTGTGAGCCACCATGCCCAGCCCAGATTAATTGATTTTCTATGTTGAAACAGCTATGCATACATACCTGGGATAAATCCAAATTATGGTATATAATTCCTTTTAAATATTGTTGAATTCTATTTGCTAATATTTTGTTGAGGGATTTTGCTTCCATATTCATGAGAAACATTGATCTATGGTTTTCTTATCTTTTAATATCTTTGTCTGATTTTAGTCTTAGGCCACTGCTGGCTTATAGAATTAGTTAGAAAGTATCCCCTCTGTTTTACTGAAAAGATCGTAGAGAATTTCTGTCTTAATGTTTGGCAGAATTCACCAGTGAAACTATATTGGCTTGGAGCTTTTTATAAAAAGTTATTAATTATTAATTCCATTTCTTTAATAGATATAGGCCTACTGAAGTAGTCTATTTCTTATTTGTGTGAGTTTTGGTGTATTTGTCTTCTAAGGAATTGGTCCATTTCATCTATGTTATAGAATTTGTGGGCACAGAGTTGTTCATTGGATGTGAAATTCTAAGTTGATGAATTTTTTTCTGTCAACACTAAATATTTCTTTTTTTTTTTTTTTAGACAGAGTCTTGCTCTGTCACCCATGCTGGAGTGCAGTGGTGCGATCTCAGCTCACTGCAAGCTCCACCTCCCAGGTTCACGCCATTCTCCTGCCTCAGCCTCCCGAGTAGCTGGGACTACAGGTGCCCGCCACCACGCCTGGCTAATTTTTTTTTGTATTTTTAGTAGAGATGGGGTTTCACCATGTTAGCCAGGATGGTCTTGATCCCCTGACCTCATGATCCGCCCACCTTGGCCTCCCAAAGTGCTGGGACTACAGGCGTGAGCCACGGCCAGCACTAAATATTTCACTCCACTGTCACTCACCTGGTTTCTGAAGGAAGTCTGATGTGGTTGTTACTCTGTTTCTCAACATGTAACATCCCCTCCCCCCACCTCCTTTCAAGATTTTCTCTGTTTTTTATTTTTCTACAGTTTGAATATGATATGTTTAGGTGCATGTTATCTGATATTTATCCTAAGTGTTCTCTTAGTTTCCTGGTCTATAGTTTGGTGCCCGTTATTAATTTTCAAAAATTATCAGCCATTATTACTTCAACTATTTCTTATCTTCATTTTTCCTCTCTTTTTGGTATTCCCATTATATGTATGTTACTTTTGTAATTATCTCACCTTCTTGGATATTCTGTTCTGTTTTTAAAAATCTTTTATCTCTTTGCGTTTAACATTTGGAAGTATATATTGCCATATCTTTGAGCTCACGGAGTCCTTCTCAGTTATATGCCATCTACCGATGAGCACATGAAAGCAGTCTTCATTTTTGTTTCATCGTTTTTGAATTGTAACATTTACTTTTGATTCTTTCTTAGAGCTTACATCTCCCTGTTTACATTATCCATCAGTTCTTGCATGGTATTCGCTTTTTCCATTATAGCCCTTAGCATATTAATCAGAGTCATTTTAAATTTCAAGTCTAGTAATTCCAAAACCTCTGCCAATTCTGAGTCCAGTTCTGATGCTTGCTTTGTTTCTTCAGATTGTGTTATTTTTGCCTTTTAATGCACTGCAATTTTTATTGGAAGCCGAATATGATGTATCAGATAAAAGGAACTGCAGTAGATAGATAATGTAAAGTTTAATGTTTATCTGGCTAAGAGTTAAACTGTGTTTCCTGTTTGCCGTAGCTGTGATGTTAAAAGCAAAAATTTCCTCTAGTGTCCTTGTTTCTGTCTCCCCTCTTGTCTTTGGGTGTTCATAGACTCCGGAAATAGGGTCTGAGCCTTCAGTTCTTTTAACTGTAATTCCAGGCTATCATGCAGGAGCACTATTGATGCAGTAGTAATGAGTGGGAGGAGGGCAAGCCTTCTATAACCCTCTGGTTAGATCCCAGTCTTTTAGTGAACTGAAGTTATGTATTTCTTTTCGTCCCTGTTAAAGTCTGAAGGGAGCTGGGGTTGGGGATTGCCTTCCCCAGGTCACTTAGGTTTTCATAAAACCCCATTAGGCTGGGTTCTGGTAAAGTAGTTCCCCTGAGTGTGGGCCTTGTTAAGGGGAGCAGAGAGCTCTGAGCACGTCTCAAAAATGGTTACTTTTCCCCTCCACCCTGAGAAAAATCATCAAAGGAATTTTCTCTGATCTCTATACTGAGAACCTGGTAGGGATCTTGCAGGTAAAACTCTGTGAAGTATGGGGGCTGCCTCCAAGACCAGGTTTCTTCTGAGGTTTTAACTCTAAAGTTAGTCCACATTGAGCCTCTAGCAATTTACGAATTACAGTTTAAAAGGTTGCTGCCCATACTGCTGTGGACATCTGCCTCTGGGCATCTGCTCCTGGTAAGCTGTGATTCTCTGTACCTGCCTGTCTGTTTCTCCAGTTGTCCTGATAGCAGTTTGTCCCATGATCTCAATTGTCTACTTGAGCTAAGAAGAGTTGTTAGTTTTCAGTTTGTTCAACCTTATTCTTGCTAGGAAGATAAGAATAATGACTTCCAAACTCTTTGCATCAGACCAGAAACCAAAGTCTGTTTATTGTGTTTTGAATTGCATTGCTTTATGCTGTAAGAACAGGTCTTTGTGAAGTTTAGTCAGACTTGCTTCCAGGCTTCTACTTTATTCCATGAAGTATCTTATCAAAGAATTTAAGCTAATTGAGTCTGTGACCATCCATAGTAGCACTACTCACCTCTGTTATTATCTTTCTTTTTTCTCATAGTTCTCTCACTACACAAAGTATCCTAAGTATGTTGACTACAACAAAATGTCAACTTCCTGAGGACAGGAAGCTTGTCTTTGTCTCACTGAGCATATATGTGCGCAAAAATTTCTTGAGAAAGGAACAAGGACCTAAATCTGCTAGATACTACTAGACAGTGGATTTCTGGTAATTAACAAGACATTACCTACCTTCCCCTAGCTTAGCATCTAGAGGTGGAGATGATAAGGACTATGATGAGAGACAACAGAGCAGAAGACAAGGACAGGAATTCTCGTGGTAGTTGGCAGGGGCTTCTCTGAAGGGGTAACACTGGCATTCACGCTCAAAAGGCGGGAAGAGATCACGCGCAGAATGGAGGGTAAGCCCCCACTCAGGAAAACCAGCGCTCGCTATGGGAAAGATTTTATCCCATTTGAGGAAGACATAAAAGTCAAGTGCAGACACTTGAAGCCATTAAGAATGTTCCTTTGGCTTTACTCTGAGAAGTGCCTACCACAAGCCAGGCTAGCAACCACCTTCTCTTTTGTCTGAGCTAGACTGTCAAGCAAACCTCAGTGATGAAGAAGGCAAAGTGATATGGGTCCTTTCCTTCTTTTAAAGTAATTATTTATTATTCAAATCAAGAAGTTAATTTATGAAAATATCCGTCACTCCCAGGCCAACTAGACCAAGACAAGAGTAATCAGAGCAATGGAGAGTGCGACTGAGAGAGAATAAGAATGACTATCCCTTTACACACCCACCAGAATGGCTGCTTACGAGTCTGGCTGGCTAGAATAACTATTTTCTTTTTCTTTCTTTTTATTTTTTTGAGACAGAGTCTCGCTCTGTCACCCAGCCTGGAGTACAGTGGCATGATCTCGGCTCACTGCAAGCTCCACATCCCAGGTTCACACCATTCTCTGCCTCAGCCTCCCAAGTAGCTGGGACTACAGGCGCCCACCACCATGCCCAGCTAATTTTTTGTATTTTTAGTAGAGACGGGGTTTCACCATGTTAGCCAGGATGGTCTCGATCTCCTGACCTCGTGATCCACCTGCCTTGGCCTCTCAAACTGCTGGGACTACAGGCGTGAGCCACCACGCCGGGCCTAGAATAACTATTTTCTTGTTATTCTGAAGCTACTTTGGGTTCTTTTCTCAGTTAACAAATATTACACACATTTTTCAAATAGCAGAGATTCTTAAATATTCTGAATTTGAAGCCATATCACCCGATGCTCATTCAAACTGCATGAAACTGATTATCATTAAAAAATCATGACTATTATTAAAAATGATGCAGTACAAACTGTTTTAGGGTAACAGAGTTAAAGAGGAAAAGGCCTTCTTTGTAGGAAAAAATAGAGTTAATAATTTCACAAGGATTAAAAGACTATCACCACCGTGCTGATATAATTGTTGTAGACGATAATCATCAGCAGCTGCTAAATCCATTCATGATAGCTTAATAAGAATTTCTTGAGATAAAATAACATAAAATTTATCATTAACTAAAGTTTATCATTTTAGCCATTTTTAAGTGTACAGTTCAGTGGAATTAAGAATATTCACATTGCTATGCAACCATCCCCACCATCCATCTCCAAGATTTTTTCATCTTCCCTAATTGAAAATCTGTACCCATTAAAAACAATAACTTCCTCTTCCTTCCTCCCCGTAGCCCCTGGCAACCGCCTTTCTAATTTCTGTATCTATGGGTGTGATTACTTTAGATACCTCATATAAGTGAAATCATACAATATCTGTCCTTTATGACTGGATTATTTCATTCCCTTAGCATAATGTCTTCAGAGTTCACTCGTTATATCAACTATCAGAATTTCATTCCATTTTAAGGCTGAATATGCACCGTTGCATGTATATACCATATTTCATTTATCTATTCATTCATTAATGGACACTTGGGTTACTTTCACATGCTAGCTGTTGTGAATAATGCTGTTAGGAACACGAGAATATAAATATCTGTTCAAGTCCCTGCTTTCAATTTCTTTAGATATATTCCCATAAGTGCCATTTCTGGGTCATATGGTAATTCTCTGTTTAATTTTTGAGAAGCTGCTATGCTGTTTCCCACAGCAGCTGTAGCATTCCAGCAATGTGCAAGCATTCAAATTGTTCTTCATCGTGACCAACACGTTATTTTTTTTTTAATTAATAACCATTCTAATCAGTGTGAAGTCGTATCTCATGATTTTGATTTGTATTTCCCTCATGACTGGGGATGTTGGCTATCTTTTCATGTGTCTCTAAGCCATTTGTATATATTCTTTGGGGAAATGTCTCTATTCATGTCCTTTGCACATCTTCAAGCTAGATTGTTTCTTTTTGTTGTCACATTGTAGGAATTATTTATATATTCTAGATATTAATCCCTTATCAGATATGTGATTAGTAAACATTTTCTCCCAGTCTGTGTATTACCTTTTCACTCTGCTGAGACTGTTTTGATGCACAAAAGTTACCAATTTTGATAAATTCCAATTTATCTATTTTTCTTTTGCTGCCTGTACATTTTATGTCAGATCTAGAGAACCATTGCCAAGTCCAGTGTTGTGAAGAGTTTCCTCCATTGTGTTCTAAAGTTGCAGAGTTTTAGCACTTAGTTTAGGTCTCTGATCCATTTTGAGTTAATTTTTGTATATGGTGTAAGGTAAGGGTCAGCTCATTCATTTGCATGTAGATATCTACTTTTCCAGCACCATTTTGCTGCTTCTAGGATAGGTAGATTCATTTTAAAAAATCAAATTTGGAAAGTTTCAGTCATTTTCTTTCCCTCCTTTTTTTCTCTCAGTATGCATACATTAGTATGTCTGATGATGCCTCGCAGGTCTCTCAAGCTCTGTTCATTATTGTTTATTCTTTTTTCTTTCTGTTTCTCCAACTGAAGAATTTCAAATGACTTATCTTCAAGATTGTTAATTCTACCTTCTGCCTGCTCAAATGTGTTGTTGAAAGCCTCTGGTGACCTTTTCATCTTGCATATTGTACATTTCATTTCCTAAATTTTTATTCTGTTCCTTTTATGTTTCCACTTCCTTGATGATATTTTCTAGTTTTTATACATTGCATTCTGCTTTCCTTTTGTTACTTTTCCATGGTTTCCTTTAGATCTTTGAGCATCTATAGGACATTTGATTTAAAGTTTTTGTCTATAAAGTTCAATGTCTGTTCTTGTTCAAGGATACTTTCTCTTTTCTCTTTTCCTGTAAATTAGCCATTTTTTTCTTATGTCTTTGCATGACTTAGAATATTTTGTTGAAAACTGGACATTTTAAATGTTATAATATGGTCACTCTGAAAATATGTTTTTCTCTTTTAAAGTTCTGTTACTGTTGTTCGCCATGGTTTGTAGTTGCTTATTTGTATACTGACTTTTATAAACCAGTTTTTTAAAGACTGTATTCTTTGTTTTTTATGGCACCCGCTCTGGTATATGTCTTCCCTCAAAATTCCTATGTTGGAATCCTAACCGCCAAGGAAATGGTGTGAAGAGGTGAGGCCTTGGGAAATGATTAGATCTTGAGAGCTGATACTTCGTGATTGGGATTAATGTCCTTATAAAAGAAACTTCAGAGAGTTAAGTAGCCCCTTCCATCATGTAGGGACACAGTGAGAAGGCACTGTCTATGAAAGGGCAGGCTGGCATCTTCATCTTGGACTTTCTAACCTCCAGAACTGTAAGAAATAAATTTCTGCTGTTTATTAACTACCCAGTTTATTGTATTTTGTTACAGAAGCCCAAATGGACTAAGATAGCCTCTGAAGTTTTTTGTTCCTTTATCTTGTGGTCAGCTAGTGGTTTGACAGAGATTTCCTTAAACACATGTTTCAGTTGCGTCTGTTTTGGCTTAGCATTTGCTCGGTTGCTGTAAACTGTGACTATTTTTCAGAGTTCTGACAAAGTTGATTCTGACAGATTTTGCTCTGTTTTTGTGTGTGTGTTTCTGTGAAGGATGAGCCCTGATGCTTTCTACCTTACCATTTTCCCTGGCATCACTCAACAGCTCTGAGGGCTTTCAAGTTTTGACAATTCTTACAGGATATCTTTCCAGTGTTTGTTCTCTGATCTCTAATATTGGAGAGCCATGTCTTTTTCTTAAATATTGATAACACAAGGCCAGTGAATTCATACTCAGGTTATGAGGGCCTGCAGTGCATACTTACAGGGCATTTTTCTTGAAGAAAATATATTTATGCCCAGATCTCATAGTTTCCTAGAAACATACTTTTGCTCTTTAGGGAGCAAGTATACTCTCCAAAGTTGTGAATAAAACTGAAATAAATTTTTTTTAATTCTTTACTCTTTTCTAAGATGTTATCAAGTTGATGGTCCTCTAAAAATGAGAAAAAATAAGGTCTCTTAATCCTTTCTTATAAAATAAGACTTATATACATAAGCCTTATTACAGATTAGATATTTTGGTTTCTGGCATATTGTCCACAGAATAAAGTGATTCCAAGTGTATATTTTCTATATTTTCTTCATTTGGAAAAAAATATGTTCAGAAAAATTGTCTTTGGGAAACTGGCATTGAATGTACACAGGTATTTTGGTATTTTAAAATGTGATTTTTCAAAACTCAGTGGTAAAGAAAAATAAAGAAATAGTGAATAGAGGACAATAGTCTTTAAGATTAATTCTAGGAACTGGAAAATCAGATAACGTAGTGAATTAAGAAATGTGAAGAGTAAGTAGAATAAAAAGGAAAATCAGTGCACAAAAATTGTCAGGACTTTATCAGAGACAGGGTTTAGATTAGAGAGGGATAACAGGGTCCAGATTCTCCAACTGTCAATTATAAATTACAATGGTAGGATACTCATTAGTCCATATACTTCCAGTTGGACTTCTCTTTTCCATTCCACTCATCATGAAAATAAATTTAGGATGTCAACAGTTACCTATATTTAAAGAACAGACTTATAACCCAGGCTGTAATATCCCTATCACATCACAGACATAAATGCACAAGCAGAAGTATAAAACTGGTGGGACTAAAAGTCACTTTCCACTTCTCTGGATTGGGTTCATTACTGTATCTTGGCTCCGTTGTCTATTTATGATATCAGTGTTGTTCAACAGTGATCATCCTCACCATCAAATTGCAATTTTCCTCTTTCCCATCTGTTCACTTATTTTTGCCAAAACAGTCATTTCCCTGATGCATCTTCAACTCATATTCCACCTACTTTTCAAGATATTTATTTTCTGTTGATTCAAAGAGCCTTAGACATACTCCTTAGAGTTTTTAGTTTTTATCTCTTATAAAAATTCTTGTGTGTACTCTACTGTTATCATCCTGCTGCTACCCACATTCCAGGCAACAATGTTAGGCCAGTCCTGTAAAACCTAATATGGCCTCGAAATCACTGCTTAAGATACTAGTAGATAAAAGAATTAAGAGACAACATTCTGAAAACAAAAGTTTTACCTCAATTGCATGGACATTTGGTGTTCACACTACCACTCTACAAATCCATAGTGTGGTCTGCTTTAGTCTAGACAAGCTGTTAATCCCTTTTAAATGTTTTGTTTCCAAAAATAATTTTATACTGAAAGCTTGTCATACGTGTACCCTGCATGCCATCACAACACAAAAAAATGCTGGTGCCCTGGATATGGTTGTGGCTGTGAGCAATAAAATCCTTTGTCTTTGACCCAGAAGTCTTGTATCTCCTGCCAGAATCCATGAAACTTGGCAAGCTAACATGTTAGCTTGCATATAGGGTAAAATGTCATGCCCTTTATAATTCTTGACTAGAATCTTATGTAATTTCCATAATTATCTATTTAGTTGGAGCTCCGTGGCCTGATGAGAGTCATGAACCGCATGTAACTGTTTGCCTTTATTATTTAATATAACAACAAATCAGTTCCTCAGTCACTTTAGCCAGATTTAATGTGCCCAATAGCTACTTGTATCAAGTAATTATTGTGCTGAAAATGCAAGTATAGAACATTCCCATTATTTGGAGCAATTTTAACAGGACAATGTTTATTTAAACATTATTTAATAATTCCTATTGCATAACCAATGACAAAATCAGTATGTTTATCTTTCTTTTTTTTGAGATGGAGTCTCACTCTGTCACCCAGGCTGGAGTGCAGTGGCGCAATCTCAGCTCACTGCGAGCTCTGCCTCCTGGGTTCACGCCATTCACCTGCCTCAGCCTCCCGAGTAGCTGGGACTACAGGCACCCACAACCACGCCCGGCTAATTTTTTGTATTTTTAGTAGAGACAGGGTTTCACCGGGTTAGCCAGGATGGTTTCAGTCTCCTGACCTCGTGATCCACCTGCCTCGGCCTCCCAAAGTGCTGGGATTACAAGCGTGAGCCACCATGCCCGGCCTCAGTATGTTTATCTTTCAACTCATTCTTCAACCTCCAATTTTAGTTTCCTTTATTTCTTAGTTTTTATATTTGTAATGTTAATTATAATTTTACTAATTAGTTTGTCAGCTTTAAGTAATATTGCCGGTGCCTAGTTACATTCTGTACCTTACTTTCCACCTTACTCTCCCATATTAGATACATCATTTCTAAACTTCCCGAAGTAAAGTTCTCTAAAAGCAGAGTCTTGAAAGAAATGTTTTCAAGTGCCCACTTATGATTATCTAGGATTTCCTCCTGGATACTTTTTGATGGTAATCAATAACGCCTGGGGCCCTTCTGTTCACACACTTCCTCTAATAACAATGGAGGCAGAGGGCGGTGTATCACCTGAGGGGTCAGGAGCTCGAGACAAGCCTGGCCATCATGGCAAAACCCCATCTCTACCAAAAAATACAAAAATTAGACAGGCATGGTGGTGCGTGCCTGTGGTCCCAGCTACTCAGGAGGCTGAGGCAGAAGGATCTCTTTAGCCCAGGGAGGTGGAGGTTGTGGTGAGCCAGGATTGTACCATTGCACTTCAGCCTGGGCGACAGAGCGAGACTGTCAAAAAAAAAAAAAAAGGAACAATGGAGGTTCTCTTTGTTTCAACTTACCTGAAGATCACTTCTGGTTTTGTAGTGCAGTACAATTTAAATGAAAAATAATTTAGAATGTAGGCCAGCCACATGGATTTTAATGCATCTGAAGGTAGAAGAAAAGACAATTTTAGATTTGGTCAAATGAAATCATCATATTAACTTCTTTTGGGCAAAACTGACAACAAAAGTATTCTTTCCATTACCTAAATGGGATCAATCGCTGTAGACACCCCTGAATCATAAGCCTAAATGACATTAAACTTTAATGAGTCTGTTAAACTTTAATAAAAGTTCAAACAATATACTATCTAAAAGAAACTATACTATTTTGACAGAAATACGTTAGAAGTAAAAGAATGCAAAAAAATTACAACATGAAAATACTAAACATAATAAAGTTGGAGTGGCTACTTCAATGTCAAATAAAATAAAGTTCAGATAAAGCAATATTACCAGGCATGAAGAGAATACTGCTTAACAATAAAGGGGACAATTCAGAAAGAGTACATCGAAATCCTAAATATTTATGCACCAAATTACAGAACTTTAAAATGCCTTAAGCAAATCTATAGTGCAAAAAGAAAAAATAGCCAAACCTACAATTAAAGGGTGGAGATTTCAACACTCTTTTGTCAACAATTGATAGCAAAAATAAACAGAACTGTGTAAGGAAAGAGCCCCATCATAGTGGCTGTTTTTGTTTTCGTTTTTGTTTTTGTTTTTGTTTTTGTTTTTGTTTTACAGTCTTACTCTGTCACCAGGCTGGAGTAAAGTGGCACGATCTTGGCTCACTTCAACCTCCACCTCCCAGGTTCAAGCAATTCTCCTGCCTCAGCCTCCCGAATAGCTGGGACTACAGGCACCCTCCACCACGCCCAGCTAATTTTTGTATTTTTAGTAGAGACGAGGTTTCACCATGTTAGCCAGGATGGTGTCGATCTCCCGACCTCGTGATCCACCCACCTCAGCCTCCCAAAGTGCTAGGATTACAGGCGTAAGCCACATGGTGGCCTTTCTATATGTATCCCTATAGGACAAGCAACAAAGATTTGAACTGCTGGCCAGGCACAGTGGCTCACACCTGTAATCCCAGCACTTTGGGAGGCCAAGGCAGGCAGATCATGAGGTCAGGAGATCGAGACCATCCTGGCCAACACGGTGAAACCTGTAATCCCAGCACTTTGGACTGCACTCCAGCCTGAATGACAAAGCGAAACTCCATCTCAAAAAACAAAAAACAAAAAAATGGAACTGCCTCTAATCTGAGTCTTGCCATAGCAGCTTACAATTCTCCTGGAACATAAGAAAAAGGCTTGGGAGGAGCTGCCTCAACACCATCACCCATTTGCCTCCCTATCCCTCTTAGGTGGTTGTTATAAGACAGTTGCTCATTACCTGCTGGTATGTGGAATGATGCTTTCTGCTGTACTCCTACCTAGGGTTTAGCTACAGACCATAATACCCCTTACTGTCATCTAGAATTTGTTCCTCAGGAATGTGGTCTCCCACGAGTTATGTTGCAGTTATCTGACCCTTTTTACATTAGTGGTGCCCTTTTAGGCATGTGGCACAAGGGCTGGGAGCTGTCACCTTTGGCTACTCTTCCTTTCATTGTCTCTGTAATAAACTCCTTGAATCTGTAAGCAACTTGGTGTGTCTTTCTAGACCAAATGACTTCGTTGTTGGCCTTGCCTGCTGTGTGTGCCTGACTCCACCCTACATGGGCCAATACAGCTTCAATGTTCCTCTGGAAGACATGGGGCCATGTGAACAAGGTTGGGGATAAGATAGATTACCTGCACAGGTTCTCATCTACACGGTGGGATAAAAGGGGAGGGTGATACAAGCTCTCCAAACAAAGGATGGAATGGAGCAGTTTAGGAGAGATAAGACTCTCCAAGATTTAGCGTTAGATGGGATTGCATGAGACAGATTAGGGGATGACATAAAAATTGCTGAAATCTGGTTGCATATGCTCTCTCCTAAAGGTCAGGCAAATCCTACTCTACCTGTTTAGGGCCTGTATGGGTCAAGTTAGAGAATATGAGAAGACTCCCTGGGATCTGATAGCATACGCTGTCTGTTGATACAGGTTTGGAGTCAGGCAGCTGGAGATGGGATTGAAACCAGCTACCAACTTGTGCCTTACATTTAAGTGTATTAAGTATTTCTCTTGACAAAGAAAAGCCTGGATCAGAGGGCTATTCTGGTAAATTCTAACAAACATTTTAAAGAAAGATTTACATCAGACTTTCTCAAACCCTTCCAAAAAGTGGGTTTTTTGGAAGCCAGCATTACCCAGATACCAAGGCCAGAAAAAGGCAGTATAGGAAAAGAAAACTACAGACCAATATCCCTTAGGAATATTGTCACAAAATCCTCAAGAAAATACTAGCAAACTGATGGCCAGGTGCAGTGGCTCACGCCTGTAATCCCAGTACTTTGGGAGACTGAGATGGGTAGATCACGAGGTCAGGAGTTCAAGACCAGCCTGGCCAATATGGTGAAACCCTGTCTCTACTAAAAATATAAAAAGTTAGCTGGGTGTGATGGCACAGGCCTGTAGTCCCAGCTACTCGGGAAGTTGAGGCAGGAGAATTGCTTGAACCCAGGAGGCGGAGGTTGCAGTGAGCTGAGACTGTGCCACTGCACTCAAGCCTGGGCAACAGAGTGAGACTCTGTTTCAAAAAAAAAAGAAAATACTAGCAAGCGAAATTAAAAGAAGGAAGGGGAAAAAACCATATGACCATCCCAATTGATTCAGGAAAAGCATTTGAAAAAGATCAACATCCTCTCATAATTAAAAAAAAAAAAACTCAATAAACTACAAACAGAAGGAAACTTTTTCAACATAATAAACACTATATATGTAAGAAAACTCCCTGCTACCATCATAGTTGATGCTAATAGACTGAACTTTTTTTTTCTTAAGTTCTGGAACAAGATAAAGAGGCCCACTCCTACCACTTCAATTAACGTAACTCTGGGTGTTCTGTCCAGAGTAAATGAACAAGAAAAAAATTTAAAAAGGAATTGAAATTAGAAAGTAAGAAGTAATGTTATGTCTGGTCACTAAGGTGATCTTTATGTAGAAAACCCTAAGGATTCCACAAAAACAAACAAGGAAAAAGTATTAGATCTAACAAACACATTCAGCAAAGTTACAGGTAAAAAATCAATCAGCAAATCCAGTTGTGTTGCTATACACTAATAATGAACAACCTGCAAAGGTAATAAGAAAAACAATCCCACTTACAATAGCATCACAGAAAATACCTAGGAATAAACTTGATCACGGAAGTGAAAGACTTGTACACTGAAAACTACAAAATATTGCTGAAAGTAATTAAAGAAGACATTAAGCAGATGGAAAGACATCCCATGCTCATGGTTAAAAGACAAAAAACCCTTTCTAAGATTCATATGGAATCTCAAGGGAACCTGAAGAGCCAAAACAATGTTGAAAAAGAGAAACAACGCTGGAGTTCTCACACTTCTTGATTTTAAAACTTACCACAAAGCTATGGTAATGAAATATTGTGGTCTGCCATAAGGGTAGACACAAAGATGAATGCAATGGAATACAGCACTTAGAAATAAGCCCTCACATACATGATCAAATGAGTTTCAATAAAGGTGCTGAGACTATTCAGTGAGGCAAGGACAGTCTTTTCAACTAATGGTGTGGAAAATCGGGATATTCACATGTATATGAATGAATTAGACCTTTGCCTTACATCACATACAAAAATTAAGTCAAAATGGATTAAAGACATAAATTTAGGAGCTAAAACTATACAGTTCTTAGAAGAAACCATTGGAAAATCTTCATGACATTAGATTTGTCAGTGTTCTCAGATATGACACCAAAAACACAGGCAACAAAAGGAAAAATGTAGAGAAATTGGACTCATCAAAATTAAAAAATTTCTGCATCAAAGGATACTACTAGCAAGAGAGTAAAGGCTGGGCGTGGTGGCTCATGCCTGTAATCCCAACACTTTGGGAGGCCAAGGCAGGTGGATCACGAGGTCGGGAGATCGAGACCATCCTGACTAACACAGTGAAACCCCATCTCTACTAAAAATCCAAAAAATTAGCCAGGTGTGGTGGTGGGCACCTGTAGTCCCAGCTACTTGGGAGGCTGAGGCAGGACAATTGTGTGAACCCCGGAGGTGGAGCTTGCAGTGAGAGGAGATCGCACCACTGCACTCCAGCCTGGGGGACAGAATGAGACTCTGTCTCAAAAAAAAAATTAAAAAAGTAAAAACACAACTCACAGAAATACTTACAAAGCATATATCTGATAGGAGTTTAATATCCAGAATAGATAAACAACTTCTGCAATTCAAAACAACAATAAAACTAACTGAATTTTTTTATTGACCAAATACTTGAATCAACATCTCTCCAAAAATATATAAATAGCCTGTAAGCACATGAAAAGATGCTCAACATACCTCGTCACTAGGGAATTGCAAAGCCAAACCACAATTAGAAACCAATTCATACCCATTTAGGATGGTCGTTATTGGAAAAAAATGGAAAATACCAAGTGTTGGTGAGAAGTTGGAACCCTTGTGCAACTGTTGGGGGGGATGTAAATGATGCATCCTCTGTGAAACACAGTTTGGTGGTTCCTCAAAAAATTAGAATTACCATATGATCCAATAATTCCACTTCTAGATACAGACCCCAAAGAAAGACCCAACCAGATACTCGTATACCATCGTGCACAACAGCATCAGTCACAACAAACAAAAGGTGGAAGCAACCCAAGTGTGTGGACAGATGAATGGATAAACAAAACGCGGCATGTACACACCGTGGAATATTATTCAGCCTTAAAAAGAGAATGAAATACCTGGTGCTTGCTACAACATGAATGAACCTTGAAACATTAGGCTAAGTGAAATAAGGCAGAGGCAAAGTGACAGATATTTTATGATTCCACATGTATGAAGTGCCTAGAATAGATAAATTCACAGAAGCAGAAAAGTAGAACGCAGATTACCATGATGTATGGGTCTGCACCCCACCCACCACCAGAGATCTCTACATGTTTTCACTTGGGTAATACCAATGACAAGAGGAGGAAAGTAAGGAGTCTTTTATCCTATCTCTGAAGCCCTATAAGAGGGAAGTGTCAACTTCCATGCTGGAAGTATGGGGTATGGGGACTTTGACTACACAGTTTCTGTTTGGGATTATCCGCAATTTCTGGTAATAGATAGCAGTGATGCTTGTGTAACATTGTGCACATGCTTAAAGTCACTTAATTACACACTTTAAAATGGTTAAAGTGGCAAATTTTGTGTTATGCATATTTCACCACAGTAAAAATAAATAAATACATAAATAAATAAATGAACTTTGGAAAAAACAAACAAATCAACCTGGCCTGCATCCAGTCTTTCTTTTCCATAGCATCTATGTAGACTGCCCGAATTTTCATGCTTTCTTTACTGGGGGGCAGGGGGTGCAGTCTTGCTCCATCATCCAGGCTGGAGTGCAGTGGCATGATCTTGGCTCACTGCAACCTCTGCTTCCAGGGTTCAAGCAATTCTCCTTCCTCAGCCTCCAGAGTAGCTGGGATTACAGGTGCCTGCCACCACGCCCAGCTCATTTTTGTATTTTTAGTAGAGATGCAGGTTTCACCATGTTGGCCAGGTTAGTCTCGAACTCATGACCTCAAGTGATCTCTCCACCTCGGCCTCCCAAAGTGCTGGGATTACACGCGTGAGCCACTGTACCCTGATTTTTCATGCTTTCTTTTGCCCATTTTCAAGTTATTTTCCTCCCAGAGACTGCAAGATAGAGTTCACTTAAATTCTGAGACATCTTTAACAGATGAGCAAAGTTTCCCTTCATGCTAGGTAACGCTTTGATCTTCAAGGTACTCATGGTTAAAAGAGCATATGCATTTCAGAACTAAAATAAGATGAAAACTACTGATTATTTGTTTAACCTTAGCACTAAAAATAGGCCTCTGATGTTAGAGACTTCACAATATGATTTCTTCATTAATCTGAATATGTGTGTGCATGTGTCTCTGCATGTGTATCTCAACTTATTGTAGCTTTAAAAAAAAATTCAAAATCCCATTTACCATAAAAACAAGGTTATGCTTCGGTTTTCATAAAGCGTCTTAAGGTCTAAGCAGAATATTGCATATTTGTAATTTAAAATATTGTCATTAAAAAGTGCATTTGGTGAGACCTAGAAAGTGGTCACTTAAAACCAAAAGTAAATACAATGCTTTGTTGACAGGTAGGAGCTGCTTCCTCTTTCTACCTGCCTCCTGCCATGCCCCTTCTCCCAACAACCCCTTAGCTTCTAGCTGAGTAGAAAGGATGTTCTAGCAGCTACTGAGTAGCTCCTGAAGCGCCTGTATGAAGTGCTTGGTCTGTGTGTCTGTTAAAAAATGTCTAACAGAGGTTTAGGTAAAATTTATCCTAAAGGAATAAGAAAGTAAATTATTTTGTGAATGAGGCTCTGAGCTGACTCACTGTATGCATTTTTGTAATAATGTGTAACTGGGATAGTATGTTGCTTGTTTGAACTGTAAGTGCTTACAAAGTATTTTTTAAAATCTCTCTAACATTGAAATGTTTTACTGTGTAAGTGATGTCTTGTTAGTTGGCAAGTTAAAAATCTTTTTCAGGGTCCTTGGCTGCACATCAGCAGGAATAACTGATAAGTCCCCAAAATTCGAGAGTGTTGCTTTGATTTTTCTTGTAACATTTCTTGAAACAATGTAGGTAGAATCACATCACTGAATCCCCCTGGCAAAGAAAAAACTGTTGCCTTTTACAAAGAACAGTATGTTCCTGATCTAGAAGTTGCAGCTTTTGGAAAAGTTGCCCCATTTGTGGCCGGGCGCAGTGGCTCACGCCTGTAATCCCAGCACTTTGGGAGGCGGGGGCGGGCTGATCACGAGGTCAGGAGATCGAGACCATCCTGGCTAACACAGTGAAACCCCATTTCTACTAAAAATACAAAAAATTAGCCGGGCGTGGTGGCAGGCGCCTGTAGTCCCAGCTACTCGGGAGGCTGAGGCAGGAGAATGGCATGTACGTGGGAGGTGGAGCTTACAGTGAGCCGAGATCACGCCACTGCACCCCAGCCTGGGCTGCAGAGCGAGGCTCCGTCTCAAAAAAAAAAAACAAAAAACAAAAAACAAAAAGTTGCCCCATTCGTGATGCAGTTCTGATGGAGAGATATTTGAAGTTGATATGGAAATTGAGAAATAATCTGTGATTATCAAGACCATGTTGGAAGATTTGAGTGGATGATGAATGATGAAGGATATGATGACCTAGTTCCTCTAGCAAATGTTAATGCAGCAATATTTAAAAAGGTCATTCAGTGGTGCACTCACCACAAGGACGACCCTCCTCCTCCCCAGGGTGATGAGAACAAAGAAAGGGGAACAGACCATACTCCTGTCTGGGATCAGGAATTCCTTAAAGTTGACCAAGGAGCACTTTTTAAACTTATTCTGGCTGCAGACTACTTAGACATCAAGTTTCCTTGATGTTACATACAACACTCTTGCCAATATGATCAAGGGGAAAACTCCTAAGGAAACTGACAAGTCCTTCAATATCAAAATGACTTTATGGAAGAGAAGGAAGCCGAGGTGCACTAAGAGAACTGTGGTGTGATGAGAAGCAAAATGTGTCTGACACTGTAACACTATAAAGACAGTTCCAAACACTAGTTGTCCTGCTCTGTTTACAGTTGCTAATGTTAGACAAATGCAGCAGCAAATCAATTCTGTTAGCAGAATATTGTCGTCGTTGCATGAGCAATCTGAGTGGTTTCCAAGTGTATGGCTAAGTTTCTTCTGGTATGATTGAAAGTTTCTTTCTTTTTCCTCTTAATAAAACTAAACTGTGGGTTCTCTATTTAAAAAAAAAAAAAAAGAAAAAATTAAAACACTCCCAGTTTGTAGATGACGTGATTTTCTGAGTAGAACTAGTTAAGTGAATTCAGCAAGTTTTTAGGATATAAGATCAACACACAAAAACGTACTAACAAAAGACATGTGGAGATGGACTTTAAAACACAATATGATTTAAAATTATTTCATAAAAAAGGAAATATTTAGGTACTAAATTATGTACAAATTTTAACAAAATACATAAAAGATCTGTATCCTAAAATTTAGAAAATGCTGATGAAAAGAATCAAAGAAGACCTAAATAAATGGATATATACCATGTTCATGAATTGGAAATTTCAACATATTAAAGATGTCAGTACTTCAAAAGTTGACCTATAGATTTAGTACAATTTTTATGAAAGTCCCAACAAAGTGTTTTGTAGACATAAACAAGTTTCTTTTAAAACGTATATGGAAAGGCACAGGACCGAAAATAGTGAAAACAATTTTCAAAAAGAGTAAAGTGAGAGGAATCCCTGTGCCTGGTGTTGCTATATGTCTACAGAAAACAATGCAATGTGTTGCTGGCAGAGGCAGAGACGCCTAGAACACAGGAACAGAGTAGAAAATCCAAAAATAGACCCACACAATTATGCCCAACGAATCTGTAAAAACAATTAAATGGAGGAAGGATAACCTTTCAATAAATTGTATTGGGACAATTATTATGCATCCATGGATAAAATAATGAACTTTACATTCAACCTCACATTTTACCAAAAATGAACTAAACATGAATCACAAATTCTCCCTGGCTGGAGTGCAGTGGCGCCATCTCGGCTCACTGCCACCTCCGCCTCCCGGGTTCAAGCAATTATCCTGCCTCAGCCTCCCAAGCAGCTGGGATTACAGGCGCCCAACACCACGCCCGGCTAATCTTTGCATCTTTACTAGAGACGAGTTTCACCATGTTGGCCGAGCTGGTGGCGGTTAATTCCTGACCTCAGGTGATCCGCTCTCCTCAGCCTCCCAAAGTGCTAGGATTACAGGTGTGAGCCACCGCACCTGGCCTAAAACTATAAATATTTTAGAAAAATAAACATAGGAGAAAGTCTTCAGGACTTAAGACTAAGTGGTGTTTATAAAATAGACGGTGCTTTCATAAAATTATGTGGTTTTTTTTTTAAATAAAACTGAACACATATCTATCATACAGCCCAGCAATAAAAGTTTTAGGCATTACAGTATTACGGAGAAATGAACATTTCTGTTCACATGAAAATGTGTACAGTTGTTCATAGTGGCTTTATTGTATTAACCAAAAGCTGGAAATAACCCAAATGTTTTCCTATAGTGAATGGTTAAACAAACTGTGGTAAGTTCATAGAATTATCTTTCCTTTGAGATGCCATTCCTGAAACTATAAAAACTTTTCTGGAAAACCTAAGCAATGAATTTATCGCTGTTTCGTTTGTATTGCCTATTTAAGGAAGTAAAATGAACGATCATTTTTGCCCTCCTTTACCTATGGTCATGTGATAAGCCCTTAATAGAAGTCAGTTTTTGCCAGCCGCGCCCAGTGGCTCACGCCTGTAATCCCAGCACTTTGGGAGGCCGAGGTGGGCGGATCACCTGAGATCGGGAGTTACAGACCAGCCTGACCAACGCGGAGAACCCTGTCTCTACTAAAAATAGAAAATTAGCTGGGCGTGGTGGCGCACGCCTGTAATCCCAGCTACTCGGGAGGCTGAGGCAAGAGAATCGCTTGAATCCGGGTGGTGGAAGTTGCTGTGAGCCGAGATCACGCCATTGTACTCCAGCCTGGGTGACAGAACTGGACTCTGTCTCAAAAAAAAAGTCAGCTTTTATTATATGGGGCTCTCCATCTCCAGATGCCTGTAAGGAAATGAGTGAGCTAAGCATCTGGAACACCGTGGGTGTGGGTTTTGGACTGAGTGCATACGGTGTGTTGGGCCCTGTGTAGGGTTTCATATATATTATTTTATAACACTATGGCTAGCTCTTACTACCCAAATTTTACAAGTTCGGAAACTAAGGATTAGCATTACTTACTCAAAGAAACAGTGGGTGAGTGGGGAAATTGGAATTCATATCCAGATGTCTCTGAGTACAGAAACCATATTCTCCATACCACACTTTTTGTCCCTTCATAACTTCATCTGTGTGAGTGGCCAGGAGTAACGGATTATGCAACTGCCTGAAGCGCTGTGGTCTTGCGTTCAATGCACAGGATGGGGAACATTCATTTAAATCTTCCTGCCCATTCCACGGATGAGTCTCATCTCTAGCCAGCAGAAACCCATTTTTAGTGGCTGGTAAGCCACTAAATTTACTCTTTGTCCCCAAAATGACTATCACTGCATATTTAAGTACATTTTATTTCTAGTTGCCTGATTCATTTCAAGTCTATGTAAATTGTTAGTTTCTTATGAACAATTAAATTTAGAGTTTACATATGTCAACAACTTTTCTGTTAGTGAAACTGTGAGATCCTATCACTCAGTGTGACATCGCTGAAAATTAAGGGATTCGCAATCTTTGCTGACTTGGGTTCCAAGTCTGGGTCAACTATTTGCTGTATGACGTTGGCAATATTATTTAACCTCTAATAAAGTTCATCTGTTTATCTATTAAAACAGTGAAATGATATTTATCTGAAAGAATCCAGTATATTAATTTAGAGGTACACCCATTAACAAACACATTACTTAATGTAAATTGGTAATCTATATCTGCTTCTGCTTATTCATTACTTTAAATAACAACAAAGAAAATATTCAGACCCAGGGACATAAAATAAGCACTCCAATAACATCTGTTGAAAAAAATGAATGACACTTTTGTCAAACTATTTCTAAAAAAAAAAAAGGTAACTTATTTAGAAAATCTCAAATCTACATTAAGGACCTTGTATTTTAGCATCGTCACCACTTTTACTGAGAGTCAATAGGGACTATTCCTGATTCGGAAAGGCAGAACATACATAAAGAGACCCACAAAATTGGAGTCTGATCTGGGTCACATTTTCAACATTTAAAATTACCGTGTGACTTTGGGGAGTCATTTGAATTCTCCATTCCTGTTCTCTATCTATAAATAGAAATAATAAAGACATTTATTCTTAAATTAAGTTTCAATTTTTCATCTATAAAATCAAGTGCTAAATATACACATTTAGCAATTATAATGCTATAGAGAGATGTTTCTGTAATTTCTATTCCTCTTCCAACTTTGCACCATTTTGCAAACATCCTCATGTTAAAGGTTGCAGTTTCTTCCAATTTCTTACTACCATGGTGTGCTCATAAATGCTTGAAATCCCATTTGAATAGGATTCAGGACAGCGTAAGGTGTTAATCTGACTGTTTGTTTTTAAGAGTCTATCCTGTTTAAGGCCATGAGATACATTTCTAAGTGTTTGGAACTACATCATTTAAATCTTCTCATATCCTGTTTTTAAAAAAGTGGTACTCTTGGGTGAAGCCACTTGATCAATAATTTTTTAAGGTCCTTAATTTTCTCAACTCCAGGACATTTTCCTATCCATTGGACCACTTGAATTTCATCTTTATGTTTTGTAGGTGTTTTTGGTAATTTCCTTTTTACTGCATTCCATGACTTTTAATGTTTCCATTTAGGGAACTGTTCTCAAAGAATTTGAATTGAAACTCATACTACATATTTATAAAATGTATAAATTATTTACAACTTAGCATTAAAAAATCAAATATGCCCAATTCAAGTAGCTGGTACAGAATCACTTATTTGCTTAAATATGATACATTACAATTATATCATGTTTTAAATCTCTAACAAACATGACTCCATAATATTTGACTACAAGTTTATATAATACAAATGCTTATATGATGGCTGAGAAAACAAAAATTTTCATTCTTACACTTTTTAAATTGTTATTTTGTCTTCTTCTTTTAATGGAGACTTGGTACAGTTTCACCTGGATGCTCTCTATATTCAGGGGAATTGCAGAGTTACAGGGATACTATACTATGTGGAATTGCCCCATCAATTAAATGCAGGATCATGACAATGAGCAAGTAAGGAGGATTTGATGCCACTCCTTTACAAGAACGCCTTGCTAGGGTTTGGCTGTGTCCCCATTCAAATCTCATCTTGAATTGTAACTCCCATAATTCCTGCATATTGTGGGAGGGACTCAGCGGGAGATAATTGAATCATGGGGGCGGTTTCCCCCATACTGTTCTTGTGGTAGTGAATAAGTCTCACGAGATCTGATGGTTTTATAAGGGGAAACCCTTTCACTTGGTTCTGTTTCTCTCTGCCTGGGTAAGGCATCCCTTGCTCTTCCACCATAATTCTGAGGCCTCCTCAGCCATGTGGAACTGTGGGTCAGTTAAACTTCTTTCCTTTATAAATTACCCAGTCTCGGGTATGTCTTTATGAGCAGTGTGAAAACAGACTAATATACTACTCCACGGGAAGAAAAGGTTTGAGGGTCTTTGGAGAACAGGGTATGAGAGAAGGATGCCCAGTAAGGGGGTACCAGTGCCTGCATCTGGAGGCAAATCTCACAGGCATTTATCACAGTCAGACATTAAATTATGTTGTATTATTTTAAATGTAAGCAGTTGACAATTACGCCAAACTACAAGCTACTGCTTCTTTTAGAAGTAGGTAATAAAATAATTAACTCTGAAGCAACGTACTGTTCAGAAGCAGAGCAGATGTACATAAACCTAAACACTAAGAGCTGGGTCTCCAATACTAAAAGAACGCTACTTTGGCACTCCCTGAGAGAGGGAGCGCTATTAATAATGTGGAAACATTTTTGCTAAAAGAGAAGGATTAACATTCATGCCAGCGTCCAAATTGCTCTTCTTAAGATATTGTATATTTATATTATAAAATATGTCCTGTTTCTGATTTTATTAATTTATTTCATTCATTAAAGATATATCAGCAAGTGGCAGACTAGGAAGCTCCAGGGCCATATTTTCCCATAAAAATGTCAAATAAAAAATATATAGACCAAAGTCACTTTGTAAGAACTCCTAAAATTAGCTAAGAAAGAAAGCAAATGCCTAACTGAAAAAAAAGGCCACACTGGAAGCAGTATGAAATTTCATGGCATTTTTCTTGCCGTTAACCCACCTCCTCTTCAACGTAGTGTGATGTGATCAGGAGGAATTTGCCCAATCCAAGTTCCAGCTTCAAGCTGGAAGAGGAAGAGAGGAGCTTATCTGGAGATTGACTGGAAGACTATTTCTATCTTACCTGATTTAAAAAGCTGATGGAAGTGCTGGCATAGTTTGAATAGCAGGTTCAAGGTCATTTAAAACAGACAGGCACCATGGTGACTAAGAGCCACAAGCGGTCAGAAGACCCCCAGTGGCACAGATTATAGACAAAGGAATACAATAAAAATTCCCTGACCTCTAAGAAGCAGCAGCAATATGCCTGTTTGAGAAATTAAGACATTTAAAGCAGCCTTGTATGTGGTTAACTGGAACAAAAGCATACACACAAGGCAAGGAAAGACACATCTCCAGTAAAGGTATGAAAGAAGCTTGCACCTTTATGCCAGGATGATTAGTAAAGGTCTTCCCCTGCACAGAGCCAGTCCACAAAAAGCTAGGAGACAAGGCTACTTTTTTCAAATGCTCAATTTTCAACAAAAGATCACAAGACACACAAAGGAACAGGAAAACATAGCCCCTTCAAAGGAACAAAATAAATCTCCAGTAACTGATCTTAAAGAACAGCAGAGCTTGGGCTTATTTGATAAAGATGTTCAAACAATAAAGATGTCTAAAGTATGCTAAATGAGCTGAAGGAGAACATAAACAGACATACAAGCAAACTCAGGAAGATATTTTATGAACAACATGAGAATATTAACAAACAGATAATTTTAAAATCACAGGAAATAAGCAAACATTCTGAACCTGAGAAACAGAGTAACTTAGTTGAAAAATTTACTATAGGGAGACTTGATCAGGCAAAAGAAAGAATCAGTAAACTTAAAGATATTTGTCATTGTTGAATCTGAGGAGCAAAAAGAAAAAAGAATGAGTAAAAGTGAACAGAGTTTAAGGGACATATGGGACATTGTCGAGTGAACAATACGCATTATGGAATTACCATAAGAAGAAGAGATAAAGAGACAGGGAGCTTATCTGAAGAAACAATGGATGAAAAGTTCCCAAGTATGAGGAAAGAAATGAATACACAGGCTGGGCGCTGTTGTTCATGCCTGTAATCCCAGCACTTTGGTAGGCCACGGCAGGTGGATCACCTGAGGTCAGGAGTTCGAGATCAGCCTGGCCAACATGGTGAAACCCCGCCTCTACTAAAAATACAAAAAAAAGTTAGCCGTGTGTGGTGGTGTGTGCCTGTGGTCTCAGCTACTCGAGAGGCTGAAGCACAAGAATCATTTGAACCTAGCAGTCAGGGGTTGCAATGAGTCGAGATCACACCATTGCACTCCAGCCTGGGTGACAGAATGAGACTATCTCAAAAAAAAAAAAAAAGAATATATAAATACAAGAAGCTCAGTGAGTTTTAAATCAGATGGATCCACAAAGATCCACACTAAGACATATTATAATCAAATTGTCAAAAGTCAAAGAGAATCTTGAAAGCAGCAAGAGATAGGTGACTTAGTATGTACAAAAAATCTATAATATTAACAGTGAATTTCTCATCAGAAAATTTGCAGGCCAAAAGGCAGTGGGATGATATATTTAACTGATTTTTTAAAATCCTGTCAACTGAGAATACTACATTCAGTAAACTGTTTTTCAAAAAAATGAAGAGAAGTAAGACATTTCTAGACAAAAACTGAGGAGTTTGTTACTGTTGGGAAAGGCAGTCTTGTGCATGCAATCTTTTGACCCTCGCCTGGCCATGTGACAATGGGCCTAGGGTCTGGACCACTTCTTTATCACGAGAATAAAGAACCTTCATATCCTGTACTGGGATTATCACTTGTGTGGGAATATTTTAGCCTGTTTCAGACTCAATGTGTATTCCTTCGTTCAGCTTAAAATTGCACATATTATGGTACCCAGCCAAACCTGATACTATATTTGCCCCCTGCAGGGAGGGGAAGGGTTCTTCTGTAGCACAAGAGAGGTATGTACAGACAAATTGTTCTGTGTCAGCTGCTGGGCAGGACCTGCTGGCCATGGGAGACACATGACCACTAGTGGAGCTGGTCGTGCTCTGCCTCTACTCTATGTAAGTGAAGCATTAATCTATTCAGCGATTGGCTGTACTGTGTTTTCCTTGGCAACTCCAATACCAAGATGCAATAGGCAGAAATGTCAGGGTTCTCACTCCTGGTGATAGACAACTGATGTCACTTGCTTGATAGTAATCACTACACCATTCCTATTAGAAATGTTAAAGAAAGTCCTTCAACTTGCAACAAAGGACACTAGGCAGTAACTTCAAGCCCTATAAAAATGTAAAGTTCTTTGGTAAAGATAAATGTATGGACAAATATTTAAAAATTGTGTTATTATAATTTTCATTTGTAATGCCACTTTTAATTATTTAATAGGATTTAAAGTTTAAAAAGCATAAGTATAAATCTATATTAATGGGTACACAATATAGAAAGATAATTTGTGACATAACATAAAGTGGGAGTGTGAAGAGAGTTATAAAGGAGTAGAGTTTTTGTATGTGATTGAAGTTGCTATCAGTTTAAAATTGATTTTTCTAACTTAACTGTTTTATATAATCCCCATGGTAACACAAAAGATATATCTAGAGAATGTACACAAAGAGAAATAAGAAGAAAATCAAATAAATGTCACTGAAAAATCAACTGAACATAAAGGAAGGCAGTAAGCGAGGAAATAAGGGGAAAAAACCTATAAGACATAGAGAAAAAATTAGCAAAATGGCAATAGTAAATCTCTAATCATAAGATATATTTTGGCAGAATGGATAAAAAAACAAGATGCAACTATATACTGTCTACACAAGACTTGTTATAAATCTGAAGACATGCACTGGGGAAGGGAAAGAATGGAAAAAAGATAATTCATGCAAATATTAACAGAAGAGCAGCAAGTGGCTATATCGATATTGGATAAAAGAGATGTTAAGTTGAAAGCTGTCACAAGAGAGAAAGAAGGACACTATGTAATGACAAAAGGGTCAGTTCACCAAGAAGATATAACATTTATAAAAATATATATATATTTTTATATATATATATATACACACTAAGCATCAGAGCTCCTAAATTTATGAAACAAATGTTGACATAACTGAAAGGAGGAAAATACTGATGTACAAGAATTATAGGGACTTTAATATCACATTTCAATAATTGACTAAACATCCAGAGAAAAGATCAGTAAAGAGAGGACTTGAAAAACATTATAGACCAATTGAAACTGACAGACATATACAAAACACTTCACCCAACAACAATAGAATACACATTTTTTTCTCAAGTATACATGGAGCATAATTCAGGGTAGACCATAGGCTAAGCCCCCAAAAAAGTCTTAATACAGTTAAAAGATTAAAATCATCAAGGTATCTTTTTTATTATGATGGAATGAAACTAGAAATCAATAGCAGGAGGAAAACTAGAAAGTCTACAAATATGTGGAAATTAAACAACAAACCCTTAAGTAACGAATGGGTCAAAGAAAAAAACACAAGGAAAATTAGAAAATATATTGAGAGAAATAAAAATGTAAACACAGTATACTGAAACTTGTGAGATGCTGAAAAAGTAATACTAAGAAGGAATTTTATAGCTGTAGATGTTTATACTATAAAAGAACTAAATCAACAACCTACCTTTATTCCTTAAGGAAGTAGAAAAAGAAGAAACTTCACACATCTGGCGCACAAAAAGATACAACAAAGATTACAGCAGAGATAAACAAAATTGAGACTAGAAAAACAATAGAGAAATTAGCGAAACATAGGGTTGATTATGTAAAACATGAACAGAATTGTCAAGCATTTAGCTAGAACAACTGTGAAAAAGGAGGAAGCTCAGGGGCCGAGCGCAGTGGCTCACACCTGTAATCCCAGCACTTTGGGAGGCCGAGGCAGGCGGATCACGAGGTCAGGAGATGGAGACCACCCTGGCTAACACGGGGAAACCCGGTCTCTACTAAAAACACAAAAAATTAGCCGGATGTGGTGTCGGGCGCCTGTAGTCCCTCCCAGCTACTCGGGAGGCTGAGGCAGGAGAATGGCGTGAACCTGGGAGGCGGAGCTTGCAGTGAGCCGAGATGGCGCCACCGCACTCCAGCCTGGGCGACAGAGCCAGACTCTGTCTCAAAAAAACAAACAAAAAAAAGCCCCCAGTTTACATCACACTCAGTGTTGAAAGACTGAAAGGGTTTTCTCTAAGATCAAGAACAAGGCAAGGATGTCCACGTTTGCCAGTCTATTCAACATAGCAATTAAAGTCCTAACCAGAACAATTAGGCAAGAAGAGGAAATTTAAAAAGATATCCAAAATGGAAAGGGGAAAATTAAATCATCTCTCTTCTCAGATTATATGATCATACATGTAGAGAACCCTAAAAATATCACAAAAACCTATTAGAAGTACAATTTACCCAGAATTCTACTACTCCTTACCAAGGAGCATCTATTCTTATACTGATGTATGACATACTTTCAAACTTTCTCAATATCAAAGAGATTGTCTCACCAACAGCTAAGGTTGTATTGTACTGATCTGTAATATTTGTTATTTCTAGCTAGAAGATATTATCTGAGAGTTTGACATATATTTGATCTTAAAGAATCTCACAGAAAAAGGCCTCTCTTATACTGTCAAATTTTGAAGTAGGAAAAAGACTTTCGAGATTGCTAAAAAAATAACCTGTAACAGACCTGAAATGCTTTGTATCCTGATAATCCCAGAATTCAGGTAAAATGTTGATTTGATGTTCACAAAGGGAGTAATATTTTAGTTACTTAAATACTAACATGGGTATAATTTAAATTACTCTGGTTAAGGATAGTACAAGACTCTGTGACTGTAAACACTTCAACTGAGCCAAGTTTGAATTATTTAATGTGTTATGTCATTTATTTATTTTCCACAAAGAAATGTCCTTCCGCCTCAGGCTGAAAAAAAAAAAAAAAAAGTCTAGAATATGAAGGAGAACCATGGGAAGAGAAAGCAGGCAAAGAACTACAAAGACAGATCTCACAAAATGGAAATGAAATTTATTGGAATTAAGAAGGAACACCTTCCTTTTAGTAATATCATAGTACAGCCAACGTAAAACAAGAACATATTATTGTATCCAAAGTCAATGGACTGTGTAATGCCCAGGACAATCCATAACTCATCACATCCCACAGCCATGTTAACAGATGCCAACAGGCTCAGCGGTGCCCCCGATGCTATGCCTGCTAGAGGACATAGCTTAAAGAAAGTGAAATACAATAATCTATGACAAAGTGGAAAAAAACAAGGAAGTGGAAAAAACAAGAATGTTCTTTGCTGATCCATGTGCTCCATGAGAAATCTTATCAAGGATCTTATAAAAGTGATAAAATCATAGATGAGAAAGACAGTTGCAGAGGTCAAATTGCAATTTCACATTTTGTTTAATTTGTTGAAAGTATTTGGTAAACAATCTGTGTACTCAAATAAGAATAATTCAAAATGTTGCCACCACGTTTTACAAATTATTTTCAAGCATAAGCTATCTTTTCTTCTAATGAAGTTAAACAACAGTTATTAATAGTTAGGCATTTCTATAATAGTTTTATCTTTGTTGATTGTAAAGTGAGTCCTCACAACATAAACCAAAATGCCAGCATTTCACAAGTGCAACATAGCAGAACTTTTTTTTTTTTTTGAGATGGAGTTTCACTCTGGTTTCCCAGGCTGGAGTGCAATGGCGTGATCTCAGCTCACTGCAACCTCCGCCTCCCGGGTTCAAGCGATTCTCCTGTCTCAGCCTCCCTAGTAGCTGGGATTACAGGCATGCACCACCATGCCTGGCTAATTTTGTATTTTTAGTAGAGACGGGGTTTCTCCATGTTGGTCAGGCTGGTCTCTAACTCCTGGCCTCAGGTGATCCACCCTCCTTGGCCTCCCAAAGTGCTGGGATTACAGGCATGAGCCACCGCGCCCGGCCAAAACACAGCAGAATTTCTATTGCTTTACGGGGAGGGGACTTCCATAATTAACATGGACTGAAGAAATGAATTTAAAATAAGTGTGAAAGGGGACATCTAACATGTGCAATGATCATTAATCTCATTGCAGGACCTTTAAAATCCACCTGCATGCGTGAGGGAAGTGTTTGTCTCTATATTTTTGTTCCTCTAAGTAGGTCTGAATCCCATTAGGGTGAGGCACCTGGGGAAGCAGCTAGGAATAGTGATTCCTGACATGTTTCTTACAATTTAATACTTCATAATTTAGAAAGTTTTCCCATACATTCTCTAATTTGAGTTTCACAGAGATCCTGTGGAAGAACTCTGGGCAGATAGAAGTCCAAAAGAGAAACAACAGCTCAGGAATGTCACATCATTGATCCAGAAGCTGTTTCCTTATTTCATCTGAACCTAATTTTACTGAGAATATTTTTTTCCTTAGAAAAAATTCTAAAGACCTCACTTTTTTTTTTTTTTTTTTTTTAGATGGAGTTTCACTCTTGTTGCCCAGGCTGGAGTGCAATGGTGCAATCTCGGCTCACTGCAACCTCCACCTCCCGGGTTCAAGCAATTCTCCTGCCTCACCCTTCCGAGTAGCTAGGATTACAGGCATGTGCCACCACACCCAGCTAATTGTGTATTTTTAGTAGAGATGGGGTTTCTCCATGTTGGTCAGGCTGGTCTTGAACTCCTGGCCTCAGGTGATCCACCTGCCTCAGCCTCCCAAAATGCTGGGATTACAGGCGTAAGCTACTGTGCCCGGCCTGCATCATATTTTTAATTTCTGAAAATCATACTTTGAAAATAAATATTCTAGTAATAAAAATAGGTAACTCAAGGGACACAGAGATTCACTTTTGGTCAGAGAAACCGTACTTCCCTTTACTGGAAGACTGATTTTTTTTTTTTTAACTACTGAACTATGACAGGAATGTTTTGAACTGGAGCACTAATTATGGGCTACTTGTGTATCTAGGCCCTTCCTCAATAAATTTACAATCTATAAAAGAAGAAGACAACCAGATAATACAACTTGTAAGTAGTATTGTGAGAGATTTTAGAGAAAAACGTGCTGGCATATAAAAGGGTCATGAGGCTCTATTGACTTAAACTTGTTCAAGAAGAAAACAAAAGCCTAAAAGCCTAATGATAACAAAAATGTGCATTTATAAGTACGCAGTTTTAAAAAGAATGCTACGTTGATTTTCTGCCACCACTCTCTAAGACTCCCTTTTGTAGGTTGCTATGCTGGGCTTTATGACAGCTCTAACACCTGCTCCTCCCCAGTTCTCCTTTGCCTAATTTCTGATGTAGGTGTTCACAAAATCCTACCCCAATCTTCTTTGCTTCTCATTTCCATCCTCTGCTTGGCAATTCTATCCATTTTACCAGCTTAAGTAACTATCACTGCTATGTGTTCATGCTCAATTTCTCTTCTTAGCTCCAGAATAGAAGCTACTGTGGATTATTTATATGTGGGTAACTTTGTGTGTGTGTGTGTGTGTGTGTGTGTGTGTGTGTGTGATGGAGTCTCACTCTGTCACCCAGGCTGGAGTGCAATGACGTGGTCTTGGCTCAGTGCAACCTCCACCTCACGATTTTAAGTGATTCTCCTGCCTCAGCCTCTTGAGTAGCTGGGATTATAGGTGCCTGCCACCATGCCTGGCTAATTTTTGTATTTTTAGTAGAGATGGGGGTCTCACCATGTTGGCCAAGCTGGTCTCAAACTTCTGACCTCAAATGATCCACCTACCTCGGCCTCCTAAAGTGCTTGGATTACAGGCACCAGCCACCATGCTCGGCCTATATGTGGGTATCTTACAGATTACCTCAAGCTCAACAAGCACAAAACTCTTCTAGGCAGCAAATCTCTAAAACCTGCTCCTCTCCTACTCATAATTGCCCTGTTATCACTCAGGCTTGAAGCCCTGGAATTGTCTTTATTTTTCAAACATCCTCTTCTTTGATTCTCTTTCTATATGCATTTAGATTTCCTCTTTGAAATTGCCAAAGGTACCTTTATATTATATCATGTAAATATTTTTGATATTTTACTCTTCTAAATGATTAAGTTGTTTGGTAAAGAACAAACATCCATACTCTTCAATCTTCTATCCTTAGCTTTCATGATTGGAGCCAATTCTATGATTTCGTATTCATCCAATCAGTACTTTCAATGCTTCCCCGGCACATCCTGCTGAAATCTCTATGTCGGCCTATCATATAGGATAACAGTCCTGTGTTCTTATTATAAAATACAGAATGTGGGGGATTTAAAGAAGACCATCTTTTACCTCCTGTGAAACTTAAAGGGAGCACAGTCTACAAGACCACTCTCACTTCTAACACCAGTTGCAAGTTCAAGGGATTCCCAAAACTACTTTCAGGTTTGATAATTCACTAGAAGGGCTCGCAGAACTCACTGAAAGGTGTTAGACTCATGGTTATGATTTATTACAGTGAAAGAATACAAATTAATATCAGTCAAGAAAAGGGAAGCATAGAGAAAAGCCCAAGACAGTACCAAATGTGAAGCTTCCTATCATTCTCTCCCTGTGGAATCAGGACAGCATTTCCTGGCATCAATGTGTGACATTGCTTAGGTAGTATTGCCAAGCAGGGATGCTCACCCGAGCCTTGATGTCCAGAGTCTTATCCATTACTAGATAGTTGACTGTGCGTGTGGCTGTCTTGTTTTCAGACCTACAGGACGTGTAATTGGTAGCCTGTGACTCAAAGCTCCAACCCCACTTTAAATCACATTGTTAATATCTTGCTGGTTCAAGGTCCCCAGGAAAGCAAAGATGTTCCTATCAGGCATGATGTTCCAAGAGCTAGAGATTACCTCCAAGAAGCCAAGGGTAAAACCCAGACCTTTCTTTAGGCAAGACTAGCCTGGGCAACATAGGCCCCATTTCTACAAAAAAAAAAAAAAAATTATCTCACGGTGGCACACGCCTATTGTCCCAGCTATTCAGGAGGTTGAGGCGAGAGGGTCCCTTGAGTCCAGGAGATTGAGGCTGCAGAGAGCTCTGATCATGCTGCTACACTCCAGCCTGGGTGACAGAGTGAGAACTTGTCAAAAAAAAAAAAAAATCTTTACTATGGACCCTCCTACTTTCTTAGGTTTTCAAGATGTGTATGTAGATAAAAATGGATTTGTAGCTGGGCTGAAAAACCTCTGTCTTTGAATCTGGAAACACCTGGATGTCTGGTTTTTTACTCTTGGCTAAGCTAGGGTCAGTAAGATTTATGTAATTCTGTTTAAGTTCTGACCTGGAGACTTTGATACTTACTTTCTTTACTAATGGTTTGCCACTGACATAACCAGGTGAAAAGCGTGGCTTGCTTATATGACTTCAGGGACTTATAACACCCCTATAAGGGCTTCTCTGAACTCCCACAAAGCCAAAATTCCTGGTCCAGATCTTAGAGGTTCAAATTAGAGACCCAGCCTCGTCCTGTGTATGAAAAGAAGGTGGCCCTGGAGAGTTGGGATGTCAAAATGTCTCTTGGACTCCCAATGTTTGCTTGCTTTTTCTTTCTCTTGTTGTATCACATAATTTGCATTTTTGTAAAAAAAAAAAGTACACTTTGTGTAATCTGGTGAATCCTTTCAAATATATGAACTGTGGGAAGAAAATATACCAGAGTTTATTACACTTGCAGAAATTTTACTAAGGATTAGAAAAATTTCAAATATCATAACCTGAACCAAGAATTTCATATGTAATTAACATCACTATCTCCTTCATAGTTCAGAAAAGTGATAAGATGAAATTCAGTAAAGAAGTCTGGGGTTTCAGTAAATATAATGTCAACCACTTTCTTACTATTGAATAACAGTTTAAATTTTAGTTACTTTTATGATTTTAAGGTACTTCATTAATTTAACTACTAAAAAATATTTGTTAGACTGCACAGTAAGTTTCAGACTCTCAAAAATGATGAAAATTAATAAAAACTATATTATAAAGAAGTAGTTAACCACAGCAGAGACAGAGGTATAGAAAGAAAACTGAGCAAGTCTGGTCAGAGGCTGACCTGGCACAAGGACCTGAAGAAGGCAGTGTCACCGAGAGCCAGTGGAGGAAACGAGGCTCCATAAACAGAACTTTGGTTGTGATCTCTGGTTTTCCAGCCAAACTGTCCTATAATTTTTCTCTCAGATTCCTCAAAGAAATGGGCGGCAATTGTAAAGTGACAGTAATGATTAAGCTAATTACCAGACAAAAACAAATGATGACTTAAAAGCACCATCTCTCAACAAGTATGATTTAGGCCTTCTATGGTCATGGATTAAAATACTTAATATTGTTGACATGTCAATACTCCTCAAAGTAATCTATAGATTTAAGCAATCCCTATAAAAATCCTAATGGCATTTTTTTACAGAAATAGAAAAGTCCATTCTAAAATTCATGTGAAATTTCAAGGACCCAAAATAGCTAAGACAATCTTGAAGAACAAAGTTAAAGGACTCACACTTTCCTGACTTTATAATATGTTATAAAACTACAGTAATCAAAACCCATATATTTCTGGCATAAAGACAGGTATATAGACCAATGTAATAAAACAGAGGGCCTGGAAAGAAACAATCAAATATTTGATGATGTCAGATAAGGATAACAAAATCACTCGATGGGGAAAGGGCAGTCTCTTTAAAAACGGTGTTGGAAAAACTGAATATCTGCATGCAAATGAGTAAAGGTAGGGGCTTGTCTTACACCATATATAAAAGTTAACTCAGATGGATTAAAAGCCTAACTGTAGGATACAAGTCTATACAACTCCCAGAAGGAAACATGGAAGAAAACTTCACAATATTAGATTCGGCAATGATTTCTTGGATATGCCTCCAAAATCACAAGCAACAAAAGTGAAAATAGACAAATGAGATTACATCAAACTTAAAAGGTTTTCTGTACCAATGGCGCAATCAACAGAATATAAAAGTAACTTATGACATGGGAGAGAATATTTGCATTATATATATATATAGAGAGAGAGAGAGAGAGTAGGGTTAATATTCAGACAATCTAAAGAACTACAATTAAACAAGAAAAAAATCAAATAACCTCATTAAAAAATGGAGAAAGGGGCTTCAGGAGACATTTCTCCTAAGATGATATACAAATGGCCAACAAGCATATAAAAAGATGCTCAATATCACTAATCATTAGAGGAATGCAAATAAAATCAATGTAAATAAAATGATAACTGCTATGGAAAACAGTATGCCAGTTCCTCAAAAAATTAAAAACAGAACTACCATATGATCTAACAATCCCACTTCTTATGGTTAATTTTATATGTCAGCTACACTGTGCTATGGAGTACTCAGATATCTGGTTAAATATTTCTAGATGTGTCCCCGAGGATGTTTCTGGATGAAATTAACATTTGAATCGATAAACTGAGTAAATCAGATTGCCATTTGCAATGTGTGTCGGCCTCATGCACTCTGTGAAGGCCAGAATAGAATAAGAAGCTGACTAAAAAAGAATTCCTTCTTTCTTCCTGTCTTTGAGCTGACACATTGGTCTTCTCCTGCCTTTAGATTGAAACTTATACCATTGGCTCTCCTGGGTCTGAAGCCTTGAAACTTAGACCATAACCATACCATCATCTCTCCTGGGTCTCCAGATTGTCAACTTTAGATCTTCAGCTTCTCAGCCTCCATAGCACATAAGCCAATTCCTTATATTAACTGGATAACCTAGATTAGTACAGTATATAACCAAAGGTACTGAACACAAGGTCTCAAAGAGATATTTGCACACTGATTTCATAGCAGTACTATTTTCAATAACCAAGAGTCGGAGGGAACCCAAATATCCATCAGTGAAAGAAATGGGATAAGCAAAATGAGGTCTATTCATATAATAAAATATTATTTCACTCTAAAAAAAATGAAGTACTGATATATGCTACAACATGGATGAACTTCAAAAACATTATGCTAAGTGAAAGAAGCGAGACACAAAAGGTCACATACTGTTCGATCTGATTTATATGAAACACCCAGAAAAGATAAGTCTACGGAAATGGAGAACAGACTAGTGGTTGCCAGGAGCTGGGCAAGGGAGAAATAGGGAGTAACTGCTTAAAGGATATGTGGTTTCCTTTGGGGTTGATGAAAATAACTTGGAACTAGCTGGAAGTGATAGTTGCACAGCAATGTTAATGTGCTAAATGCCACCGAATTATACACTTAAAATGGTTAATGGTTAATTTTATGTTACATGAATTTTACATCATTATAAAAATTCGACCCAAAAAGTATGATTTAAATACTCTTGATTTACAATAATTTATTATTAAATCCTTATATATGGGTCTTCCAGGTTAAGGTTGAGTTCCAGATAATAAATTTAGTAAAATGGCCATACCACTGTAAATACGCTGCATTTCAAATTGCATGCATATGCAATTTTGCAAAATAGATAGGCTTTTAAATGTTTGATAAGCACATTCCAAAAAGGCAAAGTCAGTAAAAAAGTAAAGCTCTCAAAATTAGGATTTGACTACTTTGTTTTCAAAAATATTGCATTAATATTTAACCTAAAATTGTAATTTCTAAATATCATTCAATAAAAAACCAGATTACTAAAATCTGAAATATAATCCAAAGAAGAAAGTGCTAATAAAATTAAACTATTTTTTCTTTTTTTTGAGACAAAATTAAACTATTTTTTCTTCCCAATTATCTCCTATAGAAAACTCTTTTCTCCAAGATTATTTACACAAAAGACTGAGAAAACAAGATTATACACACACACACACACACGTGCACGCACACAGTTTACAGTAAACTACACTGACTCTCCACTTTGTCAAAACAGTAGTCTGTTCTTGGAATTACTCTGTCTCTAATCTTAATCATTCATTGAACTTTCTCAGTTACATGTCCTATAAGGTTATAACCATCGTATTCTACTCTAAGGGTGCGAAGTTAGTAAACAGGGGTGGCAATGAGATTCACAGTATGGTCCAAAGAGATTTGATACAGTCTAATTGGACATAGGTATTTGTTTGGCCCTCTTTTTCTCTCTTGCCAGAAAATGTTCAAATTAACTCTCATTGCCTGCCAAAACACTACTTTATTAATGACTTGGTAGAGCAATATACTTTCCTCATTGAAAGTTTGTAGAGCGGTATACTCCCTGCTGTCAGTGAAACATTCAAATAGAAAGTCCAATGAATTAAATAATAGATGTGATAGTTTTATTAACATTTAACTTTGTCAAAAGGATCATTGAGAAGACAATCTTTTTTATTGCAAACAGAAAAGCAGTAGAAAGACTAAACACGACTTTTTATTATTTCTCCTTATATTTCTCCAGCATTGGAATCCTGATCTACTTAGTAATGCTTTCTCAAAACACTAGCTACCGTTTATGTTGGTAGAACCAGAAAAATGCCCTAATGTGTCCATATGAAAGAATTAATTTTGGCCAGGCACCGTGGCTCACGCCTGTAATCCCAGCACTTTGGGAGGCTGAGGCTGGCAGATCACGACGAGGTCAGGAGATCGAGACCATCCTGGCTAACACGGTGAAACCCTGTCTCTACTAAAAATACAAAAAATTAGCCGGGCGTGGTGGCAGCGCCTGTAGTCCCAGCTACTTGGGAGGCTGAGGCTGGAGAATGGCGTGAACCCGGGAGGCGGAGCTTGCAGTGAGCCGAGATCACACCACTGCACTCCAGGCCTGGGCCGGCCGAGCAAGATTCCTTCTCAAAAAACAAACAAACAAACAAAAAAACACAAGGGAGGCCGAGGCGGGCAGATCACGAGGTCAGGAGATCGAGACTGTCCTGGTTAACATGGTGAAACCCCGTCTCTACCAAAAATACAAAAAATTAGCCTGGCGTGGTGGTGGGCACCTGTAGCCCCAGCTACTCTGGAGGCTGAGGCAGGAGAATGGCGTGAACCCAGGAGGCAGAGCTTGCAGTGAGTCGAGATCGCACCACTGCGCTCCAGCCTGGGCGACAGAGAGACACTCCATCTCAAAAAACAAACAAACAAACAACAACAAAAACAAAAACAAAAAAAGAATTCTGAGCACTTTATGAAATACTTTTTATATTATACTATTTCTTCCTTTGAGAAATACAATTATTAGTGCACAATCGATCACCATAGGTTAAAATCAGATTACAAAATACAAGGAAAATACTTACAATGGGAAAGTTCACCCCGAAGCATTTCTTTATGACACTTTTAGCCATATGAACTCACCACTATTTATTAGAATGCAATATCTCAAAATAGAATATGGTATAAAACTGATTTTTTGAAATAAATAATAATAATTATTAAAATATATAATTTATAAAATCTAAATGTTTACTGATACATGTTGTATTTAATGTTAATACATCTAAAAAGTTTAGGCTCAAACTTCATAATAGTGACCCTTTTTTCTCAGCTTCCCCCCCCAAAAAAATTATAACCCTTGTGTATTTCTCTACTTTGTTCACAGATACAAAGGCCAGCCAGATGGAACTGGTCAGTGTTCCCAGATCTTAAGTGCAGTGACTCAAATCTAATAAAAAGGCATTTGGAATACAGCATTGATAAAGTTGTATGACTGTACAGGGAAACATTCTGCTTGTAGCCATGAGATATGAACTTCTGTTTACTACTTCTTCTAATAGTTACTAGAAATATGAGAGCCAATAGACCCTTTATTTTTATTTCACCCTTTCCTCTGAGTTGTATTAAATGACATTTTGAATGTCAAATGAATCTGATATCTGCAGTCAAACATAACAGCATCAATGGTAAATGTGGCCAAGGAGTCAGATATGTCAATTCTGAATGAATTAATCTGTTTGTGAAAATGATATTTATCATTACCTATGATCAGCACTTTTAGCTTTATCATATCATAATTTACCCAATATTTATAGGTGTCAACATGTGTGAAGATAGGCACCAGATAAGCAAAAGACTCATTAAGATGTTGCCATAGATTAATCCTACAGAGTAGAAGCGTTTGGCTGCTCTGATTTTTAAGATCCCTGCTTTAGAGCCTAGAAAATATCATGAAAATGAATTAATCATTTTTCTTTTCAGTATCATCAACAACCTCTAGTATTGGAGATGTTATAGGAAATGACTACCTGCTTGTAATTCCATTTTTAGTCAAAACTAATACAGAAGTATTTGCCTAGATTTGGAAAAACCCAAATATAAGTCAGTGGCCTAATCTCTAACGGGTTGAATAGCCTATTTTAGATGAGATCTTTTCCAGTAAGTGTTGTCTTCCAGATTTTCATGTCCTCTTGCTAATGTTTTCCAAGGTGGAATTTGGGCATATGAGGGCTCATGTAAATTCATGGCATTGGGTGGGTGGAGAGAGTTTCTTGGGACATATGAGTATCTGTGTTGGTCTCCACTGGTCAGGTCCTTCAGTCCTTAGGTCCTTAGATGACATCACTAAGGTATAGTTAATCTATACTTAATCACAGGTGTTTTTTTTAACACCACTTCCAAAGTGTCTGGTTGCTACATCCCACTGGCCATTCAGTTGGCATAGGCCATACTCCCAGAAACAAGTACATCGCCCTTTGCTGATAGATGCCACATCATTTCTGCTGATGCTATAGGCACTCCAAACTCTGATTGTAAGGCCTACCTGATTGCTGGCATTGAGTAGCATTGCTGCCCTTGACTACAGACTCAATTAACTTTCTGATCATTTCCTCTGTTAATTTGTACCCAGATTCTCAGCTAATATATGTGTTGTCTTGAAAGACATGTGAAAAACTCTGTGCCAGAGGGAAAAGAAGAGCTCTGGATGGTCTCACTCTGGTAATCAAATGCTTCCACTTCCACTCACAAGTCATTGGGCAGAATTAGTTACATAGTTCCACCCTACCTCAAGTGGACAGGAATTACAATTATGCTGTGTACCTGAAAGGGAAAAGAACTGGAAACATTTGTTGAACAGGCTACCACAAGTACCCTGCCAAGTGATCTCCCTTCAAAAACTCAAGTAGGAAGCTAAATTAAAGTCATCATCTCTTCTTCATTTGTTCCTCAGTGTAGCTAAGAAGACTTGACTTCTGGGACTTTAGCTCTGATAGAGGAGTTTCAATACGTGTCTCACCTCCTGAACTTTCTGCCTTCATCCCCTTTTCATTCTCATAATCTGTCATGACCAGAAAGAGGGGACGCCTTTTCTGGGCTGATGTGGAACTACATGGCCTCTTATTCTCCTCTTTTTGGATTGGTATTGCAATAAGGTAAAATGATGGCTAGGGAACATGATTTACTAAGAAGAAGAATATTAAACATATTTACTATTTTCAAAATATGATCCTGTTACATCTGAGTTTATACTCCGTACAGTATTTTATGTACAATATTTCCTACAATATTGTCACAAACATTACAAACCTAACAATAAGCTTTTATTCACTTTGTTTAACTTATCATTTGCTGATGGTGCTTTACTCACTCCCTCTGTGAAGGTCTGCCTGCTTTCCCAATCGTATGTGGACATCTTTACAAGGCAATTCGAGTTCTAAAATGTTTGTATATCAAATTCTACTGTTTCTTTTCAAAATAATTTTATGTCTTAGGTAATATGTGAATAGATTTATAAAGTTGTTAATTCAATAGCCCATAATGAACCTTTGGGACATACACAATGACATATTTCTTCAACAATTTTAAATTATTTCTTAATATTATAGATTATCGTGATGAAGCATATTAATCCTACAGTCTTTTCGTCTCCCTCTAGTCTTCAATTCAGCATTAATGGAGAGATTTTCAAGCACCACAGGACTTGATGCAGCTAACTTGAAGATAAGCTTTTGGGGAGTTTCCTGTTATCTTTGCACAGTGGCCTTTGTGAGTAGACCCTTTCAATGTTGTTAGAGTCTCTCTAAGAAACACATGTATTAGAAGCACTGTAACTGTCTCTACTATGAAGATCTAATGCCACTCCTTTGCTCATAATGTATGTGCTCAACTAAAAATGTTTCTTTGACAATGCACTAAGATTCTTCTAAAGCCTATAGGACATATTATCATTGCATCTATGTAAGAATACCATTCAAAGGATCAATGAAACAAAAAGTTGGTTCTTTGAAAAGAGAAACAAAATTGATAAACTGCTAGCAACCAAGAAAAGAGACAAAATCAGAAATGAAAAAAAGACTTACAAGTGATACCACAGAAAAACAAAATTTCATCTGTGACTATTATGAACAACTACATGCTCACAAACCAAAAAAATCCCGAGGAAATGGCTAAATTCCTGGAAACATACAACCTCCAAAGATTGAAGAAGGAAGAAACTGAAAACCTGAATAGATCAATAATGAGTAGCAGGATTGAATCAGTAATAAATAAATTTCCCATTAAAAAAAAAAGTCCAGGACCTGATGGATTCATAGCTGAATTCCATAAAATGTACAAAGGAGAACTAATACCAATCTTCCTGAAACTGTTCCAAATAATCTGGGAGGAGGGACTTCTTCATTCCTCATGTAACAAGGCCAGTATCACTCTGATACTAAAACGAGACAAAGACAAAACAAAACAAAAAAAGAAAACTACATGCCAATATCTCTGATAAACATAGACACAAAAATCCTCAACAAAATACTAGCAAATGGAATTCAAGAGCACATCAAAAAGGTAATACACCATGATCAAGTGGGTTTTACATAAGGAATGGAAGGATAGTTCAACATATGCAAATTAATAAATGTGACACATCACGAAAATAGAATGAAGGATTAAAAACATCAATAGATGCAGAAAAATCATTTGATAAAATTCAGCATCCCTTCATGATAAAAAAAAAACCCTCAAATAACTAGACATTGAAGTAACATACCTCAAATAATAAAAGGCTTATATGACAAACTCACAACCAACATCATACTGAATGGGGGAAAGGTTGAAAGAATTTTCTCAAGAACTGGAACAAAACAAGGATTCCCACTTTCACCACTTCTATTTGATATAGTATTAGAAGTCCTAGCCACAGCAATCAGGCAAGAGAAAGAATTAAAAGACATTCAAATTGGAAAAGAGAAAATCAAATTATTTCCATTTGCTTATGATAGGATTACATGTGTAGAAAAACCTAGAGACTCCACCAAAACACTCTTGGATTTGATAAATGAATTTAGTAAGGTTATTTAGTAAAATTGATACAAAAGTAATATACAAAAATCAGTAGCATTTCTATACACCAATAACAAACTAGCTGAGAAGGAAATCTTATTTACAAGAGCTACAAAAAATAAACTACCTAGGAATACATTTAAGCAAGGAGGTGAAACATCTCTACAAGGAAAACTATAAAACACTGATGAAAGAAATTGTCAATGAGACAAACGAATGGAAAAATATTCTGTGCTTATGGATCAGAAAAATTAATATTGTTAAAATGACCCACTTTGGGAGGCCGAGGTGGGCAGATCACGAGGTCAGGAGATCGAGACCATCCTGGGTAACACGGTGAAACCCCGTCTCTACTAAAAATACAAAAAAAAAAAAAAATTAGCCAGGTGTGGTGGCAGGCGCCTCTAGTCCCAGCTTCTTGGGAGGCTGAGGCAGGAGAATGGCATGAACCTGGGAGGCGGAGCTTGCAGTGAGCTGAGATCGTGCCACTGCACTCCAGCCTGGGCGACAGAGCAAGACTCTGTCTCAAAAAAAAAAAAAAAATGAACATAATGCCCAAAGCAATCTATAGATGAAATGCAATCCCTATCAAAATACCAATGTCATTTTTCACAGAATTAGAAAAAATAATGTTAAATCCTTATGGAACCAAAAAAAAGGAGCCCAAATAGCAAAATCAATTCTAAGCAAAAAGAACAAAACTGGAGGCATCACGTTATCTGATATGAAATTATGTTACAAGGCTATGGTAACCAAAACAGTGTAATACTTCTATAAAAACAGACGCATAGATCAATAAAACAAAATACAGAACCCAGAAATAAAGCCACATAGTTACAGCCAACTGGTCTTTGACAAAACTAACAAGAAGAGACACTGAAGAAAGGACATCCTTTTCAATAAACAATGCTGGGAAATTAGACAGCCATATGCAGAAAAATAAAACAGAACCTGAGAGGTGAAGCCAGCTGGACTTCCTGGGTCAAGTGGGGATTTGGAGAACTTTTCTGTCTTACAAGAGGATCGTAAAACGCACCAATCAGTGCTCTGTAGCTAGCAAGAGGATTGTAAAATGCACCAATCAATGCTCTGTAAAATGCACCAATCAATGCTCTGTAAAATGCACCAATCAGTGCTCTGTAAAATGCACCAATCAGCAGTAGCTAAAAGTAGGCAATCACAGGGAGGACTGAAAAAAGGGCACTCTGATAGGACAAAAACCAAACATGGGCAGGGACAAATAAGGGAATAAAAGCTGGCCACCTCAGCCGGCAGTGGCAATCTGCTTGGGTTACTTTCCATGCGTGGAAGCTGCATTCTTTCGCTCTTCACAATGAATCTTGCTGCTGCTCACTCTTTGGGTCCGTGCCACCTTTAAAAGCTGTAACACTCACCATGAAGGTCTGCCACTTCATTCTTGAAGTCAGCGAGACCACCAACCCACCAGCAGGAACCAAATCTGGACACAGACCCTTATCTCTCACCATATGCAAAAATCAACTTAAGATGTATTAAAGACTTAAATATAGACCCAAAACTATCAAAATACTAAAAACCTTGAGAAAATTCTTCTGGACATTGGTCTAGGCAAAGAATTTATGACTTAAGACCTAAAAGGATAGGGAACGAAACCAAAATTAGACAAATGGGACAATTAAACTAAAAAGCTTCTGCACAGCAAAAGAAATAACCAGGTGTATAAACAGACAACCCACAGAATAGGAGAAAATATTTGAAAACTATTTATCCCATAGGGGACTAATATCCAGAATATAGAAAAAGCTCAAACAACTCCCTCAACAACAAAAAGAGCAAACAAGGCCAGGCATGATGGCTCACGTTTATAAGCTCAGCAATTTCAGAGGCCAGGACGACTGGACCACTTAAGGAGTTTGAGACCCGCCTGGCCAACGTAGCAATAGCCCGTCTCTACTAAAACTACAAAAATTAGCCGGGCCTGGTGGTGGGCACATGTAATCCCAGCTATTCGGGAGGCTGAGAGGTAAGAATCCCTTGAATCTGGGAGGTGGAGGTTGCAGTGAGCCAAGGTTGCACCATTGCACTCCACATTGCACTCCAGCCTGGGCGACAGAGGGAAACTGTCTAAAAAAAAAAAAAGAAAAAGAACAAATAATGTTGTTTAAAAGTGGTCAAAGGATATAAATAGACATTTTTCAAAAGAAGACACACAAATGGCCAACATGGGCATATAAAAAAAATGCTCAACACTAATCATCAGAGAAATGTAAATTAAAACCATAATAAGATATCATCTTTGTTAAAATGGCTATTATTAAAAAGATAAAACGTCCCACCTGCTATGTTGGTGAGGATATGGAGAAAAAGGAATGTTTACATGCCGTTGATGGGAATGTAAATTAGTACAACTTTTATTGAAAATAGTCGGAGATTTCCCAAAGAACTAAAACTAGAACGACTGTTCGATCCCACAATCTCACTACTGGGTATCTACTCAAAGGAAAATAAATCAATATATCAAAGAGGTACCTGCACTCATGTTTCTTGCAGCACTATTCACAATAGAAAAGATATGGAACCAACCTAAGGGTCCACCAGTGGATGACTGGATAAAGAACATGTGGTATATATACCTGATAAAATTCTATTCAGCCACAAAAAGAATGAAATCATGTATTTTGCAGCAACATGGTTGGAACTGGAGGTCATTATCTTAAGCGAAATAAGCCAGATATAGAAAAATATCGCTCATAAGTGAGTGCTAAAAAAAGTGTCCACATGGATGTAAACAGTGGAATGACAGGCAGTGGAGACTCAGAATTGTGGGAGGATGATGAGAAATTACTAATGGGTACAATGTATAGCATTTGGGTGATGGATACCCTAAAAGCTCTGCCTTGACCACTATGCATGTAACAAAATTGCACTTGTAACCCATAAATTCATACAAATTAAAAAATATATAAGACAAATGTAACCATGCTTTCTTCAAAAAAACAAAAACGAGGTAATCCCCATTGTAGTCCCAAAGATGGGAGGAGAGAGGCTCATCCAAGAAGGCCAGAGAGGGCTGGATGTACCCTGCTTCCAAATCTGCTGTCTCTCCCACACCCCTTACAACAGACCCTTTGCTCTCCCTTCTACCTCCCTGTTCTCAGAGGCTTCCCTTTCTCTATTTCTCATCTGCCCCCTAAAAAGGAAGGCAGAAGATTCCAATTCCTTGTACCCTTAGGTACTTGGAGCAGAATGAAGTAAATTTAGTGAATCATGTGCAACTCTGTACTTCTTGGGCACACTTCAAATATCAACAAGAACATTTATTCTGTGGAATAGACTGGTTTAATTTTGGCCTTTTACCTCAACTTTCAGCCGTCTGAAATTGTGTAGACTTTTTCAAACTGTGTTCATGTGCCACCCTGACCTACTGCCTATCCCTGCAATTGGATGGGCCTTAAGAACCCAGCTCCAGGCCAGGCGCAGTGGCTCACACCTGTAATCCCAGCACTTTGGAAGGCAGAGACAGGTGGATCACCTGCGGTCAGGAGTTCCAGACCAGCCTGGCCAACACAGTGAAACCCCTTCTCTACTAAAAACACAAAAACTAGCTGGGTGTGCTGGCAGGCACCTGTAATCCCAGCTAGTCAGGAGGCTGAGGCAGGAGAATCACTTCAACCCGGGAGGCAGAGGTTGCAGTGAGCAGAGATCATACCACTACACTCCAGCCTGGGCAACAGAGCAAGACTCCATCTCAGAGAAAAAGAACCCAGCTCCAGACACTGCTCCCTGATGTCTATGCATCCGAGAGGTGGCTTCTTCCCAGCAGCTATCGCTCTAGTGGAACAAAGCACCAGGTTTCTTCTCTAATTACTATCAGTAAATAATTTCCAGGCACCTAAGAGTTTAGATTTAGCCATGTCTTTGAGGACTGTAACTTTTCCCTAATTTGTGCTTTCTGTAATAATAATTAGGGATTTATTGCTTATATTAAAAACTCATCAGAACTCTAATTGAAAAGGTTAACTACTTCTCATGAGTTCAAGTTGGGAATTACTATTCAAATTCACTGACAACTTAAAATTTAAGTTAATTTTCTTTCCTACTGTACAGGTTCTTCATGTGATAAGGATTTTACTTTTGCCAAACAGAAGTTCCTAGAACATCCTGGGAATATGGTATTTTAGAAGAAAAACAATAAGCAATTACTTAAAGCGAATTTAACATTTAGAACAAAACAGTGTTTCATTTGATTGATATATATTTTGTTTTTACCTTGAAGAATGTACCACAAAAGAGGGGTCACAGCAATGAGATATAACTTCACTTAATTTTCAAACTGATACTGTCCAAATATTTAATAATATTCTGTTGATTAACACAGTGCTTTTAAAACTATGGATAGGAAAAGCATATTTCTTGTAGTTATATGTCTTGGAATAATATATAAATCACACATCAGCCTTAAATATTACTGTTTAGCAGAAGACAATCATAAAAAGAATTTTATCAATTTAAATTAGAATACTAAATAAACCAGTAAAGCTAGCATTTGCAGAACACTTGGTGTGTTACACATAAATATTCAATTAATTCACAGAAAAATCACAAGAGGTTGTCAGTTGCATAATGTCACTTTGCTAGTTAAGGTGGTGCAGGGATTTAAACCCAAGCCCCGGTGCACAACCACATCAGCATAGAGACAGATGTTATTGCATGTTGGCAGATGAAATTGTGAAAGTGAAATTCCCATGGTTCCAAATCAGAAATTGCTGCCTTAGGGTGTGGGGAGGAGGTGACAGTCACCTAGGCTGCTGGTGGGAAAATTTAAAAAATAACACAAGAGGGATAATTGGCAATGCTATACAAATAAATAAATGACAACTTTTCTGAGTGGAAGAAGGCAATCCACAAGGAGGCTGGAGGTTTACTCTAAGTCCACTTTCATATTCATTCTTTTCTTTTCTTCTTCTTTTTTTTTTTTTTTTGAGATGGAGTCTTGCTTGTCACCCAGGCTGGAGTACTGTGGCGCTATCTTGGCTCACTGCAACCTCCACTTCCCCGGTTCAAGCGATTCTCTTGCCTCAGCCTCCTGAGTAGCTGGGACTACAGGCACCCGCCACCACGCCCGGCTGTATTTTTTTGTATTTTTTTTTTAGTTTCACCATATTGGCCAGGCTGGTCTGGAACTCCTGACCTTGTGATCCGCCCGCTTTGGCCTCCCAAAGTACTGGGATTACAGGCATGAGCCACTAAGACCCGCCATATTCATTCTTTTCTAAGTGGTGATTCTTATGAGAAATACTCATATCCCCCACTAAATGGAGATGTTAATTGTATCAATTTTTATAACAGTGAAATAGTACAGGTCCAGTTCTCCAGCAATAGGTGGCTGACTAAGCAAATAATAGTGCCTCCATGCCCAAGAATAACATGCAGCCATAACAAAATAAGGTCATATTTACTGATAACGTTAATATATATTGCCTGTTAAAAAGGCAAAATACAGAATTGTGTGCATATTGTGCTCTGTGAAGAAAGAGTTACTACAGTAGGTTTGTTTTACTCAGCTCTTTTTAATCTCTGGGAAAGCTTGGAGCCACAGGGAGAAGAACTAACTTCAGGAATGTTCGCTTGGTCAGGAATGTTCGCTTGGTCAGCGATTAAGATAGTATTCTCTATGGCCCAGGCAGTGGGTCAGGATGTACCGGGCTGACAGCATTGTTTAAACATGAAAATTTATGATGTGTACCTGGTGCCTGTTTGGCTTCTGCAACTTGGCTGGTTGGGTAGCTGTGTGATCAGCAGCCTTTAAGAACTCTGGATTCTGAGATTTGAGTGGATTTTTTTTGTTGTTTGTTTGAGACGGAGTTTCGCTCTGGTCGCCCAGGCTGGAGTGCAATGGCGCGATCTCGGCTCACTGCAAGCTCAGCCTCCCAGATTCAAGCAATTCTCGGGCCTCAGCCTCCCTAGTAGCTGGGATTACAGGTGCCCATCATCACGCCCAGCTAATTTTTTGTATGTTTAGAAGAGAGGGGATTTCGCCATGTTGGGCAGGCTGGTCACTAATGAGCAGACTTTCTGAGGTGGAGACGCCTGCCACACATCTCCACAGTTTGCGGCCAGAAAGGGCGTGTCTGCACAATTCTCGCAAGAGAGGGAATGTGGAAACCTGGGCCTGACCTCTCTAGTCTTTGCTTATGCATGCCTGTGTCTCACTTCCTGCACAGTATCCTTTGCAGTAATATATCTTAGCTGTAGGCATAACTTTTTGACTTATATGAGTCCTTCCGGTGAATCACTGAGCACATCATGACCATGATGTAGTCGTGGGAACCCCAAAATATGTTCTCAGTTGAAATTTCCAAAAAAGATTTATACATATACATGCATATAAAGGTACAGGATTATTTCTGGAAGGATCTTCAAGAAATTAGTGTTCCCTGATCCCCAAGTGAGAGAGCCAGCGGTGTGAAGTGAATGACTTTTTTTTTGTTTTTACTCCACATATGTGTTTCTTTTCATTGATATGAGATAATTTAAAGTATATTTGTAAAAAAATATGTAGTAGTTATACTCACTGCTTTGCCGTGACCATGGAGTTGTTGTCTTGAGGTAAGATGTGAAGGATCTTTAAGTTGCAGTGGAGAATAGGAGAGAGTTGAAAGCCATGAGTGTGCTACTGGGGCTTCCCTGAACCTGCAGGTGAGAGCCAGACTCTTCTGACCTTTTGGATGAGATCAAGCAGGCAGGCAGAAACAGGAAAAGGGTCTCTGATAGAACAGCATGTGTGGGAAAGCATCTATACAGTGGGTTTATAAGAAAGATAACAGGAATCCCTCATACATTGTATGATATTTATAACCTTGTAACATTTATTAATGGTATAAATATAAATATAACAATTTTAGTTTTGCACCTTTGTTTTGCTAGTAACTGACAAGGAACCCACAGTTGTTCATTTGTTCAATGGTTTTGCAGCACTTGTGCCTGTCTGTCACCTTGTTGTGACTCTTCTATGTCATGTGGACAGAGCAGCAGGCTGAGAGCCAGAAGACATGGTACTACTCATGAAGGGGTCCTAACAAGAACATCTCCAACAGCTAGTCACGCAACATGCATGAGATTCTTTTACTTTGGTTGAAAAATGAGGGTTATGGTGGAATCGAGCTGGTCCTGAGTGATCCCTAATTCTCTCCTGCTTTTTAAATTGCATGTTTCTGCTGCAATCTCATAAAGAAGAGGAAACAGCTTCACTTTGCCAACTGAGGAAATAATGGTTCAGGTATTAAGTTCCCACCAAATTCAAAGTTACAACTGCCACATTTTATAGAATTGCATATTTTAGATTTTTGGTGCCATCCTGATGTTTATCAATACAGAAGGTTGGCAAAGAATAATGTTTCAATGCACTAAAAAAAGAGAATCCGATATGGTTTGAATGAATGGGGTTAAGGTCACTATATCTTATGAATGAACCCAGTGATAGTCTCCATAGTTAGACAGTATTGGATAATTTATTATTTTAAAAAGTATGTGGCCGGGTGCGGTGGCTCAAGCCTGTAATCCCAGCACTTTGGGAGGCCAAGGTGGGTGGATCACGAGGTCAGGAGATCGAGACCATCCTGGCTAACATGGTGAAACCCCGTCTCTACTAAAAATACAAAAAAAAAAAAAAAAAAAATTAGCCGGGCGTGGTGGTGGGCGCCTGTAGTCCCAGCTACTCGGAGGCTGAGGCAGGAGAATGGCGAGAACCCGGGAGGTGGAGCTTGCAGTGAGCCTAGATTTCGCCACTGCACTCCAGCCAGGGCGACAGAGTGAGACTCCGTCTCAAAAAAAAAAAAAAGATGGTACCATCCTAGGTCATGAGAAGTTCCAAGTAGGTCCATGGCATGGGTGCTGAAAAGGAGCAACAGTGAAGGTCATTTACACATGAAGGAATTGCAAGTTCCTAGCACTTAAGTGTCATCCACAAGGAAATTGAAGATTGAGGAATTGAGAAGATGGTGATGGATGTAAGAAAATGACCCATTTGGAAGATGACGCTTGCTAGAAATGGTAGAGGTTGCTGTAATCAGCTGATATTTGTCTAAAAGGATAAGTGAGATTGTCATTTTGTTTGCTCGCTTGCTTGTTTTTTTTTTTTTGTTTTTTTTTTTTGAGATGGAGTCCGCTGTATCGCCCAGGCTGGAGTGCAGTGTCCCGATCTCGGCTCACTGCAAGCTCCGCCTCCCGGGTTCTTGCCATTCTCCTGCATCAGCCTCCCAAGTAGCTGGGACTACAGGCGCCTGCCACCAAGCCTGGCTAATTTTTTTTTGTATTTTTAGTAGAGACGGGGTTTCACTGTGTTAGCCGGGATGGTCTCGATCTCCTTACCTCATGATCCGCCCGCCTCAGCCTCCCAAAGTGCTGGAATTACAGGCTTGAGCCATAGCGCCTAGCCTACTTGCTTCTTTTTACGAACACCAGTGACCAGGAATTGATGGAAATTTACCAGAAATGTTTCCTGATGCTATGGTAGACAAATAATGGAAATAATGAGTTCTACAAGGGCATTGAAAACGGTGGTCTAGGCTTCAGTGGAGTTGAGAATGTATAGTCAACCCTTTTTTTGTTCTTTTATTATTTTTTTGTGTGCCAGGCATTAGCCTGTGCATTTTTTGGGCATCATCTTATTTAATCTTCACAATGGATACCTTCATTTTACAGTGGAAGATACTGAAGTTCAGAGACATGAAGTGACTTGTTAAGGCTTGTGGCTGGTAAATGGTGGAGTCTGCATTAGAAATCCAGACTGTTGCTTCCAAGCCATACTCTCAAACGCTGTGCTATACAAGGGCATTCTGTGATGATGTTGAGATAGTCCTTTTTGAAAATGTAATGAGTTCCCAGAGGTCACAGAAGGAAAGAACTGGAAGGCAGGACCACAGTGAAAGGGTGAGCTAGAAGAATAGAGGTGCTTAGAGTAGAAGAAAAGACAGACTTACTGAGGGGTTTGGGACTTGACAGAGCACCCAAAAATGGCAGAGCAGAGAAATATGGGGGAGGATTATGGGCCTTGAGGTTCAGAGTGGACCCTTGCAGGGATGAGGCTCCAGTCTCCACCCCTGCCCACGCCCTTGCTTCCTGGAAACCTATCATGGGCTTTGCTTAGTTTACCCCAGGACTCCAGAAGTTTTATGCTTCTTGGAGTCTGTCTTCTGAGTAGGAGTGGGAATGTAGATGTGGCAAAGCTGTTCTCACTCCAGTTTGGATGCCAGGTGGTAAGAAATTTAATTTTTCTGCAAAGTTTATACCCTTGGTTTATGAAGGGGTATTGATGTTTCTCAAACTAAGGAACCCAAAGCTTTTTTACATAGTGTAAGGACATTACATGTTGAAAACTTGATTTTTGCTTTGGTTCCACTATTAATTTGCTGGGTGACTTTCGGCAGGTCACAGCTTCTTTGAGTACCTGGTTTCCTTTTTGTAAGCTCAGAAATTCAGCCGCGTGACCTTTAAGATTTCATATGCTCGCCAGGCACGGTGGCTCACGCCTGTAATCCCAGCACTTTGGGAGGCCGAGGTGGGCGGATCACGAGGTCAGGAGATCGAGACCATCCTGGCTAACATGGTGAAACCCTGTCTCTACTAAAAATACAAAAAATTAGCCGGGCGTGGTGGCGGGCACCTGTAGTCCCAGCTACTCAGAAGGCAGGAGAATGGCGTGAACCCGGGAGGCGGAGCTTGCAGTGAGTCAAGATTGTGCCACTGCACTCCAGCCTGGGCGACAGAGCAAGACTCCGTCTCAAACAAACAAACAAACAAACAAACAAAAAGATGTAATATACTCTGAAGTTTTGCCGACATGGAATTTCTTCCTTCACAACCTGTACCCCAGCCCTAGGCATTGTTGTTCTTGTTCTGTACCACTGCATAGAACAAGCTACCTCCTAATTTAGTGAATGAACACACTGCATTGATTTCATGGCAGGGAATGGTGATGTTGATTACTCCAGATCAGTTCTCACTTGTGGCTCCTCAGATGGCAGACAAGGCTGAAGCTGTCAGAAAGCTTTTGCACCTCTATACCTGGCACTTGGAATGCTATAGATTGAAGAGCTAGGAGCTGGTCAGGTAACTTGGTCTCCACACAGCCTCTCCATGTGACAAGCTTGAGGTTCTTCACAGTGTGACAGTCTTGGGCTAGTCAGAGTTTTTGTAGAGAGCGTGGCTTTCCCCAGATTCCCCTGCATTCCATGAGACCCAGGCAAAAGCTAAAAAGCTTCTTATGTCCTAATCTTGGAATCTGCAAATGCAGATTCGTGGGGGCACAGAAATAGATACCACCTCTCAATGGGCGAATGACTGATGGAAAAGAAGGGAAGAAAGGAGCGGCCACTTTGCAGGCAAGCTCATAGTCATTCTGTCTTAATAAACCTCATCCCAGGTTGCTAAGTCCAAACAAATTTCCCAGACCTAAACATACAAAGAGGAAGAAGGAGAAAGCAATTTACCATTCAGAAATAGATTGAAATTAACATGAATACTTATGTCTTCATTTTATTCCGTGCCCGAAGGTAAAATGATTTAATAATGTTCATTTTTTCTAGTCATGACTTGCTGAGCTAATTAATTTTTTTCATTTATTTTCTCATTTATTCTTTCTTCAGGGTTTGAATTGGGTTTGTTTTCTGCTTTTTCGTATCTTGATTTTAGCCATATTCAATCCAATTACAATTTTCTTTCAGTTTTTACTTTCTTTTTATTGTCAACACTTTGCTTCTTTGTATATTGAATTTCCCATCCTTATTGCAAGGATGTCTAGTCAGTAGCTGCTAGAGGTGTAACTACTGATTTATTTTTTCTTCTGTATGGAGCCAGTGTCAAGCCAGTCTAGTAGTCAGTCTCCTAAGAAACTTTGTTATCTCTTTCAGCTTCACTGGCTGTATTCGCTGGGAAGCAGTTTAACGACACTGGCTGATCTTAACAGGTTACTATAACCACTTGAAGGCACAATAAATGTAGGAGGAAAATGTTCTTTTTCTTTTCTCTTGATGGAAAAATAGATATGTAATTTTCTAGCTTTCTTTTCTCCATTTGGGTTAATGATATGAAGAAGATTTCTGCTAGTTTAAGTGTAATTAAAAGAGAGATATTGGTAACCTCCGGATAATGGTGGGCATTTTGAGGATTGCACTGTGTAGAGCTGATGATGAAAGAGCTTCTCTAGCTAGTATGTGCTCAAACACACAGTGACAAGAACTAGAATGACAAAATCCAGGCTGTATGCTTCTGAATGGTATGGATGACGAGTGGATTTTTCACCACCTGGTATGAACATGGGATGTTAGGTGGAGACAGACAGCGGATACCTTTGGGTATCTGGGAAACTTATACCTCCTGCTGTGACGGCGATGAAGCCCTCAGGCCTTTTGTGTTATAGAATTGGGATTTGTGGTAGGCAGGGTTCTAAAGATGGCGCTCTCAAGGCAATATCCCATCCACCTGGCATACAAACCCTGCCTAACCCCGGGAACCATGAATATAATGTGTTTGACTCCTGTAATTAGGTCATTTGTATGGCACAATTGTCCTTAAGGTAGGGATATTATTTGAGTGCATTGACTTAATCAGAGGTGCACCTGACTTAATCAGAGCTTTGAAGAAGTCAGAGAAGTGAGAAGCCTGAGAGAGTTGATGATGTGAGAGTTTCTCTGCTGCTGAGATGCAAGGCCATGAGGGGAGGCCTTGAGAGGAATATCTGGAAGCCGAGAGGGGTCCACAGCTGGCAGCTAGGAAGATGGTGCGTACTGAGTTATACAATCACAAGGAAACAAATTCTGCTGATAACCTGAGGGGTCTTGGAAGTAGCTCTTTCCCTGGCTGAGCCTCCAGATGAGAATATATCCAGGCAACATCTTGATTCCAACCTCACGAGACCTCAAGCAGACTCCCACGGATCGGGAGACATATGACATAATAAATGCATATCATTTTAAGCCAGTGAGTCTGTGGCAAAATGTGCAGCAACAGAAAATAAACACAGTAACCACCTCATTTATGAAATTGCACCTTAGAATTTAATTTTCATAATTTCATAGAGATTCTGCGAACGTTTTTGTATTATGAAAGCGATTCAGCTGTTCTCACTCCAGTTTGGAGACGTTAGGGGAGAATTCCTATACTGTAACTTACGTTTCAAAATATTCCGATGGGCACGTTTCAGCTGTGTAAGTTCTTCCTGCCTTATTTCCAGCTGTGTTTCACAGTGATTGCACAGACTTCGGTCCCTGCAGGACTGGCCTTGCTATTGCAGAAAGAAAAACACCAGATTCAAAAACCGTGACATGACAATGATGACAAGGTGCCTTCGAGATGCAGTGTGGTCAGGAGTCTCGTGTATAAAAAGGATCCATTCATTGACTCTTTATAATTGGAGATTTTTCTACAAAATGGTTCTGTTTTCTCCCACTGATGAGTGGTGTCTGTTTCTCTGGAGAGTGCTTGGAGAAAGACAACGTGGAGTATTGTGGAATATTGATGGATGTTGTACATTTATAGCTAAAGCAACCTTCCCTCACGCCACCAGCATCGGGCAGTTCAATCATAGGACCAAGCATAGAACTTACTTTCTCTTCATGTTTTCTCCCAACACTGAGGCTTTTTCTTCTGCTCTGCTCCTCTGTCACTTAGCTCTGCAACTTCCCAACTTCTTGCACCCTCTTAGTCCATGTTCTCTCTATGACCTCGCCTCATCGCTTCTCCACAGTAACTCCCTCATACAATTTTCCTTGAGGGTAACCTAGAAGAGTGACAGTTACCCAAAGCATATATTTTATGCTGAGCATTTGATGTCATCCAGTGTCCTTTCCAAAAGGAACCATTTCTGCTAGACTGGTATTCTCCAAAGCCCAAAAGTCCTTAGAAGTGCTCCATAGTGCCTGGGTGTGGTGGCTCATGCCTGTAATTGCAGCACTTTGAGAGGCCGAGGTGGGCAGATCACCTGAGGTCAGGAGTTCAAGACCAGCCTGGCCAACACAGTGAAACACCATCTCTGCTAAAAGTATGAAAATTGGCTGGTCGCGATGGCTCACGCCTGTAATCCCAGCACTATGGGAGGCCGAGGCAGATGGATCACGAGGTCAGGAGATCGAGACCATCCTGGCTAACATGGTGAAACGCCGTCTCTACTAAAAATACAAAAAAAAAAAAATTAGCTGGGCATGGTGACAGGCATCTGTAGTCCCAGCTACTCGGGAGGCTGAGGCAGGAGAATGGCACGAACCGGGGAGGTGGAGCTTGCAGTGACCTGAGATCACGCCACTGCACTCCAGCCTGGGTGACAGAGCAAGTCTCCATCTCAAAAAAACAAACAAACAAACAAAAAACCGAAAATTAGCTGGGTGTGGTGGCATATGCCTGTAATCCCAGCTACTCAGGAGGCTGAGGCACAAGAATCGCTTGAACCCAGGAGGTGGAGGTTGCAGTGAGCCGAGGTTGCACCACTGCACTCCAGCCTGGGTGACAGAGCAAAAATCAACAGCAACAAAAAAGGAAGTGCTCCATAGTGTCCATAGTAGCGCCTGACGTGAGTTGTGAAGACTGAGCTCTTATGGAGCAGCCTCTCAGGCCCTCAGGCCCTATGAGCCCAAATCTCTTTCTGGGAGATTTGAAGAGATGCACAGGTCACTCCACCAGGTAATGGGGCAGGTCCAATAAACTATAACCTCATGCAACCAGCAATGCCTGAGAAATGGGTTCTGAAAGGGCTCAGCAATCTCATGTAGCTTCTCCAGGACTCTCTCACTTTCCTTCACAGTAAGTCCTTTGTGAGTCAGGCTCATATAAGGAGAATATGATCTTCCTTACCTCAGCACTTCACACCTATGGGCATCTTTAATTGTTACTGCAAATTGACCACAACTTTGTTGTAACTGTAGCAATTTGCAAAAGAAGTGTATGTGTGTTGGGTGATGGGTGGGTGATGGGCACCTGGTTTTGCACCAGGAAATAAAATAATTTGCAATTTCAGGTCCTTTAAAGAATGTTGAGTCTATGATAGTCTGACTGACGCACAGACGTTAGCCCAGAAAGACTGGCAGACCTCTGATCTATAGAGCTGTAAGATGGAGCGTTTCCTGGCCTCCTTCGCCACACGTTATTTCCTCCCTTTTCTGAACTTCCCAGCATGAGGTTCGTCTACATGCCTGTGTCAGGCACTGAATTGTGACAGTCCTGAAAGTGAGGTCCCTGTCTCTCCATGCCTAGTATGCTACCTCACCAAAGTCAGTCTTTCGAAAGTATGTGAGGATTTATTGCATTCCAGTTAAAAGCAGCTGCCCCATTATATGAAATCTTTTTTATTTATTCTTTGGTTTTTTATTTATTTATTTATTTACTGAGATAGAGTCTCACTCTGTCGCCCAGGCTGAAGTGCAGTGGCACAATCTCGGCTCACTGCAACTTCTGCCTCCCAGGTTCAAGCGATTCACCTGCTTTGGTCTCCCAAGTAGCTGACACTACAGGCGTGCCCCACTATGCCCGGCTAATTTTTTGTATTTTTAGTAGAGATGGGGTGTTACAATATTGGCCAGGGTGGTCTCAAACTCCTGACCTCAGGTGATCCGCCCACCTCAGCCTCCCAAAGTGCTGGGATCACAGGCGTGAGCCACTGAGCCGGGCCCCATTATATAAAATCTTAAAACAGATAGTTCCCTGTGTATAGAGCATATTGCAGCTATGCTCAGGGGAGGTGATATTCCTAGCACTAAATTACCTGTTTTGAATTATTGAGTAAATGTAGTCTCAACATGCAATGCTTAAAGACAAACACTATTTTTTATTTCTTGCAAAATAATATTTTATTCACAAAATATCCATTATAAGGCTGAAGAGTTCAATGATATCCATATGGTGAAATATGTAAACAAACAAATCTTTATAGTTGCTAAGAGCTTAGCGATGCATTTACGTTCTCTTCCGGCCTATTGGTATTTAACCTGCGTTAATCACTTTTGAATAATTGATACTATGATCTGCCATTGTTCATTCAACTTAATAAGGTGAAACTTTAAAAACCACACTGATTAAGATCTTCCAACTTGAAAACCTCTATTGTTTTCTCTATGTTAGTTTGCTAAGAATGTGAGCTACTAGTTTTTAAAGAAATATAGTGCTAGACAGAAATAGAATAGAGATTGCACACATTCATAAATTTGTCTGACTCCTAACAAGAGTACCTTGTCAAGGGTAATATGGCTTATGTGTTAGAAATATAATTTAAAATTAATAAAATACCAATTTTATCACATTATGGTAATGTTTACTGCTTTCCTGAAGTGTTTGAGATTTTCCTCTAGAATTTACTTGGAGCATGTACAGTTATATAATGAAAGTAATAAACTATTAAATCAAAAAAGTATTTTAGGAACACTCAGTATATGAACCTCTTGCTCTAGCATAATCTATTCCTATGTTTTACATCTGGTGTTAGAATACAGGCATTTTTCTTACAGAAATTCTCAAATAAGGACAAAACATCCCCCTAATATGTAGTAGAATGTTTACTGTGGCACTGTTTGTAATAATAATTTCTAAAAACCTGACAACTCCCTAGAATGTTATCAGTGAGGGATAGAAAAATCATTCTGAATCCTTGCTATCTAGCAGGGTGCAGCTGTTAGAAAGTAGGAGAGAAACCTAGCTATGGCGTGACACGGAAAGATCACCAAGACAGAAATGACATGAGAGAAGAAAGAAAGTCAGATAATAATGCATAAAGTAATATTCCATTTATGCTAAAATGCAGCCAGAAAACACAAATGTGTTTAGACAAATTTACTAGCTAAACTTAGATATTGTTTGAAACTTTTATAAAAATGCATTTGTGGTCTACAAATATGTACATTAATAAAAATAAAACAGCACTTATTGTGCATGCACACTCAGTGCATCTCTCTGAAGTGAGAACTCATAATTTTCCAGGTGAGGAAACTCAGGCACAATGAGGTTAAGGGATTTCACCCAGAGCCCACGTTCAGTGAGCAGAGAGCTTTATAAGGCTCTAGAGTCTTTGTTCTTAATCATTGTTGCTGTATTATGCTTTGAGTAATAAAAACAAATCAAATCAGGAGTTTTAACCAAAGAAATCTGTTAAAGAAAACGAGGAGGCCAGGCACAGTGGCTCACACCTGTAATCCCAACACTTTGGGAGGCCGAGGAGGACAGAGCACAAGATCAGGAGACTGAGACCATCCTGGCTAACACGGTGAAACCCTGTCTCTACTAAAAATACAGAAAAAAAAAAAATTAGCCAGGTGTGGTGGCACACACCTGTAGCCCCAGCTACTCGGGAGGCCAAGGCAGGAGAATCGCTTGAACCTGGGAGGTGGAGGTTGCAGTGAGCCAAGATCACGCCACTGCACTCCAGCCTGGGCGACAGAGCGAGACTCCGTCTAGGGGGAAAGTAAAGAGGAGATTGGATCAGGTGAGGTCTAAGATCTCTTGAGCGATTACATCTTACAGGAGTGTGAGCTTTGGGGTCAGCTGGCTTTGGGTGAGACTCCAGCTTTGATGCTGACACTTGACTGTGGGCAGTTAACTAAGTCCCACTGAGCTGGTTTCGAACCTGTAAAATGTAAAGTGTAGGCACTGCTTTATGGGGTTACTGTAGTGAGAGGGGCTGGTCCTGAGGCAACCTGGGGATAGTTCCTAGCAAGTGCTCAGGAATAATATCACTTTCCCTCGTGACTCCAAATCCCAGGATCTTTAGTCTTACCTGAATATGTATGGAGTAAAACATATTCCCAAGTTATGAGATCTCTCTGGAGCTCAGTCTTTCATATCAAACTGCTAACCAGACACTTCCACTTGCATGAGCCACAGACCATTAATACTCAGTCTATTTGTTTGTTTGTTTGTTTGAGACGGAATCACCCAGGCTGGAGTGCAGTGACACAATCTTGGCTCACTGCAACCTTCGCAACTTCTGTCTCCCGGGTTCTAGCGATTCTCCTGCCTCAGCCTCAGAGTAGCTGGGATTACAGGTGAGCTGCCGCCGTGCCCGGCTAATTTTTGTATTTTTAGTAGAGACGGGGTTTCACCATATTGGCCAGGCTGGTCTTGAACTCCTGACGTCAGGTGATCCACCCCCGCCCCCCGCAAAGTGCCCGGGCAATACTCAAGTCTATTTGAAACCAGTATTACCTCTTTTGTTCTGGTCTAAAGTTGTCTTATTCTCTAGCGTCCCCTATCTTGACAGCAACATCCTATCAGTTGCTAAAACACATATTCCAGACTGTTGACGCTCAGTGGCACTCTAAGCCCTGTGGATGCCACATTCTTAATACATTTTGAATGTGCCCACTTTTCTCTGTCTGGATGGCTGGCATCTTGCTTAGGGTGCCATCATCCTTGGCATAAGTTTCTGCATCCTATGTACGCCACCTGCCTCAAGTCCTAATCCCTTCATGTTGGAATTACACTGCGGTCAGGGGTATCCTTCTAAAATGTACACCAGATTCTCTGAAAAATAATCTGTCTTGCTCTTAAATGTGCCCCTCAGATACTGTAAGAGCTCCTCCTTGCCTGTGGATTAAATCCCAAATTCTTTATTCCCGAGTTGATCTTCAATGTCATCTCATATTCCATGCCCCTTCCAGACTCTGAAGCAGTTCATGGAGCAGAACATTCAACTATTCAGAAACACTGAATCAATTTTCGCTCTGAACAAGAGTGATTTTTCTAGCTTCATGTGCTCTGCCCACACCACCTCAGACACTTGCCACATTCCCTTTACACCCACCTATCATTTCCTTACTACCTGATTCTTATTCATTCTCCAGATCTCAGTAAAGAAGTCGCTTGCTTTCTGTTAATTTTCCTGACATCTCCACATCTCCATCTCATGTTCAAGACAAAGGAGGTTCTCATGTCTTCCCATAATGAACTATCTCGTACTGTCCCGATCATGGCAGAGCATGCTGTATTACAAGTTCGATGTGCAGGAAATAGGGCCCAAGTGGTGTTTGCCATTAATCAATGTGGCATATGCAGTGCAGTACTGGGGCACACTCCTATAAATGACCTTTTAGAAGATGCTAACATGACCTTTCAAAAGATGCAAATCTGACTTTATCACTTTCCTGCAAGACCTTTGAGCAGCTTTGAACTTCTTTGTCTTCGTTTCCTCCAAAGACACCATCCAGCTCCCTGTGCAGCCTCAGGCTTCAGTGACTTAGCCCCCACCTGCCTTTCTTTCTTTCTTTCTTTCTTTCTTTCTTTCTTTCTTTCTTTCTTTCTTTCTTTCTCTCTTTCTTTCCTTCCTTCCTTCTTTCTTTCTTCCTTCCTTTCCTCCTTCCTTCCCTTTCTTTCTTTCTTTTTTTTTTTTTGAGACGGAGTCTCGCTCTGTCACCCAGGCTGGAGTGCAGTGGCGCGATCTCGGCTCACTGCAAGCTCCGCCTCCCGGGTTCACGCCATTCTCCTGCCTCAGCCTCCTGAGTAGCTGGGACTGCAGGCGCCCACCACTACGCCCGGCTAATTTTTTTGTATTTTTAGTAGAGACAGGGTTTCACCACGTTAGCCAGGATAGTCTCGATCTCATGACCTCGTGATCCGCCCGACTTGGCCTCCCAAAGTGCTAGGATTACTGGCGTGAGCCACCGCGCCCGGCCAAGCGCCCGCCTTTCTAGCTTCCACTCTCATCCTCCATCCATCTCTGGTATAAAGTTCTTTCCTGACACAAGGTCTTTACTTATGTGGTCTCCCCTCCCCTCTCTGGATTTCTTTCCTGGTAAACTACAAATCATCATTTAGGTCTCAGCTTAAATGCCACTTCCTGAAAAATGACTTTGCTGAGAGCCTCAATTGGGTCTCTCAGTTCTAAAAACCCTGCACGTTCCCATGTCTGTGTGTCCCCCGATGTGCTCTTCCCAATTAGACAGCAGGGTCCCGAGGGCTGAATTTTCTTCACTGCTATCACGCCAACACCTAACAAAGAACTTGCCCCAAAATCTGTTTGTCAAATGGAAGAATAAATCATTAAGGAAAATATCTGATCAGTGATTTGATCATAAAAAATACAGTATATCATGGATACCTAGAAGTTTATTATAGTCAAATGGGCCGTCTCTGAGATGGAATAACTTCACTCCAATTTATGTGTTTTAGAAAAATAATAAGACATATAATTCACAGATTTAATGACAGTGTCACATCTCTACTTCCATTTTATGTGGCATGTTGTAGAAAGGGCGAGTTTTATTATCCAGATTATCTAATAAGGAAACAGTGTTTAAATGCTGATATGGTTTGGCTGTGTCCCCAGTGATTCAAAGACCAAAAGGGTTTAAATAAAAAGAAGACCAAAGGAAGTAAATAGAAAAGAGGAGGGAATTTATGAGAAACCATGTTAAATGGTCCATTTTCAAGGCATGATAAATCAAAAGTACTGGAAGCCAGCCTGCAAATTTAACAAACGGCAACTGCTCATGCACCTAGAACGTCACAGTAAGCAAACAATGAAAAGGAGGGGTCAGCCCATAAAAGGGAAAAAAGTTTCATTATTGGGAAATTGAAACAAGCAGGAAAGAGGGCTGGGATATAACCTAGTAAGGGGGATAATAAAACTTAGGTGACATCCAGGAAAATTGTAACCCCATAGCACTGAACTAATGAGGAACTTGGGGAGGGACTTGCGTACTAGAAGATAAATTACTTGTTGTGACTGCCCCAGATGTACCTACCTACCAGACACCCAATCTTGCAAGACCATTATTAAGTCTCACTTTCGCTGTTCTTCATGCCTCTAAGTCCATTCTTTGGGTTTGGATGGATGAGTAGATTTCTCACACCCACCCAAATCTCATCTTGAATTTCTACATGTTGTGGGAGGGACTGGTGTGAGGTAATTGAATCATGCAGGCAGGCATTTCCCATGCTATCCATGTGATAGGAACGGTGTCTCTTGCACACAGATGGCAATGACTTCAACTATGTCAAACAAAAAGTTGTTTGATAGTTACTTAACAGTCATCTCATTTGCTACTATACCTTCAAGAACAAGCCACTGATTCAATTTATCTAAAATTATGATGTTAAAATAATTTTTGAAGTTTGTTTTTACATATATCTGATTATCTACCTACCTCTATTTTATTTTACCAAGTTAATTGCTTTTAACTTCAGTGTTCTTAAAATCACTCTGCCTCCTTTGCATTATGGTATAAAAATAGAACAATCTTTTTCCTATTGATTTCTAAATGCTTGATGTCTCCTCTCCTTCTCTTTAAAACCCAATTTGATAGTGTGGATTTAACATGCCTACCTTCAACATTTTGTTATTTGTATTAAGTTATTTCACAGTATTATTTTTTAAATTATATGCCTTATAAGTCAGGTTTGGACTTTTACTCCTGGTTGGGAATTCTTAAATAAAATAAAAAGTGATTAGTTGTCAAAGTTTACTTCAAGCATAGCTAAGAAAATTTGGCCCATAGTTCCTCCCTCTTGTTGCTACAAGATCTGTGTTTTATCTATCAAGAAAAAGCCTTTCTCAATCATTAAAAAGTCAGGAAACAACAGGTGCTGGAGAGGATGTGGAGAAATAGGAACACTTTTACACCGTTGGTGGGACTGTAAACTAGTTCAACCCTTGTGGAAGTCAGTGTGGCGATTCCTCAGGGATCTAGAACTAGAAATTCCATTTGACCCAGCCATCCCATTACTGGGTATATACCCAAAGGACTATAAATCATGCTGTTATAAAGACACATGCACACGTATGTTTATTGTGGCATTATTCACAATTGCAAAGACTTGGAACAAACCCAAATGTCCAACAATGATAGACTGGATGAAGAAAATGTGGTACATATACACCATGGAATACTATGCAGCCATAAAAAATGATGAGTTCATGTCCTTTGTAGGGACATGGATGAAATTGGAAATCATCATTCTCAGCAAACTATCGCAAGGACAAAAAACCAAACACCGCATATTCTCACTCATAGGTGGGAATTGAACAATGAGAACACATGGACACAGGAAGGGGAACATCACACTTCGGGGACTGTTGTGGGGTGGGGAGGGGGGAGGGATAGCACTGGGAGATATACCTAATGCTAGATGACGAGTTAGTGGGTGCAGCGCACCAGCATGGCACATGTATACATATGTAACTAACCTGCACATTGAGCACATGTACCATAAAACCTAAAGTATAATAATAATTTTAAAAAGAAAAAAAAAAAACAAAGATAAAAGTCCTAGAAAACAAAAAATAAATAAATAAATAAATAAATAAAAAAGAAAAAGCCTTTCTCATTTTCAATCTGCGAGTCATGATTAAGGAATTAATAGAAGAACACCCAATGTCCTTGTTCAACAGGAATTATCAGGGTTAAGTCAAATTCTTATAACTCAGCGGTTAATTACTCAATTTTTGCATTTTGTTATATAAATTTTTACCCTGTCTACTTTGCAAGTAGTTTCAAATAACTACTTGCAAAGTAGTCACTAGCTGTTATCAGTCTAGTCATGATTTGCCATGGTAATTTCTTCCTATCACTCTATCTCTTCTGCATTGCTGAGTAAAGGAAACAATGATCAACTTAAAGCATGTGGAAAACAAAATCAATAGAGACTGAGAGAAAAACAGCAAATTTTACTTGTGTATTTAATATTTTCTTCCTTTCTATGGCTTGATTTTATTTGATGTTTGGAACACAATCTATTTCTAAAATTTGTGGGGACAGTTCCATCTTCTGGTTTCTGTGTTTGCATTTCCACCTCACTTCCTTAAATTAATTTTCTTCCATAATATTTCATGTTAACCTATATCTAGGTTTTGTGATCACACACAAACACACACAAAGACACACACAGCTCTTCTTGAAGTTTGTACACCATTTACACCATTTCTCTGGACTGTCAAGACTATTATGATTGTTTACATTGAGGGATTAATTTTTGAGGACATATGAATTGAAACAAAGGTCAGTGGACCAATTCAGTATATTGCAAAGTTGTTTATTATAATGAGATTATTATCAGGGCTTTAACCCTTTTAGGCCAAGAGGAACAACTAATGGCACTCCAAATTTACATTGAGTAAATTAATATTAGTAATACTTTATATATCTTTTGCCCCCTCAAAATAAAATAATATAGTATTAAGTCAACTCAAGAGAAAATTTTAGAAAACAACATGTTTGTAGTGGACAGAATTATAAGATATCTCCTCCCACTGCCCATGGCCAAGATTTTTTACCCTATTGTATACACACCTACTCCCAGTTTTTCAAACACTGATATAGATACTGCTGTGAAGAGATTTTGCAGATGTAATTAAGGTCCTGATTCATAGATAAGGAGAGTATCTGGATGGACCCTAACATGGGGAGATTTTTCTAATCGTATGAGTCTGAGTCCTTACAAAGCAGAAAATTTTCTCCAGCTGATGTCAAAAGAGGAAGTCAGAGATTCAAAACACAAGAAGAATTTGACATGCTATTGCAGCTTTGAAGGAATACAGTATCCTCTAGGATGTGACAGTGGCCTCAGTGGACAGCCAGTGAGCAAACAGGATCCTAGTCCTACGACCACAAGGAATTGGATTCTCTCAATTGTGCTGATAAGCTGGAAGCAGATTCTTCCTTGCTCAGTCCTCCAGATGAAAACAGCCCACAGCAGTTTGATGTCAGCTTTGTGAGATGATGAGCAAAGAACCAAGCCACACCAGATTTCTTTTTTTTTCTTTCTTTCTTTTTTTTTTTTTTTGAGACAGAGTTTCACTCTTGTTGCCCAGGCTGGAGTGCAATGGCATGATCTCAGCTCACTGCAACCTCCGCCTCCTGGGTTCAAGCAATTCTCCTACATCAGCCTCCCAAGTACCTGGGATTACAGGCACCCGCCACCACACCCGGCTGATTTTTGTATTTTTAGTAGAGATGGGGTTTCACCACTTTGGCCAGGCTGGTCTTGAACTCCTGACCTCAGGACATCCACCCGCCTCGGCCTCCCAAAGTGCTAGGATTACAGGTGTGAGCCACTGCAACTGGCCTCACCACACCAGATTTCTATCCTACAAAACTATGAATTTATAAATGGCTTAGTTGGAACCTGCTAAATTTGTAGTAATTGGCAGTACAGCAACAGAAAACAAAGACAGATTTTATAATTGAGACTAGGAGTGGCTTCATAATTAGGCAGTGGAAGGAAGACAGAAGAAAATGAGGAATATGACTCAGAAACCCTAAGTTACCTCAGACAACGCCTAAATTGTTGTGCCCAGGCAACTGATCTACAAAAACTGTGAGATAATAGATTCGTATTATTTTAAGCAGCTGAATTTGTGGTAATTCATTATGCAGCAATAGAAAATGAAGACAGCGCCTATAATATGTGAGACTAATACCTCATTGTAACATGAAGCATTTCATGCTACAAAGTACTCAGATGCTGGACAAATTGACGTATAAATCTTAAAAGATATTGATGAGCTTCCAATCCAGTAATTATAAGCTCCACCCACCTATTCACTCTAGGGACTTGATATGGTTTGGCTGTGTCCCCACCCAAATCTCATCTTGAATTCCCATATTTTGTGGGAGAGACCTGGTGGAAGGTAATTGAATCATGGGGGCAAATCTTTCCCATGCTGTTATTGTGATAGTGAATAAGTCTTATAAGATCTGATGGTTTTAAAAAGAGGAGTTCCTCATGGACACAGGGAGGGGAACATCACACACCATGGCCTGTCGTGGTTGGGGGAAAGGAGAGGGAGAGCATTAGAATAAATACCTAATGCATGCAGGGCTTAAAAACCTAGATGACAGGTTGATAGGTGAAGCAAAACATCACGGTACATGTATACCTATGTAACAAAACTGCATGTTCTGCACATGTATCTCAGAACTTAAAATAAAATAAAAAATAAATACATATACATATATGCACAACAAAAATAAAAATAAAGCACAAGCTCTCTCTTTTTGCCTGCTGCCATCCATGTAAGACGTGACTTGCTCCTCCTTGCCTTCTGCCAGGATTGCAAGGCTTCCCCAGCCACATGAAACTGTTAAGTCCAATAAACCTTTCTTTTGTAAATTGCCCAGTCTTGGGTATGTCTTTATCAGCAGCATGAAAACAGACTAATACAGTAAATTGGTACCAGTAGAGTGGGGTGCTGCTGAAAAGACACCCGAAAATGCGGAAGCAATTTTGGAACTGGGTAAAAGGCAGAGGTTGGAACAGTTTAGAGGGCTCAGAAGAAGACAGGAAAATGTGGGAAAGTTTGAAACTTCCCAGAGACTTGTTGAATGGCTTTGACAAAAAAGCCGAGAGTGATATAAACAATAAGGGCCAGGCTGAGGTGGTCTCAGATGGAGATGAGGAACTTGTTGGGAACTGGAGCAAAAGTGACTCTTGTTATGTTTTAGCAAAGAGACTGGCAGCATTTTGCCCCTGCCCTAGAGATCTGTGGAACTTTGAACTTGAGAGAGATGATTTAGGTTATCTGACAGAAGAAATTTCTTTTTTTTTTTTCTGTTAAAAGAAGTGTTTTGTCTCGTTTTAATATCTTATCAGCTTTACAGGGTTACAATCGTCTTAAATATTTCTGAAGTTTAAATACAATCTGCATAATAATGCTATTATAAAATGTAAACTTTCAGTGTTCTTTTAAATTTCAAAATCACACCTTTTTTTTTTTTTTGGTCTTTTTGTCTTTTTTTTTTTTTTATTCCTTTTAATACCTGAATGTTCTGCAAAAACTGAAATTGTTACAGGCCACCCTGCTGCGGCCAGGGCAAGACAGGCTGGGCCCAGCCAGAGGTAGAGAGTAGTTTTATGATTCTTTTATTTTTTATTTTTTTTGTCTATTATTTTTTTCTCCCATTACTTAAGTTTCAGGCGTTGTCCCCACGTCCTCTGACAAACCCCAGAGAAACTGAAATTTCACACGTCATGAATGAAAGGCTGAGTTTACGTTTGCCAAGCAAAAAAAATGCAAAAGCACAATTAGGGGAAAAAAGGGACAAAGTGGATTAAAAAAAAAAAAAAAAAGATAAAAGAAAGGAAATTCAGACTGTACAGATGCCTGACTCTTAACGACCCCGGCTCTCCCCAGTGCCCCATGGCCACCCTCCCACCTGTCCTGACGGCCACTTAAGGGTCCCACTGAAGGTTCCAGAAGCTGCCTGTCCGCCAACATCTCAGAGCAGGGAGAGCCCCCCTTGGCCTCAAGTGTGGGGTCCCCACCCAGTACACAGCTAGCCCCACGGCCCCAAGAGAACTCGAACCCATCCAGGGTCCTCGTGGCTGAGGGAGGTGCCCGACCCCATCCCAGTCTGCATAAGAGGGGATGCTGAACTGCACCCCAGAAAGCCACCCCAACTTTAAGCCCCCACCGACAGCAGTGGCGGGAGATGGGCATGGCTGGGGTTGAAAGGGCCACCTGAGGCAGGGAGTACCCTCTGGAGACCACGGCTTCCTGCCCAGTATCCAGGACCCGGCCCCACAGACCCCCTGCGACCCCCTCCCATTTCCACGACCACTGCTTTCAGTGATTTCCTTCTCCTGGAGTCGCCAGGCCGCCCAGGACCCAGCCCCATGCCCACCCACCGCCCGCCCCACCTGTCCCTACAATCATCGAAGTTAACAGCAGGCCCAAGTCCCCTGAGTTAGAATCCAGTCCTACCCACAGCCAGGAGGCCGGATCGCCCACATAGGCACGACACGCAGGATTCCCGACACACACACGTGCACGCGGAAGCGCAACACACGCAGCCCGAGAGAGACGACCCAGCCCACGGCCCTGCGCAGCCCCTCCCCAGACACCGAGGCGGGCGGGTGCAAAGGGGCCCATGGCCCCCTCCAGGGCCGCCAGATGCAGCAGGCAGCCAGGCCCCGGTGGCTGCTGCAGACCCTGGTGCACGGAGGCGGGGGAGAGGCACCCCAGGGGCTCAGATTTTGGCATCAAAAGTCAGACCTGAGGTAGACAGAGATAGGCAGTAGGCGCTTCCCCCAGCGCGGGACCCAGGCGCGGGACAGGGGCTCCGGGGAGAGGAGCCCTGGAGGCCGGAGGGCAGACACCGACAGGGTCCAGGCGGTTCTGCGAGTGGGGCCCGATTGCGTCCTGGGGCGAAAAGACACCCCCTTCCCGGGGTGATTGTGCTGCTACGGTGCCGGCCCCGGGAAGGGGCAGGGAGAACCTAGCTGCCCACCACCCGCTCCTGGAAAGGGGGTGTGTGTCAACGGCCCTGAGATCAGAAGAAAGTGAGGTCCCGTCCCCACAGACAAAGGAAAGTGAAAGTCCCCTCCCACAGCCCGACGGGAGAGTGAACCTAGACTCAGGGTCTCAGAAGCCCCCCAGCCCCCTCCTCCAGGGGTCTCCAAGGCTATGCGGAGGTGGGGCAGTTGGGAGTCGGGGGAGTTGGGGAGTCCCCTTCCTCACCGACCCCCAATGCCAGTGGCCTAACAGGGCTCCCAGGGCCCAGTTAGAGACCCAGGCTTACCATGGGAATAGCTGAGGGATTAACTAATCCCCACCCCACCACAAGAGAAATGAAAGCCCAGAGCTCCCGTGTAGGACGCGACAGCCCAGCCGGACACCACGCGGGTCCAACAAGGTCCCCAGACCCTGCCGAGCATTTCAGACTCCTGCCTTTCTGCTCCAGCAGCTCCAGCCAAAATAACCCCCAGCTCGGCTGCTGTAAACCCACTTTCTCCTAGCCTGGCGGAGGGGCACTGACCCACAGGGTTGGGGGACAGCCTCCCTTCTCGGCCTCGATTTAGTCACCGTAGAACTCAGGGAGCTCGCAGCCCCGGCACAAAAGGGGTGGGGAGAAGAGGAAGAGATAGAACGAGGAGAATGTTGGGGTGTGGGGGGTGTTCAGTACGCTAGGGCCCCGAAATCCTCACCCTGAGCTAGGTCTGGCTTCACCCCTACTCCCCAGTATTGTTAGTCCCCAAAAGCAGCCCTTTTGGACAAGAGAAGAATCCCAATGAGAAAGCCACATTCATCCCTGAGACAGGAGCCTGGGGGCTGTGACAAGAACCACGCCCGCCTCCCAGGCCCCAGGCCCCAGGCCCTTTTTCCAGCAGTTGCTACTTTTTAGATAAGATTTCCAGGCCAGGCCGGGTGCGGTGGCTCATGACTGTAATCCCAGCACTTTGGGAGGTTGAGGAGGGCGGATCACCTGAGGTCAGGTGTTCGAGACCAGCCTGGCCAACATGGCGAAACCCCATCTCTACTAAAAATACAAAAATTAGCTGGGCGTGGTGGCGGGTGCCTGTAATTCCAGCTACTCGGGAGGCTGAGGCAGGAGAATCGCTTGAACCCAGGAGGTGGAGGTTGCAGTGAGCCGAGATCAGGCCATGGTACTCCAGCCTGGGTGACAAGAGCGAGACTCCATCTCAAAAAACAAAACAAAACAAAAAAACAGAAAAAAGAAGAGCTAATGAGAAAATTAAAAGAATTGTAAGAATCTATGTAGCTTAGTTATTCAAATTAGTTTGATAATCTTAATAAAGCATATAATTTTCCACGAAAATATAATTTAACAAAATGAATCCTATAAAAATTAGAAAAGTCTAAATTGACTGACTTCCATGCAAAAGACAAAGAAAAATGTCAGTCCTTCAAAATATTAGGTGGCCACTACTTTCTAAGAGAATTGTATCACTCCCTTAAAGAGAAGTTAATTCCAGTACAGTCTATACTGTTCTGAAGAATTGAAAACTGATAAAACTTTCTAATTCATTTTATGAAATGAGTACAACATTAAAGCTAAATTACTTTTAAAAGATTAAATACAAAAAATAAAATTACAGTTACAATCTCAGTTAACCATGCAAAAAATTCTAATGAAATAGAAACAGCCGATTAGCAGAATCTGCTTCATGATCGCTGCTTTTAGTCTAGAAATAGTTGGATAGTCTTATGTTAAAATATATGAAATAAGGTTCCATTTTTATTTGCAGTCGATCAAAATCGCAATGGAGAAAAAGTCAAGGCCTTGTCTAAAGGACAAAAGAAATTTTATGATATTGTTCTGTGTCTCAACTATCTGTTTACCCTTTATACAGTACCTTTCTAAAGTTCCCCATCAGAAAGGTCACAACCAGTACTCCTATAAAAAAAGGCAGTTTAAAGAAAAGTATAGCAAATCGATTTAATCAAAGTTTTACATGTCAGAAGAGCCTTCAAAAATGAAGAACCAAAGACCCAGGGAAAATCATCTATTTTTGTAGGTAGGCTTCACGAAGAAAGGACAGCCTTGTGGAAATGTGGTGGGACAGAAAGGAATGATCTCATGATAATAGGCTGAGAAAGAACCCAGCAAGACCTGTCTTCTTGGCCTCTAAGCTGCATTTATTTCTCCTGGTGTGGGGCAGACAGTCTTCAAGGGAGAAGGAAAAGAATGACTTTTCTAGGTTTTATGACTTGCTTTTGGGGAAGAGGGGCTCCAGTTTCTGTGACTTGCCTTGGGGAAAAGGAATTCTGGTTTCAGCTTCAGAGTAATGAGAGGGGAGGGAGACAGGAGGGCAGGAGACGGTCAGAGACCTTGCCCTTCCTTCTGAAACCTCCAGTCTCCTTTAGTTCAAAGTATTCAGCAGGCCAAGGTGCCATCTGTTGGAGTATTGTGTTCTGAACCCCAACAACATCACTTCGGAAGACTGAAATGGCAGATGTTATATGCCATGGAGGATAAATATTGCTATTACAATCTAACAGTAATACCAGCCAGGATGAAAAAGAGAAAAGAACATACCAAAATAATCTAGACTATATCTCAAAGCAAACTTTTTATAATTAGCTAAATTGTAAAAATAGTTCTCATATAAAATAAAACCTTACTATTCTTATTTAAGATACTCATAACACAAAGATAGCTGTATTGTCATAAATGTGACAATATTGAAGGCCCTGCTCCAATTGTTCTTATGTTATTATGATTAGTAATCACTTTTAAAAATCACTTATATTTGACACAGAGATTTTTTTCTATTGTGCCTAATTGTTCTGTAGTGTATGAGGAGAAACTGTCCAATCAACAGATTATTTAGATGTAATTTGATGCTTACTCATTGTGTACTCGGTAAATGAATTTTTAGAAGTACATTAGCAAGATGTGAGAAAACACATTAAATTTTCAAAAGAAAACTACACAAAATAGACAAGATTTTTGAAACCATGAATGTAAATATTTTACATTATGTATGATAATGTGAATGAAATTCATACCCGTAGATTCAAATGTTTGTGACTTTTAAAATCAAATTAAACAAATTGAGAAAATATGTAATGCCATTATATTGACTTAGAACTTGTCAGTTGAAAAATAGCTTCCTATTTTATTTGGTTTCTCTGGCATCTATACAAATGTATGTTTAAAGGACAATTACCTTTCCTTTTCCTTTTTTATTTCTGAAGTATGAAAGACAATGTGAGATTTTTCTGGGTAATATGAGCTTCTTTGTACATCTTTTTCAGGATGCCACTGATGTTGACAGCTATTCTTTTAAAATACTGATATTCAACATGACAATGCATGTGACCTGCCAAGGAATTGAGAAGCTGAAAGTACAGTGACATGGTTATGACAGGGCTGCAAAAGACATGACTTGTAATGTCATTTCAAAGCTTTCTCTAAAAATAAGTTGGAAAACACAAAATGATTTTGCCTTTTATTCAGCCAAAATGAGTATCTCTTTACTTCAGATACCTAGTTTGTATTGGAAGTGGTTTTTGAAGATTCTAAAATGTGTGTGTGTGTGTATGTGTGTGAGAGAGAGAGAGACAGAGAGAGAGAGAGACAGAGAGAGAGAGACAGAGAGAGAGAGGGAGACTGTGACTCTGCTCAGGGGTTACAAATCATTTAACTTGAGTAGCATATTTTCTTTAGTCTTTGCAACTAGCTGAAGGATATCATAACTTTCCAATATTATCATTTACATAAAGTTGTCTTTAAATAAACAAAAAGATGGAGTAGACGTTGACCAAATGTTTTGATTATCATATGTTTTTACAAAAGGAAACAAAATGGACATTTATTTGTTTTCATAATGATATATGTAAGATAGGAGCAGTAAAGAGTAGGGTATAAGACAAACTTCTAGTTGGTATATTTTAGAAAAATATTAGCTAACAATGGGATTTAACATATTAACCTCTGATACTGAAAGGGAATTCCATTTCTGGTGGTATGTTTTTCCTTAAGTGAATAGGCCAGAGATACCCTCATACTAAAAATGTATGTGTATGTATAAAGCTTCATATATTTTAAACACATTATTCAGCATCATATCTATACTTGCAGATAGTTTTCACTGTCTTTCTAGGATCTACTGAAGTGTTTAGTTTTGATGAAAGAAAGTCTATGGGTTTGATCAGAAGCCCGTGAGTCCAATCAAAGGTATTGTTTATTTGAAATTTAAAAACCATGAAAGCAATTTCAAGCATGTGAATTAACTAGGATTTTAAGACAACCTGTGAGTGGAGAAGCAGAGGAAAACTAGGTTATCAGAAATTCATAAGAGATCCTCCTGAGGCAGAAGTAAAATTGTAGTTGAGGAGAAATATAAGTCATCATCTCAGATTAATTTGCTTGCAATTTGAAATTATGGAAAGAGGAAAAGCCCATGTGCAAGGATCTTCTTCTTTTCCATGCAATCTAATTTTTAAAAATTGGGATAAAAACAGCATGAGAGCTACCCTTTTAAATTTTTAGGAATACAACACAGTGTTCTTAACTACAGGCACAATGTTGTACATAGCAGATCTCTAGGACTTATTCATCTTGCATACCTAAAGCTTTATACCTGTTAAACAGTAACTCCCTATTTTCCACTTCTCCCAGCCCCTGTTAACCCACTGCACTTTGTGCTTCTGTGAATGGGGTTATTTTATATTGTACATATAATAATGGACTCACACTGTATTTTCCTTTTGGCTTATTTCGCTTAGCATAACGTCATCAAGGTTCATCCAGGTTGCCACATATGGAAGGATTTCATTCCAGACAATAATATTTTGTTGTAAGCAGATGCCACATTTTCCTTATCTATTCATATGTCGATGGGTCTGTATGCGGCTTCTACATCTTGGCTATTGTGAATACTGCTGCAGTGAACATGGGAGTTCAAATATGTCTTCAAGATCTTGATCTTAATTTTTTGAATAAATACCAAGTGTGGGATTGCTGGATCATATGACAGTTCTATTTTTAATATTTTTGAGGAGCCTCCATACTGTTTTCTATAATGGCTGCACCATTTTACATTCCCACAAATAGAGTACAAGGATTCCAATTTCTCCAAATCTTTGCTAACACTTGTTGTTTTTGTTGCTGTTTTAACAACAGCCACGATGGCTGTTATCTCATTATGGTTTTGATTTGCATTTCTCTGATGATTAGTGACATTGAGCATTTTTCATATGTGTGTTGGCTACTTCGATATTCTTTTAGAGAAATGTCAATCCAAGTACTGTACACCTTTTAAAAATCTGGTAATTTGTTTCTGGCTATTGAGTTGTAGGGTTTCCTTATATATGTTGGATATTAACGCATTATTAGATAAATAGTTTGCACATATTTTCTCCTATTTTATAGGTTGCCTTTTCAATCTGTTAATTGTTTCCTTTGCTGTCATAAAGCTTGAACTCTTTCTGGTTTTACTCTACAGATATCTTGTCATTATGAATCTTCTTAAATGATTTCATTTTTATACGTACAATAAAAATCAATGAGAATTGTTAAAAACAAAAACCTCGGACAGGTAGGATTTTACTCCACAGAGAACAAAGTGAAGCTCATATCAACCTGGGATTAATAAAAGGAAAACTCTTTTCACTCAGATAAAACTCTCAGGCAAGGTACTTGGAAATATTTTTGATGTATTCATTGTCTTTGAACAATTTAAGAGTATATTTATACCACATGTTCTTACCTACAAGTGGAAGCTAAACATTCGGTACACATGTACACAATGATGTGAACAATAGATTCTGGAGAATCTGAAAGACAGAAAAGAGGGAAGGGGCAAAGGGTGAAAAACTACCTATTGGGTACTATGTTCACTATTTGAGTGATGGGTTCAGTTGAAGCCCAAACCTCAGCATCATGCAATATATCCTTGTAGCAAACCTGCACACGTGCCCCTGCTCTAAATCTACAATAAAAAATAGAAATCTTTGGCAAAAAAAGAGTGTATCTACAGCTCTTAAGGGCTGTTTATATATCTCTATTGTCTTTTGCTTTATATTTTGTTTATATTTTGACAATTTGTGAAATAAGTACATCTTTTAATGCTCTTTATATAGTTCTAATGTAACAACATAGCTACACACTTTCTCATAAAAACAAGGACAGGAAATCTAGAGGTAGCAATAATCAGCAAAGGTAACATTTCAATGGAAACTGAGCTAAATGAGTAAAAACAATGCAAATGATATGTAAAGTATTACAACAAGGTTGATAGGATATTGTGTTCAAGCCCTAGATAAATCCAACCAACTAATCTTTGAGAGAGAAGTACGTAGTATGGAAGTATGTAACTGTAATTATTTTGAGAAATGCTAAACCTCAAAATAAAAAATGTGGTTTTTCACTTGTCATAACTGAAAGTTTGTTTTTCCTCTCTTTTTGGCAACATTCTATCATCCTTGCCTGCAACCAAAATGACCCTCACCCTGGCAGCCAGCACTGGGATTCCATCTTTATCGAGCTCCTTGACATGCAGGTTGGCTTCACCATGGGCAAACACAATCATTGTTTGCAGACAAAAGAAGAATCCAGTTATTTGATCTTGATTGTAAGATGTGACAATTATCTCTCAAATATTACAGATTTTATGTCATAAATTGCTCTGGGGCACTGCAACCTAGCAAGTCCTCCTGAGAGGCCCATCTAGCCTGCTGCGCAGGCCACAGCCAACCTTGCCACCAGCCTTTTCATCAATACAAAGGACAACTATTTGTAATTGTCCTCCAATCGAAAGAATATGCCTGAAGTTGTCAATTGTGTTTATATATTTTAGGTAGGTAGGTAGGTAAAGAAAGTTCTTGTTGTTGGTGAATCATAGACAATTGTTCAATTTAGAGGAGAAGGTAGCCTGGGTAGTGGAGAGGAGGACATTGTTTTCATTGTTGTGTACCCAGGGCCCAGCGTAGAGCCAGGAAAATAGTTGGCATCAAATAAACTACTATTGAATTCAATTATCATGAGATTCCTTTGCTAACGCTGAGAAGTACAGAAGGTAGAGAAGACAGAATTTTATGCTTAGGGAAATAAAAGACTCAGAAGGGTTTGCCTTATTGAAACCCACTTAGATTTGAAAGCCCTTTAAGATAAATATCATTGAATTTGACCTAGGTGAGCATTTATATTAATTCTAGGCTTACAGGTCTAGAAGAAGTCTTTGTAAAGACTTTGACATTTCTGAGTAAGATTGAAAGTGCCACTCTGAAACCTACTCCATAGCTTCACTTACTTTACTTACTAGAAAACATGTTGCCCTCTTGTTCCACTCTTCAAAGTCAAAGACCTTGTGACTTTTCTGAGCCCTGAGGATGAGGATGAGGTTTCCATCACTTTTCAACTTTGAATATAGAACAGAGCTGGATATTTGCTGTCCATTGAACTTCAACATATTTCAGCAAGCCTCATCTTTGTTCTCATTGATGGAAAGCTTAAATTAAATCTTTCTCAGCCAGAACATTCAGCAAGGGATATAATAAATGAATTATGTAAAGAAATACATAGGTGTTTTAGACAATTGAAACTTCTCTATGGTCTCCCACAAACCTCACACATAAATAGAAAGTTAATCATTTGGAATAAATGAACACTTTAGGTAATGAGAGATACTCAGGATCCCTGAAGAAATTAAATTCTTATTTTCTCTTTTTTTTTTTTTCTGAGATGGAGTCTAGCTCTGTTGCCCAGGCTGGAGTGCAGTGGCGCGATCTCGGCTCACTGCAAGCTCCGCCTCCCGGGTTCACGCCATTCTCCTGCCTCAGCCTCCTGAGTAGCTGGGACTACAGGTGCCCGCCACCACGCCTGGCTAATTTTTTTGTATTTTTAATAGAGACGGGGTTTCACCATGTTAGGCACGATGGTCTCGATCTCCTGACCTCGTGATCCACCCACCTCGGCCTCCCATAGTGCTGGGATTACAGGCATGAGCCACCGTGCCTGGCCAGATTCTTATTTTCTCTTAAAAAGACAGCATGTCCTGGGCACATATGGAATGCCATGTCCAAGCACACACCCAGCTCCATCCCCATTAGGAGTCACAATTAGCACATTGCTGATGACAAGGCCAAACACAGACCTTTCCCCTTTGGCCTAAATCTGCTGACAAGGCAAAACACAGATCCTCCAACCACCCATTCTTTGTCTCATTATTAATTAGCTAAGATTAGAACTGTTTGTCCCTCCGAACTAACAAAATCCAAAGATAAACATTTCCTGTTGAGTTGACTAAGACCCCCCCGATTGCAAAATAATTTTAATAGTAAATTATACCACCAGTTACACAGTCACAACCTGCTGAGATCTGGCCATGTTCTCTCTATTACAAATAGTCCTAATGAAATCATATGCTCCACAGTCCGATGCATTTTGTCTTTGACAGTTGCCAGCCTCTTTTACTGGAGTCGCAGCTCACGATGTAGAGGAAGCTACTCTGGGGACTTTGTTTATTTTGCACTTTGTAGGAATTGTGCTCAGTAAGTGATTCACTTATCATGAGAGATAATAGGCAAATAAAAAGAATTCTTATACTTTTGATGGCAGCTAATTGGGTTCCCAGGTTAGTCTGGCATACTGGAAAGAGGGTTCCTGGGTTCTATAGGCTGCAGACATGAACCTCCACATTTGCTACTTGTCTCCTTCAAGGAAGCCACTTCACCTCCCTAAGCCTCAGGTATTCAATTTGTGAAATGGTAAGTGCTAGATTTCTAATGTTAACACTGTGGAGAAAAACTCCTTTTCTTAGTAGAAATATCTTCCATACTCCCAAAACACACACACTCCTGTTTCTCTTCAGGAAATGCTTCCATTGACCTGTTAGAATAGGAGCTGAAATCCCAGGTGACAATTTTGAATAATGATATAAGAGGTTAATATTCTACTTTAGATGATGGAGGTTAGAAGCAAGTCAGCTAACTGCAGAGCTGTTGTTTTGCTGATTGGATTCAAGTAGAGTGACAGATCTGAGTACCTTGGGACAAAATGAGGGCATTTCTGAGGAAGCAGAAGTCTAAAAGAAAAGAAAGAGGAGAAGTCATGGGAACCACCTTCTCAAATTATAGTTCCTTTTGGCTAGATATTTAGTTAACTAGTGTAACAGTAAATACAAATGGAACATAAGAAAAAAATAATAATTCTCCCTGATGGAAAAAGGGAAAGAGATCTCCACCACCACCACCATTTCCTCAGAATATTTTCTTTTAGAAACATACATTCTTTCTCTGCTTCTTAGGGATATAACAATTTTTTAAAGAAAAAAGATAAACAAGTCTCTTGCAGGTTTTACAATGTAGGAATGTGTTTCTCAAGGGTCTGGAACTATCTCTCAGATAGAATCACCAAGGAGGATTGTACCTCATCTCCTCATCTTTATAAACCAAAAATAAAACTCATAGCCACCCCTTCCACCCCTTGCAATCATCTGAATGGACCCCTCCTCTGCCAGGGCACCCTAAATTTAACCTGAAAGACTGGTTTAGGCCATGATGGTGAGACAGCCAGGTGGGAGAGGGTCCCCAGTGAAACTGCACCCAGCCCACACTGGAAGGAATGCACCTTGGGGTGGAGCCACAGAAGTTTGCACTGTTTGCAGCGGGAGGAGCCTGGCCCCACCTCTTCCTATGTGGAACCTGGGATTCAATCTGCAAGGGAGGAAGCACACCAGCAGAGACTCTGACTTTGCAGATGGTCCCTGTTTCCCCTTTTTTCCTTTTCACCCAATAAAACCCTGCTTTACTCACCCTTCAACTCGTCCGCAAGCCTAAATTTTAGTGGCCATGGGACAAGGACCGCATCTTTAGCTGAACTAAGGAAAAGTCCCGCAACAATGGGGAGGGAGGGTCAGATATGCCTCATTATGCCCTCTTTCCTCTTGGAATTCAGGAAAAGCCAATCACCGTTTAACATCAACACAAGCCTTAGGTCTGAGAAGAAACCTCTACAATCTATTCTCTCTGAAGCCTGCCACATGGAGGCTTCATCTTCATGATCAAACTTTGGTCTCTGCAACCTCTTATCATAACCCAGACATTGTTTTCTATGATAATAACTCTTTCAACCAATTGCCAATCCAAAATTTTTTCATTCTACCTATAACCTAGACACCCCCTTGCTTTGAATTGTCCCACTTTTCTGGACTGAACCAAAGTATATCTTAAATATATTTGATTCATGTCTCATGTCTCCCTAAAATGTATAAACTAGGCTGTGCGGCAACCACCCTGGACACATGTTCTCAGGATCTCCTGAGGGCTGTGTCGTGGGCCATGGTCACTCATACTTGGCTTAGAATAAATCTCTACAAATATGTTACAAAGTTGGACTCTTTTTATTGACATTTTCATGGGAGGGTAGGAGCCTAATGTTACCTAGGCGTCTGGCTCCACATTGCAAAACTACCTCCTGGTATAAAGATATGAGAATTTGTTTTTCCTTTGGATAAAGGTAATTAGCAAGCACCCATGGCCAATTTCAATTACCCGGTGATTTTGGGATGAATTCTATGTGGCAAATGGTGCTGTCAAGTCCTTTTACTTAGTTGCAAACTACTTATCATCGATCTTGAGAACGTGTATGTGAGGGTTTTACCTACTTGGCCACATGAAAGGGTGAGATTTCTGTCTGTTTTTCCATCTCTTTAGCAGATTTCTTGTGATGCACATTGAAGTGAGCTTTAGTGTTTATTCAACAACATCTATTCTACTTTTGTGGAGAGGTTTCCCGAACAGGTTTTGTTTTAAATTATTTCCCAAACACTAGATATTTGCTATACTTGAGCCTGCAAAGAAGGGGTCAGCAAGCTTTTTCTGTAAAGGCCCAGATAGTAAATATTTAGGCTTTATGTGTCACATAGAGTTTTAGGGCATATTATTTTCTTTGCCGTTTTTTTTTTTTTATTCCCAGCCTGTCATTAATGTAAAAAACATTCTTAGCTTGTTGCCCGAATGGGCACTGGACTTAGCCCTTGGCTCCATAGTTTGCCAACTGTAAAGTGTGGGAGGAGATTGTGAAACCCTTCCCAGAGAGGCCTGTAAGGGGCACCTTCAGAGGGTGATGCTACCTTTAGGGAAACAGGTGACTTAGACCCAGTCTTTTGTTTACTTCCCTAGCCGCTAGAGTTTGGCTCCACCTCTGTGCCAAAGGAATGCAGTGAAGAGAGAAGAGAGGTATTCAAAGGTGACGTATACAGTTGATTCTCATTATTCACAGTAGTTATGTTCTACAAAGTTTCTGTAAATATCACATTACTGTAGGGGCAGAGAGAAATCTTCCCCTCTGCCCTCTGATGGTTCACTGCTGAAATGAGCTGACAATAGACAGATTAACAAGGGAAAAATGCATGCAATTTACTAATGTGCACATGGAGATGGGAGTCCTAAAAATATGAGACTCAAAGAAGGGCTTTGGTTAAGCCTTAAATGCCCTCTAGTTGGTTAATTCTTAAATATCCTATTCACAGGGGACAGGGAAAACGGGGACTGTGGGTACACGTAGAGGGAAAGTAAATTATTTTAGGGAAAATGAATGCGCTCAAAGAAAAGACAATTGGCCTGGTACAAAGTTCCTCTGAGCTCTAGGGGAGGTACAAGCAAATTGTGGAAAGGTGAGACCAGAACTTCATTGTAAACAAAGGTTGTCATTATGCAGATAAAATCTTTCGCAGAATCTCTCTGAACTGCCCTCAGAAGGATAGATGAAAAGTCTGTCTGGACATGGTAATGACTTATTTTCTCCTCTCTAGTGGTTACTCTTTCCTGGTTATACGATAAGATCTGTAGAGAGGGAGTTTTAAAACAACTGCATTTCTGGCCCGGTGCAGTGGCTCACGCCTGTAATCCCAGTACTCTGGGAAGGCCGAGGAGGGTGGATCACGAGGTCAGGAGATCGAGACCATCCTGGCTAACACGGTAAACCCCGTCTCCACTAAAAAATACCAAAAAATCAGCCGGGTGCGGTGGTGGGCACCTGTAATCCTAGCTACTTGGGAGGCTGAGGCAGGAGAATGGCGTGAACCCGGGAGGTGGAGCTTGCAGTGAGCTGAGATTGCGCCACTGCACTCCAGCCTGGGTGACAGAGCAAGACTCCGTCTCAAAAAACAAACAAACAAACAAACAAAAAAACAGACCAGGCACGGTGTTAATCCCAGCACTTTGGGAGGTCAAGGTGGGTGGATCACAAGGTCAGGAGTTCGAGGCCAGCCTGGCCAATATGGTGAAACCTTGTCTCTACTAAAAATACACAAAATTAGCCGGGCATGGTGGCACATGCCTGTAATCCCAGCTACTTGGGAGGCTGAGGCAGGAGAATTGCTTGAATCCAGGAGGTAAAGGTTGCAGTGAGCCAAGATCATGCCACTGCATTCCAGCCTGGGTGACACAGCGAGATTCCGTCTCAAAAAAAAACAAAAAAACCCCTGCATTTCTATGTGTCAATTTGACTGGGCTAAATTAAAACAAGCAAACAAACAAACAAAAACACTGCATTTCTTCTGGAGAAACCTCCATTGGTCAGACTTAATCAGATAAGGAAACTTCAGCAAAAGCCTCTCCTTTCTTGCTTCCTTGCTTCAGGAAAGAAAGAGGATGGTAGGTGGTATGGTTTGGCTACGTCCTCACACAAATCTCATCTTGAATTGTAGCTCCCATAATTCCCACATGTTGTGGAAGGGACCCAGTAGGAAATAATTGAATCATGGAGGCTGTTCCCCCCATATTGTTCTCCTGGAACAGAATAAGTCTCACGAGATCTGATGTTTTTATAAGGGGAAACCTCTTTCACTTGGTTCTCATTCTTTCTTGTTTGCTGCCATGTAAGGTGTGCCTTTTGCCTTCCACTGTGATTGTGAGGCCTCCCCGCCATGTGGAACTGTGAGTCCATTAAACCTCTTTTTCTTTATCAATTACTCAGTCTTAGGTATGTCTTTATCAGCAGCATGAGAACAGACTAATACAGCAGGGTGAGGTTGGGGGGGCTGATGGTGTTAGACAGAGATGTTGGTCCTGAGGCTTATTTCTGAGACCTTTCAATTTTATTTAATTCAAAGCACTCAACATGTCAAAGTGCCATTTTTGAGGATATGGTTTTCACAGCTCCAACATTAGCAAGTACTAAATTGTTGCTTCTTGGGAAAATGTAAGGGAAAGTTTCTGTGAGCCTCTGGCTGCAACATTTTCATCAAATGATCAAGATATAATCTTGTTTTATATGTGTTTCTGTTTAAAGACACCTCATTTAATATATAAAATTTATTTATCAGCATTGAGATTATAGCCAATGGCACTATAGGTCATATCTGAACAAAGTTTATGTCACATGTGCCTCCATAATGCATATCACGGTCTTTCTGTGCTTTGAGAGCACTTTAGCACTATGTTTGGAGGCCATTGTAAACATCAAAATCACCAAAAAAGCACAAAAATATGAAAACCGCGACACTAAACAGATTGTGAAAAGGACACTTGATTTTAGTATGAGAGCTGAAACAAGAAGGCAGAACATGGTTTTGTTCAACATCAGCTGGGAATGTGCAAGCTGGGAGAATGAAATTTTTGGCCAGTCTGTGTATGACAACAAAGGTGCTGTGAGTGTGAATTTTGGGGTTAGTAATAAATTTTAGCAGGTGGGTGAATTTGCAAATACAAATACATTTTAGCAAGAAGGTGGATTTGAAAATACAAAATCCACGAATAATGAGAATCGACATTCTGTGGGAGTTCTATTGAATGTGAAATGTAAAATCTATTTTTTAACTATTCACAACTACTTATGAATAATGAATTCATTTCCAAATATGTTTCTGTAAAGAGTGTATATATATTGGGGGGTCTCCCGGGAAGTGCTGAGTGGAACCTCCATTTGGGTGTTATTGTCACCTGACATTTCAGCCCCACTTTTGGGTTATATCACATAATCTTAAGAATTTAAAAGAATCTAATTAAAATATTTGTATGTTAATGTCCATTTGAGGATATTGCAGGAGTAAGAGTGTGTCTGGATTTAAAATGTCATAATTCTTGGCTTGGATTATTACAGTCATCTATTACCATATTTAGAATAATAGCTATGACAAGCTTCTGCAAGTAGGTCATGTTTGTGCTAATTGCTTGTCAAAGCTGTATCCCCAAATATCACCAACATAGCATGTTGATGAGACAAAGTTGATTGCTTATTTATTGCAAAGTTGTTTTTTTTTGAGATGAAAGTTTCGTTCTTGTCGCCTAGGCTGGAGTGCAGTGGCATAATCTCGGCTCACTGCAACCTCCGCCTCCCAGGTTCAAGCGATTCTCCTGTCTCAGCCTCATGAGTAGCTGGGATTACAGGCATGTGACATCATGCCAAACTAATTTTTTGTATTTTTAGTAGAGGTGGGGTTTCACCATGTTGGCCAGGCTAGTCTCGAACTCCTGACCTCAGGTGATCCACCTCAGCCTCCCAAAGTGCTGGGATTATAGGCGTGAGCCACCGCACCCGGCTTATTGCAAAGTTTATTGCTTATCTATGTGGCAGGAAAATAATTGACCTCCCAAAGATGTCCACACACTCACCTCTGGAATATGTGAACATGTGAATTTACATGACAAATGGAAATTAAGACCACATATGGAATTAAAGTTGTTAACTCACTTTGAAATAGGGAGATTATCCTGGATTATCCAGATGGGGCTGATCACAAATTCTTAAAAGTGGAAGAGGGAGGCAGAAGAGAAAGAACCAAAGAGATGGCAGCATGAGAAGGCCTCCCAGCCTATCATTGCTGACTGTGAAGGTGGAGGAAGGGGCCAGGGGCTGAGGACAGCAGGCAGCCTCTAGATGCTGGAAAAGTCAGACACAGGAGCCCAGAGCCTGCAGGAGGAACCTCTACCCTGCTGATGCCTGGATTTTAGGTCAGTGAGACCCACATTGAACGTCTGACCAAGAGGACTGTAAGATAACAAGTCTGGATTGTTTACAACACTGTTTGTGGTAATTTGTTACAGCAGCAATAGAAAACTAATACACTGGCAAGGGAAAGAGTACAGCCTTTGTAAATTTCTATCAGCATCTCAGAGGAGAGAAGGGGAGATCAGAATTTATTGAGAATTGCAAGTTTGGTTTAAGATGGGTCTCTGAAGGAGAGGATTTGATTAGAATTGTGTGAGAATCATGATACAACAGTCTGGGCTTAGAGAAAATAGCGAGGTGAGGATTTTTGGGGAAGGATTCAAAGACTCAAGCTGTAAACTCGGTCTATGCTTTCCCCTGAAGAGTTGATAAAGCATTTGGGAAGTTCCTATAATGAAAAATCAAACCATTCTGGAGGTAGGACAGTCCTTGAAAAGTAATACTAATGGAACAATAGAATAACAAAGTCATGTTAATATCAGTGGGAAGGTGTGGCTTCGGTTCTCAGTGTCCAGGCTGAGATGGTTCTCTTGGTTCTTGATTTAATAGCTGATCTTCTGTAGAAAAATGTATAGCTGTCACTGCCCTGCTTCCTCTGTGTATTAATTTATGACTATGCTCAAAGGCACAAAAGCAATATAAGTATGATCTGGATAGAAAAAAAGAAGTATTTGGCAGCTAACTATGAAGAAAATAGAGTATTCTGATAGCTGCTTTCATTACTATCACTGTGCACATTGCTGAAAGTAGAATTTGAAAGTTGAATAATTTTCAAATTTAAAACATACTTTGCTGTCTACTTATGACATGCTAATAAGGTAACAAATTCTTATCAATCATGTTTGAAAAGGACACAAATAGAACACAGTGCTTGCCATTTTAGTGATTGTCAGATTTCTTGTGACAACTGAGAATGTTAATTTTATAGTAAACTTGCCATTACTCTGTATGTAGTTCATCATGATGTCTTCTGAAGCCCTTTCAGTCATGGCCTGGTGTTAAATACCAATGCAATGCTGCTCTTATCAATGCAATGCATGCAATGCCCATAAAACTAATGTCTTTTAAAACTAGTTTGTAGCCAGAAATCTTTAAGACATTACCAGTTAAGTGTGAGATAATACAGAATACTTTGTCATAATTTTTAAATCTTTAAATATTAATTTCAACATCAAACACAATTCATTATGGTACCACTTTTTTTAACATGATTAACTTGATAGCTAATACAAATCAGTGTGAATGTAAATATATAGGAAATGACATAGGTAAGACAATAAACATCTGATAATTTGCTCAGCAAATATTTTCTTACCAACTTTACAAACCTCTTTTTTTTGCATTATTTTGAAACATTTACTTTTGCTAGATTCAGTGAAGCAAGTAAAGTTTGAATTTGAAAATAAACTAAACTGTGATTTGTGGAACAGGTTTTTATTTCACTTTTGAAATAAATGACACATACTGCAATTAATTAAATTTCAGATAATTTGATAATTAAATTTGAGATAATGACTTTGAGCAAATTTATCAAAATTTATTATAATAACTCTTTTAAAATAATCGCATTTTTATTCATGTGCTATGTTAAACAAAAACTATGGGAGGCCACTGTTTTCGACTGACATCCTGCACTAGGCCCCAGTCGATCAGACCCAACAAAAATGTAGTCACTTATGCGAAATACCACATAATCAAACTGAAACTTTAAGAAAGTAAACAGATCCCAGAACAGAGCAGTTTTTCCTCAAGACAGGAAATTCCGGTCTACCTGAGTCAGTGCAAAAAGGAACTTTTCTCTGCTTTAACCCTTACAACAAATTAACCTGGATTAACCCTGATCTTAACCAATCAGGCTTTTTGTCTATTGTTTTGTTTAATTGTTCTCATTTTACAGAAGCTACTGTTCTTCCGTTGTCTGTGGAAGCTCTCATCTTATTTTATAGAATGAAGGCTGCCCTGATTCATGACTTACAAATAGAAGCCAATTACATCTATAACTAAATTTGTTCTAATTTTGTCTTTTAAAAAGTTATCGTCATAGGCCAGGCACAGTGGCTCACACCTAAAATCCCAGCGCTTTGGAAGGTCAAGGCAGGCAGATTGCTTGAACCCAGGAGTTTGAGACCAGCCTGGGCAACATGCGGAAACACAGCTTCTACAAAAAATAACCAGATATGGTGGCATGTGCCTGTAATCCCAGCTACTCCAAAGACAGGTGGAAGAATCACTTGAGCCCGGGAGGTCAAGGCTGCAGTGAGCCATGATCACTACAGCCTGGGCAACAGAGCAAGACTCTGTCTCAATAAAACAAACAAACAAACAAAAAACTGTTGTCATCATAAATTTTGTTTTTATTAAGAAAGGGCAACTTAACACTTTCTTAGCTTTTGAGGATGTAAATTGGTTATCTAACATATATTAATGTCTCAAATATTGTATTATCTTTTTAAAATATATTTGTGTAGAATATGGAGTGAATTAAGTTAAAATCCAGATAAATATTTTCATTATCTTGCGAAGTTTCCAAAATGCTATGAGTTTTTGCATATAATTATTTATAACTTATTTTTAACACATTACCTCAGCCTATTAGGGATTCAGTGACATAGCCTGGATGTTTGTCTCCTAAACCTCATGTTGAAATCTGAACCCCTGTGTTGGTGGGACCTAATGGGAGGTGTTAGGGTCTTGGGAGCAGATCCCTCATGAAAAGATTGTTGCCCTCCCTGGGGAGAGGGGATGAATGAGCTCTCTGTTAGTTCCCAAGAAAGCTAGTTGTTACAAAGAGCCTGGCACCCCATCCCCCGTCTCTCCTCTTTTCTCACTATGTGATCTCACTACAGGCTGGCTTCCCTTTGCCTTCCGCCATGTGTGGAAGCAACCTGAGAAATCCACCAGAAGCTGAGCAGATGCTGGTGCCATTCTTCCTGTATGGGATGCAGAATCATGAGCCAAATAAACCTCTTTTTTTAATACATTTTTTAGTCTCAGGAGTTTTTTTTACAGTGACACAAATGGGTTAAGATATTCAATGCAATGGTTCATGCCAGAAAATACTTTGCCATCCCATGTCACGTTATAGACTTCAGGAGAAAGGACGTTTAGAAGGCATAAAGACATTTACAAAGCACAGTAGTCCCTGTTTTCATTAAAACACATCATTGCTCTATCTAAGTATTTGCTCTGGTTCTGTAAGTGACTGTCCCAAGCACACCTCTGGCCTTCAGGTTTATTCTATTTTCCCAGCACAGCACAGTTTTGCTAATTTGTAAAACTCCAATTTCTCATAAAAATAATCAGATTTCTGGTTTCTCATAAAAAGAAATCAGAGAAGACCTGGTCACACTGGGAGGCATCCCTTATAGGGTAGGACTATGCCCTTTCAATGAGCCAGGCTCTGTCCTGAGAGACACCATTCCCTCCCAGCTCCATTTACTCCTTACCTCTCCTTGAAAGCTTTTACCTGCTATGATCTTTAGCAACTCTGCTGCCTTTGCTGGCAAGAGAAGATTAGGCATATAATTAACATTTCAGTAGCGGATCAGGCAGACTCAGAATGAGGGCTTTTGAAACACATCGCAGTGTTCATTTACAAGTGATTAGTGGTGGCCACAGGACTGGCTGTCGCTGATTTGCCTTGCTTTAGGGAAGCCATTTTTATCTTCCCTCTACTTCTGGCTGTTGGAATGTTTCCATCTTCCAGCATATGGCACACTTAGTTCCTGAGGTTTTTGCTCCCAGGAAAAGAGAAAGTCCCCAAACTTAATTTTATCCTGGGAAGAGTGCATCTAAACCTTTAATTCAGAGCAGATGATCACTAATCCTAGCATAGTCAGACCTAAGCAGGCAATATTTAGAGACAGACAAACTTTGAAATAATAGCAACTGGCTATTGTATCTCTACTAAGAACTCTGCCTCAAGCGTAGACATGGTTTTCTCCTATAAATCTCACCCTTAGGAACTGACAATTTGTCTTAGTCAGGATGATATTAGTTTAGCACTCACAATAAGTTTTTCTGGAAATTTAGAATGGTAACAGAAGTTTGTATTCTTAGGAATAAATATGAACTATTTTCTTCCTGCTATGTTCTGTGTGTCATTGTGGCTGGTGAATAAAGAAGGGACAGACACTTTGGGAAGCCGAGGTAGGCAGATCATGAGGTCAGGAGATTGAAACCATCTTGGCCAACATGGTGAAACCCCGTCTCTACTAAAAATACAAAAATTAGCCAGGCGTGGTGGCATCTGCTTGTAATCCCAGCTACTTGGGAGGCTGAGGCAGGAGAATCGCTTGAACCAGGGAGTTAGAGATTGCAGTGAGGTAAGATTGTGCCACTGCACTCCAGCCTGGTGACAGAACAAGACTCCGTCTCAAAAAAAAAAAAAAAGGACAGAAAGAAAGAGAGCAATTTCTCCCTCCAAGCTTCCATACTCTCTTCATCTGCAGTGCATATGGACATGTGAACACTTTCCTTCACTACTGGACTTAACAGACTGACACATGAGGGGGCAGGCATCACCCTCCCTGCAAGGCAACACAAGAAATGGTTCAAGGTGAGGCAGAGGACAGGTGATGTTCCTGACCTGGCTCTGAACTTTGCTGGCTGAGTGACCATGGATGAATGGCTGATCCACCATAATTCTCATCTTTAAAATGAGATTTTTAGAATGGGTTGTGTTGTAGATTAGTATAGCCATCATGAAAAACATTATGGAGGTTCCTCAAAACCTTAAAACTAGAACCAGCATATGACCCAGCAATCTCACTCATGGCATATATGGAAAGAAAATGAAATCAGTATGTCAAAGAGATATCTTCACTTCTACATTTACTGCCGTGTTACTCACAATAGCCGAGATACGCAATCAACCTAAGTGTTCATCAATGAATACATGGATTTTTAAGATGTGGTATATATACAAAATGGAACACTATTGAACCGAAAAACAGAATGAAATCCTGTTATTTTCAACAATGTGGATGAACCCAGAGGACATTAGGTTAAGTGAAATAAGTTAGGCACAGAAAGAGAAATATTGCATGATCTCACGCATATGTAGAATCTAAAAAGTTGGGCTGGGTGTGGTGTCTCATGCCTGTAATCCTAGCACTTTGGGAGGCCGAGGAGGGTGGATCACCTGAGGTCAGGAGTTCGAGACCAGCCTGGCCAACATGGCAAAACCCCATCTCTACTAAAAATACAAAAGTTAGCCGGTCATGGTGGCACACGTCTGCAATCCCAGCTACTTGGGAGGCTGAGGAAGGACAATCATTTGAACTCGGGGAGGTGGAGGTTGCAGTGAGCCGAGATCGCACCACTGTACTCCAGCCTGTGTGACGGGAGCTAGACTTCATCTCAAAAACAAAAAAAACCAAAAAACTTTATGTCATAGAAGTAGAAAGTAAAATGGTTGTTACCAGAGACCGGGATGTTGGGGGCAATGTGAAGATACTGGCCAAAAGATGTATAATTACATTTAGATAGTTAAATGTCCAGAAAAGAACAAATGTATCTTCTTTCTGGACAGAAAGAAGATAAGCAATCACCTGGGGCCGAGGGATGGTGAGGAGAGGATAGATGGAGCGAGGAGAGAAATGAGGAAAGACTACTAAGGGTCATGGAGTTTATTTTTTGGGTGATGAAAATGCCCTAAAATTAATTGTGGTGATAGCTGCGCAACCCCTGAACATACTAAAAATCACTGAAGTGTATACTTTAAATGGGTGAATTGTATGATATGTGAATTATATCCCAATAAAGCTGTTTAAAAAAAATGGTTGTGATGAGGAGTGATGCCTATGAAACCTTTAACATAGTGCCATATACAGTAACAACTCATTAATATTTAGTTATTTGTATTATTATGCCATCTCCAAGACACCTCACCACTAGTCTCTAGAGTATCACAAGTAAAACTATGTGAAATCTTCCACTCACTCCAGTTTCCATTCTTTGGCAATCCTGTGGTCTATAAAATATACTGTCCTCTTTCAGACCTGGAAGTGGAAGGAGGCTGCACACATTTGAAAGAAAATCGTCCAATTAAATTCATTATCTTTATGACATAGAGATATGGAAAATGGATGTAAATGCAGGAGCTTTGTTTTTAAAAGTTGAATAATAAATTCTGCTGAAATACAATGTCATTCACTATGTAGGCAAATAGCATCTACAAAAATTTAGGTAGAGGGATGTATACATCTATTAGGATATTCTAGAATGACTTTTTAAAGGTTATGCTGTAAAAATGCCACCAGGTGTTAGAAATAGATCAAACTGTGTCAAACTTTTTTTTTTTTTTTTTTTTTTTTTTTGAGATGGAGTCTCGCTCTGTCACCCAGGCTGGAGTGCAGTGGCGCGATCTCGGCTCACTGCAAGCTCTGCCTCCCGGGTTCACGCCATTCTCCTGCCTCAGCCTCCTGAGTAGCTGGGACTACAGGCGCCCGCCACCACACCCAGCTGAGGCTGATTTTTTTGTATTTTTAGTAGAGACGGGGTTTCACCGTGTTAGCCAGGATGGTCTCGATCTCCTGACCTCGTGATCCACCCGCCTCAGCCTCCCAAAGTGCTGTGATTACAGGCGTCAGCCACTGCGCCCGGCCTCCTCCATAGCCCTTCTAACAGAAGCACCAAATGACAACTCTAGAAGAAACATTTACTCTTTCCATTTTTCATCATACCTTTAAATTATAGGATGTCATTTGATGGTTTATTTCAGTGGTCTGTTGTCCTACTTGGTGGTCTATTTCATTATAAAATATCTTTTATGACAGTAAACCACTGGACTACAGAGTCATGATAATTTCTAAATTTTGCTGGCTGACCTCTAGACTCACAGTCTGTAAACAGTCTGACTTTATATCACTCCTACAAATGTTGTCAGGTTAGGGTCAAGTAAATTATTAGAAAATAATTCAGTATTTTTTTTAATCAAGCATTATGATTTTTATCTTTTTGCAAGTTTAGAGTAACTTTTTCTTGGACAAATGCTTCTCTTGACCCTGACGCTCTCTGAAGATTTGTTTTGTGTGCCAAATTGTATTACTGTTCCCAATTACTTGCTGTCCTCCAAGTAAGAGGATTATACATCCCTGACACAATGGAGTCGGGATTGGTCATGTGACTTGCTGTAGCCCATAGAACGTGAAGAGAAATGCTGAGAGCCAGTGCTGTGAAGAAGCCCACATTCTGCCTATAATGGCCAGAGAGCACATCAGCCATAAATTAGGTTGTTCAGTTCATAGCCTGCCTTGCTCCAAGCAAACATTATGGTGATAGGCAGAATAATGCCAGGAATCTTAAAGGTTTGGTCATTTTCTTTTCTCATTTTCAGAGCTTTGGGCACTTTTGACCCACATTGTTTTTAAAACTTTGCCCCTTAGGATAGATTTACAGCAACCCACAGGAAACAAAATTTTAAAACAATACATATGGCAATTATCTAAGAGCTATAATTTTTAAATTAAAAGATTTTAAAACACTAAAAGGAATGGGAGTAAAGTTCTCCACTAGTTTGTTAAATGATACAAAAGAAAATAGACTGGAGAAAAATGACTAATAACAAATACAGCATCCTCTTTCATATTTTAATATTCTACATATTAGATTTAATGATGACCAGGTATTTGAGAGTATATTTATTGTCATAAGTTAGGCATAAATGTATATATAGACACATTGATAAATTAAGTGCTTTTGTGTGATTGTATACCATATCTACATTTAGTTTTTGTGAACTATATGTAGTTCACATATATGTCACATTCATGCACATATATGTCATGCATGTGACATATATCATACATATACATTTAGGAAAAAAGTTCTATGAATGAAAATATATGTGTCCATCTGCTAGCTTAATAAATTAAACATTACCAATATTTATTAGTCCCCAAGGTAAACGCTGTCCTAAATTTTATCATTCCTTTATTTTTTATTTGTGATTCTTTGAATATACTGTTTTGTTTTTCCCTTTTTTTTCTTTTTTTGAGATGGAGTCTTGCTCTGTCGCCGAGGTTGGAGTGCAGTGGCGCAATCTTGGCTCACTGCAAGCTCCACCTCCAGAGCTCACGCCATTCTCCTGCCTCAGCCTCCCAAGTAGCTGGGACTACAGGCGCCCGCCACCCCGTCTGGCTAATTTTTTTGGTTTTTTTTAGTAGAAATGGGATTTCACCGTGTTAGCCAGGATGGTCTTGATCTCCTGACCTCGTGATCCACCCATCTCGGCCTCCCAAAGTGCTGGAATTACAGGCGTGAGCCACTGTGCCTGACCTGTTTTTCCTCTTTTTAAAGACTTCATAGACTTGGAACATACATATTAACTCTGTGATTTTTTTTAAACTATTATTGTTCAAATTGAGTTTTTGAGATTCAGGCATGCTCATACATGTAATTAATGTCCTTAATTTTCATTACTATATGATATTCCACTGAATGCATCTGCCACATTTTACTCATCCATTTTTTGGTTTTTACGCATTTTAGTTGTTTATTTTTCCTTTTTTGGCTTTCATAAAAAGGTTTCTATGAATAGTTTAGTTTATAACATCTTTTCCCAGTGACTTTTGGAATTTCCTGTTCACAACCTATTTAACTGAGTTTACTGGTTTGAATAGAGAACTTTGAGAGGCAACCAGTGTGACTTATTTTAGCAGACGGGATGGTGGTTGAGGTGAACTGATGTGCACGTAAGGTCAGGTCAGTTGTGCACATAGGCATAGCCTTTTCTCAGTGATACTTATGACCAGCCCCGCACATTATTGCTGGGAAGTCCTTTAGAGACCATGAGTCCGATTTCCTCTTCTTGAATGCTGTGCCAATGCATTTTCAAAAACTACTGTCATGGCCGGGCGTGGTGGCTCACGCCTGTAATCCCAGCACTTTGGGAGGCCAAGGCGGGCGGATCACGAGGTCAGGAGACCCAGACCATCCTGGCCAACATGGTGAAACCCCGTCTCTACTAAAAATACAAAAAATTAGCCTGGCGTGGTGGCGGGAGCCTGTAATTCCAGCTACTCGGGAGGCTGAGGCAGGAGAATGGCATGAACCCGGGAGGCGGAGCTTGCAGTGAGCCGAGATGGCACCACTGCACTCCAGCCTGGGAGAAGAGAGAAACTCTCTCAAAAAAACAAAACAAACAAACAAAAAAAAAACTGTCATGTTAATGTAGTTTCCTATGAGAAACAAATGAATTAAAGAGTTAAAAATTAATCCTGTTACAGATGAGCTTGTTTTATTGCTGCATTCCTTCTTTTTCTGTAGTGATTTTATATGAGCACTGAGAGGCAGAAATGGTGATGAGGGTTGAGAATTTGCGGTTTTTTTCTTCCCAACTAACTTATAAATTTAGAATGACCTAAATTTAACGACAACAGCTGCAAACTCTAATCTGAGTACTGTATTATAATATTAACTGCTGAATGAAACTAGACATCTTATGTCAACGTAAGAGCAACATTTTCAGGGAAGGATGAGGAATTTGGACTATTTTAAAAACTAAAGGAATACAGCAGGCAAAAGCAAACACCAATCTGCTGACATCAGATAAAGACAAACTTTATTTCTGTAAAAAGAAACTTAGGGGAGAAAGGCTTAGGGCAAACCACCAGCTGATATAGTTTAGATGGCTGGGCGCGGTGGCTCACACCTGTAATCCCAGCACTTTGGGAGGCCGAGGCGGGCGGATCACAAGGTCAGAAGATCAAGACCATCCTGGCTAACATGGTGAAACCCCATCTCTACTAAAAATACAAAAATTAGCCGGGCGTGGTGGCCGGCGCCTGTAGTCCCAGCTACATGGGAAGCTGAGGCACAAGAATTGCTTGAGCCCTGGAGGCAGAGGTTGCAGTGAGCTGAGATTGCACCACTGCACTCCAGCTGGGGCTACAGAGTGAGACTCTGTCTCAAATAAATAAATAAATAAATAAATAAATAAATAAATAAATAAATGAGTCTGGCATCTCTCTTGTTCCCTCTCTTACCATGTGATATACCAGCTCCCACTTTGCCTTCTGATACTGTCATTACACTTTTTGTACAGCCTGCAGAACTGTGAACCAAATAAACCTCTTTTCTTTATAAATTATGCAGCCTCACATATTTCTTTATAGCAACACAAAATGGACTAACACACCAGCAGACATGGTGTTCTTGTTCTCAAAGCCAAGGTGGGCAGATCACCTGAGGTCAGGAGTTCGAGACCAGCTTGGCCAACATGGCAAAACCCCATCTCTAGTAAAAATTAAAAAATTAGCCGGGCGTGGTGGTGGGTGCCTGTAATCCCAGCTACTCTGGAGGCTGAGGCAGGAGAATTTCTTGAACCCAGCAGGCGGAGGTTGCTGTGAGCCGAGATTGCACCACTGCACTACAGCCTGGGTGACAGAGCAAGACTCTGTCTCAAAAAAAAAAATTATTATAATCACAAAGTTTAATTTACAGGTATGACCTGTTTGTGCAGGGACCTCACAGTCCCCATGTCTATTTACAGAATCCCCAGCTTTGAATTCACTAAAATAGGGCAACCTCAGTTTCAGGTAGCTGGAATGGAAACCCCCATATCACAGTTCTGACTTCATTGTTCTTTATATCTAATCCCAGGTATACCTTGTATAGAATCTCTTACAAGGTGAGGTAAGTGAGGTACTCCCCTTAGGAACACAATTAAATGGGTAAGCACAAAACTTAGCAATCAAAATAAATAATGTTTTAATACATTATTTAAAAATATTAAAATTAATGCAAAAAAACACCATGAGCAAATATTAAAATTTAGACAGCAGGATCTGAGCCTGCACTTTTGCAACTCACCTTGTTCATCTCACCTTAATTCCTGTTAATTTCCTTCTCAATTAGTTTCCAGCAGGACAAAAATTCGTTGGACTTGGTATGAAGATTCAATCCATATTTTGCAGAAATATTTGGTCTAAGAAGGATATTTCATCTAGGACAAGGTCATTTATTAAGTTTAATTCTCCCATCATGTCTTCAAGGCAACAAATATAGTCTAAGACCCTGTTAGACCAGTTTTATTTGCCACTTTCCAATTATTTTGCCAATACAGAGCCAATCACAATCTGTTGTAAGATTTTACTATAAATGATGACTTAATCTTGCTGTCATGATTAGGATGATTATACAGTTTTCTTCATTCAAATTGGAACATTCTTTCTTTGAAAGGAGTGCTATAGAAATCATGCCAGGACAAATGGGACTGACTTGGACAAAGCAGTATTGCTTTCGGTATGTGCTATTATATTTTGACCACGTTCTTGTCTCATGGATGACTTTATTAGCATAAGAGTGGCCACTTTTAAAAAGCAGCATTTCTGGGAGGCTGAGGGAGGAGAATGGCGTGAACCCGGGAGGCAGAGTTTGCAGTGAGCCGAGATCACACCACTGCACTCCAGCCTGGGCGACAGAGAGAGACTCTGTCTCAAAAAAATATGTATATATATAAAAAATAAAAATAAAAATAAAAAAGCAGCATTTCCTACATATTGCATTCAATTTTTTACTTACCTATCCCTTTGACTTTTAAAACTTTTTTTCTTAGTCTGTGCTTATGTCTTTGTGATGTTTCCATCAGACAGCAGGTGGCACTGCAGCGCATTGTGCACAGAGTTTTGCATTCGTGCCATCCTTTTATACTTATTTATTTATTTAAACGGAGTCTCACTCTTGTTGCTCAGGCTGGAGTGCAGTGGTGTGATCTTGGCTCGCTGTAACCTCCGCCTCCGGGGTTCAAGCGATTCTCCTGCCTCAGCCTCCCTTGTAGCTGGGACTACAGGCACCCACCACCACGCCCAGCTAATTTTGTATTTTTAGTAGAGACGGGGTTTCACCATGTTGGCCAGGCTAGTCTCAAACTTCTGATCTTAGGTGATCCACCTGCCTCAGCCTTCCAAAGTGCTGGGTTTACAGGTGTGAGCCACCACCCCGGCCTTACGCCATTCCTTGAAATTTGTGTTTATGGCATCTTTGACTTACTCAATAACACATCTTGTACCATCGTGCTAGAAATGCTAACTTGTGTTCAGAATTTCTGCATCCTTCTTAAGTGAAACTTTGCCAAGCAAGTAAACCTATGATAATACGGTAATGAAATCTTATCCCAGTATCTCATTTCTAGTGCCCTAATAGTGACAATTTATCTTGTCATCTTCAGAGGGGCTTAACCTCACTGATTCTGTCAGTAGTAATGGATACATTTAATTAATTCAGCAGGAAGTTCTGTCTTAAAGCTCATTCTCTTTCCCCTCTGCGGAGAGTGAGGACAAGCTTCTGCAAAAGGGCCGATTAGCAGAACTTTTGATATTCTGAAGACAGTTACTGTCCCTCTCTTGCTCTTTCTCTTGCTCTGTGTGTGTGTGTGTGTGTGAGACACACACACACACATTTAATATGTTTATATAAATATTAACATATATATTTAATATTTTCCAGTCCTTATCTCAATGCTCTTGATTGATAATGAGGGGCAGTGAAAGTCATTACAGAGATATACAAAGTTTACATTAACTGTATATAGATTTAGAGTTTTTTAAATCATTTGAACTCTGAGTTTCAACATTTTTTTAAAGCAATAAATGAAAGGCTTCAGAGTGCAAACATTTTTAATATGATATTAAATTGAAAACCTCAAAGTCTCTGGGGTAGTTTTAAATATGACGCAGCCTTCTACTTTAAAAATATGAAATCTAGATTATTAAAGTACTACTAGAATATGGCTTCAGTTGTTAATTTAAAAATCTAAATAAAATACAACAGTTTTTATGACAGTTCTGAGGGGAAAATAACACTGTGGATTGTGTAGGAGTTAAAGGCTGAATCTTCGTTTCCTACTCTCTGAAACTGTACCAGTGATTGACAACCACAAAATAGAGAAAGATTAATGCAGAATATGTCAGTATAGCAGACAAATTTCACACTTCATAAAACATTTTTTCACAGAGATTTAAAAAATAGAACATTATCAAGAGAACACAACCCCTGGGTAATAAATGTTAATATTTACATCAATATATAATATACTATAAATATTAATATTTAAATGATACTGGAGATAACCTAAGGAAAAACTATCAATTTGACTGGGCCACAGGGTGGCTCAGATATTTGATCAAACATTATTCTGTGTGTCTGTGAGTGTGTTTTTTGAACGAGATTAACATTTGAATCTCTAGCTGAGTGAAGCCCACTGCACTCCCCAATATGGATGGTCCTCATCCTCTTGGTGGGAGGTCTGAATAGAACAAAATGGCTGACCCTCCCATGAGTAATGGGGAGCTCCTTCTGCCTGTGTGAACTGGGACACTGGTCTTTTCCTACCTTCTTAAATGAACTATAACATTGGCTCTTCTTGAGCCTCAAGGCTGCAAGCTTTTGGACTATACCTTACCTCTGCTAGGTCTCCAACTTGCTGACTTCAAATTGCCATACTAATCAGCTGCTGTCATTACTTGAGCCAATTCTCAATTCTTTAGACAGTCCCCAACTTACAATGGTTCAAAACGATTTTTCAGCTAATGATGGTGGGGGCTGTTTTGTTTTTATTTAATAAACTGACAATTACTTTAGCTAAAATAATAAAGATTGCATTTTGTTTTTTACTTTCAACATAGTATTTAATAAGTTACATTAAATATTCAACACTTCATTATAAAATAAGCTTTGTGTTAGATGATTTGGCCCAACTGTAGGCTAAATGTATGCTAATGTAAGTGTTCTGAGCACGTTTAAGGTAGGCTAAGCTAAGCTATGAGGTCCAGTAGGTTAGGTGTATTAAATGCATTTCCAACTTGTCCAAGACATGTGAACCAGAGCAACTCCATCTTAAATAGGAGCTGGGTAAAATGAGGCCGAAATCTCCTGGGCTGCATTCCCAGATGGCTAAGGCATTCTAAATCATAGAATGAGATAGGAGGTCGGCACAAAATACAGATCATAAAGGCCTTGCTGATAAAACAGGTTGCAGTAAAGCAACCAGCCAAAACCCACCCAAACCAAAATGGCGACAAGAGTGACTCTGGTCATCCTCACTGATACTCTCCCACCAGCACCATGAGAATTTACAGATGCCATGGCAACATCAGAAAGTTACCCTATATGGTCTAAAAGGGGAGGGATGAATAATCCACCCCTTGTTTAGCAAATCATCAAGAAATAACCATAAAAATGGGCAACTGGCTGGGTGTGGTGGCTCACGCCTTTAATCCCAGCACTTTGGGAGGCCGAGGTGGGTGGATCATGAGGTCGAGAGTTTGAGACCAGCCTGACCAACATGGTGAAACCCTGTCTCTACTAAAAATACAAAAATTAGCCAGGCCTGGTGGTGCACACCTGTAATCCCAGCTACTCAGGAGGCTGAGGCAGGAGAATCGCTTGAGCCAGGAAGGGGAGGTTGCAGTGAGCCTAGATAGTGCCACTGCACTTGAGGCTGGGCAACACAGCAAGACTCCATCTCAAGAAAAAAAAAAGGGCAATCAGCAGCCCTTGGGGCTGCTCTTTCTATGGAGTAGCCATTCTTTTATTCCTTTACTTTCTTAATAAACTTACTTTCACTTTGCACTGTGAACTCGCCCTGAATTCTTTCTTGCACAAGATCCAAGAACCCTCTCTTGGGGTCTGGATCTGGACCTGTTTCCTGTAACAAACTTATGATGGGTTTATTGTGACATAACCCCACTATAAGTTGAGGAACATCTGTGTGTGTGTGTGTGTGTGCGCGTGTGTGTGTGTGTGTGTAGACAGAGATAGAAAGAGAGATGGAGAGAGACAGTACTCTAGAGAAACCTTACTAATAATATATGTAGAACAAACAAACAAAACAAAACCATTTCTATATTATGTCACACCTAACTTGTTGCTTTCCACTCTGGTATTATTGTTGAATAAATGAACAAATGCCACACAGTTATAAAACGATATTTTTTCCATTTTTATAGCCAATTCAACCAGAAAAGCAATCTTATGGATACTATGGTCCACATCATAAAAGCATATTTTATTTTTTTACTTTGTAGAGTAGACACTGTCAATAAACATTAATCTAAAAATTACTTTTTAGATTAATGACGGCCATACTAGTTATACTTTATGAGTCATGTTTGGTCAACTAATAGCAGGATATAATTTCTACTTGGCCAAGCCCAGTGGCTCACAGCTGTAATCCTTGCACATCGGGAGGTCAAGGGGAGAGGATCTCTTGAGCCCAGGAGTTCAAAACCAACCTGGACAACATTTCTACAAAAAAATGTAAAAATTTGCCAGGCACGGTGGCACGCCTGTGGTCCCAACTACTAGGGTGGCTGAGGTGGGAGGATCATCTGAGCCTGGGAGGTGGAGGCTGCAGTGAGATCTGATCACACCACTACACTCCAGCCTTGGCAACAAAGCGAGACCTCACCTCTCAAAAAATAAATCATTTATATGGACTTAGTTCCTTTAACATGAAGTAATGCCCCATATGTGCACACTCCATTGATTTGTAGGAAAAAACTGATGCAAGGATGAGGGATGCATAAAGGAAGAATTTCTCCAGTGTCTCTCAATCTTTTTTCTTTTTTTTTTTTTTTTGAGACTGAGTCTCGTGCTGTTGCCCAGGCTGGGGTGCAGTGGCACAATCTGGGTTCACTGCAACCTCCGCCTCCGGGGCTCAAGCAATTCTTCCTGCTTCAGCCTCTAGAGTACCTGGGATTACAGGAGCCTGCCACCACACCCAGCTAAATTTGTTTGTATTTTTTAGTAGAGACAGGGTTTCACCATGTTGGCCAGGCTGGTCTTGAATTCCTGACCTCAGGTGATCCGCCTGCCTAGGCCTCCCAAAGTGCTGGGATTACAGGTGTGAGCCACTGTGCCCAGTCCAGTATCTCTCAATCTTGATTTTGGGGTTAGAGACTTCTTGGCCCTGACTTTGTGACCACTTTCACTAGTTATCTCCATGCCTGCTCTGGAGGAGTGAGGCTAGGGAGGCCTCCAGCTGCTGGCTCACTAGGAAGCACTCACAGCGGGAGGGAGCCGACTCTGCCCTCCAGGTGGTTTTAGGTCCACATCTGTGGAGGGCCAGGAGCTGGTAACTATTCTGAGATGCACGTTGAATTTTCTCCACTGTAACTCATTCCTTGGATATTTTGTCAGTTCACTCACAAATGATATGTTGACAGTATTTGTGTTAGAACAGCATATCCTAAAGTGGCATTTTACCTGTAGCTGCTTTGTGCATTTATCTTTTATAATACAAAATTATTATCCTTAAAAAATGTCATTTAAGTACAAGCTTAAAAAAGACTTTCAGAAGTAGTTACCAATTTAGGGATACACCTGGGATACGACATTATTCTTTTTAATCAAAACTTTAGCCCCATGGAAAATGTAGCAGTAGACACTTTAGATGACAGCGACACAAATCATATCCTTTTATGTTTGGATAGGCTTTAACTTCTAAAATCATCTCTTACCTCGTTCTCTTACTTTTAAGGAAAAAAGTTTCATTTTACCTTGGCATGTCATGACTGCTGACATGATTTCCAACATGCCATTAAACAGAATCATCTTGAAGAAGGAAGGAGGGGAAGGAAGTGGAGGGAGAAAAGCCAGATTATCGGAGGCTCTGATAAACATTTGATAGAAATCACTATCTCCCTTAGTCCTCAAAAAACTCCACAAACCAGATATTGTGCATCTTGCAAAAGCAGAAACACAAAGCAGAAAGGTCGAGCAATTTGCCTCTGATTTCACTATCAAGGAGAGCAGAGCACAGCCTCAAGTTCAGGCCCTGGTTCTAGAGCCCCTGTTCTAACGACTGCTTGCGGCTGCCCACCCTGCAGAACATGCTGGCATACTATGCGGAGGCAAAGGCAATATTTTACTGAAATGTCAGGGATTTATGTTATTGGCATACTACAGATGACCTTCTTTGTGGCCCCAATTTTGCTTCAAAAAATAGAAAATTCACAGTAGGCTGGGGATGGTGGCTCACACCTGTAAGACCAGCACTTTGAGAGGCTGAGGTGGGAGGATCCCTTGAGGCCAGGAATTTGAGACTAGCCTGAGCAACATAGAGAGACTGTCTCTACCAAACAAAAAAACTGCACAATAGTTCCACATACACATTTTACATCTGACAGAAACTAAGAAACGAAAATCTGGAACACCTCCACCTAAGACTGTATAGCCCCCGGTTACACAGATGTGACTGAATATTTCTGTGGGACTCTCAGGTTGCTGGTTCTCATTTCCATTCTGATTTCTGCATCTTTCCACTTTCCTGAACTGTATTTTACACTATGTAAGTTGCAACCATTTGGAAAAACAAACAAAAATAAGTATTTTTCCAGCTAATTAATTTATAAAGTTTTTATTTTTAATTCACCTCATTTCAATGGGGAAATAAGTCTAAGATACAAAATAGAGTCATGAATAAAATAAAATAAAATGTGTATAATTGGTATTTCTACATGAACATAAATGCATGAATATGTTGTTCAATTGCTTGGTCCGAGTAATACTTTTGTTTCTGAGAGTACTTGCTGTCAAAGAAAGGTTGAAACATGATCGATTACAAGACACTCAAGGTTAATAATAGAATTTAGAAAAAGTAATGGACAGGGATGCTGCACGGTAAAGTTGTAGAGATCAGATATCAGCCCAAATTTTCTTTTTTTTTAATACAATGGTGATGATGATGTTGATGTTAATAATCATCTTAACATTTACTGAGTATTAATATTATGTCTGCAGTATTGCAGCACTTTGCATGTATTAACTCGTCTCCTCTTCACAGAAGCCCTAGGAGGTAATATATCAGTAATATTTGCACTTTACAGAGGCAGAAGACAGAACTGTCAAGGTCACAAGGTATATTAGTTTGCTAGAGACATCATAACAAAGTGCCACACACTGGGTGACTTAAACAACGGGCATTTTTTGTCTGACAGTTCTGGAGGATAGAAGTCTAACACTAAGGTGCCAGCAGGGTTGGCTCCTTCTGAAGGCTATGAAGGAAGCATCTATTCCAGGCCTCTTTCCTGGTTTTGTAGACACCTGTCTTCTTTGGTCTTTTCACATCATCTTCCCTCTATGTGTGTCTGTCTCCAAATTTCTCTTTTTACAGGGATATTGATCAAATTGGATTAGGGTCCCTTCGCAACAACCTCATTTTAACTCCCGTGTAAAGACACTATGTCCAAATAATTCCTGGGTTCTGCAGTACTCAGTGTTTAAAAATTCAACATATGGGCCGGGCATGGTGGCTCACACCTGTAATCCTAGGACTTTGAGAGGCTGAGGCAGGCAGATCACCTAAGGTCAGGAGTTTGAGACAAGCCTGGCCAACATGGCAAAACCCCATCTCTACTAAAGGTACAAAAATTAGCTGGGCATGGTGGCAGGCGCCTGTAATCCCAGCTACTCAGGAGGCTGAGGCAGGAGAATCACTTCAACCCAGCAGTTGGAAGTTGCAGTGAGCCGAGATCGGGCCACTGCACTCCAGTCTGGGTGACAGAGTGAGACTCTGTCTCAAAAAAACTAAATAAAAATAAAATAAAAATTCAGCATTTGAATTCTGAGAGATGCATGGTTCAACCTCTAACACAGGGCCAGGAGATCTGCACACAGGCAGCCTGGCCCTGCACCCAGCCTCAGGGCTACTCAGAGTGTGGTCTGTGACCCGCAACCTGAAGTGCCACCCTGGTTTCCCTTAGTTCCTTGAACACCTTTTTTTCAGTAAGTCTTTAGGAAGGTAACATAATGTAGGTAATTCATTCAAAGTAAGAATGTAGCTCCATTAATGACATGAATGCATTCTGTCCTGTTTTTGTGGGATTATGTTATTCTTCCCCCTTATTTGTCCTCCTTGGACGTTAAGTCAGTCCTGTTGGATGATATAAAAAGGGCGAGTGTGATCTCAGGGCTCTTAGGGAGAGGGTCAACACCGTGACAGCATCAGTCAGGCAGTTTCTCACAGGAGCCAAAGGCTTCCTGCGGCTTCTTCCAGAGCCTTCCTTCCTGCTGCTCCACAGGGGCTGCTGCACGGGAGACGTTGCCCTGCTGAGCTGTCATTTAAATTTATTCTGAAGATTAACAAGGCCCATCACTTGCAGATACTAATCCCCTATCATGAACACAGTAAAATATTTACTTGAACAAATTAAAATATTCTATTCAATTATGATTCAGAATAAATTAAAATACTGTAGAAGTGTGTTTTATGTAAATATTTTCTCTTTTGTTCTGGATTTTAATTACCTTGAATTTTTATTTGCAGAACGTTTAACGAAGTTTCTGTTTTAAACCAGCCTTGGAGGGTTTTCATGACAAGGAGTTGCACATTGGATGATCATTTCTACCTTTTGCAATAACTACTTCTTATTTGCAAATTGTGTTTAAGTGAACGAAGGGAGTAATTACTAAATAACTGAAAACTATTTTATAGCAGATTTGTTGGATAATAACTGACTATTTAAGGAGGTTAAACAAATGCCCTTCAGATTTTCAGTCAATATTGGCTATTACTAAGCTGACTTGCTTCTTTAATTACGGGCTTCATTTGAAGTCCAGTAACTATGACTTTGAGAAGATCCTTGGTTTCCACAGCATGTACGATTCATACCCACAGGTTTCCCTGTGAAACTTTTTCCAATCTTTTACAGTGTGCTTCAGAATCCTGTACCTCCTACTTAAAATAAAGAACACTTAACTAGAAAAAATATGATACTGCAAGATGAGTGTCACTAGATGATAGCATCATGCTTCCACTGTAACCCTGTTTTCATATTTAAACGCGGATACACTGTTTACTTCTTCATAACATAAAGAGATACCAAATACTTATTCAATACCTAACAATATGCAGCATTTATATGAACTTTGACTAGGTAATCTTCCTCAAGTGGGTCCTAGAACATACACATACACACACACACACACACACACACACACACACACACACTGAAAGTATCGATATAAAATATAGATTCAAAAATGTTTCAGCAAAGATTACAGAAGAATGTTGAAACTGCGTAGGGCATGCTCAGAAATTTCAGAGCCAGTTGAGCAGCAAAAAACACAGAAATCCTGTCAGGAGATACTATTTCCAAAATCTTCAGAACAAAACAGTCAAACTACAGTGAGAAACCCTAGAGTGTGTTCTTGGGCAAAATCTAAGAATTCAGCCAAGGTCAAAACCCGAAGTGTCAGAGTTCATCGGTTCTGTCATAATAATTTTTCCAGGACTCATTTTCCTCATCTGTATGATGAGGGGGTTAGCCTGAATAAAATACAGGGCCTAACCAATGCCCTGTCTCTGTAAGGGCAGCAATATTGTGGAAGAATTTCTGCACTTTAAGGATGTGTGTCTTGGCAGCACATCCTCAGAGTCACGAAGTAGCACGTCATTTATCCGCGTGTATCTGGGCACAGATGCTATTGTTACATCCATCCCTCACTACTCATCAACATGAGTCCAAGACATCGATCAGTTCTTTATTTAGAGACAAAATATGACAGAATAGATCCTCACTGTGTAGTTATTTCACAATTCCTTCATGACTTGCATTCCCCTTTCTCATCAGAATCAGTGCCCTCCATTTCTTCTTAAAGGATGGTATTTCGACGTAAATGGAAGTGATTTTTGCCTTCTGTGAGAAAGGGTTTTTTTCTCCACTTTCTTAGAGGTCAATTTCCAAATCATGAATGATGGACTCACTAATTATAGTAGTGTCGATGTTTTCTTGACAGGGTCTTTATTTTTTTCCTCCAGGAGACTTGGGAATGAGCACATTCCTATCTAATGTGAAAACCCAAGGTTATTTTCCTTTTACATAAGATCACTTTTTCCCTTAGAAATCACATAGATGGATTATAGAAGACATTTTATAGGAAATTATAAAATCTAGGAAAAAGTTGCAATATTGCAAAATCGCTGTAATATGGCAAATGAACTGAAACATGGGGTTTCATATGACATCTCGTAAATTTTATTATTTATACTGCAAAATCCCATTAAATGATGGAATTAAAATAGTTTAACCTGCTAAATTGTGTGTTCTTTTGACTGCTCTTTACAGGGTGGACAAAGGGTCAATTAAGAATCACCCTTTTTGACGCCAGACAAGCTCCAGTGAGTCAGAGCAAACACGTTCTGAAGTGTCTTACTCAACCACATCACAGAAACTGTCTCAACATTTTGCCATTCTTAAAATTAGTCTCCCAAGTCTATTCATGATTCAAAGGTAGTGAACATCAGCTATATACTTTTCTGTTTTGCAGGTTATTTATAATTCCTTAGGCTGTTTCTTCCCTCCATCTCTAATATTCTTTCATTCTTTGAAGATAAGCTATGGACAATTAGGGAAACATAACATAATTGTCTGTGCCCTTGCTTGGGTGTTTCAAATATTAGTATTGTTGTAAAAATCTGTGACTTAGAGGGATTTTTCACACACACACACACACACACACATATACCTCATATTACCCACAGATTGACTTATTCTACTCTTAAGAAAACATTTTATAGATGTATTCTCAATACTTCTCTTTACCGAGGATGTTTTTTCTATTATTAAATTTTAACCGTACATAACTGGAAATCAATTATACTGACCACCTGCCCATATGAGCTATTCAGGCATCACTTTTTTTCCCAACAGGCTATGAGCTGTGATGAGAATGAGAAAAATAGCACTTGATAAGTCAACTCCACAACCCAACTCAGTATTCTACAAGGTTCCCTTTATATTTGATTCATTTGAGAGAAAAATCCCTGAGGGTGAATATAGAGTAGGTAATGTTCAAGGAAAAAAAAAAGCCTATTTTAGATATTTTCTGTGTAAATCTCAGAATATGATTAAAGGAAAGATCTTTTGAATTCAGATTTCCATGGAAACACTCACAGCATTTTTCAATGGCGAGTAAGTGAGCTACATGATCTAACAAGCCATTTTCTTACTGAATTTAAAATTGCGTTAGTTAGACACTATCAGTTTCCCTCCCTGTTCACCATGAGCCTGAGTTGTTTCCCTAGGCTTGGTAACATCCTCTTCCCTTTCCTTGTCCCTGGGTTGCTGTTGTAAAGTATGTCATCCCTGTGGTTGTTAATTCTAATGCAAATTTATTAGTCAGGCCATTCCCAGCTCCCTATGATGGGGGTAGAAATGGGGAAGGTACCCTTGGTAGGTAACTTATCTCTTTTGGATTTCTAAATGATGTAAATGTAATAGCTTAAAAAAAAAATCTCCATATGACTGTTCCCTGCCCCCTCTGATTGGGTAAATACTCATGCAAATTGACCATCTTATTAAATATATTTTTATGAAAGTTAAAGAACCTGCACCACATACGTAGCAGAAACAAGACAACTTCCAGTCACTTCTTACCCTCTGAGCCTTGGGCTTCTCTGCAGCTGGGCAATGCTGCACAAACAGCATAAATTCTCCAGGTGGGCATTTGGTCTTAGAGGGGTAAAAGATCTAAGAATGCTTTTGCCTGTTACATGATTGGGCAGGCTGTATTTCATTTTTAAATACAAAAGAAGTAAATAATCGATGTGCCAGAAATATTTTTGAATTTTTGTCAGTTGACATTTCAGTAGCCATTATGGACCCAAAGTCATTTTGTTTGAGGTGCTGATACTGGATAATATATTTTTAATTAACAAAAGTTATGATAACATGTAGTCCACATGATCTGAACATGCATGTCCTAAAAATATATTTGAAAATGAGAGAAATGCATATAGAGATGAGGAAAACCCTAGCTGAAAAGATAAATATATAGAAAATAATTTTTTTTAATTTGGGGAGAAGATGATGAACATGAAAAGAATTATGAGTTTGAAAATCTCTGTCTACAGAAACATCAGGTAATTCCTTATCTGTGCACTTACAACACATTTCCTCATATGCATGTCTGACAGCTGCCACAGCAAAGCTGCCATTAGAGAATTTCTCTTAAAAGTTAAGGTACACAGATATCCACGAGAGATTTAGTATTTCCAGAAGCTTACGATTGGGGTAGAGTTGAAAAGGAGGGTAATATTTTGCAGTGCTGTGGAATAAAGCAGCATCTAGCTCAATTACATCCAGCTCTTATATGCAGAAGATTTCGCAAAGATGGCAGTTTTGATAAATATTGACCTCCAAAGCTCTATCATTTTGTCGACCTAAAAGGAAGAGGCTGAGACACAAACTCTATAATTTAAAGAGTTAGCACCTCTGCCAAGCCGCCCTTTGTCTGGGAGGTGAGGAGCGCCTCTGCCCAGCCGCCCCGTCCGGGAAGCGAGGATCGCCTCTGCCTGGCCGCCTATCGCCCATCGTCTGGGATGTGAGGAGCGCCTCTGCCCGGCCGACCCGTCTGGGAAGTGAGGAGCGCCTCTTCCTGCCCGCTGTGCAATCTTCCAAGTGTGAAGTGACAGCCTTTCTGCAGGTGTACCCAACAGCTCCGAAGAGACAGCAACCATCGAGAACGGGCCATGATGACGATGGCGGTTTTGTCGAAAAGAAAAGGGGGAAATGTGGGGAAAAGAAAGAGAGATCCGATTGTTACTGCGTCTGTGTAGAAACAAGTAGACATAGGAGACTCCACTTTTTCCTGTACTAAGAAAAATTCTTCTGCCTTGGGATGCTGTTAATCTATAACCTTAGCCCCAACCCCGCGCTCCCTGAAACATGTGCTGCGTCAACTCAGGGTTAAATAGATTAAGGGCAGTGCAAGATGTGCTTTGTTAAACAGATGCTTGAAGGCAGCACGCTCGTTAAGAGTCATCACCACTCCCTAATCTCAAGTACCCAGGGACACAAACACTGCGGAAGGCTGCAGGGACCTCTGCCTAGGAAAACCAGAGACCTTTGTTCACGTGTTTATTTGCTGACCTTCTCTCCACTATTATCCTATGACCCTGCCACATCCCCCTCTCCGAGAAACACCCAAGAATGATCAATAAATACTTAAAAAAAAAAAAAAGTTTACTGAGCCAAAGTGAAGACAGCTGTCAGGAGGACTCGGACCCATGTAACCTTGGATATGAGTTTGGCCTTTGTTACAATCAGATTTTTAAAGGCAAAAAAGGGGGAGAAGGCATGGCTGATACAAAGTTGCTTGTCAGGCATTCTTACTGATTTATAGAAATAACACTGATTAGCGATTGGCTATACGTTGTTAAGCTACAGGGTGTGGGTTATAGCATTTGCTCTGGCATTATTAGGTAAATTTATAGCTACTTGTGGCAATAAGCAGTTTCAGGAGATGAATACCTAGCTCAAAGCGGGGAGTAGGGCTTGACTGCTGCCTCATTTTAATGTCTCTCTGGGCCTCATTATTTAAACGGACTCACATTCCTCAAATAAAAGTTCTTTTCTCGCCTTTTTTTTTTTTTTTTTGAGTAATACAGAATCAATCAAGCAATATTGTCTCCATTGCACGAAGTAATATGTTGTTTACACAATGGATATTCTAAAATGAAACCATGAATGTGAGTTGTTAAAAAAGCAAGTACAATAAAAAATGCATGTTCAAAAATGGATACTCCCAGGCTGAGGAGCTGAGCTGTCAGCAACGGGAATGACAACTCCTGGCCTGCGGAAGTCACTGAAAATTGAATTTGAGGACACAGAGGAGGATGTGAGTCAGTGGCTAAAATTGTTGAGAAAGTCATTTACATTTTTCTTATTTATTACTTTTCTTCAGAGTCTAATATTTTCACTAATTTTAAAAAAATTTTTTCTTGGCTGGGCGCGGTGGCTCACACCTTAATCCCAGCACTTTGGGAGACCGAGGAGGGAGGATCACGAGGTCAGGAGATCAAAACCATCCTGGCTAACACGGTGAAACCCCGTCTCTACTAAAAATACAAAAAAGTAGCCGGGTGTGGTGGCGGGCACCTGTAGTCCCAGCTACTCGGGAGGCTGAGGCAGGAGAATGGTGTGAACCCGGGAGGCAGACCTTGCAGTGAGCAGAGATCGGGCCACTGCACTCCAGCCTGGGTGACAGAGCGAGACTCCGTCTCATTAAAAACAAAAACAAAAACAAAAACAAAAAACAAAAAACAACTTTTTCTTATAGTCCCCTAAATGTTTAATAGTATTTAAACTATCTTCAATGGTTCCAAACACATTTGGTAACTTTAAAATTTTATTTCCTGTTTTATAAGAAAGATGAGAGATTTGGATGTAAACACACAATTTTGCATTAAGGTGTAATGATGTCTTGGCTCTTCAATCTCTGAAAAGAAAATATAATAACTAGTAATTAAGTTGAAAGTGGTATTTGAAAACCGTCTATTAATTGTTTTACGTACTTTCTACCACCTAGTTTTAAGTTTCAACATAATTTTTTAAATTATGTTGTGGCCGGGTGCGATGGCTCACACCTGTAACCTCAGCACTTTGGGAGGCCAAGGTGAGTGGATCACTTGAGGTCAGGAGTTGGAGACCAGCCTGACCAACATGGTGAAACCCCATCTCTACTAAAAATACAAAAAAAAAATTAGCCAGGCATGGTGGCGCATGCCTGTAATCCCAGCTACTTCGGAGGCTGAGGCAGGAGAATTGCTTGAACCCGGGAGGCAGAGGTTGCAGTGAGCTGAGATCGTACCATTGCACTCCAGCCTGGGCAACAAGAGCAAAACTCAGTCTCAAACAAAACAAAACAAAACAAATTTAATACTGATGCCTTCTTGCATATCTCACTATTCCTAGAATTGCATTTTATTTGTTGTTGTTGTTTTCCTTTCCCTGCTGGGCTGGGGTGGGTGGTGATATATGTATGCAGTGATGTTTATAAGCAGAGAGGCTGTTGCAGCAGAGGTCTTATCTAACAGGGAGCCTTAATGAGCAGTGGCGCTTATAAATTAGGGAGATACTGAAGCATGTTCCAGAGTCAGTCAGGACCTCAGGATGAGAGCTTGGGGTTGGGGAAGAAAACATAAAAGTGGCTGAGCATTTTTGAGGGGTTGATGGGTCTAAGACTACTTCTTAAGCTTTGCTCTTTGATTTCCTGTGTACTATGTAGGTATTTACCTTCTCCTCCTCCTTTTTAAGCTGGGGTGCCTGCGAGCCTCCATGCAGCATTCGCTGGACAGTGCTGAGGAGTCAGTAATCAGTGCCGCTGGTGGACGTGAACTTGGCTCTGAGAAGCTGTGTGGCCAAGGGTGACATTTCCTCCAGGCAGGAAAGTCCATCAGTGTTCTTTCTTTGTCTTTGAATAAACAGTCAAGCCATGCCTCCAGACATCTTTGACATAAGCACATGCCTCTGCAAGACTTTTAAAATACTGTAGGGGAGAAAAGTCCTATCTTTTCTTCACCCGCCACAAGGTTTACAGCCAAAAACCCCCATAACAAAAGACAGGTTAACAAGAGAAAAGCATAACAAAGGTATTTAATCAAAGTTTCACTTGACACAGGAGCCTTCAGAAATGAAGACCCAAACACCCAGGGGGAAACTGTATTTTTATGTTAAATCTGATGAAAGAAGTGAATAGTTGTGGAGCAACATGACTGGACAAAAGGGATATGATCTAATGGTAATAAACTGAGCAGAGCCCAGCAAGGCCTGTTTGTTCTGATTCTTCTTGGTCTCTCTGTGTGTAACCGCCCAATGGGTTTGTCTTGCCCCCTGCCTAGACAGAGCTGATTTATCAAGACAGGGGAATTGCAACAGAGAAAGTGTAATACACACAGAACCAGCTGTGTGGGAGACTGAAGTTTTATTATTGCTCAAATTAGTCTCCCGGAGCATTTGGGGATCAGAGTTTTTAAGGATAATTTGTGAACTGGTGAGTTGGGTGTGCTGATTGGTCAGGTCATAGTGAGTCAAAGCTGTCCTCTTGTGCTGAGTGAGTTCCTGAGTGGGGCCACAATATCAGATGAGCCAGTTTATCGACCACGGTGATGGCTGCTGATCCATCAAGTGCAGCATCTGCAAAATATCTCAAGAGCTGGTCTTAGGCTTTACAGTAGTGATGTTATCCCCTGGAGCAATCTGGAAAGAAACTCGTAGCCTCCAGCTGCATGACTCCTAAACTGTAATTTCTAATCCTATGACTAGCTTTTTAGTCCTACAAAGGCAGTCTAGTCCCTAAGCAAGAAAGGGATTTGTTTTGGGAAACAGCTGTCATTATGTTCATTTTAAACTATAAATTATAAACTGAGTTCCTTCCAAAGTTAGTTCAGCCTACGCCAAGGAATGACCAAGGACAGCTTGGAAGTTAGAAGCAAGATGGAGCTGGTTAGGTCAGATCTCTTTCACTGCCTCAGTTATAATTTTGCAATGACGGTTTCATGTGTAGCATTCCTTTCTCCAGGTATGGGGCAGGACTCCTCTGGAAGGAGGGTCTTATGAGCTCTCAGGGGAGGTAGGTAAAAGATGACCTTTCTAGATTTTATGGCTTGTTTCAGGAGACAAAAGGATGGGAGAAGGCCAGAGAGAACTACTTGCTTCTAAACCCCTCCTGTCTCCTTTAGTGCAACAATCCACACATGCCAAGGCACCATACTTTGGGGTACTGTGCTCTGAGCCCCAATAATACAAAGAAGTAGAACCATGCCATGCTAAATGTTTAATATGCAGCTGGGGGTTTTATCTAATAAATGCAATAACAGAAATCATATCTCCTCATGACATTAGGGTTTTAGATAGGCACTCCATGGTCTCAAACGGATTTTAGCTTCAATCTCTACATAGCTGCTACTTATTTTTATGAAAACAATCTTTGAAAATTGTTTTCAAGAAATTACAGGGCCGGGCGTGGTGGCTTACACCTGTAATCCCAGCATTTTGGGAGGCCGAGGCAGGAGGATCACCAGAGGTTAGGAGTTCAAGATCAGCCTGGCCAACATGGTGACACCCCGTCTCTACTAAAAACACAAAATTAGCCAGGTGGGGTGGAATGCACCTCTAGTACTAGCTACTTGGGAGACGGAGACAGGAGAATCCCTTGAATCCAGGTGGCAGAGGCTGCAGTGAGCCAAGATCATGCCACTGCACTCCAGCCTGTGTGACAAAGCAAGACTCTGTGTTTAAAAAAAAAAAGAAAGAAAGAAAGAAAGAAAACAAAAACAAAAGAAATTATGTAACTGGTCTGCTCAAGATAATTTTGTGTAATTACTGAACATATTAAAGCCTCTTTATTTTGTTTTATTTTATTTTATTTTTTGAGACAGAGTCTGGCTCTGTCCCCCAGGCTGGAGTGCAGTGGCGCCATCTCGGTTCACTGTAAACTCCGCCTCCCGAGTTCACACCATTCTCCTGCCTCAACCTCCCGTGAAGCTGGGACTACATGAGCCCACGACCACGCCCGGCTAATTTTTTTGTATTTTTAGTAGAGACGGGGTTTGACCGTGTGGGCCAGGATGGTCTTGATCTCCCGACCTCGTGATCCGCCCGCCTCAGCCTCCCAAAGTGCTGGGATTACAGACATGAGACACTGCGCCCAGCCGTAAATATTTTTTAATTAAAAAAAAAAAAGCTGGTTAGTATTCTTAAAGAAATGTTCTGTTGCAGGGTTTGGATTGTTATTTTCTTAAAACTTTCTTTTGGCCGCGCGCAGTGGCTCACGCCTGTAATCCCAGCACTTTGGGAGGCCGAGGCGGGCGGATCACGAGGTCAGCAGATCGAGACCATCCTGGCGAACACGGTGAAACCCCGTCTCTACTAAAAATACAAAAAGCTAGCCGGGCGTGGTGGCGGGCGCCTGTAGTCCCAGCTACTCGGGAGGCTGAGGCAGGAGAACGGCGTGAATCCGAGAAGCGGAGCTTGCAGTGAGCCGAGATCACACCACTGCACTCCAGCCTGGGCGACAGAGCGAGACTACGTCTCAAAACAAACAAACAAACAAACAACAAAAAAAAAAACAAAAAAACACCACACACACCAAACAACTGTTTATTTTTACGTAATTATCTGAGCGGAAACGGAACTGCATTAGGGGGTGAGTAGCTGGGCTAAATAGGACTAGCCTTTCTCATATTCTTTTTTCAGATGATATACCCTGTTGAGCTGGTGGGTGGGAAGGACCAGCGAAGCGCACAGTTACCGGAGAGGTTATTTGCCCAACGTTGAGAAACGTGTATGTATTAGAAAAAAATCACATCGACTCCCAGGAATCCTGCAACATACTGCAACTGTGATGCTGACCCGAATGAGTGGAGATTTCCTCATGATTTCTCTGTGTGAGATGCAGGTTAAAAAAAAATTGTTACTTAATATATGAATAGGCAGATATTGAATAAGCTATTGCAATGAAAAAAATAAAAGTATGCCCTAGTGAGTAAAAAATGTAAGCTGATGAAATATAATACAATTGATATGAAAACTAAATATCAAGATGGAAGGTTTGCTAGTTCACTGTGGATAATAGATCATGTACATTTTTCTAGTAGAGTAAAATAGAAATACTTGGCTTCCATTCACTAGAAGTCCAACATCATCTCTTTAAATTTAAGTTCGATTAAGCAGTCTATTACTACCAATATTTAAAGTAGTAATTCACAAAATGTATCTGCTTATAAAAGTCCCATGATTATCTACATTTAAGAGTTAACGCTGCATATCACACCCCTTGGAGACTCTACACATTAACATATTTAGTTCTGATAGGACTGTTTACTTGTCTCAATCCTGATTTTCCAAAGTCATTTAATCACAAAATTATGTAGGCAATGTCATATGCTCAGGAAAACAAATGTTCCGTGAACCCCACCCTGCAAAGGGTGATCTAAAAAATGTCAGAGATTCGAAAATGTTTCAGCCGTCTTTAGAACAAAGCAATCATCTCCTGTGGATTGCAATACTTCCTTTACTGAGAATTTGGAAAGTTTTTTGTAGATTTTTAGGTTATAGTTGGAAAGTATGCTGATTTTTTTTTAACATGGAAAGTAAAAGTGGTTTTTGAATCTCTGGATTAATTTATTAACATGTATCACTAACTCAAAAAAAAAAACCTTTTTTTTTTTTTTGAGATGGAGTATCACTCTGTTGCCCAGGCTGCAGTGCAGTGGCACAATCTCAGCTGACTGTAGTCTCCACTTCCCGTGTTCAAGTGATTCTCATGCCTCAGCCTCCCAAATAGCTGGGATGACAGGTGTGCACCACCATGCCTGGCTAATTTTGTATTTTTAGTAAAGATGTTTTGCCATGTTGGCCAAGCTAGTCTCGAACTTCTCACCTCAAGTGGTCTGCCCACTTGGGCCTCCCAAACTGCTGGGATTATAGGCTTGAGCCACTGCACCGGCCCTCAAAAAAGGTTTCATAAAGCCCTAGTGCTTCATCTACTAGCCTAAGTATCTCCAAATCCATTTGACCATGCAGCGTACATTTATTTTTAAACTCTTAAAGGTCAATCTGGGTGTATATATCATTGATTTGGCTACAGAATGTCAGTTATATTTTATGTCTTTGGTTAAAAAATGAGGATACAAAATTTTATTCTCAAAACACGTTTATGTAATGTTGATTAATAAAAATAATTCACCTACTCATGTTTGATAATTAAATAATTAGTTTTATCTTTCCCATCACAGTAGGTGACACATAGAATATTTAGGTTTTGATTTTGTCAAGATGAAAATGAATAGCAAACCTGTTTGGAATTCTGAATTCAATCTCAATAAGGAATAGAAAAAAAAAGCAGACTTCATTTTAATTTGATTTGTATTATTCACACAGGAATATACCTGGGGCAGATAAATCTTCTAGAAAATCAGATGTCCTTTCATATGAGAATAGAGTTCAATGATATACTTTTCATCATACACATCACATGACAATGTCATCTTTAAATATAGTAAAGGGGGCCAGGTCTGGTGGCTCATGTCTGTAATCCCAGCACTTTGGGAGGCCGAAGCAGGTGGATCACCTGAGGTCAAGAGTTCGATACCAGCCTGGCCAACATGACGAAACCCCATCTCTACTAAAAATACAAAATTAGTTGGAGTGGTGGCATGTGCCTGTAATCTCAGCTACTCGGAGGCTGAGGCAGGAGAATCGCTTGAACCCGGAAGGTGGAGTTTGCAGTGAGCCAAGATCACACCACTGCACTCTAGCCTGGGTGACCGTGCAAGATTCATTTTCAAAATAAATAAATAAATAAGAAAATATACGTATATATATAGTAAAGGGAACAATTACATTCTACAATATTGTAGTAGAAGTAAATATGATTTAATTCACTGGAAACAGCTCTGCTCTATAGAAAATTCACAAAGATTAAAAATAAATACACTCTACATTAAACCTTTGAGCACTGGAAGCTCACCTACTTATTCATAGGCTCACATACTGTAAGGGGGTAAATCCTAAAACCCAGATAAGTCAAATGAAAACTTCATTATGCCCTCCCTTTATCTATTATATTATGTGCAGTTTTGTGAGTTTTCAACATAGATGATTAGCTTCTGAGGAATTTTAAAAGCATTTACCATAGATCAATGATAATATGTTCTAAAAATGAGTCATCAGTTAAAGCTACAGTAACATGAATATAGTATTAATAGTTACAGTCAATGAAAAAATGATGACTTTATTTTTGTCTTTAAGGGTATAAAAAGCGTATTCAAAGTTACTAAGGGTACTCAGAGTTAATTTTTCACATCAAAGGGAAAGGGCTAAGGAAGGAATTGTTTTAGCCTTTCATTCAACATTGTAACTGCAAACAAAAAATTACTTTGAAATAAACATACAGCTGTACCCCTTGCTAATTAAGAAAGAACTTCTTGGTCATAATTATATAACGGCCAATTTTTACTTCTAATTCTGGCTTGGATTTCCCTAGTTTATTTAGTAGCCATTGAGTTATTATGATCATCCAGTTGTTAGCCTTTAGACATAATATTTGTATTAGCTGTTGATTAATTTTTTTTCCAAAATTTACATAACTCTGGCTGTCCTATCAATTTCGCATAGAGTTATCATTCCACTTGAATCTGTGAAAAGTGTCTGATTAAAAATCATATGGATAATTACCATCAACGCTCAATTCTCAGCAGCTGTTGAGGAGGAGCTTCAATTAGATACACATTATCCCAAAGTGAGCTCATCGTGATGGAAGGGACATTAGAAATAAGAGGAGAGTAGTTAAATCAGTAAAAGATTGACTCCATTACACTGCCATCTGTTAATCCACGACCTTGCTTCCATTATTCTGTGCCCATTTATTGATTTAATGACATTAATATTGTTTGGCAACTGCCTAGTGTCTGCAATAAGTGTTAATCTTTTTGCTCAACAGTTGTTGCATTGACCATGAAAATATATTTGAGCATCAATCATTTTCACTGTACATCTGGTTGGAAAATATTGGACACTATACGAAGTCCTTTAAAAGGAAAATACAGATAACTTGTATTTTTAGTAAACTCTACCAGTGAAGCTGTGCTGATGACATACTCCCCATGACATGTCTGAGAACACAGTTCCTGTAGGAGAGTTGAGCTACCAAAGTGTAAGCATCAGTAAGAACAGCACTCCAGGTTATCGCAAGCACATATATATATATATATATATACACACATATATATATATACACACATATATATACACATATATATATACACACATATATATATACACATATATATACACACATATATATATATTTTTTTTTTTTTTTTTTGAGACGGAGTCTCGCCCTGTCCCCCAGGCTGGAGTGCAGTGGTGCAATCTTGGCTCACTGCAAGCTCCGCCTCCCGAGTTCATGCCATTCTCCTGCCTCAGCCTCCCAAGTAGCTGGGACTACAGGCGCCCGCCACTATGCTCAGCTAATTTTTTGTATTTTTAGTAGAGACGGGGTTTCACCATGTTAGCCAGGATGGTCTCAATCTCCAGACCTTGTGATCCGCCGGCCTCAGCCTCCCAAAGTGCTGGGATTACAGGCGTGAGCCACTGTGCCCAGTCTGCAAGCGCCTATTTTGAAGGGATGTGCTACCTAAATATTTGTAGCTAACATCACACTGTTAGAAATGATGCACTGAACAGCAGTTATTATTTTACCAAAAAAAGTTTCTATGGCGGAATCTCTTAACAAGCTTATGACAGGAGAAAAAAAAAAAAAGAAAACCAGACAAGGTTTTAAATTATTTTTACAGATCAGGTAACACAAAGGAGTCTTTAGTTCCTCAATTTTCTTAAGCACCACCTTGATTGCTAAATAATTATATAGCAAGTCTGAAGATCTCGTATAACATACTACATGAGTGTTTAATGCGAATCACATAGTCTTATCTCCTGTGTTAGGTCCCATGACATCTTGCTTGAGTATCTCAGTATTTAATTTATTGTTCCAACCACATAATTCCCCAGTATATTTAAACATGCTCAGGTCTCTCCCAACTTACACACCCACTTGCATGATACCACATTACCCTAGAGCTGACCCTATTGCTCTATTTCCATTCATTAATTTATCCACTTATTCATCAAATATTTAATGTGCATCAACTGTCTGTCAGCAATGTCAAAGTTCTGTTGATATAATGTACAAGACAAAACACATCTTTACTCTGCCATTTCGATCTTATATTTTCATGGTGGAAGATGAAAATAAAGTAGATAAATAAAAAATACCCAAACATACACAGAAATAATATAATTGCAGAAAGTGATCATTGCTATTATAAAAATAAAACACGATAATGGGAAGAATTAGAATGGCTCCTCAACGTTCGCTCCATCCCTACTGCCGCCATCCTAGAACAAGATGGCATCACTTTGCTTCTTAACCAGATGGCCAGTGACATCTGACTAGTTCCTTCACATTGCCTGACTCTCCTGATTATTTTCCAACACTGTAGAAACTTTTAAAAAAGGAAACCTCAGCCAGGCACGGTGACTCACACCTGTAATCCCAGCATTTTGGGTGGCGGAGTGGGGCAGATCACTTGAGGTCAGGAGTTTGAGACCAGCCTGGCCAACATGGTGAAACCCCATCTCTACTAAAAATACAAAAATTAGCTGGGCATGGTAGCTGGCGGCTGTAATCCCAGCTACTCGGGAGGCTGAAGCACAAAAATCTCTTGAACCCAGGAGGTGGAGGTTGCAGTGAGCTGAGATCATGCCACTGCACTCCAGCCTGGGTGATAGAGCAAGACTCAGTCTCAAAAAAAAAAAAAAAAAAACTCACACATACTAGAAGTCGAAATTTTTAGCCAGAGGTGACAATGAAACTTTGGCTTACCTGAGAGATTTCACTTTTCAAGAGAGTATTAGACTTGCACAGGGCATGTTATTGGCTATATAATTCAATTCTATCCAGCTTTCAAGGGAAAAGAAGGAAACCCCACTTAACGTAATCATAATATAAACATTATTATATATGCTTTTATTACTATTATAATTATATATTACATTATTTAAATCATAAACATTATGTCAATTTTTGCTTTTCATGTGGACAATAGTAACAATGGATAAATCAAATGCATATTGCATCATTACAAGAGTGCTAGCCTTGTATGAACAAAGTTTTAGTTACAAGTCATCATACTGTTTTTGAGTCATAAAAGAACTACAACGGTCTTCCTGGTTCTATCACAATGCTTATCCCAGGTTCCAAAACGTTAGTAAAAGTCTTATTATCTAATCACTGAGCTTCACATGCCCTGCAGGTATGGGCGCTACATCTTATACAATAATTCAATTTTGTTGTTGGATAATTCAGGACCTCTCCCTTGTCAAAGCTAATTTCTAAAGCTAAAGATTCACACACAGTGGGATATACTGTGGACATTCCAAACACATTAGGGTTAAAGCATATGTCTTGGTGTCAGACACTGATAAAGCTTTCTTGGATTCAATATAAAACTTATGGGAAAAAAACTAGTGTGTCAATATAAATTATAATTTATATCAAGATTGAGAAATGAACTTCAAGTTTCCACTATTAGCGATGTATATATAAAGGATTAAAATACTCCCTCATGTGAGTAATGGTGTTACAGACACGTTCCCATTGGCATCTGATCACAGTCAATCAGTAAATTAAGAGCTCTGAAACCAAATTTTACTTATTATGACTAAATCCTTGACTTTTTCTAATAAAGTTATATTGTTTCTTAAAGTATTGTAGGTTTATTGGTTGATTTCCATCATTATCAATTGAATTTCATTATTTATTTATTTATTTATTATTATTTTTGGAGACAGTCTTGCTCTGTCACTCAGACTGGAGTGCAGTGGTGTGATCTCAGCTCACTGCAACATCTGCCTCCCGGGTTCAAGCGATTTTCCCACTTCAGCCTCTCAACTAGTTGGGATTACAGGTGAGTGCAACCACGCCCAGCTAATTTTTGTATTTTTAGTAGAGATAGAGTTTCACCATGTTGGCCAGGCTGGTCTCGAACTCCTGACCTCAAGTGATCCACCTGCCTTGGCCTCCTAAAATGCTGGGATTACAGGCATGAGCCACCATGCCTGGCTCATTGTAATTTTAAAAGCATTAGTTTCATTCATTAAATATAAGTTGGCTTGCATCAAATGGAGGCTGAATTGGCCATTGTTCAGGGTTTGGCTTTGTTGGGTCTAGACAGACATGATGAAATTCCCTGAAGAAGTAAAAGCTTTTTGTGAGTTCTGTGGTACTTCCATCAGCAGCGTATTGTTACCACTGAAAAGTGAGATCAAGTAATATCAGTTCTAAAGTGTATGCTGGGAACTTTTATCAGAGACATTTCTGTGCAATTGTAGAAGTGAAAATAGAGCAGGATGGACTGAAAGATAAGTGGGAAGTAAATAAGGAGAGGATAAGCTAAAATATTGAAATCGGTGAAGTAGGGTGAAGGGGGTTTATTTGATTGGAGATGTGTGAGTCTTAAGTTTAAACACTAATGGGAAATGGCCAGTAGAAAGAGAAAAGCTGATGGAATCAAATAATTTATAGGCGGTTTGAGCATCAATCATTTTCACTGTACATCTAAGTACTGTACATTCAGAGAACAAGGAAACATTTTATTTTCCAACTGGATTAAAAAGGAAGGCGATTAAGAATGGCTGGTATGCAGGCATGAATTCAGGAGCAGGGTGTGTCTCAATCTGGAGGTAATCATCTTGGAGGAGCTTTGAAAGTGAAATGCCTTTGTAGAATATGCGATTGTAAAATAAGACTTACCTTTGTAAACCAACTACATTATTTCCAGATCCATACCTTAAAATGTTGGGACGTGGGGGTCAAAGCAAAGCTCTCTGAAGATGTCTCTGGATGTTCCCGTCAGGAGTGAACTCTGTGAATGAAACAATTTCAGAAAATAGAGGTCATTCAGTCTTTGGCCATTGCTGTACAATTGTGAATAAGTTACACTGCTTCATTATTAAGTCAACAATGCTATCATGAGGGCAGAAATGGAATTTCAAAATAGATCAGTTTATGAATTTGCTTTACTTCATTTCTTCCTTTATTAAATTTTTCTTCTTACAAACATGATTATATTTTCTTAAAGTTCATCTGCTGCTGCAGTTTCTATTTGAAGAGCATAATCAGTTTCCCAGCAACCAAAAATAGAAATGGTGCTGTCTCAAGAATGAGGACTTAAAGGCTAATAATAGATTCCAGTGATTGTGACTTAGAAGCTCTGATTAAAGCATAATTTTCTCTGCCTCATAAGAACAGGAGCCCAACATAACTGTATTAGAATATGTTCAGCAACTTTATTTTTGCAAAGGGTTTGCCAACACTTGGATTTCTCAAAGTAGCTTTACAAGGTGACACTTCATTCATTGCTACCCACAGTTAACCATTTTAAAATTCAGACAGTGGAATTTGCCCAAGAACATACAATACAGCATGCTTAGAATTGAAACTTGCCTGCCATTCTTTCCTTCGTTTTAAGGCAGTGTTTTTCAAACCTAATGATCACTAAAATTGCCTGAGAATGTTGTTAAATGCAGATTCTAGCAAGATCCCAGGTGATGACAACGCTTCAAATAGCAAGTTTCTAAGACATTTTGGGTTGCAGTTACAACTATACTTGCAAACAGAACCGCCTCCTGAGTTCAAGCGATTCCCCTGCCTCAGCCTCCCAAGTAGCCGGGATTACAGGCACCTGCTACCACGCCTGGCTAATTTTTGTATTTTTAGTACCATGTTGGCCAAGCTGGTCTCAAACTCCTGATCTCAGGTGATCTGCCTGCCTTGGCCTCCCAGAGTGCTGGGATTACAGGCGTGAGCCACCGCACCCGGCCTTGCTAATTTATTTTTAGTCTATCATATTTGTCAAATAAATAACAAACGAATTAAGGTAGGAGTTATTTAAAAATTATTGGCCTGGGGCCAGGCAAGGTGGCTCACGCCTGTAATCCCAGCACTTTGGGAGGCCGAGGCAGGCAGGTCACCTGAGGTCAAGAGTTCGAGACCAGCCTGGCCAACATGGTGAACCCTCATCTCTACTAAAAAAGAAAAAAAAAAAATTAATTGGGCTTGGTGGAACGCACCTATAGTCCCAGCTACCTGGGGAGGCTGAGGCAAGAGAATCACTTGAACCCAGGAGGCAGAGGTTGCAGTGAGCCAAGATCATGCCCCTGCACTCCTGCCTGGGCTCCATCTAAAAATAAATAAATAAATAAATAAAATAGGCAGACAAAGAAAAAAATCATAATAATATAAAGAAAAAATAAAAATAAATTCTCCTGGCAATAGAGTCTTGCATGTTTTTCAGGTTTCCTTGAAGCTGAGATGTGCTCCTGACCTCAAAGGACCAGTCCCTTGGGCCAGAGTATTGAGAACCATTTACCTGGGCTTGGAGCTGTGGAGAGATTTCCTGACTGTACAAGTTCCCATCAGGCTAGGCCAGCCACCGAACACGGCCTTCAGGGCAGGACAGCAGAACTAGGGCCCTGCCTGGGGTACCTGGTGCTGGTCCAAGTTTTAGAGCCAGAGCATCCGCCAAAGTTTGGGGCCATCCTGGCGCAGGAGGGGCGCAGGGCGGTGGAGTCCTAGTCCTCAGGCTGATGGGCTCCAAAGCCTCTACAGGAAAGAGAAGGGGAGAGAGGAGAAGGAGTCTACGGGAAGGCTGCTGGGAGAGGCTGGCCTGCAGGGGTGCGGTGGAGCCTAAGAGCAGGTGACCTGGGAAAACCTGGGGTGGGGGAGTATGCCGAGGGGCAGGAGTGGGGGTGAGGGTGGGCAGTGATTCACAGATCTCTCTACTGCCACCAGGGGAGGGCAAGCTATTGATCTGGAGTCAAGCTGGGAAGAAATCACCCTTCCTGCCCCTCTAGACCAATAAAAGGTAAACTGAGTCCCAGAGCAGGGAAGCATTGCTAACACTCAAGGTCAAGCAGCAAAGTGGTGTGACCTGAAAGGGAAGTCATGAGAGAGAAAAGGCTGAGGGCGGCACAAGGGAAAAGCTGGGAAAATAAGGCTGCCCAGCGAGAATGGACCAACACTGGCGCCTCACACACACACCCCACTTCCCGGCAGGTGCCCTGGGGCATCTCAGAAGCCAGCATAGCCTAGGCCTGCTGTAGAGTGAAAGAGTGAGCCCTGCTCATGCTGAAGCAACAGGAGCTCATCCAAGGTTGGGGAAGGGCCAGTGTTGAGGCATCCGGGGCACGTGCCTCAGGAGTGGAGCCTCTGGTGCCTGGTGTATCACTAGGAGTGAGTGGCAACGATGTGGAAGTGGCCAGACACCCCATGACCCAGGGGTCAAGGAACCATGCTCATTGCTGTCCAGTCCCCCAAAACTAACACCTGCACTTCCATGTGAAGGAAGCAGAATGACCCCTTCTCCCCACTCCCTTTACCCTGAACATCAGCAGGTGGACCCAGGACTACCAGACAAATGCTGAGATCCAGGACCCATTGAGGAGAAGTGATGGCAGCAACTGGCCAAACCCACACTTTCCAGGCAGCCACAGGAGCTGGGCATGGCAGAGGCCTACAGACATGCAGGCAGTGCCCCAAGGGTGAGGACAAGGCAGATCATGCCTAATTCCTGCCATGAGTCTGACTGCATGCTAGAGTTTTGCTTGCTTGCCTTCAATAATGCCTCTCCATCTTTATGGAATTTTCAGTTCTCAATAAAGTGTAGATAGAGTATATAAGGCAATGTTACTTTGTGTGTAACATTGAATGTGTATTTTCACTTTATCTGCAGATTAGTGGCTTCGATTCAGTCAGCTTCAAAGGAATTGTGATCAAGTTGTGATAATTTAGTTAACAAGCAGGTCAATGAGGGAGGTAAACTGAGGCAGGGCCCTCCATGTGATCACCCAGACAAATGCTCCATACCCAATGCCAAGTCTCTTGCCTTACGTGAAGAATTATTGAATACTACCAGCAATGTTTTGCCTTATCTACATTATCTATGTAAATATGTTTTAAAATAATTGGAAGGTTTTTGTTTATGCAGGAATTTTATGTAACTAATGGCCAATGTGCATTCAAACAAACTATTCCCAGTAGATTTGTTTTTATCATCATGGCAATTGTTCAAGTTCTCAACTCTTTACAATCACGTTTTCTTTTTGGTCAGAAACAAAATACAGTAGACATAGACTACTTGAGAGAATTTAACATGAAAATGATAGATTATATGGCAAGGATAATTAATCTTTTATAGCACAGTGATTAATTTGAGACCAAGCATCATCCTGCCTATGGGACAGAGGCCATAAGGGACGTGGACACATAACAGGAGAATGATGTAATGAGACTAGTGTGAGCAGAGGATAGCAACAGGATGAGTAAGCCCAGCCTGTCCTGATGAATACCTAATAGATGTGCATTCCATTACAATTAAACATTTGGAATCTGCGGCTTGGAATAAACTATTGAGGGTGTGAGAGTTAAAAAAAAACTCACCTACCTATTTTGGACTCCATTAATCTGTACCAGGAGTTTTTACTGGCTGCAATTATCAGGCTTATCAAAGATCAACCACCTTTCTCTTGCCTCTATAGTTGTGTAGATTCAATCATGTTTTCTATTTAGACAACCATGTTGTCAGTGAGTAAAGATGGTTTTATTTCTTCCTTTCCAGCACAGATGGCTTTAACTTATTTTTCTTGCCGGGATGCACTGGCTAGAGCTTCAGTACAATGTTGAATAGAAATGATGACAGTGGGCCTCCTTGTCTCATTCGTGATCCTAGGATGCTTAGATGTAAGTTTTTCATAGGTGCTTTATCAGATTGAGCAAAGTCCCTTTTATTTCTGCTCTCCTGAAGGGTTTTTATTTTTCCTTTTTAATCAGAAATGGATGTTGAACTTATTCAAATGTATTTTTATATCTATTGACATGATGATTTTTCCTTTTTATTCAGTAGTAAGATTAATTCCTTTAATTCATTTTCCAATGTTAAAACAACCTTAAACTTCCATTTAGACATGATATATTATCTATTTTGTATATTGTAGATTGTATTTGCTAAAATTTTGCTAAGAATTTTGACATCTGTGTTTATGAGAGATACAACAGTAAGATAGATTCGGATAATGTATTTTCCATGTTTTGGTATTGGGGTAATCATTCTGGCATTATAGAATGGATTAGGAAGGATTCCTTCCTCTTCAATTTTCTGAAAAAGTCTGTGTGTAATTGGTATTATTCCTTCATTAAAGGCTTGATAGAATTCATTAGTAAAGTAACCTAAAGTTGGAGGTTAATTTGGGGGAAAGTTTTTAACTGCAAATCTTTCTTTAATAGATATAAGGCTACACAAGTTTTCAATTTCTTCATGACGGAGCTTTGATAGTTTGTGGCTCTTGGAAACTTGTCCATTTCGTCTAAGTTCTTGAATTTTTTGGCATAAATTTGTTTAGAATATTCCCTTATTATTCTTTCAACATCTTTAGACTCCACAGTAATACCATTTCTCATTAAATATTTGCAATTAGTTTCTTTTCTTTTTTCCTTGCCATTCTTGCTAAAGGTATATTAATTTTCTTGACGTTCTCAATGAATCAGCTTTTGGTTTCATTTATTTTTCTCTATTTCGCTGCTTTCTATTCCATTTATTTTTGGTCAGAACTTTATTTTCCTGCTTTTACTTTCTTGTTTAATTTCTTTTCTCTTTCCAGTTTCTTAATGTGAAAATAGAAGTCATTGACTTTCAACTCTTCTCCTTTTCTAGTATAGAATGTCACTGCCACACATCACCCTTCCCCAGGCCGTTTTTAGCTGCCTTCCTCAAATTTGTTGTGCTTTCAATTTTATTTAGTTCAAAATACTTTTCAGTATTTCTTATTTCACACTTTTTTTTTCTTCACAACATTTATTTTAGGTTAAGAGGTACATGTGCAGGTTTGTTACACTGGTAAACTGCATGTCACAGGGGTTTGGTGTACAGATAATTTTGTCACCCAGGTAATTGGCACAATATCTGATAGGTAATTTTTCAATCCTCACCCTCTTCCCACCCTCCATCCTCAAATAGGCCCCAGTGTCTATTGTTCCCTTCTTTGTGTCCATGTGCACTCAATGTTTAGCTCCCACTTATAATTTCACTCATTTTTTAAAAGGAGTGTGTAATTTTTTCTCTGATTCCTGGAAAATTGTGAGAGACTTCAGTTGTTAATTTTTAATTTAATTTCAATCTAGTCAGAGAATAGATTTTGTAGGATTTTAATCCTTTCTAACTTACTGAGACTTGATGATGTCCCAGAATATGGTCTATCTTGATAAATGCCCCATCTGTTCTTGAAAAATATGTATATTTCTATATTGTTGGGTGGAATGCTTTGTAAATGTCAATTAGATCAAGTAGGTTGATGACATTGTGTAAATTTTTCTGTATGCTTACGAATTTTCCGTTTCTGTATTCTATCATTATTGAGAGAGAGGCATTTAAATCTCTACCTGTGATTGTGGATTTGTCTATCTTTTCTTTGAGTTTTTTCAGTATGTGAAGCTTTGCCATTAGGCGCATAAACATTTAGGATTACGACCTTTTATCATTATGAAATAGCCAATTATCTTTTATTACTGGCAATATTCTTCTATCTGAAATTTACTTTGTTGTTGTTTTTTTTTCTTTTCAGATGAAGTCTTGCTCTTGTTACCCAGGTTGGAGCACAGTGGCATGCTCTCAGCTCACTGCAACCTCCACTTCCTGGGTTCAAGTGATTCTCCCACCTCAGCCTCCTTAGTAGCTTAGACTACAGGCACCTGTGACCTGTAATTTTTTTGTATTTTTAGTAAAGACAGTGTTCCACCATGTTGGCTAGGCTGGTCTCGAACTCCTGACCTCAGGTGGTCCAACCACCTCAGCCTCCCAAAGTTCTGGGATTACAGGAGTGAGCCACCACATTGGCCTGAAATTTACTTTTATATTAACATAGTCATTGTATTAGGCTATTCTTGCATTGCTATAAAGAAATACCTGAGACTGGGTAACTTACAAAGAAAAGAGGTTTAATTGGCTCACAGTTCTTCAGGCTGTACAGGAAGCATGGCTTCTGGTGAGGCCTCAGGAAGCTTTTACTCATGATGGAAGGCAAAGGGGGAGCTTACATGTCACATGGCGAAAGCAGGAGCAAGCAACAGAGAGAGGGTAGGGAGGTGCCACACACTTTTACATGACCAGATCTGGTGAGAACTCACTATCACAAAGATAGCACCAAGCCCTGAGGGATGTACCCCCATGATCCAAATGCCTCCCAGCAGTCCCCATCACCAGCACCAGGATTACAATTCAGCATGAAATTTGGGAGGGGACAAATATCCAAACTATATCAGCAATTTCAACTTTTTTTACTTTGCCTGGTATTATTATAGTCATTTCAGTCTTTTCAGCTTTCATATACCATATTATGATGGTATGCATTTTCTGTGACTTTACTTTTAATTTTCTTATGTCTTTATATTTGTAATGCATTTTTAAGTAGTGCACAGTTGATTTTTTTTTTTTTTTTTTTTTTTTTTTGAGATAGAGTCTCTCTCTGTTAACCCAGGCTGGAGTGCAGTGGTGCAATCTTGGCTCACCTCTGCCTCCTGGGTTCAAGTGATTCTCCTGCTTCAACCTCCCGAGTAGCTGGGATTACAGGAATGTGCCACCATGCTCGGCTTATTTTTTTGAATTTTTAGTAGTGACAGGGTTTCATCATTTTGGCCAGGCTGGTCTCGAACTCCTGCCCTCACACGATCTGCCCGCCTCAGCCTCCTGAAGTGCTGGGATTACAGGCATGAGCCACCATGCCTGGCCAATTCTTACGTTTTCACGTGATGCAGCAATTTATGCCCTTTAATTGGGAGTTTAAAAATTTGAATTTAGTATGATTATTGATATGGTTAGATTTAACTCTGTCATCTTTCTATTTGTTTGCTATTTGTCCTATCCATTCTTTGCTCCTCTTCCTCTCCTTTTCTATATTCTTTTTGATTAGTTGAGTATTTTAAATTATTATGTTTTATCCTCATTATTGGCTTATTAGCTATAACTCCTTATTTTGTTGTGTTAGAGTTTGTTTTAGAGATCAGAGTATACGTATTTAACTTAGCACAGTCTATCTTCAAGTGATATTATACCACAGCATGCATGGTATACTATAATCATATACTTCTATTTAACCACTTCTGGGTCTTTTTGCTATTTCTGCCCATATTTTACTTATATCTGCATTATAAATGCTACTACCTTGTGATTATTTTGTTGAAACAATTATGCCTTCTGATGCTCATGCTTCCGTTGTATAAGTTCGTGTCTCCCTTGATTTCATTGTCCTTTTTCCAAAGGATTTCCTTTGCCATTCCTTACAGGGTGGCTCTGCTCCTGATGACATCTTCTTTTTTTCTTTGAGATGGAGGCTCACTCTGTCACCCAGGCTGGAGTCCTGATGACTTCTTTAAACTTTGTATACTCCAAAAAGTTCTTATGCCTTCATTTTTGAAAGAGAATTTTGTTCAGTAGAGACTTCTGGATTGAGAAGTTTTTTATCAATAATTTACAGATATTGTTCCACCATCATGATGCTTACTTTTTTTTTCCAATGAGAAATATGCTGTCATTCATATACCTGGATGTCATTTTTTTTTTTTTTTCTCTCCAGGTGCTTTTGAGATTTTCTGTGGGCAAAGATTTTTCACCCTCCCTGCATCATGGCCAGGAAACTCCATGTTGTCCACTGGAACAATTACAGGGCCCATCTTATTTGTTTCTCATCTCTCAGAGGTGACTATCCTTTTCAGCCTACAGTCTAATGTTTTTGAAACTGTCATTTTCTTTATTTTGTCTGTCTTTACTTTTAATTTTTGGTTGTTTTAGAGAGCCAAATAAACCCAGTCCCTTTTACTTCATCTTGTCTAGAAGCAGAATTTTGCTTAGACTATTTAATTTAATAATTTAGTTACATGCTAATATTTAAAATCACAGTCTATAAAATGTTGTATTAATTTTGTATTAGTAATTTCATACACAAATTTTGTGAAAATATTTTAAAAATTCTTGCTCTACATGTTCAGAGAAACTTCTCTAGTAACCAACTATAGAAATGATCCCTGAGGCATCTAGAACTAGAAATACCATTTGACCCAGCCATCCCATTACTGGGTATATACCCAAAGGACTATAAATCATGCTGCTATCAAGACACATGCACACGTATGTTTATTGGGGCACTATTCACAATAGCAAAGACTTGGAACCAACCCAAATGTCCAACAATGATAGACTGGATTAAGAAAATGTGGCACATATACATCATGGAATACTATGCAGCCATAAAAAATGATGAGTTCATGTCCTTTGTAGGGACATGGATGAAATTGGAAATCATCATTCTCAGTAAACTATCGCAAGGACAAAAAACCAAACACTGCATGTTCTCACTCATAGATGGGAATTGAACAATGAGAACACATGGACACAGGAAGGGGAACATCACAGTCTGGGGACTGTTGTGGGGTGGGGGGAGGGGGGAGGGATAGCATTAGGAGATATACCTAATGCTAAATGGCGAGTTAATGGGTGCAGCACACCAGCATGGCACATGTATACATATGTAACTAACCTGCACATTGTGCACATGTACCTTAAAACTTAAAGTATAATAATAATAAAAATAAATAAATTAAAAATTAAAAAAAAAAAAAGTTCTGACCCAAAAAAAAAAAAAAATGATCCCTGAGGTGGGGCGCGCCTGTAATCCCAGCACTTTGGGAGCCCGAGGTGGGCAGATCACAAGGTCAGGAGATCAAGACCATCCTGGCTAACACGGTGAAACCCCGTCTCTACTAAAAATACAAAAAAATCAGCCGGGCATAGTGGTGGGTGCCTGCAGTCCCAGCTACTCAGGAGGCTGAGTCAGGAGAATGGCGTGAACCTGAGAGGAGGAGCTTGCAGTGAGCCCAGATGGCGCCAATGCACTCCAGCCTGGGTGACACAGTGAGACTTCATCTTAAAAAAAAAAAAAAGAAAAAGAAATGATTCCTGAAAGTATAGTCTTTTGCTGGGCGCAGTGGCTCATGCCTGTAATCCCAGCACTTTGGGAGGCCGAAGCGGGTGGATCACGAGGTCAGGAGATCGAGACCATCCTGGGTAACATGGTGAAACCCCGTCTCTACTAAAAATACAAAAAAATTAGCCGGGCGTAGTGGTGGGCAGCTGTAGTCCCAGCTACTCAGGAGGCTGAGGCAGGAGAATGGCGTGAACCTGGGAGGCAGACCTTGCAGTGAGCCGAGATTGTGCCACCGCACTCCAGCCTGGGTGACACAGTGAGACTCCGTCTCAAAAAAAAAAAAAAAAAAAAAAAAAAAAGAAATGATTCCTGAAAGCATATTCTTTTGCTGGGCATGGTGGCTCACGCCTGTAATCCCAGCACTTTGGGAAGCCGAGGTGGGTGGATCACCTGAGGTCAGGAGTTCAAGACCAGCCTCGCCAATATGGTGAAACCCTGTCTCTACTGAAAATACAAAAATTAGCCAGTCGTGGTGGCAGGTGCCTGTAATCTCAGCTACTCAGGAGGCTGAGGCAGGACAATCACTTCAACCCGGGAGGCAGAGGTTGCAGTGAGCCGAGATTGAGCCAGTGCACTCCAGCCTGGGCAACAGAATGAGACTCTGTCTCAAAAACAAAAAACAAAAAACTCCTGACCTCAGGGGTGCCTGTAATCCCAGCTACTCTGGAGGCTGAGGCAGGAGAATCACTTGAACCCGGGAGGCAGAGGCTGCAGTGAGCCGAGATCTCACCACTGCACTCCAGCCTGGGCAACAAGAGTGAAACTCAGTCTCAAAACAAAAAGAAAATATAGTCTTTGTCAAAATATTTTATTCATTCATCACGTGCATTTCCAGCTTGAGATCTTCCTCCTTACAGGAGCCATGTTTTGAGTCACTCAACACAGTTGTTCAAAATGCAGCATCTTCTCTTCCAGCTAAATTCCTGTTGCATTTGTATTAAATTTGCATATGAATCTGTTATGATGCTATTAGATCTTTTATCTCAAATCACAAGGTTTTGTTTGAAATTTGAGATTTTACCTTCATAAACACCTTCTGCCTTTTAAATGATTTCTAAAATTCTCATTTGCAATTATACACAACATCGTAATTATGAGCTCTGATTTTCAGGGATGATTATAAAAGCTGACATAAATTAAATTGTAGGTTATTCTGTGAGTAGCCAATACTAGCATTGATTGAGTTTACATCAGACTAAAGTGTGTTTCTCAGATTGTAACTTTGTTGTAAAAAATTAAATGTTCCCATATATTCCTCTTCATTGCTGGAGAGGATCCGTCGTGGGTGGATCACGAGGTCAGGAGATCGAGACCATCCTGGCTAACATGGTGAAACACTGTCTCTACTAAAAATACAAAAGAATTAGCCAGGTGTGGTGGCAGGCGCCTGTTGTCCCAGCTACTCTGGAGGCTGAGGCAGGAGAATGGTGTGAACCTGGGAGGCGGAGCTTGCAGTGAGCCTAGATAGCGCCACTGCACTCCAACCTGGGCAACAGAGCAAGACTCCATCTCAAAAAGAAAAAAAAGAAAAAAAAATGGGTATGGCCAAGTTTAATTCTTTGGGCCATAGTTCACCAAACTCCTGATTTAGATGATTAGCAATAGTCCTACAAACTCTAAACTCTGTATATCAAGGCAGTATATAATTAAATTACTGATTTTAATTACTATAGGACCTCAATGAAAGGAGAGAATGCTATGAGTTGAAATAGTTTTCTAAAGAGAAAATGGGGCCAGAGACTTCAGGAATCAGCAATATATTTACTGACTGTTAAATTAATTGCCTTTTATTACATGCTAATCAAGTTCTGCTTTATTTCATATGACAAGAGTGGTTTTGAATCAAGTAACTCTCAGACAATTGTTTCAGCAAATGATTTAGTTCTCATTTCCATGCTTACGTGTAAGTTCTTTCACTCAAAAAAAAAAAAAGAGGAAATTTTTAATTTAGGAATAAAATACAGAGGATTGTTTCAAGTTTGATTTGTTTTCAAAGTCTAAATTTATAACTTTTATGTTGCCCTTGCCAATGATTACTTGCAGTTACAGTCTGTAGTTTCACATCATTAATAGCTAGAAAGAAAAATGGGCTTTTTATTTGGCTTCAAAGTGGTGACGAGTTTTGGAGCTTCATCTGCTTGCCGTATTGCTGTTGATGCCAATATATTTGTGACTTCCCACTTGCAATATCATTATCAACAGGTAGAGAATACACATAATGGTTTCAATCTCCTTGCTGACGAACACTGCTCTACACTTGTTAAATTATAGATTTAGCTAAAAAAAAGAAAGGAATATTCCCCGTTGGCTGTGAATTTATAAAAATTGCTTTCTTTGACAGACAGTCCTTTGTTTCCTGTCTCAGGGAAAATACACAAAGTATAACGAATACCATGGAGGCATTTCCTAAACTTACATCTCATTATTAAATGTAGTGAGCACAGACTCTGAAGAGGGAAACCACAGGGGGAATTACACATACCGTTTGTCAACTTACATTCCTTTAAGCAAAATGCACCAAATTAAGAATTCGGGACTTGCATTGCTAAGTACATTTGAAAATCATTTGAGGCCGGGTGCGGTGGCTCACGCCTGTAATCCCAGCACTTTGGGAGGCTGAGGCGGGCAGATAACATGAGGTCAGGAGTTCGAGACCAGCCTGGCCAACATGGAGAAGTGGTGGCGTGGTGGCCAGGCTTGGTGGCAGGCACCTGTAATCCCAGCTACTTGGGAGGCTGAGGTAGGAGAATCGCTTGAACCCAGGAGGAGGGGGTTGCAGTGAGCCAAGATGGCGCCATTGCGCTCCAGCCTGGGAGATGGCCCAAGACTGTGTCTCAAAAAAAAAAAAAAAAAAAGAAAATCATCTGGATGCTGGTCAAAGCTTAAATGCTAAAAAGTTCTACCTCATGAGTTTGTTTTGCTGGTATGTGTGGAGTCCACCTCTTTCTCAGGCTCTCTCTCTTACTCTCTTCCTCTCTCTTTCCACCTCCTGGGTTCAAGCGATTCTCCTGCCTCAGCCTTCCTTGTAGCTGGGATTACAGGAGCCTGCCACCACCCTGGCTAATTTTTGTATTTTTTAGCAGAGACGGGGTTTCACCATGTTGGCCAGGCTGGTCTTGAATTCCTGACCTCAGGTGATCCACCCGCCTCCGCCTCCCAAAGTGCTAGGATTACAGATGTGAGCCACCCTGCCCAGCCTGGAATTTGTATTTCTGACAACTTGCTAGGTGATGCTCATGCTGCTGGTCTGGGATGTTTTCGCTCCTAAGCTGGGTCCGCCTGCCCAGCACAGTCAGGCTAAACACCCACACCAAGGTTTGCAGCAGGAGAAAAGAGGTGTTTATTTGCAGGGTGCCAAGCAAGGAGAATATAGCAGCTCCTGCTTTACACCTGACCTCCTGATGGCTTGTGAGTAAGTTTTTTTTGTTTTGTTTTGTTTGAGATGGAGTCTGGCTCTGCTACCTGGGCTGGAGTGGAGTGGCGCGATCTCCGCTCACAGCAAGCTCTGCCTCCCGGGTTCATGCCATTCTCCTGCCTCAGCCTCCAGAGTAGCTGGGACTACAGGCCCCTGCCACCACGCCCAGCTAATTTTTTGTATTTTTAGTAGAGACGAGGTTTCACTGTGTTAGCCAGGATGGTCTCGATCTTCTGACCTTGTGATCCGCCCACCTCGGCCTCCCAAAGTGCAGGGATTACAGGCGTCAGCCACCGCGCCCGGCCACAAGTAAGGGTTTTAAAGGCAGGGGTAAATTTCAGGAAAACAGAAGTTACAACAAAATTGTGAATTGATACATTGGTTTGGCCTAAAAAGGTGGGATAGTTTGAGGTAGGAGATTACCAGTCATTGGTATATTCAAAGACTTTCTGTTTTGCAATTGATGAAAAAAGAGTTTGTTTAAACATTTGGGGTCAGCAGAAAAGATTCTTAGCTCCGGCACTTGGGCACGGCTTCCTCCAGGCCCCTCAAGAATAAATTTAGAGCCAAGGACAAACGGAGTTCGGGGTTCAGTCCTCAGCAACCCCTTATCTGCGTTCTACCCACCAGCGGATCTGCTCGGTTGGGAGTCTGGGTTTCTGAAAAACAACTCAGGGACATATGTTAAAATGTTACCTTTAGTTTCAAATATCTCATGGCTGGAACTTCCTTGGCTGTTGTTTTAAGCTATGATTACTTTCTTGCTTATCAAGTTGCTTGCTTCTCAGGGTTAGCTAGGTGCCTGGAATTTCCCTTGAAGGAACTCAAGATTTTCCTTTATTTCCATGCATGGGAGTGCAGGGTGGTGGAATGGATGGGGTGCAGGCCCCAAGAGGGTTCCCTGCTCCCTCTTAGGGACCACACTTGTGAAACAATATCCTCTGAGTAGGAAATTTAATTTTTTCCCTGTGACAGTAAGGTCTATTTCACTAAAGGGCCAGATATTAAATTTACTTTTGTTCTAGAGGCTGTAATGTCTCTGTACAGCTGTTCAACTCAGTCACAGGAAAGCAATCATAGATAAAATGTAAAAAAATGGGTATGGCCAAGGGCCAGGAGCAGTGGCTCATGCCTGTAATCTCAGCACTTTGGGAGGCCGAGGTGGGTGGATCACGAGGTTAGGAGATGGAGACCATCCTGGCTAACATGGTGAAACACTGTCTCTACTAAAAATACAAAAGAATTAGCCGGGCGTGGTGGTGGGCACCTGTAGTCCCAGCTACCTGGGAGGCTGAGGCAAGAAAATCACTTGAACCAGGGAGGTGGAGGTTGCAGTGAGCCAAAATCGTGCCGCTGCACTTTAGCTTGGGAGACAGAGCAAGACTCCGTCTCAAAAAAAAAAAAAACCAAAATTATAATATGACTCACACAACAACCCATTGACATCTTTTGTTATATGGCAACAAGGAACTAAATATTAATCATAAACCCCCAAAGACATTAATCATAGGATGTAAAGTCACTCCCTAAATTGCTACGTCTTTAAGTTTCATGGGTCCACTCATTGTCTATGGGTGATCTCTGTTGTAGAATTTGTCCCATCCCACTTCCTTGGGCTGCTTCCCTCAGCAAACTCACACATCCACTCTCTCCAATAAAATCAGAATAATGATGAAGTAGTACCACTTTCTTGCTCCATTGGCAAATAACTATGGAAGCTAAGTGTCTTGTTAAGAACAATATTAGCAGATAATTATGAGCCCTAGACTTGCTATCTCTTAAACATTGATGAAAGATAAGATGTAAAAATAGCAGTTGCTGACTTGCATTAATAAAGTGTTAAGAAGGGCGAGAGCCAAGGATTGCCACAGGGAGGAAATTAAGTAACCCGCTTACTGCATTTCCTTGGGCAACTGTAGATAAAATGTTTGGCTTGGATAAAGAACTGTTAAAACCTTAAAATAAAATTTAATGACCCCATTTTTTAAAAACTTAATTTTTAATCAGGTTTTTAAACACAGGGTATAATTCCTTCAGTATGGCAGCTGTGCCACGGAGTTCACTCTAGGTAATGTTTTTGTATTTAAAAAAATAGTTTGTACTTTAAAAAAATACATAGCTGTATTGACATATAGTTTATATAATGTACATTTTATCCATCTAAAAGCAAAATTCAGCCTCCCAAGTACCTGAGATTACAGGTGCCTACCACCATGCCTAGCTAATTTTTGTATTTTTAGTAGAGACAGGGTTTTGCCATGTTGGCCAGGCTTGTCTTGAACTGCTGACCTCAAGTGATCTGCCCATCTCAGCCTCCCAAAGTGCTGGGATTACAGGTGTGAGCCACCATGCCCAGCCTTTTTTGTGGTTTTGATTTATATTGTTCTAATGACAAATAATGTTGATCATCTTCCTATGAGCACACAGGCCAATCTTTGGAAAACTCTTTAGTCACATCCATTGCTCATTTTTAAACTGGGTTATTTGTCTTTTTATTATTGAGTGGTTAAGTGTTCTTTATACATTCTGGATATAATCTCTTATCAGATATATGATTTGCAAATATTTTCTCTCGTTCTGTGTGTCATCTTTTCAGTTTCTTGGTAGCATCTTTGGAACTACAAAAATTCTGGCCAGGTGCAGTGGCTCAGGCCTGTAATCCTAGTATTTAGGGAGGCCGAGGCGGGCAGATCACCTGATGGTCAGGGGCTCGAGACAAGCCTGGCCAACATGGCGAAACCCCGTCTGTACTAAAAATACAAAAATTAACCTGGTGTGGTGGCGCATACCTGTAATCCCAGCTACTGGGGAGGCTTGAACCCAGGAGGCAGAGATTGCAGAGAGCCAAGATCACACCACTGCACTCCAGCCCGGGTGACAGAGTAAGACTCCACCTCAAAAAAAATTTTTTTTTACTTTAAAAAAAAAATTTAATTGACAAATAATGATTGCGTGTATTTATGGGATACAATGTGATATATTCATATATGTATAAATTATAGGAATATATGAATATAAATTATATATTCATATATGTATAAATTATAGGAAGTCCAACTTATCTATTTTCTTCTTCTGTTGCTTGTGCTTTTGGTGTCATATCTAAGAAAGCTAAAGTCAAGAAGATTTTTTCCCCTATGCTCTCTTCTAAGAGTTTTATAATTTTATCTATTAAATTTTAGTCTATGAGATATTTTTGAGGTAACTTTTTGTATAAAATATGAAGAAAGGGTCCAGTTTCAGTCGTTAGCATGTGATATCCAGTTTTCCCAGCACCATTTGTTGAAAAGACTATTATTTCCATTGAACAGCCTTGGCATTCTGGTTGAAAATCAACTATTCATGTAAACATTGATTTCTAGACTCTTAGCTGTATCCCATTGATCTATATGTCTATCCTTATGCCAGTACAAGTCTGTAATTATTACTATAGCTTTGTAGTAAATTTTGAAATACAGAAGTGTGCATACTCTAAATTTGCTCTTCACTTTTGAGATTACTTTGACTATCACGAGTCCCTTGCATTTCCACATGAATTTTTGGATGGGCTTGTCAATTTCCACAGAAAAGGCTGTTGGGATTTCTATAGAGATGTGGTGACTGTATATCAATTTGGAAAGCCATCTTAATAATGTCTCCCAATCTCTGAACATTGGTGTCTTGTCATTTATTTACTCCTTTTAATTTTTTTTAACCTTCTTTCAAGTATGTTTTGTAGTTTTAGGGTATAACTTTTGCTCTTTTTGAATAATTAATTTCTAAGCATTTTATTTTTTGATGCGATTATCAATGGAATTGTCTTAATTTGAAGTGTTCATTGCTAGAGTACAGAAATACAATTTTTTTTTTTTAATTTAAAGGAGTTTAATTGAGCGACAAACAGTTCAAGAATCGGGCAGCCTTCCCAGGCGGAGTAGGCTTGGACACTCCAGCGCAGTCATGCGGTGGAAGGTTTATGGACAGAAAACGGAAGTGAGGTACAGAAACAGCTGGGTTTGGCTACAGCTTGGCATTTGCCTTATCTGAACATGGTTTGAACAGTTGGCTACATTTGACTGGCCAAAACTCAGTGACTGGCACAAGTGTAGTCTGTTTACACCTCCACTTGTCACAATATACAGACAAACCTTTAGGCCAAACTGAAATATATAAGGAGGCAGCTTTCGGCTAAACTTGATTTCAACACCTGTATTCCAACATTTTGGGAGGCCAAGGTGGGAGGATCACTTGAGCCTAGAAGTTAGAGATCAGCCCAAGCAACACAGTGAGACCTTGTCTCTGCGAAAATAAATTAGCCAGGCATGGTGGCATGTACCTGTAGTCCCAGCTACTCAGGAGACTGAGGCCAGAGGATCATTTGAGCCCAGGAGTTCAAGGTTGTAGTGAGCTACAAGCGTGCCACTGCACTCCTGGGCAACAGAGCAAGACCCTATCTCAAAAAGAAAAAAATCATGACATAAGCAATTATGTGGAAATAAGGTCATACCTGTCAAAGTAATCAGCTGAAAGCAGTTGCTTCTGAGGTGCAGGAAAGGGGGAAAGTGGAGATAAGGGAACTACTTTTCTTTAAAAAAAAAAAAAAAAAAAGACGTAAAACTAACACTTCAAGCCAGGCAAAGTGGCTCACACCTGTAATCCCAGCACTTTGGGAGGCCAAAACGGGTGGATCACCTGAGGTCAGGGGTTCGAGACCAGCCTGACTAACATGGTGAAACCCTGTCTCTACTAAAAATACAAAAATTAGCTGGGCACTGTGGCGGGAGCCTGTAATCACAGTTACTCGGGTGGCTGAGGCAGGAGAATTGCTTGAACCCGGGAGACAGAGGATGCAGTGAGCCGAGATTGCACCATTGCATTCCAGCCTGGGTGACAGAGTGAGACTCTGTCTCAAAAAAAAAAAACACAAAAAAACTAACACTTCATTACCTCTGAATGGACATTAAAAAATGTTTTAATAAATAAAAAAAGATTTAATACTTCAAACTATGGGCACACAAAACCTTGATAAAAATAAAAACAAATTTAAAAATCTATTATTAATAGGACAGCATGTTGAGAGACTTTAAAGGAGTTTTTTTTAAGGATTTTTAAAATAATCTCAAATTTATAGAAGTCTTGGAATTAAAGTACAAAGAACTTTTGTTTTGCTAAATGATTTGAAAGTTTCTGACCTGACTCCTTATAACCCCTACATACTGTGTGTCTTCTATAAACAAGGACTGAATCCAATAAAATTGTAATATAGCTAGCAAAATCAGGAAATCAACATTAATGTATTTCTACCATCCAACCAACAGACCTATTCAAGTTTTGCCAAGTCAGGATCCAGTTCAGAATCACCACTGCACTTATTTCTCACATCTCTTTCATCTTCAGTCTGGAACAGTTCTTCAGTCTTTCCTTAACTTTCATGACCTTTACACTTCTATTACAGGCCAATGATTTGTAGAATTTTCCTTAATTTGAATTTGTTGCTTTAGGATTAAATTCCAATTATGTATTATTGGCAGGAGCATCAAAGAAGTGATGCTGTGTTCTTCTTGCTAGACTATCAGGAGGCACACGATTGCAATTTGTCCTATTACTGATGATGTTCATTTTGGTTACTTGATTAAGGTGGCACCTGCCAGATTTTTCCACTGTGAAGTGACTTCCTTTTGTAACTAATGAATAATTTGTGAAGAGCTGCTTCGAAATTACGTAAATATCTGTTTATTTGAAAATACAACAAAATTATACTATGAATTGAATAATACATCTAAATTAATTTGCATTTTATCAATGACAACCAGATCCACATACTTTTGCAAAACAGTTGCTGGTGTGTGTGTGCAACAGGTTGTTGACTTAGGCAGTGTGTGGAATGTTCTGGATTCCTAGACCCCAGGCAGTAGCTCCAAGACAGTTTTGAACTTTCAAGTAAGACAAACTTAGTTTTGATTTCCAGTTGCACACTTAGAAGCTATGGATGGTAGATTCTTTATTGGGGAAAATAGCAGCAATTGTCCACCCCTTTGGTTGTCCCCTTCCATACCGGCTGGTCATGCCCTTGTGACCTGCTTTGGCCAATGGGAGAATAGCAAATATGACATAAGTGAGACATGGAAAGTTCTTGTGTTGCTGCCCTTATGCTGCTTTTGAAACTCAACCCCTATGTTCAAGCTCTCCTGGATAATTAGACTTGTGGTCGCATCCCCATCACCCAGCTGATGATGAGCTCCTCCTGTCCCTAAAATATGAGGCCCCTTGGCCATCCAGCCCCCATCCAGTTATTGAGAAACAAGTATTACCTGTTTGAAATCATAAACGGTTGGTTTATGATGCAGCAAAAACTAACTTACATACAACATGACCTCATGTGCGTTTCTTAATTTCTGAGTCTCAGCTTTCTCATCTAAAGGATGGAGATAAGGCAATCAACCTTGCTATTTAGAGGATTAAATGAGAAAATATATGGGAAGTGCTTGGCATAGCATAAATACTCAACACATATGGTAATTTTTAAAAAACCCTCTATATTAGTCCCTTTTAATTAAAATTGTAATTAAAACAAAAGAAAAACAAAACAAAAACCTCTGCTGGGTGGACTAGGGGCAGCCCTCAGGCTGGATGCACTGATTTAGTACTTTTAATAGTGGCAGGAGGCAGACAAACCCCAGGCAGATAGTGGCATGTCCCCAATGAAATCCAACTTTCAAACCAAAGGCAGTTTAAAGCCTGAAAGCTATGCTACAAGTCTTGGATAAATCCATGGACCGAACTGAGAACATCTCTTCCTGTTGGTGCACTTTCCTCTGACTGATCCCCACCCTTCACTTACTTTACATATATCTACCCTTCCCTAATTGGTTTTCTACACTGTCATGCCACCTTTGAATGGTGCCTTTGTTTTAGCCTTTTTTGCATACTCGTAAACCAATCAGCATGCAGTCCCCACTTCTGAGCCCATAAAAGCCCCGGACCCAGCCACACTGGGAGAGAGACCACCTGACTTCAGGTCAGTGACCACCCTTGCATCCCCTCTCCACTGACAGCTGTTTCATCGCTTCATAAAACTCTTCTCCGCCCTTTTCACCTTTCCATTGTCAGCAAAGGGTACGAAGAAGGCAGTAACACCATAGCCCTCCCCCCCTCCCCCACTATCTGTGCCCAGTGGCAGCCCCTTGCCATGAGAAGCAGTGCAGGGCCAGACCAGCCAGGGAGCCTCCAGCAGGAGCAGGCAACAGGACTAACAGAGTTGTTAACACACCCCCCCCCGTTCGTTGTTAATGCCCCCTGTTTGTCAGGCTGCTGACGGTGGGACTAAAAGAGCTGTTAGCATGGCTGTAACATCCCCTCTGGGGCTTCAGAGTCGAGTGCTTTCCTGTTTGGGCGCCACCAAGTTCCCTTTGTCTGGATGCCAGAGTTCACCCCCGGAGTCGCTTCCGACAGGCCTGATCCAGCTGCAGGCCCCAAAGGGAGCCCGTTCCTGTGCCAGCACTTGGAGTTGCTGGCAAGATGCGGCAATCACTTGATCACACACCCCCTCCTACTGGGGCTGAGCATGCAGTCTCGGTGGCTGCAGGATCCCCACCAGAGTGCAAGCCCAAGTGGGCAGGGCACCTTCAGCCTGGGGCAGAGCTAGGCACTGGCAGGGGCATCGCCAGCCAGAAGTCTGCAGCTGGAAAAGTGTCCGAGAAAAATCCTGCGTCCCTTTGGAAGCAGTCTTCCTATCCTAGAATGCCAGAGGGCAAGCATCTGAAAGATCTGGAAGGATAAGGCAGCAAAGGCCAAGATGTGAATGTACACTGCCCCTGTCAGAGGTGATCGAACCAGAGCGATTCCATCTTGAACAGGGGCTGGGTAAAATAAGGCTGAAACCTGTGAGGCTGCATTCCCACTAGCTTAGGCATTCTAAGTCAGGATGAGATAGAAAGTCCGCACAAGATACAGGTCACAAAGACCTTGCTGATAAAACAGGATGCAGTAAAGGAGCCACCCAAAACCAAGATGGTGACGAAAGTGACCTCTGGTCATCCTCACTGCTCATTATATGCTAATTATAATGCATTTCCATGCTAAATGACACTCCTGCCAGTGCCATGACAGTCTACAAATGCCATGGCAACATCAGGAAGTTACCCTATAGGGTCTAAAAAGGGTAGGAACCCTCAGTTGCAGGAATTGCCCACCCCTTTCCCGGAAAACTCATGAATAATCCACCCTTTGTTTAGCAGATGATCAAGAAATAACTAAGTATAGTCAGTTGAGCAGCTCATGCCGCTGCTCTGCCTATGGAGTAACCATTCTTTTATTCCTTTACTCTCTTAATAAGCTTGCTTTCACTTTATGGGGACTTGCCCCAAATTCCTTCTTGCGGGAGGTCCAAGAACCCTCTCTTGGGGTCTGGATAGGGACCCTTTTCCAGTAACATCCCCATCACAGCCCTAATCACTAGGGGACCCTCTAGGCTCTTCCCTGCCCTCCCCAGACTGTCTCCCTTAAACATGCTGGATGCAGGGGTGCATCAGTGACTCCGCTGGTGCCTCCAGGAAAATAAAGTACGGACCTCTGTGGACAAGAAACAACCCAAAGTAAAGATGACTCCTCACAGGCAGGATGGATATCCACTTATATGTATGTGGGTGTGCTGGGGCCAGAAGGCTCCTAATAACAATGTTACCGCTGCTTCACACGGAAGAAAGCTGAGGCTCAGCGAGATTAAGGAACTTGTCCAGGGTCGTACGGGAGTCCAGGCCCGTGTGCTGTCATGGTCTGAGGTTTGAACTCCAACCGTTTAAGGAGCTGGGATAGAACTGGGGAGGGAGTGTGGTGGGCGGGAACAGCGGGCAGATAGATGCTGGCTGGTCTCCAAGGGGCCTAGGGTCTGCGAGAGGGATAACAGGTGAGGAAAACAGGCCTCGGGGTGGATGAGAGAATCCTCAGAGGAGGATGGGAGCAGACCCGGAGGGCCGTGAAAGGTGACAGGGTTATTACAGTCTTGGTCGCATAAGCGGGTAACTAGCGGTTCCTTGGCTGAAAAAGAGGAGGTGGGCTAGAGTTTCCCCCCTCCAACCGCGGAGCACGCAGCGGCTCAGCAGGCTGCCACACAGGGTGCCCCACCTCCGCAGCTGGGGGACCTGAACTCGCCAATAGGAGGTTCCTCCTACACGCGCGGCTTCACCCTCGCTCCAGGGCTGCCGTTGCATTTCACTCCCTGCCTAAGGTAGCCCGCCGGTGAGGGCGGAGGAGGAAGAACTGCAGCTCCCGAGGACAGAATCTGCTTCAAGGCACCCTGACCGGCGCCCAACCCCACCCCGGCTGCGGCCCGCCGCCCTGGTCCCCTTGGCGCTGCACGGTCTTCCCTTCCAACACCGAGGGCGCTGCAAGGCCGCCCTGTCCCTGCCACTCATTCATATTAATGACTCCTCCCCCCATGCTTTCCTCAGGTGAGTTCCGACCGCTCTGCCCCAAACATTTTCGTCCCACACTCTTACGGCCACTTCACCCCAAGTTCCCTTCTGTCTGGGCAAATCTTGTCCTTTACCCGGCACTGGGGTCGCTCCAGAGCTTTCAAACCAGCTTCCCCAGGGCGCTGTGCAGGGCCGGGCCCCTACAATTTTTGTATATTGATCTTGTACCTTGCCGTCAGGCTGAACTTATTAGTTCTAATAATTTTTTTTAGTGGCATTGTTGGGATTTTCTATATAAAGGTAACGTCATTTGCAAGTAGAGCTAATTTTACCTCTTCCTTTCCAATCTGAATGCCTTTAGTTTATTCTTGTTTAATTATCTTGGCTAGAACCTCCAGTACAATGGTAAATAAAAGAGGTAAATGTGCTGCAGTGAGTGCTTAAAGTTTTATGTTGCCTTAGCATCCATTTTTAAATATGTGTTTAACTTTGTCAAGCCAGAAGCAGGGTTCAGTCACCCTTGATGCAGTTTCCTGTACTATACCCCCCAAATGGCTCCAGGTGGTGACCAGAAATAAAAACTTGGAGGCATCTCTGTCTCCTAGCAGGCTGGGCTCCCAGCTTTCCTGCTGCTTCCTCTAAACAGACCATTTAGACACTTTTCAGGCACAATGTGACTTCCTAGTACTAGCGCCTGCTTGCTTTAAGCCCATCAATTTAAAGCTCCCTGTTTATATAATGCCCTGGACCCAATAAAGGCATTGACCTCCGCGTGTGTGTGTGTGTGTGTTTTCTAAGCATGCTGTGTGCCCCCCAGGGAACTTTCACACTGTGGTCATGTCATTGAAGCCACGTCTGCAATCTGACCCATGCAGGTGGATCTCTTGCTGCTGTGCTTCTGTCTGGATCTCTGGTGGCTGCAGAAAACAATGGCTACAAGCTGAGCGGATAAAGAAACTCAGAGAGTTCGTTCTCAACAAGTGAACAACCTCTTCCTCCTGATCTAAGGCAAAATGCATTTAACCTTTCATCATTTATTTCTCCACAAGTGTGGCATGTCATCATTGCCACTCACTGACCCACACACTCATGGTTCATAGCCTGAGAAATAGTTTGCAAAGGCATATTTACCTTCATTGAAACCTTAGAAAACATTTATAAAGCCAGTTCAAAAATCAACCTTAAAATATTCCATAAAAAGACATAGAGAGGTAAGAAGATACTCATGAAATCAGTCATTGTCTCAAACGTGAATAATTTTAGAGAAGGTGGACTGGGTCCTTCTTTCCCTGGTTCTCTTGCTTTTTTCTCTTCTGTGAGCAATAATCCTTTTGTCTGGCTTCTTCATTATTTCAAAGGAGAAAGTACAATACGAGCATGCAGTCACCTATACTGTCAATTCCAGAAAAAAATAGCAGAGTTAAATATAAATAGACCTTAGTCATATTTAACCATTGCTCTCCTTGACAATCCAAAGCTTAATAAAGTACATCTCTTTCCATTTAGAAATTCATATATTCATACTCATACTGTTAACCTACTAAAATAAAAAAGTAGATGGAAATAATATACATGGAGCTAAAGTCAATATTAAATAGTCCCAGACATATGGTTTGTGACTAATCATTAAACATAATATATGAATTCTTCTGGTGGGTTATACAATTTTAACTGGTTGATTAAAGGACCATTCTATTCTTCAAAGGAGATAATCATGCTAAATTTTAAGAAAAATTACAATGGAGGTATTCATGTATCTATGTCTTTATAAAAATGTAACATAAAATGTTTATGCAAAGGAGGCCTGTGAGAGAGGGGAGTGTAAGGGTTTAATAAAATATTTGGAGTAGTTTCATCCCATGACCACACATGTTCTGCTTTACCATCTGCAATCTCATTAGCTGTCCATGAAGATGCTGTGCTGAATGTAGACCTGAAATTTAGACCTAAGCACTCACATATATGAAATATACATTGCTAGAGGAGCAAATAAACGAAGAAGAAAAACATTTTCTGATTTGTGGCTTCACTTTTGAACAATAACCAAAAATATTCTATATGCTCAAAGGAAAAAAAACCTCATTTTATTCTTATGAGACTAAAGGATTTTATTCTTACGAGACCAAAGGATTTTATTCTTACGAGACCAAAGGAATTGACAATAGAAGGTGAAATACAATGCAACCAGCCTGGGAAATCTTTCTGCTTGTTTCAACTGGGCCATGGACAATTTCAAAACTAAGCAATGTGAAAACAGCACATTAATGAATGGATAAAGAAACATGGAGAGAAGATACATTACTTTGGCTACCAGAGGTACAAATGCAAAAAGATTCTCCACTTTTGACTAGTAGAACTGATGATGGATTTAAAATCAGCTGCACGATGAGGGATTTTTGTTCAAGTGTAACATAAATTGTGTTACAATATAAGGACAAAATATGTTATTTTGGGCTATGTTTTAGTGCATAAACACTAACAACATTAATGAATGTTAAATTATATTGTAATAATTTACTTGAAAGATGTTTAATCTATTTGCAAATAGCTCTGTCACCTGCTGAATGGCTTTCGTATGTTTCAAGTAATATTTAATTTCTAAAGAGTATCCTAGACTTTACTCTGAGGATTTATTATATTAACTCTCAAAGAGCCCTTATATTGTAAAGAGAGTGTTATCTAGAAAACAAACCTCCTGGGTGTCACACATTGCTAGTTATGATATTGCTTAAGGTAAAATGGGAAAATTACAGCCCAAGGCTATTTCCCAGTTACCTCTGCTTAGGGACAATAACTGAACGGCCCCACAGAAAACATGTTAGGGTAGAAGAGGCCTGTTTTCCAGGAATTCCTGCTTCATGTTAAGCACCCTCCCAACCAAGTGAAAACAAAGACTTCTTAGTAGAAAGGCAAATTCAGCAAACTACTTTCCTTTTTTATCTGAGATAAAAATTAAGTGAGTCTTTGTGTTTTTGTGTATGTATGTTCTCAGGTTTTGCCCTTGTTTATTTTCTGTTCTTTATTAATCAATCAGTAGTTCCATTCTCGAGTTGTTTTGAATTGTTTCGCCTGGAAGAAGACAAATTTAAAAAGTCCTAGTAAGTAAGCATGAAAAGGGGTCTTAAATAAGTATCAGGAATCAAATGCACTGAGTCCCTTGGGTGAGTATTCAACCCCTGGGGACTGAGAAGTAATCCTTTCCACTGCCTCTATTTTATTTCTCTTGAAGAAAATAAAAATCTAACAAAAGTGCTTAGCCATACAAAATTATCAAATATTGAAAGAATGATTTTTTTCCCACATCAAACAAAATTTTGTTAAATGGCAGTTTCCACATAGGTATAAAATGTTGAGCAGCATTAGAGATTAACCCTGTGAGGTGGGGGAGATAAAGAAAGGTTTAGTGGTGGTACAATTAGCTGAGGAGTCAAGAGAAATAGAAAACAAAAAATCTTCTATTTTGCCTTCTTTGGATCATGAATCCATTGTTATGTTTTATTTTTATTAAACAATTATTTCCCATGCTGGAAGAGTGAAAGAGTTGAGCCATCCTAAGGAATTTAAAGTGTGACAATTTACAGAGAAGAATAGTTGTAACATTGCTCATTTACTCTGAGTATAAACATGAAAAATATTTTTAAAAAATATGGTGAAATAATTTATTCCACAGAGAAGTCATGGAGCTCTGTTACACATCATATTGCATACTAATAGCTTTGGGTGGGTGGTCTTCAGGTAATAGCACAGAAATGGAGTACGAATTTGCAGGGAAATGACACAAATTGAATTAGACTTCAGTTTACCAGCTACTGATTCCTATTAACAGGGCATTTTGATGTGAGTCTCCACTAAGCATGTGAGTTAGAAAATAGCTCTGAGGACCATCCTTGATGGATCATTACTTTGAGATGCAAACCCCAGATTGCATTATTAAAACATCTTGGAATCAATTCTGTGCATTTCCAAATAAGCTCTGGCATGGATATGACCACATCATTAACACAGTTTACTTCTCTGGATCCTAGACTCTATTTTTTTTTTTTTTTTGAGATGGAATCTCACTCTGTGCCCAGGCTGAAGTGCAGTGGTGGGATCTCGGCTCACTGCAAGCTCTGCCTGCCGGGTTCACGCCATTCTCCTGCCTCAGCCTCCCGAGTAGCTGGGACTACAGGCGCCTGCCACCACGCCTGGCTAATTTTTGTATTTTTAGTAGAGACGGGGTTTGCCATGTTGGCCAAGCTGGTCTTGAACTCCTGACCTCAGATGATCCACCCACCTCGGCTTTGAGAACAAGAACACCATATCTGCTGGTCTTGAACTCTTGACCTCAGGTGATCCACCGTCCTCAGCCTCCCAAAATCCTAGGATTACAGGCGTGAGCCACCGCACCCAGCCAAAAAAACTGATGCTACTTTCCACACACCTTGCACCTTATGGATGTGCCTACCAGAGATCTGGATTATAACCCTACCTTGTCACCATAAAAAATTCAGTCCTATTGGACACTGACATGAAAGCCTTATGTTACGTTTTGTGATTGAGCAGTTTTCTCTTACAGCTTATTTACAAGGGAAAGAGAAAGGAAACAAGAAACAGTTTCCAAAAAACAGCCAAAATTTTAGTAATCATTAAAATCAACACAATTAAATACTCTTTTTTTTGGAATGAAATTTCGCTCTTGTTGCCCAGGCTGGAGCGCAATGGCACAATCTCAGCTCACTGCAACCTCTGCCTCCCAGGTTCAAGCAATTCTGCCTCAGCCTCCTGAGTAGCTGGGATTGCAGGTGCCCGCCACCACACCCGGCTAATTTTTGTGTATTTAGTAGAGACGGGGTTTCACCATGTTGACGAGGCTGGTCTTGAACTTCTGACCTCAGGTGATCCACCCCCCTCGGACTCCCAAAATGCTGGGATTACAGGCGTGAGCTACCACTCCCAGCAATTAAATACTCTTTTTAAAAGCCTTGAGGGAACCATGTAAAGATCTCAAAACTCTAAGATATTTTCACATTCTGTCCCCACATTCCAAGGTTAGGAAGATTGAGAAGGTATCAATTTACTATTAGTTATTTATTTTATTGTTATTTATATTAAAATTCTCAAGGCAAAATATTAGGTGATTATCCCAACAGATTACATTAAAGCGTATTCCATAATTAAATATACATTTCAAATTTAGAAGTTAGTATTAAAAGCTCATCAGTTAAGGTCTGGAACATAAAAAACATTTCATAAAATTAAGTTTTCAGCCAGGGGTGGTGGCTCATGCCTGTAATCCCAGCACTTTGGGAAGCCGAGGTGGGTGGATCACGAGGTCAAGAGATCGAGACCATCCTGGCTAACACAGTGAAATCCCGTCTCTACTAAAAATACAAAAAATTAGCTGGGTGTGGTGGCAGGCACCTGTAGTCCCAGCTACTCAGGAGGCTGAGGCAGGAGAATGGCATGAACCCAGGAGGCAGAGCTTGCAGTGAGCCGAGATCACGCCACTGCACTTCAGCCTGGGTGACAGAGTGAGACTCCATCTCAAAAAGGAAAAAAAAAAAAAAAGGTTTCACTGATCCTCTGTCCCAGCAGCTCTAATCCCAAGAGAATTAAAAAACATAGGTTCACATGAAAACTTATGATAGTTCAAGGCATCTTTATTTCTAACATCTAAATATCCCAGCTGTCCATCAATAAGAGAATGGGCTAATTCTCTTATTGGTATAATTCTCTCATTGGCTAATTATACCAATTATAATTATAGTAATTATACCAATTCTCTTATTGGCTAATTCTCTCAAATGGTATACAGTGGAACAGTACTCACAATAAAAAGAATCAACTTTTTTTTTTTTTTTAGAAGGAGTCTCACTCTGTTGCCCAAGCTAAAGTGCAAGTGGTGAGATCTCGGCTCACTGCAAGTTCCGCCTCCAGGTTCAAGCGATTCTCCTGCCTCAGCCTCCGGAGTAGCTGGGATTACAGGTGCCCGCCACCACACCCGGCTAATTTTTGTATTTTAATAGAGACGGGGTTTCACCATGTTGGCCAGGATGGTCTCAAACTGCTGACCTCAAGTGATCCACGTGCCTGGGCCTCCCAAAGTGCTGGGATTACAGGCGTGAAGCCACTGCGCCTGGCCAAGAATCAATTTACTGATAAACACAACAAGACAGCTGAATCGCAAATAATAGTATGCTGAGGGAAATAAGCTTTTAAAAAATGCCTACCTGCCTGCCCTCCTTCCTTTTCTTCTTTTATGTTTTTAACCTGGCTTAATTTTCTTGGCTTCATTATTTTAAGCAATTTTTGCAGTGTTGAAAAATTTGCAAGTAAGTTTTCAGAAACGGTTAACTTCAAAATCCTATACATGCTATACACGAGGAGAGTAAAAACATGGATGGAAAGAAATAATCAGTTTATTTACATTTTCTGTTTATACGATAAGTAGTAATTTAGCTGAGGTTGACAATTCATTTAAATGAGATAAAAGTCATTTACATTGTCTCTGTGGCTGTTTTCACGATACAAAGGGATGCAAAGGTAGGGTGTTACCGAGCAAACAATGGGCTTGCTGCCTAATGTACATGGAGGCCAAGACCATGGCACTGGCTTTTGAGGAAAAAAAAGCTTCATTGCAAGTGGACTGGCAAGGAGACAGGAGGAAGTGCTCCAATATATCACCCCCAGCTGGCGTTTGGGTCGGGTTTTATAAGCATAGGGTAATGAGGTGTGATCTGATTGAATTCTGCAATGAGATGATGCCAGGAGGCATGATCTGATTCCATCCCACAATGGGCTGATGTCAGAGCTCAATTTGATTGGATCCTGGATCCTTCCATACTGCGTCTGCTTCTTAATTCAGTCCCTGCTCCTTGGTCTTCTCCTTCGTCTGGGCACTTCTGTTCCCCTTGTGGTTGCATACTTGGTTCATCTGGGCATGCTCAGTTTACATGACCTTCAGCCTGAGGGCTCAGACCAACTCATAACTTTGTTGAATTAAAGTTTAGCCAGATTTGTCTGGTGCTGTTGCAGGTAGAGCAGTTGTGACAGAGACTATGTAGCCCTCAAAGCTGAACATATTTACAGTGGTGCACCCTTATCCACAGGGGATTCCTTCCAAGATCCTCAGTGGACACCTGAAATCTTCAGTAGTACAGGACACTATACATATTGTGTTTCCTTTACATATATACTTATAATAAAGTTTATAAATTAGGCACGGTAAGAGATTAACAACAATAGCTACTAATAAAATAGAACAATTCTAACAATAAGCCAGCATCACTATTCTTGTGCTTTGGTGCCATTATTAAGTAAAATGAGGGCTCCTTAAACACAGCACTGTGATACCTCAACAGTCAATCTGATAACTCAGAAGGCTACTAAGTGACTAACGGGCAGGTAGCATATAAGGCATGGATATGCTAGACAAAGTGGTGATTCATGTTCTAGGAGGGACACTAATCAAAACAGTATGTAATCTAAAACTTATATATTATTTATTTCTAGAATTTTCCATCTAATATTTTCAGACCACAGTTGACCTCATTTAACTGAAATCACAGAAAGTGAAACCATGGATAAGGGGAACTACTCTATACCGTATCATCTTATCACCTTGCAGAAAATGTTCACTGATCCCTTTTGTAGACTAAAGAGCCATAAAGATTTCTCACTATGTGAGATAGAATAATTTTTAAAAGTGTAAGTTCCAGTTTACACTTTTAAGTTCCAAGTTCCCTCTATGACTGATCATCTGACTTTGCATGAGTCACACAAGCTCTGAGTTCAGCTGTCCCCAGCCACTGAGATGCAGATACTAACAAGCACCTCTACTCAGTTCTCAGTCTGTCAAGTGTGCAGTGAGCATCTAAGGTCAAGAATATATTTCAATGATCACAACAGCTGGTGCTGAGAATACCATCAAAATATAAATAATGGCCTTGACAATGTAACTGAGAAGACTAGCATATTTGAAACATGGGAGGCAAACTCAAGACAGAATATAAATACATTTAATTACTAAGTCATGTAGTAAATTTTGGTATATCCATATAGTGGAATATTTTAGCAGGCATTAAAGATGATATTTTTTGGCCAGGCACAGTGGCTCACGCCTGTAATCCCAGTACTTCAGGAGGCCGAGGTGGGCGGATCACGAGGTCAGGAGATCGAGACCATCCTGGCTAACACAGTGAAACCCTGGCTCTACTAAAAATACAAAAAATTAGCCAGGCGTGGTCGTGGGCGCCTGTAGTCCCACTCGGGAGGCTGAGGCAGGAGAATGGCATGAACCAGGGAGGCGGAGCTTGCAGTAAGCCAAGATGGCGCCACTACACTCCAGCCTGGGCGACAGAGCCAGATTCCATCTCAAAAAAAAAAAAAAAGATATTTTTCAAAGAAATACATTTATGGTGGTTTGGTTTTAATTGAGATACGTAAATACTGCTTCAATTTCTGTAATGGCTGTGAGCTGTTCCTGTTTTAACTCCCGTCTTGGGAAACTATTTCTGTTTGCAGATGACATAATCCTATATCTAGAAAATGCCATCATCTCAGCCCAAAAGCTTCTTAAGCTGACAAGCAACTTCAGTGAAATCTCAGGATACAAAATCGATGTGCAAAAATTACTAGCATTCCTATACACCAACAACAGGCAAGCCAAGAGCCAAATCATGAATGAACTCCCATTCACAATTGCCACAAAAGAATAAAATACCTAGGAATACAGCTAATCAGGGAGCTGAAAGACCTCTACAAAGAGAACTACAGAACACTGCTCAAAGAAATCAGAGATGACACCAAAAAATGAAAAAACATTTCATGCCCATGGATAAGAAAAAAACAATATCATGAAAATGGCCATACTACCCAAAACAATTTATAGATTCAATGCTATTCCCATTAAACTATCATTGACATTCTTCACAGAACTAAAAAAACTATTTTAAAATTCACATAGAACCAAAAAAAAGCCCAAATAGCCACAACAATCCTGAGCAAAAAACACAAAGCTGGAGGCATCACACTACCTGACTTCAAACTATACTGTAAGGCTACAGTAACCAAAACAGCATGGTACTGGTACAAGAACAGACACATAGACCAAGGGAACAGAAACGATAACCCAGAACTAAGACCACAGACTTATAGCCATCTAATCTTCAACAAACCTGGCAAAAACAAGCAATAGGGAAAGGATTCCCTATTTAATAAATGGTGCTGGGAGAACTCTGGCTAGCCATATGCAAAAAATTGACCATATAGAAAAATCAACTCAAGATAGGTTAAAGACTTAAATGTATAACCCAAAATTATAAAAAACCTAAAAGAAAACCTAGTCAATACCATTCAGGACACAGGATAGGCAAATATTTCATGATGAAGATGCTAAAAGCAATTGCAACAAAAGCAAAAATTGACAAATGGGATCTAATTAAACTAAAGAGCTTCTGTAGAGCAAAAGAAACTATCATCAGAGTGAACAGACAAGCTACAGAATGGGAGAAAAATTTTGCAATCTATCCATCTGACAAAGGTCTAATATCCAGCATCTACAGGGAACTTAAACAAATTTACAAGAAAAAAACAACCCCATTAAAAAGTGGACATTCTTTTTCCTCTAGGAATCTCTGATTTCTCTCTGGCACTTTCAAGAATTTGTATTTTTCTTTGTCATCTGATGATTCATTAAAATGTATCAAGGTGTTGGAGATTTTTTTTTCATACTGCTTGTAGATTTTTTTGCTTTCCTTCCTAAATTCATGTTCTTAGCCTATTGTGACTCGGCTATATGCAAGAAGTCTGGTTCAGCCTTCCCAACATTTTATGTGTCCAAGGCCTACTTTTACTTTCCCCTGAGTAGTGGTTAATACCCCAAACTCTGGGTAACCCAGGTCAGTTTCTGTTCCCCAGGTAACTCTAGCTCCTGTGCTGCTTTTATCTATTTCTGGATTGCCATCAGGGCTTCCTTGAGAGCTTCACATTTACTTAAAAGTAGACTTGATATAATTTTCTGATATTTTGTAGAGCTACAAGGCTTTTTAGGAAACCCAGTTTGGCCAATTGACAGAAATGGAAGTCCAACTTGGGTGGGATAACTATTACTGTCAATCATTTTATATAGAATGAAACAGTGGTGCAGAGACACGACATTGAATTATGCAAGGTCAAAGTGCCAACATATTTCAGATGTGGAACTTAAAGTAAAAAAATCTGAAACCAACGTTAATGTGTTCCTCAATACTTCAGTGAATACAATTACTGACAGCAAGGTGAGTAACCTAAAGCAAAAACAAGGGACTACTTTACTCCTTGTGTTTAGTCCTATTCCATAACATAGTTTGTGTTCTTGGAAATATAAACTTCATCTTTTTAACTACTTGCCACATGGTAAAACTGACAATCATGGAATATGTCATGTTATCCTGTGACTTAGAATGTCTGGTGGGGCATCACTCCACTCTTCTGGAGAGAACATGTATGACAGTTTGAAACATTCAAAATGTGCTGTTCTTTGCAGTCAGGAAAGAACTTCAGGGCAGGACAGAAAGAAATCAGTCACAACATTTCAGATACTCGTGTTAGGAGTTATTTAGGGAGTTATTTAGAGACAGGACATACTTCCTGGCTCTGTTGAAATCACATCGTGTAAGAAGCTGCCTATTTCATTAATACATAAAGCCAGCCTTCCTTTACAAGTAGAGGCTACATTATCCCTGATTATGCTTTATTTTTAAAAAGTGAACTTGAGGAGAGAGACTCAGGCCTGTATAACACACTTTCCTTAGTTTTTGTTTCGTCAGAAGCATATTATTAACAAGTACTCTCTTTCAAAAAGACAAGATACAAACAAGAGTAGAAAAAAATCCGTTCTCTTTTCTCATGATGGTTAGATTATTTAAGAGTTGAAGTGATTGCTAAGACATTTGCATAAATTCAAGGACTTTTATTTATTTATTTATTTATTTATTCATTCATTCATTTTTGAGATGGAGTCTCGCTCTGTCACCTAGGCTGGAGTGCAGTGGCGCAATCTCGGCTCACTGCAAGCTATGCCTACCAGGCTCACGCCATTCTCCTGCCTCAGCCTCCTGAGTAGTGGGACTACAGGTGCCCGCCACCACGCCTGGCTAATTTTTTGTATTTTCAGTAGAGACGGAGTTTCATCCTGTTAGCCAGGATGGTCTCGATCTCCTGACCTCGTGATCCGCTCGCCTCGGCCTCCCAAAGTGCTGGGATTACAGGCGTGAGACACCGCGCTTGGCCAAATACGAGGACTTTTCTCTCAATTGCTGACAATTAAAAATTTTGTAGTAGCAAATGCTCACAGATTTGGGGCTTTCAGAAATGTCTTTTCAAACTAAAAACTTTTAAAATAAATAATATTACAGATATTTAAAATAATAATATTTCTAGATTGCAGAGGAAATACAAACTCCCAATTAATCATACCAAATATATTCTACATTCTTTAACTTCTGGTAGAAAAAAGATCAGATTTATACTTTATATCTTCCTGTATTTTAGAAAATAGCAGACAATGAGAGAAGATCATTCTCTAATGAGATATTTGGGATCCAACACAGAATAAATGTCTGTATCTTAATTTTAAATTTTTACTGTATAATTATTGATACCTTTTCCTAAAAGGGGAAATCCCTTACTCTAATTTTGAGATTGATATTTAGAATAATTGCTAAACTAAATAGTAGACTTGAAAAAGCTTTGCTCATAAAATTCTTACAGATTTATTTTATTTTACAGCAGTGACAATGGTAATTAACAAAAATTCTTAACTGTAATAAATTCATTTTGGTAGATTTTGGTGTGTAAATGAGATAACAGTATCTTCTAACTATAACAAATTATTTAGCTTAAATAGTCTGTCATATAAAATTCAGTGAAAAACTAAAAAAAAAAAACTTGAGCCTATTCAAATTATATGTAAACTTTGTGCACAGTATATAAAACTAAGTTAAGTAGGCTTACAAAATAACACTTCATATAGTATTTTGGGGAAACTCTTTCTCCAAGAGGAGAAAAAATAGCCAAATATGAAAGAGAGTGTGAGGTTTTAATCAAGTGTGTCTCTTCCCTTGGCTTGTGTGGGAAGACTGTAGATGGGAATACTAGCATCAGATTTAGAATATTGATCTGATGTCAATGACCTAAGTCAGCATAGCCAGCAAGGTAATACTTCCAGATAAAGAGAGAAAAAAATTCTCCTAGATAGGAAAAAAACAACAGGCTGCTCTCAAAACCAGTAATCACCACTGAGCTAATTAGTAGGATATTTAAGGCCAAGGCACCATGGAAAGGCCAGAAGAGACAAAAGTCAATAAAAGTGGTCACTGACGACAGAGTCATGGTGCCTGGCTGACAGATGGTGCTGAAAATCCTTGAGAGATGAGGACGACTTCAGATAAGAGCAGTCCAGGGAAGATACTCAGTTGTTGACAAAGCACAATGGGAAGGGTCTGTAAAAAGATCAATAACAGAAGGAAACAGCTGCCACATTCATCATTCTTAACAACAAGGTTGACATTGGATCAATGGAGTTGGCCTTTTTTTTTTCTTTTTTTTACAATAGTTTAGTGCAGAAATCTCTAAACGGAGCTTGTACACGAAGAACTAAAGTGAGAAGCCTAGCCATTTGTATACCTTTTAGTAATAGAGACTGAACATTAAAACAGACAGTGGCCAAACCACGTACGACAATGGAACTCTGACCCACAACCACAGTAGCAACCAGCTTGGGAAGGCAAACCATAACCTCTGCAGCAGCCAGTTCAGGAATGCAAGCCACAAATTCAGTAGAAATTTGCCAAAAACAATCAGAGGTTGGTCAATGACTGCCAACTTCTCTAAGACTGCCCCTGCTTCTAGTTTAGTACTAATTAAAGAAAGCCAAATACTCTCTCCAAACCTATCCCATCAGATGCCATGCTTCTCCTTAGCCTAGCTCCAGCCTCTCCATACCCATAGCCTCCTACCCCAAAGCCTTGCCCCTTTTCACTATAAAGCTTTCCCATTCTCCCAGCCTTTGAGTCTCTGCCAAACATAAATGATAGTGACTGCCTCCCTTTCTCTAGCAAGCAAGTAATAAATAGCTTCTGTTCTCATTAAGTTGTCTTGTTTATTTCTGTAATTTTGTTTATTTTTTATTTTTTAATTTTTTTTGAGACTGAATCTTGCCCTGTCGCCCAGACTGGAGTGCAGCAGTGCGATCTGGGCTCACTGCAATCTCTGCCTCCCAGGTTCAAGAGATTCTCCTGCCTCAGCCTCCCAAGTAGCTGAGACTACAGGCATGTGCTACCACACCTGTCTAATTTTTGTATTTTTTGTAGAGACAGGGTTTCACCATGTTGGCCAGGCTGGTCTCGAACTCCTGACCTCAGGTGATCCACCTGCCTTGGCCTCCCAAAGTGCTGGGTTTACAGGCATGAGCCACCATGCCTGGTGGTCTGTATTTCTGTAATTTTCCTGGAAGCTCCACTGAGACACATTCTTAACTGCTCATCACCATGGACTTTGGACCCTGATCAAGTGCGGTATTTATGGAGGCCTCTTGTGCCTTGCTTCTTGAGGCCTGTCAAGTCTGTGTTGACAAGTGTCTGTGAGAGAACAGAGTTGGGCTCCAACTCTGTTCTCTTTGTATTGAGATTCTTGGTTATTGACTCTCAGCTTGGTACTCAGCTTTTGCTACCAATTCCCATTTGTTTGGCACTCTTGGAAAAATACTGCCATTTCTTTTCATTCCTTTTTGTTCTCTTTTGTTTTTCTCTTTTATGAGATATGTTTAAAATGTTGTCTGTTATCAGAAGGAGAATCAGTGCAGAACACAGGCATTGCTCCTCTAAGAGTGTCTCAGCTCACTCCACAACCGGTGAGCTGCAATTCTTACCAAACCAGCATCCATCTGGACAAACTTTCCTAAACTTTCCTGTCGGTCACCAATAAAATGGGATAAGGTTCTTCATCTACCTTTTTTTTTTTTTTTTTTGGGGGGGGGTGGTCCTGAGAGGTTGGGTTTGATGCAGAGGGAATATTCTGGTTTTCCATCTGCCTATGGGCACAAGTTTTCAAATCTGCATTTGGAGGCTGCCAACTATCAGGTTGGGGGCCTAAGACATAAAGTGCACAAATATTACTTTCAACTGACTGTTGCCAGCTCTCATGGAATTTTCTGAGTGTAAATCCACTTTTCCTTCTTTTCCCCCAGGAAAACCTCCCATTTCTTACATGTACCCTTGCTACGATCCTAGCACTTGCACCCATCTCTATACCAAGGATAATTTAGGCCTTCAGTGGCCAATCTGGAGAACACTGGACTTGAACAAAATTGTTCATTTGAAAAACACCTTAGAAAAGAAAGAGAGTAACATTTGTCAGGGGCAATGGGCAGCAGTTTTCGACTGGTACACAAGTTTTCAAATGAAATTCTGATTCAGACATCACTCCGCTAAAATATTTTTTGGCCAGAGCTAATGAACAATATGACAAACTTAACAACAAACTAACTCATTTGCCCAGCAAATCTTCCCCCAGCTTCTCCTCCAGTTGACTTCAGCTCTGCAACTCTTCCTCATCCCCCCATCCTCCTTTCACATCTCATTGACTCCTCCCTCTTCTTCCAGACCCCCTACCCTCTCCCAGTGAATCTCCTAAGATCCCGGAATGTCATTTACCTCTAAAGTTCCATCTCTTCAATGACCCAAATATGCAAGCAGCAGTAGAATTTAAACAGTGAATGTGAGCTGAATTAAAAGCTATGATTAAGCATTTCCCAAAGGAGTTCAGAATTCTAAATTCTTTTAGGTGTACACAACTCAGGGTTACCTGAACTATATCAACTTGTATTTATGTCTGTAGATCCTCAGACATTAAATCCTGATGGCAAAAGCCAGTTGGACTCACCAGGACAGAGATCTACAGCATCTTTCTTTCCACAATAAGCCTGAGGGCCAAAAAGAGGCTCAAAAAGTAGGGCAATGTATCCTAAAAGCCTTACTTGAAACATTTCTAGTAAAAATAAAATTGACCGTAATTTAATCATGTAAATAAAGAAAAGAAGAAATTATAGGAGATTTTCAGAATAAACTAGAAAACTCCTTTCAACAACATTTGAGTGTTAAACAAGTGTCAGTGTAATAATGGCTCTTTTACCTACTTTGTTAATGGAATTAAACCTGAAATTGGAGACGACAATTAGATCAAAACTAGAATGAGAAATAGCCACTTCACCTGAACTTCAACACCTGGCTGACATTTTTGCAGAGCCCTAGAACTATTAATAACAAGACAGGATCCAGAATAACCTTACGGCCCTGCTGATCAAACAGCTGAGTGGACGACCCATAGAAGAGGACACCTGCAGATATTGAAAACAGAAGGGACACCTGAAAAATGATTTTCCAGTAAAAATAAGACCAAAAGACCCCTTAATTTAGATCAATGAAAGTACCCAATATCCTGATTTAAAATTTAACATTCAAGGTGAAGTAACCATAAATATAGGTGGCCAACCTCAGCAATTCCTGGCAATATGGGCACTACTCTTTCTTTTCTTTCTTTCTTTTTTTGTTTTGAGACGGAGTCTTAGTCTGTCACTGAGGCTGCAGTGCATTGGCGCAATCTCGGTTCACTGCAACCGCTTCCTGGGTTCAAGCGATTCTCCTGCCTCAGCCTCCCGAGTAACTGGGACTACAGGCATGCATCCTGATACCCTGCTTTTTTTTTTTTTGTATTTTTAATGGAGACGGGGATTCGCCATATTGGTCAGGCTGCTCTAGAACTCCTGACCTCAAGTGATCTGCCTGCCTTGGCCTCCCAAAATGCTGGGATTACAGGTGTGAGCCACCATGCCCAGCCAGGCACTAACTCTACATTAAAGCCTGGCAATTTTGCTCAACATTTTCCTCATAGGAAGCAAGTAGCAGGTATCTCAAATAACCCACAGATTCCTTCTATCTCCTACTGTAAGTACAACCTTTGGGTACTTGACTTAAAAACATTTCTCCCTGCTCTATTATAACACTCTTGCAAATTTAATGGGGAGTAACTTAATTTTCAAATAGAATTATAATAGTAAATGCACCAGCTGGGCACGGTGGCTCACGCCTGTAATCCTAGCACTTTGGGAGGCTGAGGTGGGTGGACCACTTGAGTCCAGGAGTTCAAGACCAGCCTGGCTAACATGGTGAAACCCTGCCTCTACTAAAAAAAAAAAAAAAAAAAAAAAAAAACGAAAATTAGCTGGTGTGGTGGCACATGCTTGTAATCCCAGCTACTTGGGAGGCTAAAATGGGAGGATCACCTGAACCTGGGATGCAGAAGTTGCAGTGAGCCGAGATCACACCTCTGCACTCCAGCCTGGGTAACAGAGCAACACTCTGTCTCAGAAAAATAATAAATGCACAGTAGTCTCCTGAGGGTTCCTCTATTTATATGTCGTCCTGGATATACGTTTGTCTCCTTCATTATATTTGACGTATGCTCCAGATAAAGACCTCAACACTCTACCTAATACTCTACGAACTAAAAAAATCCATTTATATGGGAAATAATTGGAGCAGAACCTAGTCAAGTTCAGAAGTATCCTAGTAAACCATGGTCAAACTTCCCTGATATTCCTTGAAAAACCAGAAGCAAAGGAAGGATTCAAAACTGTTAGTTGATGACCTTATATCCAAAGACTTTCTCATACGCTGCAATAGCCCATACACCACACTTGTTCTGCTAGTACACTTTTTTCATGACCTCAGGAAAGATCAACAAAATTGTTTTGCTTTGCTTCCTAGTAGTATCTATCCTGTCATCAATTCTGCCCAAAGCCACTTGCTTCACCGTATTGAATCTTCACCGTGCATTTTTCAGTGTGCTTCCAAACCAGAACAGTCAACGACTTTGCCTTCATCTGGAGAGGACAACAAATATACCCGGATAGTCATACCCCAGGGGCTCACTAAAGCCCCCTCTTACTTTCCACAAGTCCTCAATCAAGACTTAAAAGATCTAAATTTCACTTGTGATTAGGTTTTGATGCAGTATATGCAGGATCAGATGATCTCCACCCCTTTCTTCAGAGAACGAGGAAGCTGGTGAGAAGGTGAGAGCAAGTATTTACTTGCTCTCAGCCATAGCAGAAAAAGAACACAATGTTTCAAAAGATAAATTATAATTTTGTCAAAAGACAGGCTAGTATTTAGGGCATAAGTTATCTTAAGAGGGTGAAACTATTTTGCCTCTGTTGGTAGGCAGAACACTATCGAAACTTCACGTCGATGCCTCGCAAAATGACAATTGAGAGGATTTCTCGGTTTAACTGGATATTGTAGACGATGGCTGCGAAATTTTTCTGAGCTTGCGATCTCTTTTTATGAACTGGCCGAGTCCTTAGTAAGAAACTGTCTTTTGTGGGGGCCCAAATATAAATTCTGTAAGTCAAGAAGGCTCTTCAGTAGCCTCTTCCTTTGGTAGTTAGGCACTCCCTTCATAATTAGGCACCCCTGACTACCATATGCCATTTTGTCTAATTGTGCATGGACAACTTGTACAAGCTTTTTTGTTTTTAACTCAATGTCATGGAAACCATCAAAAATTCATCATTTTCCATAGCCTTACCCTTGACCCAGATGCAAAGGCTTATAGCCCTTGTCTTAAGGCAACAGCTTCCACTGCAACATTTGTTGATGCTTCTTTTAAACTATTTCTAGGCTCCCCATCTCACATCATGATTCCCTGGGCAGTGTAGACATAACTACTGACAAAGAGCATGCAATACTTTTCAACCAGCTGATCAACTTCTTATGAGAGTTTTACTCCCTCTCTCTTGCTTTACTATTCACTGATGCAATTCCTTAAACTGCCACTCTTCTCCCCCTGCCAGAAGAAGGAGAACCTCATGATGGTTATAAGTCAGTTAGGGGAGTTTCTGTACCTCACTCAGATTGATGAGAGACTGGCTCTCATTGTGAACCCTGATCCAGTGTTATTCATTGATGGATCATACCTCAAAACTGATATTGAAAATTATCATTAATTTAAGCTCTACTTTAGAATATATTTTCTATCTGAGGTAAAATCAACCCATATAATGGAATTTATTACACTTACTAGAGCTCGTCAATTAGCTGAAGACCATGTAGTAAACATATAGCAGGTATGCTTTTAGAGTACTACATGAATTTGAGATGCTTTGGGAAAAAAAAGAAATTCATCATCTCTGCTGGAAACCCCATGAAAATGAATAAGTTAAGGCACTCTACTTTCTAGAGTTGGCTATTTTAAGGTTGAGGCCCATACAAAGAAAGAAGGTAATAGAAAAACTAAAGAAAAAATTCTAACAGAACTTTATGCCAAAAAAAAGCCTTAACTAAAGTTATTGTTTTTGTTTGTTTGGTTGGTTGGTTTTTGTTTTTTGAGATGGAGTCTTGCTCTGTCGCCCAGGCTGGAGTGCAGTGGCGCGATCTCAGCTCACTACAAGTTCCGCCTCCTGAGTTCACACCATTCTCCTGCCTCAGCCTCCTGAGTAGCTGGGACTACATGCGCCCGCGCCACGCCTGGCCTTTTTTTTTTTTTTTTTTTTTAGTAGAGATGGGGTTTCACTGTGTTAGCCAGGATGGTCTCGATCTCCTGACCTCGTGATCCGCCCGCCTCAGCCTCCCAGAATGCTGGGATTACAGGCGTGAGCCACCGAGCCCGGCCTAAAGTTACTGTCTTATGTAAATCTTCAAAGGAGAAGTTTCTAAGGATTCAGATAGGCCATTATAAAATATCAATGGGTCAACCCCAGTTTCCAAACGGAGGTCTGGAAATTCCATCTCAGACTGGAGCTTCCAAATGAGGCCACCCTTGATTATTCAGCCAGTCTACCTGGGGGAGTTACTGACTCACTGTGTGAATAATCAGAGTGAAAATTGTACAAATAGAAAAAAACTGTAAGAAAACTATCACCAATAGTTTTATCACCAATAACTCTGGCAGAAGTTATTAATGACATTGTCTCTTCCCTATACGAAATATAAATCAGCCTCAATTCATTGGTACAAGTAATAATAACCACATTTCTCTGGATTTCCTGTTGGCTACTCATGGTAGCTCTGTGTTATTGCTAATACTTCTCACTATATTTGAATCAACGAAACAGGCAAAGTAAAACAGGCTCTACATCTCACATTTCCTTATGGAAAAAAGATAATTGCGATTCTAAGGCATATCTTCATGGTCTCTGGCCTATATGTTCTCTTGGTCTGGGTTGGAAAATTAGAATTTCTGCTTCTGTAACATTTTACAGGGACTAGTGATTATTTTTGGTTTTGAAACCCGACCTTTAAGCCGAAGACAGCCTGACCCCTGAAAACCCAACTGCCAGTTCTAGGTAGAGTCCACAATTGGAGTGAGAACATCCTCTATGCCTTTTAACCAATAAATGGTGCTTTTTCCAAGACCACCCACGGCCCAATCAGCATGCACTCCCCCATTCTGAGCCCTTAAAAATCCTATACTCAGCCACACAGATGGCTGCCGGCTTTCAGGCCCCCTTTCACACAGAAGTCTACCCACTTCAAGTCCCCTCTTGTGTTGAGAGCTTTTCTGTGGCTCAATAAAATTCTTCTCTGCCTTTCTCACTCTCTGCTGTCCACACATCTTATTCTTGTTGGTTGTGGGAACTCCCCAAGCTGCGGTGGCAGTAACAAAGGAGATGTAACGCACCCCTGTTCACTGAGCTGCAGGCAGCAGGAACCAGAGAGAGCTGTAACATTTCCGGGGGACTCAGACCTCAGGACTCCCCAGGCAAAACCCTAACACCCTTTGGGGCTTCGCAGTTGCTGTCATCTCCAAGTATTCCGGTGCCACCACGTCCCCTTCATCTAGATACCAGCGCCCAATATGGAAGCCAATTGCAGCATGCCCAGTCCAGCTACAAGCTGAGCATGCAGCCACACTGACCACAGGATCTGGGCCAGTAATGTGAGCCAAGCGCAGCTTGCTGGGCCAAGTGGGCAGAAAAACCCGGCAGGCCTGAGTAAGGGCCGGAACAGAAGTCAGTGCAGCCACAGAGATTTCCAGCTGGTGAAGCGGCACTGAAGGAATCCTGTAACACTGTAACCCTCCCTCCCACTCGCCAAGCAACAAGGGAGAAAAAGCCGCTGGGCGCCATTCCGCCCTGCACACGGAACTACAAAACGTGCAACACTTTGGTCATACCTGCCATGATGCAGGTCCATCACATCCTCTGCCAAGTCTTACCTTCTACTGTGCAGCTGTTCGCACCGGAGATCATTGTCATACTGTGTCCGGAGTTGGTTCCTACTGGTGGGTTCATGGTCTCGCTGGCTTCAAGAATAAAGCCACAGACCTTTGCTGTGACCGTTACAGCTCTTAAAGATGGCACGGACCCAAACTGAGCACTGGCAAGGTTTATTGTGAATAGCAAAGCTTCCACAGCGTGGAACGGGGAGCAGGTTGCCACTGCTGGCTGGGGCGGCCAGCTTTTATTCCCTTATTGGCCCCTCCCATATTCTGTTCCTGTCCTATCAGAATGCCCTTCTTTCAATCCTCCGGGCAATTGGCTACTTTTAGAATCCTGCTGATTGGTGCATTTTACAGAGTGCTGATTGGTGCTTTATACAATCCTCTTGTAAGACGGGAAAGTTCCCCAAGTCCCCACTGGACCCAGGAAGTCCAACTGGCCTCACCTCTGAGTGCTGACACAACAACAAAAAGTCAAGAAGACCTCATAATATAGTTTACAATGGAGACCACTCGGCAATATCACAGTGGTGAAGATGTGGGTTTCTAGCTACCCCTGAATTGGTCAATCTCTCGTAAGTAAGAGAATGACGATAATGGGGGGCTGAGAGGATAAATATTCAAATGAATAGTGGTCAGATGATATGACAATAGAATTCTGATTCACAATCTCTGAAGCCACCAGTCCAGGAAGCCAAACCACATCATTGGCAGTGATTGGTCCCACATGGTCAGGATGTCATTAATGACTGTTAGCTTCCCTATTTTGCCTTGTTTCCAACTTAGAACCAACCAAATAAAGCAAAATACGTTCACCAAACCAACCACATAAGATACTCTGCTTCTAGTTAACCTACTTCCAACGTCCCCTTGCCAACTACATGCAATCAGAGCATACTTGAAGCCTTCCCCACACTTTCCCTCCCGTTTTTTGCTCACTCTAAAGCTTTCCCACTCCCAAACTTTGAATTAATCACCTGTTCTCATGTGGGTAGTCTACCTTTATTTCTACAGTAAGGTGCATGCAAGCCTTTTCTAGTCACATTTAAAATGGTGAAAAGCAGCATCATACCAGAAATATTTGATTTTCTACTTTTTGATTAGGTAAGCAGAGAGGGATGATTTCTGAGTCTTACAAAGAGTACATATTATTTCAGAAACATATAAGTTGTGGAAAGTGATGTCTGCTTTTCTCTATATTATACATAAAACATAGCAAATATCTTACTTTAATGAGCTGGTGTGTGGGGATATAGAGATGACCAAGCTGAAAGGATTGACAATAAGATAACAACTAGAAACTGAATCCCTGGAGTGACATCTCTGTGCTTGAAGCCTTTTCTCTGAATATAAAATGCACATTTTTACACAACCCCTGTGAAATCTTAGCACTTTATATCACAAGGGTAAGTAAAATGCACACGTTTTTAAAAATCAAGTATTTTAAGGTCTCCAAAATGACAAATCTTTTCCCTCTGTGAGTCATATCATGATTTACCTTGAAAGTATTTTAAGAATATTCTAGGACACAAAGAGACTAAGGTTATTCAAATGAGTTTGAAGTCCCTTTAGTTTCTCTTTGTTCTCAATGAGTTGCAATGGCAACTGCAGTTCCTTACCCTGCTTCCAACTCTCCGCTGAAGTTGAGGTTTGTGGCGGTTCAATCAGGCCAGTTGGAAAAATATTAATGATAGTTATAGCAATAGCCACAAACTCTCTTGGAAAGCCTGAGAGTTTGCATAGCTTCTGATTGTCTGGCTGAAGGCAGCCAGAGTCTCTTTGTAGGACCTAGAGCGCTTAAGGCACAAACACAAAATAATGTAGAGTAGTTTCTCTAACTAACTTGTTTTCCTAAGACTAACCTTTGATGTACCCTGGGTGCTTAATTGCTTTCTACTCAGGAAGTCCACAATGTCAATTACCCTCTAATGGTGTTTTCCTATGACCTTTGTCAATTAATCTTTACTAAATAAATGCAAGTCTCACTGACTGATCGAGGAGTTGCAACTGTTTACAGTACTCTCCAGGGAGTCTCTAGGTGGCTCAGACACTCAGCTGGACTGGCAAAGCAGAATATCTGTGTGTCAGTGTACTTCATTCATCCATCGCTGGGTCAGGGTCTGCAGGTTGGACCCTAGCAGAGGTTCCTCAAAGGATTCCACATTCTTGGTCACCAAAGCTGTTGTGGTTTTCTTGACCATGGAAGTAGATAAGTAGCAGGCCTTTGCCCTAATAGTTGGTCAAGTCCCTGCAGGCACATGGGGACCACTGTTCTGGCAAATGCCGGTTGGGGAGAACATATGGATTCTAATCACTTTTAAAAATAGACTTAGGGGGTACAAGTGCAGTTTTGTTACGTGGATATATTGTGTGCTGGTGAAACCTTGGCGTTTAGTGTACCCATCACCCAAATAGTGTACAGTGTACCTTTCAGGTAATTTCTCATCCCTCACTTCCCTCTCACCCTTCCAGTGTCTACTGGAGTCTCCAAAATCTCCAACGAGTCTTCAATGTCTATTCCACTTTTCATGTCCATGTGTGCATATTACTTATCTCCCACTTATAAGGGAGAACATGCAGTCTTTGAATTTCTGTTTCTGAGTTATATCACTTAAGATAATGGCCTCCAGTTCCATCCATATTGCTGCAAAAAATATAATTTCATTCTTTTTTATGGCTGAGAAGTATTCCGTACTTCCCAAACAGATATGTTGTACTTGTGATAACATCCAGCCACTTCTTTTATCTTATTTGGAATTCAAAGGGGGCAAATTTCTTATTATTATTATAGCAATATATAAAGCAACCAAGAATAATCTTCAGACCAAAGAAGACTCTTCATGTCCATGAGGATGGCACAGAGACAGACTGGCATAAGATAAACTGAGAAAGGCAGAGGAATGGAAGGGGCTTCATCGGTCAGGATAAGCAACTTGAATTTTATTCTGAATGCAATGGGAAATCATTGAAGTGCTTTAGGCAGTGGAGTGACTTTTTTTTTTTTAAGTTTTGAGTGATTGTCCATCTTCAACCCGTAATCCCTCCTATTTACCTTAATTCCTCCTTTTTACCAGAATGGTTACAGAGCCAAGTCAAGGGAGGGGTTGGTACCATTAGAATGTAAATAACATTTTCTGAATAGACATAGGGCTTTTCTTGCAACACTAAGTCATCATTACACTTCTAGATAAAACAAATGTGATGATGTGTACATGTGCATAGAATCTAGGATGAACTGTACTTTGAGTTCTAGACTCAAATTGGGTTGGTAGAAGTGGAATGGAGCCAGGAAACAGTTAAATTCTAGTCTCTGGGGTTCCATTAAGGAGAACAGATCATTCTTATCCTCTTTGGTTATAAAGACCCTAAATTGTCTTTTCCATGCTTGAATGGGTAATTTTAAATTTTAAATACATAGAATAAGCAGGCCTTCAGGAATGTATTACTTCACACAGTCCTTATGCAGTCCTCTTATTTTGTGCCTTAGCCCCTGTGGACACCTCTTCCCAAAGCAACAGATTGTCCTGCTGTTGTAAGTGTGTACAGGACCCAAGGCTAAAGTACCTTACTGACACAGCGGACTGCTGACCTCACCCTTCATCTTCAAAGCATTTTCAAGTTGGAGCATATTTGTGAAATGAGTATTATCTTTCTTCCTTCTAATTACAAAATTAATAAATGTTACTTTGTAAAAATAATAATTTAAAAATCTCTCCTATTTTCATCATTCCCAAATAACAGCTAAAATTTTAGTGCCATCTTTTTTTTAATCTTTCTTGTGCACTCATTTACAGTGTGAGGTACAGGGAAATTTAAGAAGCAAAGAAGAAGTTTAATTTTTTTAAATCATTTCGAAATTACTAGAAGTATTAAATCCTTAGAGGTTAAGTTCATTTACATTGGGAAAACTCTCTTTTTCTCTGGCATGAACCACTTGGACAGTCCCTCTCATGACAACAGGTATAAGGCAGGTGCCAACGCGTGGTTCAGGGGATGGTTGTAACTATGTTTGTCTTATCAATGGTCTGATAAGTGATGTTGCTCCTGCTTCTAGAAGTATCTATTTTTCATTTGCAAATTTATAGAGATATAAAAGAGCCATTTGTGCAGAAGGGAAGTGGCATCCAGACCATTTCTCTTTGAGCTTCAGTGCCATTTAGAATATGTTTGATAAACTAGGGTGTCTCAGACTCACAAATATTGGGAGAAAAGAGCAACAGTGGCCCATTAAAGGAAACTCAATATAAGCGAAGTGAGGTACTGGCTGGGACTGAACACTTGGGTCACTGCTGATAGGGAGAATGTGTGGCAGATGCTGACTTCTGTATCAGGATTATCAGTGGTGTTTGAAGCCTGTTGAAGTGGATTGTGGTGAATGCTCGTTCAGTCACACCACTCACCCCAGTTAGTTAAAGGCCATAAGAAGGCAGAAAGGCAGGTTCATCCTGAGTCAGTGTTTGTGAGAGTGATGCCATGCAATGGGCAGAGAGGCTAGGGAAGCAGCTATCAAACGATGATACACTTCAGAGGCACATATTACATTTGCAGATTTTAAGCTCCATTCATTCCAGATTGAATGGGGCCTAGGAATATGCATTTTAGCAAGTACCCCTGGTAATTCAGAGGCAATAGTTCATGGATCACACTTGGAGAAACACAGTTTTGACTAATGATAGAAGAGAGGAAATGGTAAATAACAGAGGATATTCTTCCTAAACTTGATAAGATGAGAAACGAATACAGCAGGAGCTAATAGATGGGGAGAAAGTCAGGTGGAATGGATGGAATGAATGAGGTTACTGAGTATCAGGATGAGGGGAATTTCATCCTGAGGAGAATATGAGTAAGAAGCGTCTTCAAGCAAGATAAAAATCAGATATGACTTCTCCTACTGAAAAGTCTGAAGTTAAAATAATTAAAACAGTGCTGTTTGTTCAGAAATCGACAAATCAACAATGAAATGAGGGGTCTCAGAATATAGTGTGCACATATGAACATAATGAAAGGTAAAGGTGACATTATAAATGTGTAGGGTCACAGAATATGAACAAAGTGACATAATAACATACAGAAAGGACATTTTGTCTTTTGTGTCACACTGTGTCTCATCCCCCACAGGAAGTAGGAGCACATGTCCAATGGCATTTAATTAGTAGACATTTTTGAAAACCGAGAGAATATACAACCGCCCTACAGTCAGAGTATCCCTCCCTTTTCTATATAGAGAGGCGGCAGAGACTGATCCCAGGTGCCTCCAAGAGATTGAAGAGCTAATATTTAGTGAGCAATGAGTGTATGATTTTGAAATAGATTTTCAACAGCACATCTTGTCACTTTTCAGTGTTTTCTACAGATAGAATAGAACCAAGAGAAATGAAGCAGTGTGGTGGTGAGGGAACAGGCTTAGATACAGAATGCCAAATATCTCACTGATGACTTAGGCTACCCGCAAATTGGATACAAATGCTAAAATCACATCCCTGTGGTAGTGAGGGAGAGCAATGATCTTAGGTTTATGGTCAGAAAGAGATTTCTATGGGAATTCTATGGAGGGGTTACTCAACGTTTTACTGGTGTTCAACTTCAGCATATTGCCTAACCCATTTAAAGACTTGTCTTTGTGTAGTATTTGATAGATTAATATATATTTTAATACATATTTCTACCCAAGTTTTCCTTATTAAATTAAAAAACTGTGGTTCAGAGTGATAAAGGGTATTGAAATTGGTACCATTAGAATATAAATAACATTTTTCTGGCCAGACTCAGTGGCTTACACCAGCGGGCGGATCACCTGAGGTTAGGAGTTCAAGACCAGCCTGGCCAACATGGTGAAACCCTGTCTTTACTAAAAATACATATATATATATATGTAGCTGGGCGTGATGGTCAGCGCCTGTAATCCCAGCCACACGGGAGGCTGAGGCAGGAAAATCGCTTGAACCCGGGAGATAGAGGTTGCAGTGAGCCAAGATCGCGCTACTGCACTCCAGCCTGGGTGACAGAGTGAGACTCTGAAAAAAAAAAAAAAAAAAAAAAAAAAAATATATATATATATATATATATACACACATAAACATTTTTCTGAATAGACATACTGATATGGTTTGGCTCTCTGTCCCCATCCAAATCTCATCTCGAATTGTAATCCCCACACGTCAGAGGAGGGACCTGGTGGGGGGTGATCGGATCACAGGGGCAGTTTCCCCCATGCTGTGCTCCTGCTAGTGAGTTCTCGTGAGATCTGACGGTTTTTTTTATAAGAGGAAGTTTCGCCTGTTTTCTTTTTCCTGCTGCCTCGTGAAGAAGACACTTGCTTCTCCTTTGCCTTCCACCATGGTGTAAGTTTCCTGAGCCCTCCCCAGCCACGCGGAACTGTGTCAATTAAACCTGTTTCCTGAGAGGTGCTGCAGCCTCTGCGCGGTCAGCAGTCAGCGCCGCAGTGCGCGGCCTCCCGCATGCCCTGCAGGTGGCGCCCCCGCCTGCGGCCCAGAGTGCACTCGCGCCTGCGCCAGCTCCCGGAAAAATTTCGCGCCACGCGGAGATGACAGCCAAGGAGATGAAGGCGACCGAGAGTGCGGCGCAGCCGGCGCCGCTGCCCAAGAAGGAAGTGGAAGTCAGCCCCAAACAGGATGAAGGAGTGCTGAAGGTCATCAAGAGAGAGGGCACAGGTACAGAGATGCCCATGACTGGGGACCTAGTCTTTGTCCACTACACTGGCTGGCTGTTAGAGGGCACAAAGTTTGACTCCAGTGTGGGTGGCAAGGACAGACTCTCCTTTGACCTGGGAAAAGGGGAGGTCATCAAGGCTTGGGACATTGCCGTAGCAATCATGAAGGTGGGGGAGGTGTGCCACATCACCTGCAAACCAGAATATGCCTAGGGTTCAGTAGGCAGTCCTCCAACGGTCCCCCCATAATGCCACGCTTGTGTTTGAGGTGGAATTGTTTAAGGAAGAAGATCTGACGGAAGAGGAAGATGGGGGAATCGTCCGCAGAATAGGGACTCGCGGTGAAGGCTATGTCAAGCCCGATGAGGGCACTATGTTGGAGGTTGCGCTGGAAGGGTGCTGCAAGGACCAGCTCTTTGACCAACGGGCGCTCCGCTTTGAGGTTAGCGTGGGGGAGAACCTGGATCTGCCTTATGATCTGGAGAGGGCCATTCAGCACTTGGAGAAAGGAGAACATTCCACTGTGTACCTCAGGCCCAGCTATGCTTTTGGCAGTGTTGGGAAGGAAAAGTTCCAAATCCCATCAAATGCCGAGCTGAAATATGAATTACACCTCAAGAGTTTTGAAAAGGCCAAGGAATCTTGGGAGATGATTTCAGAAGAGAAGCTGGAACAGAACACCATAGTGAAAGAGCAGGGCAGAGTGTACTTCAAGGAAGGCAGATACAAGCAAGCTTTACTACAGTGTAAGAAGATTGTGTCCTGGCTGGAATATGAGTCTAGTTTTTCCAATGAGGAAGCACAGAAGGCACAGGCCCTTCGACTGGCGTCTCACCTCGACCTGGCCATGTGTCAGCTGAAACTACAGGCCTTCTCTGCTGCCATTGAAAGCTGTAACAAGGCCCTAGAACTGGACAGTAACAACGAGAAGGGCCCCTTCCGCCGGGGAGAGGCCCACCTGGCGGTGAATTACTTTGAACTGGCTCGGGCTGACTTCCAGAACGTCCTGGAGCTCTACCCCAACAACAAAGCCGCCAGGGCCCAGCTGGCTGTGTGTCAGCAGCGGATCCGCAGGCAGCTTGCCCGGAAGAAGTTCTATGCCAAAATGTTTGAGAGGCTGGCTGAGGAGGAGAACAAGGCCAACGCAGAGCCTTGCTCAGGAGACCATCCCACTGACACAGAGATGAAGGCGGAGTGGAAGAGCAACACGGCAGGGAGCCAGTCTCAGGTGGAGACAGAAGCATAGCCCCTCTCACCAGCCCTACTCCTGAGGCTGCCTGCCCCCCAGTCTCCCCACTCCACCCTGTTAGTTTTGTAAAAACGGAAGAATTTTGAGTGAAAACAAAACAAAACAAAAAACCCCTCTTTCATTTATAAATTACACAGTCTCAGTTATTTCTTTATAGTAGTGTGAAAATTGACTAAAACACATAATTTCACCTTGTAAGGTGAATCCTCCTTGGGTCTCACGTAACCAATGTTTTAACACTCTTCTTTAAAAGGGCTTTCTTTTTTTTAATGTTGGAAAAATTTCCCAAAACTAAAAGTGCAATAGGGACATATTAAATTTAGCAACCAAAGTGAACAATGTCTACTTTGTTTCTTGTTTCCTCTAGTCACTGTGCTCCCTGGTCACTCCCACACCCTAAATTCTGAAACATGTGGGCACTCAAATCAGTAAGACCCAGTGGCACTCAAAGTAAAAGCCCTCCCAGCAACCCTCTTATTTTCCCTAGGAGTTGTTTTTATTTGCTTTGGGTTAGCTGCTATACTTATCTGTCACGTGCAGCTGTAGACGTTTGTTTGAGTTGTTGGACTTGCTGGTGCTTTGCAGACCTAACCTAAGTGAAAGGCTCTTGGAGAATAAACTTGAAAAAATCAGGCAAACTGATGTTCTTAACAGTGGACAGCACCTGGTGTCCTAAAAAATTAACCCCACCACAATAGGATGGGGTTATGTGTGCCCATTCATGGTGGTATGGGGACATTGTGATGCATGTTTATTGAGTAATGGCATGATAATAAGTGTAGTTCCAAACATAGAAAGTAAAAATATAGCATTCAGTGCTCTTCGTTCTCCAGAGGTATAGTATATAGGGCAGCAGAAGCTGTACCATCACCTCATAAAATCCGTGTTTTTTATAACTACATGCTGTCAGATTGATTAAGGGAACTTCTCTAAACGTGTATGTGTGTGCGTGTCTGTGTGTGTGTGTGTGTGTGTATGTGTCCACTCTATCTTCAAGTGTGAAGACTCCTTTATGAGCATACCTCTGTGAAGCTGTATTGCTATCCATTTGTAATTCAAGAACTTTAAACTCAGTTAAAGAATGCTCATGTCCCAAGAAATAGCAGCAGCAGGCATCTCTACTCAAAGTGAGGCTTTGTGTAGTGACAGTGCTGACCTTTGACTCCAACATTAGAGCATATTTTATGATGTATTTAATATTACTTTTTTTTGAGATGGAGTCTCTCTCTGTCACCCAGGCTGAAGTACAGTGGTGCGATCTTGGTTCACTGCAACCTCCACTTCCTGGGCTCAAGCGATTCTCCTGCCTCAACCTCCTGAGTAGCTGGGATTACAGGTGTGCACCACCACACCCAGCTAATTTTTGTATTTTTTAGTAGAAATGGGGTTGCATTATGTTGGCCAGGCTGGTCTCGAACTCCTGACCTCGTGTGATCCACCCACCTTGGCCTTAGAGCATATTTTAGATCAGCGGGGAATAATCTCCACCAAGAACAGTAACAGCTTGGGCAAGGACAAGCACCTTGACAGAGGTTGTAGAGCTCTTTGCAGCTTCCACTTGCACCTCTACTTTGTGCATTCTGAGGTCATTAAAACAGAAGAAAGCAGCTAGCCACAGCTTCGTATCTTCAGGAAGATAAGCCCGTACATGCAAAGGGACCAGTCTTCATAAGCATTTACAGCACCAGTCCTGTCATTTGAGGAAAAATTTTAAAAGGCCAATTCTCATCTTTGAGGAAAGAAATAAGGCTTTTTTTTTTTTTTTGCTCTTAAGGAAATCGGTATTATGGGCTGCACTGTAGAAATAACCAGGAAGCCAACTTTTATAATGTGACACAAGCAGACAAGCCAAGCTGTCTGAGTATGCTTGCTAAGGAGCACATGCATGGAGCTGTGGGTATATTGGGTATTAGGGCTCAGCATTTACTGAGAACAACAATGTGCTCAGTGCTACACAGGTTTACATGGATCATCTCACAATGGCCACATAGTGAATATCTTCATTTTACATGTAGAAGAATTGGCTGAGGCACAATGAAGTTAGGCCACAGCCCCTGGCCCCCCAACCTGGTGAGAGACAGAGCTAACATTCAGATGGATTTCATGGAGTCCCTGAGCCCCTGCCCACCTTGCCCACTAACTTCAGAGTTAGTGTGTACCCGGGGTCATGAAAGGCCAAGCAGTGGGGAGAATTCTGAGTCAAACTATCTTAGCCTCCAGGGTGAGTTTCATGCTGTTTATTCCCTTTCACCATCAACAAGAGAAAAAACTCTAGACTGTATATGTATAAGCTCGCCCAGAGATGGAATAAGAGCTATAAAATGTTTCCTTTTCCTATACTTCCCATTTCTATTTTCTCTTATTTCTCTTGCTGCTGGAATTTCTCTGGGCTCACGCCCTGGTTACCTTATGCCTAAACCACCCATAAGCTTCCATGGTCATGCCTCACTTCTCAGTTACCCTTCTCTAACGGACCCTGTGTCCTCCGTCCTGATAATCGTCCCAAAGGAAAGGTCTACTTCAGATGCTCCTCTGTTAAAAGGATGAAATCTATAAAACCCAGACTTTCCATGATCAGATCCTTCTGAGCACCTTGTTGGAAATTAACTTCTGCCCTACTCTCTACCCTGGCAGCTCAACTTAGCTCAACCCTCATCCTTTCTTCCAACACTCAACTATGTCCATTCACATTTTCCTTTTCTGTAAGACTTCCACCTCTTTGCTTAGGCAAGTACCATAACTTCTTGAGGCAGAGTTAAAACTCCAAAACCAGCCCATTCCATGGTGTCCTTGTGTTTCCCTCATCCTTATGATGCTTTCTGTCTCATCTTCACCGGCTCTATTTCTACCTGTTATTGTCAGGTATTAATGTGCCATCTTCATGATTAGACTATAAATAGATAATTTATCTTGTTTATAAATTATGTAATAATATATATTTATTATTTATATATTATCTACATAGATAATACATCTATCTTTATCCTGCCACCTAGAACAGAGCCTAATCAATGTATTCAATAAATAAATATAGTAATATAGTCTCTTCTTTCAACAATCTTCTTTATTTCTGATTCTCCGCTGTGTTTTCTTCTTGTTCTCTGTCTTTATCTTTCATTTACATTCTTTTTTCCTTTTCCTTATTCTCATATGACTGATATTTTATGAAACTTTAAGCCCATCTTCTTTCTTTTTTTTTTTTTTTTGAGACGGAGTCTTGCTCTATCGCCCAGGCTGGAGTGCAGTGGCACGGTCTCAGCTCATTGCAAGCTCTGCCTCCCAGGTTCATGCCATTCTCCTGCCTCAGCCTCCTGAGTAGCTGGGACTACAGGCGCCCGCCACCACGCCTGGCTAATTTTTTTGTGTTTTTAGTAGAGACGGGGTTTCACCATGTTAGTCAGGATGGTCTTGATCTCCTGACCTCGTGATCTGCCCGCCTAGGCCTCCCAAAGTGCTGGGATTACAGGCATGAGCCACCGCACCCAGCCCCTTCTTATTTCTTAATTAATTTATTTATTGAAGAGCCATGTAGGGAGACCTAATGTACAAGCTTCCTGCATTTAGAATCAGTTGGACTTAATTTCTCTCTAATGCTTGTTTTTCTTATCTGTGATTTGGTGGTCATAATATTACTTATATAAAAGAGTATGATTATTCTGAGGACTTATGGAAGTAAAGTGCTTAAAACGCTTATCACAGAGCCTGACACATAGTAGCCTCTAAAAATTTGTTACCAGGCACTGCGTTGGTAACATAAAAAAAAATTCTCCTGTTTTCAAGTATACTACTGTTTCACAAGGGAGAGAAAAAAACATAAAAATAAAATTAAAAGTTAATTTTAATTAACTTTTATTAAAAGTTTATTCTAAAGATATAGTAGGTAAAATTTTATCTGAAGAATTAAAAATGAGCAGGATACTATGATTCATTTTAAATTAATTTTTGTGCATGGTGAAGTGCAGGTCAAGATACCTGTTTTTCCTCATTGTATTAGTCAGGGTTCTCCAGGAAAAGAGAACCAGCAGAACAGCAGAATGTCTATCTATCCATCTATCTATCTATCTACCTATCTATATCAAGAGATTTATTTTTTAAAACTGGCTTACACAATTGCGAAGGCTTGGTTAATCCAAAATCTACAGGTTAGGCCAGCAGGCTTGAGACCCAGGGAAGAGTTGCTGTTTGACTCCAAAGACAGTCTACTAGCAGAATTCCTCCTTGCTCAGGAAGTGTCAGTCTTTGTTCTATTTTCTTTTTTTTTTTTTTTTGAGACAGAGTCTTGCTCTGTTGCCAGGCTGGAGTGCAGTGGCATCTCATCTCGCTGCAAGCTCCACCTCCCAGGTTCACACCATTCTCCTGCCTCAGCCTCCTGAGTAGCTGGGACTACAGGCGCCCCACCGCCATGCCCGGCTAATTTTTTGTATTTTTAGCACAGATGGGGTTTCACCGTGTTAGCCAGGATGGTCTCTATCTCCTGACCTCGTGATCTGCCCTCCTCAGCCTCCCAAAGTGCTGGGATTACAGGCGTGAGCCACCGTGCCCGGCCAGTCTTTGCTCTACTAAGTCTTTCAACTGATTGGAGAAGGCCCATCCACACCATGGAGGGTAATGTGCATACCCTAAGTCCACTGATTTATGTATTATTCTTATCCAAACGAAAAAATCTTGACCGAAACATTCAGAATAATGTTTGACCAAATATCTGGGCACTGTGGCCCAGCCAAGTTTAAAGATAAAGTTACCCACCACACCTACAGATATCTAACTGATCTGGTAAATTTTATTGAAAAGACTATCCTTTTGTCCATTGAATGGAAGTGGCATCTTCATGAATATGTATCTAAACTTTCTATTCTGCCTTAATTATAGTTTTTATAGTAAAATAATTCTCATACGTAATACATAAATATAAATATAATTTATAGTAAGCTAAGTCAAAGTTTAATTTTTAGCAACATTTATTCAGGATGGATCATAGGCCACAATGTGGAAGCTTAGACAATAAAAACAATACAAATTATGTAACAAAACAGTACAAAATATCTTCCATGACCTTGAGATAGGCAAAGATTTCTTAAACAGGACGAAAAAGACACCAAATATTTTTAAAGTTTATTAAATTGAACTTCTATAAATTAATGACTTCTATTCATCAAATAATATAATTAAGATAGTTAATCTTGATGTCATCCCATTTGTCTATTTTTGCTTTTTTTCCCTATGCTTTCAGGGTTATATCCAAAAAATCGCTGATCAAACCAATATCTTGGAGCATTTTCTGTGTTTTCATGTAATAGTTTTACAGTTTCAAGTCTTATATTTAAGTCTTTCATCAATTTAGAGTTAATTTTTATATATGGTATGATACAAGGATCTCATTTTATTCTTCTACATGCAGATACTCAGTTTTTCCCACAGCATGTATTGAGAAGGCTGTGCTTTCCCCACTGTGTGTTCTAGAAACCTTTGTCAAAAATCAAATGGCTGGGTTTATTTCTGGGCTTTTTATCCTGTTCCATTGGTCAATGTGTCTGTTTTTATAGCAGTACCTATGTGGTTTTAATTAATATCACCTTATAACATGTTCTGAAATCAGGGAGTATAATGCCTCCAGCTTCGTTCTTCTTGCTACATATTGTTTTGGCTATTCAGCATCATTTGTGTCCTCAAGTCAATACCCTAAGTTCCTACTCAAGAAATAAGAAAGAAGAACAGAGTAAATTCAAAACAAGGAAAATGAGGGAAATAAAAATAAGAGCACAGCTAATATCCAAAAATCAATCACTTTCCTATACATCAGCAATAAACAAGTGGAATTTGAAATTAAAAATAGAATATCATTTACATTAGCACCCCTAGAAATTAAAAACGTAGGTATACATCTACCAAATTTGTTTAAGATCTATTTGAGGAAAGCTATAAAGCTGATGAAAGAAATCAAAGAACTAAATACATGGAGAGTTATTCCACGTACATGGATAGAGAGACTCAATGTTGTCAAGATGTCTTCCTAACTTGATTTGTGGATCCAATGCAATGCCATTCATTACAACAGCAAATTATTTTGTGCAATCTAAAATGTACATAGAGAGACAAAATATCTGGGTAGCAGAGCGTAGAATAATGTTTGCCAGGGGTTGGGGGTAGGGGAAATTGGGAGACATTGATTAAAGAGTCCAATTTCAGTTATGTAAGAGAAATAAGTCCTGGAGATCTAATGTACAGCACGGTGACTGTTGTTAATAATACTGTATTGTATACTTGGAATTTGCTAAGAGAATATATCTTAAGAGTTCTCATACAATAAAAAAGGAAGGTAAATATGTGAGGTGATAGATATGCTAATTAGCTTAATTATGGTAGTCATTTCACTATGTACACGTTTATAAAAATACCACATTGATGCAAGCTTTTGGGCTGGGGGTCAGAGTTCTGGTGCAATTCTAGACTCTTCTGAAGAAGAATCTGAATACACTCTTGTGGGGATGGTACAACCAGCCTAGTTTCTGTGACAAACATGTTCTTTCCCCTGTAGCCAGATGTGGGTTGGGTACTGAGAGGTTAGTCAAGGTTAGTCAGCTCCAGAAAGTCTGTCTGTCTCCACAAAGGGGAGCGACAAAGAGCAGGAGCCTGAACTCAAGTGAAGAGCAATCATGAGGGAGACCTCATAAGGAGGACTTCTCAAACACGGGGCCATCTAAGTTTCACAGTGACCGTAAAAGAAAGCCATTGTTATCTCCATTTTCTGATGAAGTAGTCTAAGAGATAATGAGACTTTCCTGAAGAAAACCAGTAAACAGCAAAGTCAGCATTTTTTCTTTTCACTCCACAGACATTTTTATCTAGGTATTGTTCAAAGGACTAAATGTGTGTCAGTCTTCATTAGTCATGGATTTTTATTTTAAAAAGTGTGGTCAAAAATACTTTATTAAGTGGGTGATGTTTAAATAAACCCTTGCATGGAGTGAAGAAGCGAGCCCTGTATATATTTGTGGAAAGAATGTTTCAGGTGGACAGAACAATTAAAAGGACTAAGGCTGGAGAGTGCCTGGCCAGTTCAGGGAACATTAAAGATACAAGGGGTGAGGGTGAAAGGGAATGGGTAGAAAGGGAGATGGAAGAAAGTTTTTTGTCTTTACCTAACAATCATGGGATGAGCAACTCAGCTTTGCATGATTATCCGAGTACAGGTTTCTTTCAACTTTTTGCTATTCCATGCCCTAGGTATGGTCCATATCTGCCTAATCACAGCTGGGTCATGTGCTTGTAACAGAAGGGGAAAGAGGGCGCATTCTAGGGCAAGTAGCTTATTTTGTAATTTGAAGATGTCCTATACGGTCGATTGTTTCCAAAGATGACTGCAACACTCCATTTTATCTTACATGCCCTTTTGCAATATGACTTTTCCACTTTTCCATCAAGACATAGACTCTATCTTACCTCCCCTTAAATCTGTACTGATCTTATGAGTTGCTTTAACGGATATCATGTGGTAGAAATGACAATGTGCAACTCCAAAGACAAAACTTCAAGAATCCCCACACCTTCCATTTTTTATGTCTTGGAATGCAGCTGCCATGCTGATAGATAGCTAAGCTAGACTGACGGAGAACAGAGCCCCAAAAGCCAGCCAATAGTCAGCACAACTACCAGCCACATGATTTAAACCATAATGGAAGTTCTAGCCCTGGCTGAGCTCCATAGGAGTGAAACTGCAAGTGTGAGCTCATAAGAGACCACCAAATGAGTCTGACTCTTAAATATTTGGTGTAAGCAAGTCTGAGAATGGAGTTTCCACCAGATGAGATTAGGAAGTTTACAGGTAAACAAAGTTTTGAATGTAAAGATCAGGAGTTCAGGTTTGAACATTTGATAAGTTTGAGATATCTCTAAGACATCTAAAAAGAGTCAAATAAGCCTTTTGGAATTTTAGTTTGCAGTTTGGGAGAGAGGTGTTGGCTAGACAGCCACATTTGGAAGTCAGTGGCATATGGATGGAACTAATGCCAAAAGACTGACTGAAACAAGAAAAAAAAATAACAAGGAAGAGTCGTAACAAACTATATCAGATGCTGCAGATAGTGTGAGTAATGTGAGAATTGAGAGTTGACCACTGATTTTAGCAATGTGAGGTTTGTTGGACACTTTGACGAGAGCAGTGTAGGGGGAGTGCTGAAAAATCTGATTGGACTGTATTTACAAGAATAACAGAGAAAAATATTTTTTTAAAAGAGTGTGGATAACTCCTTCAAGGAATTGTGTTGCAAAAGAGAATAGAAATGGGACAGGAGCTGGCAGAGAATGTAAAGCCAAGAAAAGTTTATTTTTGTTTGTGTTCTATTGTTGTTGTGCCCTTAAGGATAGGGAATATAGCATGACTGGATACTAATAGAATTTTCAAAGGAAAAATCCAAAGGCCAGAGGTGAGCTAATCTTGTGACTTCTATTTTTGAATAGGTGAAGTATGAGCTTTGTATATGAGTAAGGGTAGTTAGTCTAAGTTAAAAGGTGAGAAGGCAGACTCTGTGGGTGTAGGTACTGGTGGGTAAGTGTCTTTGTTCATTTTGTGCTGCTGTGACAGATGACCACAGATTGGGTGATTAATTTTTTCACAGGTATAAAAACTGTGAAGCCCGAAATCAAGATGCCAGAATTTGATGTCTGTTGAGGCCCTTCTTGCTGCCTGTGCACATGACAGAAGGCAGAAGGGCAAGAGAGCCAAATGCTGCATGTAGCCTCTTTTTTAAGGGCTTTGCTGCTGTTTGAATGTGTCCTCCCAAAAAGCATGTGTTAGAAACTTCATTACCATTAAAATAGTATTAAGAGGTGATTACACTATGAGGGCTCTGCCTTCATAAATGGATTAATGCTGCTATTGTGGGAGTGGGCTCCTTATAAAAGGACCTATTTGGCCTGCTTTTTTCTCCCTCACCCGTTTTTTATGCCCTTCACGATGAAAGGACACACATGAAGGCCCTAGCCAGGAGTCAGCCCCTTGATCTTGGACTCTCCAGCTCCAGAATAGTGAGCCAATAAATTTCTGTTTATTATAAATTACCCAGTCTGTGGTATTCTGTGTAACAGCATAAAATGGACTAAGACAGTCCTTAATCCTATTCATGGAGGAGGAATCCTCATGGCCTAATTCCTCTTAAAGGCCTCACCTCTCAATATGATCACATTCTTCATTAAGTTTCAACATATTAATTTTGGCAGAAATACATTCAAATCATAGCATTCTTCTCTGGCCACTCAAAATTCATAGCCTTCTCATGTGCAAAATACATTATTAATTCCATCCCAATAGCCCCAAAAGTTTTCATTCATTCCAAAAACAACTCAAAAGTCTAAAGTTCAGAGGTTTATGTAAATCAGGTATGAGTGAGACTCAAGGAACAATTCATCCTGAAGCAAATTTCCCTCCAGCAATGAGGCTGCAAAGTTGAATAAGTTATTTGCTTCCAAAACACAATGGTGGTATAGGTGTGGGATAGACATTCCCATCCTGAAAGGCAGAAATTGGCTAAAAGAAAGGGGTAACAAGTTCTGAGTAAATCCAAAACCCAAAAGGGCAAACAACATTAGATCTTAAGGTTTGAGAATAATTTTATTTGACTCATGTTTTACCTTCAAGGCAGACTGGGGCAGGGGTTGGATCCCCAAGGCTCCAAAGGCCACAGCCCCATAGCTTTGCTGGGCACAGCCCAAACCACAGCCCTCATGGGTTGGAGTCTCCTGCCTGCAGCTCTTTCACGCTGGCATTGCATGCTGGTGACTCTAAAATGTGGAGGTCTCCAGCATGGCCCTACCCCCATGGTTCCACTAGATTTTGTGTTAGTGAGTACTCTCTGAGGTGGCCCCACTCACACAACTCCACCGTGCATTCCTCTGGTGGAGACACTCTGTGGCATTCTCTGAAACCTAGGGGAGGAAGCTAGGCCTTCAAAGCTCCTGAACTCTGTGCACTTGCAGAGTTAGCACTACATGGATGCTGCCAAGTGCTATGGCCTATACCTCCTGAAGCAGTGACTTGAGCCACACCTGGGCCTGCTTGAGCCATAGCTGGGGCAGCCAAGGAGCACTGTGCCAGAATGCAGGGAGCAGAGATTTGAGGCGGCCTTGGATGGTAAGCCTCAAGTTCCCATGGGCACCCTGGGCCCCTCCCTCAAACCTGTTCTACCCCCAAGGCCCTAGCACTCTGCCTGTGAAGAATGTGGCGGCCTCAAAGATCTCTGAAATGTCTTTGGGGTCATTTTCCCATTATCTTGATAAATTGCTCCTGGCTTCCTGCTATTCACACTAATCTGCTTATCAGACTGTCAATTGGGCACACCCTTGGTTTTCTCTACTAAGCATGCTTTTTTGTTATTTACATGGCCAGGCTGAGAATTTTTCAAATCTTTACATTCTTTACATGTGAGAGCTTCCCTTTTGATTATAAATTCCATCTTTAAGTCATTTCTCTCTTTTTGCATTTTGCTATGAGCAGTTAAGAGAAGCCGTGCAATTCCTTCAACATTTTGCTGCTTAGAGATTTCTTTCATCAAGTATCCTAGTTCATCACTCTTAAGTTCTACCTCCCACAAAATACTGAGGCAGGAACATAATTCAGCCAACTTCTTGGCTACTTTGTAACAGTGATGGCCTTTCTTCCAGTTTCCAGTAAGGTGTTTCTGATTTCTCTTTAAGATACCATAATAAAGGCCCTCACTGTCCGTATTTCTACCAGTATTCTGGTCACAGCCACTGAGATAATATAACAACTTGTCTAAGATAAACTAAGAAGGTTCAGGCTTTCCCTACAGCTCTCCTTTTGTTCTGAGCCCTCACCAGAATCACCCTTAATGTGCCAGGTTGGGCCATACAGGCTTTTTCAGCATTCCCTTTAAAATGGTTCCAGCCTCTACCCATTACTCAGTTCGAAAGCTGCTTCTACATTTTCGGGTATTTGTTGTAGCAACACTCCATTCTCCTGGTATCAGTTTTGGTCTCAGTCTATTTGTGCTACTATAACAGAATACCACAGCCTGAGTAATGTGTAAAGAAAAGAAATTGGCTGGGTGCAGTGACTCATGCCTGTAATCCCAGCACATTGGGAGGCCAAGGCAGTGGACCACTTGAGGTCAGGAGTTTGAGACCAGCCTAACCAACATGGTGAGACCCTGTCTCTACTAAAAATACACAATTAGCCAGGCGTGGTGGTGCACACCTGTAATGCCCACTATTTGGGAGGCTGAAGCAGGAGAATCCCTTGAACTTGGGAGGCGGAGGTTACAGTGAGCCGAGATTGTGTCATTGCATTCCAGCCTGAGCAACAAGAGCGAAACTCTGTCTCAAAAAAAAAAAAAAAAAAAAAAAAAAAGAAATTTATTTTCTCACAGTTCTAGAGGCTGACAAATTCAGGATCAAGGAGACAGTGGGGTCCTTTTTGGCATCTGGTGAGGTCCTTTTCGCTGCATTCTCACCTGGCAGAAGGTAGCATGGCAAGAGGGCCAGACACTGTGTGAAGCCTCTTTTAGAAAGACCTTTATCCCTTTGATGAGGGAGGAGCCCGCATGGCCTTAAAGGCCCATCTTTTAATACTGTCACATTGGCCATTAAGTTTCAATACCTAAATTATGGAGGAGACACATTCAGATCACAGCCATAAGCCAATGTGATGTTGGAAGCTCATGGACATTCTTTTTTGATTGCCTCAGTTTTCTGGTGAAGTAGAGAGCTAAGAATGAGACTGGGAGAGGAGACACTGGCATTTTGAGGAAAGAGAAAAGAGAGAAAAAGTGTTATCTAAGAGAATGAGAGGGTAAACAGGTGTGAAATGTTGTGTGATGCTTTGCAGCTTGAAGGGTACCTGTTATGTTCAGCCTTCACTTTAGAGATGAAGACCCTAAGTCCTGGAGAAGTGATATGCCCATCCTTGGATCATGCGGCCAATTGAAGTGGAGTCCTTACTAGAACCCGGGACTCCAAATGGCCACCTCAACAATATTTCATGTATGTGCTCCATGTGGTCTTCTGTGTTATAGTTTAGCTACTGAACATAATAGATCTCCAAGTCAAAAAGGCTATTTTTAATACATTTTTTACATGACTGTTCATGTAAAAAGAAACAGACTTTGAGACACTTATTTTTTCCTTCAAGCCTGTCTTGCAGATTCCATCAGTACAAATGCCTTATTTATTAAAAGTACAAAGACAGACTTTGAAGCAGAAATTTAAAATGCCCACCTGGGAAAAACCAGATGAAAGCTTCAAGATTCAGTTCCGTGACAGGTGAGCCAGCAGCAGGCTCCCCATGTCTCCTAAGATACAGGCTTCCACCAGAGAAAAGAGAACATCTAAAGTGCTTTAGTGCAATCTGTCCAAAAGTAAACTTTTTCTTTCTCTGGTGAAGAAGACAAAAGGAAAACTTTAAGTCTACTCGAAGTTTATAAAAGAAGCATGACAACTCTTGCCTAGCAGGGAACCTGTGGCTGGGGCTGGTTCCTAGAGTGGCCACGATGATGGGAGAGGGATGCTAGGATTGGCTCTTCAGCCAGGCCTCCAGACAAGTATGGGGGGCACCAACTTTGTGTAACTACCTTCCCACTCATTTTGAGAGCTGCAGAGTTTGCACCCTGCGCTTGCTGTCTGGTGGCTTTCAACTCCCATTGTCAGCCCTTCCTTGGAGACATGTATTATATTAATACTTTCCATTGAAGGGCACAGTTTGGTGTCTTATACCTTCTTACAAAGATCTAGAGCTGCCTTTCTCTACCAGGGCTCCTCATCTGAACCTCAGAGCATGGGAAGGGATGTGAGTAACTGTTTCAGCTCACCAGAGAACAACTACTTGCACATATAGTAGTTGCTGTCCGTGGTCCAGTCCCAGAAGAGGTTCAGCCACGCACACATCTTTCCAAAATTGGCGAACTCTGTTTTGGTACAGCAATGATGATGTTTGCAAAATGCTGAGACAAGCAATCATTACAGAATTTTTCAAGTCTAATGTATTAGAAGATACAGAGATGTTAAAATGTTAGATATGTTAAAAGTTATCATTGTAACTGGAAAATGTGTTGCTTCTTTAAACTGTGATGGATCATTATACCGATAAAATTTAGTATTCACTCTATGGGAAAAAGCCCAAGCTCTGCTCCAAACATTTTATTTCTACATTAATTCTGCCACTTTCATCTTTCCCCCTTCCCTCGCCCTTTGGAAGGGTAAAATATTTAAGTTGAAGAGAAAAATCTAATTTTAAAAACAATTTTTGTTTAAAACTTGTTTTTGATTTTCATATTATATTTATATCCTGTCTATAATCAGAATCAATAATGAAAGCCATAGATTATGATGGAAGAGCTTGTTAGGTCCATGCTAAAAATGAAACAAAAGCTTATACCTTTACTAGATTTCAACATAAAAAATATATGCATATGATTAAAGAAACCCATAAATAAGGGGAAACCTCACAGAAGTGAAATAAGATTTGAATATGGAAAGAAAAGGACCCAAAAGTCATTGCACATTCACAGAAATCTAGTTTTCAGTATAAAGATCATCTCATGACACGCTTTTGCAACATCAGTAGGTAGAATTTTTTTTAGCACAGAGCCTGACCACACTTTCTTTCAAAAACATGGCGTTAATATGTCACTTCTGAAATCATTATTATGATTTTTATTTCCTCAATGTTATACTGAACACACTGAATTTAGGACTGAGGCAAATGAGAGTTAGTCTCCTAGTCACAACTACATCTTTTACAGACTAAGAATTTTGCAAAAATCAAAGCATAGATATAAGTTCACTTCTATCCATCTAAAGAAGCACAAAAAAAGAGCTGTTTTAAAAGGTCATAGGTGGGTACAGTCCCATTGTTTATCTGCTTCTCTCTTGACTCTTGTCAAGAGACATTGTGGGGATTTGCCTCATTGCAATAGTTGCAATTCCTGGTCCCAGTTCTCTTGACTCTATCCTTGAAGTCAGAAGTATTAGACAGAAAAAAATGGAGACTTGAATTTTTTTAGAGAAGACATGTGTGGATAGATATTTAACTGATTAATGTCCTCTGAATTACTTGAACATTACTAGCCAATACATGCGAGCTTTTGCAGACAAAGGGTTGTAGCCATATCATCCAATTCTTGTTGGTTACATGTCAACAACCTGTGATCCACTGCACCTGTAAAATACTGTTAGCCCTATTTTCACTCTCATTATTTAATACAAATGATCACTGTTCTTTTTTATTATTTTCTCTTCCTTTAATTTTCTTACTCCCAGTTTTTCTCCACCACTCCATCTTCTTCTTGCATAAACCTCTGCTGGTATCTAACATTCTTTATTCTCAAGGGTGGCATCTTAAAGGGCGTTTCAGATCTTTGGGTCTTACATTAATTTAGTTGTGGGTCCACAGCTGGGAAGCTCAGTATCAAGACTGCCCAGTTACTGATAAGAAGAGACAGACGGCCGGGCACGGTGGCTCACGCCTGTAATCCCAGCACTTTGAGAGGCCGAGGCGGGTGGATCACGAGGTCAGGAGATCAAGACCATCGTGGCTAACACGGTGAAACCCCGTCTCTACTAAAAATACAAAAAATTACCCGGGCGTGGTGGCGGGTGCCTGTAGTCCCAGCTACTCCGGAGGCTGAGGCAGGAGAATGGCGTGAACCCGGGAGGTGGAGCTTGCAGTGAGCCGAGATGGCGCCACCGCACTCCAGCCTGGGCAACAGAGCGAGACTCCGAGACTCCGTCTCAAAAAAAAAAGAGATAGATAAGTCAGCTGGTGATCACACTTGACAGAGGCTAAGAGTGAAACTCTGCCTAGGTGATGGGGAGGGCCAGGAGCAGGGGCCCATGCTGTGAATGGTAAGCCCTCAAACAAGGTGAACAGCGGTGAGGTAAGGGCTTATTCCCTCCTCGAAGATTTAGTTACTATCTTGCCCTTCCGCAGATACAGTCCTTTAAAGGTTTCTTATTTTCTTTTGGAGAAAATTCTATACTCCCTTCGTTTTCAAGGCCATCTCCAAATTGGTTCCAAAGGGTCTTTCTATTCACAGCTTCCATTAGTCCCTTGCAGGCTCCTAGGCAAACAAGATCATTTATTTATTTATTTATTCATTTTCTTAAAAGTACACCCATTTCCAGCCTCATTCTTGGATCAGGTCCAGCATGGCTTTCCCTCTCACATGTGCATGCACTAACCAACTAAAGATGGATTCTAGATCTCCATCATGAAGACTCCTTTAAGCCTCCCAGGGAGGAAGAAACTTCAAGCTTACCGTGAGGAAAATATTTTCTTTTTTATACCCCTTTCACAGAGAAATCTTTACCTTTCTATACCATTTTTATGTAGCTTTTAAGTTATGTCACGAATATTGTGGTGTCCCTATTAACCTCTAAACTTCTTGAAGGAAGAAATTGTGTCTAACCCTTTTTCTGCCTTAATGGTAGTAAAATTTTACTGATTGAAGAATGAATGTGGAAAGATGTTTTCGGGAAATAGTCTTTTGTTTAATACTCAGTAAGTTGGTTTCTATCTTCTCTCTTCATAAAACTCCACAAAGTGACAGAATTCCTTCCTTTAATTGAGATCATTCTCAGCTCTAGTCTACCTCCAGATGTCTGTTTAAATTAATGGCTCAAAATTTTACTACTCTTGAGAACTTGGGCAAACTAATCAACCATTCTTAGTCTCAGTGTGCTCTTTATAAAATGAAGAAAACGTTAATCCTTCCACTGCTTTCTGAGGCTTGAATGAGATGCGAGTCCCTCAGTTCATCTCAGGGCCCTGTGCTCAGTAATCATCCACTCTTAGGACTGAGCTGAAAGAACAAGCACATTCAAGGAAACAATAGGGTTTACTTTTTTCCCAAAAAAGTATTTTTATTGTTTGGTAACCAATAAAGAGTTCATAGTTCTTCTATCTCTTCTTTCTCTTTTTATTTAAATAAGCAGGCAATCAAACCTATAGTTTTTTTTCTGTTAAAAATATATTCATTATGTAGACAAAATTTAAGAATGTTAGAAAAACTTTAGTGTAGAGACAACAAATTTCATATAATTAAATATGTCTGTGTTTTAATGATTATTTTGATTTACATGATACCAAGGGTCTGTGTAGGATGATAAGTTTAGCCCAAAACAATCTCAGCTGAAGCAAATGCAAAACAGGAAATTTAGACACAAGGAAATAAACACTAGTCCTAAAGTATGCTCTTTAAAACAGCTTTAACGCAGCATAGAGTTTTGCATCTATATTTGTGAACAAAATTATCCATGCAGCTGTCCAATATCTTGCCAGAATTGTAAACTTCAAATTAGGATGCAAACTCAATGTCACTCAAGAAAGTGGTCATGAGGCTGGACTTAGTCATTGGTAATTATTCTGGATTCATCAGCAAGGGCAGAGCTGATTTTACCATTTCATAACAAACCACTTCTGAACAGTTTCCTCCCAGGTGCTTAAGAATGAAGAAGTGGCTGTCAGGACTGCACTGGCAATATTTTTCAAAATGTGGATCCCTGGTCATATTAAAATAAAAGTTTTTCCCCCGTCAGGTTAGCAGAAATGTAAAATGGAGATTGGAATTTAGATGTAGAATTTTGTGTCAGAACAAATGTTTGATAGTTCTGACATCATTTGATGATCATCATCAAATGTTTGATGTTTGATAGTCAGTTACACACATCTGGCCCACAGTTAAGAATGTAAACTAACAGCATTAAGAGCCAGACATCCTGGGTTCAAATCCCAGCTCTGCTATATAAGGCTTGGCCTTTCTGTGCCTCAGTTGTCTCACTTGCAAAATCAGGATGATATCATCCTCCAAGGATTACTGTGAGGATTAAATTGTTAATATGCTTAAAGTGTTTGGAACAGAACACACACTCTGTGAAGTCATTACTATTATCATTACATTAACACTTCTCTTTTTGAAAAAGGACACTTTTTCTATTAACTAATAGAAAATGTTCTGTCTTAATTAAGACAAAACATGCCATATACTTGCAAATTCCTAAAACAATGATTGAAATTAAAATTCTTTAGGAGAGTGACTTAAATTTTCTTTGTAATCAGAATAGATATGCCTCCAGTTCCATTCTTGAAGCAGGATACATGCAAAGGTCAGAAGGAAAGTGACTTCTGCTTTCACAAGCCTGTGAGAGAATGGAATCCGGGATGAGTCCTCCGACTCAGGGGCTCACCTTTCCCACCATGTCAGGCAACGTATCAAGGAGGCTCATGTTCTTTCAATTTAAGGAGTGCACATTTCATTGCTTGAAAGAGGAAAATTTAAATGTTTCTTCAAAGGTTATACAGAATATTATGACAGACTTAGGACAACAAACAATGCTTCTGTTAACTGTTAGAGTTCTCTTTGGCAGTGTTATTATGAGTTAACTGCTTAGTAAGAAGATGGTTAATATTGAGTGTCAACTTGATTGGATTGAAGGATGCAAAGTATTGTTCCTGGGTGTGTCTGTGAGGGTGTTGCCAAAGGAAATTAACATTTGAGTCAGTGGTCTGGGAGAGGCAGATCCACCCTCAATCTGGTGGGCACCATCTAATCAGCTGCCAGGGAGGAGGCAGGAGAAGATAGAAGAGCAGACTACTGAGTCTTCCAGCCTTCATCTTTCTCCTGTGCTGGATGCTTCCTGCCCTGGAACATCAGACTCCAAGTTCTTCAGCTTTTGGACTCTTGGACTTACACCAGTGGTTTTCCAGGGGCTCTTGAGCCTTTGGCCACAGACTGAAGGCTGCGCTGTCAGCTTCCCTACTTTTGAGGTTTGGGGACTCAGACGTAACCACCACTGGCTTGCTTGCTCCTCAGCTTGCAGACAGCCTATCCTGGAATTTTACCTTGTGATCGTCTGAGTCAATACTCCTTAATAAATTCCCTTTTGTATATACATATATCCTATTACTTCTGTTCCTCTAGAGAACCCTAATACAAGGGATTAACATCAGAATTTTGAATTCACCTAAAAGCAAGTGAGGTTACATGAAGTAAGCACAAGAATGTCCTCCAAAATGTACCTTAAATTAAATGGAAAGTAAAGAAGAGATGAGAGTTTATTTTTATATTACTGAATGTTGTTTCTTATAAAAGGCATACTTTAACTCAGTAAGTAATTTGAGAGGGTCTGAAGACTAAACTACATGTTAAAAAACATTGCCGGCTGGACGTGGTGGCTCATGCATGTAATCCCAGCACTTTGGGAGGCTGAGGCAGGCAGATCACGAGGTCAGGAGTTCCAGACCACCCTGGCTAACACGGTGAAACCTCGTCTCTACTAAAAATACAAAAAATTAGCCTGGTGTAGTGGCACATGCCTGTAGTCCCAGCTAATCAGGAGGCTGAGGCAGGAGAATCGCTTGAACCCAGAAGGCGGAGGTAGTAGTGAGCCGAGATCATGCCACTGCACTCCAGTCTGGGTGACAGAGCGAGACTCCATCTCAAAACAAAACAAACAAAAAAACAAAACAAAACATTGCCAATGTTTCCATATTGTGGGAAAGTTATTTATTGAGAAACAGTTTATTATTTTACTAGACCATGCAGATTATGGTGATGTGATATTATACCTACAGAAATACAATATAGAATAATATTATAGTTTCTTTTAAAAGAGCCTTCTACATGTTGCAAAAATCTGCTTTTTAATTTAATAGTACTTTAAGTAATCAAGAACATTTTATAAAGAAACACAGCAATGATTAGTATTGTAAAGATTATCTGTTTGTTTTATTAATCATGGAGAAAAGTCACAATATTTGCCCTTTATGATATTTCAATAAGAATCACCTGCCAAATAATATGGTGATATCCGTAGCAACAACAATTCCATTGACTTATGAGTTAAAAATTTACCTTATACTGCAGATGGTTTGTTCCCATGCCCTGAGAAACACAAGATGCTCCATGGAAATGCTGATGATTTTACCATCATAAAACCAGTTTTATTCACATGTCACATGCCCCAGAAGTCAAGCACGACCTACTCAAAACTTTAGCTCTGCAGTATAGAGGTCTCCTTCTTCTCCAAGCTAAGATCTTTTGGGGAAGAAGAGCTTATAAGTTGATCAGAATTTGCTCCCACAAGTTCCACTGAGCAGAGTAGTAACTGAGAACCCAGGCTTTGTGGCCTTATACATCTGAATCTACTAGCTGTGTATTCTTGGGAAAGTTACTTAACATCTTGGAGCCTCAATATTCTCATTAAAAAATGAGAATTTAAAAGTAGCATTGTCATAGGTACTGATGGCTATGTGGTGTCATGTGATTCTTGGCGCAGGTCCTTCATGACATTGCAACTATTGTTTTAATTGCACCATACACTAACAAATAAAATGTTGTATGAATTAAATGAAGCTACCTTGACTAAAATAGGTGGTAATTAATGAAAAATGCTAATCTTAACCAGAAAAAAATTTTATTTTTTTCTTTTTAAATCAGGATGCCTGATAAAAATCTACCCAAAATACAAATCTACCCAAAATGAGATTATCATCCACAATCTCATGTAAAAATATCTAGGCCGGCGCAGTGGTTCACGCCTGTAATCCCAGCACTTTGGGAGGCTAATCGGGGCGGATCACCTGAGGTCAGGAGTTTGAGACCGGCCTGGCCAACATGGTGAAACCCTGCCCCTACTAAAAATACAATAATTAGTCGGGCATGGTGGCAGGTACCTGTAATCCCAGCTACTCAAGAGGCTGACACAGGAGAATCATTTGAACCCAGAAGGTGCAGGTTGCAGTGAGCCGAGACCATGCCTTTGCACTCCAGCCTGGGCAACAAGAGTGAAACTCCATCTCAAAATAAATAAATAAATAAAAATATTTAAAACCTAGATTTTTTAAAAAAGCATTTGGTACCCTGACCAATAACTGGAGAGAGAAAAAGTGATGCTCCAAGAATAAACTATTACATTTTAATTCTCAAGTCATTTAAATTGATAGTTTTGTGGGTCCTTGCACATAAATAGCTGAAATGTTAAATCAATTCATTAAAGTGTGCATAAATTCACTAAATGTTCTTAATCATCATTAAGCCTTAAACAACCTGTGACATCAAAATGATTACAAAGAAACAGTGATAAATTACTTTGAGTTATCAACTATATATTTAATACTGGGATACTGGTCTAAGTTATTTGGTATTTTAGGGGATATTAAATATTCCATCTCTAATATAATTTATATTATGTCATGCTTCCCATAAGTTTTTAAACAGAAACTTTAAGAAAGTGATTATGCACTTAAAAAATTGTATCAAGCAATATAAAATCTGAACACCAGATTGGTACAAAATGTGAATATCACATAAAAGTAACCTAGCATTGAAAATGAGAAGCTGTTACCCTGTGAAATTATAATGTAAAAACACACTAGATAAAATGCAGTACCTTGAGTATAATCTGTTACAAATTCTGAAATTGTGTACAAAGTGTATATTATATGGATTTTAAGACCTCTCCCAAATGTAGACTCTTGACATATCTGGCCTGTAAAAGATATAGCTGACAGATCTAGGGGAAAAATTGCTATGTTCTGAGCCTAATGTGCCTCTTTGGTCCATAAGTATCATTTACAAGAATAATCATGATTCTCTGATTCCAAACTGTTGCCCCCATTATGAGCCGATTGTTCATACCTGTGGCACCAGTCACTCCATCAAACCTTTATTCTGGGCTGCACACTCCTGGAAGGAACCATAAAGGAGGTTTGAGGACAAATATCCTTTGTGTTAGGATCTGGCTCATGTCCACATCGCCCTTGCTGGTGCCATATTCAATCCATGAGGACCTACTGGATTCTAGACCTTTGTAGTAGATCTAAAACTCCAGAACAGGTTATGGAATTTTACTGTGTGGTCCTTCTGTTTCTTAGCATTTTTGTCTTAATCAGTTTAGGCTGATATAACAAATTACCATAAACTGGGTGGCTTAAACAAGAAATATTTATTTCTCATAGTTCTGGTGGCTGGGAAGTCCAAGATCAAGGCATCAGCATGGTTGAGTTCCAGTAACTGCTGATTGCAGACTGCTGATTTCTTATTTTATTCCTACGTGGTGGAAAAAGAGCAAGCTAATTCTCTGGCCTCTCCTGGCAAATTTGTAAAATTTCGTATTCAGACATATAAAAGTTATAATGCTTATTTCAAACTGAGAATCAGTAGGGTGATAGGCATTTTAGCAAGAAACATAATTATCTCCATATATAAACTAATTTTAAATATTACAGTTTATTTTTCCAGGTACTAATTCCTTGGCTCATATAAAATGTGTACTTCAGAAAATCTCTTTCCTTGTTTCTGCTTTTTATTCCAATTTTATAACTTCTCATAAAAAATGAAATAAGATAAATTTAAATGCTGTGTAATTCAGCTATCTGGAAAAGGGCATCATTCTTCTGATGACACTGAACATGTAGATGAGGAATCACAGTGGAGGAAAGCTATCTTAGTGGGACCAAGTATCCCATTGGTCACAGACTTAAGGGAAGGGATTCAGGATGTTAGGGATGTAGGGGAGGAAAAACACCACTTACTTCCCCTATCTTTTTGTCCATAGTCAATTTTGTCTGAGAGTAGTGATTGCTATAGAGGTGAAGAGCTAAGAAAGACAGATTCATCTTCATTTCTGACCATTTCACCTCCAAATATGCATTAAAAGCACTAGTGTAAACTAATTTTATTACTCCTATCCTCCTGCAAGCCTGAAGGACATTGCCTGTGTCCCCCACATTGACTTCTTCAAGCAGTTTTTGATTCAATTGTTTCCACCCTGACATAACATAAAAGACATATGGAACACACAAGTAACATTTATATCCTGGAAGGCTTTCTCTACCTCAGAGAGATGACAGATGTCTCCACGTATAAAGTTGATTCCTTCCAGAATGGTTTGAGCAGGGATACTGATGTCAAACAGAATCACATGGACTCCCTTCTGATTCAGAAACAGCCTAGGCAGAACCCAAAATATCTACCACTTCCTGTAATGACAACAATTTCTTCTTAAAAAAATAATTTTGACTTTTATTTTATATTCAGGGGATATAGCTGCAAGTTTTTACACAGGTATGTGGCATAATGCTGATGTTTACGATATGGATTCCATCACCCAGGTAGTGAGCATATTACCTAACAGGTAGTTTTTCAACCCATCTCTGCTCCCTCCTGCCCCTTCTAGTAGTTCACAGTGCCTAGTGTTACCATATTTATGTCAATGTGTACTCAGTGTTTAGCTCCCACTTACAAGTGAGAACAAGCTGTGTTTGGTTTTCCATTCCTATATTATAATAATTTACTTAGGGTTATGGCTTCCAGTTGCATCCATGTTTCTGAAAAAGACATGATTTTGTTCTTTTTTATGGCTGTGTAGTATTCAGTGGTGTATATGTACTACTACTACATTTTAAAAATTCAATCTACCATTGATAAGCACCCAGGTTAATTCCATGTCTTTGCTATTGCGAATAATGCTGTTATGAACATACAAGTGTAAGTGTCTTTTTGGTAGAATGATTTATTTTCCCTTAGGTATATGCCCAATAATGGGATTGGTGAGTTAAATGGTAGTTCTAAGTTCTTTGAGAAATCTTCAATTGCTTTCCACAGTGGCTGAACCAATTTACATTCCCCTCAACAGTTTAAAAGCATTCCCTTTTATGCACACACAGCCTCACCAGCATTTGTTGTTTTTTGACATTTTCATAATAGTCATTCTGACTGGGGTGAGATGGTATCTTATTGTGGTTTTGATTTGCATTGCTCTGATGATTAGTGATGTTGGACATTTTTTCATATGTTTGTTGGCCACTTGTATGCCTTCTTTTGAGAAGTATCTGTTGATGTCCTTTGCCCATTTTTTAATGGTGTTATTTGTTTGTTTTTTCTTAATTTGTTTGAGTTTCTCATAGGTTCTAGATATTAGACCTTTGTTGGATGCATAGTTTGCAAATATTTTCTCCTATTTTGTAGGTTGTCTGTTTACTGACAGTTTCTTTCAATGAGCAGGAGCTTTTTAGTCTAATTAGGTCCCACATGTCAGTTTTTGGTTTTGTTGCAATTACTTTTGGGGACTTAGCCAAAAATTCTTTGCCAAGGCTGATGTCCAGAATACTGTTTTTCTTAGGTTTTCTTCCAGGATTCTTATAGTTTGAGGTCATACATTTAAATCTTGAATTCATTTTGAGTTAATTTTTGTATACGATGAAAGGTAGGGGTCCAGTTTCATTCTTCTGCATAAGGCTAGCTAGTTATTTCAGCACTATTTATTGAATAGGGGATCCTTTTCCCATTTTTTTGTGGGCTTTGTCAAAGAGCAGATGGCTATAGGTGTGCAGAACTGCTTCTGGATTATCTATTCTGTTCCATTCATCTGTCTTTTTTTGTACTAGGACCAAGGTGTTTTGCTTACTGTGGCCTTATAGTATAGTTTGAAGTTGGGTAGTGTGATGCCTCCAGCTTTGTTCTTTTTGCTTAGGATTGCTTTAGCTATTCGGGCTGTTTTTTGGTTCTATATGAATTTTAGAATAGTTTTTTCTAGTTCTGTGAAAAATGACATTGGTAGTTATAGCATTAAATCTTTAAACTGCTTTGGGCAGCATGGTCATTTTTAACAATACTGATTCTTCCAATCCATCAGCATGGAATTTTTTTTTATTTATTTGTGTCATCTGTGATTTCTTTCAGCAGTGATTGGCAGTTCTCCTTGTAGAGATCTTTTTTCTTTTTCACATTATGGAAACTTTATTTTTCATGTGATTTCTGTACATAAGGAGTATAAGAGTAACCCTTTCACAAATGAAACTAATTTACTAGAATAAACAATGACAAAACTGAACCGGTATTTGATGTAAATCCATAGGCGTTTAAGCTTCAAATTCAGCCAAGAAGTTTGTTACAATCTCTTTCGGCTTTGCATCTGATTCTTCTGAGATCTTTCCATCAGCCCTGATAGCACCCAACAGGGCTTGGTGCCGGCTGACATGAGACAAGAAAGCATTCTCAAACTTTGTAATCTTGCTGGGCTCCAGTTTATCAAGATAGCCCCTAACACCCACACGGATAACAGCCACTTATTCTTCAATAGCCATGGGAGTATTCTGTCTTTGCTTCAGCAACTCAGACACACACCACAACTCAAAAGTTGTTGAGTGGCAGCATCGAGGTCAGAACTGAACTGGGCAAAAGCAGTGACCTCATGATACTGAGCCAATTCCAGCTTCATGGTACCTGCCACCTGCTTCATAGCCCTGGTTTGGGCAGCAGATCCGACACGAGACACAGACAGACTGACATTAATGGCAGGGTGGATACCTTTGTAGAACAATTCTGTTTCCAAGAAGATCTGTCCGTTAGTGATAGAAATGACATTCATTGGAATGTAAGCAGACACATCACCAGCCTGTTTCTATGACTGGCAAAGCAGTCAAAGAGCCACCACCAAAAGCATTGTTCATCTGGGCTGCTCTCTCTAGCAACTGAGAGTATAGGTAGAACACAACACCAGGATAGGCCTCACAACCAGGGGGTTGGCAGAGCAACAGAAACATCTGATGGTAAGCAACAGCCTGTTTGGATAAGTAGTCATAGATGGTCAAAGCATATTTGCCATTGTCTCTAAAATACTCTCCCATGGAACAGCCAGTGTAAGGAGCCAGTTACTGAAGTGGGGCAGCATCCGAGGCCATAGCTGACACCACGATGGTGTAATTCATGGCATCTGCATCATAAGTCTCTTCACCAACTGGGCAACAGTGGATCTCTTTTGACCAATAGCAACATAGATACGGTACAGCTTCTTCTTTTCATGAGATCCATCATTGAAACATTTCTGGTTAATGATTGTGTCAATAGCAATTGAGATTTTTCCCAGTCTGTCCATTACCAATAATCAGCTCATGCTGACCATGGCCAATTGGCACCAAGCTATTCACAGCCTTAATGCCAGTCTGCATTGATTTCTGCACTGAAATTTGAAGAATTATTCTGGGGGCTTTCAGACCAACTTACCTATGGGTCTTGGAACTAAATGGACCCTTTCCATCAATGGCATTACCAAGGGCATCAACTACATGACCCAACAGCTCCTCACCAAGTGGAACGTCCACAATGGCTCCTGTCCTCTTCACTCTAGCTCCTTCCTTAATTAGTTAATCATTTCCAAACACGACAACACCAACATTGTCAGGTTTGTAGAGATCTTTAACCTTCTTGGTTAGCTGTATTCCTAGGTATTTCATTTTTGTGTGTGGCTATTGTAAATGGGATTGTGTTCTTGATTTGGCTTTCAGCTTGAACATTATTGGTGTATATGTAACCAGCTCAAGTCCAGCTGCTCTCCTCTCAGAAGTCAAAGCATGAGAACTGAGGTGTGGTGAAAGGAAAGCAACTTTTATTGGTCAAATGCTAGCAGATGGGAGAATGTCTGGGCATAAGCCTCAAAAGAGCCATCTCAGCCTTCTGGGCTGAGTGAAGGGGTTTAAGAAGGAAAAAGGTGTGGGATATAGACATGAGTAGTGAAAAGGGAGTGCACAGCTGCATGTCTTGTTCCCATAGTTATCTTAAGTAATCGCCCATCTAGAGATCTGATTTGCATCATCCTGACTTGGGCGTAACTCCCCTTGAGTGGGAAGATCTGCGGCTTGATCTCTCTGCCTGGTTTGTTTCCAAACTGGCTCCTGGAATTTCTAAGCAAGCACATAGTTAGATGAGCAAGCACTGTGCACAGATATGCCTGTTGGGAAAGGGCATAACAAAGAGTCTTACACTACAAGGCTACATTCTGAGATAAGGAAGGAAAGGAAAAAGATAGTTTAAAAATGTATTTCGAGGCTGAGGTACTCAGTTATATATAGAAATGCTATTGATTTTTGTACATTATTTTTGTACCCTGAAACATTACTGAAGTCATTTAGCAGTTTGACGGGCCTTTTGGCAGAATCTTTAGGGTTTTCTAGATATAGAATCATATTATCAGTGGCCAAGCATGGTGGCTTACACCTGTAATCTCAGCACTTTGGGAGGCTGAGCCAGGCAGATCACTTGAGGTCAGGAGTTCAAGACCAGCCTGGCCAACATGGTGAAACCCCATCTCTACTAAAAAATACAAAAATTAGCCGGGCATGGTGGTGAATGCCTGTAATCTTAGCTACTCTGGAGGCTGAGGCAGGTGAATCACTTGAATCCGGGAGGCAGAGGCTGCAGTGAGCTGAGATAGCGCCACTGCACTCCAGCCTGGGCAACAGAGGGAGACTCAGTTTCAAAAAAAGAGAGAATCATACTGTTAGTGAAAAGAGATAATTTGACCTCTTTTCCTATGCGGATGTCTTTTTTGTTTGTTTGTTTGTTTTTTGTTTTTGTTTTTGTTTTTGTATTTTTAGTAGAGATGGAGTTTCACTGTGTTAGCCAGGATGGTCTCGATCTCCTAATCTCATGATCTGCCCGCCTCGGCATCCCAAAGTGCTGGGATTACAGGCGTGAGCCACCGCGCCCAGCCACGGATGTCTTTTATTTCTTCCTCTTGCCTAATTGCTCTGGCTAGGACTGCCAGTACTACATTGAATAGCAGCAGTGAGAGTAGGCATCATTGTCTTGTTTTTGTTCTTAGGGGGAATGCTTCTGGCTTTTGCCCAGTCAGTATGATGTTGGCTGTGGGTTTGGTGTAGATGGCTCTTATTATTTTGAGGTATGTACCTTAGATGCCTAGTTTGTTGAGGGCTTTTATCATGAAGGGATGTTGGATTTTATTGAAAGCTTTTTTTGCATCTACTGAGATGATCATATGGGTTTTGCTTTTAATTCTGTTACTGTGGGGGGTCACATTTATTGATTTGCATATGTTCAACCAGCCTTGCATCCCAGGAGTAAAGCCTGCCTTATTGTGGTAAATTAACTTTTTGATGTGCTGCTGGATTCAGTTTGCTAGTATTTTGTTGAGAATTTTCACACCTATGTTCGTTAGGGATATTGGCCTGAAGTTTTCTTTTTTTATTGTGTCTCTGCCAGATTTTAGTATAAGACTGATTCTGGCTTCGTAGGATAAGTTAGAGAGGTACCCTTCCTTTTCAATTTTTTTGAATAGTTTCAATACGATTGGTACCAGTTCTTCTTTTTATGTCTGAGAGAATTTGTCTGTGAATCCATCTGGTCCAGGGCTTTTCTTTTTCTTTTTCTTTTTTTTGTTTTGTGGTTGGCAGTTTCTTTAATACTGATATAATTTTGGAACTTATTGGTCTGTTCAAGTTTTCACTTTCTTTCTGGTTCAATATTGTGAGTTTGTGTGTTTCCAGGAATTTGTCCATTTTCTCTAGGTTTTCTTAATTTGTGTGTACATAGGGCTGTTCATAATAGTCTCTGAGGATCTTTTGTATTTTTGTGGGATCAGTTGCAATGCCTTCTTTGTAATTTCTGATTGTACTTACTTAGATCTTCCCTTTTTTTCTTGGTTAATATAGCTAGTGGTTTATTGATCTTGTTTATTCTTTTGAAGAAAAAACACTTTGTTTCATTGATCTTTTCTATGGATTTTTGTGTCTAAATTTCATTCAGTTCTTCTCTAATTTTAGATATTTATTATCTTCTGCTCGCTTTGGGGTTGGCTTGTTTTTTTTCTATTTCCTCTAGTTGCAAAGGTACATTGTTAATTTGAGACCTTTCTAATTTCTTGCTGAAGGTGCTTAGTGCTATAAACTTTCCTCTTAATACTGTTCTAGCTGTGTCCCAGAGATTTTGGTAAGCTGTGTCCCTATTTTCATTTATTTCAAATAATTTTTTTATTTCTTCCTTAATTTTATTGTTCACCGAGGAGTTATTCTGGAGCAAGCTGTTCAATTTCCATGTATTTGTGTAGTTTTGGGGAGCTAGGACTGGCTTTGGGCTTCATCCTCCAGACCCTTGAGATTGGGCCCCAGCTGTTCTGGGGGATCCAAAGTGCTCCCAGGCCACCAGGAAGGTACTTAGGTGAAGCAAAGCACCCAGGCTTGGCAGCAGAGGCTACTCTGTGCACACCTCCTGCAGGGTGGCCAGGCAGGGGCCCTGGAAGTTTCCCAGTCCTACAGGGAAGCCAGCCACACTCTCTCCCGGGCCAGCAATCAGCTGAGGCTAGAGCTGCCTGTAGGGAGGTGGGGAGCCTGGGGGGATGGGTGTCTAGGCCATGCTCTGCCCCAGCTGCCACATGCACAAAAGCTCCTAGGCTCCATGCCAGTGAAGCCCTGTCTCTGCCTACTGTCTTTGAAGATCCCCTTGCCAGCTCAAATGTCCATGGAGAATGCAAAGTTCTATGTACCTAGGATCCCAGAGGTCCACAGTGAGAGTGGCCTGTCCCTCCATCCCTTCACTTATCTCTTCCCCAGGAGGCATTCAGGTCTGGGAACTAGCCCTGTCATGCAAGTATCCTATGCAGGGTTCCCAGCTTCCTCCCTCTTCAGCCTTGTTGTCTGCATCACCTCTGTAATGACTCTCAGCATTTTCTCTCTGAAGATGGGCTCAAAATATGTTGGCTTACTCAATATTTTGGTCTCTCTCAGTGGGAGCAGTGCTTCCTGGCTGTGTCTAGTTGGCCATCTTGTTATGGTAACCATTTATTTTGGAGATTTTTTGGAGTCCATTTGTGGCAGTCAAAAGATAACTAGACTGTGGTGCAGATGACAACTGGGTCCACAGATTGCACAAGGAAGAGTAGCCTGTGGCAGAGAGCTTATTTGAAGAAATGGCTGAAAACTTCCCAAATCTGAAAAAGGAAATGGACAACCAAATTTCAGCAGCTTGAAGGACTCTATCTAAGATGAACCTAAAGATCCAACACCATGACACACTATAATCCAAGACAGACAATCTTGAAAGCAGCAAGAGAAAAGTGAGTTATATACAAGAGAACTCTCATAAGATTATCAGCAAACTCATCAGCAGGAACATTCCAGACTGAAAGGGAATGGGGTAGTATATTCAAAGGGCTGAAAGAGAAAGAAAATTGCCAACTAAGAATACACAGCAAATCTGCCCTTCAAAAATGAAGAGAAATAAAGATCTTCCCAGATAAACAAAAGCTAAAGAAGTTCGTCACCATTAACCTACCTTGCTAGAATTACTAACAGTAGTCCTTCCAGTTGAAATAAAAGAAAGCTAGATACCAACTTGAAAGCATACAAAAGTGTAAGGCTCTCTGGTAAAGGTAAACATATAGTCAAATGCAGAATCTAGGCCAGGCGTGGTGGCTCAAGCGTGTAATCCCAGAACTTTGGGAGGCTGAGGTGGGCGGATCACGAGGTCAGGAGATCGAGACCATCCTGGCTAACATGGTGAAACCCCGTCTCTACTAAAAATATAAAAAATAAAATAAAAGTAGCAGGGCGTGGTGGCGGGTGCCTGTAGTCCTAGCTACTCAGGAGGCTGAGGCAGGAGAATGGCGTGAACCCAGGAGGTGGAGCTTGCAGCGAGCTGAAATTGCACCACTGCACTCCAGCCTGGGTGACAGAGTGAGACTCTGTCTAAAAAAAAAAAAAAAAAAAAATGCAGAATCTTGTCATACTACAATAGTGGTCCATAAATCATTTTTTAAATCAAGTATAAATAAAAGCATAAAAATAACCATAATTATTAAATTATATTAATGGATACAGAATACTGAAAGTATAATTTGTGACATTGATAATGTAAGATGAATTGGAGGTAAAAGAGTAGAGGTTTTGTATGCAATTGAATTAAATTTTTAGTTTAAATAAATTGTTATAGCTATAAGATGTTTTATATAATCCCATGGTAACTTACAGAGAAAATTGCTGTAGAAGACATACCAAAGAAAATAAGAAAGTCCTCAAAGCATATCACTACAAAAAAAAATCAATGAAACACAAAGGCAGCAAGAGAGGAAAAGAGGGACAAACAACTCCAAGACATACTGAAAACAATTAACAAAATTGCAATAGTAAGTCCTTCCCTTTCAATAATTACTTTAAGTGTGAATGGATTAAACTCTGCAGTCAAAAGACCAAGTGGCAGAATCAATTTTAAAAAGATCCAATTGCATGCTATCTACAAGAGATTCACTTAGCTTTGAAAACACACACAGGCTGAAACTGAAGGAATAGAAAAATATATTCCAGCAAGAGGTAACCAAAATAGCAAGGGTGTCCATACATATATCAGACCAAATAGACATTAAGCTAAAAATTGTCACAAGAGAAAAACAATACACATCATATTGATGAAAGTGTCAATTCACTGTACAACACTTATAAATCTATATGGACCAAACAGCAGAGCACCCAAATACATGAAGCAAACATTGATAGAACTGGAGGAAGAATTAGATAAAAAATAATAATAGGAGGAGATTACAATACTCTTCTTTCAGTAATAAATAGATCAACCAGAAAGAAAAACAGTAAGGAAATAAAGGACTTGAACAATACTGTAAGTGAATTGAATCTAATAGATATATAAACAATATTCCACCCTATGTTAATATACACATTCTTCTCAGGTGCACATAAAACAGTCTCCAAGACAGAACACATATTAGGACACAAAACAAGTTTTAACAATTCAAAAAAACCCTGAAAGAAAACCAACTATATTTTCTAATCACCATGAAACTAAAAATCTGGACTAGAAAACTCTGAACTAGAAAATTCACAAAGATGTGGAAATTAAGCAATATACTCTTGAACAACTTGATGAGTCAAGAAATCACTATTTAACAGTATTTTAAAGCAAATTAAAAAAATGAAAACACGACACGCCAAAACTGTGGCAGCAAATGTTTGTATTTTTAAAAGAAGATCCCAAATCAATAAGTGGAGATAATTTTGTATCTCAAAGAACTAGAAAAAGAATAGCAAACTAAATCCAAAGTTAGTAAAAGGAAGGTCCTAGATTACAGTTAGCAAAAGGAAGGTCATAGATTACAGAAAACATAAATGAAATAGAGAATAAATAAAAAATAGAAAAATCAATGAAATAAGTTTCTTTTTTAAAAAATAAAAAATTTAACAAATTCTTTCAATAAGTAAGAAAATAGAAGTCTAAAGTAACACAAATCAGAAATGAGACATTAAAAATGAGGACACATAAGTAAAAAGATTACGAGAGTCTACTATGAACAGTACTCCAGTACATTGGATAACTTAGAAGAAATAAATTCTTAGAAATATACTACCTACCAAGACTGAATTGTGAAGAAATTAAAATCTGAACACATCTATAATTGAGGAGACTGAATTAGTAATAAAAAATCTCCCAATGAAGAAAAGCCCCAGGACTAGATGGTTTCACTGATGAGTTTTACCAAACATTTAAAGAATAGTTAGCATCACTCTTTCTCAAACTCTTCTGAAAAATTTCAGAAGAAAAAATACTTTCAAACTCATTTTATGAGGCCAGTATTACCTTAATACCAATGCTAAAGAAGGACACCACAAAAAGACTACACACCAATAATCTTGCTAAATATTGATGCAAAAATCCTCAACAAAAATCATAAACTTAATTCAGCAGTACACTATGACCAAGTGGTATTTATTCCTGGGATGCAAGGATGGTTCAACATACAAAAATTAGTCAATGCAATACACTATATTCACTGACAGAAAGGTAAAAAAGTCACACGATCATCTCAGTTAGTGCAATAATAAGCATTTAATAAAATTCAGCACCCTTTCATGTAAAAAAATTCAATAATATAGAAATAAAAGAAAATTACATCAACATATTAAAAGCCTTATAGTTAATGCCCATAGCTACCATCATACTCAAGCTTTCCCTCTACAAATAGAAACAAGGCAAGCATGCCCAGTCTTGCCATGTATATTCAACACAGTACTGAAAGTTCTAGTCAGAGCAATTAGACAAGAAAAAGGAGTAAAAAGCATTCAATTTTGAAAGGAAGAAATAAAATTATCTCTGTTTGCAGATGATATAATCTTATATGTAGAAAACCTGAAGGATTACACACACGCACACACACACACACACACACACATGCACACACACACACACACAGACAACTGTTACAACTAATAAACTAATTCAGTAAAGTTGCAGGAAACAAAATCAACCCACAAAAATCAGTTGCATTTCTAGACACTAAGAATAAATAATCAGAAAAGGAAATGTTTTTAAATCCCCTTTATAAGAGCATCAAAAAGAATAAAATACTTAGGAATAAACCCAACCAAAGAGGCAAAAGACCTGTATACTGAATACTTTTAATATTGCTGAAAGTAATTAATGAAGACACGAATAAATATAAAGACATCCCATGTTCCTGGATTGGAAAAGAATATGGTTACAGTGTTCATACTACCCCCCAAATCTACAGATTCAATGCAGTCCATATAAAAATCTCATTGGAATTTTTTGCAGAAATAGAAAAAAAAATCCAAAATCCATTAGGAATCTCAAAGTATTCCAAATAGTCAAGACAGTTATGAGAAAGAAAAACAAAGCTGGAGGTCTCACACTTCTCAAGTTCAAAAAACAGTGTAAAGCTACAGTAATCAAAATAGCATAATACTGGAATAAAGACACACATATAGACCAATGGGCCAGAATAGAGAGCCCAGAAATAAACTCTCACATATATGGTAAAATAATCTGCCATAAGGGCATGAAGACTATACAATGGGGAAAAGATAGTGTCTTCAACAAATGGTGCTGAGAAAACTTGATATTCTCATGTAAAATAATGAAGTTAGACCCTTACCTTCCTGTACCTATATACGAAAATCACTTCAGAATGAATTAATGGCTAGGTGCAGTGGCTCACGCCTGTAATCCCACCACTTTGGGAGGCTGAGGTGGGAGGATCGCTCGAGTCCTGGGCAACACTGCGAACCCGTCTCTACAAAAAATGTAAGAACTCCCCCGGGTGTGGTGGCGCGCACCCTGTAGTGCCACCTACTGGGAGAGGTGGGGGTAAGGCAGGAGGATTGCTTGAGCCCAGAAGGTTGAGGCTGCAGTGAGCTGTGATGATGCCACTGCACTCCAGCCTGGTTGTCAGAGAGAGACCCTGTCTCAAAACAACAAACAAACCAAAATGGCTTAATGATCTAAATGTAAGACCTAAAATTATAAAACTGTAATTTATAAAATTATATTTATAAAACTAAAATTTATAAAATTATAAAATTGTCTAGTAAGATAAAAATATAGGGGAGAAGCTTCATGTTTTTGGATTTGGCAATGATTTCTTGGATATGACACCAAAAGCAGAGGAAATAAAAGCAAAAATATACAAATGGAACTAAATCAAACTTCAGATCTTCTGCACAGAAAGGAAATAATGAAGAAAGTGAAACGGCAACCTACAGAACGGAAGAAAATATTTGCAAACCATGTGTCTGATGAGGGTTAATATCCAAACATATAGAGAATTCCTACAACTCAACAACATCAAAACTAGACAAACAAACAAACAAACAAAAAACCCTATTAACAAAGTACTTGAATAGACATTTCTTTAAGGATGACATCAATATGGCCAACATATAAAAATATGTTGAATATCACTAATCAGAGAAATGCAAATCAAAACCACAATGAGATGTCACCTCACATCTCTTAGCTAGATCACTATCCAAAAAAACCAAACAGAAACAGAAAATAAGAAATACTGGCAAGGATATAGAGAACTTGAAACCCTTGTGCACTGTTGGTGGCAATGTAAAATGGTGTAGCCACTATGGAAAACAGAGGTTCTTCAAAAAATTTAAAACAGAACTACCATATAGTCCAGCAATCCCACTTCTGGGTATATATCAAAAAAATTTAACGTAGGATTTTGAAAAGATATTTGCACATCCATCTTTATTGCAGTATTACTCACAATAGCCAAGAGTTGGAAGAAGACTAATATCTGCTGACAAATTAATGTATAAACCATATATTCACTGGAATATTATTCAGCCTAAAGAAAGAAGAAAATCTTACCATATGCTACAACATAGATAAGGCTTGAGCACATTATGCTACATGAAATATGCCAGTCATAAAAGGAATAATGCTGCATGATTCCCTGTGTATACGTTTTCTAAAGTAATCAAATTCATAGAAACAGAAAGTAGAATGTGACAACTGGAGCTAGGGAAGAGGGGGAAATGGGAAGTTTTTCCATGGGTACAGAGTTTCCCTTTGGCAAGATGAAAAAGTTCCAGAAGCCTATTGCACAACAACTTGCATACAGTTAACAGTACTGTACTGTACACTTGAAAATGGTTAAAATGTTAAATTTTGTTATTTTTTCTTTACTCACAAAAAGGGAATAAGGAGCTGATACATGCCACAACATGGAGAACCCTGAAAACATTATGTTAACTGAAAGAAGTCAGTAACAAAAGGCCACATATTATTGACTCCACTCATATGAAATGTCCACAGTAGGAAAATCTACTGGGAGAAAGAAGCCTAGTGGCTGTTTAGGAATTACAGGCGTGAGCCACTGCGCCCGGCCATGGTTTTTATTTCTGAGGTGATAAAAATGTTCAAAAGTTGACTGTGGGGATGGTTGCACATATCTCTAAAACACTAAAAAATATTGAATTGTAAATTTTTTGTGGGTGAATTGTACGGTGCATGAGTCGTACCTCAATGAAGCTACCTAGAAAGTAAGCTCTACCGTCTTCTCTTTCCCCTGGCGAAACACCTCAGCTTAGGGTAAGTCTGAACGGAAACCTTGCCTCTCAGTGAAGGAAATAGGGAGTCATCTCAACTTCACTTGTAGTCCATCTAATCATCTATGCCACCACAGCTCTCTGATATCTTTAAAACGATTACATTTCCAATTTATTTACTTTTTGAACTATTTGTTCCAGTGGGAGTGATGCAGTGCCACTGCCTCCTATATTCTATCTAGAATCAGAATTTCAGCTCCAATCCCTTTGGCCTGATTTCTGCTCCTCAAGTACCCCAAAGCCTTTCCCACTTCACTGTACTTACCATTTCCTCCTCTTGAAATGGTTTTCTTTCAAATAGCCGCTAGACATTTTCTCATTACATTCATTTCTTCAGGGTTAATGCCACCAAAAGCCTTCCTTTCCAGGCTACCCTAACTAGCTGGCGCACTTTTACCTTCTATCACTCTGTAACTCCCTTCCGTGCTTTATTTTCTTCGTGGCACTTGTCACTCTCTGACACTCTATATAGTACATATGTTTAATGACTCTTTCCCTTACTAGAATGTAAGTGCCAGGGGCTACTTTGTCTTTCTCGCTCTTCACTGAATTCCCAACACAAGCAGTGGAACTAGTGTATAGTGCATTCCCGGTGAACACTGAGTGAAAGAATACGCTCCACTTTCAATGGGTCCTCCTGGTTACAACTTCCTGTATTTTTTTTTTTTTTTTTTTTTTGAAACAGAGTCTGGCTCTGTCGCCCAGGCTGGAGTGCAGTGGTGTGATCTCGGCTCACTGCAAGCTCCGCCTCCCGGGTTCACGCCATTCTCCTGCCTCAGCCTCCCGAGTAGCTGAGACTTCAGGCGCCCGCCACCACGCCCGGCTAATTTTTTTTTGTATTTTTAGTAGAGACGAGGTTTCATCGTCGTCTCGATCTCCTGACCTCGTGATCCACCCACCTCGGCCACCCAAAGTGCTGAGATTACAGGCCTAAGCCACCGCGCCCAGCCTACAATTTCCTGTATTATTCAGTCTGTGCATTTTTCTGTATTGCTGGGCACTGTGTTGTCAGGCACTCTGTGATAGGTGTCAGGACTAAAACAACGAACATGCACAGCCTCTGTCCATAGGAACTTACTTATTGGGGATTCACACAAATAAAATATGCGCTTGGATTTGAGGGAGTAAATGATGTCATTCATGGAACACACAAACTGTAAGGACAGAAGAATGAACATCGAGGATCACCGCATGTCATGGCAGGCAGAGTAACCGAACATAGAGGTGAATGGGAGAAGACCAGGAACCTCTGGTGGCCCAGAGGCAGGGTACACGGTTTATATAAAGAAATGCCTGGCCAGGCACAGTGGCTCACGCCTGTAATCCGAGCACGTTGGGAGGCTGAGGCAGGTAGATCATCTGAAGTCAGGGGTTCGAGACCAGCCTGGCCAACATGGTGAAACCCTGTCTCTGCTAATAATGCAAAAATTAGCCAGGCGTTGTGGCAGGCACCTGTGATCCCAGCTACTTGGGAGGGTGAGGCAGGAGAATCGCTTGAACCCGGGAGGTGGAGGTTGCAGGGAGCAGAGATTGTGCCATGGCACTCCAGCCTTGGGCAACAAGAGAGAAACTCTGTCTCCCCGCATCCACACAAAAAAAGAAATGCCTGCAGAGTTCAAAGACCGAAGAAAGTGAGTGCCCTGTGCATTTTCTAATAAAGAGGCTTTGTTGACCCTGGAAGGGACGGCTGCAGTAGAATAGTGGAGAAGATGCCAAACTGCAGGAGGCTGGAGAGAGAATGAAATGAACGAGGAGGGGAGCGTGGACAACTGTACCGCGGGTCTGAAGAATGTAGAAAATATAGGGAAATACTTAGAAGCAAACATGATGGTTGAGAGTGGTCATATTGATTGGTTAAAGATAGGACAGAAATAAATAAGTGTAAGTGCTGCTGGGGAAGAGCCAGTAGGATGGAAAATTTTCAGGTAGAGGAGAGAGGGATAAGCTAACTGAGGTAATGGCTGAGCTAACAGAGTACAGGTAGAAAGGCTGGGCATGGAGGGAGATATATCTTCCCCCAGGCAAGGTGGGCCCAGAGATAGGTGAATGCTTTTAGGAATGAAGGCAGAAGTGAGAGGGAACAAACTCAAATGTTATACTTTTTTCTACCATAATACCTAGCACCCTTTGCCTGGCACACAACAGATGTCTAGTAAGTAAGTGCAGAATAAATGAATTACACTTTCATATAGTGATGTAATAAAGAAAACTAAAGCACAATAGAAGTTTGAAATATGCTCTGTGGGAAGTGAAAGAGGAAGTTGCCCAGGAAAATATAGAAATACCAGGTGGTATTCCAATTGAGTTTGGCAACTGTGCCTTTCAAATGAACTTTTAATGCAGTTATATGAGTTTCTCCATCTGTAGGAGAGTTGTTTGTGTAGGAGGAGAACAGAAGACAGTCTGGTGGATGATGATGTGGAATTTTTTTCCACAGGAGGTACAGTAGAAAGACAAAGAAGTAGATAATGGGAATACTGATAAAGACTGTCACAATAACCCAATTCATTCTTTACAATACAATGAAGAAAGGCAGAGTGGAGGTGACGAGTGATGGCTGGAGGAATGCGGTTTGGAGTCAGTGTGTATGTATGTGATATTATAATTGAATATTTCGAAGTTCCAGCATGTCTAGGATTTGGCTGCGGAAGTGGATGGCTGACACTCCTGAGACTGACAAGATCATGCAACTTAGAGTTCGGAGTATGGGAAGGGGTGTCCTCATTGTCCTTTTCAACTCTCTTCTCGAGATACATGGTCATTTCACCATGAATTGTGAGTGTACCACACATAATTTATTAAGAATAATCACTGTGAATTTTTTAATAATATAATTTAGCAACTACTATGTGCCAGATACAAAAATGATGGTGAAACTTAGACATAGAGAAAAAGCTTCAAAGTCTTCATTAAAAGCAAAGGAGTGTGAGAAAGAAGTATAGGGTCACATGGCTGGATGTTGTCAGCCACAAGGGAAAGGGTTTGTTTCATAGGAGGAATGGTCTGGAACTGCACTGAGGGTGGAGAACACTGGCCTCTCCTCCCAACCCCAAGAAGCCTCCAACTCTGAGAAGCATCCCTTTGCAATTGCTGGAGGTGGGAGGTGGGCAGTGTCTTTATAGAAGGCTCACTTAAGTCAAGGTGTGTAAGGTAGAGGATGTGGAGGGAGCTGATGAGAATGGAATGGTGTTCCAGAGAGAGTATGGTGGAGACATTTGGAGGCAGAATGGACTAAGAGAAAGAACGAAGAGAGCAGCTTATCTTTTGAGTGGAGTGTAAGGATGGGAGAGATGGAGGCATAATCTACAGGTTTAGGGGTAGGAAAGACGGTTCAAACTACCTGAAGAGGAGGGAGTCCGGGTTTAGAGGAAATAGCATATTTGTCACAATCCAGGACCTTCACCACAGTCTTTCTAGAAAGAAGAATGAAGCCTCTTCTATCTGAGGGAGCATTTTAATTCAGGCTCCATTCTGCATCCTCTGCGTGAATGCTGCAAAGTTTCCATATTTGTCTGTGCCTGTGTTTCCCCATTTCTTCAAAAAGAGAAAAAAGGGGGAACGCTTCCAAACTTTTATGTGGCTGCTGGAATTGTATGATCATTTTATATAAATATATATGAATATGCATAGTTGCTGAGAGAGAGACAGACAGACAGAAAGACAGAGAGCACTAACACAGTGCCTGGTATATAACAAGGACTCATTAATTAATGATGGTTGTTACTATTATCAGATTTCTATCTTTGCTGAATTCCTGTCGATGTTACATTAATATTAGTGTATTCTTACCATGTCATAGTGAAGTATATTTGAACATTTCTGGCATGGTCACTGGTAAGTTGCTTTCTATGAACACATCTTTCCTGCCTCAAGGGTTGATGTGTGTGAGGCAATAATAAAGCAATAATATAAATTCTGTATACCAGAAGGAGGACTCTGCATTCTCCTTTACCACTGCCCCATTTACCATGGTAGAATATAAGACATGCATCTTTTATAGTCTTATATTTATTTTTAGAGCCTGACCTGTTGCCTTATTTTTGCTCAAAAACATTGATAATTGAATTTTTTTTTATTTATTTTATTTTTTTTTTTTTGCGTAAGGAAAAAATCAATTAAATATGATACTCTGGATATAATTCTTATATGGTAACTTTTTCAATTGAACATTTTCCCTAATACTAGTCCAGGCAGAATAAAAAACAATGTTCTTCGTTCTGGAAATGTGACAGTTTACTCATCCACATGAACATTTGGAAAATTTGCCCAAATTTCTAGATCTTCAAAGTCTGAAGCTCTTTTTCCATTTATCTCATCCTAAACAAAATTTAAGTACAATGAGGAGGAGCTCTCAGTAATCTTTTTGTCCTTGGTGGCTTTCTGCTTTTGTTTATCATGGGCTGCACTACTAAAAATAAATTGGTACATTGTTGGCCAGCTCCAAAAGAATTGATGGTTTAACAGTCAAATAATATGTTTCATAAAATAGTAATTTCAGATCAAATAATTTGTTTTCACTAACTACAGAAAATGTAAAATTTTGCCAAACTGGCAACGGCCTAAACAAAAACAGTATCAGTTCCAGAAATTCCACACGTATATATTATAATATGCAATATCCATAATCTTAACAGCTTTGTAACTAATGAACTCTAAATGGCTATATACTGTTATAATTTTGTATTTAGATTTTTCTTTTTTTTTTTTGGAGACCGAGTCTTGCTCTGTCTCCCAGGCTGGAGTGCAGTGGCGCGATCTCGGCTCACTGCAAGCTCCGCCTCTCGGGTTCACGCCATTCTCCTGCTTCAGCCTCCCGAGTAGCTGGGACTAGAGGCGCCTGCCACCATGCCCTGCTAATTTATTGTATTTTTAGTAGAGATGGGGTTTCACCGTCTTAGCCAGGATGGTCTTGATTTTCTGATCTCGTGATCCGCCCGCCTCGGCCTCCCAAAGTGCTGGGATTATAGGCGTGAACCACCGCGCCCCGCCTGTATTTGGGTTTTTCTATCCTAACTTTTCTTTAATAATTTGATCCACTGTTCAACAGCAATCAGCAAACATCTATTTACTCAGTAACATTCATCAAGCCTTTCCAAGTCATATAACATTATTGCTTCCTACCCTAAAGAAATCTATCTGAAAACATCACTCATAACTGAACAAATCAGTGCTGGAGCAAAAACTAGAATTCTGATTCTTGGCTCCAGTATATTTCCATGACCTAAACTTGTCTCTTAAACACCGACTACTTGATTACAAGTCCGGATTCTGCAGAACACTGATAATGTTTTTCTGCTGTTGTTAGGACATTTTTCAAATGACTGGTCTAAATAGTCCATATTAAGGCCTCTCCACAGTAATAGCCTTCCTAGATATAAAGGATCACAGGGGAGAAGATGAAGACAGATTTTTAAAAATTTTGTTTAAGCCCAATTTTTCTTTTTCTATATTGCTTTCAGCAGTTGAAGCACATGAATACTTTGTATGACCTTTTCTCTGAATGGAAAATGAATTCTGCACTCAGCATATCAAATCCTGAGAGAGTTTCCTAGACCGACTTTGGCCACCTCAATTTCTGAAATGTTATACTGATTACTTCTTTAAGATATTGTTTGGCCCAAGGTCATGGAACATATGAGTTCATTCTGCGCATGAAGCTCCCCAGAGAACAATGGTACACAATGTCAGTTTGGTTATGGCATCTGAAAACTCATAAAAGCAGACTTTCATTAAAAGCAGTATTACCCCCAGCCCTTGCCTTCTGAGAATTCACATATGAATAATTAGGAGTCTGTAAGTAGGGGCCTACCTGTAGTACACATTTCTCCTATTTTTGAAGTAAAAGGATATTTCTATAAAGTTTCTCAAACATTTCCTACTTTTTCTTCATTGTCAAGTCTTATTTTTATTTATTTATTTATTTATTTTTGAGACGGAGTCTCACTCTGTCACCCAGGCTGGGGTGCAGTGGCGCAGTCTCGGCTCACTGCAAGCTCCGCCTCCCGGGTTCACGCCATTCTCCTGCCTCAGTCTCCCGAGTAGCTGGGACTACAGGCGCCCGCCACCACGCCAGGCTAATTTTTTTGTATTTTTAGTAGAGACGGGGTTTCACCGTGGTCTCGATTTCCTGACCTCGTGATCCACTCGCCTCGGCCTCCCAAAGTGCTGGGATTACAAACGTGAGCCACAGCGCCCGGCCTGTCATTTTTTTTTTTGAAGTTGAGCTTTACATCTACTTGCATATTTGGAGTTTATAGCCCTGTTTTTTTGTTTTAAGTTACAAGATGATAAAAATAAATCTTTAAGTCCTTTCCTAAATTCATCAGTTAATTGTAATCCAATCCTATATAAAGAAAAGTATTATTTATTGCCTCTACATTCATCGTTAAAAGAAAGAAATATAAAATTAAAGGGAGCATGCCAGTTAAAAACCAAGAAAGAATACTGGGCTTCTGAACTTAACAGGGGAACCTATTATCAGACTATTTTAATCATTTTCTAATTGTGCATAAGAAAGACTGACAAAAATATAATATAAGTTGTCTTTACTGAGTGCTGGGAGTATGAGTTGTATGATCATAAAATTATAGTCTTAAATATTTGAGACAGACAACTCTCACAGCTAGTTTGCATTTAAAAAGTAATTGTGATTGTATTAGTCAATTTTGTGTTGCTATAAAGGAGTACCTGAGGCTGAGTGATTTTTTTTTTTTTTTTTTGAGACGGTGTCTTACTCTGTTGCCCAGGCTGGAGTGCAGTGGCACGATCTCGGCTCACTGCAAGCTCCGCCTCCCGGGTTCATGCATTTCTCCTGCCTTAGCCTCCCGAGTAGCTGGGAGTACAGGCGCCCGCCACCGGGCCAGGCTAATTTTTTTTTGTATTTTTAGTAGAGACGAGGTTTCACCGTGTTAGCCAGGATGGTCTCGATCTCCTGACCTCGTGATCCACCCATCTTGGCCTCCCAAAGTGCTGGGATTACAGGCGTGAGCCACCGCACCCGGCCGAGGCTGAGTGATTTATAGGGAAAAGAGATTTATTCTGGCTCACAGTTCTGCAGACTGTACAAAAAGCATGGCATCAGCATCTGCTTCTGCTGAGGCCTCAGGAAGCTTACAATCACGGCAGATGGTGAAGGGGGAGTTGGCCTCTCACATGGAAAGAGACAGAATGAAGTGCCAGACTCTTTTTACCAATCAGACCTCCTGTGAACTAATAGAACCAGAGACCACTCATTACCACAGGGAGGACACCAAGCTTTTTTCATGAGGAACCCACCCCTATGATGCAAACACCTCCCACCAGGCCCCACTTCCAACATTGGGGATCACATTTCAACATGAGATTTGGAGGGCACAAATATCCAAACTGTACCAATGATCAAGACAGAACTCACATTCTTTGATACATTCTTGATTTGTCCATTTATTTTATTAGAAGAATTTTTGTTGAATATGAGAGTACCTTACATGAAGTATGCAGTAAATAAACTGAATAAAATTGACAATATGCAATGTCAAACGCAAAACATAACGGCAGTATTATACTATATAGAAATCTACTTAGAGAGTTAAATAATGTAGTATTGTAAATATGTATCTTTTAATACACAATGCTATAAAATGCATGAATACCCATATATTAGCCACACTTTTTTTTGAAATGGTCTCACTCTGTTGCATAGGCTGGAGTGCAGCAGTGTCATCATGGCTCACTGCAGCCTTGACTTCCTGGGCTTGAGACATCCTCCTACCCCAGCCTCCCAAGTAGCTGGGACTACAGGCACACACAACCAGGCCCAGGTAATTTTTTTTTTCATGGAAACAGGGTCTTGCTACATTGCCCAGGCTGGTCTCAAACTCCTGGGCTCAAGCAATCCTCCCTCCTCAGCCTCAGAAATATTTTGGTTGCAAACAGCTGTAACCACATTCAAGCTAAAGGAATTGGTTTTTTCACACATTGAGATTTAGGAACAAAGCAACATCTCTCAGCACTGTTTGCATTTGCTTAGCTTCATTCTCAAGCAGGCCTTTTCCCTGTGGTGCCAGGATGGTCTCTGCCATCTCCATCTATCACTTGTTCCAAATAAAAGCAAGACAGACCTATCTTGCCCCAATATTGGAATATTATAATCTCGTAGAGGGTCTATGATCCTAATACGATTCCATGCCTACCCTTGGACTCACAGCTAGAGTAAGGAATATAAGGAGCCATGTTTGATGAGATTAGACCTGGTCAATTGCTCATGCTTGTAGTCAGAGGCAGCAGTTTCACATTAAAAGAGGTTGTTGGATTAAAAAAAATAACAGAGTGTTACTACCTTCTTTCTGTGACTTTAACAAAAAGGTAAAGGGCCACTGTCGCGGATATTTTGGCCATGGGTGAGACGGAAGTAGGGCTTTGAGTGGTCATAGCAGGTAGAAAATTTTATGGAAAACAATGCCTAATAAAGAAAGAAAGATGTGGAGAAAGCTAGTGCTTTACAGAACTTCCTGGGGTGAAGGAAATCTTCCATACCTATCCAATATGGTAGCAACATATTGAGCGCTTGAAATGTGGCTCATGTAACTAAAAAACTATATTTTTAGTTTTGTTTAATTTAAATATATTTACATTTAAATAGCCACAGTGCAGCCTTCCTCATGGTGACTTTGAAGAGTCAGTCTATATGTATCTTTACAATAAAGTCATTGTTCCTTTTAGTCTTTATTAGTCCTTTGAATGATATTATAATTAAACAAAAACCAAAATCCAACTTTTGAAAAGCTACTATTCCTTATTCTTTCAGAAACTGAACAGAAAATAGCTATAGATACTATGAATATTCTTCAATATTCATTTTTTATTTCAAAAAATCTGGTAAAATGAAAGAGCATAAGTAATTCAAAAATTTGATTATTCCAATGTGATTGTTTCCATTGTACCATGTTGGACAAGCACTGATACAAAAAAATTTTAATATAACATGAAAATGAAATCAAACAATAAATTTGCTATACAGTGTGCTTACATTGAATTATAACATCTTTTGTAGTTTTCTTTTCAAATTAAAAATATATGACTAATTTGAATCTCATGGAATATTATGATCCTTGTCCTGAAAAAAGCAGGCTGACCTTGGGGAAATTTTAATAGTGATAAGATTGAGATAATTGTAACCAAACAGTTACTCTTTAATAATCATCATTTTCTAGATATGTGCTAACCACATGTACGCATATTTCCTTATCTAATTACATTTGAACTTTACAATAACCCTTTATCTTAGGATCATTTCATTACAAGAGATAGTTGCCTGTCATTGAAACTAGCTTAAACAAAACAAAAGAAAGAAATCCAGTGGAAGAAATAGGACAGCTGACAGGCCTTGCCTAGGAAGCCTCCTGAACGCTGGCATCAAGGTTTGAGGTCCAGGAACTAATGTTTCACTTATTGTTCATTTGTGGCCTCCTGATGTGTCATCTCTGCTTTTCTCCACATGGTTGCTTTGTTCCCCTTATTTTCATTAAACATTCTTTCCTGTTTACTCAAACCTCTACAGAGAGGGCAGCCTGAATGTTGAAATTCCACCTCGTCTTGCAGTTCAGTCACCTCACACCAATTTACTTCCATCTGCAGCATCTACAATTGAAGGAGGTGATGAACCAGGCAAACGTAATGCCTTGGATCTTGTAGGTCAGAGGTCCACACCTGGTCCAGTCCTCTCTGCCTGGGGTACAGGGATAGGAATTTCACGCTCAAAACATGGAACCTAGACAGTGAGGACCACATTCTTTAAGAAGTACCAATAAAAAATGGGTGAGGAATGAGCTTGGTTCAGCCAGTGAATTAGATAACATGATTCTGATTTTAAATTTGAGGAAACAGTCTCAGAGAAGTTCAAATCAGTCTGGCTTGTGATCAGACAGACCAAAGTATGATCCCTGACTTATCTTTCAGTATCTGTGAAACTTTTGGAAAGTTACTTACCCTTTCTGAATGTTCAATTATCTGTTTGTTAGAAAGCGATAATAAAATGCAACCCACATAAAAACGCTTAGCATTTACCCAACTAGAAGCATATAACCCACCTCCCACTTCTTACCCCCTGCCCCGCAGTCAGAGGCCAAGGGGAGAGATGCCCTCGTCTATGAATGCATTTAGATGGGCTTCAAAAGTGTGGATTACAAACCAAAGAAGGACAGAGCTGCAGAAAGCTGGGTGCCCTGCATGAGAGATTTATAGAGGTTTGATGTTTGTTTTTTTACCCTTGAGAGGAAAAAAAACATCAGAAATGAAAATAAGTATATATAAGAGCAAGCTAACAGTAACATTGATTAACCTCTGTTATTTTCTTTGCTCTGTGTAATGACATCCCTGACTTTTCCTACAATAGGCAATGAATTTTCCATTCAAGCAAGGTCTTGTTTATTATTTTTTGTTATTTTCTTTTGTTGTCATGTGAAAATCCAACAAATGACATTGCATTCCTCATGTGGAAGTAAGAAGTTTCTAGATGCTGCAAAGAGAAAAAAGAGTTTAGAGAACTTGTCAATTCAGAGTCAGGGAATCTGAAATTCACATAAATGCAGGAGGGCTACTGGGATTTTCCACCGGTGTGGTTTTAAACCCATTTTATCTAGATCTTAAAATGCAGAGATAATTCAGCTTATTTCATGATTATGTACATCAATTAATTAAAGGTAGATAAATACTTATATTAATTAAAGGTAGATAACTGACAGAAGGCAAATTAGAAAGAAAATGGTGTTTGGAGCCACAGAGATCTGGGTTCAAGTTCTACCCCAGCTACATAGAATTATGTAACCTTGGGTATTTTGCTTAAATCATCTGAGAGTCAAATTTTTCATTTCTCAAATTGAGATATTAGTATTGATCTCACAGGAGTATAGTAAGTCTTCACTTAATGGCATTGACAGGTTCTTAGAAACTGCAACTTTAGGCTGGGCGTGGTGGCTCATGCCTGTAATCCCAGCACTTTGGGAGGCCAAGGTGGGCGGATCACGAGGTCAGGAGATCGAGACCATCCTGCCTAACATGGCGAAACCCAGTCTCTACTAAAAAAAAATACAACAACAACAACAAAAATTAGCCGGGCTTGGTGGCAGGTGCCTGTGGTCCCAGCTACTCGGGAGGCTGAGGCAGGAGAATGGTGTGAACCCAGGAGGTGGAGCTTGCAGTGAGCCGAGATCGCGCCACTGCACTCCAGCCGGGGCGACAGAGGGAGACTCTGTCTCAAAAAAAAAAAAAAGAAACTTCAACTTTAAATAAAATGTTGTACTATATAACAAAACCAATTTTACCATAGGCTAATTGATATAAATAACAGTTAAGTTCCTATCGCATACCGTATGTCTTTTCACTCAAAGTTGCAATTTCAAAGAAGCTGTCAATGACATTAAGTTATGACTTACTGTACATGTAATGTGCCTAAGACATTATGTTTTATGTGAACATTGAGTGGTATTTGAAGGGCCAATAGAGGCAACAGAGCATGGGCCCTGGAGTCAGACTCCCTGGGTGAGCTTTGTAACTATGTGGCCTTGAGACACTTACTCCCTGTATTAGAGTCCTCTGGATAAACAGATTGTGTGCGTGTGTGTGCGCGTATGTGTGCATGTGTGTGTAAGTACACATGCATATATATAAGAAAATTTATGATAAGGAATTGGCTCATGTAATTATGGAGGCTGAGAAGTCCCAAGATGTGCAACTGACAAGCTAGAGACTTGAGAGAGCCAATGGTGTAGTTCCAGTGCGAGTCTGAGGAGCCAATGTTTCAGTTGAGTCTGAAGACAGAAGACACCAATGTCTAAGCTCAAACCGCCAGGCAGGAGGAGTTCTTTCTTATTTGCACAAGAATCAGCCTTTTTGTTCTACTTAACAGACTTTCTGGTGATTAGATGAGGGCCACTCACATTAAGAAGGACAATCTGCTTTCTTTAACTAGTCTACTGATTGCAATGTTAATCTCATCAGAAAACACCCTCATGGAAATGCCCAGAAGAATGTTTGATCAAATGTCTGTGCACCCCATGCCCAGTCAAGTAAATGCATAAAATCAACCATCACACCGTGTATGAGCCTCACTTGCCTCAGGTAAAAGGGCAAAATGATAATAATAACCTTCCTAGGGAGTTATGAGAATCCGGTAAATCAATAGTTATGTATTTTACAATAGTACCTGGTATATGATAAGCACTATGTGTGGATATGTTGAACTAAATACATAAGTAAAACTGAGGAAAAGGAGCTGCCTCCCAGAGGTATTCTCCCATCCCTGTTTGTCTCAGGGAGTAACTAATTTAGTTTTTTCATCTCATTTAATGTTTGAGTTTCACATTCAGTCAATAATCTTATAAGCTATTTCTTCCCCTAAATATATTATTCTGTTCAGAAAAACTACTTGATTTCATTATAAGTGGAGTAAACAAACAAGCAAAAAAACAAAAAAACAAAAAACCCTTGTTGATTGGCATTCCAAGTGAGAAAAGCAAAAAAGAAACACAAAAAACTGCTTGCTTTTAAAAATGAAAATATCGTTGTATTGCCTATTGCCTTTTAGAAATTACATATCCCCAAATAATACAAGTGAAATGGGGAAAAATGAACATAGATTTTTTTCTCTATTATTTAGAATCAGATTTGCAAATGAGTTAACTATATTCTAAATACAGACATCACATAGGATGAAAAGCTTAAAAAAAGGTCTCTGTTCTTTTCTCCTTCCTTAAACATTATGCATCAAAATATTTACATATTTTCAAGATGTGTCTTATCAGATATTCAATCTGTATATATTCATAGTTTTAATGGACTTTCATGGATATCCTTTCCATAAGTGATGATTAAAAATCTCAGCTTAGATGGTAGTCTGTTTTTACGACACAAGCGGAGCACCGAGTTTATTTAAATCTCCCAGGCACTTGGTCATGGATGTGGCTGAAGGACTATGGCTCGGATGGGTTGCGTAATATCAAGGGACAGAATGGCCAATAAACACTACCTCTTCAACTAGATTGCCCAGGAGGACACGCTGGGACTCATCAAGGAAGCAACAAAACCCAGAGAGAACAGAGAAGAGTGAGACAGGACAGCTGCCCACCCAGAGAGAACAGAGAAGAGTGAGACAGGACAGCTGCCCACCCAGAGAGAACAGAGAAGAGTGAGACAGGACAGCTGCCCACCCAGAGAGAACAGAGAAGAGTGAGACAGGACAGCTGCCCACCCAGAGAGAACAGAGAAGAGTGAGACAGCACAGCTGCCCACCCAGAGAGAACAGAGAAGAGTGAGACAGGACAGCTGCCCACCCAGAGAGAACAGAGAAGAGTGAGACAGGACAGCTGCCCACCTGGGATTGGCATGGAGCCAAGGAAGGCTTCTCACCACAGGGAAACGGTGAGTGAGCAAGAGCCCCCAGGAGCCCATACTCTTGCCATGAATCTCTGCAATCCTGGGCACAGGAGATCCCCTGACCCTCTATCTCCAGGGCCTCCAGACTGACAGAGCGCTGTGCGGAGTCTGGGCAGAGCTGCCACTCAGGCACATATGGAGCCCCAAGGGCCTTGGCTCCTAAGCATCCCAGGGTCAGCTGCCATAGCTCTGCCAGCAGGCGAGGCCAGGCCCTCTTGCATGCTCCCAAGATACATGCTGCTTTCACAGTGCTGAGGAGCAGACAGACTACAGGCCTTACCTTCGCCACACCTTGCCAGCCAAAGCCCACTGGCCCAGGTCCCCAGCGCAGCCAACACACCCCTGCCTGAACACTTAGGCTAGTAGCAACTCTGCACTTCCCTGGGCCAGAGCTCCCAGAGTTAACTGACAGTTCTGCCTTTTTGCTGCTGCTGCAGCCCGCACCCCTACTGCCCTGAGGCTGCAGAGGGAGTAAGTGATGAGCCTAAGGACTATTGTGTGTCTCCAACGCAGTGCAGCTGCCGTACAGAAAAGCAGCCAGACTATTTCCCATGTGGATTCCTGCCCCTGCTACTCCTCACTGTGCAGGGCCTCCCAACCTGGACCCCAGCACAGTCATCCTGCCCCCGCCTGAGCACTTCAGTCAGTGGTGGCACTGCGTTTATCTGGAGAGGAAATCCCAGAGACCACCCAAAGGCTGTCTACCATCTCAGCTGCAGGGATATTGCCCTTGCTGCCCTCGGGCTGGGGAAAGAACAAAGATCCTGACTGTTTTGCTGGTACCTCCAGCATGCTGCAGCTGCCATACAGACAGGAACCCAGTCTCTTTTCCCTGTGAACCCTCGACCCCCTGCTCTACACCAGGCAGGGCCCCTGGATTGGGCCTGCTGTACAGCCACCCCACCCCCAGCTGATCATTCCCATTGGCAGTAGCTTCATGTATCTCTGGGGTGGAGTTCTCAGAGGCAACTGACAATCCCTCTGACACCACTGCTACAGCGGTACCTGCTATTGCTGCCACCAGGTTGGGAAAGAACAAAGAACCTGAGTGCCTTATTACACCTCCAGCACACCACCGGCACTCAGGTTCTTTGCTCTTTCCCAAAGAGGCCAGACTGTCTTCCCTGTGAGCCCCCACCCCCTGCTCATCACCAGGCAAGGCCCCCAACTTGGGTGTGTGACATAGCCACTCCACCCCGGTCTGATCATTTTGGTTAGCAGAGGCTCTGCATTTCTCTGGGTTGGAGCTCCAAGAGGTAAGTGTAAGGCCCTCTAACATTGTCACTGCCAAGGTCCCTTCCCCTTCTGCCTGCAAGCTGGGGAGGGAACAAAGAGCCTGAGCTGAGCCCTCACTCATTCTATGAGGCCAGCATTATTCTGATACCAAAACCTGCCAGAGAAACAATGGAAAAAGAAAACTTCAGGCCAATATCCCTGATAAACATAGATGTAAAAATCCTCAACAAAAATCCAGCAACACATCGAAAAGCTAATCTACCACAATCAAGTAGGTGTTATTCCTAGGATATAAGGTTGGTTCAACATACATAAATCAATAAATGTGATTCATTGCACAAGCAGAACTAAAAACAAAAACCACATGATCATCATAGAAAAGTCTTTCAATAACATTCAACATCTTTTCGTGTTTAAAAACCCTCGACAAACTAGGTATTGAAGGTACATAACTCAAAATAATAAGAGCCATCCGTGACAAACTCACAGCCAGCATCATACTGAACGGGCAAAATCCAGAAACATTCCCCTTGAGAACTGGAACAAAACAAGGATACCCACTCTCATCACTCCTAGCCATTGTAGTACTGGAAGTCCTAGCAAGAGCAATCAGGCAAGAGAAGGAAATAAAAGGTGTCCAAATAGGAAAAGAGGAAGTCAAACTATCTCTGTTTGCAGATAATATGATTCTATACCTAGAAAATCCCCGTCTCTGACAAAAGGGTCCCAGCTCTGATAAACAACTTCAACAAAGTTTCAGGATACAAAATCAATGTCCAAAATTCAGTAGCATTTCTATAAACCAATAACATCCAAGCTGAAAGCCAAATCAAGAATGTAATCCCATTTGCAGTAGCCACAAAAAGAATAAAATACCTAGGAATACAGCTAACCAGGTAGGTGAAAGATCTCTACAATGAGAATTACAAAACACTACTGAAAGAAATCACAGATGACTCAAACAAATGGAAAAACATTTCATTCTCATGAATAGGAAGAATCAGTATTGTCAAAATGACCATACAGCCCAAAGCAAATTACAGATTCAATGCTATTCCTAGCAAACTACCCATGACATCTTTCACAAAATTAGAAAAAAACATTCTAAAACTAATTTGAAACCAAAAAGGAGCCCAAATAGCCAAAGCAATCCTAAGCAAAAAGAACAAAGCTGGGGGCATCACACTACCTGACTTCAAACTATACCACATGGCTACAGTAACTAAAACAGCATGGTACTGGTCCAAAAACAGTAGACCAATGAAATGGAATAAAGAAGCCAGAAATAAAGCTGCAAACCTACAACCATCTGATCTTTGACAAAGCTGACATCAACAAGCAATGGGAAAAGAGCCCTTCATTCAATAAATGGTGATGGAATAACTGGCTAGCCATATGCAGAAGATTGAAACTGGACCACTACATTTTACCATATACAAACATTAATTCAAGGTGGATTAAAGACATAAATGTAAAACCTAAAACTCTAAAAACCCTAGAAGAAAACCTAGGAAATAACCTTCTCAACATCAGCCTAGGAAAAAAAAAAAATGGCTAAGTCCCCAAAAGCAATTGCAACAAAAACAAAAATTGGCAAGTGGGACCTAATTAAACTAAAGAGCTTATTGAGAGCAAAAGAAACTATCAACAGGGTAAACAGACTAGAGAATGGAAGAAAATATTCACAAACTATGAATGCAACAAGAGTCTAATATCTAGAATCTATAAGGAACTTAAGCAAATCAAAATGCACACGCAAAAAAACCACTCCATTAAAAAATGGGCAAAGGACATAAACAGACACTTCTCAAAAGAAGACATACATGGGGCCACCAAGCACAGGAAAAAATGCTCAGTATCACTAATCATTAGGACAGTGTTAATCAAAATCACAATGAGATACCATCTCACACTGGTCAGAATTACTATTATTAAAAAGTCAGTAAATAACAGATGCTGATAAGGTTGTGGAAAAAAGGGAATGTTTATACACTGCTGGTGGGAATATAAATTAGTTCAGCCACTATGGAAAGCAGCCTGGAGATATCACAAAGAGCTTAAAATAGAACTAGCATTTGACCCAGCAATCCCATTACTGGATGTATACCCAAAGGAATATAAATTGTCCTAACATAAACATGAACACAATCATATGTTCATTGTGACACTTGTTCACAATAGCAAAGACATGGAATCAATGCAGATGCCCATCAATAGTGTACTGGATAAGGAAAATGTGGTACATATAAATGATGAAATACTATATAGCCATAAAAAAGATTGAGATCATGTCCTTTGCAGCAACATCGATGGAGGTGGAGGCCATTATCCTAAGTGAATTAACGCAGGAACAGTAAACCAAATACTGCATATTTTCACTTATAAGTGGGAACTAAATATTGAATATAAGTTTCATCATGTATATGTACCACATTTTCCTTATCCATTCCACCATGTATGGGCATCTGCATTGATTCTATGTCTTTGCTATTGTGAACAAGTGCTGAAATGAACATGAGTGCATTTGTCTTTATGTTAGAACAATTTATATTCCTTTCGGAATATAAATTGGACACAAAGTAGGAAACAATAGACACTGGGGCCTACTTGAGAGTGGAGGGTGGGAGCTGGGTGAGGATTTAAAAACTACCTATCAGATATTATGCTGATAACCTCAGTGACAAAATTATCTGTATACCAAGCCCCCATGATACACACTTTTCCTATGTAACAAATCTGAGTATGTACACCTTGAACCTAAAATAAAAGTTGGAAAGAAAAAAGAAGAAATTAATCCCCTCCACAAATGCATATCAAAACCTCTTGCCTCCTTTGTGATTGGAACATGTGGGTTGCTATGGGGCCACAAATGACTGCATGGAAAAAGATAGCGATATTGTTATAGATAGGGAGTCATTTCTAAAAAACTTTTAGGATATTTCTTTCTAGGGGTCAAGACTGAAATGTCATGGCCTACTCTCCTGATATGAGGACATTGGGACAATAGGTAAAATCTTATAAAGTTTATACAAACAAAATGTTTCCAAACTCATTTAAAGACTTGTTCATTTTATTTTTATTATTATTATACTTTAAGTTCTAGGATACATGTACAGAACGTGCAGGTTTGTTACATAGGCATACATGTGCCATGGTGGTTTGCTGCACCCATCAAGCCATCATCTACATTAGGTATTTCTCCGAATGCTATCCCTCCCCTAGCCTCCTACCCCCTGACAGGCCCCATTGTGTGATATTCCCCTCCCTGTGTCCATGTGTTCTCATTGTTCAACTCCCACTTATGAGTGAGAGCATGCAGTGTTTGGTTTTCTGTTCCTGTGTTAGTTTGCTGAGAATGATAATTTCCAGCTTCATCTATGTCCCTGCAAAGGACATGAATTCATTCTTCTTTATGGCTGCATAGTATTCCATGGTGTATATGTGCCACATTTTCTTCATCCAGTCTATCATTGATGGGCATTTGGGTTGGTTCCAAGTCTTTGCTATTGTGAATAGTGCTGCAATAAATATACATGTGCATGTGTCTTTATAGTAGGATGATTTATAATCCTTTGAGTATATACCCAGTAATGGGATTGCTGGGTCAAATGGTATTTCTGGTTCAAGATCCTTGAGGAATTGCCACACTGTTTTCCACAATGATTGAACTAATTTATACTCCCACCAACAGTGTAAAAGCATTCCTATTTCTCCACATCCTCTCCATCATCTGTTGTTTCCTGACTTTTTAATGATCGCCTTTCTAATGCGTGAGATGGTATCTCATTGTGGTTTTGATTCACATTTCTCTAATGACTAGTGATGATGAGTTTTTTTTTCATATGTTTTTTGGTCACATACATGTCTTCTTTTGAGAAGTGTCTGTTTATATCCTTTGCCCACTTTTTGATGGGGTTGTTGTTTTCTAGTAAATTTGTTTAATTTCCTTGTAGATACTGGATATTAGCCCTTTGTCAGATGGATAGATTGCAAAAATTTTCTCCCATTCTGTAAGTTGCCTGTTCACTCTGATGATAGTTTCTTTTTCTGTGCAGAAGCTCTTTAGTTTAATTAGATCCCATTTGTCAATTTTGGCTTTTGTTGCCATTGCTTTTGGTGTTTTAGTCATGAAGTCTTTGCCCATGCCTATGTCCTGAATGGTATTGCCTAGGATTTCTTCTAGGGGTTTTATGGTTTTAGGTCTCACATTTAAGTCTTTAGTCGATCTTGAGTTAACTTTTGTGTAAGCTGTAAGGAAGGGGTCCAGTTTCAGTTTTCTGCATATGGCTAGCCAGTTTTCCCAACAGCATTTATTAAATAGGAAATCCTTTCCCCATTGCTTGTTTTTGTCAGGTTTGTCAAAGATCAGATTGTTGTAGATGTGTGGCATTATTTCTGAGGCCTCCATTCTGTTCCATTGGTCTATATATCTGTTTTGGTGCCATTACCATGCTGTTTTGGTTACTGTAGCCTTGTAGTATAGTTTGAAGTCAGGTAGCATGATGCCTCCAGCTTTGATCTTTTTGCTTAAGATTGTCTTGGCTATGCTGGCTGTTTTTTTGGTTCCATATTAAATTTCAAGTAGTTTTTTTCTAATTCTGTGAAGAAAATCAATGGTAGCTTGATGGGGATAGCACTGAATCTATAAATTACTTTGGGTCGTATGGCCATTTTCACAATATTGATTCTTCCTATCCATGAGCATGGAATGTTTTTCCATTTGTTTGTGTCTTCTCTTATTTCCTAGAGTAGTGGTTTGTAGTTCTCCTTGAAGAGGAGCCAGCCAGAGCTCTCCTGTGTGAGGTGTCTGTCGACTCCTGCTGGGAAGTGTCTCCCAGTCAGGACGTGCAGGGGTCAGGGACTCACTTGAGGAGGCAGTGTGTCCCTTAGCAGAGCTTGAGCGCTGTGCTGGGAGATCCATTGCTCTCTTCAGAGCTGGCAGATAGGAATGTTTAAGTCTGCTGAAGCTGTGCCCGCAGCTGCCCCTTCCCCCAGGTCCTCTGTCCCAGGGAGATGGGAGTTTTATCTATAAGCCCCTGACTGGGGCTGCTGCCTTTCTTTCAGAGATGCCCTGCCCAGAGAAGAGGAATCTAGAGAGGCAGTCTGGCTACAGTGGCTTTGCTGAGCTGTGGTGGGCTCTACCCAGTTCAAACTTCCTGGCAGCTTTGTTTACACTATGAGGGGAAAACTGCCTACTCAAGCCCCAGTGATGGCTTGAGTAGCCTTCCTCCCACCAAGCTCGAGCATCCCAGATCAACTTCAGACTGCTGTGCTGGCAGTGAAAATTTCAAGCCAGTGGATCTTAGCTTGCTGGGCTCTGTGGGGGTGGGATACCCTGAGCTAGAATACTTGGCTCCCTGGTTTCAGCCCCCTTTCCAGGGGAGTGAATGGTTCTGTTTTGCTGGCATTCCCAGGCACCAATGGGGTATGAAAAAACTCCTGCAGCTAGCTCGGTGTCTATTCAAATGGCCACCCAGTTTTTTGCTTGAAACCCAGGGCCCTGGTGGTGTAGGCACCCGAGAGAATCTCCTGGTCTGCAGGTTGTGAAGACCATGGGAAAAGCATAGTACGTGGGCTGTAATGCACCATTCCTCATGTCACAGTCCCTCACGGCTTCCCTTGGCTAGGGGAGGGAGTCCCCAACCACTTGCACTTCGTGAGTGAGGTGATGCCCCACCTCACTCACCTTCAGTGAGTGAAGGAAGGTGCTTCAGCTCACCTTCCTTGGGCTGAACCCACCGTCTAACCAGTCCCAATGAGATGAGCCAGGTACCTCAGCTGGAAATGCAGAAATCACCCACCTTCTGCCTTCTGTGTTGATCTCACTGGGAGCTGCAGACCAGAGCTGTTCCTATTTGGCCACCTTGCCAGCCACCCTGACTCGTTTATTTTCTATGTTAACCTGTGCGTTACCAAATATTGGGAAATGGTGTGCTGAGAGGAGACTATAAAGACAAAGTGTGGATCCAGTGCAGAAAATTTTACAGCTTCCTGTGGAATAAGAAAATGTTGGAAGCTTAAGAAACTTTTAATTTACCTAATAAAACCTTGTATTTTATAGAAGCATGAGGCCCACCCATTTTTGTTTACTCTATATTCATTCAACTACTTTTTTTTCTTTTATTATTATTATACTTTAAGTTTTAGGGTACATGTGCACAACATGCAGGTTTGTTACTTATGTATACATGTGCCATGTTGGTGTGCTGTACCCATTAACTCATCATTTAGCATTAGGTATATCTCCTAATGCTATCCCTCCCCCGTCTCCTCACCCCACAACAGTCCCTGGTGTGTGATGTTCCCCTTCATGTGTCCATGTGTTCTCATTGTTCAATTCCCACCTATGAGTGAGAACATGCGGTGTTTGGTTTTTCGTCCTTGTGACAGTTTGCTGAGAACAATGGTTTCCAGCTTCATCCATGTCCCTACAAAGGACATGAACTCATCATTTTTTATGGCTGCATAGTATTCCATGGTGTATATGTGCCACATTTTTTTAATCCAGTCTATCATTGTTGGACATTGGGTTGGTTCCAAGTCTTTGCTGTTGTGAATAGTGCTGCAATAAACATACGTGTGCATGTGTCTTGATAGCAGCATGATTTATAATCCTTTGAGTATATACCCAGTAATGGGATGGCTGGGTCAAACTGTATTTCTACTACTTTTTATTTTACTCTATATTCATTCAAACAATGTGGTATGTGATGATCCACAAAACTTAAACTTTTTCCTGAAAAATGTAGGAAGTCATTTATTAAAGGCTTTTCAGCAGATTTGGATCAGATTTGGAGTTTATATCATTGCACATCAATATGAAGGAGGAAGCTAGAGGGAAGTATGTCTGGAGGCAGTAAAGACAGTTAATTATTTCCATAATAATTCAAATAAAAAGTGTTAAAAGCTTGGATTTAGGCTGTTTCATGGGCAATGGAGAGGGAGGTGGATAGGAGAGCTGTGATAGAAATAGAATCCACAGAGCTAAGAATCTATTCCAACTATAGCCCATTTCCACCTTATAATTTAAAGTCTAGACTGTGATACCACTCAAAGGCTGGTCTTCTTGAGTGAGTTTCCTACTTCACAGAAAATTATCAGAGTGTGTCTTTAAGAATCAAAATTTATTGACTGCCTTGAGCAATGAAAATCTTACATCAGAGGCAGAATAAAGCATGATCTCAATTGTGATAGTCAACCAGCTGGAGCTAGTAATTTTTTTGTTCTTTTCAGAAGCTAATTGTGGTAGGTCCTTTGAGCGGCTACCCCAAAAACCTTCACAGTGTTTGAAACAGGGTGTGGAATAGGATAAGGGTGGTGAGAAGAGGCTATTTGGAAGGTGTCCTTCCATTTTTGAGATTGTGTGACAAGGTGTGTGATGATGCTGCTCACAGAGAAAGGGCATTCAGAGGCCAGAGGAAGATCAGAAAAATTTGGGACATGTGAAATTGAAAGTACCTGAGAAACAGTCAACTGGAGCTAACATGAAAGAAATGTTCATATACAGCTTTTCAGCTTAGCAGGAAAGTCTAGTCTACATAGGTTTGTAATTCAAGCATCCAAGTATATGTGATAGTTGAAATCATGCAAGTGAGTTAGGTCCAGAAATGTTCAGTGACTTCCTCATGTCTCAAACCATTATAAGAGTGAAACTCAGGTCTTCTCTCTTTACCACAATTCTCAATAAGACAAAATATTAGGGCAAAATAAACCTGTGTATGAAGTGTCTGGCTCTCTTCAAATTTGGAATCTGATATCAGAAATTGCTACAGCCCTTAATTGCTAACACAGATAGGCCCTCCTTTATGTTTAATAAATGTTCTGCATTTTACCCTATTTCTATTAGATTTGAATTTCACCTTTTTAGTAACTTCACTTTTGAAATGTAACTCTAATGATTTTAGATTTCATAACTAATTGGTTAACATATAGTTGGTATGATCTTTATATTATTTGTTCAGGAAAGTTTCTAAAGCATTTTTCTTTACCAAGTTTTGGAGAAATGGTGTAGAATATGGATGTGGACCACTGGCCTGCATTCTGAATCCAAATAATTTAAAGAGAGCTTCAACCACTGTAAAACTCAACGCATCCACATAAATGGAAATCAACTGAATTGATTTTTGACAGACTTGCTCCACTGCCTTCAATTCAAAACCTGCTTATACATAGTGTTCCAGAACGAAATCATTACCATGTACAACAGAAATACTGTTTTATTAAAAGCATAAAGGTTACAGTTTTGCAAAGGCTTTGCTTTACGTGAATTTTCAGTGAAATAAAAATGTTTTTAACCACTTATACTATAAATCTGTAATATGCTTGCACTCTGCAAGAGCTAATAAATCTATTATCCATTGACCTGAAAAAGGTTTAAATGCCCCAAAATTATCAGCATTAATGGTTCTGATTATTTTCTCCATGAATTTGCACTGTGTACAATTATTATCCAAAGTATTTGAAGTGATGATTCTTTATCAAGCTTATGTTAAACATGATACATTAAAATATATTAAATGCTAGAGTATCTGTATCATAAAATACATTAAAATACTGTACCAGAATATCTAGAAAGAAAGGACTTATGAAGTAGACCTGCATGCCCTTCTCTCTCATTGCAGAGTTTGGGTGATGCATTAAAGGAAGAAAGAAAGCATATTATCTTGTCTAATTGCCTTGTAAACATTATAATGGCAGCTCTCCTGGCAAACAAAGTATGTGATCTGGGCTAGCAAGAGAGAACTATGAAATACATATAGTAAAATGTAGCTGCCTATCTAGAATCACCTGTGGTAAATAGACCTGGAATCTTTAGCTTTACAGGGGATGGCTCCAAGGAAAATGTCACATAAACTATGTAACTGAGTAATTCATGACCTAAGTGGCTTCTTCTGTGCAAGATCTGTACCAGAACACATCTAATGTGAGAAGAAAGGACCCAGTAAGTCACACTGGGGTCCCAGAACACTTTCTGCTTCACTTGTGTCATATAACTACTTGTGTCATTGAAATTATTAGCAAAATTTGACATTGAGTAAGTACTCTGATTCTATGATTTTCATTTACCAGTCTAATTCTTAATACTATCTTAATGCTTGCACAATATGATATCTGAAATAATCTCAGGTGCTATGAATAGATCACTTTAATTTCATTAATAATAAACCACATTTAAAAAACCCTCAATGATGGGGGTATATCAAAGGAATACAGGAGCCAACTGAAAGAACTCCCAGTGGCCCAAACTAGAACAATTTGTGCAATAAAATAAACAAAGTAGTATTGAATTATATCCCAAAGTATTAAATTATTTTTAATTTTAAATGTATGTAAATAATTGCTTAAATAAATAGGGAAGAATATGCAATCCTCTAGATACATATTAGCAAAATGAAAAATGCCAGTCAAAATATAGGGCTGATCTGGGAATAACAAGAAGAGCTAATCCTCTGCATTACTCATAGCAATTTTCTTACAATGCTTTGATAAAATCTAACAGTCACATAACTAGTTACATAAAAATATTTGACAAAATTGAATATCCACATATCATGAAAACTCTCAGCAAAGTACAAATAAAGGCAATTTTCTTTTTTTTTTTTTTTTTTTTTTTTTCTTCTTTTATTATTATTTATTATTATTAAACTTAAGGTTTTATGGTACATGTGCGCAATGTGCAGGTAAGTTACATATGTATACATGTGCCATGCTGGTGCGCTGCACCCACCAACTCGTCATCTAGCATTAGGTATATCTCCCAGTGCTATCCCTCCCCCCTCCCCCCACCCAACAACCGTCCCCAGAGTGTGATGTTCCCCTTCCTGTGTCCATGTGTTCTCATTGTTCAATTCCCACCTATGAGTGAGAATATGCGGTGTTTGGTTTTTTGTTCTTGCGATAGTTTACTGAGAATGATGATTTCCAATTTCATCCATGTCCCTACAAAGGACGTGAACTCATCATTTTTTATGGCTGCATAGTATTCCATGGTGTATATGTGCCACATTTTCTTAATCCAGTCTATCATTGTTGGACATTTGGGTTGGTTCCAAGTCTTTGCTATTGTGAATAATGCCGCAATAAACATACGTGTGCATGTGTCTTTATAGCAGCATGATTTATAGTCCTTTGGGTATATACCCAGTAATGGGATGGCTGGGTCGAATGGAATTTCTAGTTCTAGATCCCTGAGGAATCGCCACACTGACTTCCACAAGGGTTGAATTAGTTTACAGTCCCACCAACAGTGTAAAAGTGTTCCTATTTCTCCACATCCTCTCCAGCACCTGTTGTTTCCTGACTTTTTAATGATTGCCATTCTAACTGGTGTGAGATGGTATCTCATTGTGGTTTTGATTTGCATTTCTCTGATGGCCAGTGATGGTGAGCATTTTTTCATGTGTTTTTTGGCTGCATAAATGTCTTCTTTTGAGAAGTGTCTGTTCATGTCCTTCGCCCACTTTTTGATGGGGTTGTTTGTTTTTTTCTTGTAAATTTGTTGGAGTTCATTGTAGATTCTGGATATTAGCCCTTTGTCAGATGAGTAGGTTGCGAAAATTTTCTCCCATTTTGTAGGTTGCCTGTTCACTCTGATGGTAGTTTCTTTTGCTGTGCAGAAGCTCTTGATTTTAATTAGATCCCATTTGTCAATTTTGGCTTTTGTTGCCATTGCTTTTGGTGTTTTAGACATGAAGTCCTTGCCCATGCCTATGTCCTGAATGGTAATGCCTAGGTTTTCTTCTAGGGTTTTTATGGTTTTAGGTCTAACATTTAAGTCTTTAATCCATCTTGAATTGATTTTTGTATAAGGTGTAAGGAAGGGATCCAGTTTCAGCTTTCTACATATGGCTAGCCAGTTTTCCCAGCACCATTTATTAAATAGGGAATCCTTATGACAAACCCACAGCCAATATCATACTGAATGGGCAAAAACTGGAAGCATTCCCTTTGAAAACTGGCACAAGACAGGGATGCCCTCTCTCACCACTTCTATTCAACATAGTGTTGGAAGTTCTGGCCAGGGCAATTAGGCAGGAGAAGGAAATAAAGGGTATTCAATTAGGAAAAGAGGAAGTCAAATTGTCCCTGTTTGCAGATGACATGATAGTATATCTAGAAAACCCCATTGTCTCAGCCCAAAATCTCCTTAAGCTGATAAGCAACTTCAGCAAAGTCTCAGGATACAAAATCAATGTGCAAAAATCACAAGCATTCCTATACACCAATAACAGACAAACAGAGAGCCAAATCATGAGTGAACTCCCATTCACAATTGCTTCAAAGAGAATAAAATACCTAGGAATCCAACTTACAAGGGATGTGAAAGACCTCTTCAAGGAGAACTACAAACCACTGCTCAAGGAAATAAAAGAGGATACAAACAAATGGAAGAACATTCCATGCTCATGGGTAGGAAGAATCAATATCATGAAAATGGCCATCCTTCCCAAGGTAATTTACAGATTCAATGCCATCCCCATCAAGCTACCAATGACTTTCTTCACAGAATTGGAAAAAACTACTTTAAAGTTCATATGGAACCAAAAAAGAGCCCGCATCACCAAGTCAATCCTAAGCCAAAAGAACAAAGCTGGAGGCATCACACTACCTGACTTCAAACTATACTACAAGGCTACAGTAACCAAAACAGCATGGTACTGGTACCAAAACAGAGATATAGATCAATGGAACAGAACAGAGCCGTCAGAAATAATGCCACATATCTGCAAGTATTTGTTCTTTGACAAACCTGACAAAAACAAGGCAATTTTCTTATCCTGAAAAAGCACAAACTGATTCTTAAATTGCATAGGGCGTGGTAAAGGGGCAAAAATTGTAAAATAATTTTGAAAATGACAAAGTTAGAGGAATCAGACTATCTGATGTTAAGACTTAAGTTACAGTAATCAAGATAGTCATGCAGGTCAATGGAACAGAATAGAGAATCCATAAATTGATGCCCACATATATGGTCAATTGATCTTTGATAAAGATCAAAGAAAAGATAGAATTTTCTTTTTAATAAATGGTGCTGGAATAATTTGGCATCTTATGTGAAAAGTAAACCTCTACTTATAACTCCCTCTTTATAAACAATTAAAAATAGATTATAGACATAAATGTAAAATTATAAAACTTTACAAGATAATCTAGGAGAAAATACCCATGACTTTGATTTAGGAAAATATTTCGTATATTTTGAAGCTCTGATGTTTGGTCCATATATGTTTAAAATTGTTATGTCTTCTTGGTGAACTGATTCTTTTATCATTATATAATGCCCTTCCTTGTCTCTTATAAGAGTTTTTCACTTAAAGTCTATTTTGACTGATAGTATAGGCACCCTTCTTTCTTTTTATTACTATTTGCATAGAATATATTTTGCCATATTTCCACTATCAACCTGTGCTTGTACTTAGGGCTAAAGTGAGTTTATTATAGACAGAATAGAGTTGGATCCTGTGTGGATTTTTTTTAAAAAAAATCCATTCTGCCAATCTATATCTTTTGGCTGCAGAGTTTAATCTATTTACATTTAAAGGGAAGAACTTACTATTGGCATTCTGCTATTTGTTTTCTGTCGGTTTTATAGCTTTTTGTCATTCATTTCCTATTATCACATTTTTCTGAGACTCTGAAGTACACCAGATTATAGGAGCAGAAAACAGATCAGTGGTTTCTAGAGGTTACATATCAGTAGAGAGTGCTTACAAAGGGGATTCCAGGGAGAGTTGTTTTGTGGTGATGAGACTATTCCATGTTACTGATTGTAGTGGTGGCTACATTACTTCATGCATTTGGTAAAACTTATTGAACTATACACAAAATATAAAAGTGAATTATGCCATGTGATATTGTGATATAATAAAAATTATGTATTTGGTCTCTGTCCCTGATTCCTGAGACAGAGCTTCTAAATCCCTTGCAGATAGGGATGCTAGGAGTATCTTTTGTTCTTATATTTGGTCTTTGACCCTGGTTCTTGACACAGAGCTCCGAAGAACTTTTTAATTTCCTGAGTGATAGGAGTATCTGATACAGAGCTCCTAAATCCCTGGAATATCCTGGATTATAGGAGCATCTCTTGCTCTAATGAGGTGACTCTTGGTAGGCTCCTGGATAGCCTTAGAATAGGAGCTGATTGCCATGAAAACCAACCATGTAATTAGAGGATATGAACTTTTAGCCCCAACCCCTTATTCCCCAGGAAGAGGAAAGGGGCTGAAAATTTAGTTGATTACCAATGGCCAATGATGTAATCAATCATTTCCACATAATGAAGCTTTCATACAACCCCAAAATCAGTTTGGAGAACTTCTGAATTGCTGAACACATGGAGGTACCTGAGGGTGGCACACCAGAGAGGGCACAGAAGCTCCCTACCCCTTCCCTCATGCCTTCAGTGATGCCCAAGGGAGGGAATACAGTCATGGATACTTAGTTTCTGTTCCCAGTTGGGCCAGTAAAGCCCCTTCCTCCTTCCTCTTTTCTGCTTATCACTATAGACAGAAACTAAAAACCATGGCTTCAGGTTGCTAAAAGTCTAAAGCAAAACAAAACAGAACAGCAACAACAACAACAACCTCAACAAAATAAGGCAGGTTGGACAAGCTTGCCCTATGCAGCTTCTCCACCTAACTGTTCATTAGTTTCCTTAGTAATAACCTTTGTAATAAATGAGTAAATGTAAATAATGTGTTTCCCTGAGTTCTATGAGCCACTCTAGCAAATTAATTGAACCTAAACAGGGGGTAATGGGAACCTCCAATTTATAGCCAGTTGGCCAGAAGTACAGGTCACATCCTGGGACCTGCAATTGGCATCTGAAGTGAAGGGAAGTCTTGTGAGACTGTGCTCTTACTGTGTGGGATCTGACCCTATATCCAAGTAGATAGTGTCAGAATTGAATTCAATAATAGGCCACCCTGGTGGTGTCTGCTGGAGAATTACTTCGTATACAGGGAAAAATCCATACATATTTTGGTGACCAGAGGTGAAGTAATGTATTGAGTGGTGAGTGTGTGAGACTAAGAAAAACAGTTTGGTTTTTTAATATCTCAAATATATTATATATAAATTTAAAGACAAATTTAAAAATTGAATCATTTTAAAATGTCTAAAATTTAAAGTACATTGAGTAACCCATGGTAGTAATTTATAATGTTCATATTTGATGAAAATAGTTTCCAGTGCATTATTTTTTTCTGTTTACATTATAGAATTATATTTAGGTTAAATTTTATACATTTAAAAATTATTTCCTTGAGACATGTTCCATTGTTTATATTCTGAAATTTTTTTCTATTCCTTCTTAGAGCTGATAAGTATCTTTGTTGATTATCTGCTTGTGTTACTCCATCAGGCTTCCATAGCCCATCTGATTCCACCAGATTATTCAAATGAGCTCCTTATCACACCATAGTTCAAGCCCTCAGATATGTTCTTCTCTCCTATACAGACTTGCCACATTTTTTCAGGTGTGTAGGCATTTGCTCATGTCTTAAATGTTCATCTTTATCCATCTGCCTATTCAAATCCATCTACACAATGTATTCTAGGAAGCATATCTTTATTATACTATGCATCATTGACTTCCTCATTTAGATGAACCTCTATAACATTTGTAGGCTGTATTACAAAATTCAATGACAAGTATATTTATATTCTCTTGCATTTGTTTCTTGTGTTTCAGGCGTATTAGTCTTGTCTTCTCAGATAGATGGTTAAGGCCATGAGTTATATTTTGATGGTTTTCACAGCACCATCTTTGGTAAAATGACTACCAAAAATATATCCTTCATCACCATAGATGCTCAGTGCCATTTGATTAATCTAGAGCTAAGGATACTTGTTTTTATCTGAATCTCAGAGGCTGGGGACAGTTGGTCTCAGAAGTCACATGAATCACTCAAAGTTAAATGTTCCTTAACAGAGGGAAGTTGGAACTCACATATTTGAAAATAGCTCACATCATATACCATAGAAACGTTATGGTTTATATACATACATATATATGTATATAACTCATATATATAAGAAATTTTCCAAATGTCTTATTCTTACAGTGATAGATACTTGTTTCTTCAAAGAACATGTACACTATAGAAATTAGCTTAAATTAGTATTGTTACTGATTCACATCATTTTCTCATTTATTGTCATTGAAATTGGCCCACTGTAAGAATAATCAGTCCACCATCTTGGACCAGCACTTAATTATTATTTAGCAAAATTTAATTGTTATTACCAAAATGTAGGGACAAGTAAAAATATAATTCACTATTATGATAATGTTGGTAAATATTCTGATTCAAATGTTTTTCTTGCAATATGCCTCAATTTATCATCGCAAAAATCAAAGATCCAAGTTTCTAGATTGAAAATATTTGATATTTGTAAACTATGTACCCAACAAAAAACAAATATCCAGAATTTATAAAGAACTTAAACAAATCAACAGAAAACCCAAATAACCTCATTAAAAAGTGGGCAAAAGGAACAGACATTTCTCAAAAGAAGACATACAAGTAGCCAAGAAGCATATGAAAAAAATGCTCAACATCATTAATCATCAAAAAGATGCAATAAGATATTATCTCACACGAGTCAGAATGGCTATTATTAAAAAGTCAAAAAACAACAGATGTTGGCATGGTTGTAGAGAAAGGGAAAACTTATAAACTGTTGGAGAGAATGTAAATTAATTCAGCTCCTGTGGAAAGCAGTTTGAAGATTTCTCAGAGAACTAAAAATAAAACTACTATTTGACCTAGCAATCCCATTACTAGGTAGCTACCCAAAGAAAAATAAATTATTCTTCCAAAAAGACACCTGCACTCATATGCTTATCAAAATACTATTCACAATGGCAAAGACATAGAATCAACCTAGGTGCCCATCAACAATGGACTGGATAAAGAAAATGTGGTACATATATACCGTGGAATACTGCACAGCCATAAAAAGAACAAAATCATGTCCTTTGCAGCAACATGAATGCAGCTGGAGACCACTATCCTAAGCAAATTAAGGCAGAAACAGAAAAACAAACGCTGCATATTCTCACTTATAAGTGGGAGCTAAACACTGGAAAATAAAGATAGGAACAGTAGACACCGGGGACTCCAAAAATAGGGTGGGAGAAAAGGCAGCAGAGTTTGAATACTACCAATTGGGTACTATGTTTAGTATTGGGTAAGGGAATCAATAGAAGCCCAAACCTTAGCACCATGCAAAACACCCATGTAACAAACCTGCACATGTAGCCCCTGAATCTGAAACAAAAGTTTTTTAAGAGTAAGAAATAAAATTATTTGAAGGAAACTGACCTATAAATTTCTTTGCTTGCCTTAAATATCTCTTCTTTGAGGAATCTGATATTTTTTGTGTATTAAGTGCTCTTCAGCAATTAGTTGAAAATACAAAACCACATAGTTTGCGTGATATATCAATTTGTGTCACTTTTTTTTTCAATTCTTTGCAAATAAGCACTCCCCAAATTACTAGAAATCTCAGAAGGAAAATTAATTTATTGCTGCAGCATATATTAGGCAAAGTGGAGAAGTGGAGTATTCCAACTGAACTAAAAAGTATATCAAACCTATTTCTAGCTCCCACTGAAACATTCAAAGAATTAAATATTACAACTTACTACTGTCAATGTAATTTTGTTCACTTCCACTTGTTTTTCTGCAGTTTTTTCAAAAATTTTAACACTGAAAACATTATAAAAATCGTATAACTAATTGTATGTTGGTTAAAATATGTTTTATCATAATAACTACTTTCATATACTAATGTTTGATATGGTTTGGCTCTGTGTCTCTACCCAAGTCTCATATCGAATCACAATCCACAATGTTGGAGGAGGTGATTGAATCATGGGAGCAGACTTCCCTCTTGCTATTGCTATTCTCATTATAGTGAGTTCTCAAGAGACCTGATGGTTGTAAAAGTATATAGCACCTCCCTGCTCTCTCTTTCCTACCAGTCATGTGAAGATGTGCCTGTTTCCCCTTTGCATTTTGCCATGATTGTAAGTTTCCTGAGGCCTCCCCAGCAATGCCTCCTGTACAGCCTGTGGAACTGTGAGTCAATGAAACCTCTTTTCTTCATATATTACCAAGTCTTAGGCATGTCTTTATAGCAGTGTGAGAACAGACTAATACAATGTTATTATTTCCTCTTGAATTGTGCATTGTCATATTAAAAATTTCAAGCATTGTTCTAGGTGCTGGCAGTAATGAATTAAACCAAATCCCTGTGCTAAATCCATTTATATTTGATGGGGGAGAGAGAATGCTGGCCAATCTTTCTTCCTAGGTACCTGGCCTTCTTATTCTTGATGCTCTTGTGAACATGTGATGTGGCTCTTTCACTGAGAAATCTCCATGGGGAAGACCTGGGTATTACATAAGGCACTTGTAACATCAGTACAATCTAGGAAAAAGAAATCTCAAGATTTGTTTTAGATTTGAATCCTAAAATTTCCAAAGACATTCTTCTAGATTGTGAGTTGTTAGAGTTCTTTAAATTGCACTTTTGACTATAGAAAGTGGATTGCCATGTTAAATTAAAACAAAAATAAAAGATCAGCAATAAATAAACTGAAACCAATTACAACATTTTATTATAGTTGTATTTTTCTGGGAAAGGCAGAATGAACATCAGATCCCCCAAAGGGCCCATTATCTAAAGTGTATAAGGGAGCACTTTTATTGTCTCACATAGTTCAAGTAGAGATATTGGCAATTCCAAATTCATATGTAAAGCCCAGAGTCAGTCTCATACCAAGGTCTGCTCTTACATGGCAGAGATACTCCATAGGCCAGGGCTACTGAGATTTAATACCAGCTCATCATTCTTTTGACTTTTCCAGATGGCAGGCTTTTAGCATAGATATTTTTTCTAGATATCTACAATTGTAGCTACATGGAGTAAAGTGCAATTAACTGAAATTACTAGCAATTTTGTGTTTCTGATTTAAAGGCATTTTGTTTATTCTTTTTAAGTACTCCAGGCCCCTGCTCACACTCATTTGCTGAATTCAGTAACTAACCAACTCTTCTGAAAATGGGAATATAAAATTGGAATTCCTCAAAGGTTATGTAAAATAATGTATGAAAAACCTTCTACCACAGAATTTGGTTGTTGACTTGCCTTTAATAAATTTTGGGTGTATCTGAGCACATCACTTTGTAGTAAGAACATTTCTATTTACAAGCAGTAATGTATCAAGGCTAAAGTTACAAATTTGGTCTATGGTATAAGTCTCATAAAGTTTTCCCCATGTTGAGTTTTTTTAAATGATGTTGGTTTTGTCAGTTCATGATAGTTTATTTTTTAAATGTTTTACCAAAATGGTCAAAATATCTTAAATTTAAATGTTTATTCTGTTATAAATAGTAGACCTTATGGATTTCTTAAATATTTGTTGTAAGCATCTAGTGAGGCAGTCGTAATCCCACTAACTATATACAAACCAAAAAGCCCTTTTTATGTTTAAAACACACACGCTGTGAAGGAAGTTATTCCAAAAACTCCAGACTGTGAACAGATATTAACATTCTACTTTGACAACATCTAATTTTCCTGAAGAACAATTGAAATCCAGGGAGTCTCAATTAGAAGCACTTTCACTTTGGTAATAAAGGCCAAGTTTTAATGTTTAGGTTTTAGTTGCATTAATTTTTCATACCAATGAACTGCATCATGCTCTTCCTTCAGCACACAAGCTGCAACCAGGCCACAGTTTTATCATTTTCATCAGGGCCCAAACATATGCCATCTCTACTCAAACCCCTGCTAATTCCTGGAGGTTTCTTCAGAGAGCTGAGTTGAGGAGAGAATTATTCAGCAAAGGTAACTAACATGGATGCTAATGTATATGATCTGGCTGAGAAATCAGCTTTTCTTCAACAGCTGATTGTGCCTTATTCTTTCTGGTCACTTTCTCCAAGAGGAGCACTGGACTCTGCCAGTGGATCTAAAGTTTTCCCTAGTGTATTTTCTAGCCACATTCTAGAGATGCGCCCCTTCCCCTGAATTGTGTGGGGTAGTGAAGGTGGGGGCATGCTGAGGACTTAGCTCTCAGAGTTAGCAATGCTGCATGCATCCAGGATCTGCTACTCACTGGGGGACCTTCTACAAGTCACTCAGCCTCTCTGGTCCTCAGTTTCATTATCTATACAATGAGGAACCCCGTCTACATTCTCTCTAACTATCACATAGCTCCAAAGTTTCTATGAAGCCCAGATGTTCCACTCAAGGAATTTAGTATCTTTACACCTTCATTTTCAAGAAAAAATGAAGCTTCTCCTCCCAAAATATTAGAAACCAGTGCTAAAGGTCTAGAATATTTTAGTGTGTATGAATTTTAAAATCCTGTTTTGATTACAAAATAATAATCAGAAGAGTAAGAAGGAGACAAGTTAATACACAAGCAAAAGCTTTTTCCCTAATGAATAATCACCTAAGGAAGAGATGAACACAAGAATTGACATAGTTAATTCTCCTGGAATGAATATAATGTAGGAGTTACTCCACGATATAGAAAATAAGGTATAACCCCAAGCTGTCATTTGAGGACCAATAAGTCATTGAATGACACTTTGATTCCTAGATGCACATATTTTAAAGACTTTTTTATTAATAGGAAATTGTGGATTAAGGCATCACTGAGAATCCCAAGTAATGAGCATCCACAGCCATGTCTATCTCAATATGCAGCATGTGAGTCTGGATCCTTCTCAGGGTCCAGGCAGGGTATACTATTTATGCTCCCCTATGTCTGCTCTTCTTCTGCAGGAGGCATTTTTCCAACCTTCATAGCTGTCTCTGTTCTCTTCTACTTTACAGTTTACAGGAAAGCTACTTGCTGTAAGTCAGCCTGTTTTAGCCCTTGAGATGCAAAGAGCTTTGCATGTGAACCTCTATATGCAAAGCTATGGAATGTGGCACTCCATTTCTCTGTCAGTAAAATCTATCTTGAAAGTCTTTTGTTCAGGACTCAGAAATATGATTTTACAAAATAAAAGTAGAACACTGACTTTAATGGAATAAAACAATATACCAGAAAAAAAAACTATCTCTACATTTTATCCCTTTTACACAAGTAATGCCCAGTGGAGTCAGTCCCCTGCCCCAAGGCCTCACTGATAACTCTTCTCCCCCATTAAGCTTAGCCTTCCTTTCTAAGAAATATCCTCTCCTTAAACCTAAATCTGAATGCTATTTCAACCAGATTTTACTTTGGTAAAAATTATACCAACAGAGATCCGAGTGCCATTCTCCTCCAAAGTACCACAAAATCTAAGGATAACAAGGAGTACTTACTACGTGACAGGGGAAGTACTAAGTTCTCTGCTTGTATTGACTCATGTAACCCTCTCAAAAGCCCTATGTGTTGTTTCCCATTTAATGAATGGAAAACTGAGTCCTAGAAAGATGAATTGGCTACCTAAGAGCATACAGTTAGAAAGGGTGGATCTGGGATTTCACCAGATGCACATGTGGCTTTGTGAAATCTGACAGTGATGTCAATATCCCGACAGGTAAAGTGAGGTTATAATTTTCTCTTATTTTCTATTCTTTTTCTAAAAATCATGTGCTCAAATCTTACAGGACTGCGTATTCAAGAGGCTAGCTATTATTCTCCACTGCTTTTTAAGCAGCAAAATTCTTTTTCATTAAATGACATCTTAAGTAAAAGCTTAGTATATACAACATGTCAAACAGGGGTTGCTGTATTAGAGGTGAGGTATGGATGTGCTGGCTGCAGGTGAGGGCAAAGGGCAAAGGGCAAAGCCCGAGTTACCTTCTTCAAGGCAACTCTGCTACAACTTGAAAACATCTTAGGCCTCAGTTTGAAATGCTTCTCCTACTTTTGGGACTCTTCAGCATCAAAATTTCTCCCAGATAACCTGACAAAACTGTAGAACATCAGACCTGGAATGACTGAAAGACCACTGGGCTCAGTGTTTACCTGAGGTGGGCAAGTGGCTGAACAGCTCAGGAGTGGGCCCCCTGAGTCTTGTCCCATCTTACTTTGTACTGCACTGTTCTTTAGAGAAAGCTTCCTTTTGGAGACCAACCAGGACTCCTTAGAAGCAGAGGTGACAAAGCAAGCTTTCTAAATGACTTGGGGAAAAGGACAAGTCTTCCTTTCACATTTTTGGAAGGAAATACTTTTAATAAGGCAGGGATTCTCCAATGAACTGGTCTAAACCACTGCTTGCGGCCTCATGCCTGGCCTGCTTCACCCACTCAGCAGAATCACCTCATCTCTGAAGGTGGTTGTGTTTGAAACACCTGCTTTACAGAGCAGCTGCTTACAGGCTTAAAAGCGAATCAGAGGTGTCAGTTCAATCAGTCTGCCCCCCTGTAAGCTTCATTAGGACAATGACTGTGTCTGCCTGATGCACGTGAACCTAGCACCGGCACCCTGGAGCAGAGCAAGTACTCAATACTGATCATGTTTTCTTAATTGATAAGCCATTAGTGTGTGCTCTAATAAACTGCTTTAGAAGAATGCTTTAGGAGTTGGAAGTATAGATCTGCCTAACATACATTTAGAAAAAATTAGGCAGATCTTTTAAATGCTTACATTTTAGTAAGGAAAACAATTGATCATTAGGGTGAACGCTGCATCATTATTTTACAATCTTCAAAGTAACAGGAAAGTGTACAGATTTGGCAAACCACAGAATTAACCGTTGTATCTGACTTACATTACTCATTTGCTCATGGATGAGATTCTAATAGAGATGCATTTGGCATTTTCACAAATGCTCTGTGTTTCAAAGAGTAGATCAGCTGATTTTCCGCTGAAACCCTTAAACTTAATGGGGACAATGTATCTCACCTCAAATCTTCAATCAGATGTGCTGATCAAACCCACATGAAGCACATTTATTCTTGGAAAATATTTTCAGTTTTACTATTTACTATTGTAATTGACATTCATAAAATAGCCAGCATTTGCCATTATATTTTACAGAGACATCTTTAACAACTTTTTAAAAGAATGACTGCAATATTTTAGGTTATCAATAAACTGGTGTGGAAAATGCAGCATTCTTAAAAGTTAGTCATGGCACTGGTGCATTAATTATGCATTAGAACAATTCACCTTAAAGAGATTATAGATTTATAAATTGTAAATTATGCCAAGTATTTTGAAATTAGGTACCTGTGACTTATGACCCTGTGTTTTGAAGAACAACTTGTAATTATATTGCTGATATCTTGGTTACAATATTTTATGTCAACATTATGTTAAAATATAATATCCCATTATAAAAGTTCCAGAGACAAGCCACAATATGTAAATATTTCTGTATTTTAATTTACAAAGCTTACTTTTTCATTTGCTCTGACAACTGAATTAACATTGTCAAGGGAAATTCATATGAATCAAAAAATGCAATAAATTAGACCCTTAAAATAATTCATATTTCATGAGTTTCCCATTTTAAGGTCAAAATTTTTAGCAAAATCTCACATATCCTATGGCACTATCTTTTAGGTACAGTTTAAAACTTTGAATATGCTTTGTTTTCAAGTGTTTATGAATAATTTCTTCAATAATAAAAAAATCATATACTTTGAAGAAAGGGCCTATCTCATTCTTCTTGCCTGGCCACATAGTCTCATGGGTACAATTCAATATTTTAATAACCTCTACTATTCCTGAGATAGTCAAACAATTTCTCATCATCATCTCACCATCACAATCTTAATGACAAATCTCAGTTTCTGAGTGTCAGCCAGGGAGCAGATACCAGGAATTGTGCTCTAATCCTCATAACAAAACTTCAAGATCTCTCAGCAAAGAAAAGTCAAACCAAGATTCAAAACCAGAGTTGTGGATTCCAAAGCTGAACCCTTTCTGGCCATGAGGCCTCCTTTAGCCAAGTGCCAATTCAACATTTAGCTTTATAATATGTCACAGATAGATGATCCATTAAATAGTTTCTAACACTGTTCTGATTCATCTCTTTTACAATATATTGAGAATAATAGCATTTCCACAAAGGTTATTTCAAATGAAAAGGCATTTACTATCTTTGTGCTATCATTTACCCTAAAGTGCCTATATTTTTCCAATAATGTAGTTTCCACTCCTGGGAAAGCACAGCTCTTTTATACAAATAGCATCAAATCAGAGGGATGCTGTGCAAATGCTGTGCTTCTCCAAAATGAATTTTTAAGATTGACCCCAAAACTCATCTTCTCCTTTCAATTTACATAATATCTCTTACGAAACTGCCAAAACCATATTTCAAATTTAAAATGTCTTGGACAAAGGGAAAAAAATGCTCTGAAATATCAAATTGCATGTACTTTATTTCTTTCACTGTGATGACTCCAAAATATAACCTCAGCTTCAGCTATGATTTCTCTTAAAAATTCTATTAAAATGCAAAGAAATAGTTGGTTGTAGGTGGCAGAGCTTTCTGAGATCCCTCTGGCAGTTTGAAAATATGCTCTTAAATTCTTTGACACTTATTTAAAAATAGAGTCTAATTTCCCTCTCTTTGAATATGGGCCAGATTTACTGGCTCACTTCTAATGACTATAATATGGTAGAAATGACACCATCTGACTTCCTCAGCTCAGTTAGGAAAGGCCAGACACCTATGCCTGGCTCCCTTCTGCTCTCCTGGTACACTCACCATTGGATCCATCTACTATGCTGAGAGGAAGTTGAAGAGCCATGTGGAAATCCAACAGCTAGTATCAACCACTAGATGTGTGAGTGGATAAGCCTGCAGATGATCCTCGCCCCTGGTCTTTGAGCCATCCCCAAACCATGCGGAGTTATTGCATATTCATGAACAAAATAAATGCTGTCATTTTTTAAGCCACTAAATTTTGGGTGGTTGTTCTGTGGAAATAGATAGAGCAAGCCCATTAAACCATTTGTCTTGGGGTTCCAAATAGAAAGCATCTTGAATAATGTAGATAAAATAACACTAAATCCAAAAGCAGACAGCAAACATATCCTAGAGGAATCTTGGAGAACTTTAGTCTTGCTGCTTTTTATTTTTACATCTCATCAGCAGTACTGACGTTTCATCAGGATCAATGGAGAATTAACAATGGAGTTGATATTTTTTCCCTTTATTAGTTTGGGAAAAAGATAGATCTCATAATCTGGTGTACTCCTTTTGGAAGCTTTTCATATTATCCTATCCTTTATCACAGGCTCCTCACATTCAGCATGTCCTAAACCAAATGTTTTTTCTCCTACACATTGACTCCTCCCCCTACGACTCTCATCATTATCAATGGAATTTGACTTAGAAATCTATTCCTTTCTCCTCTCTTTCCCTACAGTTAATCATTAAATCTTGTAGATACTATCTCCTATCACTGATCATTTGATATAACTCATCAAATTTCACTAATAATAATCAAAGCGGTAATACATTTGACAAACTCAAAATAAAGAGAATTTTTTTCTTTTTATATGGGGGTCTCACTCTATCTCTTAGGCTGGAGTGCAGTGGCACGATCTTGGCTCATGGCAACTTCTGCCTCCTGGGTTCAAGCGATTCTCCTGCCTCAGCGTCCCGAGTAGCTGGGACTACAAGCATGCACCACCAAGCCCGGCTAATTTTTTTCGTACTTTTACTAGAGACAGGGTTTCACTATATTGGCTAGGCTGGTCTCAAACTCCCAACCTCAAGCGATCCGCCCGTCTCAGCCTCCCAAAGTGCTGGATTACAGCTGTGAGCCACCATGCCAAGCCAAACAAAGATAGATTTTTAAAATGTTTCTAATAACAGAGAAAGTAAAGATGCTACGTTAGAACACATTATCTGTTCCCCTTCCCAAACCTGCCAATTATTGTTTCAGATTATGAAAATATCCAAATGCACAGTACATAGAAAACTGCAATGACTTCCTTTAATGTGTACTCATAGAAACTCAAGATCAGGAGTGACTTCTCCAAGACCCCACATTTGCCTGCTTCCTTTGCGCCCCTCTCAGGTGCATATTTTCTGTTTTTTTTTCCATAACTCTTTTCAGGCATGGTCCCTCCATTTATATTTTCAAAGACACTTAGCCAGGTTAATATCCTGTCAGTCTTTTCACACACGAGAAGTTAGTCTGTTCATATACGGGCCAATGGATCAGAAAATCAGGGAAGAATCCAAGGAAATCAAATCACCATGTGTAGTTAATAAACTTGTATTTATTGCTTATCTATCAGCAGATGCTTCTAA